>NC_065447.1:21495809-22906240 GCF_917563875.1 Diabrotica virgifera virgifera | reverse complement strand
GAAGAGACAATAAAATTTACAATGGAAAAGGAATATAATAACACCCTGCCTTTCCTCGATGTTTTAGTCTTAAAGAAGGATACTGGATATGAGACTCAAGTGTATAGAAAACCAACACATACCAACAGATATCTCAATTACAAATCAAATCACAACATCAACGTTAAAAAGGGAATCATAAAATCCTTATATGATAGAGCCAAAATTACTTGTTCTAACGAAAATTCCTTTTTAGAAGAAAAACAATTCTTAACATCTGTTTTATTAAAAAATGATTATCCTTTATCGTTTATAAATAAGGAATTGTCAAGATTGGATCGAATGGAACAGAACAACATAGAACGGGATCCTACAACATTCACAAGAAATAATACGAGGAAAATGTCAATACCATACATAAAAGGACTATCCGAGAAACTTAAAACAATAGGAAATAAATTCAACATTTCAACAACATTCAAAACAACCAACACATTGAGATCTATTCTATCTAAAACTAAACCTAACAATGAACAAGAAAGGACAAAGAATTGTATTTATAAAATACCTTGTGAATGCGAACAGTTTTATATAGGTGAAACATCAAGACCATTAAACGTTAGAATAAGTGAACATCAATCTTATATTAAAAATAGAGAATTTGATAGATCTCAAATATGTCAACACGCATGGGATAATGAACATAGAGTTCAGTGGAGAGATTCAAGTATAGTCCTGAAAGAAACAGATAGTAAAAAGAGAAAAATCAAAGAAGCGGCTCTAATTATGCTAAACGAAACCAATTGTGTCGCAAATTCCTCGGTGGAATGCAGTAGGATGTGGATACCCATACTGAAAGAGGAAGTCAATAGAAAGAAAATACCACAATTAGTAAGTCAATAGTCGAGTTAGTACATATTTTATATTTTAGTATTACTTATATACCCATGTATTATTGATATTATTTATAATTTAAACAAAATTATAGTAAAGTCAGAATTTGGTATTAATTTTGAGAGTAAATTAAATGTAAGACCAAATACTTACGATGTCGGGATAGTATCACGAGGTTTTTCCTGGTTTTCCCTCGTGATTTACTATGAGATCTCTAACGCGAGAATTTTAATGTCACCGTTGCATGTGGTTGTCTTTTTAAAGACAGATCACATGCTATGATTTTTTTGTGACGGATATTCTTGAGTTGGGGTTGATTTCATGTAATCGAATGAACTATCTTTCAGTAAAGTCGTCCCAGGAACGCAACTCATAAATATTGGCAATATCATTTTAAAGTCTTCTACTTTAAAATGTATCATATGTATCTGAATTGCCGATATAAATGAGTCAAATTAAATAAATTATTAGAAGAATTTTTTTACTAAGCAACACCATTTTTGTTTATATTAATAGTATTTTGTATTTTGACAACGGCACCCGATTTGGGCGTCGAAACGTTAATAAAAATCATTTTTTAATAATATTGTGGCTTATTTCCCATTCTAAATAGTTAAAATAGGTACTATTTACAAGTTATAATATGCATAAATAATTAGTTTCATAAAGAATAAAGAAAATTGAAAACGAATTTTATAATACTTACATAATTGTTTAAACAAAACAGATCCAGCCAAGGCAAAACTAACATACAGAACAGCAAAAAAAGCCACTAATTCTAATTTTAATTTCCATTTTACATCCAATAATCCAAAATCCAATCATAATTTTTTAGGTTATCATGAAATGTGAAAATGTGATGACCACGCGGCACGCGACCCTACTTACATAGAACACGCGCGGCAAATTTGAAAATAAACGCAAATTTAATAGTAAATGGCCTTACTTAAAATATAGGACATTGGTAGTATGCGGTAGTATGTTCATAGAATGTATTGTGGTAAGATTCCACCAATAATTTAATCAGATGTTCACCGAATGTTCCTTGAATGTCCAGGACATTCAAACATTAATAGAACTTTGATAGTACATTCCTGGAATGTTTTGTGTTGTTAGGGATTATAGGCTGATTTATAACCTTTCAATGGCACTGAGGTTGGCGTTCTTCGCGCGCAATTGACCTTAACGTTGACGTTCTAGATTGCATTTATAAACGTTCTGTTGGCGCTACCATTTTAGACGTAATGTCATGTCACATCTTGTACCATTCTAACATTCAACATAATGTATTACTACATTGTTTGCTCTTTTTCCCGTTGCATGTGGGCTAGTCTTTCCTTCACTTTCCAAACAGTATGAGTTTCAAATAGAAGTGTCAAAACAACTATACGTTAGACATTAGAACGACAATCCTTTGTTTTAAAATAACTTTTTTTGAAAAGACTGTTGAATTTTAAATAGAAACATCAAAAACAAAATAATGTAAAGTGTAATTTTTATTACAAGAAGTTGTGATTTAGTCCCATATAAATACAATATTTAAGTTAAATGTGCCACAACAAAACAGTTTCAGAATTATCCATGATTATGCGTTCTTACCGTCTGTGAAAAATAAAGAAAATAGCATGTTTTTGTATCATATTAAGATGTCTTTACACTTTACTTCGAACAAAAATAAAATAAATTACAAGTTTCAACTTTTGCAACGAATCCAACAAAAAAGCCAAGTGTAAACTTTACCTACGCAAATGTTTTAGATGGATAAGAAAAGAGAATTCGTGAGACTTGTTTAAAAGAATACGTGACATTTAAGAGTGATCAAACTGATGACTACAAACGTGAAGAAAACAATATAACGGTCGTTTGGAATACAAAGGTCATGAAATTCAAAAGTGTTCTGTGCTCCTCGTTAATAAAATGTCAAAATTTGCTTTAAATTTAATAGTCGAAGCGATAAAGCACTGAACCTTCGAAAAAAAAAGGACAGGACGGATCTTAATAATTCTTTTTGCATTCGATTCGTGAATACGCCAGGAAACCTTGTGACCACTAGCCATGAGATAATATTGAAAAAATGTATACAAAAATGCATTCTTAAATTGCATCTCAAACAGACAAAAAAATTCAGAACTCGTCAATTATCGGCGGAAAGAGTTCAATTTTGTGAACTTGGGGTTTTTGGGGTCACTGAAAACGAATATGACGTCGTAAGTGATCTCCGGAGTACCTGGTGCCCAGGGTAACTACTGTTTACCTCGTCATTAAAATTCATTAAAAAATTAGTCAAAAGTCATTACTCGGGGGGTTTTTGGGGTCACTAACGACGAATATGACATCGGAAATGATCTCCGGAATATCTGGTGCCCAGGGCACCTACTGTTTACCTCGTATTCTGGAGTTTTCAGCAAATTCATTAAAACAATAGTCAAAAATCATTACTCGGGGGTTTTGGGGTCTCTAAGGATGAATATGACATCGGAAGTGATCTCCGGAGTACCTGGCGCCCAGGCTATCTACTGTTTATCTCGTGACTAATGATTTTAAACTAATTTTTTAATGAATTTGCCGAAAACTCCAGAAGACGAGATAAACAGTAGATACCCTGGGCACCAGGTACTCCGGAGATCACTTCCGATGTCATATTCGTCGTCAGAGCCCCCAAAAACCCCCGAGTAATGAATATTGACTCATTTTTTATTGAATTTGCCGGAAACTTCAGAAAATGAGGTAAACAGTAGGTACACTGAGTACCAGGTATTCCGTAGCTCACTACCGATGTCATATTCGTCGTCAGAGCCCCCAAAAACCCCCGAGTAATGAATATTGGAAAACTACGAAAACCCCCGAAAACTACGACGATGGAAAGAGTACATCGAGGAACTATTTCATGACCAAAGAGAAGCTAGTACATCCGTAGATAGCCAAACCGGAGATGTAGGCCCAGAGATAACCAAATCAGAGGTTAGTCAGGCAATAAACTCTATGAAAACCAATAAATCTGCTGGTCCAGATGAATTACCTAGCGAGCTGATAAAGTTGGTCAACGAGAAAAACCTGGACATAATAGTAGAACTGTTCAACGCTATCTATACTACGGGAATCATCCCTAGAGAAATGTTCACATCAGCATTTGTGTGTTTGCCAAAAAAAGTGAATGCCAAAGAATGCGGTGACTACCGAACCATAAGCTTAATGTCACATACCTTGAAAATTCTGCTGAAAATTATCCACGCCAGAATACACTCTAAACTGGACCTGGATATTAGTGACACTCAATATGGGTTCCGCAATGGAATGGGCACCAGAGAGGCATTATTCTCCTTCAACGTGCTGACACATAGATGTTTGGATGTTAACCGTTCTCTTTACGTCTGTTTTATAGACTACAATAAAGCGTTTGATAAAGTAAAACATGACCGACTCATGGAAATTCTAAAAACTAAAAACCTAGATGAAAGAGATTTAAGACTAATAACACATCTCTATTACAATCAGCGAGCAATAGTAAGAATTGAAACAGAAACATCTGAAGAAATGGAAATAAAGAGAGGAGTCAGGCAAGGCTGCATACTATCACCTCTATTATTTAACGCTTATTCTGAAGAGGTAATGCGAGAAACTCTGGAAGATGAAACAGTCGGCATAAGAGTAAATGGAGTCTTAGTTAACAACATCAGATATGCAGATGATACAGTAATAATAGCCGATAATTTACAAGACCTGCAAAGACTCATGAGTAAAATAGTAAGGTGTAGTAGGGAGTACGGACTCTCTCTCAATATCAAAAAGACGAAATTTATGAAAATTAGTAAAAACAACCATAATACTAACGAAATCTTGATAGTAGAGGGCCAGCAGATCGAAAGAGTAAAAAATTACACTTACCTAGGGACACTTATAACCGAAAATAATGACTACACTGCAGAAATCAAAGTCAGAATCGAGAAAGCACGTTCTAATTTTATGAAAATGAAAAACGTCCTATGTAGCAAAGATTTAACATTAGCTCTTAAAGTACGCCTAACAAAATGTTACGTATATACTGTACTATACTATGGACTGGAATCATGGACGTTAAATGTAGAGACAATGAGACGACTTAACGCCTTTGAAATGTGGACGTATAGAAGAATTATGAGAGTTTCCTGGGTAGATAGAGTTACGAACAATGAAGTACTGAGAAGAATAGGTAAAGAGAAGGAAGTTGAACTTACAATTAAAGAAAGAAAACTACAGTACCTCGGACATGTAATGCGGGGCGAGAAGTAGGGAGAATGCAGGGAAAGATAGATGGCAGAAGAAGCATCGGCAGAAGACGAATTTCATGGCTGAAGAACCTGAGAGAATGGTTTGGATGCAACTATTTAGAACTACTGCCTCAAAAATTAAAATAGATATGATGATTGCCAACCTCCGTAGCGGAGATGGCACCTGAAGAAGAAGAATGAATATTGACTAATTTTTTATTGAATTTGCCGGAAACTTCAGAAAATGAGGTAAACAGTAGGTACACTGGGTACCAGATATTCCGTAGCTCACTACCGATGTCATATTCGTCGTCAGCCACCCAAAAACCCCCGAGTAATAATTTTTGACTATTTTTTTAATTTATAACTTTACCAAATTTTTTTTTTTTATTTATAACTTTACCTGGTTTAATAACCAAAATTTTATTGTAATTTATTTATGTAAGTACAAATTACTACAGTTAAACACACAGTTGTTATAAATATTTGACGGTTAAAAGTTATCACTTTTTTAAATTTTAAAACAGTAAATTGTCATTAATGTCATTGAATGTATTTTTTCGTAGCAACGAATGGCATCTGACGCAATATACTTGACGACGGGATATTATCAAAAATTATCAGTTTAATTTTTATTTCTGTAGCTTTCTATTGGTCAGAATCTCCTATTAATGAAATAATCGATTACAATCCAATTGCTTCTTTATGTTGTAAATATTACCCGATAAGAATTAAATAATCAGTTTTAAACAATTATTATTTGCTTTTCTCCTTTGCTCTTTTAATTTCCGGCCGAAACAGGAACACTAGTCATCCGTTAGATGGCGATACCAGCCATACCAGCAAAACTCACAGAGGATAGGCAACACATTTTTCTTTCCAGCGAAATTTCCGACGAAAGTTATACTAGTAATCCGCTAGGTAGGTGGCGATACCAGCGAAGCTCATAGCGCATAGTAGATTTATTTTGCGATAGTGACGCAATCGGGCGGAGAGACTAAGTACTTATCTGACCACCCACGTAAATCGTATTTTTTACAGTTGTCAGTACATATTATTATTCCAAAAAAAATAAAAAATCGAGATGACTATCTATCAGGAAATTGAACAGTCGAATCGTTAATTATAATTATTAGTTGGCTTAATACTAAGAGACGCATATGCATGAACTTTTACATTCGAGGAGTATCTGAAGTTGAGTTATCTGAATTATCGGTCCTCCTCTTCGCCTTTCTGGCCAGATTTTTCAATATAACCAGATTAAATTGTTCAAATCAGATACAGACTTCAATCAATTAATTATAGGCTAATTTGCCTCCTCTAGCACGATTAATTGGCTCCGGAACAGGATTTTATTAAAATTAAATACTAAAATGTGAATGGCCGTGGATACAAGAAAGGGTGGCTGTTATATTCTTTTTATTTAGTAACAAGGCCACACTCTTTTTGCCATAAAATTTTATTACAAAAAGCGGTTATTTTTTATCTTTATTAACTCGTTCGCAGACATGAATAAAACAATGGCTTTTAAAAATGATAAAGTAATAAATACAACTTCCGTCAGTTGCAAATTTACGGGGATAGGGGAAATCCCCCCAAAATTAAAGAGAAAAAGTGTTGAAACATAAGTTTGGTTGAAATGAAACTTAAGGGGATAGGCGCAAAATTTCGGCTCAATGCTATTTAAATGTATTCATTTTTTTCGAATCCAGAGAAAACTAATAAGTATTTGTGAAAAATTAAAACGCAGAATGAAAGACTACGTTATTACCGAGGGCAGAAAGTCCCTAAACACTTCTATAATATTTAATTTAATAAGTTACAGGGGTGACAAAGAAGAGAAAATTTAGTGTGATTTTTAATTTCAAATATCTCATTTGAAGGAAACTTTTTGTTTATTCTAAGGGACTATCTACCCTCCGTAATAATGTAATCTTTCATACTGTGTTTAAATTTTTCAAAAATATTTATTAGTTTTTTCAAGATTCGAAAAAATGAACACCATGTTCGTGGTAATATTTTCCAAATTGAACATTCGCTATCTTTGTCATACAATACAATGCACTCAGTCCAACAGAATATGCTTCAGGAATATTTTAAGTTGTTCCTTAAATAATATTGATAGTAAATTGGAAAAGACTGCAAGACTTGTACACACTTCTAAATAGGTCAAAACGGCAAACAGGTGTATGTTCTCAAAAAACTTTTGATAGTGTGTAAAAAATATTGATAGTGTCTTTGATAAATAATTTATTTAAGACATGAAATTAATAAAAACTTATTTATTGTTTATTATTTCTGAAAGATCCAAGCAGAGAATATACCAGGACATATTCTGTGATCGAAGTATTTTGTTGTTAAAGATGTTTTCAAAATTTATCTAAGCGTTCTTAGTAAGAATATAATATTAATAAAATAACGTTTTCTCGTTTCTCGAGTATTAGTTTTTATTGTGTAATATATAAATTATTATAATCACTGAATACATAGTTAGTGAAACAATAATCATATTAATTAACTGAATTAATAATTTAAGCGATTAAACAAATAATAGTTATCCAAGAACATTCACAACCCACCTCTTTAAGTTAATGATGACAATGTCATTGTCAACTTATCTTCATACCAGAATTTTTCTGGTGAGAATTTTACTGCACGTAATTTGCCGTGTAAAGAAAGAAAAAATAGGGATAGCCGTAACCCTAATAACACAAAACATTCCATGAATGTTCCTAGAATGTACACACAGGACATTGAAAACATTCCTGGAATGTCCCCAAATGCACACGAATGTCCCTGGAAAGTACCAGGAAAGTGCTGTGTCAGCATTTTAAATATTCTTAGAATGTTCTGTTGGAACATTCCATGAATGTCTACGAATGTTCTTTGGACATTCACAGTCTATTTTTTAGACTGAATGTCTTGTTGGAACATTCCATGAATGTTCTTTGGACATTCACAGTATATTTTTAGACTGAATGTCTTGTTAGAACATTCCATGAATGTCTACGAACGTTCTTTGAACATTCACAGTATATTTTTAGACATTCTCTGAAATATATCGTCAGTAATGTGACAATACCTCCTATATGTTTTTTCATGAGGTTTGCAGGAGACGAAAAACATTTTTTAAGGTCACTTTCTGGTTTCGTACGTATTCTGACTTTTTTGTAGTAAATAGATAGTTGAATTTACTGCAAAACAAGTCAAAAAATATATGAAAACAGGAGGTGGCCGAAACAAGTTTTTAGTCTATCTTACAAATCTCTTGAAAAAAACAGATAGGAGGTACTGTCACATCACTGACGATATATGGCCATACCAAATAATACATCCTTGATAAATATAAACATTTTTATTGCAAAAAATCTTTACATACATTTTTTAATGTAATTTGCTGACATTCCTAAATATTATAAAAAAATGTGTCACATTTGCTTTGTAAACCTTTCTTTTGCTTTTCGTAGCCACATATTCCGTTTCCTTTCTGGTTTTTTGTAGACCACTTCTCTCAGCTGATTCTAAAAGAAAATAAAATAAAAGGTAATTTTTCTATCCTTTACAATTAACAATCAGAAGAAATATTATTTACAGGTAATAATATGCATAAATAATAATAATAAAAAAATAAATATTAAATAATATTTAAATAAATAATAAATAATATTTAATAAATAAAATAATAATAATGAACATTTTGTATTTTGACAACGACATCCGATGTGGAAGTAGAAACCTTAATAAAATTATTTTTTCAAGTAAATTGTGGCTTATTTCCCCATTAGAATAATTAATTACAAAAAAGCCACAAAGAAATAGATTTTTCACAAACAAATAAGTATTTAGTATTCATTATATTTATTGTTTTTATTATTTACTTTAATGTCCTACTGGTACATTATTTGACAAATAATGACATTTCGAAGTCTGTTAAGTACGATATAACGCCCTTGGGCATTAAATTTAAATAACGACTTAGATACTGTCAAGTTGACAAATATCAACCTAAGTAAAACTATGGTTACCACAATTACGTTACTACTGTTACTGGTAAATGTACTTATTTAAAAACTAATCAATTCAAAATTCATTCAAATTTTTCGCATATAAAGAATAATTTAGTCGGGCATTAAACGTTGAAGGCACCACAGGTATTATAATAATAACGCTTTCGGTCAACGTATATCCCTATAATACCCTTGGTACCTTAATAACTGTAACATAAGATTATACCTTAATTCTTGTTTTCGATTTCTGATGTTTTTATTTATTTACATTGAATATTAATCTGTTTTGTTGTATAATCTACTTCGCAATAATTATGTGATATATTTGACTTAAAATGAATTCAAAAATTTTTTGTAGTTGGGCAACAATGTCAACTTAGATCTCCGATGTAGATAATGAATTACAACAGTATCTATATTGTACGGACTGTATTATTAATTAGGTTATGCATATACCTGTGTGACATAAGCTATTGGAACAGCACAGTCTTTCAAACGAACAGATGAAAGTGAAGTTCTGTCAATATCTTTTTCTAAAAAGTGTTTTGAACATACTCCTCTATTAACAAATCTGATCTATACTTCATGTCTTCTTCGCAGGATCTTCTGGAAAGCTAAAAATACAAAATATATGCATTAGTAAGCATTATTAACAAATTTTAGTTTTAAATAAAAAATATGATTAATGAACTCACAAAATTATTATAAAACAGCTTAGAAATTGTTTATTAGTATAGTCGGTTCCCCAAACTCAGACACAACTGGCTAGTGATTTTAGTAGGTAATTTTTTTTGTTTTTGGCCAATTTTGCCAAAATTACAGTAATTAGTACTGAGACTGAGTTTAGCAAATCGACTATAATATTCTGTGTATTCATTAGTTGGTACTGCATATTATAGTGTGTGGTCTACCATCCTATTTATAAACGCATACACTAGCAAAAACGCAAAAAGAATTATTTTAGTTTTACAAATCCTTTTGTTATTACCTATCTCTATTTACTATTTTAGTTAGGAATAAGCGAAGTTTGTGGCTTATTCACAATTATTATTAAAATAATAAATGGATATGACCAATTATTAACTTATAAAATAAAATAATAATTCTTCTGATTTATGCCTTTTATTCACTTTGTTATATCTAAGTTACTTAAAAGATTTTTTATGAATAGTATTATTAGGGTATTAATAGTATTAATTTATTTTCTGAAATACAGGGCATGCTTTCGTTTGTTTCGTTTACATATTTGCATACTAACCTTTTAATAGGGCTTTTCGTTCACAGTCATTTGTTTTGAGCTTCTGTCATAATTGAAACGTTATTCCTGCAGATTTTTTTATCTACATTTGTTTCTGCTACTCCAACTGCGTTAAAAACAGGACACCATTTTATGCACTATGTTAATAATACTATTAAAGCTATTATAAAAGTATCCGAATTAAAAAAATATTCTTAAAAAGCACAAATAATACAAACAACTAAAAACAATCCACGGCAAGGCAAGGTCGCCAAGATGAAGATGCCAAGATGGCCGAAGCGAGGTCGTTGGTTGGTCGTTTTTAGTCACGTGATGCCCTCTCAAGCGCCATGCACAAAAATATATGCACGGCGAATTTGAAAATGAACGCAAAAGAAATAAATATAAATGCCTCTCTTGGGTTTTGCATAAGTTATAAGTATTTTTTTTATTAACAAAATCGCATTCCAAATTGAATATTCGCGAACAATAATTTTTATTACATTTGTATGTTTATAATCTTGGGAAACTCTTTAAATTTGACATATTATTGCACTGTAGGCCTAAAATGTCACTTAGTTTGTCTGGTATGTTATAAGTAATGTTGTATCTCTTACACGTATGTATTATTTCGCAACTTAAAATATAGGAACATTGGTAGTATGTTCACAGAATGTCTTATGGTAACATTCCAGGAATAATTTAAACAGATGTTCACCGAATGTTCCCTAAATGTCCAGGACATTCAAATATTGATAGAACTTTGGTAGTACATTCCTGGAATGTTGTGTGTTGTTAGGGAAAATATTGGCACCTACGCTCTTAAACCATAGACAGAAAAAAATCAACCCAATAAACCCGCTAATTAGAAAAATTAGGGGAGCCTAATGCATATAAGTTATTATTTATGTCTTTTATTTTGACTCTTCTTTTTATGTTCTATTTTTACCCTGTGCCACCTTGTCAAGTCCAGTCATTTTCTTTTTTTTTTTTTTTGTTTAATAAAAAGCAGGTAGTATATATCCACTAAATTCCACTATTCAGATTACCAGCAATGCTACGACTTCAAATATTTAGCTTGATGTTCAACTAGACGTAAAATTGAATAAGTTTTGGCTTTTTTGGTTCACTGATTCTAAGCACTATTTTTCACAGTGCCATACTTTCGAGGAAGTTGATTTTGAGGTAAATATATCTTGGGTCCATTAAAAAAAGTAAGCAGTTAATATTTAAAAGGTTTATTACATATTTACTACAAAAATTCTAATGTTTTAATATTTTTCTCCAAGTGGTTTGATAGTCAGCTCGTGTACCTGTAAAATTAAATCATACACTATACTAAAAACATACGAAGTATAGTTTATCCACCAATAATTTTCCAACATAATCAGCACTCATATTGATATCAAAGAGACCTGGGCCCGGATTACGTACACTCGATACGCATCGTATCCGCCATGTTTACCGTAGGGAGTGATTACAAAACCTCTTTCCCTACGTTGTCGATGCGAGTCAACTCGAAGGCACTGCTCGATACCTACGACCCTGTCGAGTTGCCAACTCGAACTATCTATCTCTCTCTGATAGATCGCTGATCTCCTATAACGCTTTCTCTCTTGCCGGTCCAAGTATAAAAATTAAGAAAAGTGAATACATAATGACATAACCTACTTACTTCATACTTTGATTTTTTCAATTTAAAAATAATGTAAATCGTTAATCAAACGATATTTAGATTATACGGTTTTGATAATAATTCTCATGTTTTGAACATTAAAAAAATATATTGTTTAAATCTCCCAGTGAGGTGTTATTACACTCATTACACGGACAGAAGTTCTCTACTTTAAAAATATGTGAAGGAAAGCTCTGAGACAGAATTCGATGAAGTGAATAGGTAGTTAGCAGTGACCATTACGACCTTTAGTAATATTTTTATATAACGTATCCCATCTTTCCCTGGCCATTTAATCTTTAATAACGGTAAAAAATCATAATTAATCTCAAATTCTACTCAAGTTCGAAAATCATATATTTTTATATCTAGGTACACGTTATCACTGTACCATCCTTAGAATATAAAATAAACGTTTATAACAATTCTTCTTCTTCAGGTGCCATCTCCGCTACGGAGGTTGGCAATCATCATAGCTATTTTAATTTTTGAGGCAGTAGCTCTAAATAGTTGTTTCGAGCTGCATCCAAACCACTCTCTCAGGTTCTTCAACCATGAAATTCGTCTTCTTCCGATGCTTCTTCTGCCATCTATCTTTCCCTGCATTATGAGTCGTAGGATACCATACTTCTCGCCCCGCATCACATGTCCGAGATACTGTAGCTTCTTTTCTTTAATTGTAAGTTCAACTTCCTTTTCTTTACCTATTCTTCTCAGTACTTCATTGTTTGTAACTCTATCTACCCAGGAAACCCTCATAATTTTTCTATAGGTCCACATTTCAAAGGCGTTAAGTCGTCTCATTGTCTCTACATTTAACGTCCATGATTCCACTCCATAGTATAGAACACTGTAGACGTAACATTTTGTTAGGCGTACTTTAAGAGCTAATGTTAAATCTTTGCTACATAGGACCTTTTTCATTTTTATAAAATTAGAACGTGCTTTTTCGATTCTGACTTTTATTTCTGCAGTGTAGTCATTATTTTCTGTTATAAGTGTTCCTAGGTAAGTGTACTTTTTTACTCTTTCGATCTGCTGGCCCTCTACTATCAAGATTTCGTTAGTATTATGGTTGTTTTTACTAATTTTCATAAACTTCGTCTTTTTGATATTGAGAGAGAGTCCGTACTCCCTACTACACCTTACTATTTTACTCATGAGTCTTTGCAGGTCTTGTAAACTATCGGCTATTATTACTGTATCATCTGCATATCTGATGTTGTTAACTAAGACTCCATTTACTCTTATGCCGACTGTTTCATCTTCCAGAGTTTCTCGCATTACCTCTTCAGAATAAGCGTTAAATAATAGAGGTGATAGTATGCAGCCTTGCCTGACTCCTCTCTTTATTTCCATTTCTTCAGATGTTTCTTTTTCAATTCTTACTATTGCTCGCTGATTGTAATAGAGGTGTGTTATTAGTCTTAAATCTCTTTCATCTAGGTTTTTATTTTTTAGGATTTCCATGAGTCGATCATGTTTTACTTTATCAAACGCCTTATTGTAGTCTATAAAACAGACGTAAAGAGGATGGTTAACATCCAAACATCTCTGTGTCAGCACGTTGAAGGAGAATAATGCCTCTCTGGTACCCATACCATTGCGGAACCCATATTGAGTGTCACTAATATCCAGCTCCAGTTTAGAGTGTATTCTGGCGTGGATAATTTTCAATAGAATTTTCAAGGTATGTGACATTAAGCTTATGGTTCGGTAGTCACTGCATTCTTTTGCATTCACCTTCTTTGGCAAACACACAAAGGCTGATGTCAACATTTCTCTAGGGATGATTCCAGTAGTATAGATAGCGTTGAACAGTTCTACTATTATGTCCAGGTTTTTCTCGTTGACCAACTTTATCAGCTCGCTAGGCAATTCATCTGGACCAGCAGATTTATTGGTTTTCATAGAGTTTATTGCCTGACTAACCTCTGATTTGGTTATCTCTGGGCCTACATCTCCCGTTTGGCTATCTACGGATGTACTAGCTTCTCTCTGGTCATGAAATAGTTCCTCGATATACTCTTTCCATCGTCGTAGTTTTCGTTTTGTCTCCATTATAATATTTCCATTTTTGTCGAGCAATATATTTGAGGTTCTTCTATTTCCTATTCCGGCTAGTTCTTTGACTTTTTTATGTAGGTTGAAGTTGTCATATGTGTTTTGCAGTTCTTCTATTTCTTTACATTTTTCAGAGAAGTAGGTTTCTTTAGCCTCCCTAATTTTTCTTCTTATTTGGTTTTGAAGCTGTTTATAGCGAGTCTTATTAATGGTTTTGTTTTTTCTTCTTTCATTCATCAAGTCTAGAATTTCCTCCGTCATCCATTCTTCTTTCTTACATTTGGTTGTAGTAAGTACTTTCTTACTTGGTTCTAATATAGAGGTTTTGAAGAATTGCCACTGCTGTTCTACGTTGCAATTATTTCCTGGGTTTCTGTCTAGATTTGTGTTGATTTCGTGTTTCAGATTTTCTTTTGTTTCTTCTGACTTTAGTTTCTGTATGTTAAGTTTATTGTTGTTGCGGCTTTTTTGGGTCTTTTTTAGTTGAAGTTGAAACCTAGCAATAAGAAGACTGTGATCAGAGGATACGTCTGCTCCTGGATATGCCTTTACTGCCTGAATTGAGTTTCGATATCTGTGCTTTATTAGGATGTAGTCAATTTGATTTCTGACAATTTTGTGCTCTTTGTCAGCTGGTGATTTCCATGTATACAGGCGTCGCTTAGGTAATTTAAAGAATGTATTTGCGGCTATAACATTATGCTCCTGGCAAAATTCTATTAGGCGATCTCCTCTGTCGTTTCGTTCGCCAAGCCCATATGATCCTACATTAGGGTAGCATTTTCCTTCGCCAATTTTTGCGTTGAAATCACCCATGATCACTGTTATGTCTCTAGATGCTGTGAGATGTAATGTTTTCTGGAGTTCGCTATAAAAGTTTTCTATTTCTTCTTCATTTTTGTCAGCAGTTGGCGCATAAATCTGGATTAGGTTCATTTTTCCATGGGTTGTCAATAACTGCAACATTATTATTCTTTCGGACATCGGAACGAAGCCTGTTACTGATCTCGTTACTTTTTCGCTGAGGATCATAGCAACTCCATATCTGTGTTGGGTGTCGCTGCTTCCAGAGTAATAGATTCGTCCATTGTCTGTATTGAGTTCGCCAGAGCTGACCCATCTTGTATCGCTTATTCCTAATATATCGATATCTAGTCGCATCATCTCTTGCTGTATATTCTTCAGTTTCCCAGGTTCATACATACTTCTTACATTCCATGTAGCGATTTTGTAGGTGGATTTGTATATATTTAGTGAACAGGGATTTCGCTGACTAACGGCCTGGGAAGCCCTGTCGTTACTGTTGTTTCTTCCCCTGCCGAATCTTGGCATCCGAGAACCATGATTAGTAGGTTGTTGGTTGTCATTTCTGTGAGCCATGACGATTTCTAGGGATACTCCATGAGTCTTTAATGCAGTGGTTTCCCGTTGCCTTCTGCATCCTTATACCGTTGACCATTCTGTAGGGTTCATCCGCCTTCGAGACCGATTTCTCAGTCTCAGGACAAAAGAGTGCCCTGCCACTTACCAACTCATCCGCCCGAAGCCGTTGGTCAGTAAGTGGGGGGATTGCTTATACCGGCAATCATTCGGTGAAGAGTAGGTATGTAGTAGAAAGAAATATAGTGACCCGTCTGCCCTCGGAAACCTAATAGCCATTCGGGGTCGGAAGAACAAGAGGTAGCCAAGAGAGGCCGATAGGAAAGATTAAAGACATTTTACTCAAGACTAGTTGAAAAAGAGTAAAATGTGAAGGCCCTTATGATCCGCCAGGTGCGTTTCATAAGCGTATGAGTATTAGTACACTTTGTATTCCCGCTCATACTTCGGGGTGTTGACTACAGGCTGTATGGCTCGTCCAGCATGCCATAGCATGCAGGATAGGGTGCACGCCATTTTACAATGTAAACACCCCAACT
Organism: Diabrotica virgifera virgifera; assembly: GCF_917563875.1. Taxonomy (NCBI): domain Eukaryota; kingdom Metazoa; phylum Arthropoda; class Insecta; order Coleoptera; family Chrysomelidae; genus Diabrotica; species Diabrotica virgifera. The sequence goes on along the minus strand of NC_065447.1, from coordinate 22,890,218 downwards.
CCATGGCCTGACCAACTTATAACAATTATATATGTAATAAAAACTTTATTTTATATTCTATTGTAATAATTATTGAGGTTAATGAGAGAAATTCCTTGGCATATAACGTGCACATCATTCCATTTGTTCGAAATATTATCCCGTAGGTTCAAAAATACGAAAATTGCCGATGATTTTCTGACAGTCTACTCGAACCCAGTTCGTAATCACTTTTTGGCTTCGATGCGTATTCGCATCGAGTTTGCCTACGGTTCGTTTTGCGATCTCGCGTCGAGTGTTCGTAATCCCGCTGCAGCTTTCGAATCAAGGTTGTCAGATATATTTCCTAAAATTCCCAAATTTATATATTCTGAAAATGTTTTCTCTATTTTAGTACATATTCAATTGTTACTCAATGACACTGTTAGAAAGATAATGTGAAAATATTCTTAAAAAATATATAAATTAATTAACTGGGTACTTCAAATTTCAATGGGCCTTCACTAATAAATTGAAGCAACTTTGTATATATTATACTTAAAGGAAATTTTGGAGTATCGTCAACACTGTAGTCTGAGCAGAATTAAGTAGCGGGTTTTAAATTGACGTTGCCATATTGATGATTTTAACACGATATTAAGAATTTTGTTTTATTGTTAAAACAAGTTTAAACATTTAAAGTATCAAATTTTAAGTAATAAAAAACCAAATTGTGTTAGTCACATCCAGTACTTCTAGTTCGTTTCAATTCAACAACAAAAGAACACTATTAGTTAGTTCTTCCCTCTCTGCCTAACGTTAAGTCGGCATCGTATTTCATGAACGCGGCAACACCGCGTTCATAATTGTACACCTGCGTGTCACCAAACAAAATTCTATCCGATTAGTTTATTTGAACAGTGGCGGAGTTACTGGAGAGTTATATATATTTTTGCTACCAAATAATTAATCGAATTAAAAAACAAAGATTTGCATGTTCAATGTGAATGCGTTGTTTCAAAAATGAATATACTTGAATGACTGATAATGTAATTGTTTCGAGAATTCATGAATTAACAAAAATCGGGTATAAGACGATATAATATAATAGGTACAATTATTGTTTAATTAGGTACTGTTACATAATCATTCCTTAAAACGGAAGCGAAGAAAAAAATGGGGTAGGAGGATTGACACTGTTGCAAAGGACGTTTATCAATAAACAGTTTATATCTTATTAGTTTATTACAAAGAAAAAGATAGTCCATATTGTGAGGACGCTCCAGTCTGAAAAAAATTATGATTCGCTTTCTTTGCAGATTCCTATTCAAAAATATCGAAAAATATCAAAAATATTCAAAAAAATTGTTAAAACAATTTTTTTAAACAAATTCAAAACCTTTCCTTTTTTGGACCAGAATATATTTTTTTAGGTTTTTTGGATCATTCTAGACATGAAAGGTATCTTGTAATTTTTCTCAAAAGTTGATACTCTTCGAGTTATAGGCGACTTAATATCTGAAAAATGCGCATTTTCGAGGCTTATTAACTCATATTTAAATTGTTATTTTTGAGGTTTCCAAGAGCTTAAATTGAAGCCTAAGCATTCATCTTTAGGATTCTGAAGAGTAATCGGGTCCAACTTCAATGTATACCCTTGTTTTTTAATTATTAATTATGCGCGTCCATCTGATTTTTATGCCGTAGGCTATTTCAAAATCTCCGATTTTGCCTCGAAAACATTTTTTTAGGTTTTTTGGGCAATTATAAACAAAAACGGTTTTATCATTTTTCTAAGAAGATAATAGTTTTCGAGTTATAAGCGATTTAAAATCTGAAAAATGAGAAAATACGCTATACGTATTTCACATTTTGCATATTTAACTCGAAAACTATTACCCTCTCAGAAAAATGACAAGAAACCGTTTTTGTTTAGAATGAGCGAGAAAATCTAAAAAAAAATGTTTTTCAGAGCAAAAGAAGATTTTTCTGAAATAGTATACATACGGCATAAATATCGGATGGACTCGTGTAATTAACAATTAAAGAATTACAGACTAAATGGAAGTTAGACCTGATTACTCTTCAGAATCCTAAAGATGAATGCTTAAGCTTCAATTTAAGCTCATGGAAACCTCAAAAATAATAATTTAAATATGAGTTTTTAAGTCCGAAAAATGCGTATTTTTGCATTTTTCATATTTTAAATCGCTTATAACTCGAAAACTATTAATTTCTCAGAAAAATGACAAAAAACCTTTTTTGTTTAGAATGAGCCAGAAAATCTAAAAAAATGTTTTTCAGAGCAAAATATGAGATTTTTGAAATAGTATACGGCATAAAAATCGGATGGACCCGTATAATTAACAATTAAAGAATTGCACTTGGCTGCCTAAAATTAATAATTTAAATATGAGTTTTTAAGTCTCGAAAATGTGTATGTTCGACTTTTTCATATTTTAAATCGCTTATAATTCAAAACTATTAACTTCTCAGAAAAATGACAAGATACCTTGTGTGTTTAGAATCACACAAAAAAACTAAAAAATGTTTTTAGGGGCAACATAGGAGATTGTTGAAATAGAGCGCCACCGCACCGGCGTAAAAATCGGATGGACGCGCATTATTAGCAATTAAAAAACAAAGGTCTAAATTGAAGTTATGCCAGACTACTCTTCAGAATGTTGAAAATGAATGTTAAAACTTTAATTTAAGCACTTGGCAACCCTAAAAATAATAATTTAAATATGAGTTTTTAACCTTCTAAAACAGCGATTTTCGCATTTTTCCGATTTTAAATCGCCTATAACTCAAAAACTATCAACTTTTGAGAAAAATGACAAAATAACTTTCTTGCTTAGAATGACCCAAAAAAACTAAAACATATTTTCCGAAACACAAAAGATAATCTTTTGAATTTGTTTAAAAAATTATTTAGTTGATATAAAAAAATATACAGACACAAAAACCGTGTGTGTTTCTTTTTAAAGTTAAAACAGAAATTAAATATGTAGGGGAGTGCATTTAGATTTTCACTTCGGAAAAAATCAAACAAGATAAAACTTTTTGTAATTTCATTAAGAAATGTTTAATAAACAACATATCAAAAAGTTCTACTCGAGAAGTGGGTGCTTCATTTTTTATTAAACAAATGAACAGCGAAGTTAGATGTTTTTTTAAATAACTCCGAAAATATAATTTTTAGAAAAAAACTGACTTGACCATTGAAAAATTCAGAAAATTTTACAAGAAAAATCTTATATAAAGATTTTTCTAAAATTAAATCTCTAGCTTCTGTAATTTTTTATTTATAACGCTAAAGTCACCCTTCTCACGCACATTGGCGTAATGTAAACTAGCGTTGGAAGAAGTGCACGGTTGAGTTTTTTTAATGTAATTCTTTAACTAATGGATCAAAAGAAATTTTACAAATTGGACATGAAAGAAGATAAAATAAGCTATCTTATGGTTGTAACAAAAAGAAATAAAATGTATGGACATAAGTACGGTGTGGGCGGAAAGTGAGACTTACATGAATTCTGTTTAAAAATGATTTAAAAATGTGTAACTAATACAAATTTACTTACAAAGCTCTCAAATTTGCACAACTTACCTCTCAATCATCTTACTAAACGATGTTTCATTTAAAAAAAATCTCAAAAATTTAATTCAAATAATACGCTGTCTCAAAAAATGTAATTTTTGAAAACTTCGTAGTTCTACAGAATTCCCACCACTTTAAGACGGTATTACTCAAGTTTGAATAAATCTAATACAATTTTTTTAATATTTTTTTAAAGCCTAGGATGTAGTCTTTAAAAAACACTGAATTATTTTAGTTTAAAAATGAAATAAACAATTTCTTTTTGAGAAAACTAAGAAAGATAACAAAAATGTAATACAAAAACCGAAAATTACCAGCTGAAAAAATGTATATACAGAGTGATCAAAACTTTTTTCTGTAAAACTTACCTAAAATTAATTTAATAATAACCTTAAAAAATAATAAATGTTCAACAAAAAAAATTTTTTTAGCTCTTATACAGTATGTCTGCGTAACTTGGAACCTATTGATAACTTTTTTAATATCAGTTTTACGAAAAAAAGTTATTCTTTATAAAATACTCTGCATCGTATATAACATAATATGCAACCATCAAATATCAAATTTTGTTAATTTTGTACGAGGTATGTCAAAAAATATGAATTTCACTCAAGAGTAAAGTACCTTTATATTTCACAATATCGAAAATTTTTATAAAGGAAAGTTGTTTGGAATTAAAAACTATGTTCCAATATGTGATTATATCCTTCTAATCGAAAATTTGTTTTTTTTTTAATATTGTTTCAAATTAATTATACCAAACATCATTAAATTTTCACTTATTATTTATGATAACTGATTTATTATTAATTTTATGAAGAAAGTTATTCGTCATAAATAGCTGTGCATGGTCTAACACTTAATATGCAAATATAAAATATTATATTTTATCAATATTTTACGAGGTATTATGTAAAAAATTGCATAAAAGTGTAATTGCATATTGACACATCGTTTTTAATTCTGAACAACTTTCCATAATAACAATTTTCAGTATTATGAAAAATATAGGTATTTTACTCCTAACTGAAATTTTTATTTATTGACATGTCTTGTACAAAATTGATAAAAATTGATATTTTATTATTGCATTTAAAGTTTTAGAATATGCAGAGCTTTTTACTAAGAATAACTTTTTATTTATGATTCCATTGCAACAATTTTTTGAATATTGAAGAGATAGATTTTGAATAATTGGTTCTTTTTTTCTAATACATTTTAATTTTTAATATTTTTGTGAAAATTATTTGTTTATCTTTTTTTTTAAGAATGAAATTCCATATTTGTTTGATTGGATTCTACTTGTTTTTCATTTAAATATCCGCCATTTTGGATCCGCCATTTTGAAATTAAAATTTTTAATCTTTAATTCAGATTCAACAACCTGTTAAAAATAAAGACAATAAATGTTTTAGAAAAATGTTCTTTTTATGTTCTTTTTAGAAAATCCGCATTTTGGATCCGCCATTTTATAGTTTATAATGTTAACATTTAAGTTAGGTTTATCAAAGCTCTCAAAAATAAATATATGTAGAAATAAATACATTTTGTAAAGAAATTATGATTTTACAACTATTTTTTAAGTTATCCGCCATTTTGGATCTGCCATTTTATAATTTAAATTATCAAAATTTGATTCAGGTTCAGCAACCTCTCAAAAATATCCACATATATGTAAACAAACACGTTTTATAAAAAAATTTGGATTTTACAACTGCTTTTTAAGGAATTTTAGGAAAAAATCCGCCATTTTGAATCCGCCATTTTGAATTTGCAAATTGTAATGTCAGATTCGGGTTCAGCATAATCAAAACTAAAATAAAAACATTTTTTATCAAAATAAAATGTTGAATTCACCCATATTCTTAACATTATTTATACAAAAAAATTGTTATTGTTTAAACAATTAATAAACAATTAGCGGCGAAATTTGTGAGTAGAACTTTTTACTTTAACATATTTATAAACTAACAAAAAAAGTTTTAGAAAAATATAACCTTGTTTGATTTTTTCCGAAACATTGTATCTTCTCGTTCTAATTGCACTCCCCTAATGATTTTCCTCGAAATATGCGTTTGATGAACTGACCGACCCTTTTTCTTCATTTCCATGCCAATGGTCGGCACTGTCATCAAAGAGACTAAAGAGCCGACAGTTAGCAAATTCCCGATGGAAACACTATAACAAGAAGTCAAGATGTAATAAATAGTGTGATGTTACTGTCTTCTAGGTCGTAATTAATTAATACTCTCTTCTTAGTTCAAATACATTATATTATTTACACTCAACTCCATCAATGACTAACCATAACAATCTGTTTACATATATCAGTAGCGACCTAACTTACATTAATTAAATACTGAGTACAATAATCTTTCTCCACCGAGTTAATGTTTATATACACATTTAAATAATAACAAAACATGACAATTCAATGTTACTTGCGGTTATTGATACAAGAACAGATACTACATGGATTAATGACTTTGAATGAGTTTTAAACATATTTTGTACAGGGTGATATTATAATACCACACCTCCCCGTTTTGTTAAAATTACATATTTTTAAAATGTGATGCTCCTCTTTCCCTTTTACAAAAATGTTTATGGTTACCTAATACTATTTTGAAAAATTAAATTTCCTAACTATGCTAACTAACTGTAACATTACATTTCAGATCAATCAATTTTTCCCTAAACATGTATATTCTTTTTCCTATTTTACACAAAAGTTCATATTTTCCCTATACTAAACTGGTATTTTATAACCTATTACTAGTTCACGTACTTTCACGTCGTGTCTTTTCGTCCTTTTTTTTTCGTTCACTAATTCACTTCATCAAAACAGTGTCCACAGTGAATGAAATTGATCCTAACTTTTAAATAGTCTTTTAGTGCCTATAAGCCGTAACTAATCTAATTGTAATAAAATCTCGACTTTAATACTTCCTAAGCTAAGCTAAATAGTACCTAAACTTCTATTAAGTGGTATATAAAAAAAGAATTTAACGTTACTTTACTATTTCATCTTATTATTTCAGTCTTATTTTGATTTATTTATATACGCCTTACTAACTTTAAAATATTGTACCTATAATAAAAATGTAATCTCTCTAAAACTTTTAATATGTGTCTCTAAAAAAACTACTAATAACTCTCTTGTACCTATAATAAAGATTTAATCTCTCTAAGAACTTCACTTTTTGTGTCCCTTTGCTTACTATCTACTAACACTATTGTAAGATATTGTCTATCCTTAATTCAAACACTTCCATTTTCCACGAAAATTTTACCTGAATTCATTATATGCATTTAAAAATAAGTTATTTATAATTTACGTTACTTTAGAAAAAAAATTACAACTTTAATTCTTAGACATAATTATTTAATGATTAGCTACTTATTTGATATTATTCTTAATTCTGCTTTATTTTGACATTTCTGACAAATTTTATGTTCCTTCTTCCATTTTTCCCACATATTTTAATAAAATTATTTTTTTCTCTCTCTCTTCTTCTTGTCTGGTACTATAACTATATTTCTTCATTTTTCTCCACATAATAACACTTCTACAGTGTACATAATTCATCTTCATATACATATTTCATATAACAATCATAGATCATTTATCTCATGTATCATTTCATATAACATCATAATCATCACTTCATATACTAGCTCCGATACCTTCGTTTTACCTTAATAAAAGAGGTTTCACTCGGATGTCTTAGTTCTCCGCCAATATTAACCCGAATTTTCGCCCTGATCTGTACGCACCATTTAGGTGGTATAGTTAACTCAAAACACGAAATAGGTATTTTATGCGGTTCAAATTCTTCTAAAAATATCACAACCTCAATCCCTTGCTTTGAGGCCGTTGTTTATTCACGAATAATCATGAATAAAATAGGTACTCTCAAAACACAGAGTGGGTCTCTAATAAGCTTTCAAGCTTCTATAAATCACTTAGTACCTTCCTAATTTGACAAGAGCCGTGGGTTTCTTATTGTCTCTAGTTGCCTCATAATATTTAGCTTATAATATTGTTAGTTCTTCTTCTTATCTATATAGTCCTCCAGATTCTTTATCTCGACTCTTCAGGTCGGTTCGTTAAAAATATCTCTTGCTTATAACAATGTTTGTGTTAAAGCTCTTATATCAACGTATGTCATCACTAATCATTATTCATTAAAAAAATATCATTTATCACTCAAAAATATTAATTCAGGTTCATATCATACAAAATTTAACACAAAATCGATGAAAATGTATCTATATAATCAATAAATATCAATAATAAAAACAACTGGCTAATAAAAATTCAATAATAGTATACATATTCGACAAAAATTCAATAAAAAAATAGCATATGCAAAACTTAGATAAAAATATTCAAAATAAGTTTATATCTCATACTTCGATAGAATTTTTTGTAAAAAATTCGATATTCCTTAAAATATTCAAAAATAACCGTACTAGAAATAGAAATCGGATAGAGATTTTTCAAATAAATTCGATAAAATTCAAAATTCAATAAAAATTCAATAATAGTATATATAATAAACTTTGATAAAAATATTCTCAAAAATCACTTCATGTTTCAAAATTCATAGATATTCTTAAAAAAATATCGATACTTCATAAATTATTCAAAAATCAGAAAAGATAAATATTCAATGTTCAATAATAATATAAAAACGAGGGAAGCATTTTTAATAAAGATAGACATTCTTACTTACATTTTATCACTTTGTCTTTGTTCCCTGGGTTCTCTGCATCTTCGTCCTGGTCCATCTTCGCCGTCTCCGTTTCCAATTTTTGTCGCCCATTTTCAGAAGATTCTCCCAATTAATTTACAGGAGCGCCATGTAATAAATAGTGTGATGTTACTGTCTTCTAGGTCGTAATTAATTAAAACTCTCTTCTTAGTTCAAATACATTATATTATTTACACTCAACTCCATCAATGACTAACCATAACAATCTGTTTACATATATCAGTAGCGACCTACCTTACATTAATTAAATACTGAGTACAATAATCTTTCTCCACCGAGTTAATGTTTATATACACATTTAAATAATAACAAAACATGACAATTCAATGTTACTTGCGGTTATTGATACAAGAACAGATACTACATGGATTAATGACTTTGAATGAGTTTTAAACATATTTTGTACAGGGTGATATTATAATACCACAAAGAGACTTCTCTTATTAATTTTATTTTTCTACAATCACTTGATAAAGAAGACTTTTTCGTTTGTCAATGGCAACGAAAAGTTGACGTTTACTAAGTACCGTCACTTTATCGCTCTAGCGCGTTAAAGTTTGAAAAATGCGCGTCGTTCGTAGCAACCATACCACCATACAATACAAACAAATTGAACATTCATACTCATAAATGCTCGTAGTCCGTAGCAACCACAGATCCATACAATACAAAAAAATTCAATATTTAAAGTCATAAAGTTAATGGTTTAAAAATAGTTTCATTTTATTAAGTGATTATAGAAAAAATGTTGTATGTATTACAAGCGCAAAGTGTTACCCTCAAGCAATAATGTATCCCTTATCGCTATTAATACATAAATAACTATTATTTCTCCGAATACATACAATTTAATTGTTTTCTTAAATTGTGTCTAATTTTGCGTCTCGTGAAAACATTTTTAGGTAATCATATTAACAATATTATATGTACAGTATGTTCCTGTAAGTTGTATCCATATGGAAAACTTTTTTATTATCAATTTTACGAAAAAAAGTTATTCTTCATAAAAAGCTCTGCATGGTCCAAAACCTAAGATTTAACCATTAAATATCAAATTTTTTGAATAATATACGAGGTATGTCAAGAAGTTTGAACTTCACTCAAGAGTAAAGTAGGTTTATTTTCCACAATATTGAAAATTGCTATTATGAAAAGTTGTTTGGAATTAAAAACTATATTATAGTAAGCAATTACATCCTTTTAATTGAAAAAAAATTTGATAAATTTAGGCTAGCATTATTTTCAGTTATTTAATAATAAATTAAATAAATTTTTTAAATTTATTTATTCAAAAATTCAGATAACTCTTTTATTATTACTTTTACGAAAAAAAGTGATTCCTAATAAAAAGTTTTGAATGGCTTAAAACCTAAAATACAACCATCTTATGTCAAATTTTATCAATTTTATACGAAGTATGTCAAAAAATATGAATTTCGCTCAATAGTAAAATACGTTTATTTTTCATAATATCGAAAATTATTATTATGAAAAGTTATTTAGAATTAAAAACTATGTTTTAGTATGTAATTACATCCGTCTAATTGAAATATTCTGAACTATAAAGGTACTTTACTTTTGATCTAAATTTATCTTTTTTGACATACCTCGTATAAAATTGATAAAATTTGATATAATATGGTTGTATTTTAGGTTTTAGACCATCCATAACTTTTTACTAAGAATCACTTTTTTTCATAAAATTAATAATAAAAGAGTTGTCAGAATTGAAATAACTGAAAATAATGTTAGTTATCCATAATTTTCAAAAACATTTTTTTTTCAATTAGAAGGATGTAATTCCATATTAGAATATAGTTTTTAATTCGAAACAACTTTTCATAATAGCAATTTTTAATATTGTGAAAAATAAAGCTACTTTACTCTTGAGTGAAATTCAAACTTTTTGACATACTTCGTATAACATTCATAAAATTTGATAGCTGATGGTTGAATCTTGGGTTTTGGACCATGCAGAACTTTTTATAGAGAATAACTTTTTTTCGTAAAATTAATAATAAAAAAGTTTTTCATATGGATACAACTTACAGGGACATAATGGACAACTTACAGTCGGAAAAATGACAGAATACCCATAAACGAATATATAAAACACGCTGTATTTTCCTGTCACCGTGTCACAAAGAAAATTGTTCAGTGCAAGTACATGTAACACTAATTATTACATGTACTTGCACTGGCCAATTTTTTGTGTGACACGGTGACAGGAAAATACAGCGTGTTTTATATGTTCGTTCATGGGTATTCATTCATTTTTCCTACTGTATGTATATACACCGTTATTAAGCGTCAACGTCCTTCGGTAGCGATCTATGAAGGAGTATCACCGAGCCGCAAGCCTTTATCCTTTGCCGTACCGCTCCTCCATAGGCCGATCAGACACCAGTTTATTCCAGACCAAGTCGTAGATTCTATAGAATTTTATACTACGACATTGGCCTTGTTATTTTTCAAATGACAGGACAGGGGCTCGAAACTCGATCGTAAATCCGCTAGATTGTCACTGAGCCATCTGACTGACATATTAACAATATTACTTTATTTTAATTAGCAATAACAGTTGCACACGGTAAGACCATCCTGCGTTAAGCACTTGTTTCTAAATTAATGTTTTTGTATAGGTGATAGACCAATATGCATATATTGGAACAGTGATCAACTCCACAAATGATAACTTCCAAGAAATAATAATCAGAATGGTAAAGGATAGAACAAATTTTAGCAAAATGAGAAAAGTGCCCTGCACAAGAGATTTGAAATTGGAGCCAAGTGTTAGGTTGGCTAGGTACTATGTTTTCTCGACTTTGTTTTATGGAATGGAGGCTTGGACCTTGAATGCGGCATCAATGAAACAACTGGAATCATTCGAACTGTGGGTGTAAGGAACAATTCTACGAATATCGGGGAGAGAACAAGTCACAAATAAAGAGATTCTGAGAAAGATGAATAAAGAAATGGAAATATTAAATACCATCAACACAAGGAAATTGGAATATCTTGGATATATTACACGTGAAGAGAGATACAACTTGCTCCAATTGATTATGCAGGGAAAGATTCAAGAAAAAAGAAGAATATGGAGAAGTAGAATATCGTGGCTGCGAAACCTGAGAGAATAATACGCAGGTAGATGTTACATCAAATGAGCTTTTCAGTGCAGCCGTCTATGAAGTCCGAATAGCTATCATGATTGCCAACCTCCGTCGCGGAGATGGCACTTAAAGAAGATAGTTGGATAGGTAATAATTATGAAAGGGACTTTTAATTTTGTATTACCACCACCAATTGCCAATTAAAGACATTAAGGGCCGGTTGTTCGAACGCTAATCAACATTGATCACTATCAAATACTTAATTACTGTCACAACTGTCAATGTCAACTTTGGTTGGGTTGCCGAAAACATAATTATTGATGACAATTATGAAATTAGTTAATCAATTATGTTAATAATTGTTATGTTAATTGACTAACTAATCTCATAATTATAATTAACTATGTTTTCAGCAACCCAACCAAAGTTGACATTGACAAGTTGTGACAGTAATTAAATATTTGATAGTGATCAATGTTGATCAGAGTTCGAACAACCGGCCCGTAGAGTTTAAAATCATTCATAATATTTATTTCAGAATTTTTTAAAACGATTTCCGCGTAGGAAATCGAAATGATAAAGCAAACGTAAAGTGTAATTCTCATTACAATGAATAATTGTGATTTATTCCCATATAAAATAATACCCAGATTTCTTTTATTTACCTGTACATGTGGAGGCGTAGAAAGAGCATATATTATTCCATCAGCTATATCTTCAGGATTAAGTAAAGTTGGTACGTTCCTTTTAAATTCTTCGTTGTTTTTCATATCTGCAATGATTTCTGTGTCCACAAATCCTGGACTTATACTCTAGAATTAAAAAATATTAATAGCTCCTATCAAGTGTATTAGTATGGTATAACTAGACCCAAACCCACACATCCAAAGTGAAAGCTATCATCCACCAAATTATTCTCTATGGTTCACATAATGTTCAGAAAAAGTCACACCATTTTGAGCGTCGGGTTTGGGGGGAGAAATCGGTAAATTCGTAGTTTTTTACGTTTTTGGCGAATATTTCTAAAACTATGCGGTTTAGCATGAACAACCTTCTATACAAAAATGTTCTGTATTAAATTTTAAATAAAAAAGGCTCTATTTATAATCCTCCTAAAATGAATGGTTCCAAAGTTACGGAGGTAGTATAGTATAATTGGTCCAAAAAAGGCCTAACCTAAACATCCAAAGTAAAAGTTTTTCTCCATCACCAAATTGTTCTATATGGTCCACATATTGTTCAGTAAAAAGTTACACCATTTTGAGTGTCCGGTTTGGGTGGAGAGATGTGGGAGAAGTCGATAAATTAGTAGTTTTTTTAAGTTTTTCGTCAATATTTCTAAAACTATGCTTTAGCTTAAACAACGTTCTATACAAAAATATTCTACATAAAATTTAAAACAAAAAAGGTTCTATACATAATTGTTATAAAATCAACGGTTCCAGAGTTACGGAGGGTGAAAAGTGGAAGTTTTCGATACTTTTTATATTTCTTGAGCAATGGATAATACTATTACTGATGAAAGAAATTTTCTTTAACAGGATTGTGTTTTGTAAATAAAATTTGCTATTTCAGTGGCCGATGGTATGTTAGTGATAAGCCCTTGAAGAAACGTCAACCTCACCACTTAAAATCATCATCAATTGCCCAAAAAATGAAAAGTATAGTAAACCTCCACTTTTCATCCTCCGTAACTCTGGAACCATTGATTTTATAACAATTATGTATCGAAACTTTTTTGTTTTAAATTTTATGTAGAACATTTTTGTATAGAACATTGTTTACGGTAACGCAGAGTTTTAGAAATATTGACGAAAAACGTAAAAAAACTACTAATTTACCGACTTCTCCCCCCCCCCCCCCAAACCGGACGCTCAAAATGGTGTAACTTTTTACTGAACAATATGTGGACCATATAGAACAATTTGGTGTTGGGGGAAAATTTTTATTTTGGATGTCACGGTTAGGCCATTTTGGACCAATTATACTATTACCTCCGTAACTTTTGAACCTTAATTTTAAAAGGATTATGCGTAGAGCCTTTTTTTATTTCAAATTTAATGTATAACATTTTTGTATAAAAGGTTGTTCATGCCAAACCGCATATTTTTAGAAATATTGACGAAAAACGTAAAAAACTACGAATTTACCGATTTCTCCCCCCTTTCTCTCCCCAAACCCGACGCTCAAAATGGTGTGACTTTTTTAAACATTAAGTGGACCATATAGAACAATTTGGTGTTGGAGGATAACTTTCACTTTGGATGTCTGAGTTATGCCACCTTTTGGATCAATTGTATCATACTATATTGGGTATGCTCTTTGTCCTCCATACTTTCAAATAGTTTGTATCTATCTACCCCAATAGATGAATTCACGGTTTGGGGATTACACTCAACAAAAGTTCAGTTCTAAATCGGAGTGTTCAAGAAGGCAGTGGTACTCTTAAAGATCATTATTTAAAATATTTCAAACTAAATATCAAGGGCTAATGGAATTTTTTATTACTGTTGAAATTTTCAAGGTTGCAGGCTTCGGGCCTGTATAGGTTTTTATGTGATTACATCCCATCTATCCCAAAACGAAAAAACCAGATTAATTTTTTTGTTTAATTAATTTTAATGTCAATTAAAAAAAATCGTTCTCCATTTAAGACTCCATTTAAGTTGTCCCCCGGCCCACTTTCAAAGGTTGTGAGTTTGTTGTCATGTTTGGTGCCATTCGATTCAATAGATTTTTAAAAAATATTAAACACATATTTTTTGGTCTTTTATTTGTAAATGTGTTTCTTGAGATATTAGACCGTGTCTAAGGTATCAAGATAATTAGTTTGTTCCGATTATAGCGCCATCTATCAACAATTCGAAAAAAATGTCTCAAATAAAAGTTACTTATTTTTGCATAAGGATTCCAAATCTGTAATCAAAAATAGTGGTTCTTATTTAAGATTTTAAAGTCACCCCCCACCCCACCTCTAGGAAGTGAAGTATGGAACTGAACATGTAGTTTTCAATTTTTCGATCCGATGTGTATTTCGTGAAATATTCGACCGTCTTTTGACACACCTTGTATTATCAAATATCATTTTTTGAAAAACTTACCGTGATTTTAGTCTTTAGATTAAAACTATTCAGTTCCACTCTTAGAGTTTCTGTTAATGCTGTTACACCATACTTTGTAGCAGGATAGACATCCAAATCTGGTAAAGGAGCCACGTTGTGTCCAAGAAAGCTGTTAATATGAATAATATGACCATCAATGCTATTTTTTCTCATACTTTGTATCGCCTCCCTTGTTGCGATACACAGAGCTAGTAGGTTGACGTTTATAGTAGTTTTCCAAGCCTCCGTATCACCGTCTAATAATCCCGTTCGAATATGAGTACCTGCATTGTTAATTAGAATTGAAATTGGACCTACGTTTTCAGTGGCCCATTTGAAAGCCTGTTTAATGTCGTCTTCTTTGGTAAGGTCCGCTTTTACGGCAAATAGTTTACCTTTTTTTCCAGACAACCTGTTACCTAGGGATTCGATTTTTTCTTTTCGTCTACCTAAACCAACTACCTTAAAGTAAAAGAAAAAAGTAAGTATATACTATATTAGTACAAGTTATGGCAAATCGCAAAATGGAATATTTTGGCCATACTATGAGTCAACCAGAGATATACAGTATGGTGCAAATGAGAGGAATAAATTCGTTATTTCGTAAACCGGCGTTTTTAAGGAAAAATCCCGAAACAGGTCGATTTTTATTTTTAATTTATGATATTTTGGCATATATTTCATACTAGTTACGTCATCCATCTGGGCGTGATGACGTAATCAATGATTTTTTTATAATAGGAATAGGGGTCGTGTGCTAGCTCATTTGAAAGGTAATTCAATTCTCTATTCAGTAATTTAAACATTTACATAATTATTTGTACAAAGTGTCCAAAAAATTTTTTTAGTTAAATCCTTTGACAAACCAAAAGAATGTATGCAATTTATTCAACACAAAATACATTTTACTATTGCCCGAAAACATAAAAAAATGTTTATTTCAGAAATAAACATTGCTTTTCGATTAAATTCAATGTTTATTTCAGAAATAAACATTGCTTTTCGATTAAATTCAATATTCAAACTAGCTCCCGCCGCCAGCCACCTGCCTCTTGGAAGTTTGAACATTTAGTTTAAGAGAAAAGCAATGTTAATTTGTGATATAAACATTTTTGTCTGATTTCTGACAGTAATAAAATGTAATTTGAATTAAATAAATTACATACATTCTTCTTTTTTTTGTCAAATAATTTAATTTAGAAAAAAAATTTTGGACACCCTGTATAAATAATTGTCTAAATGTTTATATTACTGAATAGATAATTGAATAACCTTTCAAATGAGCTAGCACACGACCCCTATTCTCATATAAAAAATCATCGATTACGTCATCACGCCCAGATGGATGACGTCACTAGTATGACATATATGCCAAAATATCATAATTTAAAAATAAAAATCGACCTGTTTCGGTATTTTTCCTTAAAGTCGCCGGTTTAGGAAATATCGAGTTTATTCCTTTCATTTGCACCATACTGTAAAACATACATCATTTAAAAATACAAGCAAGATAGACGGAAGAAGCGGGCCAGGTCAAAGAAGAACGTCATGGCATAGAAACTTTAGGCAGTAGTTTAAATCATAACAGAGGAACTGCTTGAATAAATACACTGGCAAAAACCTTGAAAGTCTTAGCAAAATGCATACCAGACCAATGTAATACATAATCTTTATTTCACTAACACTTAGTATAACTTCGAAAGAAATTTAGCAAAGAAGATATCAAAAACTGTAAACCTATAAGTCTTCTACCAATCATATACAAGATATTCAGATGAACAACAGATGAACAGATGCATTAAATGCTGCACAGCTGGCTTCAGAAGTAGATTCAGTAGGCTGGATCATATTGATATAATTAGAAAACTAATGAGTAGAGCTATAGAATATGAAATACCGCTAAACTTAATTTTCATAGATTTTGAAAAGGCCGTCGATTCTATTTATCCTAAGGCGGTTCCACCAAGAAGCTTTGGTCAACTAAGCCATTGACAAATCATACATAGAGACTTTAGCAAATAAATAGAGAAAAGTAAAAGCTAAGGTAAAAATTTATGAATTTATGAAGACACAGAATTTCCCATTACCAGAGGCGTCCGACAAAGAAACACAAATCCCTAAAGCTCTTCACCTCAACCTTAGAAATTCAGCAAAATGAACTTGTAGAACAAAGGCCCATCCATTAATGTAAAATACCTCAGCAATCTAAGATATTCAGACGACATCGTTCTGATCGTTAATAATCCTGCAGAACTAAAAGAACTTATAAGCGAGCTAAATGCAGCTAGGAAGGAAGTTGGCCTAAAATTCAGTTCTCCTAGTTCCCGATCTAGGGAAATCTCTAATTCTCCCATTTGTATCAAATTTCGTAATTACTCTACTTCTTATTTATTGGACAATTTGTCTCCACACCAACCATAATCAAAATTTTTATTCTTTGTTTCCCATTTAAACTCACAACCATTTTGGTAAAATTAATCACAGCATATTATAGTTTATCTCAAAAGAAATACCATGTATTGCCTTGCTAGAAATTGCATGAAAAGTGTTAATAAACAAAATGAGCTAGATCCTCTCCAATGTGTACCTCTCAGCTATAGTCCTTACACAACGATGATAGCTTTTAAAATGTATGGATCTATCTCAACACGCTACGCGTAATTGTTCCAGCAGAATACCGAATGAAGCAATCCACAAGCAAGCAGCTTTAAAATACAACAAAAATAAAAAGAAATGTCATGTTTGACTCATATAATGGGGTTGATGAGCATATAGTATAACTTACCAGCAAACCCTCTTCCACCAACTGTTTGGCCACTGCCGCACCAATACCTGAACTCGCACCAGTCACTACAGCGACTTTTCCGATCCACCGCTTCATAGATAGTACCATTGCGATCTCTAATCAAAACAATTTCAATGCAGGTGTATTTATAACTTTTGTTACAGAACCAGTAACCTTAGACAGAACCTCGGCCGTCAAGCCAAGCATGAAATTCTTTATAGTTTTTGTAAAATTCGATTTTGTTTTTATGGATTGATTCATTCAAGATTTTTCCGGTATACAAAGAGAAAATCTCAAACATAAGTATAATAAAAACACATTAATCTTTTACTGATTAATAATTATTAATCAATTGTTTCCATGTCTTCTTGAAATTGCGACTTCTTGGTTGTTCCGGATACGTATTCGCGGTGTGCAAGTACTTGGGGGGGGGGGGGGGGATACGAGAAACGATCGTGCGAGAATAGCGGAGAAATATTGTGGCTGTCTTAAATAATTCATTGTCAATTGAAATTGTCAAATTGACGTATATTTCATATCTACTGTCAATGAAGAAGAAAAATTATATATTGCTCCACAATATTGATATGATATGCAATTATTATAATAAAGGTAAATTTAATTAATTGTATTTTGCTTGCAGTACTGCATTTTAATAACTAATTCTATTTACTACATAAAAATGTTTACGTTTTAATAACATAACCTGAATCTTATTTTTCTTCCTATTATTTTTTTGGACTATGGCCTTGACAATTGTCCAGTAACCAGGACTAATATAATTTGCCAATATAATTAAAAGTGCGAATAATGTTGCTGAGCGTAGAAACCAGGTGTCGCTTTGCCGAACTTGTACGGTCCCAATATAAGTAATATAGGTACCCATACTATAGATTGTATCTTCCAGTTTTGTAGCTCAACAAATACAAGAAGATTCGTTGTGTTTAAGGAATGAATAATACATACTATGATCTCGTTACAGACTTTAGGAAAAACGTACGATGACATAAATTTTTTTTTCTTCAAACGTCAAATAATGATGGCATTACTTATCTAACTTGATCCTGTCAAAGTTTGATGTCTCCGCCGGCAGCAGTTTTTTTCCCATTTCTTTACGGCGGAGGGAAAAATGTTGTCATGGCAACAATATGAAACATGTCACAAAGCAACAATACAAATGTCATTAACAACAATTAAACATCATTTTTATTTATAGTAATATTAAAAGTACAATTAGTTAATGAGGCATTTTCAAAATTGAAACCGTGCAAAAATGTTCCCGACTCTTGATACGCATTGGTAATTGTTGATGATACTGATGGTCGAGCACAACTTTCAGCAATCATTCCCGATGTTGGCGAATCATGAGGATTTAAAATTTTTTGAGCATTATCGTTCTTATTTCTTATTGAATCCTCTATGTTTATATCCTTCGGCAACCGTGCTTGATTTCCAGCCCCCATGTCGTTTGAGGCATTCTAGATTTTGCTACGTTTGAAGAAAAAATAGTATACTTTATTCGGCAAAGAAGCGACTTTTCTTGACTTGCCCTCTATTACGCGCCTCACTTCGTTCGGCGCGTAATATCGGGCGCGTCAAGAAAAGTCATGCTTCTCCGCCTCATAAAGTAATATACTATTATTTACCGATTTTATAAACCATCATTCACAAAGATTTTCCTCTTAAGCTCATATTTTGATTTTTATCTCTTTAGTTTTAATAATAAAATGAGAATATTGATAAAATTATTTAAGAAATTATTATTGTTATTCATATCTAAGCAGCGATTTTAATATTGAAAACTAAGATCTCGTTTTAGAGATCCAGAATCCCCGGTAAAACATTATGGTTGATAGGTACAAGACTTAGTGTTTATTTTATCTACACAAACAATTAAGAGAATCAAATGAAAATGGACGGATTCGTTTTAATTTATATCTGTCTCTTGCCATCCTTCGATAGCTATTTCTATGTCTACCCGTTGTCAAGAAGGCTTTGCAAGAAGACAAATCTAAATTAAAACTTCCGATCTTCTCGGTATAAAATAAACTATTTATACCGTAGTAAAGTTAGAACGACCTCTAACGGAGAATAAGTGAAATTAATGTCGACACGAATCAAGTGTTCTGTTAACCCAGATAATAAAATATCAAAGGGCGCCGCTACCAACATGCGTCTCAGAGAACCCATATGAAACGAGTCTTTTGTACTCTAAAGAGAGAAGATCGGAAGTTTTAATTTAGATTTGTCTTCTTAAATTCCCAACTATGGGGATGTAGAAAAAAGACAAACTTGAAAATAATACAGACTTTTCAAAACAAAGTATTAAGGGGCATAGTTAATGCACCCGGGTACATCCGTAAAGACGACCTCCACAAGGATCTACGAATGGAGCCCGTCGACAAAGAAATCAGAAAACACGCAGAAAGTCATGAAAAGAGACTTCTTCTCCACAAAAATGTTGAGGCCATCCAGCTCCTGGACAACTCAAACCAGAAAAGAAGACTGAAGAGGACCAAACCTCACGAGTTGGTGTAGTGCGACAAAGCTAATAGCGGAGCATTGCGCGACTAGTGTGCAAGCAACGTTTTGGTGCAGTGCGTGATAAAGTGAAAAGCAGCGCTTTGTGTGATAGTGCGTAAGCAAAAAGTGGCCCAGTAATAATAAAGACAACTAAGAAGAGATCAAAGGGTGACTCTTAGGTATTAAGTAGTTAGTAAGATAGGATAGATAAAAAGTTACTCATTGGTCCAAGACCAGATTGTAGAACTTAGCAAATAAAAAAAAAGATTTGTCTTCTTGCAAAGCCTTCTTGACAACGGGTAGACCTAGAAATAGCTATCGAAGGATGGCAAGAGACAGATTTGAATTAAAACGAAACCGTCTATTTTCTTTTATACCATACTCTGTATTAGAGTACAAAAGACCCGTTTCATTTGGGTTCTCTGAGACGCATGTTGGAATATTTTCCTAGAGGCGCTCTTTGATATTTTAATATCTGGGTTAACAGAAAAGTTGATTCGTGTCGACATTCATTTTAATTAAGAGAATCGCCCTGATTTCTAGTATTTTATTTATCACAGATATAAAAATGCTGTTTACTTTTTTATTTTTGGTTTTTGCTTTTGGTTTGGACCGTATAGCCATGTAATTACATAGAAATCTTTTTCACTTTTCACGCTGAGGGCGTGAAAAGTAAAGTTGCTCTGATGGTTCATAAGAGCTACTTCATTATATCAAGCAAGATGTAAACCACAGGTAGGTAGGTGGGCAAAATACAAAGGAAATATCTATTCGCACGATCAGTTGTTCAATCACCCCTTTAATATAATTTTTTCAGAAATTTAATAACTAGTTGAGGCCTATAGAGTCAAAGCCTGCTAGATCCATGTTCTGAAATTTTTCAGGAGACTAAAAAACCATTAAAAATGTAAATTTTCCAAAAAGTATCCGCCATTTCTCAATTAAAGGGGCATGGTTCACTAATTTGGTACAGTCATTTTTCTGCATGCCCTTACATCTTACAAGTTTAAGGGAGTATTTAAACCTGCTTTCACCAATTCTTGTAGCCACCACGTTCTTGTAGATAAGTCATACGGACAGTTGAAGAATATGTGATTTAGATCAGCTATGCTAGTTCCAAAATCAGATCTGCCTGTTCGGAGAACTCCGATTTTCTGTAGATGCTTCGGAAGACGTCTATGATCAGATCTAGTAATCTTAGGACGCTCGACACTGTGTTTCCATTTATAGGCCAGGGTAATAAGACAAAAATATAGCCTGTTCGTAACACTTCAACAGCCAGGGTACTAAAGCGTTTTTTCGACAGGTAGTACCTATAAGAACAAATTGTAACTATTTCCTGCGTAGGATCTGGCGGCCATTTTTATTTATAAACAATTTAGTGTCAAAAAACGGCCTTTTTTCCTTTTTTTTTAAATCAATGGAAAACATTAAGACTTATGGTTTTCTTAGTACAAACATCTTCGAGAGAATGGAAGCAGCTTTAAAATGGCTTATTACAAAGTTTGATATACTAATTTATTGTTAATATAATTGCGAAAAAAGGTCGAATGGGCAAAAAAATTAATTTCGCAATAACTATTGTAAATTTTTGTAAATAAATACAGCATTGAAATTTTTGTCAAATGAGGGTTCTTTGGTGCTTAATACGTGATAAAAATTTCAAAGAGATTTATTTAATTATTTAAATTTTATTCAAATTGTTTTTCCCAGAGATCTTTTTTTGCAATATGGTAAGTCAAAAAAAAAAGAATGTGTGTGTACTTTGTACGCACGTAAGAAGTTATACTTCTATTATATGATTTAAACGAAATTAATATACTTTTTATTTATATTTTGTTTAAATATTAAACTAATTTATACTTACTACTTCTCAAACATTTTTATGATTAATTATTTATATGGGAAATAAGCCACAATTAAAATGAAAAAAATAATTTTATTTAATAATTTTAATTTATTTAATAATAAAATTATTTTTTTCATTTTAATTGTGGCTTATTTCCCATATAAATAATTAATCATAAAAATGCCACAAGGAAATAGCTTCAGAACAACATTATCAAACATTTTTATTAGAACAGTGCCAAAAATTAAAATAATAAAAGAATAAAACACACACAAACACATTAAACAAGCCACAAATGATGTCTAAACATTAATTGTCGAAAAATTTTTTAACTAAATACGTATTTTCTGAAAATACAATTATATAATAAATATACTTACAATCATAAAATGTATTAAAAAAAAACAAAAAAGAAAGTTTCTATTGGGACTCGAACCAGCGCTGATAAGAGCGGTTGGTATTGGAATTCATTCGCCTTCTCCGCTTAGCCACGGACATTATGTGTCATTATTTACGAAGATCGACTAACTAAACGGATTAAACTTGTGATATTTTGATATTTTGAAAATTGATCAAATTATTTTAATTTTGAATTGAAATGATTTAGAATTGAAAAAATACAACAAAACATAGAGTAAAAAACAATATATTAGGTGAATATTGATAGAAATTTTGATGGTAATCAAATTATATAAATAAAAGTATTACATACTATGTATTTTGGCAGATCAAATAGGTAGGTTTATACTCATGATACATTAACAATTATTACGTACCTGTTGCTTTTAAAAACTATTTAAAAGTCACTACAATATTATAATTTTTTTGGTTTCTGTCCTCACAACAATAAAACTAATATATTATACATTTGTTTACCTTTACCTTTACCTCCAAACCACAGCTGCCATATCGGATAATTTTTGACATGTCATTTGAACATCCAATCAGAACAAAGTTATAATGCGCATGCGCCGGGCTGATAGGTTTTAACATATAAAAAAATCACCCTCTATCGCCGGTAAAGAAGTATAACTTCAAAAATGATTTTAAAACCATTCTACAGGTGTCGATTGAAAGGGCATGCGCAAAACTTTCAAACTGTAATATGTAAAATATAATTTATTAAATAAAAAAATAAAAAGGTTATAAGGTAAAATTGACCATACTTTTGCATAAATATTTATTACTAGTAAATGCATTTTTTATTCACTTTTTTTTTAATTAATTTGAAAGTTTTGCTCATGCTCTTTCATTTGACACCTGTAGAATGGTTCTAACATTATGTTTTTCTGACATGTTATTGCAAAAAAAAGCTCTCTGGGATAAACAATTTGAATAAAATTTAAACAATTGAATGAATCGCTTTGAAATTTTTGTCACATATTAAGAAACCAAAGAACCCTCATTTGACAAAAATGTCAAAGCTGTACACTTATTTTTACAATAGTTATTGCAAAATAATTTGTTTTTAAATTTCGACCTTTTTCGCAATTATATTAACAAAACATGAGTACCTATATGAAACTTTGTAATACGCCATTTTAAAGCTTTTTCCATTCTCTCGAAGATGTTTGTATTAAGAAAACCATAAGTTTTACTGTTTTCCATTAATTTGAAAAAAAGGAAAAATGGCCGTTTTTTGACACTAAATTGTTTATAAATAATAATGGCCGCCAGATCCTATGCAGGAAATAGTTACAATTTGTTCTTATAGGTATTACCTGTCGAAAAAACGCTTCAGTACCCTGGCTGTTGAAGTGTTATGGAAAAAACCTTATTACCCTGGACTATTAGTACAATAGCTTTGTAAACTTGTGCTCTACAAATTACTGTTATTATTGTATTGTTATTATTTTTACCTAATATAGTTATTCCTTATACTTTACTTATACAAAATGTGTTTACTTACACAATTTTTCAGGTAAATATTAAATTATTTTTAACTATTTTAGGGGCAAAAATTTTCTAACATAATATTAAGGGCCGGTATTTCAATAGCTACTTAAGCTTTTGCTTAGCTAAGCCTGTGTCAAAAGTTAAGGAGAAGCTTAAGCCGGGTGCCGTATTTCCATCATTTCCTTAACTAAACTGATGCTCAACTGTAAAGTAAATTGGTTTGGTACCTCTGAATACGTCAAAATGCCAGAACTAACTGTTCTGAGGTAAAAACCACTACTGTTGACGTTTAATTTTATATTGTCATCTGTATCAATGTCAATTACTTCACTTAATTTTGTGTACATGGTACATGTGTTGTTAGTTTATTGTCTATATTTTCTCTGGTTATATTTTTATTATATTTTTATTGTTATTTTGCATAAGCAATAGATCCGTCTTTGTTTACTAAATATATTCCTTAAAATGTCAAATTCTAATGTAAGTTTATTTCTGTAAAATAAATCCCTACCAAGCATTGTAGAAATAAATAATTTTCATGTGCCTACACCTTCCAAAAGTAGTAATAATTTTAATAATCGTTATTACGATTAATAAATTAATAGATTAATAGATTATAATTTAATAATCTAATAATAACGTTATTACTCAAAAGTTGGTTTTCAAAATAACTCTCTAGTTAATAATCTATAGAAATAACCTCAAAAAACAGAAAACAAATTTTAAGCAAAGGCTTAAACCAACTCCCGCGCGAGCTTAAAATTATTTGGTTTAAGCCTAGGCTTAAGCCTCAAATTGAAGTGGAAATACAGGCATCTAAGCTTAAGCAAAGGCTTAAAGTAAGCTTTGGCTTAAGTGAGGTTGGAAATACCGGCCCTAAAGCTTTTGTTTAGCTAAGCCTGTGTCAAAAGTTCAGGAGAAGCTGAAGCCGGGTGCCGTATTTCCATCATTTCCTTAACTAAACTGATGCTCAACTATAAAGTTAATTGGTTTGGTACCTCTGAATACGTCAAAATACCAAAACTAACTGTTCTGAGGTAAAAACCACTACTGTTGACGTTTAATTTTATCTTGTCATCGGTATCAATGTCACTTAATTTTGTGTATATGGTGCATGTGTTGTTAGTTTATTTTATTGCCGATATTTTCTCTGGTTATATTAGACCTGGATCCCGCGTAAGAAAAAAAAGTTGATTAATAGCAAGCTGAAAATTTGTTAATAGCTTATCGGTGTCTAGTCGGACAAACATTGATGCACGGGAACACTGAAACAGGGGAAGTTTTAACGGTGGAGCATGATAAACGTGTCGTCCTGACAAGTTTATGATGGTGAAAAATAGCAAGTTGTTTTTAAGTTTATTCAATAGCCAACGTTATATAATATATGAAAAAATGTTTGTCCGACAAAAAGGTTGGGCATTTTAACGAGTCCGACACGTAGAACATGTCACATCACAGGAACTATGTTGGTGATGAATAGCAGTCTGATTTTTGCATGAGAGTTTAATGAAAGGCTAAAAAAGCAATTGGAAGTTCTGTCGGACAAAATGAATGGGAAATTTTCCTAGTCGAACATTCTAAACATGTAAGATATAGACAAAAATGTTGGTGATAAATAGCAAGCTAATTTTGATTTGTTTATGTACAAATTATATTTTGTAACGCAAAAAGTTATATGTCGGACAAAAAGTTTGGGCAAATCGAAGGAAATAAATAAAAAACATTTTTTCAGAATGACTTAGTCACATATTGATAAAGCTATTTTAGTTGTATATTATTATTTATATTCACATATTTGCATGTGCATATATATACATGCACACTCCAAAAACAGTGAGGTAAGTATCAATGCATGTATATATTGCAAAACAATTATTTTTTTGGGTGGAGTTTGTTCTAGATATTCTCCAAATGACAATAAAAAATGTCCAAGAACATGTGAAAGCAATCTCTTAGGGTTTTCTAATTAGGCGCATCAGAAAGTACGGAAAATTTCCTACAAAAAACGTTGTATACATTTTTTTCCATACTCAAATCTTAACCCTGTAAACGACATTGAAAAATGTGAAGAGTCTAAAACTTCGGTGCTTATAAGAATAGACGTAAATATGACACATTATGCTTAGAAGTATGTATTAGAAGGCTGCATTTGTCAGTGTGACACTTTCTGCTATACAAAGTAGTATTTGAAAGTACATGGTCTCTGAGTTTCTGTGTTTGCCATGTGTGTTGGAAATTAAAATTTATATTAACTATGGAGTGTTTTTGTGTCTATTTTTGAGTGTCAACTGTTTAAATTTTAAGTCGCCAAATCAAAAGTGAAACCATTCAACGGAACATTTTTGAGTAATTTTCGAACATTTTAGAAAGTTAGTAAAATACTTGGTCATCAATTCAATCGGGTTCAGTTGCCAGATAATTGTGAAAGTTCTATTGAATATCATTCTTCGTGCTATAATGCTTTGCTTGATTGAAAAAGGGTACCTAAATAAATTATTACTAAAATTGTATAACGTAATTTTTCTCAACTTTCTACAAATGAAATAATAATGTAATTAATATGTCACATGGCAAGAAATAATTTGCTGCCAAAATAAATCGATTAGTTTAAATTTGAAGTTACGATTGCAATTTATTATGAATTATTGTCAAAAGCGACAGTTTTTCTTAAATGGAAATGTATTCATAGACATAAGGGTAGACAGGAAATACAGTGCAAAAAGTCGATAGGTGGTCTGTCTATCTCTTTTAACCAAGCGATCCCACGCATGTGGCAGACAAAGATAGCTTGACCACTCAATCCATAATATAATTTGCCTGATCTACTATAAATGTATTACAGTGAGGTATCTAAATGATGTTGAGATAAATCGAAAGATATCGATTGTAATTGATTGCAGGTACTTTTGACATAGAATAATCACCCCTTATGGAAATTTCAAAAATTATTTTTTTAAATTGTCCGACTACAAAATCTACCCCTTATTTTTTTCCGACAACAGTCATTCTTGGTAAGGAATAATTTACTTAATTAAATTTCGTCTTTGTCGGAAAGCTATTTATCATCAGCATTTTTGTCTATATCTTACCTGTTTAGAATGTCCGACTACGAAAACTTCCCATTAATTTTGTCGGACAGAACTTCCAATTGCTTTTTTAACCTTTCATTAAATTCTCATGCAAAAATCAGACTGCTATTCGTCACCAACATAATTCCTGTGATGTGACATGTTCTATGTGTCGGACTCGTTAAAATGCCCAACATTTTTGTCGGACAAACATTTTCGCATATATTACATAACGTTGGCTATCGAATAAACTTAAAAACAACTTGCTATTTTTCACAATATTAAACTTGTCAGGACGACACGTTTATCATGCTCCACAATTAAAACTTCCCCTGTTCCAGTGTTCCCGTGCATCAAAGTTTGTCCGACTAGACACCGTTAAGCTATTAACAAATTTTCAGCTTGCTATTAATCAACTTTTCTTTCTTACGCGGGATCCAGGTCTATATTGTTATTGTTATTTTGCATAAGCAATAGATCCGTCTTTGTAATTTTGTTTATTGGATATATTCCTTAAAATGTCAAATTCGAATGTAAGTTTATTTTTGTAAAATAAATATACCTACCAAGCATTGGGTCTATTGAACAACAAGAAGTATTTGTTTTACTTCCTCGTATTTAAGTGTTTACTTAATAGTAATTAAATAAAGCATTAAAGAAATGACTTTATTCAATAAATATTAAGTAAATACTTAAATTATTTGTAAGTAAAAGCAAATACTTCTTTTTATTCAATAGACCCATTGTAGAAATAAATAATTTTCATGTGCCTACACCTTCCAAAAGTAGTAAGAATTTTAAAAATCGTTATTACGATTAATAAATTAATAGATTATTTAATAATTTAATAATAACGTTATTACTCAAAAGTTGGTTTTGAAAATAACTCTCTAATTAATAATCTATAGAAATAACCTTAAAAAACAGAAAAAAATTTTAAGCAAAGGCTTAAACCAACTCCTGCGCGAGCTTAAAATTATTTGGTTTAAGCCTAGGCTTAAGCCTCAAATTGAAGTGGAAATACAGGCATCTAAGCTTAAGCAAAGGCCCAAAGTATGCTTTGGCTTAAGTGAGGTTGGAAATACCGGCCCTTAGTTGTAAAATATTATAAAGTAGCAAATCGTTTAAGGAAACTAAATATTTATTCAAATACTCATTCTAACAAATATACATATATGAAAATACAGTAGTGCTAGTCAAAATGAACCATGTTAATTGAATATTTTGAAGGTACCTACTTCAACTAAGGTTTTAATTTTTTCTGCATTGTAGTTTTCTGCATTCAAATAAAGGATGCTTTAAACAGAAGGCGTATAAAAAAAACAAGTTTATTAGATATTTAACAAATATAAAAATATGCTCACATTGTTCACACTAGAAATATTTCTAAACAGCTTGAGACTTCTTTAAGTGCATTTTTAAAGAAGTTCTCCCTGGGGTTTGATAATAATTTCATGGACCTAGAAAAATATTATTTAATTAATTATCACATTATAAGTTTATTTTTAAAGAAATAAATAAGGATATATTTTATATTCTTTTCATACAGAAGTACAAAAATATCAAACGTTGATAAAAATGCTAATATTTAAATGACTCATACATGTATTTATAATGTATCATAGAGCAAGTTTGAGGATAAAGAGACTTGGTGGTGGTCAAACGAAGTTCAAGGAAAAATAAAAGAGAATGGAAAATTATATAAAAAGTGGCAAGAAACCAGATCCAACACAGATCTTCAAAACTATATGGTCGCGAAAAAGGAAGCGAAAGTAGCACTAGCAAAAGCTAAAGCAGAAGCGTATTCAAACCTATACGATCAACTTGATACCAGGGAAGGCGAAACGAAGATATATAAAATAGCCAAACAGAGAGCAAAGAAAACAAAAGATTTTAATCAAATTAGATGTATCCGCGATGAAAACAATAAAATACTAGTTCACGAAAAGGATTTCAAAAAGAGATGGAAATAGTACTTTGACAGCTTATTAAATGAAGAATTTGACAGACAGCCTGTGGAGTCAACGGAGACAGTAGCAGCAATGGTCACCAAAATAACAAACGAGGAAGTGGCTCAAGCGCTTCAAAAAATAAAGATAGGAAAAGCGGTAGGACCAGATGATATTCCTGGTGAAGTATGGAAAGCATTGGGAGAGACAGGAACAAGGTGGCCAGCAGGTTTATTTAATAGAATTATGGAAGTTGGACAAATGCCAGACGAATGGATAAGCAGTATATTAGTACCTGTCTACAAAAACAAGGGAAATATACAGCAGTGTACAAACTACAGGGCTATAAAACTGGTTAGCCACACCATGAAAATATGGGAGAGAGTAATTGATAGACGGATACGTGAAGAGACCGACATATCCGAGAATCAATTTGGCTTTATGCAGGGCAGATCAACAACAGACGCAATTTTCGTTATAAGGCAGTTAATGGAAAAATAGAGGAGTAAAGAAACAAACGCTCATATGGTATTCATTGATCTTGAGAAAGCATATGATAGAGTTCCTCGAGAGATTCTGTGGTGGACACTCAATAAGAAAGGAGTCCCTGGTGCATATGTAAAGATTGTGAGGGATATGTATGAGGGAGTAACGACTAGTGTTAGGACAGGTGTGGGAGAGACTGATAAATTTCATGTGAAAGTAGGATTGCACCAAGGCTCGGTGCTTAGTCCGTATTTATTCTCATTAGTTTTGGACCAGATAACAGCGAAACTACAGGGTAACATTCCATGGTGCTTAATGTATGCTGATGATGTCGTGTTAGTAGGAAATAGTGTAAGAGACTTAGATAAAAAACTGGAACAGTGGACACGAGCTCTAGAGGAAAAAGGTTTAAAACTTAGTAGGACAAAGACAGAGTATTTGGAATGTTCATTTAAACATGGAGTTACTACAAATAAAATGGTATCTTTGGATGGTGAACTGATTGTAAAAAGCAATAGTTTTAAGTACCTGGGATCGGTATTACAGAGTAATGGAGAAATAGATGGAGATGCATGCAGTAGAATTAGGGCTGGATGGATGAAGTGGAAGGAAGCGAGTGGTGTGTTGTGTGACAGAAAAGTTCCAATGAAGCTGAAAGGAAAATTCTATAAAACAGCCATAAGACCGGCTATGATGTACGGAACTGAATGTTGGGCAGTGAAAAAAAAAAGAGAATTAGGGCTGGATGGATGAAGTGGAAGGAAGCGAGTGGTGTGTTGTGTGACAGAAAAGTTCCAATGAAGCTGAAAGGAAAATTCTATAAAACAGCCATAAGACCGGCTATGATGTACGGAACTGAATGTTGGGCAGTGAAAAAAAAGAGGAACAACGAATGCATGTGGCGGAGATGAGAATGCTTAGATAAATGAATGGAGTTACAAGAAAGGATAAAATTAAAAATGAATATATTAGGGGAAGTCTAGGTGTGGCACCAATTGATGCCAAAATGAGAGAGCATAGGTTGAGATGGTTTGGTCATGTTCAACGTCGTGACGTTAATCATCCAATACGAAGAGTAGCTGAAGTGCAGATTCCTGGAAGGAGTAGGAGAGGAAGACCAAAGAAGACGTGGGGGGAGACGATTAGGCAGGACATGTTGGTAAAGGGGATTAATATTGATATGACCCAGGATAGAATTGTGTGGAGAAATGCAATTAGGGAAGCCGACCCCGCATAGGGATAAGGCAAAGAGAATGATGATGATGAATGTATCATAGAGCAGTCATGTCATTACAGTATAGGTGAGTGTAGGGTACTGCATCACTTTGTTGAGGAAAATGGTTTAAAACTTTTTTTTCTTCTTTTATGGCCTTTGGTAACTGCGCTCATCTAGCCAGCAACACTTAAAATCAACGCCTAACCAAACCTACCATACACCAAGACCATTACGAATTCAATCGAGCAATCAAAGGTAGGGAAGGGAAAAAAACTTTTCGCGCCCAGGGGTGGTTTAAAACTTAGTAGAACAAAAACAGAATATTTGGGATCTTTAGTTAAAAATGGACTACAAATAAATTATATTTTTGGATAGTGAAATGATTGTAAAAACTAATAGTTTTAAATATCTAGGATTGGTATTACAGAATAATGGGGAAATAGATGGATATGCATAAAATAGAATTAGGGAAAAGCAGATGAAGATGAACAGGAAAGAAGTGTTCAGTGACAGAAAGATTACAAATTTGACAGAAAGTTTCAATAGGACGGAACCAGATATGGGCAGTTAAAACAAAAAAGCAACGAATGCTTTTGCGAACTTATGCGATGTATAGCAATCGCTCCGTTGTCGCTCGTGCTCTAAAAATCGCGTGCCTTCGCAAAAAGCATACTTCACTAACTATTTCATAAATAACCATTTTGAATAAACTAAATATACGTTAAAAAATGACATTGAGATTTTTTAAATAATGATCGTTACCTGGACATGTTGTGGTGTAGAAAGGACGTATGAAACTGCATCAGCTATGTCTTCAGATTTTAACATTGCGTCTTTAATCAGGGCAAACGCATTGGATTTTTTTATATTGGATATTATTTCTGTATCAACTATACCAGGGCTTATACTCTAAAACATAATTAAAATCTCAAAATATTAATATGTAATAACAAAGTGATATCTTCCTGAAATGTACGAGGATTGATGCAGAAATATGGTTCCCATTATTATTAAAAATAGACTAGTACTACCGCACTACTACTACCTCATATCGGTTTATAACGTTCTCCACCGTTCTTCGACTTCCAAATCCACTTGTTCCATATTTATGTCCTCTTCTATATTTCTTTTATTCTATTCCTTCGCTTTAACTTCTTCTTGGCCACCTCGTTTTTCCTTTCCTTTTGGTTGACATTCTAGTATATCCTTTGATATTCGTTGGTCATCCATTCTTTATATAATGTCCGGACCAGACAAGTTGTTTTGTTGGTACAAATAGACAACGTTGTTTATAGTCCAAGTAATGAAGCTTAAAATAGGACAAAACCTCGCAATTTTTACAGAATGAATCGATTTGCTTGAAAATTTGAGAATAAGTAGTGGATAGTCAAAGAATCAAAATCTATATGATGCCGAAAGGCGCTTTTACCATGGAGGTGGTTGCCACCCCATCTCGGGGGTGGAATTTTTTTATTATCTTTTTATCACAAAAGTTGGTGAAAACATTCATTCTAAGCAAAAACTGTTTTATACATTTTTTTTGATACAATTAATAGTTTTCGATTTATTCGCTATCGAAAGTGTTAGTTTTATATCGAAAAAATCAATGTTTTTAATCAATTTTCTGCTAATACCTCAAAAAGTTTTTGTTTTATCAAAACAACTTTACTTAACAAAATTGTACCTTGTGAAAAAATAAACAAAACGGTTTTTTTTTTATTTTCTTTAAGGCCAATAGTAATCGAGTTATACTTAATTATATGCTAGCTTTTCTTCGTCAAATGCTAAATATTGCAGTTTCGAAGTCGAAAGACGGATAAACTCTACATTTTTAGTGATCGAAAACAATCTCTTAATCACCAACCTAATTAAAATTAGTCATTGACCTTATTTGTCCTTTTTTATTTGTGTATTATTAATCGGTTCTAGAAGTTTGACCGGCTTAGAATGATTAGATTTTAAAAGAATGGAGTTAGAAGCGAATAACGAATTTTTGTAGTTTGGTAAAGAATGCCCTTTTCTTCAGAATACAGATTAGCACCAGAGATACGAAAAATGTTTTAATATGAAATGGTAGCTTATTTAATTCCGAAAAACTCGGTTTGCAAAAAATTTTTTCTGCGGCAAAAATTGAGTGAGCTATTGACAAGTAAAACTTGTAATAACATGCAAAAATCACCTTTACTAACCCTTTCAAAGTCACCTCTTTTTGGGACAGAGGTTTTTAAAAGGATTTAGTATTAATATCGTTATAGATCTTGTAAAAATCTACAACATTATTTTTAACCGAACTTTCTAAGATAAAAAATAAAAAAGTTACGGTTAAAAAATCAATATATTTTAAAAAAAAATGGAGAAATTCAATTTGAAGCACAATAGTGTAAGTTAGCGGTGTTTTTAGTCATTGGCCTTATTCAGTCTTCTATATTTATGTATTATTAATAGATTCTAGAAGTTTGACTGGCATAGAATAATTAGTTTTTAAAAAATTAGGGTTAAAAGCGAATAACGAATTTTTGTAGTTTGGTAAAAAATGCCATTTTCTTCAGAATAGAAAGATTAGTATCAGAGATATGAAAAAATGTTTAAATATGAAATTATACGTCATTTAATTTCCAAGAACAAGGTGTGAAAAAATTTTTTCTACGGCAAAAATTGAGTGAATCGTAAATGAGTACCTATATAGAAAAACATTGATTTTTTCGATATAAAACTAACACTTTCGATAGCGAATAAATTGATAACTATTAATTTGATCAAAAAAATATATAGAACATTTTTTGCTTAGAATGAACGTTTTTATTAACGTTTGCTGTCAAAATATAATAAAAAATTTCCACCCCCGAGATAGGATGGCAACCACCCTTATGGTAAAAGCGCCTTTCGGCATCATATAGATATTGATCCTTGAATTACACACTACTTATTCTCAAATTTTAAAGCAAATCGATCCATTCTGTAAAAATTGCGAGGTGAAAAGCTTCAGTTCCTGGACTATTATTCTCATTGAAATTTAATAGTTTGAAAGAAGACCAAGAAGGCGGTCATTATTAACCAGATGGTCCGACAAATTCAAAACTCAGTTGGCCACTCCGTCTAAGAAACCCTTAGATCTCTTAGAAAACCAAGAGATGCTGGATACCTTTCTCGAAATAGAGGGAACATTAAATAATACCTCCTAGAAAGCAATACAGTGGAGATTTGCCACGAGACCAAGAGAAGAAAAAAACTTGACACACAGAAAAAGAAAAGGATCTTTCCCCCCTTCACACCTACCCACCTGCCACACTTGTCCACCTGTAACAATTGGCAGTACTTCAAAATATACCGCTTTTCCCACAGATTACAAAATTTTCCCATACCCAAAGTTCCTAATACCATCCCATACTCTGCAGGCCGTGAAAATCACCGATTTAATAAATAATTAACTACAATTTAAATGAAAATGAAAGACAGTTAATATTTCACTCTGTTTCAGAGACAGCCACCATCCGTTTACGTGGCAACGTAGTTCACGTTGGGCGCCAAGTGTAACCCTTGGAAAAGTGATTTATTGTTGCACAGCACAGGACCTACGCCAGGCTGAGCTAGCCAATAACCTTTGTAAGGGTTACACTATGTTGAGTGGTGGACACGTGTAGGTTGTTGATGATGCCTTTATTAAAATGATTTACTTACCGTGACTCTTATTTTGGATTTCCGTGCATTTAGTTCATGTCTTAATGTTTCCGTCAAAGCAGTCACTCCATGTTTGGTTGCTGGATAGACATCTACGTCAGGAATATTAAGCACAGTGTGACCGAAAAGGCTATTAATATGAATAATGTATCCATCTATATTATTCCTTTGCATAATGTCAATGGCCTCTCTTGTTGCTATACACACTGCTATAAGGTTAACATCGATAGTGGCTCTCCATGCTGCTGTATCCCCACCTATTAGACCTGTTTTGTGGTGGCAACCAGCATTATTTATTAGGAT
Source organism: Diabrotica virgifera virgifera (assembly GCF_917563875.1). Classification (NCBI taxonomy): domain Eukaryota; kingdom Metazoa; phylum Arthropoda; class Insecta; order Coleoptera; family Chrysomelidae; genus Diabrotica; species Diabrotica virgifera. The sequence continues at coordinate 22,855,911 of NC_065447.1, read as the reverse complement.
AGATACAGGACCGACATTTGCTGAAGTCCATTTGAAGAGTTCTTTGATGTCTTCTTCTTTGGCGACGTCTGCTTTCACTGAGTACAGCTTGCCTTTTTTGCCTTGAAGTTTTTGTGCTAAAGCGTCTACGTTTTCTTTTCTTCTAGCTGCGCCCACTACCTGTAATTATTTACTTAGCATTAGTATAATAAACAGTTCGTCCGTCCATCTCCGTAGCAGACGGCGAAAAGTAGCCTGCACAAAAGACAGAAGTTATTTCGAGATTTTTAACCAATAATATCAAAATATGCAGATGTAATTGATATTAAATATGGGAGAGAGTAATTGATAGACGGATCCGTGAAGAAACCGAAATATCCAATAATCAATTTGGCTTTATGCAGGGCAGATCAACAACAAATGCAATTGGGGAAAACAGTTGCAAAGGCAACTGATGGAAAAATACAAGAATAAAGAGACCAACGCTCATATGGTATTCATTGATCTTGAGAAAGCATATGATAGAGTTCGTCGAGAGATTCTGTGGTGGGTGCTCAATAAGAAAGGATTCCCTGCCGAATATGTAAAGATTGTGAGAGATATGTATGAGAGAGTAACGACTAGTGTTAGGACAGGTGTGGGAGAGACTGATAAATTTTAGGTGAAAGTAGGATTGCACCAAGGCTCGGTGCTTAGTCCTTATTTATTCTCATTAGTTTTGGACCAGATAACAGCGAAACTACAGGGTAGCATTCCATGGTGCCTAATGTATGCTGATGATAACATAATGGTGATGTAATGTTTATAGGAAATGGTGAAAGAGACTTAGAACAAAAACTGGAACAGTGGAGACAAGCCCTGGAGGAAAAAGGTTTAAAACTTAGTAGGGCAAAAACAGAGTATTTGGAATGTTCATTTAAAGATGGAGTTACTACAAATAAAATGGTATCTTTGAATGGTGAAATGATTGTGAAAAGCAATAGTTTTAAGTACCTAGGATCGGTATTACAGAGTAATGGAAAAATAGATGGAGATGCATGCAGTAGAATTAGGGCTGGATGGATGAAGTGGAAAGAAGCGAGTGGTGTGTTGTGTGACAGAAAAATTCCAATGAAGCTGAAGGGAAAATTCTATAAAACAGCCATAAGACCGGCTATGATGTACGGAACTGAATGTTGGGCAGTGAAAAAGAAAGAGGAACAACGAATGCATGTGAAGAAAATGAGAATGTTTAGATGGATGAGTGGAGTGACAAATAAGGATGAGTATTAGGTAATTAGAAATGAGTATATTAGGGGAAGCCTAGGTGTGGCATCAATTGATGCCAAAACGAGAGAGCATAGGTTAAGATGGTTTGGTCATGTTCAACGTCGAGACGTTAATCACCCAATACGAAGAATAGCTGAAGTGCAGATCCCTGGAAGGAGTAGGAGAGGAAGACCAAAGAAGACCTGGGGGAGACGATAAGGCAGGACATGTTGGTAAAGGGGAATAAAATTGTTATGATACAAGATACAATTGTGTGGAGAAATGCAATTAGGGAAGCCGACCCCGCATAGGGATAAGGCAAAGAGAATGATGATAATCAAGATTTGCAGATGACACCATAATATTTGCGGACAACCTAGAAGACCTACAAGTCCTTATGAACGAAGTCACGTATTGAAGTGCGTATAATATAAGTGAACAATATGGAGTCAATATAAACGTAAATAAGACAATGTTTATGATATATACATTAAATTAAGATTAGATCAACAACCAGGAGATAAGAGAGAGCATCGGAAAAACTAGATCTACCTTCAACCGGATGGCGGCCCCCTTCAACGTTTCTCTTGGTATACAAATAAGGGTGCTGCGATGATACGTCTTCTCAATTCTGTTTTATAGTTGAATCGTGAACCTTAAACGAATATAATATTTATGTGTAAAAGATTGAAAGAAGATTATGAATGAAGAATAACCGAGAGGTACTGACCACCATCAAATCTCGAAAGTTACAGTACTTCGGATACATTATGCGAAATGATTACAGATATGCCCTCCAACAAACTACCCTGCAAGGCAAAATATTTTGAAAGCGGTGTCCACGAACAAGAAGAACATCGTGGTTAAAGAACCTAAGAATCTGGTTCCACACAATATTTGTGCTGCTTTTCTAGGCTGATGCAAACAAGAAAAACATTGTCATGATGATCATCAATCATCAATATTCATAACGGATAAGCACACCAAGAAGAAGGCTTAATTTACGCTGATCACAATTGAAGGAAAATAAGATAAATGGTGAAAGTAATTTATCGTACGTCAACTAATACAAAAATCAATGAAGAGAGTTTGGCAAATCATATTTTGTTTCTTTGTTAACCTTACCAAAGCATTTGACAGAGCTCTAATATACTTTAACTACGATTCCAAACGATTACACTTTAAAATATCAAATATACAATATAATATAAGGTCACTGAGATTCCATAATAGCCGATCTATATCAAATAAAAAATATTATTTTCGTTCAATAAATACTGCCTTTATATATATGACGCTCTTCTTTTTTTGTGATCATTAATCTGATATCCTTTTGTAATATCATAAAAACAATTCAAAATAAGTATGTGAATGAACCACGATACAGGAAATAGGCAATGGAAGAAAATATCGACATGTAGTCCTCTTTCAATGTAAAATGTGTGGGTACATGAGACAAATACATACTGTAAAAACAATATTTAGTATGGTCAAATGTATGGTATAACTAGACCCAAACCCATAGATCTGGATCACGCGTATGAAAAAAAAGTTGATTAATAGCAAGCTGAAATTTTGTTAATAGCTTAAGGGTGTCTAGTCGGATAAACTTTGATATATGGGAACACTGTAACAAGGGCAGTTTTAATTGTGGAACAGGTTAAAAATTTGGAACGGTCAGACCACGAAAACGGCACATTTATTTTGTCCGACAGAACAGACTTAAACTCTCCGCACAGAGATTAAACTTTCATGCAAAAATCAGACTGCTATTTTATCACCTGTCATAATTCCTGTCATTTGATATATTCTACATGTTCCACTCATTAAAACGCCCATTTCGTGATAAATAGCAGTCTGATTTTTGCATGAGAGTTTAATCTCTGTTCCGAGAGTTTAAGTCTGTTCTGTCGGACAAAATACATGTGCCGTTTTCGTGGTCTGTCCGTTCCAAATTTTTAACCTGTTCCACAATTAAAACTTCCCCTGTTCCAGTGTTCCCATATATCAAAGTTTGTCCGACTAGACACCCTTAAGCTATTAACAAATTTTCAGCTTGCTATTAATCAACTTTTTTTTCATACGCTGGATCCAGACCTACCAGACATCCAAAGTGAAAGTTATCCTCCAACACCAAATTGTTCTATATGGTCCACATAATGTTCAGAAAAAAGTCACACCATTTTGAGCGTCGGGTTTGGGAGGGGTGAGGGGGGAGAAATTGGTAAATTCGTAGTTTTTAGGTTTTCGTTAATATTTCTTAAACTATGCGGTTTAGCATGAACAACCTTCTATACAAAATTGTTCTACATTAAATTTGAAATAAAAAAGGTCCTATGCATAATCCTTCTAAAATGAACGGTTCCAAAGTTACGGAGGTAGTATAGTATAATTGGTGCAAAAAAGGCCTAACCCAAACATCCAAAATAAAAGTTTTCCTCCAATATCAAATTGTTCTATATGGTCCACATATTGTTTAGTAAAAAGTTACACCATTTTGAGCATCCAGTTTGGGGGGGAGGAGATGGGGGAGAAGTCGGTAAATTAGTAGTTTTTTACGTTTTTCGTCAATATTTCTAAAACTATGCTTTAGCGTAAACAATGTTATATACAAAAATATTCTACATAAAATTTAAAACAAAAAAGGTCTGATACATAATTATTATAAAATCAACGGTTCCAGAGTTACGGAGGGTGAAAATGTGGAGGTTTTCGATACTTTTTATATTCTTTGGGCAATTTATAATATTATTACTGATGAAAGAAATTTTCGTTAACAGGATTGTGTTTTGTAAATAAAATTTGCTATTTCAGTGGCCGATGGTATGTTAGTGATAAGACCTTGAAGAAATGTCAACCTCACCACTTAAAATCATCATCAATTGCCCAAAAAATATGAAAAGTATAGTAAACCTCCACTTTTCATCCTCCGTAACTCTTGAACCATTGATTTTATAACAATTATGTATCGAAACTTTTTTGTTTTAAATTTTATGTAGAACATTTTTGTATAGAACGTTGTTTACGTTAAACCATAGTTTTAGAAATATTGACGGAAAACTAAAAAAACTACTAATTTACCGACTTCTCCCCAATCTTCCCCCCACCAAACCGGGCGCTTAAAATGGTGTAACTTTTTACTAAACAATATGTGGATCATATAGAACAGTTTGTTGTTGGAAGAATACTTTTACTTTGGATGTCTGGGTTAGGCCTTTTTTTGGACCAATTATACTATACTACCTCCGTAACTTTGGAAACGTTCATTTTAGAAGGATTATGCATAGGACCTTTTTTATTTCAAATATAATGTAGATAATTTTTGTATAAAAGGTTGTCCATCCTAAACCACATAGTTTTAGACGAAAAACGTAAAAAACTACGAATTTACCGATTTCTCCCCCCCCCTTCCCCCACCCCTCAAACCAGACGCTCAAAATGGTGACTTTTTTTTAACATTATGTGAACCATATAGAACAATTTGGTGTTGGAGGATAACTTTCACTTTGGATGTCTGGGTTATGCCATCTTTTGGATCAATTGTATCATACTCAGAGAAAACGTAAATTCATAACAAAAGAATTGTTGATTTTTATCAAAACCACAATATGTCTTGATGTAACATAAAAAAGAAGACATCTTGAAACAAAATTATTATGAACAATAACCTTCTTTTTCTTGCAGTTCCTTCTCCTATCGGAGGTTTTCTATCATCACAGCTATCCGTACCTTATTGGCGGCTGCTCTGATAAGATCTACTAGTTTACTGATCTACTGGTTTCTCCACCAGAAAATTCTTCGTCTTTCTATGGATCTTTTAACCTTAATTTTACCTTACATTATGAGCCTTCATACCTCATATTTCGCACCTCCAGTAATGTGGCCTAAATATTCAAGCTTTCTTGTTTTTATTTTGTTTATGACCTCGCAATCTTTTTGTAGCCATCTTAATATTTCTGCATTTGTAACTTGTTGGATCCATGATATTTTCAAAATACTTCTCTAGCACCACGTCTCAAATGCTTCCAACTTCCTTATATGATCCACTTTTAGTGTCGAGCTTTCTATTCCATACAACAAAGTGGAGAACACGTAGCTCTTATCCTCAGACCCAGAGGAAGATCTCGATTAGCAAACATATTTTTTTCATTTTTAGAACAATAGCCAGAATCAAATAATTTCTTTTCTAATATGGGAAGAAGAATAAAGCATAATATACTCTGGGAAGTCAGTGAAGTACCGTAGATACCAAATAAAACAACAAAGGTTAAGATGAACTCTGCAATAATAGTCACCCAATAAAAATAATAACTGTCCATTTTCTTGAAGGAGAAGGAGAGGAAGATCAACGAAGACATGGAAGAGATGGTCAGATGAGACATGTATGTGAAAAAAAAACATGTGATTATTGATACGTTTATCGAAATGCTCCGACTGGTCGACTCTTTATGCAGTTGAAGCGTGGACCCTTAAAACTTAAACCGTAAATAAATTGGAGGCGCTTGAAATGTGGATCTACCGGAGAATCCTTAAAGTTTCATGGACATGAAATGATGTCAATGATGATTTCAAAGAACGAGAGCTTTTCAACACAGTGAAAGTTAGAAATACTTCATACCTAGGCCACATACTGAAAAATAATAAGCACCAATATACTCAACTAATAGTGAAAGGAAAGATTGGGGGAAAAAGGACTACAAAGAAAAGGCTATCGTGGCTAGTGATAAAAACAGCTGAATAGAGACAAAAATTTTGCAATATTAGCAGCCAACCTCCAATGAGGAGAGGGCACTTTAAGAATAAAAAGAAGAATATAATTAATGCCACATAGGCATAAAAACCAAAAAATTACGATGATGAATGAGAAAAAAATGCTAATATTGAATATTTTAAAAAATATAGTGACACCAAATTTAAATCATATACGTTAAGCACTATGGTCAAAAAAACAAGTGATTGTTTTAATAAAATATAAATAATTCTTACCAAAAGTCCTTTCTCAACCAAAAGTTCTGCAATTGCTGCCCCTATTCCAGAACTAGCCCCTGTAACAATGGCTACTTTGCCTACCCATCTGTCCATAGAAAGAACCATCGCGGATTTTTTAACCAAACAGAGTCACACGTCTAGCTACTTATTTATTTATATTCCGAATAACAGTAAAAAAAATACAAACGTATTTTCGATTACCTAATACATCCAACATGATGGCCATGGCAAATTAAATACGTACCTATCTAAAATAATCTCTAATATTAAAATAATTGCCAGCAGGTAAAATCAAAAGCAACATTTGTTGGGAATTCAGATAAGCTAATTTATAATGTTTTGTTATAGACCAATCAAGTTAGTAAAAAATAAGCCGTTTTTCGACATAATTGAAAAGACGAGGTTTGACAGTTGAAATGTGTAGTATGAGATATTACAAAAAGGCTACCATCTTGGGATTTATCAATTTTTTAGTGGAACATTTTTTAAATAAACAATCAAAACGTCAAACTTAGTTTTTTGCTCATAACTTAAAAACTTGTTTATTTAGAAATTTGACGTCCACAGGTAACTTTCTCAGAAAAAAAAGATACATCGAATGAGATACGCTAAATAAAAATCGGTTAGTAAACAAACAAGTTATTGCAAAACGGACGACAAAATCACTGTTTTTGAATATTGTTAATAACAATTTTATTTTTTATTAAAATATGTTTAAATATACCTAAACTTGACTGGTGTTTGACTGGTGTGCAAAAAATGCTCCAGATCTGTTAATTAGTTTTTGCAAAATTTAATTTGTTTATAAAATTTTTTGAAAAACAAGTTCTGAGGCTGGTCCAGTTAATATGGCTGAATGTATCCGAATAATCAGGGACTCATTTGCTTCGTTAAGATGTATACTAATACCCATTAAAAAAAAGTAAAAAAAATTACATGTACGTACACAAAATTATTTGTTAATAAATAGCAGTTTTTAAGCTTATAAACAATTACAATAATTTCGTAGAAATTAGATCAAATTAAATGGCAATAAAAGATACTAAAAACTGGTTAAAATACACAACTTCTAAAAAAAATTTTTAGGTCCTACGACCCTTGGGGTCTGAGATAGCCCCTTTTTTTGAAAAAATCACTGTTACGTTAATTAACAACACTAAGATTTGAAATTAACCAATCTTTTATAAGAAAAGTCAAAGTTTTAACAAAGTTTTTTGCAAGAAAAAATGTTAAAAATTGTTTAAACAGTATTGTTATAAAGAAAGAGTATTTTGCGTTCCGACTAAAGTAAAAAAAATGATGGGCGCAGCCGAATGAGAATAAATTCGCGGACTAGCATTCGCTAGCGCTAGACCGTTGCAGCCCATTTTTAACATTGACAGTATACCGGATTTGAAGATTAATATTATATTTATATATTTTGGTAGAATATGAATTTTATGAATATTATTATGTTGCACATTTATTTAGTAAAATTATATTTTAAATAAATAAATTTAAAAAATAACAATAAAAAGGCCACAAAGTCAAAATATGCAACAGAAAAAAGTTACGCGACCTTATAGACGAGTGGTACGTGGTACTCCCCAAAAAAACGCTCATTTCTCGAGATATCAACCACGGTGTGGTGAATGGCTAATTTTGGTCTTACTTTATACTTATTATGGTGCTGAAAACGAAAATGAGTTTTATTTTGAATTTTAGATGGAGAAACATTGTCAAAATCGCAATTTTACCCTAAAAATAAAAAAATATGAAATCACGTTTTTCTTAAAATTAAAAGTTACACCACGTTTTTTCTATAAAACATTTTGTTCTCTGTACTCTAGATTTTAACTTAAAATTAATTAAACAGCTAAATTTCAAATTTTGTTACTCAACTTTTGCGATTAAACTTTGCAATTCAAGAATCTACACCTTTTACTTCAAACAATTTATAACTGTCTTTATGGCAAGACAGAAATATTGAAGCAGGTCCCATTGTCTTCAGAAAGGTGAGAAATATATACTATAAAAATATCAGAAAAAAATATTACAATGGAACAGAGTTGTAGCAAATTAAACTCAAAAAAACGTGGTTTTTTTTTATTTTTAGGGTAAAGTTGCGATTTTGATAATGTTCCCCCACGTAAAATTCAAAACAACCCTAATTTTAGTTTTGAGCACCATCAAAAATATAAAGTATGACCAAAATTAGTATCGGTATCACGAGAAATAAGCTTTTTTTGGGGTGTACCGCTCGTCTATAAAGTCACATAACATTTTTCCTATTGCATATTTTAAATTGAATTTTTTTGGAAAACTTCTTCATAAATTATATTTTATTTCTGTGTTAATTAAAATTATAAACTAAAAAGTTTGTCACTCAACTTTTTTAAGTAAACATGAAACTAACGAAATCTGACGACAAAATGTTTAAAAATTAACAACTTCTCTTTTAACGTGTTGAGTCATTTTGGACAAATCTCATTGTTATCTAAATGCTTCAAAGATAACACAGTAAAATTTTCAAAAGGAAATATTTACAGCGACCAAAAATACAGTGAGTTAAAATTGAAAAATCATCAAAATTTATTTTTCGCATTTTTGCATAAAATTTGATTTTTGAACATGTTCCACTAATTCTAGAAAAAAATTAACTCCATATTCGGATTCAGAGACCTCGAGAACATAAGGAAGGACGAAAATTTGTCATTCACCTTAAAGTGGATTTTTGTGGTCGGGATAACGTAATTTTAATAGTTGCTGCCGCATGCCGGTCGCCAACCGCGCCCACTATTCAGTCAGTCGACTACGCCCGCTATTTTTTACTTTAGTCGGAACGCAAAATACTCTGTGTTTATAACACTCCTATTTAAACAATTTTTAACATTTTTCTTACTAAAAACTTTGTTAAAAACTTTGACTTTTCTTATAAAAGATTGATTAATTTCAGCTCTTAGTGTTGTTAATTAACGTAACAGTGATTTTTTCAAAAAAAGGGGCTATCTCAGACCCCAAGGGTCGTAGGACCTAAAAATTTTTTTTGAAAGTTGTGTATTTTAACCAGCTTTCCGTATTTTTTATTGCCATTTAATTTGATCTAATTTCTACGAAATTATTGTAATTGTTTATAAGCTTAAAAACTGATATTTATTAACAAATAATTTTGTGTACGTATATGTAATTTTTTTTACTTTTTTTTTTCATAAGCTGTTAGTATACATCTTAACGAAGGAAATGAGCCCCGGACTATTGAGATACATTCAGCCATATTAACTGGACCAGCCTCAGAAATTAGCTAGTTTTTCAAAAAAATTTATAAACAAATTAAATTTTACGAAAACTATTTAACAGATCTGGACCATTTTTTGCACACCATTCAAACACCATAATGCCCTCAATTTTGCTTATATTAAAACGTATTTTAACAAACAATAAAATTGTTATTAACTATATTCAAAAACAGTGATTTTGTCATCCGTTTTGCAATAACTTTTTTGTTTACTAACCTATTTTTATTTAGCTTACCTCATTCGATATATCTTTTTTTTTCTGAGAAAGTTACCTGTGGACGTCAAATTTCTAAATAAACAAGTTTTTAAGTTATGAGTAAAAAACTAAGTTTGACGTTTTGATTGTTTATTAAAAAAATGTTCCACTAAAAAATTGACGAATCCAAAGATGGTAGTCTTTTTGTAATATCTCATATTACACATGTCAACTGTCAAACCTCGTATTGAATAATTGTTTCGTGTATCATTAATTTAAGGACATGATTGTACGTAAACAAAAATAAAGAGAATTGTATTTTATACAGTTTTTGAAACTTCCATTAAGTTTTTTGTCAACTAAATATATTTTTGTTCTAACATTTTTTTTAAATTTTGGACCCTGTTTGGGAAATTTCCCCACCCCTCCCCCTTCGTAGGTTCTCTGGTCTCTCTAGCCAGAGAACGAGCCTACGTAGGTTATCTGGTTCTCTCGAAAAATTGTAGTAACTCGCTATTTTAACAAATTCAGTCCTTACAATTTTTGTCGAAAAGTTGAAAATGGCGGAGATATGAAACAAAAACATTTGCTATAAAACCAATCAGGTCTTGCGCTCGCGCCTTTACCGCATACGTACTACGTTAAATATCGATTTTATGAAAAAAATGGATCAAATTAAAATTGTATAAAATTTAATTCACTTTTATTTTCGTATAGGTACATGTTTGTCGTAAAACTAATAATAAACAAAATAATTCAATAATTATGCTCCAACTCACTATTTTCCCCCATAACTCGGAAAATATCGACCGCACGAAAAAAATTAAAATAAAATAAATTATCGAAAATCGAATTTTCAACAATTTTAGTACTTACACGTTTTGTCGAAAAGTTGAAAGTGGCGGAGATATCGTTTTAAATATTCGTTTAAAATCAAGATGGCGGCTAACGCTACAGCGGAGTTCAGTCGAGATTTTAAATTTACACTACTATTAACCCTCCTTAAAGATTAGAAAAATTTAATTTGGGGCAGCTTGGCATGCAAGGTCGACTGCTATCCCGACTGGGCCAAAGGTAGGTATAGTCTTTTTACTACAAAAGCAAGGTTATGTAGGTCAAAATTTCTGACGTCAGAGCACTGACAAATAATTAGAATGTGACTTTTCGTCATGGCCACGTTAATGCCATTACCTGTCAGATATTTTCTTTGTTTTTGTTTACTGTACAAATAATATCTCTAATTCTTTTTTCCTATTAATGATGTCAATCGGTTTTCATTTCTTGCCGAAATATATTAATAATACGCCGAAATATTTGTAATGTTAATTAAATCAACTTTAAAATTGACATTTCTTTAGCTGACCGAACTGACCGATCTTGCAAGAGTGTCAAAATGGTATTATAATAGGGCTTTTCATTCATAGTTAATTGTTTCCAGCTTCTTTCATATGTTGTATAATCCGGGTATATTAATATTATACACAGATTATATAACATATGACGGAAGCTCGAAACAAATGACAATCGATGAAAAGCCCTATAATAAAAACGTAATCGCGAGTACATTGAGAATTTTAGATTTTATATATTTTAAAAAACATATTTTATTATTCATATAAATTTTATGAAACATTCCTTTAAGTTAAATACTCCAGAAAATAATAATTTTATTTAAATATATCAGACAATAATGCATTGTAACTCTGTAATCGTACTGATGTAACAGTTCTGTTTTTCTATATTTTTATTTCATTTCGTACACAATTTGATCCAAAATATAGCTTTACACTGTAGGTACTGTTTTTATAAATACCTACATATTAAAATATTCCTTAATTTAAAAGCTATTGCAATTCTTGTTGTGTACGTGTACCCATACTATTGTGTTTGTGTTCGTATTGAGAAACATTGTGCAAAATCAAAAATGCTTTTTTAATAGATTATTTTTAAACAAGAACGAAATAAACCATTAACTGCAGAGATGTAAGTTAAAGAATTTAGATTTCTCAGATTAGCTTTATTAGAAATAAGTTTATTATTAGATTTAAAGATCTGACAGTTTTCTTATGAATTTTAGCGTTTCCAGTACTTAGTTTTGATTAAAGTTAATGATTATACCTACACTGTGGTAATATTGTTGGTACATAATACATTTCGGCAAGTAATGAAAAACAAATTGACATCATTAATTTGAATAAATAACTATAGATATAATTTTTATAGTAAAGAAAAAAATCTGACAAGTAATGACATAAACGTGGCCATGATGAAAAGTTACATTCTAATGTTTGACAGTGCTGTTACGTCAGAAATTTTGACCTACGTAATCTTGCTTTTGTAGTAAAAAGACTATATATAAAATTTCGCTGATTTAAATTAACGAACTATCAAAAATAACAGTATATTATTTAAAAAATGAACAAGTTTCGTTCGTCGAAAGCAAATGCAATTCTTTATGCATTTATGATATCCACAAATGTCGCCTGCTTAATCGCAAAATAGATTATGTTACCCTTTATGTAAGCTCTCTTTTACAAATAAATTTAAACTCATATACGTTTGAAGTCTAATTTTTACTTTTAATTTTTTAGTTAACAACAATTTTAGTTTTTTTTTTTTATTAAACGACAATTGCATGTTTGTGAATGTGTTTTGAGTATCTCAAAGAAAAATCTGTAAAAATTACTTTTACAATATTTCATGTTTTTTTCAATTTTCTGAAATAAAATATCGCATTTTGGATAAACAAAACTTTGTTTTCTTTTTGGGGAATAATTCAACACAAATCTATCATTGTTACCAGCGCGAAATAAAAAAAAACGGTAGTTAGTAGGCAGTTTTAGCATATCGGGTCTGTATCAGAAGCTGAATCAGAACTGAAGATATATACCCAATCAACGTATATTTAAAAGCCTCATAATCCTTAAAACTTGTTATAATTTTGAATCAAATAAGTTTTAGGTCGTTTTAGTGTATCGGGACTGTATGAGCCCTGTGAATATATATTCTTGGTTTATTTATACACCATACGGTGTTGCCAGGTGTAGGGCTTCTAGGCGTATGTTAACTATGCGAAATATATACAGCTAGTTGAGCGCGATCGAAGCGCCCTCGAATCTGCCAAACGGTGAACTAAATCTGTATATAATATGATGTATTACCGATTTTTCAAGCCCAGCTAAAAAGTCACCCCCTGCACCCCCTACACCCCTAGAATCCAGTACTATAAGTAAACGTTGTCAGACCCGAAGCCGGGTCTGACAACGTCACTTTTAGACTGAATAGGCGGTGAAGTATGACGTTTTGGGACTGTATAAGCGGTCAAACAAATATATATATATATATATATATATATATATATATATATATATATATATATATATATATATATATATATATATATATATATTCTGTCAATCTGGCACCATTTTTAAGCAAAACATGTCAATGTCGCACCCAATTTGACGATGTGGCACCCGATTTTGGGTGCCAGTACGACAGCGTGTATGTTTTCGTCCTAGGAGAGTACAAGTGTTCCTAATGCAGAATATGTAAAAAACGTAATGGTGCCAGATTGAGACTTTTTCTAAACGGACATATTGATTTGTTCAGGCATTTTTCGATAGAGGGCGCTCTACTATATACAACTGTATGTAACTATATAATTTTAGTCAATTTGGCACCAATAAAAAAAGTGTCATAGTGGCACCATAAATCTGACAACACCGCCTTTCCCTAATATAACCTAACTTATGTGACTTGGCGCCGATTTGTTATACCGCTTAAATAGCTGCGATCAATGGAGATATATATCCGATTCTATGCAATAAAGTATTTTCAAAAGTGCTCTTTGTGTGCAGTAAATCACAGTGAGTGCAATAAACAATAAATTGGATGTTAACATGAGAGACAGTACGAAAAGAATACTTAAATTATTAGACGACAAAGTACAAGATAACTAACCTAACCTAATTATAATAATAGTAATAAAGTATTAACCCTTTAACATTTAGTGTTTATATTTGAAGCCACTAATGGTAGGCGAGCCCAAGCGGGGATTTTTGCAGTTACTCGAGCGCGTCAGATTATCATATGGGGAGAAACCTGGTACCCTGCAGATGTACGTCTACCATATATTGGCTCTTACAGGGGAGTTCGTTAAGGGGGGCCCGAAAAAAAACCTATCCTTAAAAAAACTCCAAATTGTCAGATTAAGATAAGGTAAGTTAAATAAATGAAAAAGAGTATATTTCAAAAATCTGACGATTTGAGCCAGGCGTAAGGAAATGGGCGAGGCCCAAAATTTCACATGAAAAAAACGAATATTTCGCGAAATAAATGACAGATCGAAAAACTAAAAAAATTGTGCTCAATATTTTTTAAAAATCTATCGAATGATACTATACACGACTTCCCACGGAGAGGAGTGGGGGTAAATTTAATATTTTAAATACGAATCCCGCGAAATGAATATCAGATCGAAAAACTGTAAAATACACTTATTCAATATTTTTGAAAAATCTATAGAATGGCATTACACACGACCTCTCACGGAGGTGGGGTGGGGGGTTACTTTAAAATTCTAAATGGAACATTAAATTAAAAAATGGCAAGCGCCTACTAAAGTTGAAAACTTTACTTAACTTTTTTTGGTTTTGGGACCTACTCTTCACAACCCAATAGGTCCCAAATCGCTCGAGTGACTGCAAATTTAGCATACTTTGCTCCGCTACCACAAAGAATACTCTAAAAGCATTAATTTTTTTCTTGTAAGAACTGAGTCATTCTATTGTGGAATGAAGTGGAGAAACTAACGAGGTTTTTTATCTAATGAAATTTTTTATTTATTTGATGAAATAGAATCGCCAAGATAAATTTACAGGTTTAAAATCCATATAGAGAGAGATTCTAAATTATAGAATAAATTCATTTTATGGCCACTTTGGAGAAAAATCCCGAAACAGGTCGATTTTTAATTTTAAAGTATGATTTTTTGACATATATGCCATAATAGTAACGTCATCCATTATGGCGTGATGACGTAATCGATGATTTTTTTAAATGGGAATAGGGGTCGTGTAGTAGTTCATTTAAAAGGTTATTTAATTCTCTATTCGGTAATATAAACATAATCCTTATTTCTAAAGGGTGGCCAAAAAAATTGTTTTTGAATTAAATTATTTGCTGCAAAAAGAAGTATGTATGTATTTTATTTAACTCAAAATACATTCTACTACTGTGAGAAAAGAGAAAAATATGTTTGTTTGACAAATAAACATTGCTTTTCGCTTAAATTAAATGTTCAAACTGCCAAGAAGTAGGTGGGTGGCTGTTTGACAATTAATTTATGCGAAAAGCAATGTTCATGTATGAAATAAACATTTTTTTTATATTTTCTTACATCAGTAAAATGTATTTTGAGTTAAATAAATTACATATATATCTAATTATATTCTTCTTTTTGCGCCAATTAATTTATTTCAAAAAAATATATTTTGGCCACACTGTATAAATAATAATGTTATTGTTTATATTACTGACTAGAGAATTGACTAACCTTTCAAATGAGCTACCAAACGACCCCCGTTTCCATTTTAAAAAATCATCGATTACATCAAACGCCCACATGAATGAAGTCACTATTATAGTATATAATATGTAAAAAAATCATAATTTAGAAATAAAAATCGACCTGTCTCGGAATTTTTCTCCAAAGTGGACTGTTTTCGAAAAATTTAATTTATTCCATTATTTTAAACATCTCTATATAGGTGAGTCCACGAGTCTCTGCCCGTGCGTCATCCTTTAAAGTTAAAGCATACGAAATAAGTCGGAAATTTACTAAACGCAACAGCAAGTGACAGTAAGTAGCTACTGTTGCAATCACGAGTTAAAATTTGACGTTATCAAATAAATAAAATGGCAAATGTAAGTTTTGCTTTAAAATTTTGGTGCAGAATTACAGTTACATTTGAAGTAGCTTAATAAATTTTTTTATTATCATTGATTAATAAATAAATAAGCAATTTATAAAAAAAATTACTAACATATTATTTTCTTTTTGATATTTTATTCACTTTGGCGGAACATTGAACACAAGCATTCCTTAACTGTGTCAATGAGGTTAGTTGTCAAAATTAATCGTAATATAACAGAAACTTATCATAAAATTTCAAACTCCAATATAAAATTAGTTCGGAAAAGAACTGTTTGTATACTATAAAAAACTTCAACAAACTGACAGCCATAAATGTAAACAAACCAAAACGTCAGAAATTGTACTTAAAATATGTGAAAACATCCCCAATCGTCTTTTTTGTACCTATCTCTTTTTAAACAAACACCAGCGCAATAAGAAACAACAAACCATGGTTTTGTCAAGAAGTCAAAGAACTCGCAGAACAAAAGAGAAAATGCTATATGTGTTACAAAAGCACCAGAACGCAGGAACAACGCGCCATCTATATAGAAAAAACAAACAGAGTAAATTCGCTAATAAGAACAATAAAAAGAGAGCATTGAATCAATTTCACAAGTGACATGGATCACTACATCTACGGCGCACAGAGGAAAGTTTGGAAAATGCTAAAAAACAGAAAAAAAAACCAATAAATGAATTTTTACAGACAATAGGGATACCAACTGAGACATGGGAAAATATTTCAAAGAACCGTACGAAGGTGAAGAAGCCAATGACGAACACGATTACAAAACAGAAGACAGGTATATCACTAAAGAAACTGAAGGAGAAGCGAGAATGAAGATCTTAAAGAATAGACGATCGCCAGGTACTGATGGAATACCGAACGAACTGCTGAAATAAAGCGGTCAGAAAGTCACTAATTATTGTCTCACAACATTGTTTAACAAAATTTTAGACAGCAGAGATACCACAAGATTGGCACACCAGTATCACAATACCCATTTTTAAGAAAGGACAAAGATCATATCCGGACAACTACACAGGAATAACTCTCTTAAATACGACAATGAAGTTATTCACAGGCGTATTCAAGGATAAGTTGGATTCACAGACAAAGAGCAGAGAAGAACAGGAAGTATTCAGAAAACACAGGTCGACGACAGATACAATATTTGTCATGAAACAAGTGAAATAGAAGTAGATATAATGTACCAAACCCGCATATATTTTTTCGTAGACATAACGAAAGCATTTGACAGTCATAAAACCAATGAACAATAAGAGCACGACAAAAATTAAAACAGACGACACCACTACGGCCAACATAACAACACCAGGGGGAATCAGACAGGGAGACAGCCTCAGTCCATTTCTATTCAATATACTAATGGATGAAATAATAGAAGATGTGGATATGCTACAACTAGGATATAGACTTGGTCACAGTAGAATCAGTGTAGTGTGCTATGCGGATGATGCGGCCCTGATTTCAGATGAGGATGACCTACAAAGACAACTTTATCGATTCTACCAAGCATGTCGACGACTCTCATGAACATATCCACGCAGAAACAAAATGCATTACCATTGCGAAACGTTAACGGTGCAAGCTCGTGGTAAATAGGAAACCCATAGAACAGATAAACCAGTTTAAATATCTAGGTGTAGACTTATCAAGTTATGCCCCAACAAGAGACCTAAGAGGACAAACTAACAAGGCCGCCGTCTTGTCCGGATGTTTGAGAGATGTGGTCTGGAATAACCCATATATGACAATGGACAGCAAAGTTAGAATTTATAAAACTTGCATCAGACCTGTTATGAGCTATGGCATTGAATCAAGAGAAGACACCAATAAAACCAAAAGTATGCTACGGACAGCCGAAATGAAGACACTAAGAGCAATAGCAGGGAAGACAAGAAGAGATATAATACGAAACAACTTCATCAGGGAACAATGTGGTGTGCAAGATGTAGTCAGATGGGGTAGGCAAAAATGAAGAGAATGGTTCAGTCATGTATAAAGAATGGAGGAGCACAGACTACAAAGAATTGCACTAGAAGGAAAGCCAGCAGGCAAGCGTCCACCGGGGAGAGCACCAAAAAGATGGAGTGATAGCTTTTAGTCTACCTCTCAAGAAATAATTCAACGTCGGCGTCGGAATTAAGAAATCGGCAGATCTACAACAAGTATAAGAAGGAGATATTCCGTAGTTTATTATTATTTATTTTGTTTTTAGTGTATATTTCATTTCTTGAGCAAGTATGTCTTTCTGTTATGCAGTTTTGATAGTTTATTTTTGATGAACATATTATATACGCACAAATTTAAAATAAAATAAATTTTAATGCGTTTGAGGTCTTTCTTCATTCGAATAACATTGCATATTTTTTTATTACGATAATTAGTGGCACCCACTTTAACATACATATTTTATGAACATGTAAAATCGGTGTCGAGTTTAACTAACTAATATACACTTTAATCAGAAAAACAGTCAATGTGACCCCCATAAATGTGGCAATGCTGCGTGGTGCTTGTTTGTAATATATTATCAAAATTTTATACAAATTGGGTGCCTATTTATCAAATAGTTTCTGGGTGCCTAAATATCAATATTTACTATATACAATATACACCGGGAGCTACATTGACGTCGGTTTACCAGGCATTGATATATATATATATATATATATATATATATATATATATATATATATATATATATATATATATATATATATATATATATATATATATATATATATATTTATATATAAATATATATGTATATATATATATTTATATATAAATATAATATATATATATATATATATATATATATATATATATAAAAACGTCCAAGGAGTAATTGGGTTACTAGTAAATAAAAAAGTACTGAGATAACAGCTGGGAAAACCCTGGTACTGAGGAAGCAATGAAAGACTGGTGCTTCAAAGTGAGTGCCTTTTATTTTGGTCAAGCTTTCGCCTATTGTTTTTAGGCTTCTTCAGGACTTGCTACAAAGAAGAACATTCTTTATAAATATGCTTAAAGATAGAACAAGCAATTCTTACCGAAATAGGTGCACTAGTGCTCAGTGAAAATAAGGATACATCTTTTACCTTGCCTTTTTTGTGTATACATAAGTAATACAGATATTTTTGTTGTTATTACTTAGCTAATAAAACCAGATATCGAAACTGAGTCAGATCCTCCCTATTCAACCTAATCCATTGTAAGAAAATTTGGACAAGTGTCGTTAGAAGTTGATTTTTTTTTTATTTACAAAATGATACCTATCGATCCATCGATTGTCAACGTCGTCTTCCTTTTTTTTTTTTTTTTTTTTTTTACGTCTGACTGACAAATAGAAGATTTGTTTAGAGATTTCGAGAGAAGAGACTCGTAACATCAAACAACCATTCGACTGTCACTATTCGAACAGCTGTCTTAAATCACTTCTTCTCTTTTTCATGATATAATTGTGGTGAGCTTCTGATTAAGAACCTCCCACCCAACCAATTGCAAAGGATGGATCAAAGGTGAAAGAATGCAATGAAAATCGTTAGAATGGCCGACAGCTCAGTTGTCACTTGTTGAACTGTCGTTCGAATCCAACGATACCACTAAAACGGAAGGTAGTGGTGATCTTTGAAATGTAAAGAAAATTATTATGGTTCTTACAATAGATTTGCCATTAAAACACATGTTTTTGGTGGAGGACGTAGATACGATCAACACTCCAACTGTCACTTGTTGAAATGCCGGCTCCTCACCTGTTCCCTGTGTCTTCTACGTCAAGTTATTAAAAATATTATGGATAGGGAATCTCCCACTCAGACCCGCCATCCGGTTCACTTACAGGAAACGACTATTATTTATAAAATGTGGAGTACAAAATGTAAAACGTAATACTTATTAAAATTGTAAATTTAAAGTGGTCGAAATTTGGACATTAGAATTAGATAATATTTTCTTTATAAACAAGTTAGAAATTGAAGGATTGACTTTATACATTTAAAAGGGTAAAAATGAAAAACATTAAAAGGACACAAATATGTAGTACAAAATAGACGTAGAAACAAAAATACATTGAATTTATTGTAAGTGAAGGTCACTCACATATGACTGTGGTAATTTCTTTCGTTTTGTGAAATTTTGCTGTAGTAATAAAGTATAAATAGTACTTAAATGTTCAACATCTTTTTTATGGTTTATCGCGTTAGCACAGTTGTTAATGTAGCACATTTCTAAGAATTTACGATGAAAGTCTTTATCTGCCCTATCCAAGATTATGACATCGTCGTAAAGAACCCTATGGTCATTTTCGGAGACATGGATACTTAGGCTCGTAGCTTGTGGTTTGTGTCTACAATCACTTTTGTGGAGCGCTAATCTTTTGCTCAATCGTTGACTTGTTTGACCGATATATATTTTTCCGCACTCACATGGCAAACCATAAACGACATTGCTACATTTAGATGTTGGGGTGCGATCTTTAAGCTTAGAAAAAAATGTATTAAGCTTTCTGTTGTTATAATTCGCTATCTTTATGTTGAAGTCACTAAACAGTCTTGTGAGTGGCTTTGTTAAGTTGTGTATATAGGGTAGTACACCATATTTTGTGGTGTTCTCTAAATTTGTGTCATTATGATTGTTAACATTGTTTACTGTCTCATTTCTTAACTCGTTGGAATATAACAATTTTTTGAGCAATTTTAATAGATAACTCCTATACTGGCCGAAATTGTCATGAATAAACTGCTTTACTTTGTACATCAAAACGTACAGTTCGAATTTCCATTTTTATATCAATATGTCGATGATCTAATCACCGCAGTACCACGTAATGAAGTACAAAGCACACTTGGCATATTTAATTCTTATAACACTCACTTACAGTTTACGGTGGAGGAGGAGGATTCAGACTCATCGGTCCCTTTCCTAGACACTAGAGTAGTTAGAACAGATAATAACATCATCTGCCTGGATTGGTATCGTAAGGACACCAATTCAGGTAGACTCATTCCGTTTCATTCTTACCATCATATGAAACAAAAAATCAACACTATAATAGGAATGAAAAATAGAATACTTAAGATATCACACTTAAGTTTCAAAGAAAAAAACCTAAAACTTTTGTTTGACACTTTAATAGAGAACTGTTATCCATCAAAATTGCTCAAAAAATTGTTATATTCCAACGAGTTAAGAAATGAGACAGTAAACAATATTAACAATCATAATGACACAAATTTAGAGAACACCACAAAATATGGTGTACTACCCTATATACACAACTTAACAAAGCCACTCACAAGACTGTTTAGTGACTTCAACATAAAGATAGCGAATTATAACAACAGAAAGCTTAATACATTTTTTTCTAAGCTTAAAGATCGCACCCCAACATCTAAATGTAGCAATGTCGTTTATGGTTTGCCATGTGAGTGCGGAAAAATATATATCGGTCAAACAAGTCAACGATTGAGCAAAAGATTAGCGCTCCACAAAAGTGATTGTAGACACAAACCACAAGCTACGAGCCTAAGTATCCATGTCTCCGAAAATGACCATAGGGTTCTTTACGACGATGTCATAATCTTGGATAGGGCAGATAAAGACTTTCATCGTAAATTCTTAGAAATGTGCTACATTAACAACTGTGCTAACGCGATAAACCATAAAAAAGATGTTGAACATTTAAGTACTATTTATACTTTATTACTACAGCAAAATTTCACAAAACGAAAGAAATTACCACAGTCATATGTGAGTGACCTTCACTTACAATAAATTCAATGTATTTTTGTTTCTACGTCTATTTTGTACTACATATTTGTGTCCTTTTAATGTTTTTCATTTTTACCCTTTTAAATGTATAAAGTCAATCCTTCAATTTCTAACTTGTTTATAAAGAAAATATTATCTAATTCTAATGTCCAAATTTCGACCACTTTAAATTTACAATTTTAATAAGTATTACGTTTTACATTTTGTACTCCA
The DNA here is from genome assembly GCF_917563875.1 of Diabrotica virgifera virgifera. NCBI lineage: Eukaryota > Metazoa > Arthropoda > Insecta > Coleoptera > Chrysomelidae > Diabrotica > Diabrotica virgifera. The sequence goes on along the minus strand of NC_065447.1, from coordinate 22,834,291 downwards.
CATTTTATAAATAATAGTCGTTTCCTGTAAGTGAACCGGATGGCGGGTCTGAGTGGGAGATTCCCTATCCATAATATTTTTAATAACTTGACGTAGAAGACACAGGGAACAGGTGAGGAGCCAGCATTTCAACAAGTGACAGTTGGAGTGTTGATCGTCTCTACGTTCTCCACCAAAAACATGTGTTTTAATGGCAAATCTATTGTAAGAACCATAATAATTTTCTTTACATTTCAAAGATCACCACTACCTTCCGTTTTAGTGGTATCATTGGATTCGAACGACAATTCAACAAGTGACAACTGAGCTGTCGGCCATTCTAACGATTTTCATTACATTCTTTCACCTTTGATCCATCCTTTGCAATTGGTTGGGTGGGAGGTTCTTAATCAGAAGCTCACCACAATTATATCATGAAAAAGAGAAGAAGTGATTTAAGACAGCTGTTCGAATAGTGACAGTCGAATGGTTGTTTGATGTTACGAGTCTCTTCTCTCGAAATCTCTAAACAAATCTTCTATGTGTCAGTCAGACGTAAAAAAAAAAAAAAAAAAAACGGAAGACGACGTTGACAATCGATGGATCGATAGGTATCATTTTGTAAATAAAAAAATCAACTTCTAACGACACTTGTCCAAATTTTCTTACAATGGATTAGGTTGAATAGGGAGGATCTGACTCAGTTTCGATATCTGGTTTTATTAGCTAAGTAATAACAACAAAAATATCTGTATTACTTATGTATACACAAAAAAGGCAAGGTAAAAGATGTATCCTTATTTTCACTGAGCACTAGTGCACCTATTTCGGTAAGAATTGCTTGTTCTATCTTTAAGCATATTTATAAAGAATGTTCTTCTTTGTAGCAAGTCCTGAAGAAGCCTAAAAACAATAGGCGAAAGCTTGACCAAAATAAAAGGCACTCACTTTGAAGCACCAGTCTTTCATTGCTTCCTCAGTACCAGGGTTTTCCCAGCTGTTATCTCAGTACTTTTATATATATATATATATATATATATATATATATATATATATATATATATATATATATATATATATATATATAAATCTGTAGGAAATATCAGGTATGTGGTCTATAATAAAAAATCTTTATTTTTTCTAAAAACTCAATATTTCGCACATTTTTTTGATGGCTTCTTCAGGAGTATACTGTAACAACAATTTTAACAACTTACAAAGACGTACAAACTAGATTTTAAAATACTTACAGAAAGTTAAAAGATTTCACAAATAAATAACATTGACATTAAAATAAAAATTGTTACTGTCATATATTAAAATGCATCTTAAAGATGCATTTTAAGATGCATTTTAATATATGACAGTAACAATTTTTATTTTAATGTCAATGTTATTTATTTGTGAAATCTTTTAACTTTCTGTAAGTATTTTAAAATCTAGTTTGTACGTCTTTGTAAGTTGTTAAAATTGTTGTTACAGTATACTCCTGAAGAAGCCATCAAAAAAATGTGCGAAATATTGAGTTTTTAGAAAAAATAAAGATTTTTTATTATAGACCACATACCTGATATTTCCTACAGATTTATTTATTGTTTTTGGTCGAAATAATCACTTTGAATATATATATATATATATATATATATATATATATATATATATATATATATATATATACATATTAACTGTAGCTACAGGCACCCAGTAAACCGACGTCAATGTAGCTCCCGGTGTATATTGTATATTGTAAATATTGATATTTAGGCACCCAGAAACTATTTGATAAATAGGCACCCATGCTGTATAAAATTTTGATAATATATTACAAACACGCACCACGCAGCATTGCCACATTTATGGGGGTCATATTGACTCTTTTTCTGATTAAAGTGTATATTAGTTATTTCAACTCGACACTGATTTTACATGTTCATAAAATATTAAAATATGTATGTAAAAGTGGGTGCCACTAATTTTTTTAATAAAAAATAGGTCTGGATCCCGCGAATGAAAAAAAAGTTGATTAATAGAAAGCTGAAAATTTGTTAATAGCTTAAGGGTGTCTAGTCGGATAAATTTTGATATATGGGAACACTGGAACAGGGGCAGTTTTAATTGTGGAACAGGTTAAAAATTTGGAACGGTCAGACCACGAAAACGGCACACTTATTTTGTCCGACAGAATAGACTTAAACTCTCCGAACAGAGATTAAACCCTCATTCAAAAATCAAGCTGCTATTTATTACCTATCATAATTCCTGTCATTTGACATATTCTACATGTTCCACTCATTAAAACGCCCATTTGGTGATAAATAGCAGTCTGATTTTTGCATGAGAGTTTAATCTCTGTTCGGAGAGTTTAAGTCTGTTCTGTCGGACAAAATACATGTGCCGTTTTCGTGGTCTGACCGTTCCAAACGTTTAACCTGTTCCGCAATTAAAACTTCCCCTGTTCCAGTGTTCCCATATATCAAAGTTTGTCCGACTAGACACCCTTAAGCTATTAACAAATTTTCAGCTTGCTATTAATCAACTTTTTTTTCATACGCGGGATCCAGACCTAAAAATATGCAATTTTATTCGAATGAAGAAAGACCTCAAATGCATTAAACTTTATTTTATTTTAAATTTTAAATAAACTACGGAATATCTTCTTCTTATACTTGTTGTAGATCTGTCGATTTCTTAATTCCGACGTTGAAGTATTTCTTGAGAGGTAGACTACCAGCTATCAGTCCATCTTTTTGGTGCTCTCCCCAGTGGACGCTTACCTGCTGGCTTTCCTTCTAGTGCAATTCTTTGTAGTCTGTGCTCCTCCATTCTTTATACATGACTGAACCATTCTCTTCATTTTTGCCTACCCCATCTGACTACATCTTGCACACCACATTGTTCCCTGATGAAGTTGTTTCGTATTATATATCTTCTTGCTTTCCCTGCTATTGCTCTTAGTGTCTTCATTTCGGCTGTCCGTAGCATACTTTTGGTGTTATTGGTGTCTTCTCTTGATTCAATGCCATAGCTCATAACAGGTCTGATGCAAGTTTTATAAATTCTAACTTTGCTGTCCATTATCATATTATATGGGTTATTCCAGACCACATCTCTCAAACATCCGGACAAGACGGCGACATTTTGTATACAGTGATGAGCGCGCTAATAATCGGCACAATAACGCAAAAGATGGAAATCATATTAAGTTGTGAGATAGAATGAAAAGAAACTAGCAGAGTTGGAAAATTTAGCGATAAAAACGTATAAATTTAAATTCTATTCATTGTTTTCCACCTTTAGATGTATCAGAGGAGTATGTCAACTAAAACAGTCACTCTCACAGTGGCAGTTGCCAAACTCGTGCGATACGTCTAAAGGTGGGAAACAGTAATTAGAATGTAAATTTATAGGTTTTTATCGCTAAACTCCCCACATCTACTAGTTTCATTTCTTTTATCTCACAACCTAATATGTTTTCCATATTTTACGTGATTTTGCCGGTTATTAGCGCGCTCATCACTGTACATATAGAGATGTTTAAAATAATGGAATAAATTCAATTTATCGAAAACAGTTCACTTTGGAGAAAAATCCCGAGACAGGTCGATTTTTATTTTTAAATTATGACTTTTTGACATATTACTCAGGGGTGGCCAAGCTCCTTAATAGTCCGAGCCACTTTTCACAAGTTGAAGTTTTTCGCGAGCCGCAATCAAAGTTGGTATTTACAATGGTTTTTAACAGAACTTTTACTTACTGAAACCGAAATAAAATTACGAAATATTGAAACTTATTTACATTTTTGTTTTTCTTCTTTTGATATAATTCTTTACAATTTGGTGATTAATACCTATATGACAGTACTTCTCAGTAATTCTTTTAGTTGCTGGTTAGTTAATATTGATAGGTGTTAGGATTTCACGCATTAGAAAATGGAATAAAATGGTCCACACAAGTACGTTGTTCCTAATTTGGAAATAATTCGAGAAGCATCCTTTTGTAGGGTACCTACTTGGATTCTGATACAAATTTCCAAAATTCGGTATTCGGCGTCGACTTATAGTTTTATTTTTGAGCTTGGTCTTCTTGCGTCTCTATTAATTTTAATTCCACAGATGTTGTTTGGGTTATATATTGGTAATGGTAACAAATTCACCTTATGAACTATGTTCATTTCAAATGAGTTTAGAAAAAAAGTTAAGAGACGATTTAACATATTTTAAGTCTTCAAATCTATTTTGAAGTTCGGTCAATATACTTTCCGGCTTTTTTATATACCTACTCGTTAAGTTTTTCTAGTTTAATATTGCAAAAAAAATTTTAAGTCGAGTAAAATGACTAAAATCGGTCTGGATTCGGTTGATTACTGACTTTTACATTGAGCCACTCTTATGTAATGTTCGTTAGCGCAGTTTTCAATGTGTCATAATAATATATCATTTTTATCTTGGATGGAAATGGAATTTGTTACAAAGTCTTTCATGTTTGTTGTCAGTGATTTAAAAGACATTTTGAAACACATATAGAACGATAATAATTTTTTAAATCATATCTACTTAATACAAAATTGAAAAATATCTCGAGAGTACATTCAAGAGCCACAAGTAATCATTCAAAGAGTTTCATGTGGCTCGTGAGCCGCAGTTTGGCCACCCCTGATACTACAGGGTGTAACAAAAATACAGGTCATAAATTTAATCACATATTCTGGGACCAAAAATAGTTCGATTGAACCTAAATTACCTTAGTACAAATGTGCACATAAAAAAAGTTACAGCCCTTTGAAGTTACAAAATAAAAATCGATTTTTTCCAATATATCGAAAACTATTTGAGATATTTTATTGAAAATGGACATGTGGCATTCTTATTGCAGTAGTATCTTAAGAAAAAATTATAGTGAATTTTAGACACCCCATAAAAGTTTTATGGGGGTTTTGTTCCTTTAAACCCCCCCAAACTTTTGTGTACGTTCCAATTTAATTATTATTGTAGTACCATTAGTTAAACACAATGTTTTAAAAAATTTTTTGCCTCCTCGTACTTTTTCGAAAAGTCGAGTTTTTATCGAGATATTTTGAATATTTGTCAAATCCCCCACATATTTGTATATGGTTAAGTACGATTATGGAGACTTAGTAATAGGTCTGGATCCCGCGTAGGTATATTTTGAACCATATTAAAAAAGAAGCCACATCTCGATAAAAGGTGCCTTATCGTAAAAATACAAAGAGGCAAAAAAGTTTTAAAAACACTGTGTTTAACTAATGGTATCGCAGTAATAGTTTAATTGGAACGTACACAAACATTTGGGGGGTTTAAAGGAACAAAACCCCCATAAAATTTTTATGTAAACTTATTAAAAAAGAAGCCGCAACTCGATAAAAACTGCCTGATCGAAAAAATACTAAGAGCCAAAAAAGTTTTAAAAATTCTGAATTTAACTAATGGTACCACAATAATAATTTAATTGAAATGTACACAAAAGTTTGGCGGGGTTTAAGGGAACAAAATCCCCATAAAATTTTTATGGGGTGCACAAATTTCACCATAATTTTTCTTTAAGATGATCCTGTCATAAGATTGCCACATGTCCATTTTCGTTAAAAAATCTCTAATAGTTTTCGATATATTTGAAAAAATCAATTTTTATTTTGTAACTTCAAAGGGCTGTAACTTTTTTTATGTGCATATTAGTACTAAGGTAAGTTAGGTTCATTCGAACTATTTTTGTTCCCAAAATATGTGATTTAATTTATGACCTGTATTTTTGTTACACCCTGTATAATAGTGATTCATTCATTTGGTCGTTATGATGTAATCGAAGATTTTTTTAAATGGACGGGGGTCGTGTGGTAGCTCATTTGAAAGGTAATTCAATTCTATAGTCAGTAATATAATCAATAACATTATTATTCATACAGGATGGCTAAAAAATATTTTTTTGAAACAAATTAATTAACTCAAAAAGAAGAATATAATTAGACATGTAATTTATTTAACTCAAAATACATTTTACTGATGTAAGAAAATGAAAAAAAAATGTTTATTTCATACATAAACATTGCTTTTCTCATAAATTAAATGTCAAACAACAACTCACCTACCTGTTGGCAGTTTGAACATTTAATTTAAGAAAAATAATGTTTGTTTATCAAATAAACATTTTTTTTCTCTTTTCTGACAGTAGTAGAATGTATTTTGAGTTAAAAAAATGCATACATTCTTCTTTTTGCAGCAAATAATTTAATTCAAAAATAATTTTGTTGACCAGCCTTTATAAATAAGGATTATAACGTTTATTTTTATTACCGACTAGAGAATTAAATAACCTTTAAAATGAGCTACCACACGACCCCTATTCCCATTAAAAAAATTATTGATTGCATCATCACGCCCTAATGGATGACGTTACTATTATGGCATACCTATACACTCACCGGCACAAAATTCCACCACCCAAAATTTTTGATTAAGTTTGACAATCTAAACTTTATTATTTGTACTCCGATTTTCAAGATTCTTGCATCAATTTGTAGGTACATGTATTGACCTCGTTTGGTATTAATACAGTAACAAAAATTGTTTGCTTAGATGGCATTATATGGAGGTGAATTGAAGTGTTGTTTTTTTCTCTAAGTTTAAACAATTCTGTGGAAAAGTTGGAGGGCTGATTTTGTTTCATACTCCGTTTGTATTATCTTGGAGGTATCACTAAAGTTTTGTGAATTATCCGAATATCTCTTTTCTTGTAAGAGCTGTAAATAAAAACACTGATTTGAAGGTTTATTTAGTTAAAGATCAAACGCAATAAAATTCACAAAACAAAACAAAATTAACAACAACAAAACAATTCAATAACGGGTATGTCCACCTTTTGTAGAAACGACTGCTCCCAATCTGTTTAGCATCGAATAGTGTTATCCTTACTTGGGGAATAGCCCGATATTCCTCTACCAGGGCCGTTACCGTACCAAATTTTCTGGAGCCCTAGGATGACGGCGAATAGCTTTTTTTAATTCATCCCATACATGCTCAATAGGATTGAGATCTGGACTGCATGCGGACCATTCTAATCTTATCAATCCAACCTCTATTTTATGAGTCAATCAGTGTTTTTATTTACAAAAAACGGTACAGCTCTTACAAGAAAAGAGATAATCGGATAATACAAAAAAAATTTAGTGATGTCTCCGGGATAATATGACAGGACTATGAAACAAAATCAGCTATTCCATTTTTCCACAGAATTTTTTAAAGTTAGGAGAAAATACAACGCTTCCATTAACCCTTGTATAATGCCATGCAAGCAAAATTTTTTGTTAGCGGAATAATACCAAATGATATCAATAAATGTACCTACCAACTGGTGCAAGAATCTTAAAAATCGGAGCACAAATAATAAAGTTATAAATTGTCAAACTTCATCAAAAATTTTGGGTGGCGGAATTTTATGCCGATGAGTGTATGTCCAAAGTGGTCATAAAATGAATTTATTCCATAATTTAGAATATCTCTTTATATAAATTTTAAATCTGTACTATATATCTTAGCGATTCTATTTCATCAAATAAATAAAAAATTTCATTAAAAAAACCTCGTTAGTTTCTCCATTTCATTCTACAGTAGAATGACTAAGTTCTTACAAGAAACAAATTAATGCTTTTAGAGTATTCTCTAGTGGCTTCGAATATATACACTAAACACTATACCAAAACCAAACGTTAAGAGGAAACAGTAGCGATCAACAGGTAGCCAAAACGCGTTCCAAGATTGCGGCTGTAATTTTGAATATTTTTTCGAGATATTTGGCACACGTATTCGTAATATAATAAAGAATGGCGGTACAGAGCCCAATTTGAAAAATATATTAATATGTGGAAAGCACTCTGTAATTAAATACAATATTAAAAAAACGAGCCTGTACCGCCATTAAGAAGAACAAAAAAATACACTTTCTTCAAATAAACTTTTTTATCCGATGCCTAGATTTTATGTCATTTTGGAACTACTAAAATTTTTTATTGCATTAGTAGTTCCAAAATGACACAAAATCTAGACATCGGATAAAAAAGTTTATTTAAAGAAAGTGTATTTTTTTGTTCTTCTTAATGGCGGTACAGGCTCGTTTTTTTAATACTGTATTTATTTACAGAGTAATTTCCACATACTAATATATTTTTCAAATTGGGCTCTGTACCGCCATTCTTTATTATATTACGAATACGTGTGCCAAATATCTCGAAAAAATATTCAAAATTACAGCCGCAATCTTGGAACGCGTTCTCGCTACCTGTTGATCGCTACTGTTTCACCTTAAAGGGTTAATACTTTATTACTATTATTATAATTAGGTTAGGTTAATTATCTTGTACTTTGTCGTCTAATAATTTAAGTATTCTTTTCGTTCTGTCTCTCATGTTAACATCCAATTTATTGTTTATTGCACTCACTTTGATTTACTGCACACAAAGAGCACCTTTGAAAATACTTTATTACGTAGAACCGGAGATATATCTGCATTGATCGCAGTTATATTAGGGAAAGGCGGGGTTGTCAGATTTATGGTGCCACTATGACACTTTTTTTATTGGTGCCAAATTGACTAAAATTATATAGCTACATACAGTTGTATATACTAGAGCGCCCTCTATCGAAAAATGCCTGAACAAATCAATATGTCCGTTTGGAAAAAGTGTCAATCTGGCACCATTACGTTTTTTACATATTCTGCATTAGGAACACTTGTACTCTCCTAGGACGAAAATATACACGCTGTCGTACTGGCACCCAAAATCGGGTGCCACATCGTCAAATTGGGTGCGACATTGACATGTTTTGCTTAAAAATGGTGCCAGATTGACAGAATATATCTGTATATATATATATATATATATATATATATATATATATATATATAAGTAATTAGGTAATATTGACTGATACTATGTAGATTATAGTTTTGTTTTGGGGTTGCAGTCATTTATTTTTTAGGGGCAGGATAAGTAAAACTCTGTGTTATTACCTAGCTTTCGCAAAATATATTTGCTTCTTCAGGGTAAGCTGAAATGAGTATATTATAAATACAATGAAATTAAGTTAAAATACATTGTATAAAAAATAACAAAAAAGACTTACAACTTGAGGTTATTCCTAAACATTTTCACAAAACATAGTATATATATAATTCTTATTCTAATGTTATCCAAATAGCAATGTTTTAATTTTCAAAAATTCGATTTAATAATTTAGTTTTTAATTTTGATTAATGCCAGAAAGACACTCGAATAATGTCAAAAAGACACAAAAATCTGTTTATTTTATTTTAAGTTGAAAAGTTAGTATTAGATTATTTAATTAGTAATCAAAATATCAAAAACTACTACATATTTTAAATTATAGAGGATATAACTAGATATTTATATGCATTAGTAGTTTATTTTATTTTAAGTTGAAAAGTTAGTATTAGATTATTTAGTGAGTAATTAAAAACTATTATATATTTTAAATTATAGAGGATATAACATATATTTAGTTTGCCAATTATGGTTTTGTTAATAAATTAAAGTGTTGTCAAATTTGAAGATTAAATTTATAAAATTTAGTCGAGGAATTTAATGTTCTTGATTTAAAACATCATTTATCATAAGATAAAATATAATTATAGATGTTGCTTAGTTTATTTATATCAGTTCTTTTATTCACACATTGATATTTATTTATGCATACCATTTCTAGGAATTCCCTTTTATTTAGTTGGTTTTCATGTTTTAATACCGTTGTTTCATTGAAATTGAAAGAATGATTTTTACTTATGGCATGATCCACTAATGCACATGTATTTTTGTTGTTTCTGAGATCGCTTTTATGTGATGTTAGTCTACCTATTAAATTCCTGGATGTGTGTCCGATGTATGATTTATCACAATTTTGGCATGGTATCTTGTATACTACATTTGAGTTTTCCATGATACCAATAGGTGTTTTAGTTTTTGTATATAATGTTGCTAATGATTTTATATTTTTAGTTGCAACTTTAATTTGTGGGTAGTTAGCAAATACTTTAGTTAATTTGGGTGTTAATATTGGTATGTATGGTAGTGATGTGTAAGTAAATTGGGATTGTGAAATTTGGTGATTAGGTTCTGTTGTTTTATTCATATCAATTATTCTATTATTAGGGTTGTTAAATAAAAATTTGTTTATTAGTTTAATTGGGTAAGAATTCTCCAATAAAATTTCTTTGAGTTCCATTAATCCTTTATTGATGTTGCTAGTGTGAGATAATCTGTTGATTCTGTTTTTTAGACCCAATATTAAATTTATTTTCATATGAGGTGGATGCTGTGAATGGTAGTTGATAAATTTGTTACTATCTATAGGTTTTCTATACCATTCGGTACTTAATACATTTTGCGGATTTCGTTTGATTCTCATGTCGAGATATGGGATGCTATTATCTATTTCTTCTTCACATGTAAATTTTAGATGTTCATTATGGTTGTTAAAAGTTTGTAATGTTTCATTTATTTGATCTGCAGGTAAAGTAAGTATTAAGTCATCCACGAAACGTTTAATAAATGGGATATGAAAAGGTAACTTATTTAAAGAATCCCTGATTAAATCATCCAATACATAATTACATAACATGCATGATATGCTAGAGCCCATGGGGGTGCCAAAGATTTGTTTGTAGAATTTATCATTAAAAATCAATACATTGGAATCAAAAATGAATTCCAAAATGTCTAAGAAAGTTTTATTGTTCATTTTGCAATTTATCTCGATTTCATGCCAGTGTTTGTTAATGCTGTTCTTAATAACATGTAGGGGTAGATTGGTAAATAAAGATATTACGTCAAAGCTTACTAATATATAGTTGTTAGGTAGTTGATAGTTATTAATAAAATTACTTAGTTCAAAAGAATCCTGTATAGAGAAACTATCATCTAAGCTATATGATTTTGTAAGAATATCATTCAAAAACTTTGCTAGTTTACTATTGGGTGAATTAATTGATGATACAATTGGTCTCATTGCTAAATTAGGTTTATGTATTTTTGGTAGTGCATAAAATCGTGGTGTGACTGAGTTATATATGGTGAGAGTTGAGGCTTCCTCTTTGGTGATCATTTTTTTATTTTTTAATTCAGTAACTATTTTGTTAGCTTTCTGTTGTAAGGTACTTGTCGGATTATTTTGTAATTTTTTATAATATTTAATGTCGTTTAAAAGTTCATAACTTTTTGTGTAATAGTCTTCTTTGTACATCGCAACAGTTACATTTCCTTTATCACTTCTCACAATGTATATCTCAGGGTGGTCTTTGATAAATTTTTTACATTCATGATATAAATTATTTAAAAAATGATTATTATCTTTATTTTTGTGTAAATAGTTAGTTATGATGTTAGTGCATTGTGCCCTGACTAAGTTTTTTTCGTTTTCAGAAAATCTAGTTATAGTATATTCGATATCTGCTAATATATTAGAAATTTTGAAATCTTTAATAGTTGGTAATAAATTAGCAGATATCGAATATACTATAACTAGATTTTCTGAAAACGAAAAAAACTTAGTCAGGGCACAATGCACTAACATCATAACTAACTATTTACACAAAAATAAAGATAATAATCATTTTTTAAATAATTTATATCATGAATGTAAAAAATTTATCAAAGACCACCCTGAGATATACATTGTGAGAAGTGATAAAGGAAATGTAACTGTTGCGATGTACAAAGAAGACTATTACACAAAAAGTTATGAACTTTTAAACGACATTAAATATTATAAAAAATTACAAAATAATCCGACAAGTACCTTACAACAGAAAGCTAACAAAATAGTTACTGAATTAAAAAATAAAAAAATGATCACCAAAGAGGAAGCCTCAACTCTCACCATATATAACTCAGTCACACCACGATTTTATGCACTACCAAAAATACATAAACCTAATTTAGCAATGAGACCAATTGTATCATCAATTAATTCACCCAATAGTAAACTAGCAAAGTTTTTGAATGATATTCTTACAAAATCATATAGCTTAGATGATAGTTTCTCTATACAGGATTCTTTTGAACTAAGTAATTTTATTAATAACTATCAACTACCTAACAACTATATATTAGTAAGCTTTGACGTAATATCTTTATTTACCAATCTACCCCTACATGTTATTAAGAACAGCATTAACAAACACTGGCATGAAATCGAGATAAATTGCAAAATGAACAATAAAACTTTCTTAGACATTTTGGAATTCATTTTTGATTCCAATGTATTGATTTTTAATGATAAATTCTACAAACAAATCTTTGGCACCCCCATGGGCTCTAGCATATCATGCATGTTATGTAATTATGTATTGGATGATTTAATCAGGGATTCTTTAAATAAGTTACCTTTTCATATCCCATTTATTAAACGTTTCGTGGATGACTTAATACTTACTTTACCTGCAGATCAAATAAATGAAACATTACAAACTTTTAACAACCATAATGAACATCTAAAATTTACATGTGAAGAAGAAATAGATAATAGCATCCCATATCTCGACATGAGAATCAAACGAAATCCGCAAAATGTATTAAGTACCGAATGGTATAGAAAACCTATAGATAGTAACAAATTTATCAACTACCATTCACAGCATCCACCTCATATGAAAATAAATTTAATATTGGGTCTAAAAAACAGAATCAACAGATTATCTCACACTAGCAACATCAATAAAGGATTAATGGAACTCAAAGAAATTTTATTGGAGAATTCTTACCCAATTAAACTAATAAACAAATTTTTATTTAACAACCCTAATAATAGAATAATTGATATGAATAAAACAACAGAACCTAATCACCAAATTTCACAATCCCAATTTACTTACACATCACTACCATACATACCAATATTAACACCCAAATTAACTAAAGTATTTGCTAACTACCCACAAATTAAAGTTGCAACTAAAAATATAAAATCATTAGCAACATTATATACAAAAACTAAAACACCTATTGGTATCATGGAAAACTCAAATGTAGTATACAAGATACCATGCCAAAATTGTGATAAATCATACATCGGACACACATCCAGGAATTTAATAGGTAGACTAACATCACATAAAAGCGATCTCAGAAACAACAAAAATACATGTGCATTAGTGGATCATGCCATAAGTAAAAATCATTCTTTCAATTTCAATGAAACAACGGTATTAAAACATGAAAACCAACTAAATAAAAGGGAATTCCTAGAAATGGTATGCATAAATAAATATCAATGTGTGAATAAAAGAACTGATATAAATAAACTAAGCAACATCTATAATTATATTTTATCTTATGATAAATGATGTTTTAAATCAAGAACATTAAATTCCTCGACTAAATTTTATAAATTTAATCTTCAAATTTGACAACACTTTAATTTATTAACAAAACCATAATTGGCAAACTAAATATATGTTATATCCTCTATAATTTAAAATATATAATAGTTTTTAATTACTCACTAAATAATCTAATACTAACTTTTCAACTTAAAATAAAATAAACTACTAATGCATATAAATATCTAGTTATATCCTCTATAATTTAAAATATGTAGTAGTTTTTGATATTTTGATTACTAATTAAATAATCTAATACTAACTTTTCAACTTAAAATAAAATAAACAGATTTTTGTGTCTTTTTGACATTATTCGAGTGTCTTTCTGGCATTAATCAAAATTAAAAACTAAATTATTAAATCGAATTTTTGAAAATTAAAACATTGCTATTTGGATAACATTAGAATAAGAATTATATATATACTATGTTTTGTGAAAATGTTTAGGAATAACCTCAAGTTGTAAGTCTTTTTTGTTATTTTTTATACAATGTATTTTAACTTAATTTCATTGTATTTATAATATACTCATTTCAGCTTACCCTGAAGAAGCAAATATATTTTGCGAAAGCTAGGTAATAACACAGAGTTTTACTTATCCTGCCCCTAAAAAATAAATGACTGCAACCCCAAAACAAAACTATAATATATATATATATATATATATATATATATATATATATATATATATATATATATATATATATATATATATATATATATATATTTTATATATATATATATATATTTACATCCTACTATTCTTAAGGACTCAATCCATACCGCAACCGTACAGCCTCTCCTATTTAGAGGTGTATATAATATTTTAATAATCGAATATATTGAATCTAGTGACAAAACATTCTTAATGCCCAAATTTCTATTTTGATAAGATGAAAATTAATATATACTTGTCTTTTTGGTTCCGTTATCATTATAAACTCATTACGATTTCTTACTTTTGCAGCCTCATGAGTATAATTTTAAACAGTATTGTGGTGTTGCGGCCTCATATACACAACATTATAGATTCAAACAGTGTTGTCAATTCGCTCACTGCGTATTTAGATAATTTGGGGTTTCCCCTTTGTGATTTCAACGAAGTTATTTCCTATTTCGCGATTGTTTAAGTAATGGGATACATGAAATCGGAACATATGGTTTTAAAATCGACAAAAGTATAATAATTTAATAGTCTGTATTTTTAAACAAACGCTTATAACTTTACTGGTAAAATATTTTAATGACTTCTAAAAATAATCTGAACACGATAATATGTATTGAAAGAAATATAATAATTTTGGTTGGGTCAATGTAATACTTTTTTAATATTTCACGTTGTTCTTTCGTTTAATTTCTCAACGATAATACATAAATATATAGAATCTAACTTTATATTAGATAATTAGGTAATATAGAACATAATTAGATTCGTAGTTAATATACACCTAGAAAGCAAATTTCTTGAATTTTTATTAATTTATTTTTTATACAGGGTGTCCCAAAAAGATTGGTCATAAATTATACCACAGATTCTGGGGTCAAAAATAGGTTGATTGAACCTCACTTACCTATATAAATAAAGCACACAAAAAAAGTTACAGCCCTTTGAAGTTACAAAATGAAAATAAATTTTTTTTCATATATCGAAAACTCTTAGAGATTTTTCATTGAAAATGGACATGTGGCATTCTTATGGCAGCAGCATCTTAAATAAAAAAATATAGTAAAATTTGTGTACCCCATAAAAATTTTATGGGGGGTTTGTTCCCCTAAACCCCCCAAACTTTTGTGTACGTTCCAATTATTAGTGTGGCACCATTAGTTAAACACACTGTTTTTAAAAAAATTTTGCCTCTTAAGACTTTTTTGATAATCCAGTGTTTATCGAGATATTTTGAATATTTATCGAATACACCACATATTTGTATATGGCTAAGTACGATTATAGAGACCTGTTAATAATCTGAAAATTTGTTAATAACCTATTTATAATTTACATTTTTAGGTATATTTTAAAAAAGAAGCCACATCTCGATAAAAGGTGACATCAAAAAAAGACTAAGGGCAAAAAAGTTTTAAAAACACTGTGTTTAACTAATGGTACCACAATAATAGTTTAATTGGAACGTACACAAACATTTGGGGGGTTTAAAGGTACAAAACTCCCATAAAATATTTATGTAAATACATTAAAAAGAAGCCGCATCTCGATAAAAACTCGCTTATCGAAAAAATACTAAGAGGCAAAAAACGTTTTAAAAACGTTGTGTTTAACTAATAATGAATTAATTGGAACGTACACAGAAGTTTGGGGGGCCGTTTAAGGGATCAAAACCCCCATAAAATTTTTATGGGGTGGACAAATCTCACTATAATTTTGTTAAGATGACCCTGCCATAAGAATGAACATGTCCACTTTCAATAAAAAATCTTTAATAGTTTTCGATATATTGAAAAAAATCGATTTTCATTTTGTAACTTCAAAGGGCTGTAACTTTTTATGAGCACATTTGCACTAAGGTAAGTTAGGTTTAATCGAACTATTTTTGACTCCAGAATGTGTGGTATAATTTATGACCAATCTTTTCGGGACAACCTGTATATAGGTCAGTAAAATGAAATACGGCGATGAATTAACGTGAAATACGGCGATAAAATTTCACAAAAATTTGGATATAGGTTCCTCTTATAAGTACTCAACTTTACTTCTGAACTTGTGCCATTGGTTGCTTTTACTTGGGAGATGAAATATTGTAGGCGAAAAATCGTACGTTCAAAAAATGTACGGAAATGGATAAATTAGCAAATTTTAAGCAACTCTTGTGCTATAGAATTTTTGCTCTAAGTTAATACTTTTCAGTTATTTGTGAGTGAAAATGTTAATTTTTCAACGAAAAGAACCACGATTTTAGACGGTTTTTCGTAAATAACTCAACAACTAAATAATTTGTAAAAAAAATAATATTAGCAAATATATAGCTTATAAAAAATAGAAAACGGTACATTCATGAAGTCTGTAGACTCAAATTACAAATCGAGTATTTCAACGTGGAATAACCAAAAAATGAAGCACTTTTTGGGAAAATATGCAGAAAACTCAAAACTTTTATTTACTTTTCTAAATTTTTCCTTTCTTATAACACTTTTTAATATAATTTTTAAAAAAAGCATTTTTTTTTCAACATTTCGAAGTTTGTTTTTTTATTTTATCAGTAACCACTTTCTTTTCAAAAATAAGCACTTTGAACCGGTTGGTGAAACTTAAAGATCATACATGTTTCGACGAGTAGTAAAATCTAAGTATTCAAGCTTAAATAACGGGAAAACGATGCAATGTATAAAATATACCTGCTAAATATTTGTCAAAGTACTTCGCAATACCTATCAAATGAGCTTAAGAATAAGTTAATAGCGTCAAAATTAAGCAAGTTATTATGAAAATAAAAGAACCCCTTGGAATTAAAAAAAAATCCATTTCCACAAAAATTAAAATTTATAATAATCCTTACAAGAACTTCTTTATATTAGCATAAGTAATGATTTCAATAATTTTGACCGGTTTAGAATGCATATTTTTGAAAAAAAGGTATAATTTAAAAAAATCATAATTTTTCAAATTATTGTAATTTTCATATTCTTTTGATAATAACTCCAAAAATAATCAAAATACGTAAAAAATTATATAGAACCAAATTTTAGTTTTTTCTGTCAAATATTTTACTATTTCTATAGGGTAAAAAATAGCCGAGATAGAAACGTTTAAATCTTGAATTAACCTTTTATTTTTAAAAAAGTAAGAGGTATAAAAGATTAAGTTTTACGTGGTTTTCAAACGGTTTTTAGGTGAACATGATATCGTAAAAGTGGACGGAGGTATTAAAAAAAAACATAACATTTTTTGGAAACATTTTTAAAAGATAAATTTTGAAAAAATTTTGGAGCATAAATTTTAATGCCATCAACATGTTCGGGGCTCATTTGATAGATATTTTTAAGTACTTTGACAGATGTTTAATAAGTTTATGTTATAAAATGCATCATTTTTCCGTTATTTCAGCTTGAACACTTAGATTTTTTACTCGCCGAAAAAAATATACATTCAATTACCTATAACTCACTTTTAGTTAACACTAAAAGGTTTTTCTAGTAAGGAGTTTATTCCGTTTTTTATTAGCTTCAATATTGGTAATAATAACTTTTTTGTAAAATCTTATAGTTTTTGAGCTATTGATGAAAAGTCGGTTAAAAACATGTATTTTTCTCAAGAAAAATTAAAATCTATGATCTTTAATAACTCAAAAAGTTTACATTTATTTTAATAACTTTATATAACAAATGTTGCTTAGAATTTGTTCCTCTATCGAATTATGGGGTTATTTTGAATAAAATAATTTTCACCCCCGAGAAGGGGTGACATCCACCCCAGGGTAAAAGCGCAAGTTGGCACCATGTCACCTTTGTTCCTTGAGATATCCTCTAACTACTCACAAATTTTCATACAAATCGATTGAGGTTCAACGAAATCGGAGGTAATAACTCATATCCACCTTCAGTGACTCCACTAAAAGGGAACAACTTTATTTTGAGCGTCGCATCACTTGCTTAATTTTGGTGCTAAAAACTGTTATAAAAATCAAAAACAAAGCTTTTATTAAACACTTTAAAAAAAATTTGATGAGTTTTCCCTGAAAAGTCCTTAATTTTTTGGTTATTTAACGTTGACATGTTCAATTTGGAATTTGACGACTAAGAACCTACTTTTCATAACTCTGCTCCTACAGGGTTTACAGACTTAATTCATATTCTATTTTTTCATGTTTTTATAAGCTACATTTTTGCTAAGAATATTTTTTTGGATAAAATACTTACTTTTTGAGTTATTTGTGAAAAACCATCTATAAATTTGTGTTTTTTTTTGTTGAAACATGGACAGTTTCACTCGCAAATTACTCAAAAAGTATTATCTTAAACGTGAAATGATCCAATAAAACAAAAGTTGCTTAGAATTAGTCAGTTTATCCATTTTTGAGAAGGGGTGGCTTTCACCCTTCAAGTAAAAGCAACCCTGGGCTCACGTCCAAAACTGAAGTAAAGGGGAAAAGGAACCTAAATCCATATTTTCAAGCAAATCCGTCATTTACCTAATAGGCAAAATGCCTGTTTTTCTTCGGCTGTGCCTCCTACTCAAATGAAATATTATCATCTCGTCTCTTTCGTGGTAGATATGTGCTTCTTTTTGAAATGCTATTTATCCCGTATTATTCTAACTATTCTGTCTTCTTACATTTTACTGGTAAGCCTATTCCATTCTCTTCTTCTTTTTTGCACTCATTCTTTGATGTTGTTTATTCTGCATATGTGTCTAATCTCATTACTCATTTATCTGTCCAATAGTGTTTTTGCGATTATTCTTCTTACTATTCAAAACAAGTAATTGGAATTCGTAAATTCTAGGTTTTCATCCAAAGTGACCGAAAGTAGAACCGGAAGTCGATATTTGAACTATTCGTGTAACTTTGCGTCCGTCGATTGATATACGATTTCACTAATTTTGAGTAATTTTTACTAAACTTTCGGTCATAACTGTTTAACCTTAAATGACTTCCAAACCTGAACTAAAAATTCATGCTCGACTTTTCAATAAGCTTCGATTGCTATGTCACAATGTACTATTTCTGCAACTATAATATGGCACTTTCCGGTTAGAATTATTTAATCGGAAATGATGTAAGAATCAAAAATATACATTTGTTTTCATCTTGCTAAGGCACGCCGAATAATATATCGCTTATACTATTTAGGTGACTTTAAAATGGTACTTCCGTTTGCAACTCTAAATCCGAAAGTCGGGCGTCAAATTTCTCATCTTTAATACCACCCTTGGGTTACAAGCTTTCATTCGATATCTCATTTGTCATTCTATCGGTATTAATAACGGAAGAGTTATATTCGCGGACAGACAGTCACGAAACCGGAAATATATATTTGTTCTCGTCTTACTAAGGCGCGTCGAATAATATATCGCTTGTACTATTCTGACGATGTTAAAGCAGTATTTTCGGTTTCATTTCTAAAACCAGAAATCCTTGGTCAAATTTCTACCCCCTTTAGTACCTTCCTTGGTTATAAACTTTCTTTTGACACCTCATTTGTCATTCTACCTAGTATAATGACGAAGAAGTTGTGTTTACGGACGGACAAACATGCATGAAACCGGACGTATATATTAGTTTTCGTCTTGCTGTCAACTAATATTTCGCTTGTACTATTTCAGCGATTGTAAAACAATATTTCCGGTTTCAACTGTAAAACTGGAAGTCGGAAATCAAATTTCTAATATACCTCTAATAAAATTTTTGGGTTAGAAATTCCCATTCGACACCTCATTTGTCACTCTATTTATTTTAATAACGGAGGAGTTATATTCGCCGACAGACAGACTGACGGACGGACAGGCATGAAACCGGAAGTATATATTAATTTGTTCTCATCTTGCTAAGGTGCGTCGAATAATATATCGCGTGGACTATTTCGGTGACTTTATAACAGTACTTCCGGTTGTAACTATAAAACCGGAAGTGCAAGGGCAAATTTACCACATTTAATACTATCCACACAGAGGCGATTAGGCCTTACATGGGCAGCATTTTGCAAAGTAAGCCATATTCTAAAAAGCTCAATTCCTAGGTGTATTAAGCGAAAGGTTTATAACCAATGTGTTTTGCCAGTACAAACTTATGAAGCAGAGACTTTAGCACTGACACAAAAATCAGCAAATAACATCAGAGTCACACAACGAGCCATGGAACGTGCAATGCTGAACGTGAGCCTTCGAGACCACATAACAAACCAACAAATCAGGCAAAGATCAGGAGTTCAAGACGTCATCGAAAACGATACGACGCTTAAGTGGAACTGGGCAGGGCACTTAGCTAGAACACAAGATGGACGGTGGACACAACGAATCATGGAATGGAGGCACAGAAACTATAAAAGAAGCCGAGGACGACCACCGACTAGATGGACCGACGACATAGCAGGAAACTGGCTACAAGAGGCCCAGTGTAGAGAATACTGTAAAGAACTGAGGGAGGCCTACGTCCAGCAGTGGACGCGATTGGCTGATTGATTGATTGATTAATACCATCCTTAGGTTATAAGCTTTCATTCAACATTGCATTTAGCCTCATTTATTATCCTTCTATCTGGTCTAATGACGGGAAGAAGTTGTGTTTATAGACAGACAGACAGACATGCATAAATTCAACGTTTTCACATTTTTTTAGAATGGGCGAAAACAATATTTATTTTTATTTATGTAACAGCGATAGTTATATTCTGAATTACAAACATATATACATACCTACCTTAATACATGTGTTAATGAAAATTTAAAGAATTGTGGAAAATTTCTGTGAAACAAAATATCCTCGCGTATGACTATTAATAAAATAAAATATACCTAATGCAATTCAATACATTTTCTAACACATAAAAATGAACAATACCAGTAAATCACCTGTAAGCAAGACGATTGTAAAATATGCGGGAGAGAATGATTCAATATTCGAGCAACAGTGTTGCCAGCTAAGTCGAGGTCATAATGTCGTATTATAGTTTAACACATGAAGGATATACACATTGAATATACACATAAAAACGACCTCCAACGGCAAATGGCTGAACTATAAGCGACGTTACGGACTCATTTTGTTTTAAGATTTACAGGAATTCTAAGACACCAACAAGATTTGTAACATTTTTGTTTGGTAGGTAGAGGTCTCTAGTTTCTCATTCAACAAAGCTTTGGTAGAAAATGACAACCAGTTAAAAGAAATACATGAAAAAAATTACGGACTCCGTATATTGAGGCCGTAAATCGCTCGAGTCCGTTGTGTATGGTCAAAACCTTAATACCGAGTCCGCAATGTTAAGAGGATATATATATATATATATATATATATATATATATATATATATATATATATATATATATATATATATATATATAAGATTAAGAGAAATTAACAGAAAGCTTAGTTTGAGTAACTATCAAAGAAAACTCGACAAAAAAATATCAAAGTTTGTTAACTCTAAGAAATAAATTTTAATAATGTATAAATAGGTATTCATTAAATGTGCAATAAATCTTCATTATAAATTGTCGGCCGGATTCATTATTGGCATAGGCGTACCAGGGGGATTTGGGGGTTATAACCTCCTCATTTGAATGTACTTTGAGCTCTATACGCTTAACACCATTACTATTCCATATCCCCCAGGGACCATCAAGTAGTTGTGTTGTAACCCCCCTTAGGATCATCCTGGTTAGACCTCTGATTGTTGGAACATTGTAAAGTAATCTAATGTTGGAAAATGCAAATGAAAGTTTGAAGATATTTTGTAACCTCTAATTATTGTAAACGTTAGTTAAGTAATTAGTAAAGTGTTTTTAATATTTAACCATTCTACCTACTTTGTTCAAAATACACGATTTTCGAAATATTCCAGTACTGAATCCGACTATCGAAATATGTATAAAATAGAATTTATTTACATGCTTATTCATTGAAAAAACATTATTATATTCCTACATTAATATGAATATACACACTTTATGTAGCGGCGAAATGTCGAAAATAGTTGTTTTATTTTTCATTAATCAGAAAACCTATACCCAAAAAAATGTTAAAAATTGTAAACTACACACCAATAGAGTTGTATTTTGCTTGTAGGTAAGGAAGTAACTCTTTCAGAGATCTATTAGTAAGCAATATCCCTTTTTGAAATGGAATAAGACCTTTATGTTGTTATCTTGGCGCCGACTTGCAACCACCCATTGCTTTACAAACTCTTCATTTTGAGGAAGTCGAAAGTATTCTGTCAGGTATTTTATGACAGGTATTAGTACCTGTCTACAAAAACAAGGGAGACATACAACAATGCACAAACTACAGGGCTATAAAACTACTTAGCCACACCATGAAAATATGGGAGAGAGTAATCGATAGACTGATAGAGGGATACGTGAAGGAACCGAAATATTCGATAATCAATTTGGCTTTATGCAGGGCAGATCAACAACAGATGCAATGTTCATTGTAAGGAAACTGATGAAAAAAACAGGAATAAAAAGACCAACGCTCATATGGTATTCATTGATCTTGAGAAATCATATGATAGAGTTCCTCGAGAGATTCTGTGGTGGGCACTCAATAAGAAAGGAGTCCCTAGCGAATATGTAAAGATTGTGAGAGATATGTATGAGCGAGTAACGACTAGTGTTAGGACAGGTGTGGGAGAGACTGATAAATTTCAGGTGAAAGTAGGATTGCACCAAGGATCGGTGCTTAGCCCTTATTTATTCTCATTAGTTTTGGATCAGATAACAGCGAGACTACAGGGTAGTATTCCATGGTGCCTAATGTATGCTGATGATGTAGTGTTAATAGGAAATAGTGAAAGACACTTAGAACAAAAACTGGAACAGTGGAGACAAGCTCTGGAGGAAAAAGTTCAAAACTTAGCAGGACATAAACAGAGTATTTGGAATGTTCATTTAAAGATGGAGTTACTACAAATAAAATGGTATCTTTGGACGGTGAAATGATTGTGAAAAGCAATAGTTTTAAGTACCTAGGATCGGTATTACAGAGTAATGGAGAAATAGATGGAGATGCATGCAGTAGAATTAGGGCAGGATGGATGAAGTGGAAAGAAGCTAGTGGTGTGTTGTGTGACAGAAAAATTCCAATGAAACTGAAGGGAAAATTCTATAAAACAGACATAAGACCGACTCTGATGCACGGAACTGAATGTTGGGCAGTGAAAAAGAAAGAGGAACAACGAATACATGTGGCGGAAATGAGAATGCTTAGATGGATGAGTGGAGTTACAAAGAAGGATAAAATTAGAAATGAGTATATTAGGGGAAGTCTAGGTGTGGCACCAATTGATGCCAAAATGAGAGAGCATAGGTTAAGATGGTTTGGTCATGTTCAACGTCGAGACGTTAATCACCCAATACGAAGAATATCTGAAGTGCAGATTCCTGGAAGGAGTAGGAGAGGAAGATCAAATAAGACCTGGGGGAGACGATAAGGCAGGACATGTTGGTAAAGGGGATTAATATTGATATGACCCAAGATAGAATTGTGTGGAGAAATGCAATTAGGGAAGCCGACCCCGCATAGGGATAAGGCAAAGAGAATGATGATGATAGTATTTTATGTCTGATCCTTTCGTCACTCGATTATAATTCTTACAATTATCTACGGCACAACCCGGCATGTCTTTGTTAATACATAAAAACTGAACAAAACAGACTTACATAATAGAAAAAGATCGAAAAGAGAAGCTTTGTAAAAACAGTTCATCTACCGTACGATAGACAAATAGATCAACCGGGACACGGGTGGTTCCCTGTCTATATCTGTCATATCTGGAACCTGTATTGTTGCTTCGTAGGTGACATCATGCGCGTCGGGGTACACATTTTGATTTATTAACGAGCATACCGGTCTCTATCTACCGTGGTACCACCTAACTGAAATATCTGTCGAGCTAGATAAGCTAACTAACTATAAATATGCTGAATTTTGGCTGTGTTTTTGTGTTTTGTGCACCACCCCAAATAATCAAGTATATTCAAATGGGAAATAAGCCACAATTTTACCTAAAAATGATTTTATTAACGTTTCGACGCCCAAGTCGGGTGTCGTTGTCAAAATACAAAATAATACTAAATAAATAAAAATGTTGTTGCTTAGTAAAAAATTCTTCTAATAATTTATTTAATCTGACTCATTTATATCGGCAATTCAGACACGTATTATACATTTTAAAGTAGATGACTTTAAAATGATATTGCCAATATTGATGAGTTGCGTTCCTGGGACGACTTTACTAAAAGATAGTTCATTCGATTACATGAAATCAATCCCAACTCAAGAATATCCGCCACAAAAAATCATAGCATGTAATCTGTCTTTAAAAAGACAACCAAATGCAACGGTGGCACTGAAATTCTCGCGTTAGAGATTCCATAGTAAATCACGAGGGAAAACCAGGAAAAAACCTCGTGATACTATCCTTTATAAATAAGGAATTGTCAAGATTGGATCGAATGGAACAGAACAACTTAGAACGGGATCCTACAACATTCACAAGAAATAATACCAGGAAAATATCAATACCATATGTAAAAGGACTATCCGAGAAACTTGAAACAATAGGAAATAAATTCAACATATCAACAACATTCAAAACAACAAACACTTTGAGATCTATTCTATCTAAAACTAAACCTAACAGTGAACAAGAAAGAACAAAGAATTGTATTTATAAAATACCTTGTGAATGCGAACAATTTTATATAGGTGAAACGTCAAGACCAATAGACGTTAGAGTAAATGAACATCAGTCTTATATAAAAAATAGAGAATTTGATAGATCTCAAATATGTCAACACGCATGGGATAATGAACATAGAGTTCAGTGGAGAGATTCAAGTATAGTCCTAAAAGAAGCAGATAGTAAAAAGAGAAAAATCAAAGAAGCGGCTCTAATTATGCTAAATGAAACTAATTGCGTCGCAAATTCCTCGGTAGAATGCAGTAGGATGTGGTTACCCATATTAAAGGAGGAAGTCAATAGAAAGAAAATACCACAATTAGTAAATCAGTAACACATCGAGTTAGTACATATTTAGTATTTTAGTATTATT
The DNA here is from genome assembly GCF_917563875.1 of Diabrotica virgifera virgifera. Taxonomy (NCBI): domain Eukaryota; kingdom Metazoa; phylum Arthropoda; class Insecta; order Coleoptera; family Chrysomelidae; genus Diabrotica; species Diabrotica virgifera. Next base: position 22,809,180 of record NC_065447.1, on the reverse strand, counting down.
TAAAATTTAAAATATCAAGTCAGAATTTGGTATTAGTTTTGAGAGTAAACTAAATGTAAACCCAAATACTTACGATGTCGGGATAGTATCACGAGGTTTTTTCCTGGTTTTCCCTCGTGATTTACTATGGAATCTCTAACGCGAGAATTTCAGTGCCACCGTTGCATTTGGTTGTCTTTTTAAAGACAGATTACATGCTATGATTTTTTGTGGCGGATATTCTTGAGTTGGGATTGATTTCATGTAATCGAATGAACTATCTTTTAGTAAAGTCGTCCCAGGAACGCAACTCATCAATATTGGCAATATCATTTTAAAGTCATCTAATTTAGAATGTATAATACGTGTCTGAATTGCCGATATAAATGAGTCAGATTAAATAAATTATTAGAAGAATTTTTTACTAAGCAACAACATTTTTATTTATTTAGTATTATTTTGTATTTTGACAACGACACCCGACTTGGGCGTCGAAACGTTAATAAAATCATTTTTAGGTAAAATTGTGGCTTATTTCCCATTTGAATATACTTGATTATAAAAATGCCACAAGAAAATAGCTTCAGAACAACATTAAGAAACCCCAAATAATGATATGTACCACCAGTGGTACATGTACCACTGACTGTACCACGAAGTTCAACAAAAACAACTTTGTTGGTATGGCCATGTACAAAGAATGGAGGAACATCGACTCCCAAAGCTAATAATGGAATGGCAACCCCCGGAAAGAAGGAAAAGGGGCAGACCGAAAACAACCTGGATAAGTGGAATCCAGAAAGCCATGTCTGAGAGAGATCTCCGACCAGGAGATTGGACAGATCGATGCGGCTGGAAAATAGGCGCAGGACGCTATAAACCGGTGTTATATATATAGGGTGAGGCAGATAAAGGGCCTATTAGAAATATCTCAAGAACTAAAGGCAACAGAATCATGAAAATTGGAATGAAGGGGTTTTGAAGAGTGATCTATTTAATGAAAATATTTTCATCTATTTTCTACTTCCGGTTATACCGGAAGTTGCTTATAACTTCGTTTTTTAAGTGGAACACCCTGTATATTTTTACATTTTTGTATTCTCCTCGACGTCTCCTTTCTTAAAATATGAGGTTTTATGTTATTATACAGGGTAGTTTAAAAGATAATTACGTGTTTTTATTAATTTCGTAACAACTTTCACACCCTGCAGAATTATAGTACTTTGACATCATAAACTCTATTTACGTTCAGATGATTTTTAATATAGTCTACTATTGTTAAACATTATTAATATAGCTATATATTGAATTTTAGTATACAGGGTTGGTCAAAACACGGATTGAATATTTTTTGAGTTTTCTTAAATGGCACACCCTGTATTTTAGTATTCTAATGAAATGATATTTTATGCTACTATTTTATTTTATAAACATTCCCTATACCTAACTGCTTTAATTTGTGAGTTATTGGTGATTCAAGCCAAACATTAATTGCAACAAAAAATACGTGAAATTTTATTAGGTTGGCCTTGAAAATATTCAGTCACAAATAATTTTTCGGAAATAAATACATATTAATCTAGACTGATCGTTAAAATTCCCAATAATGGTTGAGCTATTAAAATACTTATGTAGTTAAGATTGTTGGCGCGATTAACAATTAAGCACAAATTAAAGCAGTTAGGTATAGGGAATGGTTAAGAAATAAAAAAAGTTACATAAATATCATTTCATTACAATACTAAAATACAGGGTGTTCTATTTAAGAAAACTCAGAAAATACTCATTCCGAGTTTCGACCAACCCTGTATACTAAAATTCAACAATTAGCTATTCTAATAATTTCTGACAATAGTAGACTATATTAAAAATCATTTGAACATAAATAAAGTTTTTGATGTTAAACTACTCCAATTCTACAGGGTGTTAAATTTGCTACGAAATTAATAAAAAACGTAATTATCTTTTAAACTACCCTGTATAACAATACAAAACCTGATATTTTAAGAAAGAAGACTTCGAGTAGAATCCAAAAATGTAAAAATATACAGGGTGTCCCGTTAAAAAAAATGAAGTTATAAGCAACTTCCGGTATAACCGGAAGTAGCAAATAGATGAAAATATTTTCATTAAATAGATCACTCTTCAAAACCCCTTCATGCCAATTTTCATGAGTCTGTTGCCTTTAGTTCTCGAGATATTTCTAATAGGCCCTTTATCTGCCTCACCCTGTATATAAATCAGATTTGGAATGAATTTACCCCATAATAGTATCGAACCTTAGTCTAGTCCTAGTCAATGCTCAACTGAATTCGGCCCGTTATTGCTAAGGGCGATACTGCTTCGTTTTAAGAATAAAATATTCTCTCTATGTCCCAATATTTAGTTGCCAAAAATAAACAGTTTTCTATTCTAATTAGTTCTGCTAGATTATGTATATTTTGTTTTTTGTCGATGATTGAACATCACTAAATTATTTGTAATTATTAACTAATTAGATAGTATTACTTTAAAAAAACATTATTAGAAAAAATAAACCTTCATTTATCAGAATTGTGCATGTATTTTAGATGGCACGTGTATTTTATTGATTAAATCTAATACAAGGTAAAAGTATAAGTCAAAATCCAAGTAGATTATTTTTAAATTATTTTTAATTGATTTGTTTACATTTTGAACTTGCTAAGGAATTCATTTATGAAATAAGTAGTATTAATGAGTATATTGATGATAAATAATGAAAATGAACTAAAATCTTTGAAGAATCTATAAATTTAAAATTGTTCCCCCACTGGCTTGATTGTTAACTCGTGAACCTAAAAGCATAAATAATTATTAAGCACATTTTAAGTAAAAAATTAAAGATGAGAAGATTATTTATTTGACAACAGATTAAACTATTTCCAGATATGTCTTCAGAACTATTGCACATATTTTTCGACTTATACCATGTCCATTAATATTGACTAATATTGTCTAGTATTAGAAAATTAGATATTAGAGCAGGGCGGATCTATTTTGAGGTGGATGTGAGAGGTAACATTCGGATTTTTTTAGGTAAAGTTAGGTGACAACTTCAATAATTATAATTGACTTATGCTCCTTCTCAAATATGCCCGGAACATTAATAAAAAAATTTATATATTTAAAAACCTCGAAAAATATCGACTTTTTTCTAATTTTATTGCTTATAACTTTAAAACGATTCATTTTGGAACAAAGTCGTAGGAAAAAAAAAGATAATTGAATTTTGTATAATATACGACTGGTTTAAAATGTCTTAAATTATTACCCTTTCTGCAAAATAGCAATAAATAGAAAATAAGGGGGCAAAAAAGACTGTTTTTATTCAATGTTTTTCAACCACTTTGGTTGCACTTACAACCTTCATATTTCGCTTAGAATATTTTTATAATATACTTAAACCGTCCACCAAATTTCATTAAAATCAACCTAATAGATTTGGCATAATAATTTTGCAATCTAAATTTTTTTTAAAAAAGTTTAAATTTTTTAAAAACTTTCTGAACAAAAAGTAGGCTATTTAGAAGTTTGTTAATTTTTTTACATATAAAGAGGTTATCTACCTATCTAATACACTTTACAGAATTAAAACCGGATTATTTAAGCGCCCTCAGCACTGTTTTAAAGTTATAAACAATGTTTTGGGTTATAAACAAATACAGTGAGGACGTTTGAGTTGGAATAAATTAATTTTCTTGAGAATGGGAGACTCTGGAGATAAATCCCGAAATAGATCGATTTTTATTTTTAAATTATAATTTTTTGACATAAATATCATACTAGTGATGTCATATATATGGTTGTGATGACGTAATCTAAATATTGGAATTAATTTAATTCAATTTTTTTTAATTCAAACCCTGTATAAATAATTATGTTAATTAACAATAAAAAACAGAGCATCATTACATATGCTTTCCTGACGAGAACCAAAGAGTTCGAAATGGTCCATAGAAAGATGGTAATGATCTCTGAATCGAAATTAAATATAATGCCTTTTATCTACCTACGGTTTTACTCACGTATCGAGTACTAGGAAGCAGATTTGTTGATCTTTACCTCGGTGAATTGATATGTTGTGGAGTGCAACTATGTAGACTCCCCATGTCTCTACATTCATCACCCTTTTCCTTGCAATTTTTAGAAGGATGGGAATAGGTATAAGAGAGAATCTGTTTCCGAACTAAGAAATCCAAAGATTTATTGTTTTTAAACATTTATTTGTTTAAAGATGGAGTCTTTTGGGTTTCGACATTTTGTTAATTATGTTAATGTTTATATTAGTGAATGCAAAATTGCATAGCCTTTCGATTGAGCTATCACACGGCACCTATTCTCATTTAAAAAAACTCATCGATTACGTCATAACGCCACTAGTCGTCAGTCTAGATGACGTCACTAGTATGATATATATACCAAAAAATTAGAATTTAAAAATAAAAATCGACCTATTTCCTATTTCAGGAATTATCTCCAGAGACGCCTATTCTCGAGAAAATGGATTTAAGCCAACTCAAACGTTCTCACTGTATTTGTTTATAAGCCAAAAAATTGTTTATAACTTTAAAACAGTCCTGAGGCCGCTTAGATAATCCGATTTTAATTCTGTAAAGTGTATTAGATAGGAAGAGAACCTCTTTATATGTAAAAAAAATTAGCAAACTCTAAATGGTCTCCTTTTTCTTCAGAAAGTTTTTAAAAAATTTGAACTTTTTTAAAAATATTTAGATTCCAAAATTATTCTGCAAAATCTATCAGGTCGATTTTAATAAAATTTGTTGAACGATTTAAGTATGTTGTAAGAATTTTCTAAGCGAATTATCAAAGTTCAACCAAAGTGGTTGAAAAACATTGAATAAAAACAGGCTTATTTTGCTCCCTTATTTTGTATTTATTGCTATTTTGCAGAAAGGGTAATAATTTAAGTCATTTTTAACCTATCGTTTATCATACAAAATTCAATTACCTATGTTTATTTTATTTCTCTACGACTTTGTTCCAAAATAAATCGTTTTAAAGTTATAATCGAAGAAAGTAGAAAAAATCGATGTTTTTCGAAATTTTTAAATACTTTTTTTTCGTGGGGCCCCATCCAATGAATGTGCCACGGGCCTCAGATGGTATGGTTACGCCACTGAAAACTGAGGTGATAAATGAAGAGATTATCCATGCGACATTGGTTATCAATTTGGTACTGATAGAAAAAACAAGAAATGAATGTTAAATTTTTTACATAAATGTAAAGCTATGATACATTTTCCCAAAACTTTGAGGGTAAAAATGTAATATATGGTAGGGGAGCCCAAGCGGCGATTTTTGCAGTTACTCGAGCGCATAAGATTATTATATGGGGAGAAACCTGGTACCCTACAGATGTATGGTTGAAGCGAAGATCGGTGGGATATGTGCATTTTATCAATGAAATTCGATATTTTTAAGATATTCCAGAAGCCGCTACAGATAAAGTGTTTTAACAACCTATTAATCATTCAGAATTACTCGACGGATATCAGTACAGTTAAAATAATTAAGACGATAACCAGACAATAATGATTTAATGAGTGAAATTTAGTTTTTTTACTTTAATGACAACAAAAAGCAAGCCCATTAGCAGAACCCAATTAAAAATTATTTTGCACATCATATTTTAAACATTATTTGGTTGAAAAATCTCATTTTTGTTGGCAAAAAAGTATATTAATTTGTTTGGACTAAATTACAGTTGTGTTTATCTTAAAAAGGATATGTTACTATCAACATTCACACAGTGTTGCCAAACTGAATTTTGTTATTTTTGGTGTAATTATTTTCCACGGATCTCCGAGGGTACAGTACCTCTACCATATATAGGCGCTTAACACAGGGCAGCTAAACTGTGGACAGCGATGCAGGAATTTGGATTTCCAAAAAAACTAGTCAGTTTGATATGGATGTGTATGGAATGGAAAAGATGTGAGGTGAAAGTTGGACAACAATACTAGAAGACATTAGAAATTAATAATGGACTAAAACAGAAAGATGCACTTTCACCAAAACTCTTCAACTTAGCTCTGGAACACATAAGCAAAAGTGCAAGAATCGAAAAACCGACTACAGTATTTCCTCGAGAAAAACCAAACTTAGGCCCAAACCAGACGAGCCACTCTGCAGCGCTACTCTGTGGATCCACAAAGCAGCTTCCGATGATTTACCGTTGGTTCTTATGTGAAGTGGACGTCGCACCCCAGACGAGCGACTGTGGCCAGCCACAGTCGCCTAGCCTCACTGCTAGTGGCGTCCACTAGTGGCAAACGCCATTCAGATGGACCACTTTTGTAGCTGCCGCAGATGTTTAGGAGAATTTATGGGGTGAGCACCTAAAATGAATTTCAATTCGGAACGGTTTTTGATTGAAGTGCAAAACAGACCGGATATATGTGATACAAGAACCCGAGGGCATATTTATAGTACATTAAAAGAAAAAACGTGGGACGTCATCTTTGAATTATTTGTTTCTGATTTTAAAGAAGTTAGCCCTATCGAAAAGAATAAATCCCATAAGCAATGTTTTCTCTATTTATACAGGGTGTTTCATTAATAATTGTCCATATAGTAACTTGAGAAACCTTGGCACAAAATACGAAGATTTAACCTAAAACACTTAAATAAAATGTGGTTCCTTACTGAGTTACAGGGTGTTTTATCTAAAAATTTAAAAACTATTTTTGCTCAGCATTTTAAAACTATTCGACGTATCCTTTTCATACTTGGCAGGAAGTATAGGTGCTGTACAAACTACTAAATTATGTTAAACAAACGTTTCTGTCTATTACCAGGGGCGTACGACGGGGGAAAGTGAATGGTTGACCCTTTCCAAATTCTACGCCACTGGCGGAATACTTTCTATGAAAATAATATACTCTTCATTCGTAACCATAAAGTCATTAGTTTTCGAGATCTTTGAAGTTAAAAAGGAAACGACACGGTTACTTTGATTAATGTATTTTATCGCTTCATTTTTAATTTGAAATATCTCGAAAACTAATCATTTTATCGTTACGAAAGAAGAGTATATTATTTAATGAAAGGTACTGGAAAACCAAAAAATTACACTAAAATAGCAATTTCGTCAGTGGCGTAGAATTTGGGAAGGGTCAACCAACCACTATCCCCTGTCGTACGCCTCTGGTAGTAGCTAGGAACGTTTATTTATCTTAATTTAGTAGGTTGTGCAGTACCTACACTTTCTGTTAAGTATGATAAGGATACGCCCAATAGTTTAAAGTACTGGGTGCAAATAATTTTTAAATTTTAATAATATGAATCATATAAATTTATCAAAATAACTGTGCCGTTTCATATTTAACTTCAAATATCTCGAAAACTAATGACTTTATCGTTACCAATAAAGAGTATATTATTTACGTAAAAAGTATTGGAGCATATAAAAATGGCACTAAAATAGTAATTCCTCCGATGCCGTAGAATTTGAGAAGGGTCAACCAGTCATTATCCCCTGTCGTACGCCTCTGGTAGTAGCTAGAAACGTTTGTTTATCATAATTTAGTAGGGTGTACAGTATTCGCACTTTCTACCAAGTATGAAAAGGATACGTCGAACAGTTTTAAAATGCTGAGCAAAAATAGTTTTTAAATTTTTAAATAAAACACCCTGTAACTCAGTAAGGAACCACATTTTATTTAAGTGTTTTAGGTTAAATCTTCGTATTTTGTGCTAAGGTTTCTCCAGTTACTATATGGACAATTATTAATGAAACACCCTGTATTTACATTGTATTATACATTGGATGCATTTGAACTGAACAAAACAAATACTTACAATCTTGTTTGTTTATTTATGTTAAATAGTGGGGTCCCATCCTAGGTCAAAAAATCGCTAGCTATCGGCGCTAGAAAATCGCCTGTTTCAGCCACTCTGTGGATTCACAGAGTAGCGCTGCAGAGTGGCCGGTCTGGTTTGGCCCTAAGATTTACAATTTTTTTTCGGCGATTTTCTACATTTTAATAAAGGTTGCTTTAAATAGAATAAGTAGAAACACGTTTATTAAATATTTAACACATATAACAATATATTCACATTATTTATACTAGATATTCCAAGCAGCTTGATTGATACTTCTTTAAGAATATTTTAAAAAACTTCCCCCTGAGGTTTGATGATAATGTCATGGACCTAGAAAAATATTGTTTAATTAATTATCACATTATATCTTTAAATTTTAACGAAATAAATAATTATAAGTATTGTAGTTTATAACCTTTGCATTTTTATATTTAACTTTAGTACAAATTGCTTGTATTCAAGAGACTATGTGCAAAGGACATAATGCACCTTGAAAACCATATGGCAATATCTGCAATTTTTTCATGAAATGACCTTTGAATGCAGTCTAATAGGAAAAAAAATCTATTTTGAATGCTATATCGCAGCATCTGCAATGAATTTTAAGTTCGGCACCAGAAAGATACGTTCCTATGGCCTTTGTCAAAAATCGATTCCTTTTTTTATACCATCAGGCATTATCTGCAGTTGATGCTCTCCGGTTCTAAAATTGGAACAAAAACTCAAATCTATATGGCAATATGTGCAAAATGTGACCCACGCTCGTAAAATAAAAGCAAGATGTACTGAGGAAAAATGCTTTGAATGCAACAAAACATAGAGTGTGTAAGCACAATTTCATTGCAACACTGGAAATAAGCGACAAGACTATAACAAATTAATATACAACGTCGTACTGCAGATGGGTTTATCCCAAAAGAAAAGCGAGGAACTCATAAGAATGGAAAAAGAATCAACGAAGTCGTGAAACAAAACATAATGATTTACATCGAGTCCATTCCTAGAGTGGAATCTCGCTACCTAAGGAAACAAACTACCAGATAATTCGTCAGCGATGACAAAACTGTTGCTGATATTCATCGCGAATATATCAAATTTTGCAAAGAAAAAGGTTTGGTGTTCGGAAATTACGATACGATGATGACCATATTTCACCCTGGCTGTTTAAATCAATATATTAGCACATTATTTTTCTTTTTGAATAAATTAAATAATATACCTACGGTAATAGAAGAATTGAGTTATCTTTGAATATAAATTGGTATATCTTATTGAAGTTATACTTCTTTAGGCACGAGAGTGAATGTTTATATTCCCGGGCGCATGCGCACACCGGCAGTATGGTATTAGTCGCTAAAACGTTATACGGGATCTGATTGGGTGTTAAATATGGAGATTATCTATAAACAAACGTTGTGTATATTAGTTTTTATTATTGTGATGGCAGAGAAAAAAGCAAGTTTATAATTGTAGTGACTTTTTAAATAATTTTTAAAATCGACAAGTACGTAATCATTGTAAATGTTTGAGTATCCTAATAAAAAATAATAAAACATAGGTACCTACCATTTGGAAAATTTAAAATGAGCCTACCCCCAAAATAGTACGTAATGCTTGATTTACATATTTTAATTACCATCAAAATTTCTACCAATATTTACCTAATATTTTGTTATTCCACAAAATATTCCTTTAGTTCCACAAAAATCAAAATAATTTAATTAAATTCATATAAGTAAACAACTGTCAAAAGTTTATGGTGTAAACGTTCAGTTGGTGAATATTCCCACATGACAGATACGCGAAGGTGGCGCAATGGGAAAGCCTTTTAATTTTCGATCGGCGGGATCGGCGGGAAGCGGGTTAGATCCCCATGCAAGTAGGGTTTTTTTATTTTTTTTATACATTTTATGATTGTAAGTATATTATTATATAATTTTTTTCAGAAAATACGTATTTAGTTAAAATTTTTAGCAACAATTATTGTTCAGAAATCATTACTTTGTGGCATTTTTCAATATGTTTGTGTGTGTTTTATTCTTTTATTTTTGAAGTTATACTTCTTTACCGGCGATAGAGGGTGATTTTTTTATATGTTAAAACCTATCAGCCCGTCGCATGCGCATTATAACTTTGTTCTGATTGGATGTTCAAATGACATGTCAAAAATTATCCGATATGGCAGCTGTGGTTTGGAGGTAAAGGTAAAGGTAAACAAATGTATAATATATTAGTTTTATTGTTGTGAGGACAGAAACAAAAAAGTTTATAATATTGTAGTGACTTTTAAATAGTTTTTAAAAGCAACAGGTACGTAATAATTGTTAATGTATCATGGGTATAAACCTACCTATTTGATCTGCCAAAATACATAGTATGTAATACTTTTATTTATATAATTTGATTAACATCAAAATTTCTATCAATATTCACCTAATATATTGTTTTTTTACTCTATGTTTTGTTGTATTTTTTCAGTTCTAAATCATTTCAATTCAAAATTAAAATAATTTGATCAATTTTCAAAATATCAAAATATCACAAGTTTAATCCGTTTAGTTAGTCGATCTTCGTAAATAATGACACATAGTGTCTGTGGCTAAGCGGAGAAGGCGAATGAATTCCAATACCAACCGCTCTTATCAGCGCTGATTCGAGTCCCAATAGAAACTTTCTTTTTTGTTTTTTTTTAATACATTTTATGATTGTAAGCATATTTATTATATAATTGTATTTTCAGAAAATACGTATTTAGTTAAAAAAATTTTCGACAATTAATGTTCAGACATCATTTGTGGCTTGTTTAATGTGTTTGTGTGTGTTTTATTCTTTTATTATTTTAATTTTTGGCACTGTTCTAATAAAAATGTTTGAGAAGTAGTTAGTATAAATTAGTTTAATATTTAAACAAAATATAAATAAAAAGTATATTAATTTCGTTTAAATCATATAATAGAAGTATAACTTCTTACGTGCGTACAAAATACACACACATTCTTTTTTTTTAATTTTTTGTATTGTTTTAATAAAAATTTTTGGAAAGTAGTAAGTATTAAAATTAGTTTAATATTAAAATAAATATAAATAAGCTGTTTAAAGTATATTGATTTCGTTGAAATCATATAATAGAAGTATAACTTCTTACGTGCGTACAAAGTACACACATTCTTTTTTTTTTAAATAATTATTATTGTTATTACCTGTACATGTTGTGGTGTGGAAAGGACGTATGAAATAGCATCAGCTATGTCTTCAGATTTTAACATTGCGTCTTTAATGAGGGCAAATGCATCGGATTTTTTGGTATCGGATATTAGTTCTGTATCAACTACACCAGGACTTATACTCTAAAACATAATAAGAATTTAAAATCTTACATAACATGTAAAAAAACTGATATTTTCCTAAAATGTACCTACGAGGATTGATGCACAGATGAGGTTCCCATTAATGCACATAATGAGTTTTTTTTAGTATTGCACAATGACTCTCTGTCATGATTGTTGTCCCGGGTTCCATGAAATGAATTAACAGTATCTCCTTATGACATTTTGCAATGCTACAAGTTTTAAATTGTTGCTCATAGTCTTCCGAAATTTTTGATAATGCTTCCTTAATCTGATTATAACCTTTAACTAGTTCTTTTGCGGCATCACCTCCATAATCATCTACTAGCATTTGCTCTTTTAGGAACAATAATATTTTTGCCATGGTCTGCGTTGCTGTCGCTTAAAGACGCAGCTTTTAAACATTCTGTTAACAAGTTGTATATTATGTAGAGGAAGTGACAAATTACATATAGTTAGTTCTGCTAAGTGGCAGTTGCAGCTTTTGAAACTAAATTTAGAGATTGGGCGACACAAGAAATCTACAACTCCAAGATATTAAGGTACGTATCCATACGTGGGTGCTCCGTGCTCGGTGTAGCAGCTCCACATAGTGGATACGTTGATGCTCGCCCAACGGCGCTCACCCTCTTTGATTCAACCGGTTTGCAGGTTACATATAGGGGAGCGCATGCCGTATCCATTTGAGCAGCTACACCGAGCACGGAGCATCCACGTATGGATACGTACCTTTTTGTTCTATAATTTCAGCCTGAACCCAATTTTATTTTCCACTGATAACTGACGCATTAACATAGGACGGTCTCCTGCAGTTTTTCAAATCGATATCATGTTCTTGCAAAAATGTCATTAGAGAATTAAATATATCTTCTACTTTTGGCAAAAATATGGTAAACCTTTCAAAAGGAGTGAAATCTTCTATGTAACGAAATATCACAGTTAATCGATTGGTATGAACTGAATAATAGTTTGACTTCTTAATCCTTGAAACTATTTCAATTAATACGTTTTGACCCATCGGTGTACAATTTCCTCACATATGGTAGATGAACGATAGTTGACATGTCCGCTTCCAGGATTTGAATATTTATTAATATGGTGCTTCAAAAATTGATCATATTCAGCTAATAACTGGAGTATTCCCAAATAATTTTCATTTTTCTGATGAACTCAATAACTCATTTTCGTTGCGAAATGGTAAATCTCGTTCACAAATAAACTTTATAACACTAAAATTAGTCTTTGAGTATTTTCCAATAATTCTTTATTGCTTCGGCCTGTTTTGCTATTTTAGTATCAATACGCCCAATTCTTTCGTGTGCTTTAGACATCCATGAGCCTACTATCTGCATGTTTCCAATCATTCCTCTGTGGCTAAAATGTGTACGAAAGTACGAACACTAGATAAGAATTTACAAACGAAGCAATACACTCACCCGGTGAAAGGTGAAAAACATAACCATGAACAATGTATTATATTATCACTCCTACGCTCCTTCATTTTATACTTGCCATACATTGTCGATGTCGAATTCCTGTATCTCCTGCCAATATCTGTTTAAATGAACCTCTTATGTTTGGGGCTTTGTGGGGGCCCCCAAAATGTGGGGGCCCCGGGCAGCTGCCCAGCCTGCCCCCCTTAAATCCGGCCCTGGTCTGAACTTTTTTACGACTGGTAGCACCATGGTTTGGATCTTCGTTTGGTTCTTGGAGTAAAATGAAACACCCACGTTGCATCTTCCTAGCAATAGAGTCCAAAATCCTTCCATATATTTTTAGAACTTTTTAAAAACCTGGCGAGGATAGTCAAAGCGTTTCTCCTTATATTCTCATTAGTCTGTAGAGATTATCGGAGAATAGGCAATTTTTGGGAAAAGTTATTTACCAGCAATTTTATTGCTGGAATCGAATCTTATGATTGTATATATTAATAATATAGGTATGCAAAGTCGGCAGATAGTATGCTACTTTTTTTACAAACAAAACGGCGCCCGAAAATCGTTTTTTTTTCCCAATTTTTGCTCTATAACTCCAAAGATTTTAACGTTACACCAAAAACACTCAAAATAAAATTCACCCTAATTAAATTCTGCATAGAGACGTGTTTTTCCCGATTTACTTCGACGAAAATTTTCACGGAAATTTTTTTTTCCAACAAAATCTTTAAGTTTCAACTAAAATTTTAGATAAGTACTTGTTTATCAATAATTAAATAACTTGGTAATATAAAAGCCCTTTTCGTATAGATTACAATTCCAGAAGCTGATGGAAATTTAATGAACAGTTTAGCAACAATTGAAATGTTAATTAAAAATTTACGGTCGCTATAATAACGACAATAATCATGATACATAAAAATAACTATGATTTTTGTATAAAGAAATACTGTACCTATCTAACGTACTTTACAAAATTGAAATTGGACTTTTTAAGCGGCCTTAGGAATATTTTAAAATTATAAATAATTTTTTGGCTTATAAACAAATAGAATATTTTGTAAAATATTAAATTAAATTAAATCATGAAAACGGTATTGGCATAAAAACGGCAGGACGTTTCTTTTAAAAGAAAAAGCGTCTAATTGTGATGAGTGGTTCCTGAGATACAACCGGTCAAAATTGACCGGCATTTACGGCAAAGAGATAAACAATAGGATCATAATATTTGAACCATCACCTTTTTGTTTTGTCCTCTTTCTCCACACCAATTTTCATATCTTTAAATACTCATAACATATATTATTATAATAAAAACTATCGATATTACGAATGAAACTTGTCAAAAATAGCAAAATTCCAATCAAAAATTATGTTGAAGAAAATGCAATCTCAAAGTTCAAAATCGGTATACATTAAAAAAAATGCATTTTCTCGGCTTCCCAGACAGCAATTTTTTTCATCCTTTTTTTGTTCCCAAGTAACTCGAGTAGAGCCATCTAACTAACGCATTAATAAATGCCAAACTTGTTTTTGTTTTGTTATAATAAATTAATTTTATTTATTATAACAAAAATTTTAATTTGTTTAAATATAGATTGTTTAAATAATTATACAGCTTTCAAATGAGAATATTTGTGTTTTTAACGCTAAAAGCTACACCTGTTTTTTATCTAAGTCTAAGTCTAATTTTATCTAAAAAAAGTCTAAAACTGGAAAACATATGTAGTTTTCTTTTCTTATAAATAAATTAATCTACTATAACAACACAAAACCAAGTTTGACATTTAATAATCCGTTAATTAGATGGCTCTACTCGAGTTACTTGGGAACAAAAAAGAATGAAGAAAATTGCTCCACGGTAAGCTGAGAAAATGCATTTTTTTAACATATACCGATTTTGAACTTTTGAGATTACATTTTCTCCAACCTAATTTTTGATTGGAATTTTGCTATTTTTGGCAATTTTCACTCGTAATATCGATAGTTTTTATTAGAATAATATTTGTTATGAGTATTTTAAAGATATAAAAATTGGTGAGAAGAAAGAAGACAAAAACAAAAAGGTGATGGTTTGAAAATTATGATCCTGTTGTTTATATCTTTGCCGCAAATGCCGATCAACTTTGACCGGTTGTATCTCAGGAACCACTAAACACAATCAGACGTTTTTTCTTTTATAAGAAACGTTCTGCCATTTTTTTTTCAATACCGTTTTCATGATTAATTTAATTTATTATTTTCCGAGATAATCTATTTGTTTACAAGCCAAAAAATTGTTTATAATTTTAAAATATTCCTGAGGCCGCTTTAATAGTCCAATTTCAATTTTGTAAAGTACATAAGATAGATACAGTGTCTTTTTATACAAAAATTATAGTTATTCTTATGTATCATAATTATTGTGGTTATTATAGCGACTGAAAATTTTTAATTAGCATTTCAATTGTTGCTAAACTGTTCATTCAATTTCCATTGGCTGCTGGAATTATATTCTATACGAAAAGAGCTTTTATATTACCAAGTGATTTAATTATTGATAAACAATTACTGATCTAAAATTTTAGTTGAAAATTAAAGATTTTGTTGGAAAAACCCGCATTTTCCGGGGAAAATTTTCGTCAAAGCAAATCGGGAAAAACACGTCTCTATGCAGAATTTAATTACGGTGAATTTTAATTCGGGTGTTTTTGGTGTAAAAATAAAATCTTTGGAGTTATAGAATAAAAATTGAGAAAAACAGGATTTTCGGGCACCATTTTGTTTATAGAAAAAGTAGCGCACTATCTGCGGACTTTGCATACCTATATTAATAATATATACAATCATAAGATTCAATACAATCAATAAAAGATACAATCAATAAAATTGCTGGTAAATAAATTTTCCCTGTATTTTACTAATTAGCCCAGAGTACACGTCAATAGCCACGGTACGCATCTAAACATTCCGTGTATGTATTTGGAACCTAGGAATTTTCTATGGGTTCGTTGCAGCACGCGGTCATATTTTAACCAATAGGCGGCGAGGTCCCAAACGCATATACGGAATGTTATTCGGTTCCAAATTCATATACGGAATGTTAAATATTCGTACACCGAAAAAGATAAGTTTTTATTAGAGTCTGTTAAAAGGAGATTAATTTTAAAATACTTATGTATTATTAAATAAAAATAAAACAATTATAGTATTTGGAATGTTATTTGGTGCGAAATTCATATACGGTATGTTAAATATTCGTAGAACAAAAAGACGATTTTTATTAAAGCCAATTAAAATGAGACTGGTTTTTAATAGTATATTATGCAACGAGCATTTAATGATGGTCATTATGAAGCGAGTATAAGGGATACGAAACGAGCCGCCTAGCGACGAGTTTCGTATAGAGTACGAGCTTCATAATGATAATTAAATGCAAGTTGTTTACACGATTGTTTCTATGATCATTCACAAAAAAATATATTCAAATTTATTAATTTTGTAACGCAAACAAATTAAGTAGCAGAGACGTATTATGGAAATAGCTAAGGGAGACTTATGTTCAGCAGTGCACGCGTATAGGTTGATGAAGATGATGATGATGATGATGACTTTAATAAAATAATTTACTAACCGTGACTCTTATTTTGGATTTCCGTGCATTTAGTTCGTGTCTTAATGTTTCCGTTAAAGCAGTTATTCCATGTTTGGTTGCTGGATAGACATTTACGTTAGGAATATTAAGTACAGTGTGACCGACAATGCTGTTAATATGAATAATATATCCATCGATATTATTCTTTTGCATAATATCAATTGCCTCTCTTGTTGCTATACACAACGCTATAAGGTTAACATCGATAGTGGCTCTCCATGCTGCTGTATCACCACCTATTAGACCAGTTTTGTGATGGCATCCAGCATTATTTACTAGGATTGATACAGGACCTACATTTGCTGAAGTCCATTTGAAGAGTCCTTTGATGTCTTCTTCTTTGGTGACGTCTGCTTTCACTGCGTACAGCTTGCCTTTTTTGCCTTGAAGTTTTTGTGCTAAAGCGTCCAAGTTTTCTTTTCTTCTAGCTGCGCCCACTACCTGTAATTGTTTACTTAGTATTAGTATAATAGTTCATTCGTCCATGAAATTAAAATTAGATCAACAAACAGGAGATAAGAGAGCGCATCGGAAAAACTAGATCTACCTTCAACCTGATGGGGGCATTTTTTCAACGTTTCTTTTGGTATATAAATAAGGGTGCTGCGATGATACGTCTTCTCTATTCTGTTTTATAGTTGAATCGTGGACCTTGAACGAATATATGTATGTGTAGAAGATTGAAAGAAGATTATGAATGAAGAATAGCCGAGAGGTATTGACCACCATCAAATCTCGAAAGCTACAGTACTTCGGATACATTATACGAAATGATTACAGATATGCCCTCCAACAAACTATCCTGCAAGGCAAAATATTTGGAAAGCGGTGTCCAGGAACAAAAATAACATCCTGGTTAAAGAACCTAAGAACCTGGTTCCACACAATATCTTTGCTGCTTTTCTATACTGATTCAAACAAGAAAAACATTGGCATGATGATCATCAATATTCGTAACGGATATGCACACCAAGAAGAAGGCATAATTTATCGTACGTCAGCTAATACAAAAATCAATAGAGAGAGTTTGGCAAACCATCTTTTGTTTCTTTGTTAACCATATCAAAGAATTTGACAGGGCTCTAATATACTTCAACTACGATTCCAAACAATTACACTTTAAAATATCAAATTTACAATATATAAGGTCACCGAGATACCATAATAACTAACATACATCAACTAAAAAATATTATTTTCGTTCAATAAACACTTCCTTTATTATGCCGCTCTTCTTTTTCTGTGATCATTAATCTAATATCCTTTTGTAATATCATAAAACAATTCAAAATAAGTATGTGGATGAACCACGATACAGGAAATAGGCAATGGAAGAAAATATCGACATGTAGTCAGTCCTCTTTCAATGTAAAATGTGTGGGTACATGAGACAAATACATACTGTAAAAACAATATTGAGCTCAGAGAAAACGTAAATTCATAACAAGAGAATTGTTGATTCTTATCTTATCTCTTCTAACAAGAGAATTGTTTCTTGATACAAAATACTGGTTTCTCCACCAGGAAATTCTTCGTCTTTCTATGGATCGATCTTTTACCCTTAATTTTACCTTGCATTATGAGCCTTCATATCTCATATTTCGCACCTCCAGTAATGTGGCCTAAATATTCCAGCTTTCTTGTTTTATGTTCTTTATGACCTCGCAATCTTTGTGTAGCCTTCTTAATATCTCTGCCTTTGTAACTTCTTGGATCCATGATATTTTCAAAATACTTTTATAGCACCACATCTCAAATGCTTCCAACATCCTTATATGATCCACTTTTAGTGTCGAGCTTTCTATTCCATACAACAAAGTCGAGAACACCTAGCTCTTATCCTCAGTTCCAAAGGAAGATCTCGATTAGCAAACATTTTTTTTTTATTTTTAGAACAATAGCCAGAAACAAATAATTTCCTTTCTAATATGGGAAGAAGAACAAAGTATAATATACTCTGGGAAGTCAGTGAAGTACCGTAGGCATCTAAACATTTCGTATATGTATTTGGCACCTAGGAGTTTTCTATTGGTTCCTTGCGGCACACGGCCATATTTCAACCAATAGGCCATATTTCAACAAAATATTTTAAAATCAGTCTTCTTTAACTGAGTTAATAAAAAGTCGTCTTTTTTAGTTTATGAAAACATTCCGCATATGAATTTCGCACCAAATAACATTCCAAATACTATGATTATTGTTTTATTTTTATTTAATATTACATTCAAGTATTTTAAAATCAATATCCTTTTAATCGACTCTAATAAAAAGTTGTTTTTTTCCGTCTACGAATATTTAACATTCCGTATATGAATTTCGCACCGAATAACATTCCGTATACGTGAATGGCACCTCGCCGCCTATTGGTTGAAATATGACCGCATGCCGCAAGGAACCAATAGAAAACTCCTAGGTGCCAAATACATATTATACGAAATGTTTAGATGCGTACCGTAGACACCAAATACAGCAAAAGTTAAGATGTACTCTGCAATAATAGTCACCCAATAAAAATAATAACTGTCCATTTCCTTGAAGGAGTAGGAGAGGAAGATCAACGAAGACATGAAAGAGATGGTCAGATGAGACATATATGTGAAAAAAAAATATGTGATTATCGATACGTTTATCGAAATGCTCCGTCTGGTCGACTCTTCTTTATGAAGTTGAAGCGTGGACCCTTAAAACTTAAACCGTAAATAAATTGGAGGCACTTGAAATGTGGATCTACCGGAGAATCCTCAAAATTTCATGGACATGAAATGATTTCAGTGATGATTTTAAAGAACGGGAACTTTTCAACACAGTGAAAGTTAGAAAAAGATCATACCTAGGCCACATACTGAAAAATAATAAGCACCAATATACTCAACTAATATTGAAAGGAAAGATTAGGGGAAAAGGACGAGAAAGAAAAAGACTATCGTAGCTAAAAAACATTCGAGTATGGACAGGACTAGATGTTGAACAGGTAATAA
Source organism: Diabrotica virgifera virgifera (assembly GCF_917563875.1). Lineage (NCBI taxonomy): Eukaryota > Metazoa > Arthropoda > Insecta > Coleoptera > Chrysomelidae > Diabrotica > Diabrotica virgifera. Next base: position 22,789,940 of record NC_065447.1, on the reverse strand, counting down.
GAACAGCTGAATAGAGACAAAAAGTTTGCAATATTAGTAGCCAACCTCCAATGAGGAGAGGGCACTTTAAGCATAAGAAGAAGAATATGATAAAGGCAACCTTTGCCACATAGGCATAAATACCAAAAAATTACGATGATGAATGAGAAAAAAAAGGATAATATTGAATATTTCAAAAAATATAGTGACATCAAATTTAAATCATATACGTTAAGCACTATGGTCAATAAAACAAGTGATTGTTTTAATAAAATATAAATAATTCTTACCAAAAGTCCTTTCTCAACCAAAAGTTCTGCAACTGCTGTCCCTATTCCAGAACTAGCCCCTGTAACAATGGCTACTTTGCCTACCCATCTGTCCATAGAAAGAACCATCGCGGATTTTTTAACCAAACAGAGTCACACGTCTAGCTACTTATTTATCTCTATTCCGAATACCAATCAAAAAAATATAATCTTGTTTTCGATTACCTAATACATCCAACATGATGGCCATGGAAAATTAAATACCTATCTAAAATAATCTCTAATATTAAAATAATTGCCAGCAGGTAAAAAGCAAAAGCAACATTTGTTGGGAATTCAGATAAGCTAATTTATAATGTCTATAATTTGTAATAGACCAGGGCGCATCTGTAAAAATATTAGTACATTTGGACGTTGAGAGGTGACTCAAATTTTTTTGCAGACATTGCTTGAAAATAACTCGAATAATAATATTTGAGTTATCCTCCCTCTCAAAAAGGTCCGGAACATTGTTTAAATAATCAAAATGTCAAAAAATGAAGGAAAAATTCGATTTTTTTTTGTTCGTTTTTTGATAATAACTTTAAAAGTATTAATTTCCGAGAAAAGTTGTACTGACATAAAAGTTGCACAATCAAATTTCCTACAATATAGAATTGGTTTAAAATTTAAAAAATAGTCACCCTTGTTGCAAAATAGCAATAATTGCAAAAAAAAACATACAAAAACAAGTATTCGCGTTTTACGTTTTTCAACCATTTATGGTACACTTAGGACCTTCATGTTTCACCCAGAAAAATTTTATGATACAGTAAAACAATACGGTAAATTTCATTAAGATCGGTTCGATAGACTTTGCAAAATAAATTTCGCAATCCAGCTTTCGCAAAAAAAATTCATTTTTTCAAAATGTTACAGGACTGAAAATAAAGCAGATAGCTAGTTGAATTTTTTTGCATATAGAAGTGTACTGTACCTTTCATTAGCAATTTGCAATATTAAAATCGATTAACTACCACGGCATCAGGAATTTTTTTAAATTGTCGTTTGAAATAACACTTTTTTTGGCAAAAATTTTCTTTGTTCATATATTTTAACTTAGATAATAAAAGTTTATTATTTTTAAACATATGCAATTGTTTAAACAGTATTTCACAAACAATAATACAATTAGTTTGATTTTTGTGGAATTAAAATATTAAAATACAACAAAATATAGAGTAAGAAAATAATATATTAAATAAAGATTCGAATAAATTTTGGTGGAAATCAACTTGTGTGAATCGAACACCGCTGTTCTGCGCGTAGCACCAAAAATTAATGTTTATTAAAAAAATTCCTGACGCCGTGGTAATTAATCGATTTTAATTTTGCAAATTGCAAATGAAAGGTACAGTACACTTCTATAAGCAAAAAAAATTCAACTTGCTATCTGCTTTATTTTCAATCCTGAAACATTTTTAAAAAATGAATTTTTTTTTGCGAAAGCTGGATTGCAAAATTTATTTTACAAAATCTATTATATCGATCTTAATGAAATTTACAGTGTTGTTTTACTATATCATAAAGTTTTTCTGGGTAAAATATTAAGGTCCTAAGTTTAGCATAAATGGTTGAAAAACGTAAATTGGGAATACTTGTTTTTGTATGGGTTTTTCCGCAATTATTGCTATTTTGCAACAAGGGTGACTATTTTTTAAATGTGTAACCAATTCAATATTATAGTAAATTTAATTACGCAACTTTTATGTTAGTACAACTTTTCTCAGAAATGAACAGTTTTAAAGTTATAATCAAAAAACCAATAAAAATAAGAATGTGTGTGTGTACTTTGTACGCATGTAAGAAGATATTCTTCTATTATATAGGTAATTTCAACGAAGTAAATATACTTAATAGGTTATTTGTATTTTATTTAAAAATTAGAGTAACCTTCTTATCTACCACTTTCAAAAAAATTTTATTAAAACAACCAAAAATAAAAAAAAAATATGAATCGCCCGGGATTAGAACCCGCGTCATTCCAATCACGGAGCTAACGCCCTACCAACTACACCACCGAGGTACTTGTAATTGACATGTAAGTTTCGAATATAATTACATAACACGGCGACATATATTGTAAAAATGAATGTTATGTCTATATAATACTTATTTTATTATTTTACTACAGAGAAACACAAATCCAAAAACACAAGAATTATAATAAATAATACATTTACTAAAAACACTAATATATTATTTTAATGACTTATTTGCACGGATACAGATACATAAATACCTATCTTGAAAGATTAGCAAGGAACTACATACTGTCTGTGTGCGCAGGCGCGCAGATTTATGTACAATTTTACCCTGAATCGAATCTCCGCTAAAGAAGGATATCTTCAAAAATCGAATTTTTCCTTCATATTTTGACATTTTGATTATTTAAACAATGTTCCGGACCATTTTGAGTGGGAGGATAACTCAAATATTATTACGAGGAAAACGAAAAGCCCTAGATACAAAGTTTACTACTTTTTAAACAATTAGAATAATTGAAATAAAAATATAATAAACAATATTTTAAATCCAAGACTTTTCGTTAATAAACTGCTTTCTGGCTGCATCCCATATCTCCGGATTTTACAATATATAATCACATAGAGACGACGAAATAGGAGAAAGCAAATAGAGGACACTTAGGCCACGCATTTACCTTCTCTTCGTCTAAGAAAAGGACCGAAAGACAGTTTCTAAATACTCAAATTGAGTAAAGGACCGAAAGACATTACAAATTGAGTAAAAATGAAAAAGATAAAAAAGGGTTCAAGGCAGGTTTTGTTTATATTCGATTCAGAGTTGGACTGGTAGTCCAACTCTGAATCGAATATAAACAAAACCTGCCTTGAACCCTTTTTTGAACCCTTTTTTATCAAATATTATTATTTGAGTTACTTTCAAGCAATTTCTGCAAAAAAATTTGAGTCACCTCTCAACGTCCATCTCAAAACAGATGCGCCCTGGACTATAATCAGTATAAATATCATGTTTGTTGGTTTGTTAAAAGGATTTTAATAAGAAACTCGATTTTTGATTAGCAAGCTGAAAATTTGTCAATTGCTTAACGGTGTCTATTTAGACCGACAAACGTTGATGTATGGGACACTGGAACAGGGGAAGTTTTAATTGTGGAATGTGAAACTTGTCATCCTGACAAGTATACGCTCTGAGCTTCGCTGGTGGCGCTCCTAGCGGATTACTGATTCAACTTTCACCGGTAATTTTTAAATTTATTATTTAATTGTTATCGCTTAACATTTACAACGCAAAAAATTAATTAAATTGTAATCGATTTTTTTTTAATTTTGCTAATGATTTTGACGTTCTATTGATAAAATATGAATTTCTTACTTCGGATACTTTCACAATTATCGTGTAGATGACGCTAAGATTTTTATATTAAATTATAATTGCATATTACGGAACATTAAAAAAACTTAAATTCAGTATCTAAAACGTAAGTATATTTAAGGTAAAAATATATACACCACAGCTTTGACCAACTAATATTTTTTATAATTATTGTTTTTAATTTTAATTTTAAATTAATCACTTTGACATTTATGTCAAGTTTCCGGTAAACGTTTACAGACTTGCCACTACTGGCGCTCGCGAATTTGTAAATATCCCCTCTACGTACGAGCTCACAGCGTATAGCATTGTGAAAACTAGCAGGTTGTTTTAAAATTTATTCAATGTCAAATTATAGGTTGGTGATTTGGAAAACGGGCCATAGGAAACTCAATGGGAAATTCTAAAGTGTTTAATTCCTGCTCTCCTAATTATTCTACATCAAAAGACATGAGAAACTATTTGTAGAGGATTGAAATCTTTATTGAAAACAATTGTTAAAATTGTTCTGTGAATTAAACACATTCCAAAATTTTGTAAAATATAATAAATTTTATCAAAGGATTTGCCAAATTTAGGCAACACACAGTGCAAGAATGTGTATAAGGTTGCCTTCGGTCACAATGAAATTATTATATTAACAATATTTTGAACTGTCATTATTTTTATTTTATCGTTTTTATTGTTTAAAAACAATAAAGCTGAAAAGATGTCCTCAGTTGGGGAGAAAGTAGTAATAATAAAGATGTTTTATTCAGTCAATAGTTTGCGTACTGTCAGAAATATTAACGTGTGGCCTTACGTGTGGTTTTACGCACTTACTTAGGTATGTCAAATTTATTCTATTTTTCAAAATGTTGGACTCTGTTTAAATCGTAGAACAATTTTAACTTTTGTTTTTAATACAGATTTTGATCATCTACAAATAGTTTCTCATGACTTTTGATGCAAAATAATTAGGGAAGCAGGAATTCAACAATTTAGAATTTTACATTGAGTTTCCTATGGCCCGTTTTCCAATTTACCACCCGGTATATAATATTATGTGAAAAAATGTTTGTCCGATAAATATGTTGGCCATTTTAATAAGTCCGATACGTAGAACATCAAATGACAGGAACTATGTTGGTAATTGATGGATTCGACCGTTACTTGATGGAAGTTCATTTTATCTAACAATAAAACACTGAAAACGTTTGTTTTCTATACTTCCACAAAATTTATTATAACTAAGTGACTACAGCTGTTTCGGCAGAGTGCCTTTCTCAAGTGATATAGTTTACAATGTGTTTGCCTTTTTAAGTCTTCAACTGAAGAGGTTGAGGAGTGGGGAGCTGTTTGTCTCGAGTTGGTCATTCAGAATTATATATGTATTTTTCAGTTTATTAACTTCCATAGATTCTAAAAAAGATAGCTTAAGGCCTTTATTTTGAATATGTAGAATTTGAAACTCTTCATTGAAAGAATGATTATGATCTAGCAGGTGAAGTGCGTATGTAGAAGTGTCTGTTTTTCTATTGTTGAATGCCCTTTTGTGTTCTGCTATCCGTTTGTCAAAAGTTCTGCCAGTTTGACCGATGTACGTTTTCGGACAGTCACCACACGTTAGTTTGTACACACCACTCTGTAGTTGCTTTCTCTTTCGGCTTTTATTGTTCTTAATATATTTGCTTAAGTTGTTGTTAGTTCTGAAAGCTGGTGTTATTCCTTTCTTTTTTATGTATCTGGCTATTTTTGTTGTTATCTTGCCAGTATATGTGAGAGAGCAGAAGGTACTGGGTTCTTTCTGTGGTGGTGGATACACTAATTTCAGGGCTTTCTTATGGAGTTTTTGGTTTAAAATTTTGTTAACTGTTTGTTCGTTATAGCCGTTGTTTACTGCTATTTGTTTAATGATGTTTAGTTCTATCTCGAAGTTATTTTTTGTCATGGGAATTTCTGTCAGTCTATATATCATGCTATGGTAGGCTGCTAATTTGTGTTGTGTAGGATGGGATGATGAATTGTGTATAGTTGTGTCAGTATGGGTAGGTTTATGATATACGGAGAACTCATGTTTGTTGTACACAGCTGTAGTCACTTAGTTATAATACATTTTGTGGAAGTATAGAAAACAAAAGTTTTCAGTGTTTTATTGTTAGAACTATGTTGGTGATTTTTGCATGAGAGTTTAATGAAGTGGAAACAAATCAATTGTAAGTTCTGTCCGACAAAATACATGAGACGTTTTCATAGTCTGACGTTCGAAACCTGTAACCTGTTCCACACTTAAAGCTTCCCTTGTTCCAGTGTTTCCGTATATCAAAAAAAGTTTCAGCTTGCTATTAATTTACTTTTTTGGTACATTGGTACGCTGGATCCAGGCCTATTAATTAAGTTATTCTGAGATTATTTTTTGTGCTATTGCTAATTTAAATGAGTTTTTTAAGGTAACCACTTTCAGTGAATTAAAAAATTCGTGAAACAATCTTACTTCAATCCATTTTTAAAGTGCCATCTAACAAGACATTTCTTGTTTAATTTTTAGAGTAGTTTTTGTTTTGTTATAAAAGATATGCTGCTGGATACTACTTTACATACATCGGAAAAGTCTGGAGATATTTTTAGAAAAAGACGTAATTTTTTCTTTAGTTGTGTTGGATAAATAATAATCAGTTTGGAGTGATTAATATTTAAGTATTTAATATATTAGAAAATTTATTGAAATGTCAAAAAGTGCAGTTAAATGACTTATTATAAATAAAACTAGCCCTATCATTTGAATCTGTTTTGAGATTCCTGACACCACTTTAATTTTGAAAAGGACATCTCAATGGCCTTGGACTGTAGAGATTGGCTGCAGGGAGACGATTTCTTACAATATCACGGCCTATGGTTACCCAGTGTGCCTGCTGAAAATCGCTAATCAATTTAGGTGCTGCAATTGTTAATTATCGTCTTTTTACCGGTAATATGAATTCTTATTCTTTACTAACTTGACTGGCCTATCTTCTAATTCGATCTTCAGATTTTTATTTTCTTATTTTATTTTTCTCTGTATCTCATCTGCTTGCTTTAATTCATCTCTGAGACTATGTTTGGTTTAAGACGATTGGATGGGTCTACTGACTTTGCATTGCAGCCTTTCTTAAATAAGACTTTCTAGATTTATCGCTCACTTCATCAAAAGATGACTTTATTTAAATCTAATTCTACCTGACCTTCACTGGTTTCTCTATTCCTGGCTACTTCCATTGATCAGGCTTTTGTGCTCACGCTGTTTGAATATTCTTATATTTCAAAATTATTATTTCATGTCATTAATGTGGGAGTTAAAAGAAATGACCATAGACAGAGATCTCAGGAGAGAGAATGTGGCACTTTAGTCACTGAATAATGTGTTGTCTTCCTTGTTTTTGTTTAGCCCGCAAACAGGCTATCATTATATTTGAGTAATGTAGATTATTTTCTATTTTTACGTCATGTGTTATTAACGAGGATGCCTGATTGCTACTAATATTACTGAAGTAATACAGAGTTACATGGAGAATCGAAATGTTTAGTTTGTGTGGACCTATTGCACATAATCTTAGGTTAAATATTTAAAATATGTTTATAACATGGGTGAGTTTCAATTAATTTTAAATTAATTTTAAAGTCATTGAAAATTTCTATAAATAAATCAACCCAGAATTATAACTAAGATATCTAGTGTTTTGCGCCAGATAGCTTAGGCCAGGGGTTCTCAATCTGTGGTACATGTACCAATGGTGGTACATATCATTATTTAGGGTGGTACACAAAACACAAAAACACAGCCAAAATTCAGCATATTTATAGTTAGATTACCTAACTCGACAGATATTTCAGTTAGGTGGTACAAAGAATAATTTTAAAAGGATTTGGTGGTACATGACTCAAAAACATTGAAAACCACTTGCTTAGGCTGTAGGATCTCTGACTTCCACGTGTAAAAGATCGGGGATCGAATCCCAGCGACTCGTCGTCGGTAAGACCATCTAGGTATTTTAAAAATATCTATTATAGGTCATAGGTCGACACAGCCTGAATAAAATGAGTACCTTGGATAAAAGCAGGGGTAATAATAGGCGGTTGAAGCGTAGCACTGGCCCTGTCATCTTCCTTGTATACTGCAGGGCCTAGAGATAGCAGACTACCTGTTCAGTTCCATGAACAAAGAAGTGAAAACTGGCAACGACGCGAAATATTTGTGACGTTTTTCGACCGTCTGAAGTGCGCGCTTCGTGTGAGACAAGAAGAAAAGAGAGAACAACTAAGACTTTTCGATGCGGTAGCATCAAACGTAATTCTGTAATAATTTTTGTAATTATTGGTTTAATAAAAATACAGTCCGCTAAATCAATTATTTGTACTACAAAAGAAGAGATGAGAGAAAATAATAAGGTATTTGTATACCCATTCATTGGTCTTCGTAGCCGAATTTAAACTTGTGAAATCAGTGACTTGTACACCTGTGAGATAGCCGCATTTTTGCCGCCAAGAAGCCGTATAAAAATTGCCGTATTATCATTAATCAGGGGGTAAGTCCATCCTTTTACACATTTACGTTCCTAAATTTGCCTTATGATAGCAACGATTTGAACCAATATAACAATATAAATCGATGTTATTGACTTTTTGCACGTTAAACGTAAAGATTGGCATTCATCTTTGATTTCGTTGCATGCATATTATAAAATATATTAAATAGAAAAGCATTACGTTATTTTAAACTCTGTCATACAAATTGCATATAGAGTCTTGTGAAGTTATTGTGGATTATTATTGCAGGTATTTAATATTTGTTTGATATAATAATTTTGCATAGCATTATCGGATCTATTTTAATACGCGTGAGCGCAGAGCGATTCATACGCCGTTCATTCATTCGAGGCCACGCTGGAAAATAGTTTAGCGAGCTATTGCGGCGTTGCACGCTTGTGCATAAAAAAATAAAATTTAGGAAATCTGTTTGATTCATTTTTCCCGTAATAATTCTTAATTAAGTTGAGATTATTTGAATAAAATAATTAAATATAATATAAAAATATAAAATAAAAGCAAATAAAAACTATTCATACATTAGTTTAGTTGTTCGATATATACAAATAATACATTTTATATAAAAAATGGCTGACGATCAAATTAAGTCACTAAAATCACAAAGAGCAAATTTAAAAGGTCAGATAACTAGGTTCAGTAATTATCTAACAAGTAATAAAGACAAGCTGGATCAGTATGAGCTAATGGCTAGGCTCGAAAAGGTTGAAGAGACGTTAAGCAAATTTGATATATGTCAGTCAGCTTTAGAGTCCTTGGTGGACAATGAAGATCACAATAGTGAGAGAGATAGTTTTGAATCGGCATATTATGCAGCTGTTTCAAAAGCTCGTTCGATTTTGGGTGGCTCCATAGCTAGCGGTTCACACCTTTCATCAGAATCGTCTCAAATGTCTGATCCAATTGTAAATATTAAGTTACCTCCCCTCAGTTTAGTTCAATTTGACGGAAACTTGGAAAAATTTATGCAGTTTTATGATTCATTTAACAATATTATTCATACTAATAAAAATCTGTCAGCCATTCAAAAGTTTTATTACCTTTCTTCTTCATTAAAAGGAGAAGCGCTACAAACAATTCAATCCTTGCAGGTCAGCGATGCAAACTACTCTGTAGCTTGGGACCTTATATGCCAGAGATATAAGAATTCGCGCTTAATTATAAATAGCCACATAAAGGCTCTATTCGAAATTCCTTCTCTAAATAAAGAATCCAGGGAAGACTTAAGAAATCTCTTAGATACTTTACAAAAAAATATTCGTGCCTTGGAAAATCTTAAGCAGTCCGTTAAGGAATGGGACTCTATAATTATTTTCCTCGTGTCATCCAAGCTAGACAATAAAACAAGAAAGGAATGGGAATTATCTTTATCAGATGTAACCACATTGCCTTCTTATGAGGAATTCATTAAATTTCTTTCTACCCGTTGTCAGGCTTTGGAAATGTTAGAATTCAAATCAGATACTACTAACGAAAGCTCTCGCGAAGTTAGAAAGTCAAAAAATAGGTCTTATACCCATGTTTCTCATCAGAATAATAAAATATGTAGTTTTTGCAAAGGATCTCATTTAATATATTATTGTCAAGGTCTCTTAAAACTTACTGTTGACAATCGGATAAAGGAAATTAGAAAATTGAGACTTTGCACTAAATGCTTACGAGCAGGTCATGCTAACAAGGATTGTAGAAGTGAAGATTGTCGCAAATGCAACAGGAATCACAACACGTTGCTACACTTAGAAAAATTGACCAATCAAAATAATCCGTCGACGAGCACTGAAGTTAGAGAAGAAACTTCAAGTGATAGACAGGTAAATCTGTTTTCTTCAAGTTTAGAAAATAAGGATGAGTTGTATTTTCCAACTAATGAAACAGTACTAGCGAGTAGTGACTCAAGTTCATATATTTTACTCTCTACTGCGAATATTTATATTCAAGATAAAAGTGGATGCTTTGTAAAATGCAGAGCTCTTCTAGATTCCGCAAGTCAATCAAACTACATGACTTATAATTGTCTAACAAAACTAGGTCTTAATAAATCTAACGTAGATATTGCTACGTCGGGTATAAGTAAAAAGTTGGTACGAATAAACCATTCAACTAAAGCTAAAATATATTCAATGAACAAGTCATTTCATGCAGATCTTAGTTTTTTGGCGTTAGAAAAAATAACGGACAACTTGCCGGGTATATCTTTTAACAGGGAGGCCATCAACTTTCCTAAAAATATTCAACTCGCAGACACTGACTTTAATCAATCTAAACCTATTGAGGTATTGTTAGGTGCTAGTATATTTTGGTCACTAATGTGTGTTGGCCAGATAAAATGTGGCAAGAACATGCCTGTGCTCCAGAAGACGCATCTTGGCTGGATACTCTCCGGACCTATAAGTTTACTTAATTCTTGTAATAATATATGCAATCTAAACATAAAAAATCTTGATATTCAAGAAAAGCTAGAAAAATTCTGGAAGCTTGAGGAATGTCCGACTACTACTCGGCTATCCCAAGAAGAATTGGAGTGCGAAGAGCACTTCAAACAAACTACTTCTAGAGGTAGTGACGGCAAATTCATTGTCAGTCTGCCTATCAAGGCAACATTAAACAAAATGGGTGAATCCAAAGATGGCGCAATACGTCGATTGTATAGTATTGAAAAACGCCTATCTAAAAATGAAAAATTAAAAGATCAATATCATTCCTTTATGAAAGAGTATATTCAATTAGGTCATATGTCCTTAATTAATGAAAGTGACGAAATGTCGAACATAAAATATTATATGCCACATCATTGTGTAATTAAAGAATCAAGCCTAACGACGAAGTGTCGCGTGGTTTTTGACGCATCTGCTAAAACTTCTACCGGTTTATCGCTGAATGATGTCTTGAAAACTGGTCCGAATATACAAGATGAACTTTTTTCTATTCTTAGATTTCGTTGTCACAACTACGTATTTACGGGTGACATCGAAAAAATGTACCGTATGGTAAACATAAAGGAATCCGAACGCGATTTGCAACGTATTGTTTGGAGATTTAATCCTGACGAGGAAATTAAGCAGTTTAGACTTAATACTATCACGTATGGCACTGCTCCTGCGTCATTTATTGCAACTAGAGTATTGCATCAAATTGCACAAATTAATTCGAAGCAATATCCCGAAGAGAGTCGTATAATTTTAAGGGACTTCTATGTGGATGATTTAATCACTGGGGCCTCTACGATTGAGGAAGCCCAGAAATTTAAATGTAACATCTCAGCCATGCTGTCAGATGCGGGTTTTATACTCCGTAAATGGGCGTCTAATGACCAGAAAATTTTGGAAGGTGATAACGACATAAATTTACCACAGTACTTCATTACAGACGACAAAACAGTAAAAACCTTGGGTTTGATTTGGGATTCCAATAACGATGAATTAGGTTATTCGGTAAATTTTAGCGAGCGTATCCATAAGCGAGTTACTAAAAGATTTATTTTATCTACAATCGCGCAAATATTTGATCCATTAGGGTTAATAGGTCCAGTATGCATACGTGCCAAACTAATTCTACAGCAACTGTGGAAGGAAAAAATTGATTGGGATCAAACTGTTCCAGCTGATTTGTTCTCATCGTTTATTAATTTCTATAAACAGCTGTCGGATATTGATAAAATTTCTATACCAAGGCAGGTAAGCATGGTGGACGCAGTTGAATTTACATTACATGCCTTCTCGGATGCCTCTATTGCAGGCTACGGTGTATGTATATATTTGGTCTCAAAAACCGATAATGAATCCTATTATTCTCGAATTCTATGCTCAAAATCCAGAGTCGCGCCGCTCAGAAGTATATCCTTACCGCGACTCGAATTATGTGGAGCTGTACTGGCAGCTACGCTAACGAAAAAGGTGATAGATACCTTAAACGTGAAGTTATCCTCCACGTATTTGTGGACTGATTCCACAATTGTGCTTGCTTGGATTTCCATGCAACCTAGTGATCTAAAAACATTTGTATCCAATCGTGTTTCTATTATACAAGAGTTGACAGAGGCATCGCAATGGGGTCACGTGCGTTCTCCAGAAAATCCCGCTGATATCGTTTCACGTGGAATGAGCCCAATGGAATTAACCTCGTCGCAGTTATGGTGGCATGGTCCCGATTGGCTGGGAACGTCCCATTTAAGATGGTCTCGTCAGAATAAAGTTTATACTGAAGACATTCCAGAAAGACGGAAAAATAAAACGTTAAATTTTTTAACTATAAATGAATTCGATTTGTTGGAACGCTATTCCTCATACTTAAAGCTATTGCGAGTTACGGGCTACTGTCTTAGATTTAGGTACAACGCTCAGAATCGCGAGTCTAGATTAACGGGTCCTCTAACAATTGCTGAGTTAGATAGGGCATTAAATGCGTTAATCATGTTGGCACAGAGACAAGATTTTTCCAAGGAGATCGACGCGTTAAATTCCGGTAATGTATTGCCTAAGAAAAGTAGAATATTATCCTTGGATCCTTTTTTAGAAGGTAATTTAATAAGAGTGGGCGGCAGATTAAAAAACTCTGACCTACCCTACAGCCAAAAATTTCCCTTGTTATTGTCCGACAAAAACAATTTCACTAAGCTATTGATCAGATATCAACATCAAAAAATGTTACATGCTGGTCCTCAGGCAGTTTTATGCAGTCTGAGGGAGCAATTTTGGCTCTTAAACAGCAGAACCGTGGTAAGAGGCATAATAAGAAAGTGTTTAATCTGTTATAAGTCAAATCCACGCCTAATGGCTCCAAAAATGGGAGACCTTCCGTCTTCCCGAGTAACATATTCTCATCCCTTTAGTAGGGTTGGATTAGATTTTGCCGGTCCCTTTATGATAAAGGACGGTAAATTGCGCTCTAAAAAATTAGTAAAGGCATATTTATGCGTATTCGTATGCTTCACTACCAAGGCCACTCACTTTGAGTTAGTAGGAGACCTCTCCTATACGACGTTTTTGGACGCCTTAAAGCGTTTCATTTCGCGACGGGGTCTGCCTAGCGACATTTTCTCTGATAATGCTACTAACTTTGTTGGTGCTGCAAATAATCTTAAAGTGGTGTACCAAGCAATTTATGATTCCACAAATAACACACAAGTTAAATCATTTTTAGCCGAAAATAAAATAGAATGGCACTTTATACCTCCTCGAGCCCCTCATTTTGGTGGTCTCTGGGAGGCTTGCGTAAAATCTTGTAAATTTCATCTTAAGCGAATAATTGGGGATGCTCATCTGACATTTGAACAGTTGTATACAGTATTGGTTCAGATTGAAGCGATTCTTAATTCCCGTCCATTAATCCCTTTATCCCAAAATCCTGATGATTTAGGAGTCTTAACACCAGCCCACTTCCTAATAGGACGAACCCTAACCAGTTTCCCTCAAAGACAACTTGATGATGTACCGGCAAACAGGCTAAAAGTTCATGAAAGACTTCAACAATTGACCTGTCATTTTTGGAAGCGGTGGCATCGAGAGTATCTGCAGTCTCTTCAAGCTAGAAGTAAATGGAAATCTTCAACTGGCGAGTTAAAGCCAGGTGCCATGGTGTTGCTAAAAGAAGATAATGTTTCCCCATACCAGTGGCCGATTGGCCGCGTTATTGAGGTGCATCCTGGCAAGGACAAAATAGTTCGTGTGGTGACTATAAAGACTACAAGGGGCTCAGTGAAGAGAGCGTTTAGTAAGGTGTGTCCTCTACCTATTGACTAGCTGCCACACTGATCAGTATACCTGTTGAATCCCTCCAGCGGCAGTTGAACGGGGGCGGCATGTTCAGTTCCATGAACAAAGAAGTGAAAACTGGCAACGACGCGAAATATTTGTGACGTTTTTCGACCGTCTGAAGTGCGCGCTTCGTGTGAGACAAGAAGAAAAGAGAGAACAACTAAGACTTTTCGATGCGGTAGCATCAAACGTAATTCTGTAATAATTTTTGTAATTATTGGTTTAATAAAAATACAGTCCGCTAAATCAATTATTTGTACTACAAAAGAAGAGATGAGAGAAAATAATAAGGTATTTGTATACCCATTCACTACCCTTCTATAATCCCAAAGCCGCGTTAGCTGTATAAAAAGTAGACTGTTATTTATTATCTAGTGTATTAATATTTATTATTACTGTATTAATGTTTGTAGTTTAACCAATATTTCTTGGATTAAAAATACTGATTTATAAAATGAAAATTTTATTAATTTAAATAAAAATAAACAAAATACAACTAAATGCTAACCGCTTGACTAACTAAACAATTTAAAACTGTTCCCCCAGTGGCTTAATCATTAGCTCGTGAATCTGAAAATATAAATTTATAAAATTAGTTTTAAAAGTTAAAACATTAATTACGGGAAAATTATCTCTTTGGAAGAAAGTTCAACTGTGTTAATAAATTGTGTAAAATAACGATTTTATACTAATTTCAGTGATCGTCGCAATATACTAATTTTACTTGGTTTGAAAGTGTTTGGTAATGTCGAACGCTTTTTCATTGTCGATAAAGCAGGCGTAAATATCTTTAAGTTGATCCAGGCGTTTTTGAACCAAGAATTGTGTTTTATATAATAAGCAAAAATACTTAAAGGGTGTGGCTAATTAACCTTATCCACTGCACGTCTTTAAATTTTCTTTTCTTGGGAAGGGTCACAAAATGTACATAAACTTCAACCAGTCCAATGGAATTTGATCGGTATCGTATATTTCATGAAATAATTCCAATATTTTATTCATGTTGTTCTCGTTGAAAACGATTTTATTGAATCCTTTTGCTTTCCCATCTTTAAGAGGAAACAGTAGCAATCAACAGGTAGCGAAAACGCGTTCCAAGATTGCGGCTGTAATTTTGAATATTTTTTCGAGATATTTGGCACACGTATTCGTAATATAATAAAGAATGGCGGTACAGAGCCCAATTTGAAAAATATATTAATATGTGGAAATTACTCTGTAATTAAATACAATATTAAAAAACGAGCCTGTACCGCCATTAAGAAGAACAAAAAAATACACTTTCTTCAAATAAACTTTTTTATCCGATGCCTAGATTTTGTGTCATTTTGGAACTACTAAATTTTTTTATTTCGTTAGTAGTTCCAAAATGACACAAAATCTAGGCATCGGATAAAAAAGTTTATTTGAAGAAAGTGTATTTTTTGTTCTTCTTAATGGCGGTACAGGCTCGTTTTTTTAATATTGTATTTAATTACAGAGTAATTTCCACATATTAATATATTTTTCAAATTGGACTCTGTACCGCCATTCTTTATTATATTACGAATACGAGTGCCAAATATCTCGAAAAAATATTCAAAATTACAGCTGCAATCTTGGAACGCGTTTTTGCTACCTGTTGATTGCTACTGTATCACCTTAATTTAATCTATAGCTTTTATCGGAGTTTTTGTATAGAATCCGAAGTCCTTGGTCAAATTTCTCACCATTAATACAACCTTGGGTATTAATGTTTACGGAGAATTTATGTGTATGAACAGACAGATATGAATAATTCATGCTTTTTAAATTTCAATGTTGTAAAATGGGTGAAAACAGTATATTAGGGGGGGGGAGTATGCTAAATTTGCAGTTACTCGAGCGTTATGGGGACCTTCTTCTTCTTCTTCTTTTGCCCTTTAATTCGTCCAATTCTGAACATAGGCTTCCCCCAGTTTCCTCCATTCGCTTCTGTTTAGTGCTTTCTGTTTCCAGTGCGTTCCTCCTATCTTTTTAATGTCGTCTCCCCATCTCATCTGGGGTCGTCCTCTTGCTCTCTTTCCTGTCCATGGTCTCCATTGTTGTATCGTGCTATTCCACCTATTTTCCGTTTGTCTAGCGTTATGACCTGCGAAGCTCCATTTTAGCCTGGTTATATGTTGACCTGCGTCTTTGACTTTTGTTCTATTTCTGACCCAGTTGTTTTGCTTTTTGTCTGTCAATTTTACTCCTAACATTGCTCTCTCCATGGCTCTTTGTGTCTTTATTATTTTATCCATGTTTGCCTTGGTCAAGGTCCATGTTTGGCATGCGTATGTGAGAATTGGGAGTATGCACTGGTCAAACACTCTTGTTTTTAAGTATTGTTGTATTTTTTTATTCTTTAGGACCCATTTTAATTTTCCAAATCCTGCCCAGGCTAATCTGACCCTTCTTTTTACCTCCGCTGTTTGGTTTTCCTTATTTATTTTTATAATCTGTCCCAAATATATATAATCATTAACCGCTTCTATTGTGGTGTCGTTTAGTATTACGTTTCTATTGTCTTGTGTGTTTGTCATTGTTTTTGTTTTGGCAAAATTCATTTTTAGACCTATCTGTTCGGATTCATTTGCTAGTTCGGTTAGCATGGTTTGTAGTTCTTCAAAACTTGATGCTATGACTACTACATCGTCTGCATATCTTAGGTGGTTTAGTTTCTTTCCATTTATGTTTATTCCCATGTTTGTCCATTCCATTGTTTTGAAAACATCTTCCAGTGCTAATGTAAATAGTTTAGGAGAAATAGCATAGAGGAGTCCCTGTCGCACTCCTCTGTTAATTGGTATGGGTTTTGTGGTTTCTTCCAATTGTACTGTCATTGTTGCTTTCTTATATATATATTATGTATTAGCATTCTGTATCTGGAATCTATTCGACAGTTGTTTATAGCTTTTTCTATTGCCCACATTTCCACGCTGTCAAATGCTTTTTCGTAGTCAACGAACGCTAAGTGCAGATCTATATGGTATTCGTTAGCTTTTTCTATTAGTGTCCTAACTGTTAGAAGATGGTCAGTGGTGCTATATCCCTTTCGGAATCCTGCCTGCTCTACGGGTTGATACGAGTCCAATTTTTATGTTAGTCTGTTGTTCATAATCCTCATGAATAGTTTATACGTTTGCGACAGCAGTGAGATGGGTCTGTAATTTTTTATGTCCTTTCTGTCGCCTTTCTTAAATAGCAGGATTGTAAGACTTTCGTTCCATTCGTCGGGTATTTCTCCTTTATGTAGACACTGATTAAACAGATTTCTTAATGTTTGTAAGATTTCTTCTTTCCCTTCTTTCAACATTTCAGCAAGGATTCCATCTGGTCCTGGTGCTTTGTTGTTCTTTAATTGTGATAGTGCTGCTTCTATTTCATAATTTTCTATTTTTGGTAGTGTTTCTGAGTTTACATTCGTGATTGTTTTCTTGATATATTCCTGAGTGTTGAAGTTTGCGTCTTTCTTTGAGGTTATGGGGACCTAATGGGTTTTAAATATTAGGACCTAAAACCAAAAAAATGTAAGTAAGGTTTTTCATTTAAGTGGGGACCCATTTCCATTTTTTGAAATTATACTTCTTTAGGCGCGATTAAGAGTAAAATTTCATAATACTGCGCGCATGCGCACACAGACAGTATGGCGTTTAGTTGCTGAATCTTTCAAGTTATGTATAAATATATCAGTGCAAGAAAAGGTGTGAAAAGAATATATTAGTGTTTTAAGTAAATATATTATAATTTTTGTGTTTTTGGATTTGTCTTGCTCAGGAGTAAGATGAGTATTATTAAAACATTTTATTGTTGTCTGTTTGTTACCGTGAATTGTCATTAGATACGTCCGAACCGATATAAACACAGTCCTCGTAGCGCAGTTGGTATAGCAGTCGGCCAGAGATCGAGAGATCTTGAGTTCGCATCCGGAGCAATCCTATATTTGTTTTTATTTTTTTGAAAGCGGTAAGCACAAAATTAGTTTGGTGTTTAAAAAAATTAAAACAAACTGTTTAAAGTATATTTATTTTTTAAAAATCATATAATAGAAATATAACTTCTTAAGTGCGTACAAAGTACACACACATTCTTTTTCTGATTTAATTTTCCATTTCGAACAATCGTTTCTTCCGATTATAGAGCCATCTACCCATAATTCGAAAAAATGTCTCGAATAAAAGTTACATATTTTTACGTAAGGAGTCCATATCTGCAATAAAAAAAGGGGCTCCTATTTAAGATTTTTAAGTAACCCCCCACCCCACCTCCGTGGGGAGTCGTCTTTGGTGTCATTCGACAGATTTTTCAAAAATATTAAATTCGTGTATTTTGCACTTTTTCGATCTGATCTTCATTTCGCAAAATATCGCGGGGTTCGTATTTTAAATTTACCCCTACCCTTCTCCGTGGGGGGTCATGTTTGGTATCATTCGATAGATTTTTGAAAAACATTGAAAACGGATTTTTTAGTTTTTAGATCTGACGTTTATTTGTCGAAATATTCGCTTTTTTCTTGTGAAACTTTGTGATTCGCCCATTTCCGTACGCTCCGCTCAAATCGTCAGATTTTTAAAATAAACACTGTCCTGTATGTATAACTTCTTATACATAACTTAATTCAAACATACCTTATCTTAATCTGACGATCTCGAGTTTTTCTAAGGATAGATCTTTTTCGGGTCCCCCTTAACGAACTCCCCTGCATTAAGATCCAATATATGGTAGTGGTACATTTACAGGATACAAGGTTTCTCCCCATGTGATTTTCTGACGCGCTCAAGTAACTGCAAAAATCCCCGCTTTGGCTCCTCTACCAATAGTGATATTTACCTGTACATGTGGTGGTGTAGAGAGGACGTATAAAACTCCATCAGCTATATCTTCCGGTTTTAATATTGAATTTTTTAGTTGCTCAAAATAATCAGAATTTTTAACTTCGTCGACCATTTCTGTCTCAACCAAACCAGGACTAATGCTCTAAAATGAAATCAATATTTAAAACGAAATATTTAGTAAGATACAATAGAAGTTAAAATACACACTCCGCGTGCATTGCTGTTGGGTAGACTGAGTTGCTCAGTAGCGGTGTTGGCGGTCCCAAGTCCGGAAAAAGGATGAGGGTTCGTTTCAAATTTTTTTTTTCGAATTCAAAAGACGAAAAATTTTCAAATCGATTTTTTTAGAAAACGATGCATCCTACCGACTTAAAGCAAGAGTAACTTTTAGTACTAGAATACCTCAGAATTTAATAATCCAGTGTCAAAAATACTTAGAAGTTAAAGACAAAAAGTTATGTAAAATAACCGTTGCCCTATCCAAACTGGACGCCTATGACAGGTGCTAGAAATTCGCAATTGATAGAGTCGATTTATCTCTGGAAGATAAATAGGTGTACCAGTTCTAGTTCCCTTAGGAACCTTAGGTTCTATGGCCAATGTTAACAACAATATAGAAGTATGAATGGAAGTAGAATGCTTAATTACAAAAAATTTGTAACCACAATAGAGCCTTTAGTGGTATGGGCATGTACAACGAATGCCAGAACACAGGTGTCCGAAAAGAATATTGGATTGGGACCCTCCGCAAAAAAGACACTCGATACGGTGAAACATAATCCGTTAATAAAACTACTGAGAACAAAGAACATCGACACTAGGGATGTAAGAATAATAAATAATCTGTATTATGAACAAGAAGATGTCATAAGAATAAATAATAATTTAAACACGAATAAAATAAAAATCAAAAGAGGCGTTAGACATCAATGTTTAATGCCTACTAAGAAGATATATTCAAAAAAGCATTAGAAGATGAAGTAGCAGGCATAAAAATAAATGGCCTACCCATATGTGAAATTAGATACGCCGATGACACAATACTAATAGCAGAATCTATTACAGATCTACAAAGAATTTTAAATAAGGTTGTTGCAACAAGTGAAGAATTTGGTCTGTCACTGAACATAAAGAAAACGAAATTCATGGTTATATCAAAGAAAAATATTAGAAACATCAATCTACACGTAAATAATAAGACGATAGAACGAGTTCAGAATTATAACTATTTAGGGACGAACATTAGTGAAACAAACGATTATACCAAAGAAATCCGAATTAGAATAGAGAAGGCTAGAAGTGCATTCACTAATATAAAACAAATATTGTGTAGTAGAGACCTCAGCCTAGATCTTAGAAAGCGAGTACTAAAATGTTATGTATTTTCTGTTCTTTTGTATGGTGTGGAGACATGGACTCTCAATAAACAATGCCTCAATAGATTGGAAGCATTTGAGATGTGGACGTATCGAAGCAGGGGCGTCATTTGAGTGTTCGGGGGGGGGGCATTTGCCCCCCCTGACCCTGAAAATGACTGAAATTTACAAAAAATAGATCAATTTTGTATTATGTTTGCATATATAATGTATTGTATATATAATGCTTGCCCCACCTATCAAAATTTCAAATGACGCTCCTGTATCGAAGAATGCTGAGAATCTCCTGGACAGACAGAATAACCAATGAGGAAGTACTAAGGAGAATACAGAACAGCAGGGAGATACTGGATTCCATCAAAATAAGAAAACTTCAATACTTGGGTCATATAACACGTGGTGACAGATATGAACTCCTAAAATTAATTATGCAGGGAAAGCTTCAAGGAAGGCGCAGCATAGGTAGGAGAAAAATGTCCTGGCTGAGAAATATCAGAGAATGGTTTGGATGCAGCTCAACTGAACTCTTTCGGGCTGTAGTGTCGAAAGTGAGAATAGCAATGATGATTGCCAACCTTCGTCGCGGAGATGGCACGTAAAGAAGAAGAAGAAGCAAAAAAGGCAGAGAGGAAGGCCTTCCATAATAGGGTACATAGGAAATGCTATGATAGATAGAGGCATCAGAGAAGGTAACTGGGAGAATAGGGTGGTGTGAAGGACGAAAACGGTGAAAGCATAATGAGAAAAAGCCGAAGAAAAAGAAGAAATTATTTTATACTAAGTTTATAATTAGTTACTTACGGTCACTCTTATTTTTGACTTTAATGCGTTTAGTTCGTTCCTTAATGTTTCTGTCAAAGCAGTCACTCCATGTTTGGTTGCTGGATACACGTTCACTTGTGGAAAATTACTTACTTTATGACCGAATACGCTATTTATATGAATAATCTGTCCATCAATATTATTCTTTTTCATGATACTAATTGCCTCTCTTGTTGCTATGCATAATGCTAACAGATTAACATTAATAGTGGCTTTCCAAGCTTCTGTGTCACCATCTATTAGACCTACGTGTTTTACGCAACCAGCATTGTTGACTAGGATAGCTACAGGACCAACATTTGTCGAAGTCCATTTGAAGATTTCTTTTATGTCTTCTTCTTTGGTCATGTCTGCTTTGACTGAGTACAACTTCCCCTTTTTGCCTTGAAGTTTATGAGCTAACGCATCTATTCTTTCTTTTCTTCTAGCAGCACCTACTACCTATAAATAATTTTTTATTCAAATTAATTTCATGGGAATATAATATGATCGAAAAAATCGAAAAAAGAGATTCTCAAATTATCGAAGCCATTTATTGGAATCAGACAGTAATCATAAAGACCAATGGTAACACATCAAAGCTAATTGAAATATAACTAGGTATCAGACAGGGTTGTTTGCTATCACCGATAGTGTTTAAAGTCTAGGTACTCGGAGGTAATATTTGTGAATGCTCTATCGCACTCTCCACAAGGTATCAGGAGAAACGAACAACGATCCTATACATAGGCTAGTCGCAACAGAGAGAGGACCTACATATTCGTGTATAAAATTTTTTACCAAATTAGCTGTTAGAATTAAATTGCAATAGAATTTTGATATATTTAGAACTGAAATAAAAAGCATTTTATTGGATTTAGAAATATATTCTGTGTATGAGTTTTTAAATCACACATTTTAACTTTTAACTCATAGTAGTTGTAATTGTAATTTTGTATGTATATTAGACACTTATTATTCAATTGTGACAATTTGCTATAAGTGTGTTGTTTACAATTTTTTCTACGAGCGTGCAAAAATGTTTACTTTCGCGCACGCATTTTAGTTTAGAAAGTTTCACTTTTCCGCACGCGCCTTACTTTTCCGCACGCGTGTTACTTTTCCGCACGCGGTTTTTACTTTTCCGCACGCGTGTTAATTTAGATATGTTAATATGTCTTTAAAGTAATTATAATACATGCAATAAACTAATATTTAGATATTATTTACTAATTTATTTCAAATATATTTTATTGTGTTCCTGTTTTAATGAAATTAAAGCGACAATTCGGTGAAATAAAATTATTTTGACATAATATTCGAAAGTCAAATCGGTAGACAATAACAGTCGTTTTGAATCATCGTCATGGAAACCAAGATCGTCGCCATGCTAACTAATTATATTGAAAGTTTGGTTTTGACAACCTTGTCAAAGAATTAATTTGTGTATGTATTTTCATATTAATTAAATTAATAAGATTTGGTAATTTTTTAAACACTCTTAGAAAACCTATTGTTCCTAACTCTTGCAGAAAGTCTCTTTTCCGCACTCGACTGCTTGCCGAACTCCCGTTTCGCGTCGTTCGGCAAACTGCAGTCGCGTGCGGAAAAGAATGACTTTCTGCACTTGTTAGGAAAATAACTATTTTTTAATAAAAGATATTTTGAATTTGAATTTGAACGATTAAATAACAGCCTCTATTAAATTTTAATGACTGATTCGGACCATAATCTCCAGGTATTGTTAAATCGGGTCACTGAAAGTTGTGAAAAAATGGAGATGAAGATCAATACTGCGAAAACCAAAGTTATGAAAATATTAAAGAACAAAAATTTACCCCTTCCAATATATGTATATGAACCACCAACAGCTTGAATACTTAGACCAATACATATATCTTGGCTGCTGGTTCAACAATCAACTTAATTTTAAACAAGAAGTAAGTGCGAGGATTGAGGTTGCCCAACGCAGCTTTATCAAAATGAAGAACTTATTTTGTATCAGTAGCATTAATATCAGCCGTAGATGTCGTTTTCTGTATTGCTATGTATGGTCTATAACAGGGGTGGCCAAACTGTGGCTCGCGAGCCACATGTGGGTCTTTGAAGGATTATTTGTGGCTCTCAATAAATGTCCCAAAATTACTTTTAATTTTTGTGTTTCAAAATGTGGCAACAAATATAAAAGACTAAGCGTAACATCAGGGCTTGGACAAGGAGACCCATTATCACTGTTGCTATTCAGTTTGGCCTTAGAATATCTAATAAGTAAAATATCATCTGAGCTGACGACAGGAGGATTTGCGAATCGAGGATCAGATCTATTGTTGGCCTTTGGTGATGATATAGGTGCAGTCGATCATTCTGCAAGAGACGTGAGAGAGGTGTTTTCACAACTCGAGGAAGAAACAGTTAGTCTGGGCCTTCGAATAAATGAAGAGAATACGAAATACATGCTAGTAACCCAAAATCTAAGACCAAGAGTTAGGTGGAACATAACTATTAATGACCACAACTTCGAAGTAGTAAAAGAGTTTAAATATCTTGGAACGGTAATCACAGATGACAATCACATTGTAAAAAGAGGTCCTAGCAAGGATAGCTGCGTGGAATAGAGCAATAACTCCCTATCATCATTACTAAGATTTAAGCTGTTAAAAAAACAATCTAAATTAAGACTATATACCCAATTATCCAATTGTTAAATATGGAAGTGAAACTTGGACTCTACATCAGTGGGAAATAAATCTTCTTCAGATGCAAATCCACTAATGGATGTTAGCGATCACATTTTCCATTAACTCTCTGTTTCTTGCAATATGTACCAGATATTGATTGTCGTTAATCCCTGTCCATTGCCTTATTGTTTCGGAGCCAGGACATTTTCTTGCGTCCCATTCCTTTCTTGCCTTCAATTTTACCCTCGTTTATAAGTTGGAGGAACTGTTGTTTTTCATTTCGCATGATGTGACCTAGATACACAGTTTTCTTTTTCATGATGGTTTCGAAAAGTTGGCGTTCTTGGTTGATTCTTTTAAGGACATCTACATTTGTGACTTTCGTTGTCCATGGTATCTTTAGGATATGGCGATAAAGCCACATTTCGAAAGCTTCTAATCTGTTTATATCCCTCGTTTTGAGTGTCCAGCCCTCTACGCTATATAGCAGCACCGACCATACGTAGCACTTAGTAAACCTTAGTCTCAGTTGAAGATCGAACTCTGAACAGGTCAGTACCTTCCTGAATTTTACGAAAGCTTGTCGAGCTTACTCAATATGACCTTTTACTTCCCTGTCCGATGCCCAGTCTTCAAAAAGCCACGATCCCAGGTATTTAAATTTACTCAGTTTTTCAATGGACTTGGTATTCAGTGTTATGGTGGAGTTTTAAAGTGAATCCATGTTTCTGGAGATGATCATGAATTTGGTCTTTTTGGTATTAATCTCTAATCCCATTCTCTTAATGTATTCTCCGATTATAGTAACAAGTTGTTGAAGATCGGCTGTGTTGTCACAGATTAAATAAATAAGCTACTAGGAAATAAATAAGCTGCTGGTATTTGAAAGCAAAGTCGTCTGAATGATATTTGGTCCTCAAAGAGATGAATTGGTAGAAGAGTGGTACTGAAAACATCGTCAGACATACAAAAGCTAAGATAAGATGGGCAGGTCATGTGGTAGATCAGAGGAAGACAGAGTTTTAACGGTGTTTTTTGAGAGGCGATAGAAGATCAATAGGCCATCTCAGAAGAATATGGAAGGATGATGAAGAATCGAAGTATCCTAAGTTAGTAAAGGCTGCTTGTAGAATTATTTGTATATTTGAAACAATGATGTCAACCATTTTATTTCACTTTAAAATTCGTGAAATCCAAACAGTTAGAGAAAAATTGAATACCTTTTTTACACTTTTTAGATAATTGTTTAATTGCGGCTCGCGAAAAATTTCAAATTTTGAAAAATGGCTCGGACTATCAAGGATCTTGGCCACCGATGGTCTATAATATTGTATGGAACGGAAACCTTGACCCTCAACATGTTTAACTTGATGAACAAGTTAGAAGTCTCTGAATTCTGGCGTTTTAGAAGGGTCTTGAAAATATCTTGGACAACCCACTCCAACAACGAAAATGTCCTGAGTAGAATTGATATAGATAAGGAGCTGCTAAAGATCATAAAAATTTAAAAAAAGTTAGCTACTTGGGACACATAAAAGGAAACGAAAGGTATCACCTCGCGCAAGTGATCATCTCAGGGAAGATTGAAGGAAAACGGAGTCCTGGTAAGCGGCAGATTTCATAGCTTAAAAATACCAGAGACTGCCTTGATTCAACATCTTTCTTCTTCTTTAAGTTCCATCTTCTATCGAAGGTTGGAAATCATCATGGCAATGCGGATCCTGTTGACTGCCGCTCTAAATAGCTCTGCACTACTGCATTCGAACCATTCTCTTAATAAATGACGGTTTTGCTTGTTTTCGATTCAGAGGGATGCACACCCGCTGGACAGGCTGTTTTTACCACTGCAGGCGTCATCAGCAGCGTTCGTTAGCGTGCACTCCTCTGAATCGAAAAACAGCCGGACCATCAATTTAAAGGGAATCTGAAAGATAATTCAAAATCCCCATTTGGACGCGATACAGCGACATCTCTTAACAAATTGAAGAGTCTCAGTTGCAGAATCCATCAAAAATGGTAAATAGTTATTTAAATCTGAGACTATTCGTGTTAAAATTTCTTTCTGGTACATCCTTAATCTGCGACTTTTTCAATTAATAAGACCGCAGACGACGAATATAGAAAACGAAAAGGAAACGATCACATTCCGTTTTCATTCGTCTAGGAAAAAAGGATAGAAGAGGAACTTTCAGTACTCAAATCCGAGTAAAGATAGAAAAATAACTATGATGGTTTTTTTTTTCGATTCAGAGGGATGCACACCCGCTGGGCAGGCTGTTTCTACCATTGCAGGCGTCATCAGCAGCGTTCGTTAGCGTGCACTCCTCTGAATCGAAAAACAGCCGGACCATCAATTTAAAGGGAATCTGAAAGATAATTCAAAATCCCCATTAGGACGCGATACAGCGACATCTCTTAACAAATTGAAGAGTCTCAGATGCAGAATCCACCAAAAATGGTAAATAGTTATTTAAATCTGAGACTATTCGTGTTGAAAGTTCTTTCTGGTACATCCTTAATCTGCGACTTTTTCAATTAATAAAACCGATAATTTTTCAATTAATAATATGTTCGTCGTCTGCGGTGTTATTAATTGAAAAAGTCGCAGATTAAGGATGTACCAGAAAGAACTTTCAACACGAATAGTCTCAGATTTAAATAACTATTTACCATATTTGGTGGATTCTGCATCTGAGACTCTTCAATTTGTTAAGAGATGTCGCTGTATCGCGTCCTAATGGGGATTTTGAATTATCTTTCAGATTTCCTTTAAATTGATGGTCCGGCTCTTTTTCGATTTAGAGGAGTGCACGCTAACGAACGCTGCTGATGACGCCTGCAGTGGTAGAAACAGCCTGTCCAGCGGGTGTGCATCCCTCTGAATCGAAAACAAGCAAAACCATCATTTATTATTTTTCTATCTTTACTCGGATTTGAGTACTGAAAG
Source organism: Diabrotica virgifera virgifera (assembly GCF_917563875.1). Classification (NCBI taxonomy): domain Eukaryota; kingdom Metazoa; phylum Arthropoda; class Insecta; order Coleoptera; family Chrysomelidae; genus Diabrotica; species Diabrotica virgifera. Next base: position 22,763,346 of record NC_065447.1, on the reverse strand, counting down.
TTCCTCTTCTGTCCTTTTTTCCTAGACGAATGAAAACGGAATGTGATCGTTTCCTTTTTGTTTTCTATATTCGTCGTCTGCGGTCTTATTAATTGAAAAAGTCGCAGATTAGGGATGTACCAGAAAGAACTTTCAACACGAATAGTCTCAGATTTAAATAACTATTTACCATTTTTGGTGGATTCTGCATCTGAGACTCTTCAATTTATAAAAAGTAAGTAAGTTCTTAAGCCAGGATGTTCTTCGTCTTCCCACATTTCGCTTTCCTCGGATTTTGCCTTGCATAATAAGATGTAATAATGCGTATTTTTGCCCTCTCATCACATGTCTCAAGTACTCAAGAATCAACATCTTTGTTAAGAGCCAATTAGGCCAAAACAGTTAAAAACTTGCAAATAAAATAGAAAGTGACAAAGAAACGGTAAAAACCAGGCATGAAAAAGGAAAACGAAAAGAAAATAATGTATCAAAAAATAAAACAGTTTACGAAACCAAGGAGACCAAGGAGGAAATTGCATGCATGAAGAAATGCAGATATTAATCGAAAAATATGGAATGACCAACAATTACCAAAAGAATGATAGGAAGCAAAAATATGTCTCATTCACAAAAAAGGAAATAAGATCGAATGCAAAAAGTACAGGGCATATTCTAAATGACGCGACATATACACAATATTAACATGGCATATAAAGAATATACTTAAAAAAAGAATGGAAAATATAATTGGTGAGTAACAGGCAGATTTTAGACAAGGAAGAAGCGCAACAGAACCAAAAGTGGTACAGCTTATGGGCAACAACTACAACTAGAGAGCCAACAGTGTGACTTACCTTGGTTGTAATCTAAATGAGAACAGAGATGAACAAAGAAATTAGAATACGTATAGGTATAGAAGGCTAGAGTTACATTTTTAAAGATAAAGAAAATCTTATGTGGAATCAATATAACTTTGAGACTAAAAATTGAATTAGTAAGATGTTATCTTTTTTCTGTGGGATGGGGCTATCTATTGGGGATGAAACGTTATATACGTTGCACTATGCAGATGACCAGGTAGTTATTGCCCAAGACAAAGAAGACGTATATGGGTGGAAAACTAATGGAAGAGCACAAAAAATGAGGCCTCGAAGTAAATGTCCAAAAACACAATATCTTTGCGTAGGAGGAGAAAATACTGCAGATGACCTCGACTTAGAAGTACATATTTGGGAGTAAAACTGACAAAGACAGGGAGAAGTGATGAAGCCATAAAAGACAGAATAACCAAAGGAAAACAAGTTATAGGTGCGTTGAATTCAGTATTATGGCAAAAAAATATAAGACCGGAAACGAAAAAGAATATATAATACCACATTAAAACCAGTAATCGTCTTTGGCTCAGAAGTGTGGCAGTTATCACAAAAACTTAAAGGTAACCTTTTGGCAGTTGAAATGGATTTTTGGAGGAGAGCAGCGGGAAAGTCTAGATTAGAACATGTGAAAAATGAGGACATCAGAAGACAAATGAGAGTACAAAGATCAATTATAGAAGACATCGAAAAACAACAACTAATATGGTACGGACATGTTAGACGTATGGGGGAAGAAAGACTACCCAAAAAGATATTAGAATGGGTACCACCAGAGAAAAGAAAACGAGGGCGACCACCAACAACATGGATCTAAGGAATATCAAAAGCAATGTCAGCAAGAAATCTATCTCAAGAAGACTGGCAGAATAGACAGGCTTAGCGAACGGGAAGCCAAAGGCGTATTACGCTGTGAACGGGATATATATAGATGTTATCTGTTCTTTATTCTTTTATATGGTGTCGAAGAATAAGGCTTTAACGGGTACAATTTTTAGAAAACTAGAAGCCATTAAAATATATGTGAAGGTATAATTTGTAACTAGGTTGTTCAGTAGCGAATGGGAAAATTTACGGAAGGGGGCAAAACAGTTAAAATTCGAAAACTTTGGTATTTTATCCACATTATGCGTCATCCAGAAAGATATAATATACTTCATTTAATAATACACGTCAAGATAGGCGAAGGAAGTGGGCCAGGACAAAGAAAAACTTGATGGCTTAGAGTAAAAACGCAGTGGAGCATCGCACCTCGCCAGGCACATTGCCTCGCACATCGCATCCTGGAAAACAAATTATTTTATTCTTCAAAACGTAGCGAGCTTGACGAGGTACGATGCTTCGTGATGTGCAATGCTATTTAAATGCATTAAATTGCGCAGCAATGTGCCTGGCAAGGTGCGATGCTTCACTATAGGTTTGTTCCAACTCGATACAAAACCGTTCTTGAATCGTTACACGCATGCGCAATAACGAATAATTATGCGCAGTAACACATTTTTCGTTACTGTGCATACTCGTAACCGTTCAAGAACGGTTTTGTATCGAGTTGAAACAAACCTAATGTCTTTACACTTAGGAACCTGAGAGTAAGATTTAACAGATCCTTTGCATCCCTTTTCCGAGCTGCTGTCAACAAAATTAGTGTTAGTCTGGGCTGTTATCGGAGAATAGGCCATTTTTGGGAAAAGTTATTTACCAGCAATTTTATTGCTCAAATCGAATCTTATGATGGTATATATTAATAATATAGGTATGCAAAGTCCGCAGATAGTGTGCTACTTTTTTTATAAACAAAATGGCGCCCGAAAATCGTGTTTTTTTCAATTTTTGCTCTATAACTCCAAAGATTTTAATTTTACACCAAAAACACCCAAATAAAAATTTACCGCAATTAAACTCCGCATAGGGATGTGTTTTTTCCGATTCACTTCGACGAAAACTTTCCCCGGAAAAAGCGGGTTTTTCCAACAAAATCTTTCATTTTCAACTAAAATTTTAGGTAAGTAATTGTTAATAAATAATTAAATAACTTGGTAATGTAAAAGCCCCTTTTGTATAGATTATAATTCCAGAAGCCGATGGAAATTGAATTAACAGTTTAGCAACAATTGAATTGTTAATTAAAAATTTACGGTCGCTATAATAACGACAATAATTATGGTACATAAGAATAACTATGATTTTTTCATAAAACGGCACTATACCTATCTAATGTACTTTACAGAACTGAAATTGGACTATTTAAGCGGCCTCAGGAATATTTTAAAATTATAAAGAATTTTTTGGCTTAAAAACAAATAGAATATCTCAGGAAATATTAAATTAAATTAAATTGTAAAAAACGGTATTCGAAAAACAGCGGCAGGACGCTTCTTTTAAAAGAAAAAACGTTTAATTATGATGAGTAGTTCCTGAGATACAACTGGTCAAAGTTGACCGGAATTTACGACAAAGATATAAACAATAGGATCATAATTTTCGAACTATCACCTTTTTATTTTTGTCCTCTTTCTCCTCACCAATTTTCATATCCTGAAAATACTCATAACATATATTATTATAATAAAAACTATCGATAATACTAATACGTGTGAAAATTGCCAAAAATATCAAAATTCCAATCAAAAATTAGGTTGGAGAAAATGTAACACTCAAAGTTCAAAATCGGTATACGTTAAAAAAATGCATTTTCTCGGCTTCCCATGGAGCAATTTCCTTCATCCTTTTTTTGTTCCCAAGCAACTCGAGTAGAGCCATCGAACTAACGCATTATTAAATGTCAGACTTGCTTTTGTTTTGTTATAATAAATTAATTTATTCATTTATTATAACACAAAATTTTAATTTGTTTAAATAATTATACAGCTTTCAAATGAGAATATTTATGTTTTTAACTTTAAAAGGTACACTTGTAGTAAGTTTATCTAAAAAAAGCCTACAACTGGAAAAATATGTAGTTTTCTGTTCTTATAAATAAATTAATCTATTATAACATAACAAAAGCAAGTTTGACATTTAATAATGCGTTATTTCGATGGCCCTACTCGAGTTATTAGGGAATAAGAAAAGAATGAAGGAAATTGATCCATGGGAAGCCGAGAAAATGTATTTTTTAACGTATACCGATTTTGAACTTTGAGGGTTACATTTTCTCCAACCTAATTTTTGATTGGAATTTTGCTATTTTTGGCAATTTTCACACGTATTATCGATAGTTTTTATTATAATAATATATGATATAAGTATTTTAAAGATATGAAAATTGCTGTGGCGAAAGAGGACAAAAATTAAAAGGTGATGGTTTGAACATTATGATCCTATTGTTTATATCTTTGCTGTAAATTCCGGTGAACTTTGAACGGTTGTATCTCCGGAATAATTAAACATTTTTTCTTTTAAAAGAAGCGTCCTGCCACTGATTTTCGAATGCCGTTTTCATAATTTAATTTAGTTTAATATTTCCCGAGATATTCTATTTGTTTATAAGCCAAAAAATTGTTTATAATTTTAAAATATTTCTGAGGCCGCTTAAATATTCCAATTTTAATTCTGTAAAGTACATTAGATAGGTATAGTGTATTTTTATGAAAAAATCATAGTTATTCTTATGCAGCATAATTATTGTCGTTATTATAGCGACCGTAAATTTTTAATTAACAATTCAATTGTTGCTAAACTGTTCATTCAATTTCCATTTGCTTCTAAAGTTATAATCTATACGAAAAGTGCTTTTACATTTCCAAGTTATTTAATGATTGATTAACAATTACTTATCTAAAATTTTAGTTGAAAATTAAAGATTTTGTTGGAAAAACCCGCTTTTTCCAGGGAAAGTTTTCGTCGAAATGAATCGGGAAAAACACGTCTCTATGCAGAATTTAATGGCGGTGAATTTTTATTTAGGTGTTTTTGGTGTAAAGTTAAAATCTTTGGAGTTATAGAGCAAAAATTTAAAAAAACACGACTTTCGGGCGCCATTTTGTTTATAAAAAAAGTAGCACACTATCTGCGGACTTTGCATACCTATATTATTAATACATACAATAATGAGATTCGATTCCAGCAATAAAATTGCTGGTAAATAACTTTTCCTTGTATTTTGCTAATTAGCCCAGAGTATATAGCCAGCGTACGATATTCGAGTATGGCACAGAAATAAGAACAATCAAATACCGAAGCAAACAACATCACCATGGAAGTAAAATTAAATTAGTAAGATACATTCCATGTCAAATCACTGAGGCAAAAACTTTTGGACCTCCGATTTGTTTGAAACTTGGTGTATAGCTTCTGCGAGACGTAAAAAATAAGACATTTAAGTTTAGAAAGTCTTCTTCTTCTTCTTCTTCTTCTTTTGTTTTCTCAAAATGTTATTTTATGCGATTTTACAGTGATTTGGTGTTTATTTAAACAAATTTGCATTTTCTATCATAAATTGTCGATGGAAAAAATAATATTTGAATAGAAGGGACTCAAAAATATCATTATAAGGCATTATAATAAGTTATTTGGATTCAAAACACGTTTTTAATAAAATTTTAGTGAACACAACGTTAAAATACCGTTTTTTACATTTTCCTCCATTCCCAAAATACATCATATTTGATTTAGCTGAAAATTTGCCCACAGATAGCCAAAACAGGACTTTAAGTGGTTAAAAGTATTTGAATTATTTTAAAATACAAAAAAGGTTACATGGAATAATATCACACTCAAAAGTATATTAGTCCAGTCGGGATAGCATTTGACCTTGCATACCGAGCTGCCCAAAATTTTATTTTATTTTTCTAATCTTTAGGGGGGTTAATAGTAGCCTAAATTTAAAATCGCAAATGAATTCCTCCATTACGTTAGCCGCCATCTTGATGTTAAAGGAGAACCGTTTTTGCTCAATATCTGCTCATTTTTTCCGAACTTTTCGACAAAAATCGTAGGAACTGAAATTGTTCCAAATAAATCATATTTACAATTATTACAGATTTATTTTAACAATTTTTGTCGTGAGGTTGATATTTTCCAGGTTAATTGTACTTACAGTAGGCGCCTACGTTTTTGACTATGATATTGCACGTAACTTTTTTATTATTGCAAAATAATTCAAATTCATTTAACCACTTAAACTCCTATGTTTGGCTATCTGTGGGCAAATTTTTAGCCAAATCGAATATGATGTATTTTGGGAATGGAGGAAAATGTAAAAAACTGTATTTTAACGTTTTCTACACTATCAAATTTGATCAAAAACTTGTTTTGAATCAAAATAACTTGTTATAATGCCATATAATGACATTTTTCAATCCCTTCTATTAAGATATTATTTTTTCCATTTATACTTTACGATATAAAATGCAAATTTGTTTAAATAAATACCAATCACTGTAAAATCGCTTAAAATAACATTTTGAAAGAAAAAAGAAGAAGATGAAGACAATTCGACCATAAATGTCTTATTTTTACATTCCGCAGATGCTATATGCCAATTTTCAGACAAATCGGCGATCTAAAAGGTTTTTTGATCCAAAATTGAGTGAGTTAAAATGGAATCACCCGTAATCATAAACAAATTCAAGAGTTAGATTAAGCGTGATTTTCAATTTATCAGTATTCATAAGAAACATAAGAACAATAAAAAATACCTCGACAATTTTAAGTGGTATATGAAGCGAAATCAACACTATAATATTATAAGTACTCTGGAAGATTATAAAAACATTAATTGTATTAATTAAATATTCACTACCCTTACCAAAAGTCCATTCTCCACTAATAGTTCTGCAATGGCTGCTCCTATTCCAGAACTAGCACCAGTAACAACGGCTACTTTGCCTTTCCATCTGTCCATAGAAAGAACCATCGTGGGACTATTAACAAAATGCAGTAAGAGGAGTATCTGCCTCTCTTTTATATGCTTTTAAATCTCAATAAGCATCCTATTTATATTTATAATTGCGCAATATGTTCAAGAGGAAATGCAATTAAAAAATATATGCGTACCTACGTAATTTCCAATTATGTAGGTACTCTACTCCATAATCACTAGTATTAAAATGGTTAGAAGCATGCAACAATGCATTTTTTATTGCGTTGTGCGGTCAAAACAGAAAAATATTTGTGTTGCAGATTTGAAACGCTTCTTAATAGGCAAGGAAGTATTCACATCCGATTTCGTTAAACCATCCGATTTTCATGAAAATTGGTGAGTAGTTAGAATATAACACAAGAAACAAAAGTGACATAGTACCAACTTGCGCTTTTTGCCTGGGGGTGGATGTCACCCGTTATTGTGGGTGAAAAATTATTTTATTAAAAATAACCCCATAAATAGATATAGGGACGAATTCTAAGCAAAATGTGCTATTTCATGTTAAATTAAATAATAATTTTCATAAAAATAAATCAATACTTTTAAGTTATTAAAGATCAAAATTTTTAATTTTTTGTGAATAAAATGCATGTATTAATAAAGTTTTTCAAAAATAACTAAAAAAAGTTACGACATCGGAAGTACATAATAATCTCATATCCAGCTTCAGTGACTGCATTCTAAAAAGACGCGTAGAAACGGAATATACCGACTATTTTTTTGTATTTTTACAGCACCAAACCATTTTTATACGATTTGACATATTTTTCAAGTTCAAAATATTAACAAATAACTATCACTTTGAATTAAATTATTTTTCTATGAATGCTATACAATGTGCAACTTCTCTCTCTACATACATTCAAACCGAACAATTTCTCACGCAGTGAGAAAACTCGGCCATTGCAGTGAGAAATATTTTTCTCACGGGTTGTCTTTACATATGATCACCGTTTCCATGGTAACATGCACAATACAAACACAATTATTTTTGTCAAACAAAATGTGTTGAAGCAAAACTTACCATGAATTACCTTTCAAAACTGTTCAAATATAACTGTTAATTATAATTTTAAATAAATAAAATATATAAATTTTAAGAATATTAAATACCTACATGTATATGTAGGGGAGAGTTGGACAAAACGGGATACCATTCTTGTTTATTTTTATTACGGAAAAAATGTTAAAGAAATTATCATATTATTATTTTTTATAGGTATAAAATTTATTGAAGCACACAAAAAACATATTTTTCTACGAGCGTGCAAAAATGTCTACTTTCGCGCACGGATTTTAGTTTAGAAAGTTTCACTTTTCCGCACGAGTGTTACTTTTTCGCACACGTGTTACTTTTCCGCACGCGGTTTTACTTTTCCGCACGCGTGTTAATTTAGATATGTTAATATGGCTTTAAAGTAATTATAATACAGTACGAATTCTGTACGATTCCTGTACGAACAGACCTATTGAAAGTTTGGTTTTGACAACCTTGTCAAAGAATTAATTTGTGTATGTATTTTCATATTAATTAAATTAATTGATTAAGATTTGGTTATTTTTTAAAGACTCTTAGAAAAAGTATTGTTCCTAACTCTTGCAGAAAGTCTCTTTTCCGCACTCGACTGCTTGCCGAACTCCCGCTTCGCGTCGTTCGGCAAACTGCAGTCGCGTGCGGAAAAGAATAACTTTCTGCACTTGTTAGGAAAATAACTATTTTAGCTATTTTTAATGACTGGAAAATAGTAAAAAAATATTTAATTAAGTCCTGCACATCCTGTTTTAGCATACCACGGTTGGATAAAACGGGATAGGTTCACAATATTTAATTTTTTGCATAAAATTATCTAAGAAGTATATCTAAGTAGATATAAGACTGCAAAGCAAAATTTACCTTTGAAAAGACAATAGGTATCTTCAGTAGTCAGAAACTTAAAAATAGGCCTTTTTTATGTTTTATTGCAAAATGACAAATAAGACCTTTTATTTAGGACTAGGTACGTATATCACAACAAAAGTCACATATAAAGATGTTGTTCTTTTCTGCAGTATGAGAACACGCTTTATCGCTATTTAAAAATTAATAGGCCAACAAATAAATAGGTGGATAAAACGGGACATAAAAAACTGTATCCCATTTTATCCAACTTATAAGTGTCCCGTTTTGTCCAACTCAGACATTTTCTAAAACAAAAATGGCTCCTGCCTAAACGAGAAACTAAAATTAGATAGACTACACATGAGAATATTTGTTAATGAGTGCTTAGTTAAATGTAATAGTCACCGGAATTATATGTTTAGATATGTAGGCAATATAATGTAGAAAACAACGCACTTAAAAGTACAAAGTACCAAAAAAATAGAGTCAAACAATTCTAAACACAACAACTTTTCATCAAATATTGGCATCGAGGTAAAACAAACTGAGAATGTTAAAATGGCGACTGAGAACAAGTTTTCGTCTTTGTTCGATTGATATCAGCACTAGCTGGGTCTCTAGGCTAGGTATCCCGTTTTATCCGACTATCCCGTTTTATCCAACTCTCCCCTATTTTATTTCAATTTACTAGCTGACCCGGCAGACTTCGTACTGCCTCAATAGATAAAAACAAACTTTTGTATACAATAAACTTAAAATAAACAAAAGGAATTCGTAATTAATAAACAAAAAATGCTCGATGTGAATGAGGTTTTATTATTATTTTTAATTAATTACACTTGATGTTTGAAATAATAAAGTTTAGTTAGAAGTAACAAAATAAAGTTTGTAGTGCAACAGTTACAATCTTAAATTTGTTTATCTTATAATGAATATAACAGCTTTATTATATCTATGTACATTCAAAACAACCCTCTATTTATGATTGGGTTCTGGGAGATTCAAGTAAAAATAACTAAAACTGAATAAAATTAAATACAAATAAATAAAATCATATTAACTTAAATACAATTAAATAAAGCTAAAAAAATTAAATAAAAATAATAAATTAATTAAAAAATAATAATAAAATTAAATAAAAGAAAATATAGTTTAATAAAAATAAATAGCAAGGAGTCTACCTACTTAATTTCATATTTTTCACGTCATTATTGTGAGAGTTACGGCGTCATGGGCAACCCCCTAATGACGTACGGGTATGAAATATAGACAGCAACCTACTCCTAGTCCAGTCCAATATACCTGCAAAATTTCATAAAAATCGGTCAAGTCGTTTAGGAGGGGTATGGTAACAAACACTGCGACCGGAGAATTTTTATATAGATGTAAAATATTTAAATGGCTATTAAAAAATAACGGTCCGAGATAGAAAATTGAAAATTTAGGATTGTATGTATCTTTTGCTTCTACATCTCATAAAAATAGTAAAAAACGGTTTTTCCAAAAATCAAAAAAAATATATCAGGGGGCAACCCCCCTTATGACGTACGGGTATGAAACTCCATATTATCCTATTCCCAGTCCGCTCGAATATACGTGTAAAATTTCATAAAAATCTGTTCAGTCGTTCTCGAGTTATAAATGGTGTAACTAACATAACCTCGACTTTCTTTTATAGATGTCAAATATTTAAATGGCTATTAAAAAATAACGGTCTGAGATAGAAAATTGAAAATTTAGGATTGTATGTATCTTTTGCTTTTACATCTCATAAAAAGAGTAAAAAACGGTTTTTCCAAAAATTAAAAAAATATATCAGGGGGCAACACCCCTTATGACGTACGCGTATGAAACTCCATATTATCCTATTCCCAGTTCGCTCGAATATACGTGTAAAATTTCATAAAAATCTGTTCAGTCGTTCTCGAGTTATAAATGGTGTAACTAACATAACCTCGACTTTCTTTTATATATACAGGGTGTTTCATTAATAATTTTCCATATAGTAACTGGAGAAACCTTAGCACAAAATACGAAGATTTAACCCAAAACACTTAAATAAAATGTGGTTCTTTACTGAGTTACAGGGTGTTTTATCTAAAAATTTAAAAACTATTATTGCTCAGCATTTTAAAACTATTCGACGTATCCTTTTCGTACTTGGCAGAAAGTGCGAGTACTATACACCCTACTAAATTATGATAAACAAACGTTTCTAGCTACTACCAGAGGCGCACGACAGGGGATAGTGAATGGTTGACCCTTCTCAAATTCTACGCCACTGGCGGAATTACTATTTTAGTGCCATTTTTAGTTTCTCCAGTACTTTCTACGTAAATAATATACTCCTCATTGGTAACGATAAAGTCATTAGTTTTCGAGATATTGTAAGTTAAATATGAAACGGCACAGTTATTTTGATTATTTTATGATATGATTCATATGATTAAAATTTAAAAATTATTTGTACCCAGTACTATAAAACTATTTGGCGTATCCTTATCATACTTGGCAGAAAGTGTAGGTACTGTACACCCTACTACATTGAGATAAATAAACGTTTCTAGCTACTACCAGAGGAGTACGACAGGGGAGAGTGGCTGGTTGACCGTTCCCAAATTCTACGCCACTGACGAAATTGCTATTTTAGTATAATTTTTTGATTTTTCAATACTTCTTATGTAAATAATATACTCTTCATTCGTAACGATAAAATGATTAGTTTTCGAGATATTTGAAACTAAAACTGAAGCGACACAATACATTAATCAAAATAACCGTGTCGTTTCATTTTTAACTTCAAAGATCTCGAAAACTGATGACTTTATCGTTACGAATGAAGAGTATGTTATTTTCATATAAAGTATTGGAGAATCCAAAAATTGAACTAAAATAGCAATTCCGCCAGTGGCGTAGAATTTGGAAAGGGTCAACCATTCACTTTCCCCCGTCGTACGCCTCTGGTAATAGACAGAAACGTTTGTTTAACATAATTTAGTAGTTTCTACAGTACTTATACTTCCTGCCGAATACGAAAAGCATACATCGAATAGGTTTAAAATGCTGAGCAAAAATACTTATTAAATTTTTAGATAAAACACCCTGTAACTCAGTATGGAACCACATTTTATTTAAGTGTTTTAGGTTAAATCTTCGTATTTTGTGCTAAGGTTTCTCCAGTTACTATATGGACAATTATTAATGAAACACCCTGTATATAGATGTATATAATATACCTAATAGAACCTAAACTATTTAATTTTAAAGTTTGAACTCTTGACAAGACCGCATCCATAGAAAAAGTACGGTCTACAACACATGAGAAAATGACATATTTCTCCCTCGCTTGATTTGCGACAAACAAACTTCTGCGCTCGTGAGAAATATGTTTTTTTTTTCTCACTTGTACAATATACTATTTATGCGGATCTCGTCGAAATGAATATCTACTTTCTCTCTTGGTAATTTTCTATAAAATGCTTTCCGGTCGAGTTATTTGCAATTTTTTTGTTGAAAAATGCCTTAATTTTTTTCTAAAAATCTATTAAATGAATTACAGTTCTTATAAAAGCTTTATAATCGTGGAATCCTGCGAATCCTGTAGAATCACTTTTGGATCGTGTTACTTGTTACAATATTTTTTCTGTAGGCGTTTATTTATTATGTTAAAAGAATCTTAATGGATACATTAGCTATGCACTTTTTATTATAAATTACACGCAACATAACACTCGCTCTCATGAATACATTACTTATGAATATTAATTATAGAATTATAACAATTACTTAATACAGGGCCCCCGCAAGGCAGACTGGCGCCCGCGTGCGGGGCATATTTTAGCGCCCTTTAAATCTACTATATAAAACTAATAAATATTTTTGAAAGATTTAAACGCAGAATGAAAGACTATGTTATTACTGAGGTCGAAAATCCCTGAAAACTTCTTTAATGTTTATTTTAATAAGTAAGCGCCGGACTCCACTTGCGATTTGTAGTCCCGCGATTGTTTTGTAAATTGAACACATTGTTTCAAATACAAGTCAATCCATTTGCGACTAAATAATCGTGGATTGACTTGTATTTGAAACAATGTAATAATCAATCTTCGCGACAAAACAATCGCGCGACTATAAAATCGCAAGTGGAGTCCGGCGCTTACAGGGGTGAAAATAAAAGAGAAAGTGTGATTTTCAACCGGGGAGCAGTCGCGCCGTTAAAAAAATCTAACATTTAAGTGCTTCGAGGAAGGGTGTAGTAATGCGTGGGTATTTTTTCTTTTTTTTTTCATCTTCTTTTTTTTTGGAATTTATGGCTTTCGTGAGAATTAATTAGCTTTAAATAATAGCTAAATAATTAGCTAATAATTGTTAGAAATAATATTTCTAACATAACAAGTAAATAAAAATACTATAAACTAAAAAGGACATCGCACACATCTTATGGAAAATATAATGTCACTCAAATTCAATAAAATTTATACGAATAGATTCGTTTTAAATTAACGGTCAAATCTTATCATTGCGCCAACTCTTAATTATGATTAATTACGGCGCAAATTGCAATTAAAGTTTATCGAAATCACACTTTTGGAGTCAGTAAAACTGTCAGTTACAATCACTATTGCTCTGGGTGCTATTCAAAAGAGCTTAAACCCCGCTGGGCCTAAGCGGATTAGTGAAACCAATCCGCTGATTTATGGAGTACCGACAATTTGGGTATTATAAAATATTTTTTCTCTCTCTAACTTATGTACGTATCCATTTGATTTCAGATTTATTTATATCAATTTCTGCTCTTATTATTGAAAATATGGAGTTGGAGCAATGATAAGATTTGACCGTTAATTTAAAACGAATCTATTCGTATAAATTTTATTGTATTTGAGTGACATTATATTTTCCATAAGATGTGTGCGATGTCCTTTGTTGTAAATTGGTATTTAAATTCGTTTTTTAGATAAAATCTAACGCGCGACCGATTACGTGACAGAAAAGGGCGCGACTGTTCCCGGGTTAATTGCAAATATTTAATTCAAAAGAAACTTTTTATTTATTCTAAGATACTGTCGGCCCTCGGCAATAACGTTATCTTTCATTCTGCGTTTAATTTTTTATTTAAATACTTATTAGTTTTCTCAGGATTCGAAAAAAGTCAATACATTTAAAACACATTGAAAATTTTGACAGGCGACATTTTGCGCCTTTCCCCTTAAATTTTTTTGCTACATTAATGAAGCACCCTGTATATTAAATTAAAAATATACGTTTAAGTAAATAAACAATTAAATAATATTTTGTCATTTCAAAGTTTTCAAACAAATTTTATATAGGGTGTCTACATAACTAGGAACCATATGGGAAACGGTTTGATTATTAATTTTACGAGAAAAATTTATTCTTCATAAAAAGATCTGCATTATCTAGAATACAACCATCAAATATCAAATTTTAGGAATCTTTATATAATTTATAATTTATTTATGTAACTAACTCACAAAATTTATTAGAGCACTAAAACTAACAAGTACGTACTGTATAACTGTCAACTGTCAAATATAAGTCAAGTTATTAATGTAAACATTGTTAAATCAAAATAACAATTTACTGTTTTTACCATTCTGCGAAATACAGGGTGCTCTATAAATAAACGGTAAAACGTATAGATACTTACGTAATAGATAAAATAATAGGCCTTGGGCCCGCATATACAATTATTATTTATGACCACACCGTTGAAACTTTTTGTACTTGTTATTTGGATGGAGTCGGACAAATTTTGAGCTTGGCGCATTATGGTAGTGGGGCGTTTGTCTGTCAAGTGGTGACGAAATTGTCAATTTTATGCAAGAAAAAAATTTATTACCACATTGGTCATTCTATTTTAATCAATGGATTTTACCATATAAACAACGAAAACAATTTTGTCGGACAAAAATATTGGGGCATATGACGCGTCGGACACGCTAAATATGTCAAATTTATGAAAATAATAAATTTATTACCACATCGATAATTTTAACGGTATCTATCATAAAACCTTTTTACAATAATGTGGTAACCTTGTCGGACAATTTTCACGGGGCATATGCGCAGTCGGACGCGCCGAAGATGTCAATTTCCTGAAATTTTTTTATTTACGACCATTTTTCCGACAGCATTAGTAGGTTATAAGTAATTATATTCTTAATCAAAAAATCAAAGCGTCGGACAAAAATATTGGGGCAACTCGACAGTCGGACAAAAAATTTAATTTTTATTAGTAAAGTATACTTTCAAATTATGCTGGGTTCGTGCATCCCTTATCTTTACAACCATTTTTCCGACAAAAGTAGTAGGCTACAAGTAATTATATTCTTAAACAAAAAATATAATTGTCTGACAAAAATGTTGGGGCAAACGAACAGAAAACTTAATTCTTTTAGGCTATCGACGAGGAGGTATTATCAAAAAAAAATTTTAAAACAGTGTTTCTCAGTTACTTTTGAATCGATTTAGCTGAAAATTGGTACACACACTTAGTAAAGCATTTAAAAGGGTATGACGTAGATCGGAACCCAAAATTTTCTTAAAAAATTTTCCGACAAGAGGAAAAATTTTAGAAAAATTGTGATCTGATAATTTGTGTACATACTCCTTGAACAACGACAAACATCGTTCTGTAGTTTTTTTTCTCGAAATAAAAAAGAATTTCCGACACAAGTATCAGGTTATAAGTAGTTATATTCCAAATCAAAAAATCTAAGTGTCCGACAAAAATATTGGGTCAAATCCAAAGTAGGACAAAAAATTTAATTTTTATTAATAAACTGTCTTTTGAACCTTACTGGATTCGTGCAACCCTTACCTTTAAAACCATTTTTCCGACAACATTAGTAGGTTATAAGTAATTATATTCTTAATCAAAAAATCAAAGTGTCGGACAAAAATATTGGGGCAACTCGACAGTCGGACAATAAATTTATTTTTATTAGTAAAGTATACTTTCAAATTATGCTGGGTTCGTGCATCCCTTATCTTTACAACCATTTTTCCGACAAAAGTAGTAGGTTACAAGTAATTATATTCTTAAACAAAAAATATAATTGTCTGACAAAAATGTTGGGGCAAACGAACAGAAAACTTAATTGTTTTAGGCTATCGACGAGGAGGTATTATCAAAAAAAAATTTAAAACAGTGTTTCTCGGTTACTTTTGAATCGATTTAGCTGAAAATTGGTACACACACTTAGTAAAGCATTTAAAAGGGTATGACGTAGATCGGAACCCAAAATTTTCTTAAAAAATTTTCCGACAAGAGGGAAAATTTTAGAAAAATTGTGATCTGATAATTTGTGTACATACTCCTTGAACAACGACATCGTTCTGTATTTTTTTTTCTCGAAATAAAAAAGAATTTCCGACACAAATATCAGGTTATAAGTAGTTATATTCCATATCAAAAAATCTAAGTGTCCGACAAAAATATTGGGTCAAATCCAAAGTAGGACAAAAAATTTAATTTTTATTAATAAACTGTCTTTTGAACCTTACTGGGTTCGTGCAACCCTTACCTTTAAAACAATTTTTCCGACAACATTAGTAGGTTATAAGTAATTATATTCTTAATCAAAAAATCGAAGTGTCGGACAAAAATATTGGGGCAACTCGACAGTCGGACAAAAAATTTATTTTTATTAGTAAAGTATACTTTCAAATTATGCTGGGTTCGTGCATCCCTTATCTTTACAACCATTTTTCCGACAAAAGTAGTAGGTTACAAGTAATTATATTCTTAAACAAAAAATATAATTGTCTGACAAAAATGTTGGGGCAAACTAACAGAAATCTTAATTCTTTTAGGCTATCGACGAAGAGGTATTATCAAAAAAAAATTTAAAACAGTGTTTCTCGGTTACTTTTGAATCGATTTAGCTAAAAATTGGTACACACGCTAAGTACTACACTTAAAAGGGCATGACAAAGAATTGTACACAAAATTTTCCAAAAAGATTTTCCGACAAGAGGGAAAATTTCGGAAATTTTTTTAAAAATTTTAGAATGTTCTCTACAAGGCGGAACCCGACATCCGACGCCCTGAAGAGCACTAAGGATTATGAGAAAGAAGAAGAAGAAGGAATGTTCTCTACGTTACGTCCTTATAAATATTATAAGGTGTATTTCTACAAATTTTCAGTTTGATCTATGTAGATCTAACCGAGAAAAATTGTTTATAGTTCGCTTTGGTCTCCTTGATGCTTATTATTTTTTTATATCCCAGAGAACGGCTGTTCCCGTACATGCGACACTATATTATACAAGAAATTTTCGATTTTCTAAATGTGACTGAATTGAAAAAATTGGGCCAAATCCAGTCTTAAAATATAGGAAAAGAGATATATGTCAACCATCCATTTTGGTCCAAGGGTGTGGATTTTACGTCCCATTTAGAGTCTGTTTTTCGTTCTCGTCCCCAAAACTCCCAAAAATTTAGAAAATTTAAGTCCGACTTTACAGCTTCCTTTAGTACTGAACATTACCTTTCCAAAGCATGTTTAATTTTGAAAATTCTTCTCTTCTTCTTCTTCTTCTTCCTTTTATATAGACATTACTCTGTCTGTTTTTCAATGTGCCTCCAGTAAGTTGTCATTCCACCTTTTTCGTGGTCTTCCCACTGATCGTCTTCCTATTGGGGAACCTTCTCTGACCGTCCTTACTACTCTATTTGTTGTCATTCGGCTTATGTGGTCGTTCTATTCTACTCTTCTGCTTTTCACCCCATAGGCGTAACCAGGGGGTGGTTTTGGGGGTTATAACCCCCCTTTTGGGTGTACTTTGAGCTCTATACGCTTAACACAATTATTATTCCATACCCCCAGATACCTTCAAGTAGACGTAACTCCCCCTTAGGATCATCCTGGTTACACCTCTGTTTCACCCAGTTATTAATGTTGTCCACCTTGCATCTCCTTCATATATCTGCACTTCTAGCTCTATCCCACAGCGTCTTACCATCGATTTTTCGCAATGTTTTCATCTCTGCTGTTTCTATAGCATTATTTTTGTCCTTTCTGTATCAGGTTGTGTTTCTGCCGCGTATGTCATTATTGGTCTGATGACTCTTTTGTAAATTCTGCCTTTCACTTCTTTTCTGATGTTTTTATTTCTCTATATTGTTTCATTCAGGCAACCTGCGGCTCTGTTTGCTTTATTCACCTGATCTTCCACTTTTGTTTCGAGCTTTCCGTAGCTGCATAGTGTGATGCCTAGATATTTAAACTCCATGACTTGTTCTATTATTTGACCCTCCAGCTCTAATTTACACCTTATTAGATCTGGTGTTATAACCATGCATTTAGTCTTTTTTAGAGAAATTTACATGTTAAATTTTCTAGCGGTTATATTAAATTCGTGCAGCATACGTTGTAAATCATCTTCACTTTGAGAGATTAGTATTGCGTCGTCTGCATAGCAGATTATTTTAAGTGGTTTTTCTCCCATTTGGTATTCTTTTTTTGTTCTTACTTTTTTTATTATTTCGTCCATGATCAGGTTGAACAACAGAGGACTCAGGGAATCTCCCTGTCTTATCCCATTGTAATTTTGAAAATTGTATATACCATTCAAAAGTTACCGATCTCAGAAATTTTATTCAATTTCTATTTAAAAAGGGAAAAATGTTTTTTCTCAAAGTTCGCATCACCCCGTGGAATATTCTAGCATCTATAAAATACTAAAATTAAAACCTAACTATAGCCTCATTCCTTCTCAACATTCAGTTTTTTCATTCATTCGTTTATGTTGGATAATAAAAAAGTTAAGGACTTTAATAACTAGCCATGTTTTTCATAGACAAAGTGTGTTTTTAAATGGCAAACTTTAAGGAGTAATTGTGCATGACAAAATAAAGTCAGTTTGCTTTACGAGAAAAACGTATGTCCACAAATGCATCGTTTCCGAATAGGGGGTGTTGAAGTTTTTCTGACAAACTGACGATTTATTTATTGCTTTAAAACCAGTTGAGATATGCAAATGAAATTTGGTGGGTTTTAAGAGGT
Source organism: Diabrotica virgifera virgifera (assembly GCF_917563875.1). Classification (NCBI taxonomy): domain Eukaryota; kingdom Metazoa; phylum Arthropoda; class Insecta; order Coleoptera; family Chrysomelidae; genus Diabrotica; species Diabrotica virgifera. Next base: position 22,744,716 of record NC_065447.1, on the reverse strand, counting down.
AGTTATTGCACATTTTTAACTACAGTTAAGAATTTAATATTCACCATTGGCGCGCATACGGGTAATATGAGCCGAAAAATACGTAATTTAATATGAAGTCAAAAATGTATAAAAATTAATTTTTTTTAAATTGTACCAAAACGCCCCATTATTTTTGTCCGACAAGTGATCCAATATTCATTACACATGTAAAAAAACAGTACAAAATAAAAATAACATCTGTGGTAATAAATAAAAAAATTTCAGGAGATTGACATTTTCGGCGGGTCCGACTGCGCATATGCCCCGTGAAAATTGTCCGACAAGGTTACCACATTATTGTAAAAAGGTTTTATGGTAGATACCGTTAAAATTATCCATGTGGTAATAAATTTATTATTTTCATAAATTTTAAGTTATTTTTCGGGTGTAACTTCAATGATATTATGCTAAAAATGATGGTGTATCGCATATTTAAAATGCGTTTATCTCGAAAACGGTTGAGTTTAGGAAGATGAAAGAAGTATACCTTTATTAAGTAAAACTAATAGGAAAATAAAAATTTTAATGTCAAAATTATACAGAGTGAGGGATAAAAAAAATTGAACGTAATAAATGAGTGCTGAAAGGCATATGTGGCGCCCTCTGGGCAATGCATAATTTTTGGTAAGGAATTTAGATTTCTCGACCCAAGAAACCCCCAAATATAAAATTTCATGTTGTTATCTCATACCTATCAGGAAATATTAAATAATACATAAAAAAAAAGTTTAACTTTGACACCCTGTATCTCGGCTATTATAAACTTTGTACTAAGGTAAGTTAGCTTAAATCGGCCTATTTTAACCTCAGGAACCTGAGGTTAAGCTATGGCCCATTCTTTACCAAACACCCTGTATGCATAAAAATTACTTCTTCTTTTAATTGTACCAAAACGCCCCATTATTTTTGTCCGACAAGTGATCCAATATGCATTACACATGTAAAAGAACAGTACAAAATAAAAATGACATCTGTGGTAATAAATAAAAAATTTTCAGGAAATTGACATCTTCGGTGCGTCCGACTGCGCATATGCCCCGTGAAAATTGTCCGACAAGGTTACCACATTATTGTAAAAAGGTTTTATGATAGATACCGTTAAAATTACCGATGTGGTAATAAATTTATTATTTTCATAAATTTGACATATTTAGCGTGTCCGACGCGTCATATGCCCCAATATTTTTGTCCGACAAAATTGTTTTCGTTGTTTATATGATAAAATCCATTGATTAAAATAGAATGACCAATGTGGTAATAAATTTTTTTCTTGCATAAAATTGACAACTTCGTCACCGCTTGACAGACAAACGCCCCACTACCATAATGCGCCAAGCTCAAAATTTGTCCGACTCCACCCAAATAACAAGTACAAAAAGTTTCAACGGTGTGGTCATAAATAATAATTGTATATGCGGGCCCAAGGCCTATAATGTATAGGACGTCAATAAGTTATTTCATCAATGACATACCACGACGTCACTTTTCCTCCCTAGGGAGGAAAAGTACGACTTTGCTCCCTAGGGAGGAAAAGTACGACTTTGCTCCCTACAGTCAGGTCAGGAAAAGTAATAATTATTTTTTATCTAATAACACAATTTTTGATTTTTGAGATTTCTCTAGCTGTTCATGAAATAAATAAAATTGTTCATAAAAAATGATTATCTCATTTAATATAAATATTTCTTATTTACCAAACCTTCGGTTTGGTGCCCCTTTGGGGTTACGCCCGCGTGCGCCGCACGCGTTGCACGCCCGGTTACGGGGGCCCTGACTTAATATCCCTAATAATATTAATGTAGTATTTAACAGTATTTTATGTAACAGTATTTAAATTAGTATTATCAGACGTATCAGTAGTTATTATAGTTTTCGAAATATTAATTTAGTTACGACCCTTTTCAATCTGTGATGTTATGAAAATTTTGTTTTTTTAAAAAATTTTCTACATATCTCTTTGCTACATTGATTGACTTCCAGCCTCCGTATCTCTTCAAATTGATTATTCAGCAATTTTGCAGGCAATATTATCTACCAAAAGTATGAATATCAGTAGTTTGTGTAATACATTTTCCGTTTTTGTAATATTATGTATACTGTATACAAATAATATACGATGGAGTTGTATGGCAGTTTCAGAGTTATGCTTCTTTTCATAAGCATTTTTCAGTGCGTCACAAATGATAGAAAAAAAGGTAAGTCCATGATAATGTACATTTTAGTGACATGACATTTTAGTTAAATCTGACAGTTGTCAAATTTTATTTGCAATTTGGCATAAAAACAAATCAATTGTGTTTATTGCATTTACAAAATGGTATTTTCTTTGATTTGTATAGTCTTTTAAATTGTTCAGATTATATTCGTAGATATATTATATAATTCGCAAATTATTTTATTTCGATTATAGCGCCATCTATTGACAACTAAAATAAATGTTATAAATGTCACCGACGAAATGTAATCACCGACGTGCGTTTTTTTTTCTGTCACATACAATTTAATGCGTTAGAAAGAAATCGAAAAACTGTGACGCACTGAAAGATCCTCATGAGAAAAAGCACAAATACTTCAAAACAGCCTACTACAACGCATTGTAAAATTAACTGTTGGAGAGAATTATATTTTTCAACAGGAATAAGTAGCTTGTACCAGGGCCAGAACCACAAAAAACTGGTTTGGAAAGCATAATATAAACATCATTTTTTGGCCTTCTAATATAGGTCTGGATCCCGCGTATGAAAAAAAAGTTGATTAATAGCAAGCTGAAAATTTGTTAATAACTTAAGGGTGTCTAGTCGAATAAACTTTGATATATGGGAACACTGAAACAGGGGTAGTTTTAATTGTGGAACAGGTTAAAAATGTGGAACAGTCACAGCACGAAAACGGCACATTTATTTTGTCCGACAGAACAGACTTAAACTCTCCGAACAGAGATTAAACTCTTATGAAAAAATCAGACTGCTATTTATTACCTGTCATAATTCCTGTCATTTGACATATTCTACATGTTCCACTCATTAAAACGCCCATTTGATGATAAATAGCAGTCTGATTTTTGCATGAGAGTTTAATCTCTGTTCGAAGAGTTTAAGTATGTTCTGTCGGACAAAATAAATGTGCCGTTTTCGTGCTGTGACCGTTCCAAATTTTTAACCTGTTCCACAATTAAAACTACCCCTGTTCCAGTGTTCACACATATCAAAGTTTATTCGACTAGACACCCTTAAGCTATTAACAAATTTTCAGCTTGCTATTAATCAACTTTTTTTTCATACGCGGGATCCAGACCTAATAGTTTTGACCTAAATGTCATTGAAACAGTATATCATCAAATGAAAGAGATACTAAAGAACAGCCCACAATGGAGTACCTACACGTAAAAGCCAAAATAGAGCAGATTTAGAATGAATTTACCCCCAAATAGTGCAAATTGTTAGTCTAGTCCAGCGGTCGCCAATTAGCGGACCGCGGTCCGCATCCGAACCGTGAGCTACTTTTGTGCGGACCGTCATTAAATTCAGAATATAATAGCGTTTGGCAAAATGTTTGGCCATGAAATTGTATATTATGTTTGACTCAACTTATGTGTGCGAAGCCGCTTTATCAAGAATGAACTTTATTAAAAATCGGTACAGATCTCAGCTAACAGATGAATATCTCAACTCCCCAATGAGAATAAATTGCACCAAACTCACTCCAAACTTCAGAAAGGTTGTACATAAAAATAAATGTCATTTTTCTCACTGATAATTTAATTTTGTAAAAAATGACAAATTTTTTGATTCTGTTTTTTTTTTGTGGATTCCTGTTGAAAAATGTCCCCTTAAACAAATCAGAAGGGGCCCGGCATGCCGGGCAAAACAATCTTTTTATACAAATTCAAAATTACCTTTTAGCCCCGAAAATTGTATTTAAAAAAGGGTATCTTGTCATTTTGTTCAAAAGTTGATGGTTTTCGAGTTATTAGCGATTTAAAATCTGAAAAATATGAAAATACCTACGCATCTTCGAGGTTTGAAAACTCATGTAAATTATTAGTCTTCAGGTTGCCAAGTGCCTAAATTGACGTTTATAAATTCAATTTCAAGATTCTAACGAGTAATCGGGACTTACTTCAATATAGACCGTTGTTTTTTAATTGTTAATTATGCGAGTCCACTCGACAAGTCGCCGCACATCGCAATTTATGGTGCGTCTCTGTCGCACTTATTATACATATTATACGTGCTTATGCAAAAAATACCCAACAAATACTTCACATTTATTAAAATTTTATAATTTATTATTAACATGTTTTTTCTTAATGATTTATTTATTTATTCAATTAATTATTGCCAATGTGCTAATTAAATACGCCAATAAAAACAAACGGTCGAAATTGAAATAAACCCCGATAACTCATCAGAATCTTGAAATTGAATGTTTAAACTTCAATTTAGGCACTTGACAACAGCAAAAATAATAATGTAAACATGAATTTTCAAGCTTCGAAAATGCTTATTTTCGCATTTTTCAGTTTATAAATCGCTTAAAACTTAAAATCTATCAAGTTTTGAGAAAAATGACAGAAAATCTTTTTTGTTTAAGTTGACCCAAAAATGCTAAAAACATATTTTTGGGAGCAAAAAAGGATTTATTAAAAAGCTGTAAAAATAATGTCTGCCTAAAAATTTCGCACTTCACCCTTCTGATTTGTTTACCGAATTGGAACAACCAGACAGGTAGGTAGTGATAACTTCGAATCCCGGGAGTGTCATAGGTTTTCGAAACGGACCCTCAGGAAATATAATTGGTGACCCCACTGGTCTAGTCAATGCACAACCGAATTTGAGCTGTTATAAAGTCCAAAAAAGCCGATGCTACTCAGTTTTAAATATAAATATTCATTTAATGTCCCAATATTTAGATGCCAACAAAATAATAATTTTTTATTATTTTAATTAGTTCTGCTAGATTATGTATTTTAAGTTTTTCTGTCGTTGATTGAACATCGCTACATAATTTGTAATTAACTAATTACATAATATTATTCTACAAAATATTATTATAAGAAAACCATTATTATCTGAATTTTGTGCTTGTATTTTAATTGGTACACGTATTTTATTCATTAAGGGCCGGTTATTCGAACGCTAATCAACATTGATCACTATCAAATACTTAATTACTGTCACAACTGTCAATGTCAACTTTGGTTGGGTTGCCGAAAACATAATTATTGATGACAATTATGAAATTAATAATTGTTAAATGTAAAAGTTAATAATTGTTATGTTAATTGACTAACTAATCTCATTATTATAATTAACTATGTTTTCAGCAACCCAACCAAAGTTGACATTGACATTTGTGACAGTAATTAAGTATTTGATAGTGATCAATGTTGATTAGCGTTCGAACAAGCGACCCTAAATCAAATACAATGTAAATCAAAATGCAATTACATAATAAAAACAGATTATTTTGAAATTATTTATTTAACTAATTTATAACATTTTGAACTTGTTAAGAAATACATTTATGGAATAAGTAGTGTTATTATATTGATGATAAATAATGCAAATAAACTTAAAAATATTTGAAGAATATATAAATTTAAAACTGTTCCCCCACTGGCTTGATCGTTAACTCGTGAACCTAAAAGCAGAAATAATTATTTAGCACATTTTAAGTAAAAAATTGTTACGTTGATTTTGAGAAGGCTTTTGACAAAGTAAGACATGAAAAATTAGTCCAAATTCTAAAGACAAAAAACATAGACAAAAGGGACTTACGAATAATAACAAACCTTTACTGGAATCAAAGAGCACAAATTGTAATAGATAACGAACCCAGTCCAGAAATTGAAATCAGGAGAGGAGTTCGGCAGGGATGTATTATGTCTCCATTACTCTTTAATGCATATAGTGAAGCCATTTTTGAAGAAGCATTGCTATCTCAAAGTGAAGGAATAATAATTAACGGAAGATCTATTAACAACATAAGATACGCAGATGACACCGTGATTATAGCAAGCTCTGCTGAACAACTCCAACTACTACTGAACAAAACAAACAATTTCTGTAAAGAATATGGACTAAAAATGCATATAAAAAAGACCAAATACATGATAATAACTAAGAAAACAAACATACAAACAAGCATACATTTGGGAAATGTGCCGATAGAAAGGGTTGATAAATACAAATACCTAGGAACCTGGATTTCAGAGAAAAATGATCAAACAACAGAAATAAGGACCAGGATATAAATTGCAAGAAATGCGTTTGTAAAGATGAAAACAGTTCTCTGCAACAAAGACCTTAGTTTAGAACTGAGAGCAAGAGCTTTGAGATGCTACGTGTTCTCGATACTACAATATGGACTTAAAAGCTGGACATTAAAGCAAGAACACATAAATAAGCTACAGTCATTTGAAATGTGGTGTTACAGAAGAATGCTTGGACACAGAGGAAAACGAACACGGAAGTACTGCGAGAAATGGGTAAAGAATGCGAAATAATAAACACAATAAAAATAAGAAAGTTACAATATCTGGGACACGTAATGAGGGGACCTCGATATGAAATGCTAAGACTGATAATACAGGGAAAGATAAGAGGCGGAAGGAGTATAGGAAGAAGGAGAGTGTCATGATTAAAGAATTTAAGGGACTGGTTTAGATGCAGTTCTATAGAACTCTTTAGAGCAGCGGTGGATAGAGTAAAGATAGTGATGATGATATCCAACCTCCGATTAGGAGACGGCACTTGAAGAAGAAGAAGAAGAAGTAAAAAATTAAAGATAATAATAATAGTCTTCCGTTATATACTGCTAACGCGGCTTTGGGATTATAGCGAGGTATTCTGCTATGTCCAGGGCCAACGGTATACAAAGAAGGTAAGAGGGCCACTCCAGTGCTACGCTTAAACCGCCTATTATTACCCCTCGTTTTACCCAAGGTATAGGCGTAGAACCACTTTTCGAAAAATTGGAAGTAAAATCTGTAGTCGCGCATGGCGACCGCGATTTTAACAGGGAAAACCCGCATCCACCACTGGTGAATTACCAATTGCGTACTGCCGGTATTACTTCTTGAGATTAAAGCGCCGACAGAGGAGTGGTTTTACTGTGGTATAGGTAATGGATTTTGTGAAGAGCTGTGTCCTTGAAAATTTCACATACACTAGTGTATACTTGATCGGTATAATTCATAGCTCTTGTCAAAATCCAATACCTTAATAATACCTGTATAACTAAATATTTTCGATTTTAAAATACTGTAAAACGTAAAAGACTTTAAAGAGTCTCAGTAAGAAATGAGATACTTCATTATATTCCATGTGACATTTTCAAGGTCATAGTTCTTCCCAAAATCGATTACCTATACCCATTTTTATTCAGGCAGAACTCGTCAAATATCGGCGGGAATGAGTTCAATTTTGTTACTCGGGGGGTTTTTCGGGGTCGCTGAGAACGAATATGATGTCGAAAGTGAGCTCCGGAGTACCTGGTGTCCAGAGTACCTACTGTTTGCCTCGTCTTGTGGAGTTTTCGGCAAAAAATTTATTAAAACATTAGTCAAAAATTATTACTCGGGGGGTTTTTGTGTCGCTGACGACGAATGTGACATAGGAAGTGATCTACGGAGTGCCTGGTACCCAGGGTACCCACTGTTTACCTCGTTTTCTGGAGTTTTTAGCAAATTTATTAAAAAATTAGTCAAAATTCCTTACTTGGGCGGTTTTTGGGGTCTCTGACGACGAATATGACATCGAAAATGATCTCCGGAGTACCTGGTGCCCAGGGTACCTACTGTTTACCTCGTCTTCTGGAGTTCTCGGCAAATTTATTAAAAAATTAGTCAAAATTCATTACTTGGGGGGTTTTTGGGGTCTCTAACGACGAATATGACATCGAAAATGATCTCCAGAGTACCTGATGCCCAGGGTACCTACTGTTTACCTCGTCTTCTGGAGTTTTCTGCAAATTCATTAAAAAATTAGTCAAAAATCATTAGTCACAAGATAAACAATAGGCACCTTGGGCACCAGGTACTCCGGAGATCACTTCCGATGTCATATTCGTCGTCAGAGACCCCAAAACCCCCGACTAATTAATTCTGACTAATTTTTTAATGAATTTGCCGAAAACTCCAGAAAACGAGGTAAACAATAGACAATCTGGATACCAGGTACTCCGTAGATCACTTCCGATGTCATATTCGTCGTCAGCGGCCCAAAAACCCCCAAGTAATGATTTTTGGCTAATTTTTTAATGAATTTGCCGAAAACTCCAAAAGGAGAAGGTACCCTGTGCACCAGGTATTCCAGAGATCACTTCTGATGTCATATTCGTCGTTAGCGACCCCAAAAAACCCCGAGTAATTATTTTTGACTAATTTTTTAATAAATTTTTTGCCGAAAACTCCACAAGACGGGGTAAACAGTAGGTATCTTGGGCACCAGGTATTCCGGAAATCACTTCCGATGTCATATTCGTCGTTAGCGGCCCCAAAACCCCGAGTAATGATTTTTGACTAATGTTTTAATGAATTTGCCGAAAACTCCACAAGACGAGGTAAACAGTAGGTACCCTGGGCACCAGGTACTGCGGAGATCACTTTCGATGTCATATTCGTTTTCAGCGACCCCAAAAACCCACCAGTAACAAAATTGAACTCATTTTCGCCGATAATTGACGAGTTCTGGAATTTTTTAATTGTCTGTTTGAGATGCATTTTAAGAATGCATTTTTGTATGCAGTTTTTCAATATTTTATCATAGCTAGGGCTTACAAAGTGTCCTGGCGCATTCACGAATTGAATGCAAAAAGAATTATTAAGATCCGTCTTTTTTTGTCTGTCTCTTTTTTTCGGAGGTTCAGTGCTTCATTGCTTCGACTAATGTATGATGCATTTTGCCAGAACTTTGAGGGAATATTATGTGACATTTAAGGAAATAATGAGAGCTGTAAGGAAACAGGTCTAGATTTGAACAAACGGAAATTCAAAATACTAGCAAGAAGTAAACAAAAAAATAAAAAACCGTCTATATGTATACAGTACCTCAGCAAGTTGATCAAATTGTTTACCTTGGATAACAGTTAAATTGTAATGCAGAGAGTCACGGTAAAATTAGGTCCAGAACTGAGCAGGCCAGAGCCGCTTTTAGAAGGATCTCCAAGGTATTATACAGGGTGTTTCATTAATAATTGTCCATATAGTAACTAGAGAAACCTTAGCTCAAAATACGAAGATTTAACCTAAAACACTTCAATAAAATGTGGTTCCTTACTGAGTTACAGGGTGTTTTATCTAAAAATTTAAAAATTATTTTTGCTCAGTATTTTCAAACTATTTGACATATCCTTTTCATACTTAACATAAAGTGCGACTACTATACACCCTACTAAATTATGGTACACAAACGTTTCTAGCTACTACCAGAGGCGTACGACAGGGGATAGTGAATGGTTGACCCTTCTCAAATTCTACGCCACTGGAGGAATTACTATTTTAGTGCCATTTTTAGATTCACCAATACAGGGCCCCCGCTACCATATGTGCAAAGTGTGCAATGCACACGGGCGCCATCCTTTAGGGACGGGCGCCAAAAGTTAAGGATGTAATAATGAAAGAAATTAATCCTAAAAAAGCTCCTGGTTATGATCTGATAACGGGTAGGATACTACAAAAATTAACAAAGAAAGGAGTAACGGCAATATTACAAATTTTTAATGCAATAATAAGATTAAATTATTTTCCGCAACAACTGAAAATGGCAGTTATAATTATGATCCCAAAACCAGGAAAAAAACTAGAGGAATTAACATCATATAGGCCAATAAGTTTACTGCCTGTGCTTTCCAAAGTGCTGGAAAAATTAATAATTAAAAGCATCAAGCCAATACTAGATAGCAAAAATCTCATACCAGAACATCAGTTTGGGTTTAGACAAGAACATGGAACCATAGAGCAAGTCCATAGACTAGTAAAACATATCAGCAACGACTTTGAAAATAAACGATATTGCTCAGCAGCGTTTCTTGACATAAGCCAAGCGTTCGATAAAGTCTGGCACAAAGGCCTACTCTATAAACTAAAAAACCTATTGCCTCATCCGTATTATGAACTTCTAAATTCTTACTTATCTGACAGATTCTTTTCAGTTAAATACCATTCAGAATATTCAGAATTACACCAAATAAAATCAGGAGTACCGCAAGGTAGCGTGTTAGGACCAATGCTGTACCAGCTTTTTACTGCAGATCTACCAACTTCAAGAACTACAATAACAGCAACCTTCGCAGATGACACTGCAATACTCGCCTCACATCATGATCCAGTAACTGCCTCAAGAAACTTACAAGCCAGCCTTAATAATATCCAAGCAAGGTTAAAAAAATGGAAAATTTGAGTTAATGAGACCAAATCAACCCATGTTACCTTTACACTAAGAAGAGGTATATGTCCAGCAGTGTTATTAAATAATCAAATGATTAGTCAGAGAAATGAAGTCAAATATTTAGGTTTACATCTTGACAGAAGATTAACATGGAGAACACATATATTTACAAAACGAAAACAATTGGGTCTCAAACTAAGACAACTTTACTGGCTTATTGGCAGAAAATCACAATTAAATCTCACAAATAAGCTCTTAATATATAAAGCCGTACTGAAGCCAATATGGACGTATGGAATTCAATTATGGGGTTCTGCTAGTAATTCAAACCTAGAAATCCTACAAAGATTCCAGAACAAAGTTCTTCGAATTATAGTGAGTGCTCCGTGGTATGTTTCGAACAACATAATAGAAAAAGACCTACAAGTTCAATCCGTAAAAACTGAAGTCACAAAGTACAGTGAAAAATACAAAAACAAAACTAGTGCTCATTCTAATCACTTAGTGCGCGAACTGTTTAATGTCAACGATGAAGTGCGTCGACTAAAGCGTTTTAAGCCTACAGACTTATTAAACAGATTTAAATAAAATTAATTAACATTTACCACTACATTATTAACTTTGTTTGTTAATTATATGTTAAAGGAAGCCTCTCACTGGAGAGAATTCCTACATGTCATTTGTTCTTCTAATAATTGTCATAAAATTTACTTATTGTTACGAGTGATAACAGATTGTAAATTAAATGGAGCTTAAAAAAATACTTAAAGTGCGACTACTATACACCCTACTAAATTATGGTACACAAACGTTTCTAGCTACTACCAGAGGCGTACGACAGGGGATAGTGAATGGTTGACCCTTCTCAAATTCTACGCCACTGGAGGAATTACTATTTTAGTGCCATTTTTAGATTCACCAATACAGGGGCCCCGCTACCATATGTGCAAAGTGTGCAATGCACACGGGCGCCATCCTTTAGGGACGGGCGCCAAAACACGGGGTCAAAAATTGCAAAAAAAAAACAAAAATTAATTTTAAAATAATAGTTGAGAAATATAAATAGGCTAAGTATAAACAGGAGAAAACAAGTAGAAAAACAGAATACTTCGGCGATATAATTAGAGAACCTAAATACCATCTACTTCTCCTTATAATACAAGGAAAAGTGTAAGGAAAGAGATGGATTGGTCGAAAAAAATTTTCATGGACACGACACCTAAAGAAGAAGGTATAAATACACACGAAATTTTATTAGCATATCATCCAGTTACTGCCGATTTTTATGGCGAGAACATCTCAGGAGTCAGGAATTTTAATTTATTTTGTTATGATTTTATTCCATTTTTTTCATTTTGATATTTTAGTCTTCAAATAATAGTCCATGTACTCACGGTTTTTGCTGTGAATTTTAAAGAATTGCTTGTATTGACATGAAATTTGGCATACACATAGCTAACATGTCAAATAAAAAAGTGATATTGTGCTGATGTGCCAGGGCTTTTGCCCTGAGAGTGAGTTTAACCCCTTCTTGGGGGTAAAAAACATACATTCAAAATAATTCCGGAATTGGATGAACTGAGTAATTCTAAGCAACCGTGGTTCGATCGAGTTTTTCACCAATTCAATATTTTTAGAGTTATTTTCGAGTAAATATGTTCATTTTTCAACAAAAGAACCACGTTTTTAGACGGTTTTTCGCAAATAACTCAAAAAGTAAGTATGTTATCGAAAAAAAATTTTCTTAGCAAAAATATAGCTTACAAGAAAGTGAAAAAAATGTTTTATATATGAAGTCTGTAAACCCAGTAGAAGCAGAGTTGTAGCTAATGAAAAGTAGGTTCTTATTCGTCAAATTCCAAATCAAATTTTTCTACGTGAAATAACCAAAAAATGAAGCATTTTTTGGGGGAAAACTCATTACAACTTCTTTAAAGTGTTTAAAAAAAGCTATGTTTTTATTATTTTTTTTTAGTTTCTAGCATCAAAAGTAAGTAAGTTCAACGCTCAAAATAAAGTTGGTCGCTTTTTTAATAAAAAAAATCGTAAAAATCACCCCTAATGAAGGGGAAATGTCCCTAAATTAATCGTTATGGCTTTAACATTTACTTTATATAAAATATGTATTATTTATGTGATCTTTAAGTTTCATCGGTTCAAAAAGGTCATTTTTGAAAAATTTGGTTTTAAAGAATTACTTTTTAATTTTGAAAAAAATTCCATTTAAAAGAAACTTACAAATTATTATTCAAAAATCTCAAAAAGTAAAAAATGTAGGTTTGGGTCTTCTGAATATATTGAATTTTTTGTTTTCCTATAAGATAAAAATTGTGTAAGATATGGCTGTTCGAAATTTGCATACACTTGTGATTAGTGACTCGTTCAAGCCCTTTTAACTACAGCCTTTTCAAAAATACACATTTTGAACCCATAAAACTTCAATCATATAAAAAATACATAAGTAAATAAAGTAACTTGTAGTTTGGGATGTTAATTAGGGGGTGATTTTCACGATTTTTTTACCAAAAAAGGGAACCAACATTATTTTGAGAGTAACGTCCTTATTTTTAATGTTATAAACATAAAAAAAATAAAAATAAAGCTTCTTTATGGATACTTTTTATTAGATTTAACTCTGCTTTCTACTGGACATGCAGACTTCATATTGTACATTTTTTTCACTTTTTTATGAGCTATATTTTTGCTAAGAATATGTTTTTCGATAAAGTTCTTACTTTTTTAGCTATTTGCGAAAAACCGTCTAAGGTGTTTTATTCTTGGTGAAAAATGAACATATTTATCCGCAAATAACTCGAAAAGTATTGACTTAGTGAAAAAACTCTGTAGAACGAAAGTCGCTTAAAATTAGTCATTTTATCCATTTTCAGACTTTTTTGGACGTATGTTTTTTCACCCCCGCGCGAGAAGGGGTGAAACTTATATTTAAGACAAAAGCAGAATCGGAACAATATCACTTTTTTCTTTGACATGTTAGCTATGATGTGTATGTCAAATTCCATACCGATCCAAGCGGTTCTTTAAAATTCATAAATTTTGTAATATTTTACCGTGATTGAATGGACTATAAAATAAATATGACTTCTAAAGTTTATAATAAACTTCGAAAGTTTATCCAAAATGCTTTAAGGGGCGCCAAAATCCTTTTTTGCACACAGGCGCCAGTAACCCTTACGGGGGCCCTGCACCAATACTTTCTACGTAAATAATACTTCATTGGTAACGATAAAGTCATTAGTTTTCGAGATATTTGAAGTTAAATATGAAACGGCACAGTTATTTTGATTAATTTATGATATGATTCATATGATTAAAATTTAAAAATTATTTGTAGCCAGTACTTTAAAACTATTTGGCGTGTCCTTATCATACTTGGCAGAAAGTGTAGGCACTGTACACCCTAATAAATTAAGATAAATAAACGTTTCTAGCTACAACCAGAGACGTACGACAGCGGATAGTGGCTGGTTGACTCTTCCCAAATTCTACGCCACTGACGAAATTGCTATTTTAGTGTAATTTTTTTATTTTCCAATACTATTTACGTAAATAATATACTATTCATTCGTAACGATAAAATGATTAGTTTTCGAGATATTTGAAATTAAAAATGAAGGGATAAAAATATTAATCAAAATAACCGTGTCGTTTCATTTTCAACTTCAAAGATCTTGAAAACTAATGACTTTATCGTTACGAATGAAGAGGATATTATTTTCATAGAAAATATTGGAGATTCCAAAAATTAAACTAAAATAGCAATTCCGCCAGTGGCGTAGAATTTGGAAAGGGTGAACCATTCACTTTCCCCATCGTACGCCTCTGGGAACAGCCAGAAACGTTTTTTTAACATAATTTAGTAGTTTGTACAGTACCTATACTTCCCGCAAAGTATAAAAGGATACGTCAAATAGTTTTAAAATACTGAGCAAAAATAGATTTAAATTTTTAGATAAAACACCCTGTAACTCAGTAAGGAACCACATTTTATTTAAGTGTTTTAGGTTAAATCTTCGTATTTTGTGCTAAGGTTTCTCCAGTTACTATATGGACAATTTTTAATGAAACAGCCTGTATAACAGAGACCTAAAATTGACATTACGGATCCGCCTACTTCGCTGCTACGTGTTCTTCGGCCTTACTTTATGGTGTTGAATCTTAGACTGTGAATAAAAGTGATCTAAATCGCCTTGGAACTTTCAACATGTGGTACTAGAGAAGAAATTTAAAAGTTTCTTGGGGCAAGAAAATTCAAAACTCCACAATACTAGAACGTTTCAGTAAGAATACTGAGATTATAACATGCATCAAAATGAGAAATCTGGATACTTCGGACATGTTGTGAGAGATACCAATTATAGGTAGCTACAAAATATTATGCAACGGAAAATTAACGGCAAATGCAGTCCAAGACGAAGAAATACTTTATGATTTTTTCAGTGACAGATATTAGCCATTCAGCCAGTTGCAATAGATTCTCGCCTAGGGGCCCATCAAGACATTTTTAATAGACAGATAATATTGGATTATTAATAAGGTGTTAACATTTAGAATAAACAAAGTATACAAAATATATACTTCTACACTATCATGGAAAATTCCATTCTCTCGTACAAATCTAACAACATGGTTGAAGAAGTTGCAAGAATGGTATGGTATTGGTACAGGCGTGCTATTTAGGGTGGCAGTGAATAAAAATAAGATAACTATGATAGTAACCAACATTCTAAAAAAGACTAAAAGGACATTGTGAATGAATAAGGAGAAGGAAATAAATACCAAAGACAAAATTATAATTACCTGCACATGAGGTGGTGTAGAGAGTGCATATAATACTCCATCTGCTATATCTTCAGGGTTTAATATAGTTTTTGACAACACTTCGTTGAAATACTGAGAATCTCTCATGTTATCAAAGATTTCAGTGTCAACTGCACCCGGGCTCACGCTCTAAAAACAAAAAAATTCCAGTATATATACAAAAATTTTATTAATGATGACTACTAAGTTAAAAATTGGGACGATCATTTAAACATAT
Organism: Diabrotica virgifera virgifera; assembly: GCF_917563875.1. NCBI lineage: Eukaryota > Metazoa > Arthropoda > Insecta > Coleoptera > Chrysomelidae > Diabrotica > Diabrotica virgifera. The sequence goes on along the minus strand of NC_065447.1, from coordinate 22,729,248 downwards.
AAAACTATTATCAAACATGAATAACCATTTTCAATTTCGTTGCAACACGAAACTACAACCGCATCATATTCTAGTTCAATCAGAGAGTGCAGAAAGCACCTCTACCGGTTTCGAAACTTATTAGTCTCTCATCAGGAGGCACATATGCTGCTCTCTCTGACCCAACTAGGACAAACCCCACCGTGAAGTCACGGATTGCAACGAACGAAATGGCAGTGATGCCCTAGAGCGTCAACTGCTAGCAAAAAACTAAGTTTTCAATATAATAGCACATAAAACAACACCCAAAGATGTTATTCTACATCCTATCAGACTGAAAACCATGGGAACCTTCTCTGGTAACACCTCCGACGCTCCTACAATTTGCAAGCCATAACGGATGCTGAGACTAAGGAAGATGAGGAAATTTTACAATTTATAATTCACGTCCCTTCTGCTCAGCGCGGTAAAGTTCCAACGAGAATGAGAATGGTTCCCTTCGTACTCCAATCAGAGTTAACATGTAAGTCAAAAATAAATAACCATTTTCAATTTCGTTGCAACATGAAATTGCAGCCGCATCATATTTAGACCAGGGCGCATCTGTAAAAATATTAGTACATTTGGACGTTGAGAGTTGACTGAAATTTTTTTGCAGTTATTAATTGAAAGTAACTCAAATAATAATATTTGAGTTATCCTCCCTCTCAAAAAGGTCCGGAACATTGTTTAAATAATCAAGATGTCAGAAAATGAAGAAAAAATTCGATTTTTTTCTTCGTTTTGTGATTATATGATTATAACTTTAAAAGTATTCATTTTCGAGAAAAGTTGTACTGACGTAAAAGTTGTGTAATTAAATTTCCTATAATATAGAATTGGTTATAAATTAAAAAATAGTCACACTTGTTGCAAAATAGCAATAATTTCGAAAAAAAACATACAAAAACAAGTATTCGCATTTTACGTTTTTCAACCATTTATGCTAAACTTAGGACCTTCAATATTTCACCCAGAAAAACATTATGATACAGTTAAACAATACTGTAAATTTCATTAAGATCGGTTTAACAGATTTTGCAAAATAAATTTTGCAATCCAGCTTTCGTAAAAAAAATTATTTTTTCAAAATGTTACACGACTGAAAATAAAACAGATAGCAAATTGAAAATTTTTTTCGTATAGAAATGTACTGTACCTTTCATTTGCAATTTGCAAAATTAAAATCGATTAATTATCACGGCGTCAGGAATTTTTTTAAATAAACATTAATTATTGGTGCTACGCGCAGGACAGCGGATAGTTTGCTCTGATTGGGCATTCCAATGACCTTTGATAATGATTGATACATTTTAATTTTTATTACATTTCGATATAAATAAATAAATTTGTTTATTGCAAAATAAAAACACATACTTTATCCTTTGAAATAACACTTTTTTTTGCAAAAACTTTCTTTGTTCATATATTTTAAATTAGAGAATAAAAGTATATTATTTTTAAACATATGCAATTGTTTAAACAATATTTCACAAACAATAATAAAATTAGTTTGATTTTTGTGGAATTAAAATATTAAAATACAACAAAATATAGAGTAAGAAAATAATATATTAGATAAAGATTGGAAGAAATTTTGGTGGAAATCAACTTGTGTGAATCGAACACCGCTGTCCTGCGCGTAGCACCAAAAATTAATGTTTATTTAAAAAATTTCCTGACGCCGTGGTAATTAATGGATTTTAATTTTGCAAATTGCAAATGAAAGGTACAGTACACTCCTATAAGCAAAGAAAAATTCAATTTGCTATCTATTTTTTGTTTCAGTCCTGCAACATTTAAAAATAATGAATTTTTTTTGCGAAAGCTGGATTGCAAAATTTATTTTGAAAAATCTATTAAACTGATTTTAATGAAATTTACAGTGTTATTTTAGTATTATCATAAAGTTTTTCTGGGTAAAATATGAAGGTCCTAAGTGTGGCATAAATGGTTGAAAAACGTAAAATGCGAATACTTGTTTTTGTATGGTTTTTTTCGCAATTATTGCTATTTTGCAACAAGGGTGACTATTTTTTAAATTCTTTACCATTTCTATATTGTAGAAAATTTAATTACGCAACTTTTATGTTAGTACAACTTTTCTCAGAAATGAACAGTTTTAAAGTTATAATCGAAAAACCAATAAAAAAATCGAATTTTTCCTTCATATTTTGACATTTTGATTATTTAAACAATGTTCCGGACCATTTTGAATGGGAGGATAGCTCAAATATTATTATAGGAGTTATTTTTAAGCAATTTCTGCAAAAAAATTTGAGTCAACTCTCAACGTCCATCTCAAAACAGATGCGCCCTAGACTAATTCTAGTTTAATCAGAAAGTGCAGCAAGCACCTCTACCGGTTTCGAAACTTATTAGTCTCTCATCAGGAGGCACATATGCTGCTCTCTCTGACCCAACTAGGACAAACCCCGGCGTGCAGTCACGGATTGCAACGAACCAAATAGCAGGGATGCCCTAGCACAGGGATGGGCAAAAGCCGGCCCGTTGAAAAATTCTTCCTCGTCAAACTTCTTTGTCTAAATTCTTTAAAATGATACTTATAGCATTTGCGTCAAAAAATTCCTTGGGCAGTGGGGGAAAAACTACCAAAAAGATTGGGGGGTGCACAGCTTAGGTACACTGTATAGTCTTCCGGCCCGGGAGATATTTTGAAAATGTCATTTTGGCCCGCGCAAAAATGTTATTCGATATCCTACCACAGTGAAAACAATGGGAACCTTCTCTGGTAACACCTCCGAGATGGGACGTGAATTATAAATTGTAAAATTTCCTTATCTTACTTGGTCTCAGCATCCGTTATGGCTTGCAAATTGTAGAAGCCTCGGAGGTGTTACCAGAGAAGGTTCCCATTGTTTTCAGTCTGGTAGGATATAGAATAACATTTTTGGATGTTGTTTTATGTGCTATTAGATTGAAAACTTAGTTTTTTTGCTAGCAGTTGCCGCTAGGCATCCCTGTCATTTCGTTCGTTGCAATCCGTGACTGCACGCCGGGGTTTGTCCTAGTTGGGTGCAGAGAGAGCAGCATATGTGCCTCCTGATGAGAGACTAATAAGTTTCGAAACCGGTAGAGGTGCTTGCTGCACTCTCTGATTGAACTAGAATATAATGCGGCTCTAGTTTCGTGTTGCAACGAAATTGAAAATGGTTATTCATTTTTGATTTACATGTTTACTCTGATTGGAGTACGAAGGGAACCATTCTCGTTGGAACTTTACCGCGCTGAGCAGATGGGACGTGAATTATAAATTGTTAATTTCCTCATCTTCCTTAGTCTTAGCATCAGTTAGGGCTTGCAAATTGTAGAAGCCTTGGAGGTATTACCAGAGAAGGTTTCCATTGTTTTCAGTCTGATAGGATGTAGATTAACATTTTTGGGTGTTGTTTTATGTGCTATTAGATTGATTTTTTAAATTTTTTTATAAAACTATTAACTTATGAACATCATTTGGGTGTTTATGGACGTTTGTTTATTGTAAAGAATATCTTTAAAAGAATTGCGCCGTGAAACTAAAACAAGAGACGTATTATATTTCAGTTTGTTCAGAAAGCAGCATAGACACCTTTACTAGTTTCATTCTTATTATAAATCATCAGAGAGTATATAAATGAATATCTCTGAACAATCTGAAATAAACAGAGCCTACTAGTATCGAATCACGACAAAATAACTCGATAAGGATGTCGTAGCGACATCTGCCTAAATTAATTCAAAGATTCATTTCCTAAGAAAATAAAACTTTTAATGAGACCAAGTTTCTCGTTACGCCTTCGTAGTTTTGTTACTTGCAAACCATACGAATATTGAATTAAATGAGACTATGGAGGTCTATATGTTGCACCTCACTTCCCGTCTATTCAACGTGGCAAAATTCCAACGAACATAATTTGTTTTTGTCCAAAATTTAATAGGGAGGAATCAAACAGGACATTGGACTAACATTGTTGCCAAACTTAGCCAGATATTATATATGTCTATTTTGTCATCATTTTTTTTACGAGACAACTCTTTTAATTACTCATTTACTGTGTAAAAACACGAATTAGGTATACCTATTATGATTATTGATTTTTATTTAAACTATTAGAATTTAGTGGCGAAATCATAAAACGCTTGCAAGTAAATGTGAATGTTTGGAATAAAGCTTTTAAGAAATTCGGGATGAAAATAAATATTGAAAAAACAGAAGCTTTAGTAATATCGAAAACCCAAGAAAATATAAATGTAAAGCTAAATAATGAGACCATTACACAAGTAGAGCACTTCGAGTATCTACGATCAACAATAAATGGACAAGGATATATAGAACCAGAAATAAATAGCAGAGTAATGAGTGCAACAAAATTATACTATGCAGTAAATAAAAGTTTTATTAGGAAGAAGGAAGTAAGCCTGAAGACAAAAATGAAAGTATTTAAAACTGTATACGAGCCAATGCTACTCTACGGTAGTGAAGCTTGGACAGTGAACGACAACATCCGTTGTAAAATTCAAGCATGCAAAATGCGATATTTACGAGCGGTAACCGGTGTGATCAGACGTAATCGTATAAGAAACGAAGTAATACGTCAAAGGTGCGGTATCGGAATGACCTTAGACAGACTTGAAAAGAAAATATTTTCGTTGTTCGGACATATGGCAATAATGAGTGAAGGCAGAACTGTAAAGAGGGTATGGAAAGCTGAATCCGACAACAAACGACGAAGAGGTAGGTCAGCAAGAACATGGAACACGGATATTGGAAAAGTTTGCGCAAAAATAAATATTAGGTGGAGAGAGGCTCAGAGACTAGCTACTGACCGAAAGGCATGGAGACGTCTGATTTCTCCACTTACCTCGACACTGTAAAGTATAAGAGAACGGCCTTAGTAAGGAAGTAAGTAAATACTATTGAAATTTATAGTTACCGTTACTCTGATCTTAGATTTAAGTTCCATTAATTCTCTCCTCAGCGTTTCTGTTATAGCAGTTACTCCATATTTTGTCGCTGGATATATATCAAGGTTGGGAAATGGAAAAATACTGTGTCCCAGGACGCTGTTGATATTGAAAATATGTCCATCAATGTTATTTTCCTTCATAATGTTGATGGCTTCTCTAGTTGCGATACACAAAGCTAAAATGAATGCGAATTAATATGTACTACTAAATCTAGTACACTCTATTTTCAATTACTTTGAACCCAACAAAATAAAATGCAAAGCATTAACTAGCGTGGAATAATACTCCTAAATACCACCTACAAATTCCTTGCAAACATCCTGCTAGAAAGAACCAAAGCATACAGAGAAGAAAAATAGTTGGGGATTATCAATGAGGATTTAGACCGGGTCGATTTACTATTAGTATAGGATCAAAGTATGCTAAATGTGCAGTCATTCGAGCTGGGTTGTGAAGAGTAGGTCCTAAAACCAAAAAAAGTTAAGTAAAGTTTCCCATTTTAGTGAAAACTTTCCATTTTTAGTTAAATTTTCCATTTCCAATAATCGTTTTTTAGATTATAGCGCCATCTATCCATAATTCGAAAAAATGTCTCAAATAAAAGTTACTTATTTTTACGTAATGAATCCAAATCTGCAATAAAAGATGGGGTTCCCATTTAAGATTTTAAAATAACCCCCTACCCCACCTCCGTAGGGGGTCGTGTTTGTATATCATTCGATAGATTTTTGAAAAATATTGAGCACGTATTTTTTAGTTTTTCGATCTGTCACTACAGACTTTCATCGAGAAAAACCAAACTTAACGTTCAAAAACCCACTACAGTATTTCATCTAGAAAAACCAAACTTACGGTTGGAATTTGCAGACAATGTCGGTCTAATGGGAAACGCCAGACTAAGGATGAAGGAGACTTTCGTCAGGTTCGAAAAAGAAGCAGGGAAGATGGGGCTCCTAATCAATTAAAATAAAGCGAAATATATTTATACGAGCCACAATAACCAAAACAGAGACAGGATCGGTCAGAACAATAACTGAAGAAAACAATGGAATGGATCACAAGAAATGAAGAATAGGATACAAGCCGGCCACAGATACCTTTATGCCCTTCAAAAGGCCAACAGACGGCAACATCATAAAAGAAATAAAGTCCAGAAGACTCCAATGGGCAGGGCACCTCAGAAGACGTTCTGACTCCGGTGGCGGGATAATATAGCAGGAGACCTGAAAGCTATGGGCGTGGAGAATTGGATAGAGATTGTTCAAAACAGAGAAGAGTGGAGATATGAGTCCATAAAATTGAGTCGAAAAAAAACTCACGAATGGTTGTAACGTCACGGAGTGAGTAAATTTAGACTATAAATAAACAATTATAGTGGAGTCCCTGAAGGAGGTTATGAGCTATTCGTTGAACCTTCATCGATTTGCACGAAAATTGGTGAGTGGTTAGAAGATATCTTAAGAAACAAAGGTGACATGGTGTCAACTTGCGCTTTTACCCTGGGTGTGGATGCCACCCCTTCTCGGGGGTGAAAATTATTTTATTAAAAATAACCCCCTAATTCGATAGAGGTACCAATCTAAGTAAAATTTGTTATACAAAGTTATTAAAATTAATCAATACTTTTTTAGTTATTAAACATCAAAGATTTTAATTTTTTTGAGAAAAATGCATGTTTTTAACCGATTTTTCATAAATAACACAAAAACTACAAGTTTTTACAAAAAAGTTATTATTACCAAAATTGAAGCTTTTAAAAAGTGAAATACACCTCTTACTATAAAAACCTCTTAATGTTAAATAAAAGTGAATAATAGGTAATTGACTGTATATTTTTTTCGGCGAGAACACAAATCTAAGTATTCACGCTTAAATATGAAATGAAAAATGAAATGGAAATGCATTCTATAACATAAACTTATTAAATATTTGTCAAAGTACAAAATTTATGCTCCAAAAATTATCCAAAATTTATGTTTTAAAAATTTTTTCAAAAAATGTTGTTGTTTTTTTAAATAATTCTGTCAATTTTTACGACATTAGGTTCAACTAAAAACCAATTGAAAGTTAATTCCAACGGCTATTAAACCACGTCAAATTTATACTTCTAAACCCCTTACTTTTTTTTAAATAAAAGGTTAAATTGCCTGGGTTACATAGTCCTCGCAACAAAATTTAAGATTTAAACGTTTCTATCTCGGTTATTTTTTACCCATGAGAAATAGTAAAAACGGTAAACTATTTGATACAAAAAAGACTAAAATTTGGTTATATATAATTTTTACGTATATTGAGTATTTTTTGAGTTATTATCAAAAGAAAATGAAAATTATGATAATTTTAAAAATTCTGATTTTTTTGAATTGTATCTTTTTTCAAAAATATGCATTCTAAACCGGTAAAAATTGTAATATTCATTACTTATGCTAATATGATAAAATTCTTGTAAGGATTACTATAAATTTTAATTTTTGTGGAAATAGCGTATGTTTTATTTTTCACTTTTCCTAAATAAATCGAAAGGGTTCTCTTATTTTCATCATAACTTGCTCACTTTTGATGCCATTAACTTCTTCTGGAGCTCATTTGATAGGTATTTTAAAGTACTTTGACAAGTGTATTGCAGGTATATTTTATAAAATGCATGGTTCTCCCGTTATTTAACCTTGAATACTTAGATTTGAGCACTGGTCGAAAAAATATACATTCAATTATTACCCATAACTCACTTTCATTTAACATTAGTTTAGTTTTTTAAGTGGGGAGTTTTTTCAGTTTTTTATTATCTTCAATTTTGGTAATATTAAATTTTTTGTCAAAGCTTACAGTTTTTGACATATAAGTGAAAACATTTATTTTTTACAAAAAAAAAATAAAATCTTTGATCTGTAATAACTCAAAAAGTATTGCTTTGTATTAATAAATATAATATAAAATATATATAATAAATAATTATATTATATTATAACAAATATAATATAAATATAATATATTAATAATATTTAGCCACTTATATAATTATATAAGGGGCTAAAGGTTCTAAACCAAGGCCAGAACCAAAACAAAAAAAAACTTTATATAACAAATTTTGCTTAGAATTTGTCCCTTTATCGATTTATTTTATTATTTTTAATAAAATAATTTTTACCCCCGAGAAGGGGTGGCAACCACCCCCAGGGTAAAAGCGCAAGTTGGCATCATGTCACCTTTGTTCCTTGAGGTATTCTCTAACTACTCACCAATTTTCATGAAAATCGATGGAGGTTCAACGAAATCGGAGTTGAAAACCTTCAGTGACTGCACTATTATTAAAGAATGCTCTCTTGTTCGAAATTCTAAATATTTCTCTTTCGAAGATTTGTAAGACGCAAATTAAACCGTAGCAATTTTTTTTTCATGATATACAGAGGGGCGAGAAAAAATTCTTTAACATAAGAATACAATTTCTTACCTAGAACATTAGTGTCAACCGTTTTTCTTATTGCATCTATATTCCCATTTACCAAACTTGTTCTGAAGTGAACGCCTGCATTATTTACTAATACAGCAACAGGACCAACGTTTTTAGTTATCCATTTGAAAGCGTCTTGCAGTTCTGTTTGGTTTGTAATGTCGCATTTGTATGCGTAAATTTTACCTTTTACTTCACCGAGCGATTTTGCCATCTCTTCTACTCTTTCCTTTCGTCTTGCCATTCCCACAACCTACAAAGTTAAGATGATCGTTTAAAAAAACTATCGATTAAAAGTTTATATATTACATTATTATATTATGTACGGTATGCTATTCTATATTACTATACGGAATGGAAGCTTGGACATTGAAGATACAACACATAAGAGAAATAGAGCGTTCGAAATGTGGTGTTACAGAAGAATATTGAAAATTCAGTGGGTTCAAAGGATTACCAGTGTTGAAGTGCTACGACGTTTAAATAAGGAGTTAGAAATCATGAAAAGTATAAAACAAGAAAACTGGAATATTTAGGTCACATAACCAGAGGAGAAAAATATGAGTTGCTGAGAATTATTATGCAAGGAAGGATCTAAGTAAAAAGAAGCATAAGAAGGAAACGATCTCATAGCTGAGGAACCTTAGAGAATGGTTTAACTGTAGTTCATTACAGACTACTCAGAGCAGCAGCCAACACAATGACCATAGCCATTATATCCAACCTCCGATAGGAGATGGAACTTTAACCCATTTACGTCCAAAGGTGCATAGACGCAACCTTCATTGTTAATTTTTTTTGGCCAGAGGATAATTTTTTAATGTTTTCTTTTTGTTTAAATACCATCTCAATAGATTGAGGTATATAGTACCCTTTTTCTTCTAACAAAAATATTACTTTTTAAATATTTTAAGATTACATATTATAATTTTACAAAATTTAATGATTTATGCACATCTTCATACACAATTTTTTTCCGAAACTAATTATAAACATAATTCATATTTTGTATGTTGTAGTTATAAATATAAATATGTTGAAATTTTTAGTATTCTAAAACTTATTTACTTATTCTTAAAAATAAGGCCTATAATTGCATGTTTATACGATGGGTGCGTATACGCACCTTTGGCGGAAACGACACTATATTTTTTTCGATGGACGTCATTACGCTTCATTCGCTATTTATAGAATTTCTATGTGCTGTAAACGTGTAATAGTTATTTTCCACCTACCTCTACCGAAAGTATACTTTTCCGGACCTGATTTTAGGGAGCAAAGTTGTACTTTTCCTCCCTAGGGAGGAAAATATTTTCCTCCCTAGGGAGGAAAAGTAAAAGTGACGTCATGGTATTTCATTCATGAAATATAATTTATTGACGCCCTGTACAATATCTATTTTCTATTACGTAAGTATCTATACATTTTAACGTTTATTTATAAAACATCCTGTATTTTGCAGAATGGTAAAAAACAGTAAATTGTTATTTTGATTTAACAATGTTTACATTAATAATTTGACTTATATTTGACAGTTGACAGTTATATTGTACCTACTTGTTAGTTTTAGTTCTAATAAATTTTGTTGGTTAGTTACATAAATAAATTAAGTAAAATTGAAAAATGACTTATTTGAGGAAGGTGGAAAAATCATATGTATAACATGGGAGTAAAGTGCCTTTTCCTCCCTTGAATGATTACTGCCCTCCGCTACGCGTCGGGCAGTAAACTTTCTGTATAACTGCCCTTGTTATACAAATAGCTATTTCCTAACTAGTGCGGAAAGTGATACTTTCACGCACGAGACTGCCGTTGACCCGAACGATGCGATAGCGGAGTTCGGGCAAGTAGTCGAGTACGGGGAAGACACTTTCCGCATGAGTTAGGAACAATATTTTTTCTAGGGCCGTACGTTTGGAAAAAAGCCACAATATCAATTTTTATTTAAAAGTGAAAATACAAAAATTTATTCTTTGACAAGGTTGTCAAAACCAAACTTTCAATATGGGCAGGGCCCCCGTAAGGGTAACTGGCGCCTGTGTGCAAAAAAAGCATTTTGGCGCCCCTTAAGGCATTTTGGCGCCCCTTAAGCGCAAACTAGAATATCTTGGCTATGTTATGAGAAATGAACAGAGATATGGCTTGTTGCAACTCATTCTTCAAGGCAAGGTATTGGGAAAGAGAGGATCTGGGAGAAGAAGAATATATTGGCTTCAAAACCTGAGAAAGTGGTTTAATACATCGACAACCGGACTATTCAGAATAGCAGCAAGCAAAGTTAGGATAGCCATGCTGATCGCCAACATCCGGAACGGATAGGCACCTTAAGAAGAAGAAGAAGGCATTTTGGATCATGTTTTCTATTTATTTTTTGAAGGTAGGTAGGTAGGTAGGTTCTTGAAATAAAGCAAAAAACTGAACTTTAGAAGTCATACTTATAGTCCAATCACTCACGGTAAAACATTGCAAAACCTCCGAATTTTAAAGAATTGCTTTCATTGACATGGAATTTGGCATACACATATACTACATTCGCTCTCGCGAGATTTTTTTTGAGACATTCGGAATAGGAAACGTACAACACAAAAATTCCTACCTCACACTATTAACTGCTAAAATCAACTCAAATCAACTTAATCTTTCATTAAAAAAAGAAGAATTATTAGAAATAGTGGGAGTGTCTACTAATCTCATAAAATTTTGTGAAGTTTATTTCTACAAAATATTTTTATTTTGTACAATAAATAATTTTCTTATTTGCTATCAATACATTATAATGGTTTAAATAAATAAATATTGATTGGCGTAAGGTTTATGTTATTTTTATGTCTGTTTACTATTAATAATATTGGATATGAGTAGGTGCGTTGGTTTTGTAGTAATTTCCAGTCACTTCTGACAACTGAATTTTTCAAAAAAGAAATTACTAACGTCAGTGTCAAAAAAAATCTCGCGAGAGCGAATGTAGTATACCTAACATGTCAAATAAAAAAAGTGATATTATGTGGATGTGTGCTTTTGCCCTGGATGTGATTTTCACCCCTTCTCGGTGGTAAAAAACATAGAAACGTTAAAAAAAGGATTTGGATAAAATGACTAATTTAAAGCAACTTTTATTCTATAGAGTTTTTTCAGTAAGTTCGGTAAGTATTTTATCGAACAAAATGTTTTTACCAAAAATAAAGCTTATAAGAAAGTGAAAGTGTAACATTTTTTTTTTGTTTTTTAAGTTTTTAACTTCAAAATTAAGTAAGTTACGCTAAAAATATTGATGGGCCCTTTTTTGATAAAAAAAAATCATGAGAATCACCCCCTAATTAGCGTCTCAAATGAAATTAATCGTTACCACTTCACTACAAGTTATGTACTTATGTATTGTTTATATTGATCTTAAGTTTCATCGGTTCCAAGTGCTTTTTTTAAAAAGGCTGTTCTAGTTAAAAAGGCTTGAACGAGTCGTTAATCACGGGTGTATGCAAATTTTGAACAGCCATATCTTAACAAATTTTTGTTTTACAGGAAAACAAAAAATCCAAAATATTCAGAATAGAAAAACCTACATTTTTTACTGCTTGGGATTTTTGGTATCACCAATAATTTTTAAGCTATTTAAAAAAAGCAATTTTTTCAAGATAAAAAAAATTTTGTCCAAAAGATTTCTTTTACCAAAAAAAAGGAACCAACTTTATTTTGAGCATAACTTACTTACTTTTGATGCTAGAAACTTTTTTAAAGAACAAATATAAAGCTTGTTTTAAACACTTCAAAGAAGTTTTAATGAGCTTTTCCCGAAATTCATTTTTTGGTTATTTCACATTGAAATATTCGATTTGGAATTTGAAGAATAAGAACCTACTTTTCATTAGCTACAACTGTGCTTCTACTGGGTTTACAGACTTCATATGCCAGCCATTTTTTAAAATTTTTGTAAGCTATTTTTTTGATAAGAGCATTTTTTTCGATAAAATAGTTACTTTTTTACGATAAAAAAGAGTATTACGAAAAGTATTAGTGAAAAAATTCTATAGAATCAAAGTTCCTTAGAATTACTCAGTTTATCCAATTCCAGGCTTATTTTGAACGTATGTTTTTCACCCCCCGAGAAGGGGTGGAAGCCACACCCAGTGCAAAAACACACATCGGCACAATATCACTTTTTTTTTCTTTGACTTGATAGTTATGTGTATTATGTGTATGCCAATGTGTATTTCATGTCAATGCAAGCGGTTCTTTAAAATTCACAGCAAAAACCGTGAGTAAATGGACTATTATTTGTAGACTAACATATCAAAATGAAACAAACATAATAAAATCATAACAAAATAAATTAAAATGACTGACTTCCGACATGGTCTTGAATATAGGAATCTGTAGTAACTGGATGATATACCTACTAATAAAATTTTGTGTGTATTTATTATACATTCGTCTTCTTTATCTAATATTTCACAACCATAAAAGTTAATTTCGACCAATCCATCTCTTTCCCTCCACTTTTTCTTGTATTATAAGGCGAAGTAGATGGAATATAGGTCCTCTAATTATTATATGGCCGAAGTATTCTGTTTTTCTTATGTTTTTCTTCTATTTATACGTAATCCTATTTAATTTCTCAACTTTTGTTTTAAAATTAATTTTTGTTTTTTTTTTGTTTGTTTTTTTTTTCAAATATTTTACAATTTTTTACCCTGGGTTTTGGCGCCCCTAAAGGATGGCGCCCGTGTGCATTGCACACTTTGCACATATGATAGCGGGGGCCCTGAATATGGGTTTACCACGACGACAATATTGGTTTCCATGACGACGATTCAAAACCATTGTAATTGTCTACTGATCTGACTTTTAAAAAAAAATTTTATATAAAGAAACTTTTTGTTTATTCTAAGGGACTTTCGACCATCGGAAATAATGTAATCTTTCATTCTGCGGTTAAATTTTTCAAAAATATTTATTAGTTTTCTCTGAACTTGAAAAAAATGAATGCATTTAAATAGCATAGGACCAAGATTTTGCGCCTACCCCCTTAAGTAAATAAGATAACTAATACGAGCAAAATATGATGTCCAAGAATACAATATAGTGATTAACGTAACAAACAGATCTTAGCGCCGGGTCATATTGCCCAGGTCAAGTATTTGCAGAGTCATATTGATTAGGCTCCAGATATTATGAAAATAAATAGCGCCGGTACTGCTGGGTAAATGTTTAATTTAATAATTGGAACAATAATGCTAGATTAAAAATTAAAAAATATGAGGTTTTAAGATTAACCCTCGTAAGGCGGTGCGGGGTGCAGCTGCACCCCAGACCTCGTTTTTCCCACCTATCTTTTTTAATACCTTTTTTTTTTATTTTTGTCCATTTTTATTCGTATTAAATTCAATTCTAAACGTATTCCACCCACTACAGCATTTAAAACTCTTTGCGTTTACGTGCTTTTTTTGGAAAAATGACTGTAGGGTGCAAATGATGAAAATTTCATAATATCCTGAATTGGACGTTTCTGATGTTCCACCTGGAGCTAACAGAGCTACGGGGCAAGGTCGATGTTGCTTATGTCAGAGAAAAAAAAGTCCCGGCATAAAGTAACGTTTACACGTATCCAGTAACTGGCGCCAGTCTCACTGGAATGCGAGTGCTTGACTAAGACAGCGCTGGATAGGTTCGTTTACACGTATCCAGTAACTGGCGCCAATCTCACTGGCACTCTTATTAAAAATCCTAATACGGCCACTGAAACCACAGGTACGACAGCGCCAGCGACTGGAACGCGTGTCTACAACCACTGGCACGGGGTTAGAGGGGACGCGGACGAAGGCCACTGGCATGAAAAATAGACCAGCCTTCTATTCGAGACAGCGCTGGCAGACAGCGCTGGACTGGAACAAAAAAGCGTTTACATGATGCCACTACCATGCCAGCACTGTCGTTCCAGTGCGACTGGCGCCAGTTACTGGATACATGTAAACGCGCCTTATATTGCGTGTAAAAACTTTGTGTTGCTCATTCTGTGAAAAATTTCATGTGTTTGTCTTGCGAAGATAATAATTTTTTTTTAAGAAGAAATGGGTAGATACTTTTTTTGTAAAATTATGTTTTGTACTATAATAAATAAGTCCTAATTATCTGTCAAATTAATTTCCCCGACGTTCACATATAAAAAAATGGATATACAGATGGGGTGCAAATGCACCCCGCACCGTTGTTTACGTAATAATCTAAGCACCGCCTTACGAGGGTTAATAACGATAAGTAACACTTACCAGAAGACCAGCTTCTGCTAACTGTTTGACAATAGCTGCTCCGATTCCCGCACTAGCTCCTGTAACAACAGCCACTTTGCCGACCCATCTGTCCATTGAAAGAACCATTTTTCTCTATTTTAGGGATTACGTCCTTATATAAAACTATTATACCTGTATACAAATTACAAAATGTTTGGATGATAAACAATTTGCTTAACAGGATTAAAAGTGGGGTCTAGGTCACTGATCCGCGCGAAGTTGCACGATCAACAATATTACGAGTACAATATAGTTGTTAATTTGTTAAGATTAATTTGCTGTGATATAAATAAAATAAGAAGAAAACTCTATGCGCATGGATAGATGCGAAGAGGGGATTTTAAGTATAGGGTAATACATTTAGAGACAGAATACTTGGAAAATGAATTAAGTAGATAGATAACATGGGCGGATCCAGGGAGGGGGCCATGGGGCCCATGGCCCCCTCTGAGAATGTAAAAAAATAAAAATTTAAATAAATGCAGTTCAAATGTTTTTAGTTTCAAACACATATACAGGGTGAGGCAAATAAAGGGCCTATTAGAAATATCTCGAGAACTAAAGGCAACAGAATCATGAAAATTGGAATAAAGGGGTTTTGAAGGATGATCTATTAAATGAAAATATTTTCATCTCTTTGCAACTTCCGGTTATACCGGAAGTTGCTTATAACTTCGTTTTTTTTAATGGGACACCCTGTATATTTTTACATTTTTGGATTCTCTTCGATGTCTTCTTTCTTAAAATATGAGGTTTTGTAATATTATACAGGGTATTTTAAAAGATAATTACGTTTTTTTATTAATTTCGTAGCAAAATTAACACCCTGTAGAATTGTAGTAGTTTGACATGTAAAACTCTACTTAAGTCCAAATGATTTTTAATATACTCTACTATTGTTAAGAATCATTAGTATAGCTAAATTTTTAATTTTAGTATACAGGGTTGGTTGAAACTCGGAATGAGTATTTTCTGAGTTTTCTTAAATGGAACACCCTGTATTTTAGTATTGTAATGAAATTATATTTTATGGTACTTTTTTATTTCTTAAGCATTCCCTATACCTAACTGCTTTAATTTGTGCTTAATTGTTAATCGCGCCAACAATCTTAACTAAGTAGGTATTTCGATAGCTAAACCATTATTGGTAATTTTAAGGACCGGTCTGGATTAATATGTATTTATTTCTGAAAAATTATTTGGGATTGAGTATTTTCACGGCCAACCTAATAAAATTTTACGTATTTTTTGTTGCAATTAATGTTTAGCTTGAATCACCAATAACTCACAAATTAAAGCAGTTAGGTATAGGGAATGCTTAAGAAATAAAAAAAGTACTATAAAATATCATTTCACTACAATACAAAAATATAGGGTGTTCCATTTAAGAAAACTCAGAAAATACTCATTCCGAGTTTCGACCAACCCTGTATACTAAAATTAAAAATTTAGCTATACTAATGATTCTTAACAATAGTAGAGTTTTAGATGTCAAACTACTACAATTCTACAGGGTGTGAATTTTGCTACGAAATTAATAAAAAAAAACGTAATTATCTTTTAAAATACCCTGTATAATATTACAAAACCTTATATTTTAAGAAAGAAGACATCGAAGAGAATCCAAAAATGTAAAAATATACGGTGTGTCCCATTTAAAAAAACGAAGTTATAAGCAACTTCCGGTATAACCGGAAGTTGCAAAGAGATGAAAATATTTTCATTTAATAGATCGTCCTTCAAAACCCCTTTATTTCAAATTTTCATGATTCTGTTGCCTTTATTTCTCGAGATATTTCTAATAGTCCAGTTATCTGCCTCACCCTATATATTATGTGCAAAACAAGGGATACATATATTTCCTGGGCTAAAATTTAATAAAAGCAGTAACGGAAGCTTCAATAATGAAATAGTATGTTTTATAAATCAAAATGTTGATCATCATCAAAAAAATGAAGCGTTACTTGGGTCACCAGCACTTGAACAAAGAAGTTGGTTGGTATTTTCGCACAGTCAAAAGCCATTGTTTTACAAGTATTGCGCTTTATTTTTCTAATGAAAAATATGGTCACAATAAAGGGATAAAAGCCCAAAGCCTTGTCATGAAACATTTAATATCTTTCGGCAAACTCATGGGCAAAAACGGAGCCATAAAAACCCATGACAAACATCATACCACAAGGAGTGCGTTTAAGTTGAGCTGGATTTTCTACAAAGTTATCGCAACTCGCAAAAGTCAGTAATTAACCAGATAGAGTCTCAAAGATCTAAACAGATACAAGAAAATAAAGAAATACTACGACCAATAGTTAACCACACGCCTAAGCGATCTAGAATACGCCGACGATATCACAAGAATCTACAGGTCGAGCAAGTCTCGTAAATTTCACGATTGCGAGCCACGCTTCACGCAACCGTGTTTGCGTACTTGTGTTTCGAGTTGCGTGGTCGTGCGGAGTTGTCAAAATTAAATCAATATGTCAATATGGCTACTGGGTGTAAAAGATACATCTTATTCTATCTGTTCTTAATGAGTTTTAGATAATTTTAGTTGTATTTCTTTGTAATTTTGTGTTGTACAAAGATTAATTTAACATTTTCTCTGGAAGTATTAATTTAGAAAGATAATATGCTTCATTGGTGTTGTGTTTTGAAGTGTGAAATGCAAAGTAATTGTGATAAAGTTCACTTTTAAACTGAACTAAATAAGGTATCTGAGAGACAACAATGGTTAAATGCAATACAATGTACAGGTTTTACTAGCGAAATGAAAATTTTCCTGTCCTGTCTGCTGTAATCATTTTATATCTGGTAAGTTACAATTACAACAGTAACGATTTTTGAAGATGTTAACATTTTAATCTTATAGGAAAACCAGCCGACTTAATCGATAATAACAATCTCCAGATTGGGTTCCTTCAATAAATATGGGCTATAAACACAATGAAATAAGTTCCCCAAAATCTAAAATGGAGTGGTATCAAAGGAGAATTAAAGGAAAAAATATTCATATTGAAATTATTTATAAGGCACTGGACTGTCTTAAATTCTACAGTAATACTAGGTGGGTAAATGATTTTAGACATTTTTCATTAAGAGTAGATTAAGATTAAGTAGATTTTCATTCAGTAGATTTAAGACTTGTTTACACGGGTAGAGTAATGATGCAAGTACTTTATAGAGTAGAGTAACTCTTCCTGTAAAAATGCTCAGCACAGTAGAATAGCTGGTAGAGTGTATAGTTGGAGTTAAAGTAGAGTGACTAGCAACCCATGGCAAAGTAACTACTCTATGACCACCACTACTGCCAAAATGTCTACTCGGCTACATACTCTACCCATGGAACACGCTCAATTACGGCAGAATAGAGTAGGTAGGAGAGTACATGGGGGCGCTGTCATTCTGGCTGGAATTGTGTTTTGTGTAAATAGTGAAAATGAAGTTCACCGAAGATGAAACTTTAAAACTTGTAGAGCTATAATACGGCGAATACCAGTGTTTATGGAATTTAGGTAGTGTATACTACAGAAATAAAAGTTTGCAGCAAGCTGCGGAGGATGAAATCGTCGAAAGAATGGCAAAGGGGGCTTTGGAGTAAACGAGCTTAAGCAAAAAATTAAGAATTTAAGGTGCACTTATAATCAAGAGTGTTTAAAAATACAAAAATCGGTTTCACTATACTAGCATCAGTACTATACTTGTACTCTCCTCATGTGAATGGTATCAAGCCATTTTTGGAAGAGTACTACCGCTACTCTACTCTCCTCAAAACTCTACCCATGTAAACAAGTCTTTAGAAACAGTGGAAAATGAGGTAGCTAGTAGAGTAGTAGTAGAGTAAAATATACTGGTTTAGCAAATTACAATGTTTTAAGGTAATACAGTAGCGATAAACAGGTAGCCAAAACGTGTTCCAAGATTGTCACTGTAATTTTGAATATTTTTTCGAGGCATTTGGCACACGTATTCGTAAAATAATAAAGAATGGCGGTACAGAGCCCAATTTGAAAAATATATTAATATGTGGAAATTACTCTGTAATTATACAATATTTAAAAAACGAGCCTGTACCGCCATTAAGAAGAACAAAAAAATACACTTTCTTCAAATAAACTTTTTTATCCGATGCCTAGATTTTGTGTAATTTTGGAACTACTAATGAAATAAAAAATTTTAGTAGTTCCAAAATAACACAAAATCGGATAAAAAAGTTGTATTTGAAGAAAGTGTATTTTTTTGTTCTTCTTAATGGCGGTACAAGCTCATTTTTTTATATTGTATTTAATTAGAGAGTAATTTCCACATATTAATATATTTTTCAAATTGGGCTCTGTACCGCCATTCTTTATTATATTACGAATATGTGTGCCAAATATCTCGAAAAAATATTCAAAATTACAGCCGCAATCTTGGAACACATTTTCGCTACCTGTTGATCGATACTGTTTCCTCTTAAGATAGTTTTAATAGTTATTTATGATATAAGTATTAAAAGTACAATTTTAAGACCCGCATGTGAAAGTTAACTTGAAAAAATAATTTTATTAATGTTTTGACTTCCACATCAGATGTCATTGTCAAAATACAAAATATTCATTATTATTAGGTTTGTTCTAGCAAACAGTCAAACTAGTCAAAAACCATCAGCAAACAGTTGGTCAGTAAAAGAACATAATACAGTCACCAGTGCGATCCCCTCTACTCGCGCTGGTCCACTATTCGCTGATGGTTTCAAACTGATGCTAGAACAAACCTATTATTATTATGCATATCATTATCTGTAAATAATATTTCTTCTGATTGTTAATTGTAAAGGATAGAAAAATTACCATTTATTTTATTTTTTTTAGAATCAGCTGAGAGAAGTGGTCTACAAAAAACCAGGAAGGAAACGGAATATGTGGCTACGAAAGGCAAAAGAAAGGTTTACAAAGCAAATGTGACACATTTTTTTGAAATATTTAGGAATATCAGTAAATTGCATTAAAAAAATGTATGAAAAGATTTTGTTCAATAAAAATGTTTATATTTATCAAGGATGTATTATTTGGTATGGCCACATATCGTCAGTGATGTAATAATACATCCTATCTGTTTTTTCATGAGTTTTGTAAGAGAGACTAAAAACTTGTCTTAGGGTCGCCTCCTGTTTTCATATGATATTTTTTGACCTGTTTTGTAGTAAATTAAACTATCTATGAACTACAAAACAAGTCAAAACTTACATATGAACACAGGAGGTGACCTTAAAACATGTTTTTCCATCACTCATACAAAACTCATGAAAAAACAGATAGGAGGTATTGTCACATCAGCAAGGATGTACAGTCATGAGTGCCCTAATAACCGGCAAAATATGGGCAACATATTTAGTTGTGAGATAAAAAGAAATGAAACTAGTCGAGCTGGGAAATTTAGCGAAATTAACCTTTAAATTTACGTTATATTGATCCCACCTTTACACATATCGGAGGAGTATGTCAACTAAAACTGTCACTGTGACAGTGGTAGTTTCCAAACTCGTCTGATACGTCTGAAGGTGGTACACAATCAATACAATCTAAATGTATAAGTTAATAACGCTAAATTTCCCAGCTCGACTAGTTTCATGTCTTTTTATCTCACTACTTAATACATCTTTTGTGCTATTTTGCCGGTTATTAGAGCGCTCATCACTGTATTTCTGGTATATCCAGGGAATGTCTACAAAATATATTTTGAATCTCCAGAGAACATTCGTGGACATTCATGGAATGTTCCAATAAGACATTCAGGTAATGTTTAAAATGCTGACACAGGATTTTCCTGGGATGTTCAGGGAACATGTTTTCGGGGATATTCCAGGAATTTTTCAATGTCTGTGTACCTTGTATGGACCTATATGGAATATTTTGGTGTTATTACTGCCGCACTCCACTTGCGATTTGTAATCAGGAAGATTGAACACATTGTTTCAAATACAAGTCAATCCATTTGTGACTAAATAATCATGGATTGACTTCTATTTGAAAGAATGTGTTCAATCTTCACAACTACAAATCGCAAGTGGAGTCCGGCGCTTAGGGCTACTTCCTCTTCGGTATTATGTATTATACTACAGAAATCAGGAACTTTCCTTCTAAATATATGTATGCATCTTGGCCATCAAACATATTCTTCCAAACATTTTTTTAAGGGGTTACATAGGTCTTGTGGGTAAAAAAAGTGACTTTTTAAAAAAATTATATCTCGAAAACTAAAATTTATTTTTATTTATAATTGGAACATGTAAAAGTATAGTACTTAAGGTAGTCTCAAAAAAAGTTTCAGCCAAAAATATTCATTTTTGTAGAGTTGAAGTTTTTTTGCATTGGCAGCATAACTAAGTCCAGTCTCATCTGAAATCAAAAAGTTTCTTGTAGTTTATACCTCTGGCTAGAATATGAACGAAGGAATTAAAAAAAATGAAATTTGAAGATTTTACATAAGTTTAAACACATTTTTGACCCCAATTTTTCTCATTTTTAAAGTAGTTTTTTTTATAAAACAAAAATGACCTCATCTAATAAAAAATCCTTTGTTCATTCACTAGCCAGAGGTATAAACTACAAGAAACTTTGATTTCAGATGAGACTGGACTTGTTATGCTGCTCACTGCAAAAAAGGGCTGTTGTCGAAAAATTGCAGTCAACTCTACAAAAATGAATATTTTTGGCTGAAATTTTTTTGAGAGTACTATACTTTTACATGTTTCAATTATAAATAAAAATAATTTTTAGTTTCCAAGATATAATTTTTTTAAAAAGTCACTTTTTTTACCTGCAAGACAACAACTTAACAAATTGTTGATTTCAAATTGTAACAGTTGTTTTGCAAAGTATGCTGCCCTCTTGTATTTTCTGTGTTATCTTCAAAAAACACAAAACAAAAAAAAATAAAACAAAAGTTTAACCACCTTCACACTACAGAATCAAGCAATCAAGTTACACAAATTTTCAAACACCTCACCTGACACAGCGTCTCAAGTACGATTGCGCGAATTGGTAAATATAACTCCGCACGACCACGCAACTCGAAACACAAGTACGCAAACACGGTTGCGTGAAGCGTGGCTCGCAATCGTGAAATTTACGAGACTTGCTCGACCTGTAGATTCTTGTGACGATATCTGCCTGTTCGGACAAAGGTTCCAAGATGGGGACGACCAATTGGAAACACTTTCCACTGAAGCCATTAAAATAGGTTTAAAAATCAATATTAATAGAACCACATCCATGAGAATAAATGGAAGGAACAACACGCTATCTATATACTATTGACAACAAGCAGATTAAAAATCTAGAAAACTTTTTACGTATCTTGGAAGTGTCATAACAGAAAACGGAGGTACAGAAGACGATATTTGTATGACGACACGAAAAGCTCAACAAGCATTCAGCCTGCTCAACCTTGTTTGGAGGTCTGGCGAGTATACTACAAGGACAAAGATCCGAATATTCCAGTCAAATGTCATATCTGTTCTACTCTATGGTTGTGAAACCTGCAAAGTGACAAAAACCCTTACAGACAAATTGCAGGTCTTTATTGACAACTGTCTACGAAGAATTCTCCGTATTTTCTGGCCAAATATCATCAGAAACGAAGATCTGCTAAACCTGACCCAACAAAAGAAGTTAGAAAATGAAATAAAGTCCAGAAAGAGGGGTTGGATCGGCCACACACTCCGAAAAGATAGTTCCAGTATTGCAAAGACTGCCCTAGAGTGGAATACCCAAGGAAGAAGAAAAAAAGGTCGTCCAGTACAAACTTGGAGATTCATCATGGAAGAGATAAGAGGTCAAGGAAAGTCTTGGAATGAGGTGAAGGCCTTAGCGCAAAATAGAACCCGATGGCGCGTTTTCACTAAAGCTATATGCTCTACTTAGGAATTCAAGAACATATACGACCAATAGTAGAGTCTACAGTGTTCTGAGGTCGACAAAATATTCCTCTAAGAGGCCATCGTGATGATGGACTTCTGCGTCTAAACGAAGATGGGACCTAGCAATGAGGGGAATTGTTAAGATTTAAAATCGCCACAGGAGATAAGACTCTTAAACAACACCTATCCACAGCGTCTTCCTGAGCAACATACATTAATAGCACCAGTCAAAATATATTGATAACATGTTATGGCGAAGAAAAGTGAACAAATAATGAATCAGGTTCAAAGTGCAAATTATTGCTCTGTCATATTTGACAAAACGATCCCACGTGGAACAGCTTTCTCTAAATTTGAGATACATACATACACAATAACAACATTCGTGAAGACTTTGTCAAGTTCATTGACACTTATGAGAACATAAAAATAATTAGTAAAAATCAAGAAAGAGGGAAGAACAAGGCCTGGTAGGAGAGGCATTAAGAAAAATAGGTTTAAACTTGTTGAAAGAACTGCACTTGGACGAAATGTATATGAGTCGGTACTGACTTTAATAACGATAAGATTTGAATGCCTTTATGGCACTCAAAAAAGTGTGAAAACTGCCTTCAAACTCACCATTGTATCCCTAATTTTTAAAAATTACTCCCTGACACCCCGGTATCCTTCCCCAAAAAGTTAGTTCATGGCCCCTCCCGAAAATCGGTCCTGGATCCGCCCTTGATAGATAATTAAGCTAATTATAAATAAAGTTAATTATAAAAATAATAGTTGCATTAAGTTTTATTTTTAATAACATAGTGTCAAGAGTAAAACGGAAGTTAAAAAAGTTGATTAATTTCTCATTGTAGTCTTCCTTTTTTAAATATAGCCTATTAGTAGAATTACTACACATATTGTCTTGTGTGTATATGGTAATTCGTAACCTTGTAATAGATTGTGTATGTGTCATTTCAAGAGATTTTAAACTGTTATTTCAAATGTTTAAATCTGAGTATTTCAAATTGTGTTTAATATTAGAGGCCAACAAAAGAGTCAATTTGAGACTTTTGAAATATACATTCTTCTTCTTAAAGTTCCCTCTCCTATCGGAGGTTGGATATCATAATGGCTATGATCACTTTGTTTACTGCAGCTCTGAACAGTTGTAATGAACTACAGTTAAACAATTCTCTAAGGTTCCTCAGCCAGGAGATGCGTCTTCTTTCTATGCTTCTTCCTCCTTGGATGCTTCCTCGCATAATCATTCGCAGCAACTCGTATTTTTCTCCTCTGGTAATGTGACCCAAATATTCCAGTTTTCTAGTTTTTGTACTCTTCATAATTTCTAACTCCTTATTTAAACGTCGTAGCACTTCAACATTGGTAATCCTTTGAACCCACTGAATTTTCAATATTCTTCTGTAACACCACATTTCGAACGCTTCTATTCTTCTTATGTGTTGTCTTTGGAATGTCCAAGCTTCCATTCCGTATAGCAATATAGAAAGCATCTTAGAGCCCTCAATCTGAGAGGCAACTGAAGGTCTTTGTTTGTAAGCAGTGTCTTCATTTTTATAAATGCTAGCCTTGCAGTTTCAATTCGGACTTTAATTTCTTTACTTTGGTCATTTTTGTCATCGACCCAGGTTCCCAGATATTGGTATGTCTTTACTTTTTCTATTTGGGTTTGCTCTATCATTAACCTTTCATTTCCATGTTCTGTTTTTGAGACGATCATAAATTTAGTTTTTTTCTTGTTTATTTTTAGTCCATATCGAATGCAATAATCGTTACTTCTAGTTAGCAATGCAATTCTTGTAGCGATTCCAGGGTGTCTGCCATTATAACGGTGTCATCAGCGAATCTTATGTTATTTACGATTCTTCCGTTTATAGAGATTCCATCACTTATTCCGCTACTGCTTCCTGAAATATGGCTTCACTGTATAGGTTAAACAGTAGCGGCGACAGAACACAACCCTGTCTTATCCCTCTCTTCATATCAGTATTCTCGGATTCTTGTTGTTCTATCTTTATATTGACCTTTTGATTCCAATACAGATTTATTGTAATTCGTAAATCTCGTCTGTCTATATCTCTGTTTTTCAATAATTCTATTAGTTTTTCATGTCGGACCCTGTCAAACGCTTTTTCGAAGTCGATGAAACGGGAATAAATATCTAGGTTCATATCAAAGCATTTTGAGAGAGGACATTAAACGCAAATAATGCCTCTCTTGTTCCAAGTCCTTTGCGGAACCCAAATTGGGTATCATCCATATCATATTTTAGCATTCTGTATAATCTTCCATGAATCACCTTTAGAAATATTTTGAGGGTATGGCTTATTAATGATATTGTCCTATAGTCCGAACAATCTTTGGCATATATTGTTTTTGGTATTGTTACAAAGGTGGACACCAACCATTCCTGAGGGATTTTTCCGGTTTTATATACTTCATTAAACAGATCCAGTAGTACAGGTAGAGTTTCATCGTCTAAACATTTCAGTAATTCGGCAGGTATTATTTATTAATGATCATTATTTAATCACAAAATAAACCCTTTATCTCACATTCATCTTAACTTCCTAATTTCACCGATATAAAGTGGCTCACAGCTTAAATGATGCTCAATATTTATTAAAAAAAAATACATACTGAAATTAAGTTATTTTAGTTATTAGAAGTTTTCTAAAATAGCATAAGCTATTTTTTGGGTTTCAAATACACCATGTATGATTTTTATGTCACAGCTAAAATGATGCAGGTAAGATGAAACATTACACAACTTATCAATTTAAAATTTGCTAAGTAGGCGTTGCGTTAAATTCATATTGCAGTTATTTTTATGTTTAATTTGAGGTTTCAAAGTATTTATTAGTCGGCAAGTAACAGAATTATTCAAGAATGGGTCGCCGAACTATGATTTTTGAAACACACTCAGTGATCAAAAGATCCACAGGTACTGGTTTAACGACCACTCGTACGAAATCAAACAAATGAAATAGAGAATGTGGAAAAATCCCCTTACGAATAACTCACACATCCACTATTTCTGGCTGGGAAAAATTTGATTCTATTCGAAAAATTTTTCCCAGCCAGAAATAGTGGATATGTGAGTTATTCGTAAGGGGATTTTTCCACATTTTCTATTTCATTTGTTTGAACTATGATTTGTGAAATAAATTTAATTATTAGTTGCCATGGAAATAAATATATCCAAACAGACATATCCAAAATTGTAAATAAATGTCCATCAAAGTTCAGCACATTATTGAACATTACCGAAATGAAAATAGAGTTGTTCTGAAGCTATTTTCTTGTGGCATTTTTATAATCAAGTATATTCAAATGGGAAATAAGCCACAATTTTACCTAAAAATGATTTTATTAACGTTTCGACGCCCAAGTCGGGTGTCGTCGTCAAAATACAAAATAATATTAAATAAACAAAAATGTTGTTGCTTAGTAAAAAATTCTTCTAATAATTTATTTAATCTGACTCATTTATATCGGCAATTCAGACACGTATTATACATTTTAAAGTAGACGACTTTAAAAATGATATTGCCAATATTGATGAGTTGCGTTCCTGGGACGACTTTACTAAAAGATAGTTCATTCGATTACATGAAATCAATCCCAACTCAAGAATAGCCGCCACAAAAAATCGTGATCTGTCTTTAAAAAGACAACCAAATGCAACGGTGATTTATTATGGAATCTCTAACGCGAGAATTTCAGTACCACCGTTGCATTTGGTTGTCTTTTTAAAGACAGATCACATGCTATGATTTTTTGTGGCGGCTATTCTTGAGTTGGGATTGATTTCATGTAATCGAATGAACTATCTTTTAGTAAAGTCGTCCCAGGAACGCAACTCATCAATATTGGCAATATCATTTTTAAAGTCGTCTACTTTAAAATGTATAATACGTGTCTGAATTGCCGATATAAATGAGTCAGATTAAATAAATTATTAGAAGAATTTTTTACTAAGCAACAACATTTTTGTTTATTTAATATTATTTTGTATTTTGACGACGACACCCGACTTGGGCGTCGAAACGTTAATAAAATCATTTTTAGGTAAAATTGTGGCTTATTTCCCATTTGAATATACTTGAAAATAGAGTGGGAAATAAATGAAAGTTAATTGCAAACATGATTTTTAGCGAAAGGAAACATGGATTGTTTGAGAAAAGTGCACCAAAATTGCGAGATGCGGTGGAAAGACATTTTTGAAAAAGATTTACCCTGAAACAATTAAACAAATATTATGAAAGAATAATCGACATGGTCCAACTGCTACAAATAAACCTATTATTAGCCAAAGAAATAGGCGTATTAGACTGGTGTTCGCCAGGGAACATACTAACAAAGTTTTGAACTTTTGGCATTCAGTAACATTTGCTGACTAAAGAAAACTTGTGAACAAAACTGGTGAAAATAAATTTGTTTGGAACCGATGGAAAAATATCGGTGTGGAGAAAGCTGAATAAAGAACTAAAATTAAAAAATATGAAAGGTACCTATAGTATAGTAGAGTACGTAGGAGGTGGATTGATGATGTGGGGGTGTATGTCGTCTGTAGGAGTAACATGTATTTTATTGAAGGAAATGTGAACCAATACATGTATTTGGATATACTAATATGCATATGCAAGATGGCAGAATTTTGCTGCTAGTGCTCAAAAATTACGCATCAATAACGGTTTTATAGTGCGGCAGATTCGTGCAAATATTATAAGAATTGTGGATTTAATGATGGAAGCATATAATTTAGACCACATATACTACACATACAAAGGTTCAAAATTAGATAGGAGGCCATCTCAGATTTTGCCTTTTACAAAAATGGCGGGTACTCAAAATGGCGACTACACATATGTGACTAATAGCACGATAACTTTTGAACGAGACTTCAGATTTCAACCAAATTTGTTATATAGGTTATTTTTTTTATGTATAAGATCGAGGTCTTGAACCGGAAGAATCGGTGTACAAAAAGTTGTGTTTTTCCTGGTTTTTATGTAAAATAATGTTGTTTTTTTTTCAATTATTTCACCCTGTATATATTAATTTTTCAAATAGTAAATACGTCCGTTAAAAATAGCGTACAAATATTTTTTAGGGAATATTTTTACCTTTTTAGTAATGTAATTACCATTTATGCAAAACGTATCTTCACATGTACCTATATGCGGCAAATTCGTGCAAATATTATAAGAATTATTGTGCACTTAATGGTAGAAGCACATAATTTGGACCACATATACTACAAGTACAGAGGTTCAAAGTTAGATACGAGGCCATCTCAGTTTTTGTTCCTTTTACAAAAATGGCGGGCATTCAAAATGGTGACTGTACATATGTGACTAATAGCACGATAACTTTTGAACAAGATGTCAGATTTTAACCAAATTTGGTATATAGGTTTTTTTTATGAACAATATCGAGGTCTTGAACCGGAAGAATCGGTTTACCAGAATTTGTGTTTTTACTGTTTTTTTATGTAAAAATATGTTGTTTATTTTTCAATTCTTTCACCCTGTATATATTAATTTTTCAAAAAGTTGATACCGTCGTTGAAAAGAGGGTAAAAATATTTTTTAGAAAATATTTTGAACTCTTTAGTTATATTAATTACCACTAATACATGCATAACGTATCTTCACATGTGCTGCAGATTCGTGCTGCAGATTCGTGCTAACGGTACCTATGTGCTGCAGATTCGTGCAAATAATAATATGTATAAGAATTATTGTGCATTTAATGGTAGAAGCATATCATTTGGACCACAATACTACACATACAAGGATTCAAATTTAGATATGAGGCCATCTCAGATTTTGTCTTTTACAAAAATGGCGGGCATTCAAAATGAATCTGCCGCCCATAGGTACATGTGAACATACGTTATGAACTTATTAAATGGTAATTAACACAACTGAAAAGTTCAAAATATTTCCTAAAAAATATATTTACACTCTTTTCAATGACGTTATTACCTTTTTGAAAAATTTATATATACAGGGCGAAGGATTGAAGAAGGAACAACATATTATGACATAAAAAAACAGTAAAAACACAAATTCTGGTAAACCGATTCTTCCGGTTCAAGACCTCGATATTATTCATCAAAAAAAGAATCTATATACCAAATTTGGTTGAAATCTGACGTTTCGTTCAAAAGTTATCGTGCTATTAGTCACATGCACAATAATTATAATATTTGCACGAATCTGCCGCATATATGTCCATGTGAAGATACGTTTTGTATTTATTAAATGGTAATTAACATAACTAAAAAGCTAAAAATATTTCCTAAAAAATATTTTAACGCTTTTTTCAATGGTGGTATTAACTTTTTGAAAAATTAATACATACAGGATGAAAGAATTGAAAAAGAAACAGCATATTTTTACATACAATAGTGGCGGCTCGTCAGAGGAGGCAAGGGAGGCTCAGCCTCCCCATAAATTTTTTACACACTCTATACTGTTTTGTTTATCATGAATCGCGAAAACAACAATTACTCTCACTATTATACAACGTGTAAAAATTCCATATTATCACTAATTATCCATACGTAGCATTAGCATTAGAACGCATGATCGCGTCTTAGTTTTATTACATATTATTGTAGGTAGGACCCTGGGTTATCCCGAGATGCATGAACGGAGCCGAGAAGCCCAGCATTCTCCCTTGCTAATGCTCCGTGCAGCGCAGCAGGCGTTTAAGGAGACCCGGTCTCCTAACAGTGGCATCTACGGCGGCATCACACGCTTCCCGGAGATATACCAAGGGAGGCGGAGTACTTTCTCAGCTCCGTTGGGTGGTTGGGTGCGTCTCGGGACAACGAATTTTAGGGTCCTGACTAAAAATATTGAAAAATCTAAAAGTGCGAATTTTGTTATGAAATTTGGTATGTGGGGTTATAATAATATTTGGAACAACTTGCTCAAATAACTTTTTCCGATATCTCTAACTCAAAGCAAAATATCGGTAATTTATCGTGTTTTTGAATTCGCAGTAGGCCGCGTTGAGTATCTTAAAAAATTTGAGCTTCATTATGTATGGACTGCAAAACTTCAAATCTGTATTTATTTTGATATGCATAGGTATCTATTTACGTATAGATGGAATTGTTAACAAATAAACTACACAAACTTTGGTATTAAACTTTTACTATTAGACTAACTATTTTTAAAATGATATGATATCATGAAATTATGAATTAGGATGATATTATGAAATGTAAATAAAAAATGGTCAAAGATGGGGCCTTAAATTACATTTTTTGGAGCATTTTTTTGCTAGTGCTTTGTCTAGATATTTTACAGTTAGGTATAGCCTCCCCTATTGTAAAAATCACGAGCCGCCACTGACATACAAACCAGGAAAAACACAACTTCTGGTAAACCAATTCTTCCGGTTCAAGACATCGATCTTATACATCAAAAAAAGAACCTATATACCAAATTTAGTTGGAATCTGAAGTCTCGTTCAAAAGTTATCGTGCTATTATAGTCACAATATATAGTCGCCATTTTGAATCCCCGCCATTTTTGTAAAAGCCAAAATCTGAGATGGCCTCATATCGAAATTTGAACCTTTATGTGTGCAGTATATGTGGTCCAAATTATATACTTCTATCATTAAATTCACAATTGTTTCACATATCGGCTGCACTATTAGGTACCGGTTTTATCAGGATAACGATCCAAAACACACGTCATATCGGGTTCGTACTTGGTTGCTTTATAATCACCAAAGTGTCATATCCTTCTTCTTGGCGTGACGAATGTTGGCGATGATCATGGCAATCTTGACCTTATCTGCAGCAACGCGGAAAAGCTGCACAGATGTTGTGTTTAACCAGATTCTGAGGTTCTTTAACCAGGATGTTCTTCTTCTTCCTGGACCTCGCTTTCCAAATATTTTTCCTTGCAGGATGGCTTGTAGGAGGGCATATCTGAATTCATTTCGCATAGTGTGTCCAAAGTATTCCAACTTTCGAGATTTTATGGTGGTCAGTACCTCTCTGTTCTTCCCCATTCTTCTAAGGACTTCCTCATTTGTGACCCGTTCAGTCCATGGGATATTAAGAATTCTCTGATATAGCCACATCTCAAATGCTTCAAACTTTCTGCATATATCTTCGTTCAAGGTCCATGATTCAACACCATAAAAAAGGACAGAGAAGACGTAACATCTCAACATTCTTACTTTTATACCAAGAGAAATGTTGTGGCTCTTGAAAAACGCGCCCATACGGTTGAAGTGTTGAAGTTTGATCTACTATTCTTCATTCATTATGATGCCGAGGTAGTTGTGGTGCCTCACTCTTTCTACAGGGGTTTGGTTGATATAGAGTTGACCTTCTGTTATCTTTTTCTTGCTGACGATCATAAGCTTTGTTTTCTTTACGTTTATATTGAGTCCATATTGTTGACTATAATACGTGATTTTGTTCATGAGGACTTGTAGATCTGATGTTATTTAGCCGGTACTCGTTTAGTAGAATACATTTTTCAGTTTCGTGCAAAGCTTCGATAAATATTCTTTTAGAGTAAAGATTGAAAATTAGGGGGGACAAAATGCAGCCTTGCCTCACTCCACGCATGATTTTGACATATTCGGTGAGTTCACCGTCAACTCTGAGGTTTGCAGTCTGATTCCAGTAAAAGTTTCTAATTATTTTCAGATCTTGGTTGTCAATTCCTGCTTCTTTTAGTATTTGCATCATCTTGGCGTGTTGTACTCGATCAAACGCCTTCTCGTAATCAATCAGACATGCGTATACGTCGCAATTGACGACTCTTCATCTCTGGAATAAGACTTGTATTGACAACAAAGCCTCTCTCGTACCAACAGCTTTTATGAACCCGAACTGGTTGGACGAAATTTGACTTTCATATAGCTTGTAAATTCTCGTATGGATTACATTTAGGAACAATTTTAGGAGATGACTTATCAGGCTTATCGTACGGTATTCTTCGCATTTTTTGGCTCCTGGCTCCAAAGTGTCATATACCTGGCACCATAATATCTTCTGGTAAGCTTTTTCTCTAGATCTGCCGTATATGCTATTTTATATGACCTTCAACTTATTAATATATTTTTAAGATCTTGTTGCAAACAAGATCCAGAGTATATTACATCATTGAGATTGATTCCTATTAAACTTTTACTTGGAAGTAAAACTTTTACTTGGCCCTACTTCGTTATTTAGGAGGGTGTTACAATTTGACGGCTATACACTCTTTCTATAACGGCTATAACACAATGTCTTTCAAGATAAAAATTTAATTGTCATTAGAAGCGTCTGTGGCTAATCCCATAGAAGAGTATGTGGCTAATCACAACATTATTCAGTTTAAGATAAAAATGAATTGTATGTTTACATTTTTGTTTTTTTATTTGCATGCTCTTTATCGCTCGAATTGCTTACACTAAAATCACAAACAGTCACATGCATGAAAATTCCTTCATAAATAACATCATCATCAATATGTTATCTACGGGCCTTTTAGGACCTTAGCTAAATATTATCTTCCTCCTTCCTTCACTCTCCTCTAGCCATAATCTTTTTCTACCAATTTTCGATTTTTTTTTTCAATCTTCCGTAGTCATCTTTGACCATCTTCGTATCAGCCTCTAAAATTACAATAAAAGTGCATTAGAAATAAACAAAGACACGTTGAATGTTACAAGGAGCACTCCCAAATCACGATTTACAATGTATATACATTGTAATAAATCATGATTTGCAGGGCCGGCGATAAAGGGCCTGCAAGTGATGCACTGTAGGCGGGCGCCCTATTTGGGGGGCGCCAAAATGCAGAGGTATAACCAGGATGATCCTAAGGGGGGTTACATCTACTTGAAGGTCTCTGGGGGATATGGAATAATAATGGTGTTAAGCGTATAGAGCTCAAAGTACATCCAAAAGGGGGGTTTATAACCCCCAAAACCACCCCCTGGTTACGCCTATGCCAAAATGAGCCTTTTTGTGCTGGTGTTATACAGAATGTACTAATTTAATAAAACCGAAGGGCGCCTGTGCTATTTTTGCAGGCTAGTTTTCCCTAGCACCGGTACTGATGATTTGGGAGTAGTGTTGCCCAAAATCGGTCTTGGTCTTGCAGTCTTGCGTCCTGTTCTTGCGTTTTCGCAAGACCAAGACCAAGACCGCCTAATTTTAGCAAGACCAAGACCAAGACTTACCGTGCAAGACTTGAGCAAGAACAAGACTAAGCCTGCGAGACTTGCGTCTTGCAGTTAGAACTGAGGGTCGTTTTAAGGAGTATATAAGTTAGGCTATATTTTTAGATACTCTATGAGAAACAAAAATTTTGAAAATTGGACTTATGCGCATTACGAACAATACCATAAACATACATAGCGAATCGAAATATCCATTAAAACAACACTCGACACATTTGACATGTACTCAGAGGTCATTATTATAATGTAAAAAATAAAATTTTTTAGTACATTCTTTCTCAGCAGCCGACTTCTTTGCTCTCAAAATAATTGTCCTGGTTTTGAGAATAGTCGTCTTCTAATCATATTCATATAACACAACATTCCTGCGTTGCGACGCCTACAGTAATATCGAATATCGCATCCAAACTCTTTAAAAATATGTCATCTTAGCAATTATATAAATTTAGATAAATAATTTTTTTCATTATTAGTTTTCTAGGAATCTAAACACGAGAAATCTTATCAGTATACATTATTATAGTAAGACTATTATGTATTGTTTCTGCTGACTGTGTCCTGTGTTATGAGGTCACTCGGCTAAACAAAATTTGCCGAAACAGCGCGGCTATTATTTATAAGTATCATAACCAGACAAAAGTATAGAGATAATGCCGGATATCGTGTAAACATAATACCGAAATATTATTTTAATGATATAGGTACACTTCTCCAAGAAATTAACGCACCAAAGTAAAAACGGGTCATTTTTAATGTCTGTCTCAAATTTCCTAAACCTGTTCCAATTTAAGTGATTTTTTTTTAATATTTCGTCTTATTCTTTATAAATAGACAGGTCAATTAGAGATGTCAATTATTGTCAGTGTATACCGGGTGTACCAATAAAACTGTGTTTTTTCTCACTATGTGGAATATTCTAGCCTTATGCTAACTTATTATTCTAGCATGTAAGAGCATACTGAAATTAAAGCCCAACTATAGCCTCAATTTTCTTAACATTATGTCTTTTTATTCATTTACTTATATTGGATAATAAAAAAGTTAGGTACTTTTTTAACTAGCCATGTTTTTCGTCAATACAGAATGTTTTTAAATAAGTATGGCAAACTTTAATAGGTAATTCTGCACGAAAAAGTAATGACAGTTTGCTTCATAAACGTTTACTTTATAAATGCTTTGTTTACCAAATAGGGGGGGTTGAAATATTTCTTACAAACTGACGATTTATTTATTGCTCTAAAACCGGTTGAAATACGCAAATGAAATTTTATGGGTTTTAAGAGGTAGTTTTAACTTTAGTTAGTTAGAACATAGGCAGGGATCACTTAAATCGTGGGTTCAAATCCCACCCGGTGTCAGTTGTTTAGATATTTATTAATTTGGTTAGTCTTTACTATGTCTATGATATTCAAGCTTAAAATGTACCTCTCTGTTACGTTGTTCTAAGATATGCAATAGGCTAATGGGCAACTGCGAGACTTGCAAGACTCTTGCTGCAAGACCAAGACCAAGACCAGGTGTACTGGCGCAAGACCAAGACCAAGACTGTCTAAGTCTCGTCTTGGTCTTGCATTTGGGCAACACTATTTGGGAGTGCTCCTCGAGAACGTGTCTTGGTTTGTTTATTTCTACTGCATCTTTATTGTGATTTTAGTATAGGTGATTTATTTATACTCACACATACACACACACTTGTAATTTTTTATTTAAATGGTTTGTATGGTTAATTTTGTCGTATTCTATCATATTCATATTCTGTGGATATTCGTAGGAACTTATTCCTAAAACATTCAGTAGAGGTAATTTAAAAAATAAGTTACATAAATACATTAGGTTGCGTTCGTTTGTCAAAATTGGAGATGACGGTACATATTTTTTAAAACACAATCGAATTGACATTAAAATTAACACTTACTTGCTAATAGATGAATAGCTAGTAAGAGTTAATTAATTATCTACAAATTATAGGGCCACAAAACCACTTAGCAACACAAACGGTATGGATAATATATACGGGAAAAAACAGATATATCCAAACAATTGTATCTATTTTTATTAGTGCTGGATCAGTTAATAAGGAAATTATCTATGTTGTCTTTAATGTACGTTCAAATCAACCTGAAATGAATTATGTAATTACCAAATTGATTGTCGTACAGATGAGGAATGATTTATTGTTGATTCGACAAGCTTGCTATTTTCCTCATAAATCTTTTTAGATTGTTACAAAAAAAATAATAGACAAAGTGTAGGACCTAGTAGTGAAGTGAATAATATATACTGGCGTCCTAGAAATTTTCGTTCTTTTGATTTTATTCCTTCTTGTTTTTGTTTTCGTTTGACTTCTTAGCTGCATAATTTCAAATAAGGTGAGTCTATCGACCGTGTTTTTATTCTTAAATATTGCAAGAGACTTTCATATATTACCAAGTGGCAAGTTTATTTGGTCTTCTTTTATTGTTTTTCTATTCTTTACCCTTAAAGTTTTTTTGCTGGCTTTATTATATGGCTCGTGATCTTATATGTATATAGCCCAATAAAACTCAACAAAATTAATGAATTGAAAATAAAGTCCTTGCTGTAATTGAATGATAATTAGAATTCTTAGCATCCAGGCTCCTAAATGTTGCTTCGCAACCCTTAAAACAACATTTTAAAGACCCTTCTTCGGTGTTCGTTCTCATATACAATTGACGAAAGCCTGAGGCGCTCCATTCCCCACACCAAATATGGCTGTGAAAATATAAAAGTATATTTCTAATGATAACGTTTTATTCAAATAAAATACATTTTTTTATTTTTACAATCATATTAAACAATAATACGTTTTCTACAATAACTACGCGGTATAGCGAAGAATGCACAATTTTTCCAACTGAAAATATTTTATTTATTAAGGTAAACTCGAAGTGCAACTCCTTTTTTGTCTCACAAAATTTGTCAAAATTTTAGAAAAAAAAATGTGTGTGTACTTTGTACGCACGTAAGAAGTTATACCTCTACTACATATTATATGATTTTTAAGACAATACCAAAAATTTTAAAAATTAGAAGAATAAAATGCACACAAACACATTGAAAAATGCCACAAAGAAAAAATTATTTCTGAACGATAATAATTGTTGGCAAAAACTATAAATACGCATTTTCTGAAAAAAAAAATTATAGGTATAACAAATATACTTACAATCATAAAATGCATAAAAAAATAAAAAAATAAAAACTTGCATCGGGAATCGAACCCGTGAATTTCGGGGTGCTTTGATTCGTAATCGAAGCCTAGACTCACTCGTCCAATTCCACATTATTTGTCATGTGGAAAAATAGGGTAACTGAACGTTTTACTGTTTGGCAGTTGTTTTGAATATAATTAAATTATGTAGTTTAAATTTTCTGGAAGAAAATTTTAAAATATAACAAAACAGTAAGAAAACAATATATTAGATGAAGATTGGTAGAACTTTTGTTGGTAATCAAATTGAGTATGTAAATTAAAGCATTACATACCTACTAGATAAATAAATCTACGCCAAAAAATCATAATTTAAAAATAAAACTCAGACCTAATTTGGGATTTCTCTCTAAAATCCCCATTATTGAGAAAATAAATGTACAGTAGAGCGTCGATTATCCGAACGTCGATCAACCGAACGACCGCTTATTCGAACTATCGACTCGCGCGTCCCGCACTCGAATACCGAGCAAGCGTTAGTAATTGACGCTAAAAATATTTTCAATTTTCTTCAATATTGTATCCAAAAATAATTATGTTGTTGCAAAGACTGCACTTTTTGAAGTTATACTTCTTTACCGGCGATAGAGGGTCAATTTTTATATGGTAAAACCTAGCGACCGGGCGCATGCGCATTATAACTTTGTTCTGATTGGATGTTCAAATGACATGTCAAAAATTATTCAATATGGCGGCTGTGGCACATCTGAAGTTAGATTATTTATGGTTGTTGGGTTTTAAAATTTGTGTGAAAAGAAACAACAAACAAAAGTTAGTTAATAGTTATACTGCCTTTTTAAATAGTTTTCATATACCTATATTTTTGGACTTTTGGACTATTTTGGACAAGGAAAACTCATTCTAATTTGGTAAGTAGTTTTTATTATAATCATATTGTAATCATACATTTGGATTAGGTTGAAATACATACATTTATTTTCTCAAGAATGCGGATTTTAGAGAGAAATCCCAAATTAGGTTCGATTTTTATTTTTAAATTATGATTTTTTGGCGTAGATTTATTTATCTAGTAGGTATTAGGTCTGGATCCCGCGTATGAAAAAAAAGTTGATTAATAGCAAGCTGAAAATTTGTTAATAGCTTAAGGGTGTCTAGTCGAATAAACTTTGACATGTGTGAACACTGGAACAGGGGCAGTTTTAATTGTGGAACAGGTTAAAAATTTGGAACGGTCACACCACGAAAACGGCACATTTATTTTGTCCGACAGAACAGACTTAAACTCTTCGAACACAGATTAAACTCTCATGCAAAAATCAGACTGCTATTTATCACCAAATGGGCGTTTTAATGAGTGGAACATGTAGAATATGTCAAATGACAGGAATTATGACAGGTAATAAATAGCAGTCTGATTTTTTTCATGAGAGTTTAATCTCTGTTCGGAGAGTTTAAGTTTGTTCTGTCGGAAAAAATAAATGTGCCGTTTTCGTGCTGTGACCGTTCCAAATTTTTAACCTGTTCCACAAATAAAACTGCCCCTGTTTCAGTGTTCCCATATATCAAAGTTTATTCGACTAGACACCCTTAAGCTATTAACAAATTTTCAGCTTGCTATTAATCAACTTTTTTTTCATACGCGGGATCCAGATCTATATGTAATGCTTTGATTTACATACTTAATTTGATTACCAACAAAAGTTCTACCAATCTTCATCTAATATATTGTTTTCTTACTGTTTTCTTATATTTTTATATTTTCTTCCACAAAATTTAAACTACATAATTTAATTTTCAAAACAACTGTCAAACAGTAAAACGTTCAGTTACCGTATTTTTACACATGATAAATAATGTGGGTTTGGAGGAGTTAGTCTACGCTTCGATTACGAATCAAACAGCCACGAAATTTACGGGTTCAATTCCCGATGCAAGTTTTATTTTTTTATTTTTTTATGCATGTTATGATTGTAAGTATATTTGTTATATAAATTTTTTCAGAAAATGCGTATTTAAAATTTTTGCCAACAATTATTATCGTTCAGAAATCATTTTTTCTTTGTGGCATTTTTCAATGTGTTTGTGTGCGTTTTATTCTTTTATTTTTTTAAATTTTGGGTATTGTCTTAAAAATCACATAATATGTAGTAGAAGTATAACTTCTTACGTGCGTACAAAGTACACACACATTCTTTTTTTTAGTTTTTTTTTGTTTAGTTGCTAGTTGTCATTATCAAGATATAAATAAATATGTAGGTATATAAATATGGCTTTTATTCAATTGTGGATAAATATGTATGACTATAAATATGTATCAATATATTGTAGTTCGATTATCCGAACAAATCGGTTTTCCGAACACCTATATCCCCCAATTAGTTCGGATAATCGACGCTCTACTGTATTTCAACCTAATCCAAATGTATAATTACAATATGATTATAATAACAACTACTTACCAAATTAGAATGAGTTTTCCTTGTCCAAAATAGTTCAAAAGTACAAAAATATAGGTATATGAAAACTATTTAAAAAGGCAGTATAACTATTAACTAACTTTTGTTTGTTGTTTCTTTTCACACAAATTTTAAAACGCAACAACTATAAATAATCTAACTACAGCTGTGCCACAGCCGCCATATTGAATAATTTTTGACATGTCATTTGAACATCTAATCAGAACAAAGTTATAATGCGCATGCGCCGGGATCATAGGTTTTAA
This sequence comes from Diabrotica virgifera virgifera, assembly GCF_917563875.1. Lineage (NCBI taxonomy): Eukaryota > Metazoa > Arthropoda > Insecta > Coleoptera > Chrysomelidae > Diabrotica > Diabrotica virgifera. The sequence continues at coordinate 22,690,494 of NC_065447.1, read as the reverse complement.
CATATAAAAATTCACCCTCATATCGCCGGTAAAGAAGTATATCTTCAAAAATCGTTGAAACATGAAAATATATTAGCTGACATGGAACCTAAAACATAGACACAAATTTAACTCAATAATAAACCCACTATACAGGGTGTCCCGAAAAAATTGGTCATAAATATTATGCCACACATTCTAGAGTCAAAAAGAGTTCGATTGAACCTAACTTACCTTAGTACAAATGTGCTCATAAAAAAAGTTACAGCCCTTTGAAGTTACAAAATGAAAATCGATTATTTTCAATATATCGAAAATTATTAGAGATTTTTTATTGAAAATGGGCATGTATCATTCTTATGGCAAGAACATCTTAAAACAAAATTATAGTGAGATTTGTCCACACCATAAAAAATTTATGGGGGCTTTGTTCCCTTATACCCCCCCCCCCCAAACTTTTGTCTGCGTTCCAATTAATTCATTGTTGTGGTACCATTAGTTAAACACAACATTTTTAAAACTTTTTTCCTCTTAGTATTTTTTCGATAAGCGAGTTGTTATCGAGATTCGACTTCTTTTTTAATATATTTACATAAAAATTGTATGGGGGTTGTGTTTCTTTAAACCCCCCTCCTCAAACTTTTGTGTAAGTTCCAATTAAACTATTGTTGTGGTACCATTAGTTAAACACAGTGTTTTTAAAACTTTTTTGCCTCTTAGTCTTTTTTGATAAGTCACCTTTTATCGAGATGTGGCTTCTTTTTCAAAATATACCTAAAAATGTAAATTATAAATAAATTTTCAGATTATCAACAGGTCCCTATAATCGTACTTAACCATACAAAAATATGTGGTGGATTCGACAAATATTCAAAATATCTCGATAAACATTCGCTTATCGAAAAAGTACTGAGAGGCAAAAAAGTTTTAAAAACATTGTGTTTAACTAATGGTGCCACAATAATAATTTAAATGGAACTTACACAAAAGTTATGGGGGGGGTTTAAAGGAACAAGACCCCATAAAATTTTATGGGGTGCTCAAATTTCATTTTAATTTTTTTTAAGATGCTGCTGCCATAAGAACGGCACATGTCCATTTTCAATAAAAAATCTCTAAGAGTTTTCGATATATGAAAAAAAATCGATTTTCATTTTTTAACTTCAAAGGGCTGTAACTTTTTTTGTGTGCACTATTGTATATAGGTAAGTGAGGTTGAATCAATCTATTTTTGAACCCAGAATTTGTGGTATAATTTATGACCAATCTTTTCGGGACACCCAGTAAGTATAGTTAGGAAAATTAACGGAACTTAATGCATATATGTTATTATTTTTATGTCTTTTATTTATGTAGTTTGGGTTTTATCTTTTTTATGTCTTTTGGTTGGTGTTTCCGTGGAAGTCCCCCTCCCCAAGTCAAGACCCCCCAAGGCAAATGTCTGCCGCCACTGCGTCATAGAAATAAATAATTAAAATATTTTTTTAAGACAATGCATATTTTATTATATTTGTCATTATTAAATATTTAATATTTAATGTCTTTAATGTCCGACTGGTATATCATTTGAAAAGACATGATTTCGAAGTCAGTTAAATATGATATTATAATGCCCTAGGACGTTATTTTGAAAAATCACGCCCTTGGGTGTTATATTTAAATAACTAGTTAAATACTGTCAAGTTGACAAATAAAAACCTAAGTAAAACTATGGTTACCACAATTACGTTACGACTATTGCTGGTAAATGTAGTAATTTGAAAACTAATTTATTCAAAATGCATTCAAATTTTTTGCATAATATAAAGAATAATTTAGTCGGACATTAAACATTAAAGTCACCACGGGTATTATAGATAATAACGCTTTCGGTCAACGTATATCCCTCGGGCCAAAGGCACTCGGTATATACACCATTGACCTCAAGCGTTATTATTAGGGAGCGGATTTTATGCTAAATGCATATTGCATGCATATTTCGCATATTTGAGAACTTTACTAAATTTTGCATATTTTTAAAGAAACATGCATATGTTGTGCCTATTTAAAAACATTTTAGTCCAAAAAAAATTTTTTAATTCGACACAAAATATTTCCCCGCACAGGCTATCCTATCTATTAATTCGAGAACTACCTGAAGAGAGACGGCTCATTCACTGCCTTTTCATTTTTTCTTTGAAAATACCCGATCTTTACACAAAGTACTTATAGTGCTTATAGTACGCCGTTATAAAATGATTGTAGGATGTTAAAATGATGAAGGATGGTTTACCGGGAAATCCGAATTTTACTTACTTTTATTATATTTAGTACAATTTGTATCCCAATTGAATAGCTATAATTCTGGTGATTCTTTTAAATCCCCTATTGTTAAGAGAATTTACACCTTTAACCATAGTTTTACGATTTTCTAACGGAAATTGAAATAGTCATGCTTTAGATCAGATCCCGTCTTAAAATGATTGTAGGATGTTAAAATGATGAAGGATGGTTTACCGGGAAATCCGAATTTTACTTACTTTTATTATATTTAGTACAATTTGTATCCCAATTGAATAGCTATAATTCTGGTGATTCTTTTAAATCCCCTATTGTTAAGAGAATTTACACCTTTAACCATAGTTTTACGATTTTCTAACGGAAATTGAAATAGTCATGCTTTAGATCAGATCCCGTCTTTAAACGGCTTTAAAACTTTGGAGGAAATAATATGCAAAATTTTTAATGGAAAGTTTGAAATTGATTTTGGTGCAGAATTTTCGGCTTTAACAAGTTATTTTAAATACGCCCCAATTACTTCTGTTGATGTTGAAAGGAGTTTTTCTAGTTAAAAAAATATTTTATCTGATCAAAGGAAATGTTTGTAAAAAATTAGGAGTAACACATTGTAGTGAATTATAATCGAAGATATAATAGTGATATTGTTGTTTTATTTTAAATAAATTTTTTAAATAAGTTTTTGTAAAAAATGTGAATAAATTGCATATATAAAAAATAGTGATTTTATTTGAAAGATAATAAATAAGATTGCCGCCCCCCCTTTAAAAGAACCCCCTAGAATAGAATAAAACAGAAAATTTGTGGTTTTTCGATTTTCGCATTTTTTAAATTTTTGTGCATATCTTGCGCATATTTCGTAATTTTTTACTGCATATATATGCGCATATTTCATCAAAATTGATCGCATATAAATCCGCTCCCTAGTTATTATCCTTAATAACCATTGTCTCGAGTCTTTTTCGCTTTAAGGTAGACTTCCGCACCAAGCGACCGAGACAGGAGACCGCGACAGGCGACAGATAGGCGAGGTCTCCCCACGACTGCTCTCAATGCAATTATATCAGGGTAGTTCTGCAGCCCGCGACCGAGACCAGCGACCAACTATCGTCTATCGCGACCTATCTGTCGCCTGTCGCGGTCTCCTGTCTCGGTCGCTTGGTGCGGAAGTCTACCTTTAGGCATTCCATGAGAATATTATACAGTGCGTCCATAAAGTAACGCATAAATTCATTATTTCGTAAACCGGCGACATTAAGGAAAAATCCGGAAACAGGTCAATTTTTATTTTTAAATTTCGATTTTTTGGCATATATATCATACTAGTGACGTCATGCACCTGGGCGTGATGACGTAATCGATGATTTTTTTAAATGAGAATAGGGGTCATGTGATAGCTCATTTGAAAGGGTATTCAATTCTCTATTCACTAATGTAAACATTAACATAATTATTTATACAAAGTGTTCAAAAAACATTTTTTCACTTAAAATAATTGAGACAAAAAGAAGAATGTATGTAATTTATTTAATTCAAAATATGTTTTACTGCTGTCAGAAAACAGGAAAAAAATGTTCATTTGGCAAATAAATATTGTTTTTCGCTTAAATTCAATGTTAAAGCTGCCACCCACCTGTCTCTTGGCAGTTTGAACATTTCGTTTAAGCGAAAATCAATGTTTATTTGCCAAATAAATTTTTTTTCTGTTTACTGACAGTAGTAAAATGTATTTTGAATTAAATAAATTACATAGTATTTTTCTTTTTGTCTCACTTATTTTAATTTAAAAAATATTTTTTGAACACCCTGTATAAATAATTATGTTAACGTTTATATTATTGGATAGAGAATTTAATACCCTTTCAAATGAGCTATCACAAGACCCCTATTCTCATTTAAAAAAATAATCGATTACGTCATCACGCCCAGATGGATGACGTTACTAGTATGATATATATGCCAAAAAATCGTAATTTAAAAATAAAAATCGAACTCTTTCGGGATTTTTCCTTAAAGTCGCCTGTTTACGAAATAACGAATTTATGCGTTACTTTATGGACGCACTGTACATATTAGCTCCGTAGATACCCATCCTAATGCCAGTGGCGGCTGGTCCTATGAGGCAGGTGAGGCAGTACCTCACCAGTATACCAATCGACTATTTACGTTATTTCGTTATTTCATCATCAATTCTTTAAATACAATTTAACTGTTTGAAATTTGCTAAATAACTTTATTTTCGTTATATCATCATCAATAATTCTTTAAATACAATTTAACTTTTTGAAAATTGCTAAATAATTTAATTTTTATTATAAAACTTTTTTTATTAACTTTATTTTTATGATAAAAAAAAATTAAATGAAATAAATGGCGACTCGATTCTAGTTTTCTGTTGACCTAGATATCAAAATATCAACAGGCACCGCTGGGAAATATTCCAAAAATGCGGTTCAGAGAAACTATATGAAACGAGTCTTTGTACTCTTATACAGAGTATGGCATTAGTAAAAATACAAAAATAGACGGTTTAGTTTTGATTTAAATCTGTCTCCTGCCATCCCCCGATAGCGCTATTTCTAGGTCTACCTTTTGTCAAGGAGGCTATGCAAGAAGACAAATTTAAATCAAAACTTCCGTAGTTCTCGGTATACAATAAAACTATTTATACCGGAGTAAGGTTAGAACGCCCTCTAACGGGGAATAAGTGAAATAAATGGCGACTCGATTCTAGTTTTCTGTTGACCTAGATATCAAAATATCAACAGGCACCGCTGGGAAATATTCCAAAAATGCGGTTCAGAGAAACTATATGAAACGAGTCTTTGTACTCTTATACAGAGTATGGCATTAGTAAAAATACAAAAATAGACGGTTTAGTTTTGATTTAAATCTGTCTCCTGCCATCCCCCGATAGCGCTATTTCTAGGTCTACCTTTTGTCAAGGAGGCTATGCAAGAAGACAAATTTAAATCAAAACTTCCGTAGTTCTCGGTATACAATAAAACTATTTATACCGGAGTAAGGTTAGAACGCCCTCTAACGGGGAATAAGTGAAATAAATGGCGACTCGATTCTAGTTTTCTGTTGACCTAGATATCAAAATATCAACAGGCACCGCTGGGAAATATTCCAAAAATGCGGTTCAGAGAAACTATATGAAACGAGTCTTTGTACTCTTATACAGAGTATGGCATTAGTAAAAATACAAAAATAGACGGTTTAGTTTTGATTTAAATCTGTCTCCTGCCATCCCCCGATAGCGCTATTTCTAGGTCTACCTTTTGTCAAGGAGGCTATGCAAGAAGACAAATTTAAATCAAAACTTCCGTAGTTCTCGGTATACAATAAAACTATTTATACCGGAGTAAGGTTAGAACGCCCTCTAACGGGGAATAAGTGAAATAAATGGCGACTCGATTCTAGTTTTCTGTTGACCTAGATATCAAAATATCAACAGGCACCGCTGGGAAATATTCCAAAAATGCGGTTCAGAGAAACTATATGAAACGAGTCTTTGTACTCTTATACAGAGTATGGCATTAGTAAAAATACAAAAATAGACGGTTTAGTTTTGATTTAAATCTGTCTCCTGCCATCCCCCGATAGCGCTATTTCTAGGTCTACCTTTTGTCAAGGAGGCTATGCAAGAAGACAAATTTAAATCAAAACTTCCGTAGTTCTCGGTATACAATAAAACTATTTATACCGGAGTAAGGTTAGAACGCCCTCTAACGGGGAATAAGTGAAATAAATGGCGACTCGATTCTAGTTTTCTGTTGACCTAGATATCAAAATATCAACAGGCACCGCTGGGAAATATTCCAAAAATGCGGTTCAGAGAAACTATATGAAACGAGTCTTTGTACTCTTATACAGAGTATGGCATTAGTAAAAATACAAAAATAGACGGTTTAGTTTTGATTTAAATCTGTCTCCTGCCATCCCCCGATAGCGCTATTTCTAGGTCTACCTTTTGTCAAGGAGGCTATGCAAGAAGACAAATTTAAATCAAAACTTCCGTAGTTCTCGGTATATAATAAAACTATTTATACCGGAGTAAGGTTAGAACGCCCTGTAACGGGGAATAAGTGAAATAAATGGCGACTCGATTCTAGTTTTCTGTTGACCTAGATATCAAAATATCAACAGGCACCGCTGGGAAATATTCCAAAAATGCGGTTCAGAGAAACTATATGAAACGAGTCTTTGTACTCTTATACAGAGTATGGCATTAGTAAAAATACAAAAATAGACGGTTTAGTTTTGATTTAAATCTGTCTCCTGCCATCCCCCGATAGCGCTATTTCTAGGTCTACCTTTTGTCAAGGAGGCTATGCAAGAAGACAAATTTAAATCAAAACTTCCGTAGTTCTCGGTATACAATAAAACTATTTATACCGGAGTAAGGTTAGAACGCCCTCTAACGGGGAATAAGTGAAATAAATGGCGACTCGATTCTAGTTTTCTGTTGACCTAGATATCAAAATATCAACAGGCACCTAGAAATAGAGACCTAGAAATAGCGCTATCGGGGGATGGCAGGAGACAGATTTAAATCAAAACTAAACCGTCTATTTTTGTATTTTTACTAATGCCATACTCTGTATAAGAGTACAAAGACTCGTTTCATATAGTTTCTCTGAACCGCATTTTTGGAATATTTCCCAGCGGTGCCTGTTGATATTTTGATATCTAGGTCAACAGAAAACTAGAATCGAGTCGCCATTTATTTCACTTATTCCCCGTTAGAGGGCGTTCTAACCTTACTCCGGTATAAATAGTTTTATTGTATACCGAGAACTACGGAAGTTTTGATTTAAATTTGTCTTCTTGCATAGCCTCCTTGACAAAAGGTAGACCTAGAAATAGCGCTATCGGGGGATGGCAGGAGACAGATTTAAATCAAAACTAAACCGTCTATTTTTGTATTTTTAAAAAAAAATTAGTACGGCCTTGACCCGTTCTTCATAACACACCGATATACCTACTCTACAAGGTACCATACCATTAGAGGCACTGCCTCTGATGGTACCTCGTCTAGCATATTACGAAGCCGACGGAGATCGGCCGGCAGCATGACTGAGAATAATTTTTGGAAGCGGGATTAAATATCCTTTCAGAGGCAGGCAAAAATATGCCTCTAGCGTGGTTTTGCAGTTTTAGGTAGTTTGTTAGAGCAGTTTGTTCTAGTTACGTGTACTTACTATTAGTATAAGAGATACAATAGATGTTTAAAATATGTTATTATGCTCTGACTGGCTGAAAGTCATTTGCCAATGTCAATTAAATAAATAAATTAATAAAAAAATTAGAAATTATGATTTCTTTCATAATAATTCATTTACTTTTAAGTACGCTGTTTATAAAATAAATAAAAAACCAAAAAAATAAAATTTAACCCTTAGTTTATTTAACATCAAAAAACAATCTTATAATATAACTTATATAACCGTAATTTGCTTACTTGCTTGTTTCTATGTGCATATATGCAATACATTTACAATATAATAAAATTGGTTCTAAAATGAAATTATCACGTGTTTGCAGGTATATTGTTTGCGTACCATAATTTCATTTTGGCAAGTGATTAATAATAACAGAATCAGTCAACGGCCAAACCAGAATGATCCTAAGGGGGGCTACAACTGGTGGGTCTCTGGGGGTATGGATTTAAGGATTTAAGGCATTTAAGGCTTATAACCCCCAACCCCCCCAGTTACGCCACTGGAATCAGTTGTCCGTTGTTTTCATGTAGTATATAATGTAAATTTTGCTTAATATGGCTGTTCAAGTGTTCAACACTGATGAGCCAACGACGAAACATCTGATTCATGCTGTTTTGATATGTGGTATCATATTAATTATTATTTTTAGCTAAAAAAACAGCTGCTATGAGTATGAACCTGTTAGAGACTTTCGTAGCTATTCTTTTGCGAATAAAATTGTTATTTAATATCGTTTGCAAGCCTTAAAATAAATACGGTGCCGTTCTGTGACGTTATGACGTCACAAAATCGACCTTCCGGCTATTAAAGAAAATCTAACCATAATAATAATAATCCTCAAGTGTAGTGTGCCTCACCATCTTGTACTATCACGAGCCGCCCCTGCCTAATGCTAATTTTTTGAGTTTAATTTTTTGACGAAGTCAACGAATTTGTCAACGAATTATTTACTAAATTAAAATTATTATATATTTTAGGTACTGTCTTATAAGAGAGTTTAGAACTATTTTAATCTCTCTCTATTCAATCTGATAACCAACAAATCTCTACAAAATTTAATTTTCGTCATACAGAAATTCCCCAGGGGGTTGATATACAGGCCAATAATCTAATAGTAAAATCCACTAAGTGAATTACCGTCACATACATTATAATTACCCTTAGCGAACTAAAAAGCAATTTGCTTATAAGTTATTACCAGTGACGTCCACTAGAATATTGACAGTATTATGAAGCGGGCACACACGACGTTTTAGGCGAGCGGCAGCAACCCCTAAAATGACAATATACCCACCACGAAAATCAACTTTCAGGTGAATGGCCAATTTTGGACATTCTTATGTTTTCGGGGTCGGTGAACCTAAATATGAAGTTTACTAGATAAAGGCATTATTTTTATTTTCAATTCAGAGATCATTACCCTCTTTCTATGGCCATTTCGAACCCCTTAGTTCTCATCAGGAAAGCTACCGTAATGATGCTCTGAAAAGAAAATAAAAATCTTTGCCATTTCTGTCAATTATAAAATATAATTAACATTCAGACGCTATAGCGACATCTATTAACAACTTGTCGAAACCAAAAGACTCCATTTTCAAACAAATAAATGTTTAAAAATAATAAAATCTTTGGATTTCTTAGTTCGGAAACAGAGCATCATTACGGTAGCTTTCCTGATGAGAACTAAGGGGTTCGAAATGGCCATAGAAAGAGGGTAATGATCTCTGAATTGAAAATAAAAATAATGCCTTTATCTACCTACGTTCTTACTCACGTATTGAGTACAAGGAGACAGTTTCGTTGATCTTTGCCTCGATGAAAAGATGTGTTGTGGAGTGCAACTATATAGACCCCCACGTCTCTGCATTCATCACCCTTTATTCCTTGCAAATTTTAGAAGGATGGGGAATAGGTATAAGAGAGAATCTGTTTCCGAACTAAGAAATCCAAAGATTTTATTATTTTTAAACATTTATTTGTTTGAAAATGGAGTCTTTTGGTTTCGACAAGTTGTTAATAGATGTCGCTATAGCGTCTGAATGTTAATTATATTTTATAATTGACAGAAATGGCAAAGATTTTTATTTTCTTTTCAGAGCATCATTACGGTAGCTTTCCTGATGAGAACTAAGGGGTTCGAAATGGCCATAGAAAGAGGGTAATGATCTCTGAATTGAAAATAAAAATAATGCCTTTATCTACCTACGTTCTTACTCACGTATTGAGTACAAAGAGACAGTTTCGTTGATCTTTGCCTCGATGAAAAGATGTGTTGTGGAGTGCAACTATATAGACCCCCACGTCTCTGCATTCATCACCCTTTATTCCTTGCAAATTTTAGAAGGATGGGGAATAGGTATAAGAGAGAATCTGTTTCCGAACTAAGAAATCCAAAGATTTTATTATTTTTAAACATATATTTGTTTGAAAATGGAGTCTTTTGGTTTCGACAAGTTATGAAGTTTACTCTTATCAAAAATTGGTGGAACATGTTCAAAAATCAAATTTTATGCAAAAATGCGAAAACTCAATTTCGATGATTTTTCAAATTTAAATCGCTGTATCTTTGGTAGCTGTAAATATTTCCTTTTTAAAATTTTACTATATTATCTTTGAAGTATTTAGATAACAATTAAATTTGGTCTAAATGACTAAACAAATTAAAAAGAGGAGTTGTTAATTTTTAAACATTTTTTCGTCAGATTTCGTTAGTTTCATGTTTACTTAAAAAAGTTGAGTGACAACCTTTTTAATTTGTAATTTTAACCAACAAAGCATTAAAACATAACTCATGAAGAAGTTTTTTGGAAAATTTAGAGTCAAAATATGTAATAGGAAAAAGTTATGTGCCTTTTAATAGACGAGTGGGACTCCCCCAAAAATGCTTATTTCTGGAGATACTGACCACGGTGTGGTAAATGGCTAATTTTGGTCTTACTTTATATTTTTCATGCTGCTGAAAACGAGGTTTATTTTGAATTTTAAGTGGGGCAACATTGTCAAAATCGCAATTTTACCCTAAAAAAAATTAATCACGTTTTTCTTAAAATTAAAAGTTGCACCATTTTTTTCTATAAAACATTTTATTCTTTGTACTCTATATTTTAACACAAACTTGATTAAAAAGCTAAATTTCAAATTTTGTCACTCAACTTTTGCGATTAAACTTTGCAATTAAGGAATCTGCACCTTTTACTTTAAAAAATTCATAACTTTTACTATAATAAGATTGAAAGATTAGAAGAGGTTCCATTGTCTTCAGAAATGTGAGAGATATATACTATAAAAATTTCAGAAAAAAATATTAAAATGGAACAGAGTTGTAGCGAGTTAAAAGCAAAAAAAAGTGATTTATTTTTTATTTTATTTTTAGGGTAAAATTACGATTTTGACAACGTTTTCCCAAACAAAATTCAAAATAAACCTCATTTTCGTTTTCAGCACCATCAAAAACATAAAGTATAACCAAAATTAGCCATTCAATACACCGTGGTCAGTATCTCGTGAAATAAGCGTTTTTGGGGTGTGTCACTCGTCTATAAAGTCATATAACTTTTTTCCTATTGCATATTTTGACTTGAAATTTTCCAGAAAACTTCTTTATTGCTTATGTTTTAACGTGGTGTTAGTTAAAATTATAAACTCAAAAGTTTGTCACTCAACTTTATTAAGTAAACATGAAACTAATGAAATGCGACGACAAACTGTTTAAAAATTAACAACTCTTCTTTTAATGGATTTAAACATTCCAGAAAAATCTCATTTTTATTAGGATACATCAAAGATTATACAGTCAAATTTTCAACAGGATATATTTACAGCGACCGAAGATACAGCGAGAAAATTGAAAAATCATCAAAATTGATTTTTCGCATTTTTGCTTAAAATTTGATTTATGAACATGTTCCACCAATTCTAGATAGAAATAAACTTCATATTCGGATTCAGCGGCCTCAAAACATAAAGAATGACTAAAATTTGCCATTCACCTATCATGGTCGCATTTTCGATTTCTAAGCCTCAAATTAGGGGGTGCCGCTCGTCTATTTTTCATTGTATCAGGGGAGATGGGGGTAATGAGAGCCAGTGGGTAATGGGAGCCACCTTAGTATTACGGATTGGAATGCCTTAATATAACTGCTGAACGCACTCGACGGTTGATCTTGAGCTGTGATGGCTCATAGGTACTGCGATTATTTAAATCAGTTCGTATTAAACTACTGCCGGAGTTGGGTGAAATTGTTAGCGATCTCTTGTCGTTTCCCCATTACTGAGGATCGTGATTTCTTGCAATATTCCTAACAATGTTGTTCCATTGGTCTCTATCTTCAGCTGCTCTAAGAGCTTCGCAGAATGAGTTTCCAGCTGAATTCTTTATTTGGTCGGACCATCTAGTTGGTGATCGTCCTCTTGATCTTCTCCCCGGAACGTTTCCAGAAACAATTAATCTCTCCAAACTGTCGTCACCTCTGCGAACCACGTGACCAAAGAATTGCAGTATTCGTTGCAGACATATTGTGGACATCCTTTTTTAATCTTGAGTTGGTTTAGAATGGAATCGTTTGTCCTATGAGCTGTCCAAGGTATGCGCAGTATTCTTCTCCAGCACCACATCTCAAAGGCATCAATTTTTTGGCGCTCGCATGCGCGAAGAGTCCAAGTCTCTGCTCCGTATAGAAATATTGAGAATACAAGGGCATTCACCAGTCTCATCTTGATATTTTGCGAGATACATATATATATATATATATATATATATATATATATATATATATATATATATATATATATATAAAACCAAACAGATGAAATAGAGAATGTGGAAAAATCCCCTTACGAACAATTCACACATCCACCATTTCGGGCTGGGAAAAATTTTTTGAATAGAATATATATATATATATATATATATATATATATATATATATATATATATATATATATATATATATATATATATATATATATATATATATATATATATATATATATATATATATATATATATATATATATATATGTCTTCCCAAACTTTGGTTAGGCGACTCATCGCATTTTTTGCCATACCAATACGTCTCCGAACTTCTGCTTCACAGAAGTTCTAGCGATACATGGTAACTATTGGCGCCGTTAGTATTACTGGTTTTTGTCAGATCTAAAATATTTTATCACTATAGATTCGTATACGCTCTGAGCTTCGCTGGTGTCGCTCCTGGCGGATTACTAATTCAACTTTCACCGGTAATTTGTAAATTTATTATTTAATTGTTATCACTTAATATTTACAACGCTAAAAAGTAATTAAATTGTAACAGATTTTTTTAAGATTTTGCTAATCATTTTGACGTTCTATTGATGAAATATTAATTTCTTAATTCGGATACTTTCACAATTATCGTGTAGATGGCGCCAAGATTAATTGATTTATTTATAATTACATATTACGGAACATTAAAAAAACGTAAATTCAGTATTTAAAACGTAAGCAGTGGTGTCATGGTGTGGGAACGCGTGGGAACGCCGTTCCCGCACTGGTTAAGAAAAGAAAAAAAAATAATAGAGAATTTAGGTTTTGTAAACAAAAATTAGCAATGCGTTCCGGCACTGCGTTCCCGCACTGCTAATTTTGCCATGACACCACTGAACGTAAGTATATTTAAGGTAAAAATATATACCACAGCTTTGACCAACTAATATTTTTTATAATTAATGTTTTTAATTTTAATTTTAAATTAATCACTTTGACATTTATGTCAAATTTCCGGTAAACGTTTACAGACTTGCCACTACTGGCGCTCGCGAATTTATAAACATCCCTTCTACGTACGAGCTCACAGCGTATAGTTTCATTGCATCAGATCTGATTTTCTGTTAAATTATGCTGTTTTTTATTTTAAACATTTTAAATAAAAAATGCACCTCGGGCTAATGGGAGCCACTGTGACCTTCATTGCCCCAATGTGATAAATAAAATGGTTTTACCAAGGTCGTAGTAATAATGTAAAGTGTAAAGTGGTGTAATACGATGGTGGTGGTACAATGTGGCAATACCAAACAATTAGTAAAAAAAGCAAACAAAAAAATGATAAAACTCCAAAAGAAAAATCCGTGCAGTGTGCCCTAAAGGAGATGTTTGTGACTTTGGTTTAAACAAGCAGAATAAGAGTTGTTTTTCATTTTTGTTCTTGTTTTCATCTTTTTCCTACTACATATATTCAGTTTATTATATGTACTTTGTTAGAAATTATCTTTACTTTTACTATTAAAATAACTAATGGACCCATTACCTACATGATGGGGTAATGGGAGCCAAATCCTTTTTTAAATAAATTCTATTATAATTAGGTTTTTTTAACAAATATCATTCATATATGTATATTCTTTTTCTCATGATCATCTTTCAGTGCGTCACAGTTTTTCGATTTCTCTCTAACGCATTAAATTGTATGTGACAGAAAAAAGGCACGTCTTTGAATACTTTGGTAATTATTCTAGTTCGGTGATTATTCTAGTTGTCGATAGATGGCGCCATAATCAAAAAAGAATTATTTATTAAATAAAATAATAATATTATCAATATAATCTGTACAATTTATAAGACTATACAAATGAAAGAAAATACCATTTTATAAATGCAATAGACACAATTGATTTGGTTTTATTCCAAATTGAAAATAAAATTTGACAACTGTCAGATTTAACAAAAATGTCACGTTAGAATAAATGTCATAAATGTGTATTATCACGGACTTACCTTTTTTTCTATAATTTGTGACGCACTGAAAAATGTTCATGAAAAGGAGAATAACAAAACTATGCATGAAAACCTTCCTATATAAATATTTAATTTTTTTAATGATGTCGCCAGGGGTGTACAACGCCTCCTTTATTCAGATGGACTTACCCAAGTTTTTTTTTATGTATTTTGACCCGTAGAACACGAATTTTTTGTGTAACAGTCGATCCAGATGTCGATAAGTTTGTTATAAACAAAGAACTTGAGGAATTACATAACAGCGATTTTTTCCCTGTTCCAGCTAATTAAAATTTCCCTGTTCCAGTGTTCCCATATATAAAAGTTTTTCCGCAGAGACACCGTTAAGCTATTAACAAATTTTCAGCTCGCTTGTTAATAAACTTTTTTTGGTACGCGGGATTATTTATGTATAAAAACGGCTGGAGTAAAGTGATCAGTCATGTCAGTATGCAAAACGATAGGATTATATTATATTACTGTTTTAAATTAGCTTGAGTTGTTATATTTTTTGTTGATTTATATTTAATGTCTATCATAAAAACTTTTGATATACAATGTGTGTTTTTATTGGAAGGGCCCAACCAGAAGGAAGGGTATTCCAACTGGAACCAGGGCCCGCTGATCTATCAGTACGCTACTAGTACCAGTGGATCCATGTTTCGTCGAAGGTTATGAAACAAAATAGAAACTTCTTCGGAGGACGCTTAAACAACCTCGGATACTGCTCTCAAGAGGTCTCAGGATTCCGCTTGTTGTCCTGAGTGAGAAAACGCAGCAGCCATTCTTCTCGATTGTGTTATTATTATTATGTATCTTCAATTATGATCTTTTTTATTTTTATCGAATTCTGTTAAATATTCGTTCTATTTTTGATAATATTTATTGCCACAGTTACGTATATTCTAAAGAATGGTTACTGTTGTATTTTAGCGAATGTATTGTACCCTCGGAGATCGCTGGGAAAATTTCCAACACTGTGTGAATATTGATAGTAACATATCCTTTTTAAGATAAACACAACTGTAATTTAGTCCAAACAAATTAATATATTTTTTTGCCAACAAAAATGAGATTTTTCAACCAAATAATGTTTCAAATATGATGTGCAAAATAATTTTTAATTGGGTTCTGCTAATGGGCTTGCTTTTTTGTCATTAAAGTAAAAAAACTTAAAATTTCACTCATTAAATCATTATTGTCCGGTTATCGTCTTAATTATTTTAACTGTACCTACTAATATCCGTCGACTAATTCTGAATGATTAATAGATTGATAAAACATTTTATCTGTAGCGGCTTCTGGAATATCTTAAAAATATCGAATTTCATTGATAAAATGCGCATGCGCATATCCCACCGATCTTCGCTTCGACTGTACCTACTAGCTTTTCCTGGGCGGCTGGGCCTACGCAGCTCAACATTTTTAATTCAAGTATTATGAAAAACGTGGTTCAGAGTTTATAATATAAATTCCTACCATCCTTAACGCATCACGCATGTAGAAGATAAAGGGTTTCCCTTCTTATTGCTTCCCCATACTTCGACCTATATAATATGATATAGACCTTGAAATTCCGAAAAATTACCATTAGTGTTATTAAAAACGTGTGCAATCGCAAGAAACCAGTGGCAGAACAATTTGTTGAGAGAAATGTTGTCTTTAGTTATCTTTCATTTCAAAAGGTTATTGCATAAAGTTTGAGAGAGACAAGTAAAAGACAAGATGAATACACTTTTAAATTATTTGAAAGAATATTAAAAGCAATTTTTGTAAAGAAAATTAAGTCGACTTTACTACGTAACAAGACATTTACACAACAGACACACTACACTACTACACATTACACCCCTGAGCTAGTTATACCTACCTAAACTATAAACTGATTGCGACTGACTGAATGAATAACGTCTATAGCATTAATAGCCCAGTAAATGAACGGGAAATACGGCGATACCGTGTAATTTTCAGGGGCAACTCCGAATTGCATGAAAATTTGGATTTAGATTCTACTTACCCTCCACTTCAAAGTTGAAGTTGTGCCGTTGGTTGCTTTTACTTGGAGGGCGACAGTCACCCCTTCTCGGGGGTGAAAAAACATACGTTTAAGATAAGACCGGAAATGGATAAATTGACTGATTTTAAGCATTTTTTGTTCTATAAAGTTTTTTATTTAAGTTAATACTTTTCGAGTTATTTGCGATTGAAAATGTGTATTTTCCGACAAAAAAACTACGTTTTTAGACGGTTTTTCGCAAATAACTCAAAAAGTAAATATTTAACCGAAAAAAATATTCCTAGCAAAAGTGTAGCTTATAAAAAACCGAAATCAATAAAGTCTATCAAACAAGTAAAAACAAAGTTGCAGCTCATGAAAAATACGTTCTTATTTGTCTAATTCCAAATCGAATATTTCAAGGTAAAATCACCGAAAAATTAAGCACTTTTCGGGAAAAACCCATTTAAACTTTTTTAAAGTGTTTATAAAATGCTTTATTTTAATTGTTTACAAAAGTTTCTAGCATTAAAAATAAGCGAGTTATGCTTAAAATAAAGTTGGCCCTCTTTTTTTTTGGTAAATAAATTATGAAAATCTCCCCGTGTTTAGCTCCTCAAATGAAATTAATCGCTACCGCTTTACAAACAGTTTACTTACTTATCTATTTTATATGATCTGTCAGTCTCGCCGGTTTAAAGTGCTTATTTTTGAAAGGGTTATAGTTGAAAAATCTTGAACGGGTCACTAATCACGAGTGTATGAAAATTTTGAACAGCCATATCTTAACCAATTTTTGTCTCACGGAAAAACAAAATAAAACTAACATATTTATAATAGCAAAATCTACATTTTTTTACTCTAAGATTTTTCTTATCACTAATACTTTCTAAGTTATTTTGAAAAAAGGAAATTTTTCAAAAATTTTTAGAAATTTTTTTTTGCTTTGAAATTAATTTTTTTTAGATATGCACTTTAAACCAATCAAACTTACAGATCATATAAACAATACACATACAGTTAAAATAAATGGTAAAGCGGTAACGATTAATTTTATTTAGGGTGACAAATAGACGGAGGTTTTCACGATTTTTTTTACCAAAAAAAGGGGCAAACATTTATTTCAGTGTAACTCGGTTATTTTTTACGCTAGAAACTTTTATAAAAAACAGATGTAAAGCTTTTTTTAGATACTTTAAAAATGTTAATAAACTTTTCCCAAAAAGTGCTTAATTTTTCGGTGATTTCGCGTTGAATTATTTGGTTTGGAATTAGACGAATACGAACGTATTTATCATGAGCCACAACTTTGCTTTTACTCAATTTATAGACTTTACTGATACACCATTTTTTTCATTTTTTTATAAGCTACAGTTTTTTAGGAATATTTTTTTCGATAAAATATTTACTTTTTGAGTTATTTGCGAAAAACTGTCTGAAAACGTAGTTTTTTTGTCGAAAAATCAACATTTTCAATCGCGAATAACTCGAAAAGTAGTGACTTACGTAAAAAACTTTATAGATCAAAAGTTGCTTATAATCTGTCAGTTTATCCAGTTCCGGGCTTATTTTAGACACGCGTTTTTCACCCCGCGAGAAGGGGTGCCGCTGAGAAGGGGGGGTGTTACCCCCCAGGTAAAAGCAACCTACGGCACAAATTCAATTTTGAAGTGGATGGTAAGTAGAACTTAAATCCAAATTTTCGTGGAATTCGGAGTTGCCCCTGAAATTTACACTCCAAATCGGTCATTTATTGGGCTATAAAAAAAATTGCTCCGAACGATGTAACTAAAATACGTGATTTATCCCTTTCGTGTCTATCGGGACATCTTCTTCTTGTGGTGCTGTCTCCTTTAGTGGAGGTTAGCGACTACACTTGCAAATCTGTCTCTGTCCAATGCGGTTCTAAACAAAGAAGATTGAATCAAAGCTGGTCCAGTCTCTGATGTTTCTAAGCCATGAAATCTGGCGCCTACCGGGGCCCCGTTTTCCTTCAATCTTACCCTGGATGATCAGTTGCGCGGGGAGGTACTTTTTGTTTCTCATTATGTGTCTATCGGGACATACATAATCTTTTTCTTCGTTACAAAGATTAGCAATCAACACGGTTGTTAAGCTTGTTTACCACGAATGTTTTTCTTCTTCGTCTTCTTCTTCTTCCTGCTTCCTTAATAGGCTCGCGCCTGTTCCATCTTCGGATGCCTCCTAATCAGATATACAGGTTGTCACTCCATCTCTTCCTTGGCCTTCCTATACTCCTTCGGCCGTTTGGTGATCTGTCTCGTCCTATCTTTACCAGTCTCCCTTCTCTCATTCTGCTTAAATGGCTATACCTAATACCTAATGTCTTTCTAATCCTTTTAATATTGTATCTGTAATTTTCCTTTCATTAAAATTAAAGTAATTCAATTTGCATTCTATCGCAATATATCAAAGGTAGAGCAACATTTTGTTGTATTCAGTGATGAAGCCACATTCTGTTTAAATGGTTATGTGAACAAGCATATAACTCTCGATACTAGTCAGATTTTAATCCGCACTAGATGGAAGATGGAGGAGATTCATACACAATATCCAGAAAAAATTAATGTCTGGGCTGGTTTGGTAAATGGCACGAAGGGTAGGTGGCAAAAGTTCAAAATTTCTTTTTCAAAGACAGATACACTTTACTGGAGTACCTTCAGCTTGCTAGTGATCCCGCCATTCCGCCCCACTGCAGCTTACACCGGGCTCGAAGTCAAAGACAACGGCGGCAGACATTGAAAGGCGCTATCATTGCTTGGATTGCATTTCAGAGGGCAACACACACTCTTAATTACTAAACGATCTTCTGGGCTAGGCGCAGGCCCGCCCCATGCCTGTCGTTTTCACAAAAGGCTCTTGCGCAGCAGAAAGGATTCAAGCCAGGAAAACCCAAGAAAATCCAGACCTCATACCCACTCAAGGAATCCGTGTCGATATGAAGCCCGAGGACTCCTGAACGTAGAAAATCCAACAGGCCACGTTTTGGGTATAGTCGGGCAGATATGAGTTTTGTTTGACATTCAGGAGATATTCCATCCTATTTATGGCAGAACCAATGCTCTGACGAGTCCGTTTCCAAATTATGAGTACCACGCTAGCCACGCTAGCCAATTTTGGGTGGAGCTCTACCTTCCCCGTCATACATGCGATCCTACAAGCACAATTGCTTGTTATCCCTATGAGGGCGAACCAGTGAATGCAGGTAGGATAAGATCCCGGCCTCGCACGTTGGACAGTCACCGCCGAGGAGCCTACTCCTCTACCACTCATCTCCAAATTGGGTACGTCTTGCAATTGCGTGCCTGGATTGGAACTAAACCAGAGAACAACAACCACGTGCTTGTTGTTCTCTGACTAAACGTTTATGAACTTGCAGTCATTCATACGAAGGTTATATAGAATGAAAGTGGAGTGGTCCAACGTAAAACGTGAGCTCGTCTCGGGTACTAAGATCACAGACCGGTAGCCAGTGCGACAAATGGACTAATGGTCGCGTGCGTTTCTGTGATTTCGATATGCCAATCGAAGGCTCGCCAATATCACCATCTCTCATTCCATGCCATGCATGGGTATGAGTTGCCTCTTACAACAGGCAGGAACCAGGACCGTAGCAGTGTTCTCTTCAGTATTTTGTATTGTATAATATTTAAAAATTCACAAGGAAAAAGTTTTCCTGTGGTTGGCTGTATACCATGTAATACAAAAAACAGTAAAATCCTGTATAAAAGGTATATTTAAAAACCACCAAGATCTTATATTGAACAAAAATATGTGGGTCAAAGCCCAGTAAAAGAAGTCCGTCAAGGAAACATACTTGCCGTCATATTTTCAACATGTAAACAAGTCAAATCCACAGCTCAGATGCTACGCTGGGGCAGATTAGCTAAATATTTTAAACATCCACACTTAATGTAGCATTTTAAACCAATGTTTCCTTGACTGACTTCTTTTACTGGGCTTTCATCCATATATTTTTGTTAAATAAGATCTTGGTGGTTAGCATGTATTTACATTGCACGTTATAGATATTCATTTTAGGTAAGCACTGATGATGACTGGTAAACCAGTCGAAAACTAGTTATGTGATTTTGATGTGGCCCTTTTGAGGGTTTTTAAATATACCTTTTATACAGTATAATATTTTTTCACAAATTTTTGTTTTGTGTCCGTGTTTCGAAATAATTTCTTGATTTTGGCGTAATATTTCCATAAATATTAAAACTTACACATAAACTATATTAAACTACTAATGATGAAAATAAAAATATAATATTCTAAGATAAAATCACTTTATAATATTACATATTATGCTAAATAATTATTAATAAAATAATTTTTACATAATTTACGCTATATCATATTGTCAGCCTTAACTGATAAAAGACCATTAGAACGTTTAGTAAAAGAAGTTTAGTTATGTTATTGACATTTGACATTGACATTGAGTTATTAGATTGTAGAAATCAGCTGTGTGTGTTCTTAAATGCGTCAAAATTTACCATTTTTTTGTTATTATTATAAAAATAGTGTAAAAACATTGGAGATACTGTAATAACAGTAGCAGTAGACTCTATTGTAGTGACAAATTCTTGGTAGTATAATCAATATCTACCAAGTAGAATACTTCAGTTGTATTGTTAAAATGAGTAGAACCTAATCTTTTAGAAAGTTCCTCCCATCAAAATTTTAGGCAAGTATTTATGAATTTACTTTTTTGCTAAGTTTTAATCGTAAAATATGTTTTGTATATTATTTACGCGCTTGTAACAATAAACTAATATGATAACAATGTAAATGAATATTCCTAGTGTATACCTAACTAGAAATATCTGGTTGATATATAATTACATGTAATTTTACTATCCTGGTTTTGTGGTTGTATTATTTTCCTAATTCTTGGTCACTTTCCAATGCAAAACCAATTCAAAGCTATGTTTAGCATTCTTTTAATGTTTTTGTAGTCTACTGTAGAGTGTCATTGTCTAATTTAGATATTATTTTATATGGAATTAACAGGTTAATCGCCCAAATGAAGCGAAAAATATCCCACCCCCAGGCCCAACTTAGTTTTTCTAGTAAATCATTAGGTTTTTACACTGGATATGATGTACTGCCTGTTAAAAAGTGCTAGGCTAAAAAAATTCTCTAAAAATGTATTTTGAAAATGACGCCCTACTTATGGGTTTCAGATCCTCTGACGACAGAGCGCCGCGAAACCCGAATATCGGTTGTCATTTATTTCGAATTCTAACAAGTCGGTGTGTGCTAAAATTGCAGATGTTTTGTTTAACCCTTTCGCTGCGGAGCTACTGAGAGTATTTGCATCTTGTCACTGCGGCGCTAATAGACGTCTCCCGCAGTGAAGCAAATATTTTTGGCTTTTAGGTTACAGTTGACTTAATTGTTGGAATTATATCATTTGTTTTACTTTATTATTGTATTTCAACTATTTATTGCCAATTCTAGAACTATTATAATATATATAATAAATAATGTAGTAAAACAAATGATAGGGTTCATTTGTTCTTGTGGTTCTTCCAATTCCGCCATCGAATAATGTTTACCCCTTTTTGGTGGCAGCGGCATGATGTAATAGTTATTACCAGTATTTTTATCTCAAACAAAACGTAATAATTAGCGACAATTTCACTTTACGGTACTAACGCATTCGCAATACTAAACACCTTCTCAGTTACCCCTCCTACTCATCCCGCTCGAGGCACTTTAGGTGGGTGGTTCACGCCCATTCATAAGAAAACATCTGATGACATTATATTTTATATTTTGTTTACGTTATTTTTCATCTATCCGCAAATAATCGCTAACCGCAGCGAAGCGGTTAGCCCTCTCGCATAAATGCGTTTCCCGTACATCTCGTGCACTACTGAAATTACGCAAATATGCGGTTCCCGCAGTCAAAGGGTTAATCTACAATCCATTCGTTGAAACTTGTCGGTACTTTAAGGAAAAGTAGAAAAAACAATTAAAAACAAAGGATGTAGAGGCGCAAAATTAAATAAAGGACACCTTTACGCAAAGGAAAGTAATACCGAAGTAGGTGTTTTAAAATGGCAGGATAAATGGATAAACGTGATATTCTTTGCCTAATCACTATTCATACTGACACAACCACTAAATATACAAGAAGAGGAACATACCTAGAAAATCCATCTCTAATAGTTGACTATAATTCATGTAAGTCATTCATAGATAGATATATCCGATCAGTTGAAATCATATTCTTCCCCTTTGCGTAAAGGGATAAAGTTGTATAGAAAACTTGCATATGAAATATTACTTGGTTCAGCAGTAGTAAACGCTTTTATAATATACAAAACGGTGACAAATACCAAAATATCAATAATGGATTTTAGACAGAGCATTGCTCCAAGTATGTTACAAATCGATGAAGTAGATGTCCGGAAAGTGCCGGAAAATGATAACAGAAAGCATATTTCACATAAAGTTGCTTCAAAAGATCGTCGAAAATGTGTAGAATGTTACGCGAAAATAAGCGCTGAAGAAGGCAGAAAAACAGCTCAGAAGAAGGGACCAAAATCAAAATTTTCATGTGATGCATGTAATAAGTTTTATTGTTTGTTATGTTTTTTGATGTTCACCATTATTCTGTATAATTAATAAAAACTGTTTGTATTATTTAATTAAAATAAAAATATTTTTTCATAAAAAGTGCCGAGCTCATTCACTAGTATTGCCTGCCAGGCCCCCTTGTAAACACTTTCATATAGATAAATGTGTTTCGAAGCACTGCAGTTGTATTACAGGCTTTGATGTTAACGCTAGTAGTGAAGGTTGCCCTATGGGTGTCGGGGCGTATACGACCACAGGATCTGAAACCCAAATGTCGGGTGTCATGGCAATTAACGTGTTAAACTACAATTGATTGTAATAATCTACTGAGATCTACTTTTGCTTTCTAGTTTCTCCTCTTTGGTCCGTAACACGTTTGCTGAGAAGAGATAACTTGAGAGGTATTTATAAACTCTCGTTAAGTGTGTTACGACTTATATATCGACAGCGGAAAGGCAGGACCTGGTAACTGAAAAATTTGTTTACAATGAGTTACTTCTGTTTTCACTTTAGAATAAGTGTATCGGCACCTATTAAACAGCGGCTACAGCTGGGAAAGCCTTCTGGAAGCCTTCCGGAAATTTTCCCAGTTGTAACCGCTGTTTAATAGGTGCCGATACACTTATTCGAAAGCGAACACTGAAGTAACTCATGTTATACAACTTTTTCAGTTATGAGGTCCTGCCTTTCTGCTTCTTATATGTGAACTATATGTCTTATAGTGAACAGTGCTGTACTACACAGTCCAACTGTTAGTGTTATACAAGGTGTATTTGTCTCTTAACGCAGCGAATGTGTTAATCCCTTATAAGGATGTTGTGACACCATCAAATTCTTAAAAGTTTTTCCATCATGCATGTTTTTTGGCAATGTGTCCAAAATACTCCAAAATACAACAAAGTCTCTTTGTTGTATTTGTTTAAGCAACCTCTCTTTTATATTGTGTTGTTCTATTACAGATATATTATTTGTTCGATGTTCAACCCATGATATTCTGAACATGTGGGGTATTCCCCACAGCTGTTTACTATTATGGTTGAGTTTTCCAAATTGTTATAAGCTTCATCATAGCTATTCTTGTGATGCTAAGCCTTCTGTGTATCTCTCTGTCATAACTTCCCTCGTTTGATATAAGAGACCCCAGGTAGGTATATGAAACTATCTACTACTTTCAAACCTCTGATCTCGTTAATATGTTGAAGATTTTTATGTAGTTAGTCTATTATCATGATTTTTCTGTTTCTCCTATTTAGCTCGTCCCTTTGCTTTCTCAATATTCTATGGCTTTTCCTCTAGATGTCTCATTATGTTTTCCATTTCTTCTTGTTTTGAAGGCATTATTGATATCTCAAGTTAGATTGATTTTCTTTCTTCCAACTGATATTCCGCCACTTCATGTATCTAGTACCTTACACAGAATGTATTCACTATATATTTATATTAAACAGAGTTATAGAGGTAATGATACAGAGATATAGAGATTATGCAGCCCTATCTGACACTGGTTTCGTTTCTAAAATAATCTGAATGTGTGTTTTTATTTTTAGTGTGCACTTATTATTTCCATAAAGATGTCTTATTAGCTGAATAAAGTAGTATGGTTTTCTGTCCTTGTGGGGTCGGTACTCACCGGAGGGACCGCAGACGTTCGGATACAATTAGCGTCTCTTTGCAAAGACAATGACGTCGACTTTGCAAAGTAACAAGACACTTACTCAACACACACACACTACACATTACACCTTAGTTAGCGATAAGTTATACAATTACGTGGCTAAAGGTTCTAGTTCTACACCAAAGCCAGAATCAGAGAAAAAAAAGTAGTATGGTGTCCCTATCTCCTACAGTATTGACTACAAATACTGCCATTTTAACTTTATCATATCAACAAAGCTCATAAACATAGGGGTATTAAATTCGCAAGTTTTTTCAATTAACTGTAGTGACATTAAGAATATGTTCTCTTGTACAATTACCTAGGACAAAACCCACATGTTCCTCTAAGATCTGTGGCAACAGCAAAGCTTTTAATCTTTTGTCTATTACATGTACCCCAGGCTGTGGGTGAAAAAACGTGATATAATTCAGGAATTTTTGAAACCTATCAGGTGTTATAAAGGACTCCTTGCCAGGAATAAATTCTACTAAAATGTGACCAAAAATATTGTGAGCTTTTTTTTATTGCGATTTTCATTTGTTAAATTTGCAATTTTTAAAGATTTTTAATTTTGCAGCTTAGGATATTCATTTTAGAGAAAAATTTTTTAATAGAAAGTTGTAGTAAATTAAAAAACCTACAATTTGAGCTATGGTAAGTTTAATTTCGTTTATTGGTTATTGCAAAACAGCATGCGAAAGGTCCAAAATGACCGTTTTTACAATTTCATTATTTATTGTACAAATATTTTTTTTATTTTTTAAAGCTTTAAAATGAAGATCTTTCAATTCCAAACATAAAAAAAAAATTGTAAGGCCGGATTAACGAATTTGTTGCTTAGATATTATAAATTATTTATCCCAAGAGGTCAAATGTCGAAGGCTATAACTTTTTTTAAAAAAATCGTAGAGAGTTGGTGAAACATTCAATCTCCTTCTAAAGAGTTATATTTTCATATTCTGATGTAAATAAATGCGTAAAGCATTTTTAAACCTCTAATTTTTGGGTTTGAAAATAAGGGGGCAAATTTCGTTATAAACATTTAGAGCTGAAGCGGCCCTCTACATCCTATGGGTTTTTAACTTACAGATTATTGTTGCTGAAGACGAAACGAAGATTTATAAAAAAAATAAAAAATTTCTACGACCAACTGAAGCCGAGCTAAATGTTAGGTTTGAAAATAAGGGGGCAAATTTCGTTATAAACATTTAGAGCTGAAGCGGCCCTGTACAATATTTTTGGTCACATTTTAGTAGAAGTTATTCCTGGCATCGTCCTTACAACACCTGATAGGTTTAAAAAATTCCTGAATTATATCCTGAAATCGACCTATTTTTCACCCACAGCCTGGAGTAATGAGGTAGTGGTAAGTATTTACTTGCCTGCATATTAAGGATACTTTTCTATAATTGTTGCAGTCTAGTAGAGGTTCTTTTTTGAGAATAGGAATGAAAGTAAATGGTATCCAGTCATCAGGAGTATCCAGTCATCAGTCTACTCCTATGTTTCCCAAATCTTTTTACATAACAGGTGCGTAACATTGACTCCAACCTCTTCCTTTGTTTTTAAAACTCCTGCTGTTACCTGTTGTTCTACACCAGATTTTCAATTCTTTAGGGCTTTTATTGCTTTTTCACCTCCAATTTCAAAATGTTGGGTTCTCTATCTGTAGTGAACTTACCTTGATTTGTATACTGGAGATCTTCTCTTCTTCTTCTTTTTTTAATAGAACTCTGTCCTGTTTCTTCTGTTACAGTCTCTGCTATAATCCAGAGCTCCATCTCTCGTACCATCGTTTTTTGGGGTCTTCCTATGGATCGCTTGGTGTTGGGCTTCTGTGTTTTCACCCATTTTGCCATACATTCAGGGTCCATCTGATCTATGTGGTCTCTCCACATGCATCGATATGCTCTTGTCCATCTCATTACGTCTTGAACGCCTAGCTCTCTCAGTGTGTCTTCGTTTTGTATTCTATCTCTGAGTGTGATACCTCTTATGGATCTTAGGGTTTTCATCTCTGTTGTTCTCATTATTTGTTTGGTATGTATGTCAGTACGGGTCTAACGTGTTATAAATACTGGCTTTGCTTTCAGTGCTTATATATTTATTTCGCCAGATTATATCCCTCAGGAAACCAGATATTCTCACTGCTTTCGTTGCCTGCTGTTTTATTTCTTGCCACAGTTGCCTGTTACTAGATATTTTCACCCAAAGTATCTACAATCCATTACCTGTTCGATTATATGGTTGTCCACTACCGATTGACACAATTTACATCTAATTGGGTTCTTGGATACTTACCATTGATTGGGTTTTCCCTGTTGATGTCAGGTTATACTTTTCAGCGGTTATTTTAAATTTTTGTAGTAGGCGTTGTAAGTCATCTTCGTTTTCGGCTATTAAGATTGGATCATCTGTGTAGCAAAGTATTGTCATGGTTCGATTACCCATTTTGTATCCCTGATTCATCCCTGATTGATCCTGGAGATCATCCGTATATCAGCACCTCAGAGGTAAGGTGTGTTAAGTCACCAAATCTAAATTTGTCAGGAAACCAATTTGAAAGTTTATGTCGTGTTTAAACAAGTGTGAAGAAACCGCGAATCGACTTTATATTGGGGTCTTTGCGAAAATTAGCTGTTTGATCAATTTATTTCGAGATTCTTAAGGATTTATTTTACTTTGCTCTAAATTTTGACTTTGATGTGACTTAACATTAATAACCCCAACTTTCCAATAGTTGAGTTGTGACTTAACATAGGACATTACTAAGATTTTTTTACTACTAAAACATAAATTTTAGTTACAAACAACATTTTATTAATCCGAATATACCCTAATACAAAAAAAAATATATCAAAAGTAAAAATAAAAGAAAATGTCATAATATGACACTCCAACATTCAGATGATTCTTTAAGAGAAGAGGATAGTAATATTATTATTAGGATATTAATAATTACGAGGCTTATAATATAAGCGTTTTAAAGAAGTTACTTTAGTCGTCAATATCCTCTTCTCTTAAGGAATCATCTGAATGTTGGAGGTTTTGGTAAAATGTATAAAAAACTTGAGGTACCCATTGTAAAAGGTTTTGTAGTGATTTCTTTATTTCCTGAAAAATATCTGGGTATTGACTGAATCTTCTGTATTATTTTGAAGGGACTGATGTACCTTTTGGATACCAGAAACTTCATTGACATCTAAAAAATATTAAGTTAAGTCCTCGAAAAGTTCGTAGAATAACCTGGTACACAGTGTTAAGTCACAAAATGGCATTTTACACATTTTTAATAACTAATTTTGCACGAAAATGTGTTTACTTGTTAGTTGCTTTTAAGAATGCTACAAAAAGCCAAATTCTGACTGTTAGAATAAATTGTTTTTGATCTTACCTAGTTGTTCCTCTTTTTATCTGACAGTTGTATACCCAACATTGCTCTTTCCATTACTCTTTCTGTTGTGGCTACTTTATTCATATTTGCCTTGGTTAGGTCCAGGTTTGACATCCATATGTCATGATAGGGAGAATGCACTGGTTGAACACTTAGCTCCTCAAGTATTAGGGTATTTTGTGGTTCTTAAGTATCCAACTAAGTTGGATATAAATCCTGCCCATACTAGTCTTGCCCTCCTAGTAATTTCCACACTTTGGTTTTCTTTGTCAAGTTTCAGGGTTGGGAAACTATTGTGTATATCGAATTTAATACTAAACATGCTGTAATAATTTTTTATTGATAATAAGAAACATTTTTAATGAACACATTTATTGTTTTTACACAGTTCATTGTGCTATACTTTTAATTTCATATTGCATTCCTCTTATATGTTTGTTTCAGAATGTCTCAAAGGCTTATAAACTGCATTACCCAATGGGTCCACCCGAAAGAGGATGAGAGCAATGTCATTTCTGCAACTTTCCACATGTTAACCATTACTTTAATTAGTATGTCTTTGGTAGACTTGACATGGTTTTCAATAACTGGAGCTGTTTGCGTTCCATACCTTACATTGGGACAATTCTTTTGGTTTGGATTTTCTGCTGACGAGGACATCGATTACTCTGGTAAGTAAAAAATACTTGCATTTTTATGTGTTATAGATTTAAAGGTGTAAACATCATTTATGTGAGATTGATTTCACATAATATACAGGGTGTGGCATTATAGGCCTGGATCCTGCGTAAAAAGAAGCTTATTAATAGCAAGCTGAAAATTTGTAAATAACTTAACGGTGTCTGGTCGGACAATCTTTGATGTATGGGAACACTGAAACAGGGGAAGTCTTAATTGTGGAACTTGTCCACAAGTTCGTGGACAGGTTGTCCGTGTAGCAGGTTGTTTTTAAGTTTATTCAATAGCAAACCTTATATAATATATGAAAAAATGTTTGTCCGACAAATAAGTTGGGTATTTTAATAAGTCCGACACGTAGAACATGTCAAATGAAAGGGTAACCAATCAATTGGAAGTTCTGTTCGACAAAATACATGGGACTTTTTCGTAGTCTGACGTTCGAAACCTCTAACCTGTTCCACAATTAAAACTTCCCCTGTTCCAGTGTTCCCATACATCAAAGTTTGTCCGACTAGACACTGTTAAGCTGTTTTAACTTATAGCAAATAGCTTATACAAAAGCTATAAAAAGCTTATACAAATTTTCAGGTTGCTTGAATAAACTTTTTTTTGGTATGCGGGATCCAGGCCTAAATTTAGAGAGCGACCCATATTGACAGGGTGGAACAAATTTAACGTTTTTTAATGGAACACCTTATTCTTGGAACTCTCCTCGATGTTCTCGATTTTTTAATATAAGGTTTTCTAATGTGATAAGAGGTGGTTTAAAAGATAATTACGTTTTTTGGTAATTTTGGTATACAGGGTTGGTTGAAACTTGGAATGAGTTTTTTCTGAGCGGTCTTAAATGGAACATCCTATATTTTAGTATGGCTATGAAATGCCATCATGTACTTTAAGGGCACTAAGGATTATATTTAATTTATTTTTTTCATTTACTTTTAGTAATTAATAAATATAATTTATTTCAGTTTTTGTTTGATCAGATTTCTCGCAATCCACTTGTCCAGTCCCTTAGAACAGTTCTAGTAAACTTTGAAAAAAAGCTTCTCTACTTGTTTGTTGTTTATCAGGGAATTTCTGATGATAGGTACATTCTTGTTGCTATACTCCGTCTCACCTTGACTTTACAGTATAAGGAACAGAGAATGACAGTTTTTAGAGCGGTGATGCCGATTTTATCAAAAAGTATTTGTAATCGAACATTAGAGACATTAAATTAAAACTGTGTTAGAAAGGTAATTTACAATTTTAGGATTCATAAGCCTTTAAGTTTATTTGATTATCTCATTCATAGGAGATTCTGACCAATAGAAAGCTACATAAATCTAAATTAAATCGATAATTTTTGATAATATCCCGTCGTCAAGTATATTACGTCAGATGCCCTTCGTTGCTACGAAAAAATACATTCAGTGACATTCATGACAATTAATGTTTTAAAAATTATAAAAGTGATGACTTTTAACCGTCAAATTAATATTTATAACAACTGTGTGTTTAATTGTACTAATTTGTACTTACATAAATAAATTACAATAAAATTTTGGTGTTGAACAGTTTTATTCATAAAATAATCGCAACAAATTGCACTCGATCTCTAAAATTAATATAGAATTTTAGAGCTCTTGTGCAGTTACTACTGATAATATACTATAGTTATTACGCATATGAATCCTAAAATTGTAGATTGCCTTTCTAAGTTTTACACAGTTCTAATTTAATATCTCTAATGTTGGATTACAAATTCTTTTTGATAAAATCGGCATCACAGCGCTAAAAACTCATAGGGACTGCATTGCCTATGTTTCTTATACTGTAAAGCCAAGATGAGACGGACTATAGTACCACATTTTTGTTTCACTTTTCTAGCACAAAAACCATATCAATCAGTTCCTCCTTTGAAAATTCGTTAAGAAACTATAAAAATAGTCTAATGTCAAACTTTTAAGCAAGTTTAGTATCAAAGTCATAACCAACTAGGTCGAATATTGTGTGTTTTTATTAATATTTTACACACCAACAATCTTAACTACTTTAGTATTTTTATGTCTCGACTATGGACCAGTTTATATTATTATGCATTATTTTTTTTTTTCTAAAAATCATTTTTTGATTTAATGTGTGCATGGCCACCCTTATAAAAATTCATCTAATTTTTGTTGCAATTAATATTTGGCTCAAAGACTCACAAATAACTCAGACATTGAAGCAATAGACATAGGGAATGCTTAAGACATAAGTAATTATATTTTTTATATCTAAGTCATAATAAAATACCACAAAATAGCATTTCATTACAATACTAAAATACAGGGTGTTCTATTTAAGAAAAATCAGAAAATACTCATTCCAAATCAAATCTCAACAATTCTACAGGGTGTTAATATAGCTACGAAATTAATAAAAAAAAACGTATCTCTTATTACCTCGTATACCGTTGCAAAACCTTATTATTATAAAATGAAAACATCGAGGAGACTTCAAAAATGTAAAAATATACAGAGTGTTCCATTAAAAAAAGATAAGTTTGTTCCACCCCTTCAATATGGGTGGCCCGATATATTTGAAAATATATTTAAAGTACGGTCCTTTCTATGCCCCAACTTTTACCTTAATATTTTTTGAAGTTATTGGGACCGTGCAAGTTCGGCAAAGCGACCTCTATTTCTACGCTCTGTACTTTTATTCGCACTTTTAATTATATTGGCCAATTATATTAGTCCTGGTTGCTGGATAATTGTCAAGACCATAGTCCAAAAAAATAATAAGAAGAAAAAAATAAGATGCAGGTTATGTTTAGCAAACGTAAACAATTGTATGTAGTAAATAAAATCCGTTATTAAAATGCAGTACTGCAAGCAAAATACAATTAATTAAATTTACCTTTATATAATAATTGCATATCATATCAATATTGTGGAGCAATATATAATTTTTCTGAGTCAATGACAGAAGGTATGAAATATACGTCAATTTGACAATTTCAATTGACAATATGAATTATTTAAGATAGTTGCAATATTTCTCCGCGACTCGCGCACGGTCGTTTCTCGTTTCCCTTTCCAAGTACTTGCACACCGCGAATACTTGTTTACTATTGAGAGTGAAATTTTATAATTCAGGGCGCATGCGCACACAGACAGTATGGCGTTTAGTTGCTATCTTTCAAGTTATGTATAAATATATCAGTGCAAGAAAAGGTGTGAAAAGAATATTAGTGTTTTTAGTAAATATATTTATTATAATTTTTGTGTCTTTGGATTTGTCTTCCTCAGGAGTAAGATGAGTATTATTAAAACATTTTATTGTATATTTATTATACTTCACCTTGCTTGTTTGTTACCGTGAATTGTCATTAGGTATGTCCGAACCGATATAGACACAGTCCTCGTAGCGTATTTGGTATAGCATTCGGCCAGAGATCGAGAGGTCTTGAGTTCGAGTCCGGAGCAATCCTATACTTTTTTCCTTTTTTTTTAAAGCGGTAAGCACAAAATTAGTTTGGTGTTAGAAGTATAACTTCTTACGTGCGTACAAAGTACACACACATTCTTTTTTTTTTCATATCTCTTACGACAAATGAGTAATCGGACTTCCTTGCACTAATGCCACACCCTGTATAATGAAATTTAATAAAACCTTATTTGAATATATATATATATATATATATATATATATATATATATTACCAGAGAACGGCAGTTCTCGCCAGTGGCGCACACCTACACCCCCTACACGCGACACTATATATACACGAAATTTTCGATTTTCTAAATCTGACTGAATTGAAAATTGGGCCAACTCCCATCTTAAAGTTCAGGAAAAGAGTCACCCATTCATATGTCAACCATCCATTTTGGTCCAAGGGTGTGGATTTTACGGCCCTTCCTATTTAAGGTCTGTTTTTCGTTCTAGTCCCCAAAACTCCCAAAAACTTCGAAAATTTAACTCAGACCTTTGCGGCTTCTAATAGAAGCGATTATTACCTTTCCAACGCATGTCTAATTTTGAAAATCGGTTATACCGTTCAAAAGTTACCGAGCTCAGAAATATGAGTCAATTTTTATTTAAAAAAGGGAAAATGTTTGTTTTCTGTGTTTGAAGAGGTGGTGAGGGCCGATTCAGAACCGGTGTAGTTTGTGACTTTTGACCAGCCATAAGCCAGCTATAGGACTTGGTAGGTACAAAACGGCATATATTTTGGCGGTAAGGTTGGATTTTGGTTTCTTCGGTTCAAGAAGAGACAGGAGAACAGTAAATACACCAAATCAATAGCGTTGAGTTAAGCTTTCAAATGGTGTCTAAGCTGTCAGGATCAGACATACACACGGCTCAGTATAACCGAAAAACTGAAAAACTAAACTTTGAAAATTTTGGTTTTTCGACAATTACTCAAAATTTCAACCTACGAATTACGCCAATAACTGAGCGTTTGTCTAGACGAATCTAACGGTGTATACCTTATATCCGGGAAAATTCGAATTTTTAAGTTATAGGCTTCAGTTATCATACTTGACCTTAGATGAATAAGATACTACAGTAGAACCCCGCAAATCCGAACCCCGCTAATCCGAACCCCGCTAATCCGAACTTTCGGCAAATCCGAACCAACAGAAAGTGAAAAAAAATTAAAAATTCACGACAAAAACTTAAAAACATGTTTATTATACAGAGTAAAACCAGAAAATTGAACAATGTAGGATTAACAGGACGTTGACATTTAATATTTCTTAAAAATAAATACGTACTTTATACGTAAACTTCTTATTCTTCTTCTTCTTCGTGCGACTAGGATTACTTCTGTTTGTCTGCCTCTTATTCTGTTTCAGTTGTTGTTGACTATACATGTGTACATTGTCTTTCCACCTTTTCGGCGGCTTTCCAACGGATCTTCCGCTATACGGCTTGTTGTTCTTACAGATGTTCGCTAATCTATCTGGTTCCATTCAGTTTACATGTTCGTAAACGTAAGTGCGTAAACTACGTAAACGTGGTGCTTATAAATGTTAAATGTAAACTTACTTCGGTTTCTTTGCAGTCAACTTAGTCCAAAAATATTGTACACAGTCCACACTCTTGAGAGAACATTTTGTGACTCAAAATCAACGAAAACGAAAGCTTTGAATATTAGTTAAGCTAACTTAGTTCGGATTTGCGGGGTTCTACTGTACTTGTCAATACGTTTCAAACTCATGTTTAGTGAAAAAAATCGGTTAAGCCGTTTAGAAGTTATTAAGCTACAAAAGTATAATCCAATTAACGATATTCCCTAAATGGTTTATGTAGTTGTAGTGGTTACGACGCTAATTTGATCTGGCAACGGGCAATCCGAGTTCATTTACCGGCCATCCCAATATTTTTTTCAATCTATTTCGAATAAAAAAAAATCTAGTGTACATTCGATGGACACTAGATCATTTGGGAGATAATGCGACAAAGGCGACCATTTATAAAGCTTAACGTGTAATCGAGAAACATTGCATTCAACTTTATACATTTAATTTATAAATAACTTTGAAAAACTCCTGATACAAGAATAAAAAAAACCGCTAAACGCCGTAAAAATGAGTGGCGCATACAATATTCCAGCTACAAAAGATCTGATATGAATATTACGTGGCGCGAAAATGTATTTTCATTTTGATGCAAATCAAAATTCTAGTTTTATTTTAAAAGATTTTTTAATATTTGCTAAATTTGAAGTAAACGCGCCATAAAAGAGTTTCAAAATTCAAACTGTATCAAAGTTACTCTTTTTTGGCGCGTTTTACTTCAAATTGGGCAAATATTATGAAAAAATCTTATAAAATAAAACTAGAATTTTGTTGCTACTCATTTTTACGGCGTTTGCCGGTTTTTTATTCTTGTTATTTTTATTCTCAAAATACAAGTGAACTATAAAGTATTATGAAAATAGTAAATAAATTTCCGACTTGAAGTCAAAACGTCATAAATAAAATATTTGAATTATCAGTGTGGTTTATTCACACTGATAGTTAGTTTTACGTTTTGCTATCACGTAAAATACCACAGGAAGAGGAAATACCTTCAGACCCTTGCTATTGTAGTATTGTATTGTAGAGCTAATTAAAATTGTAGTGAATATTGAAAAATCTGTTTGACTTATTTCAAAATATGAATCTTGGAATCACTTCAGGATGTACCTTGTATCAATAATGACAATATGCTCCAATCGCAAACCTTGTGCTTAATTATTTATTTAACAATATATGAAAGAAATCGAAAATTTTTATTTTTGTGCCCATATTTTCGCTTGTAACTCGAGAGATATTGCTTCCAAAAAAATATATAAAGTAAAAGTTTCATGTTTTAGTTTTACATAAAATTTGACTAGCTAGAGATTGAAAATCTTTATGTTTATTATTTCAAAATGGCAATAATTGGGAAAAAATGCAAAAAATGGAGTTTTTCCTTCAATTTTTTTTTTTTTCAATTATATTTCAAAGTGCCACAGTGGCTTGTAAATACAATGAATGCTGGGCGCTCACTCAAAATGGTCTTGAGCCTGTTCATACAGAGTTTTACTGCCTGACTTGTTATTAAAAAAATATTAGTTGCAAGTGTAAAAAATATTGCATTAAAACCTGCAGTTGTATCAAACATGGTCTCAAGTATTCTGAAATCTTTAGATCTCCAATCTTGGGATTTCGTTTTGCTTATAATAGATGCCGCTGTTGCGTATGTTGCAAATTATTATTTTTAATAATTTGCTAACATGACAAGGAGATTTGGTTTGGTTTCAGAGCACACTACGGGTCGCTCTGATGAGTCCAAGAGGACGAGATGTGCATAAGCGGATGGTGGTGGTCTCTGTATCGAAACTAATTATTAACCCTCTAACTGGCAAGAGGTCCCTGAGGGCCCCTTCGCTTATTATTTATTTAAACCACAGGTAAAATTAATACAGCCGCAAACTGTTTTGAATATTCTTCTCTAGTTCTACTAGAGACGTTTCAAATCCATTCTAAATTCATTACGTCGTATAATGACATTTATGCCTAAGTTTTGTGTGACAGGTTGAGGTGAACGCAGAACAAATATCTCTCGTTAATTTTTTTTCGGAGTAAAATTTTGATACTGCAAGTAATCTAAATTTAGTGCAAACATTTTTTATGAGTGGTTTACAGCTTCGAGTTTCACTATACATTGGAACTATTACGAAACAAATATTCTGAGTGTGCTTTAGAAACGAAAATAGAAAGGGTTCCTCAGGAATCCCTTGCCGGTTTATGTGAAGTTTCGTCTCAATTTGTTGTGATTGTTGTGTGTTGTTATGCTATTTTTTTCCAACATTTGATCACTTATTTGTGTATTTTGCTTCTTGAAATGGCATTTAATATCAACTTGAGAAAGAAATGTTTGATTTGTCGGTAAAGACCGAAGATGAAATCCAAGAACTATTGAAACGGATTGGAAAAAAAAAGGAAAACATCCAATTGATGACATTCGCGTCGACTGTTTTTATAATTGTCACCATAAAAATAGTTTACACCTATTCTGTTGTGTTTGTTTTTTAAGTCTATTTTAATAAAAACCGTTCAAATTAATGTTCCGTTCAACCGTTCTATTTTTCAGTTAAACCGGCAAGGGGCACCTGAGGACCCCTTTACTTGATTTTATCTGGGAGCCAAACAAAAATTTGATAATAAAATTTTAATAGCATTTCTAAGTTTCTTAATACATTATTAAACTTGAAATAATACTGAGCTAAATAGAATAATTTTTAGAATCTTGCCAGTTAGAGGGTTAAACTGTCTTTCTTTACCTAGGAATCAAATTCGTTGGAATTTTACCTAGATAAATTGACGAGTTGTGAAATACATATTGTAGATTCCACACGTCTATTCATTTATCATCCGTGTGCCTTGTAAATTGTAGTGCTCGGATTTCGGTCGTGACCAGAATTTGTTTTCCAACGTAAGAAATCTTGGTCCTTTGGAATTCGTTTTGCATTCAATTTTAATTTTAAATAACATTTTACATACAGTGCGCTGGAATAAGTGTTACCCCTCCCTATTAACTTATTTATTTTTAGCACATAAGCAAAACTCTCGGACAGGTCGATTTTTAAACCAATCGTAGTATATTCTGGCATCAATGTTTCGAACTTTACTTCCTTTAGGGAGGGGTAACACTTATAGTCGGAGAGATAGAAGCGGATTTTGTGCGTGATAAGTAATATGGAAAAACTATATGGGGATATGTTGAACTAGTTGTGTACATTACTTTTCCCAACGGCCGGAAACCAGAGTGGGGGCCGAGGGTAGATATAAGGGGTCAAATTCGCGATTTTTATTATTTTTTTTGTGACGCTCTTGATAGAGATAGTGCACCAAAATTTGGTAATAAGTAGGTCATGACGTACCTAAATAAAATCTCCAGGGGCGGAACGCTGCGTGGTTGACAAAGGGGTGGGGGAAGGGGTGAATATAAAAATTATAATTGGGTTGTTTATGACGTTCCCGATCGATATAGTGCACCAAAATTTGGGAATAAGTAGACCATGACATAACTAAGTAAAATCCCCAGAGCCGGAAACCAGATTGGGGGACGAGGTAGTTCTAAAATGGTTAAAGTCGCGGTTTTTATTATTTTTTTTGTGACGCTCATGATCGAGATAGTGCACCAAAATATGGGAATAAGTAGGACTTGACGTAACGAATTAATATCTCTAGGGGCGGAAGGCTGCGTGGCCGACAAAGGGGTGGGGACAGGGGTGAATATAAAAATTAAAAGGTGTTTTTTGTGACGTTCCTGATAGAGATAGTGCACCAAAATTTGGGAATAAGTAGACCATGACCTAACTAAGTAAAATCCCCAAAGCCGGAAACCAGAGTGGGGGACGAGGGTAGTTCTAAGGGGTCAAAGTCGCGGTTTTTATTATTTTTTTTTTCTGGCGCTCATGATCGAGATAGTGCACCAAAATTTGGCAATAAGTAGGCCATGACGTAACTAATTAAAATCTCCAAAGCCGGAAACCAGAGTGGGGGACCAGGGTAGTTATAAGGGGTTAAAGTCGCGGTTTTTATTATTTTTTTTCTGACGCTCATGATCGAGATAGTGCACTAAAATTTGGGAATAATTAGTTCATGACGTAACTAGGTAAAATCTCTAAGGGCGAACGCTGCGTGTCCGACCAAGGGGTGGGGGCAGGGGTGAATATATCAATTATAAGTGGTTTTTTGTGACGTTCGTGATCGAGATAGTGCCCCAAAATTTGGGAATAACTAGTTCATGACGTAACTAATTAAAATCTCCAGGGGCGGAAACCTGCGTGGCCGACAAAGGGGTGGGGGAAGGGGTGAATATAAAAATTTTAATTGGGTTTTTTGTGACGTTCCTGATAGAGATAGTGCACCAAAATTTTGGAATAAGTAGACCATGACCTAACTAAGTAAAGTCCCCAAAGCCGGAAACCAGAGTGGGGGACGAGGGTAGTTATAAGGGGTCAAAGTCGCGGTTTTTATTATTTTTTTTCTGACGCTCATGATGGAGGTAGTGCCCCAAAATTTGGGAATAACTAGTTCATGACGTAACTAGGTAAAATCTCTAAGGGCGAACGCTGCGTGTCCGACAAAGGGGTGGGGGCAGGGGTGAATATATAAATTATAAGTGGTTTTTTGTGGCGTTCGTGATCGAGATAGTGCCCCAAAATTTGAGAATAAGTAGATTATGGCATAACTAAGTAAAATCTCCAGGGGCGGAACGCTGTGTGGGGGACAAGTTTTTTCTAATTTCATCATTGTTTCTATCAATTAATATTAAAAATTTCGAAAACAATAATTATAATTATTTGCATAAATCAATGTTATAAAATTTTTTTGAAAAATATAAGAAATTTTAATTTTTTCTCTACATTTTTTATGAAAATATTGTGACACCGTTTTTAACAAAGCTAGCTGACCCCACCTAGCTGTCCGCCCTTTTGGATTTTGATTTTACAATGAATCAATTGTGAAAGTTACTACATATTCTCGATGATGAGCATAACCCAAAAATTTTGCGTATTCACCCTTGTCCGCCTCTGGAGATTTTAGTTAGTTTTTTCATGATCTACTTATTCCCAAATTTTGGTACACTATCTCGTTAACGAAGGTCACAAAAAAACCCTATATTTGTATATTCAACCCTACCCACCACCCCAGCGTTCCGCCCCTGGAGATTTTAGTTAGTTATGTCATGATATACTTATTGCTAAATTTTGGCGTACTATCTCGATCACGAACGTCACAAAATAACCCTTATAATTTTTATATTCACCTCTGCCCCCACCCATTTGTCCCCCACACAGCGTTCCGCCCCTGCAGATTTTACTTAGTTGTGCCATAATCTACTTATTCCCAAATTTTGGGGCACTATTTTGATCACGAACGTCACAAAAAGCCACTTATAGTT
This sequence comes from Diabrotica virgifera virgifera, assembly GCF_917563875.1. Classification (NCBI taxonomy): domain Eukaryota; kingdom Metazoa; phylum Arthropoda; class Insecta; order Coleoptera; family Chrysomelidae; genus Diabrotica; species Diabrotica virgifera. The sequence continues at coordinate 22,651,494 of NC_065447.1, read as the reverse complement.
TATATGTTCACCCCTGGCCTCACCCCTTTGTCGGACACGCAGCGTTCGCCCTTAGAGATTTTACTTAGTTACGTCATGAACTAGTTATTCCCAAATTTTGGTGCACTATCTCGATCATGAGCGTCAGAAAGAAAATAGTAAAAACCGCGACTTTGACCCCTTATAACTACCCTCGTCCCCCACTCTGGTTTCCGGCTCTGGGGATTGAACTTAGTTATGTCATGGTCTACTTATTTCCAAATTTTGGTGCACTATCCCGATCAGGAACGTCACAAAAAACCCAATTATAATTTTTATATTCACCCCCCTTCCCCCATCCCTTTGTCGGCGACGCAAGTTTCCGCCCCTGGAGATTTTAATTAGCTACGTCATGACCTAGTTATTCCCAAATTTTGGTGCACTATCTCGATTATAAACGTCACAAAAAAAAATAATAAAAACCGCGATTTTAACCCCTTTTAACTACCCTCGTCCCCCAATCTGGTTTCCGGCTCTGGGGATTTTACTTAGTTATGTCATGGTCTACTTATTCCCAAATTTTGGTGCACTATATCGATCAGGAACGTCACAAAAAACCCAATTATAATTTTTATATTCACCCCTTCCTCCACCCCTTTGTCGGCCACGCAGGTTTCCGCCCCTCGAGATTTTAATTAGTTACGTGATGACCTACTTATTTCCAAATTTTGGTGCACTATCTCTATCAAGAGCGTCACAAATAAAATAATAAAAACCGCGACTTTGACCCCCTATATCTACCCTCGGCCCCCACTCTGGTTTCCGGCCGTTGGGGAAAGTAATGTACACAACTAGTTCAACATATCCCCATATAGTTTTTCCATATTACTTATCACGCACAAAATCCGCTCCCAGCTCTTAGACTATTATTCCAGCGCACTGTAAGTATATCCTAAAGGTTATTAAACTGAATCGTAAGTGAAAGACCAAAAACATTGTGAAATTTTTAATCATTTTTTATATTTTATTATAAATTAAATAATATAGATACATATTACACAAACAGTGTTATACGTTTTTGTAAGTTATTTAAAGCTTGGGATTTTTTCGGTTATAACTTAGTATGTAATGTTAATATGACAGTTAATCAAAAATAAAACATGTGTGACAAATACATATTGAGCATACAATTTCATAGCGGTTTTAATTTAGGAGCTATTTCAATCGGTCATTTCAGAAACAACACGAGTCAGAAATTGCGGTTTTTGAGTTATTAACAAAAAACAATTTTTGTGGTGAAACGTCGAATCAACTATAAACGTAACGAATTGGTTGATTAGCTGTGGGTGACATTTCGAACTACAAACGACTTTTTCACTGACAGACAAAGTAAATTAATAGTATATTACATACCTAGCGGAAAAGTACTCTATTTCAGCCGAGCGGCAAGGTAGTTTACCGAGGTGCGAAGCACCGAGGTAAACTACAGACGCGAGGCTAGAATGAGTTCCCGCGAGGTTTGTATACTATTTTACTCACAATCGGTTAGTAGTTTATGGATTTCTAATACTCACAATCTACCAATAATAATTTCGTTTCAAATATCTGTATCCATTTTCATTATGTGATAAGATGAATTATTTTAAGTAACCTGTGAGATCGTTGCTAGGTAACAAAACAAGTTTGTTGAATCTGACATTTATTGTCATCATCTATTTCTGAAACTCATAATTTTGAGCAACACGGTCTTACTTTAACCGTTAATAGTAATCATAATTCCAATGTAACTATTAATATTTATAATTCCAAATAGTTTTCTTTTTGTTGTTGTTGTTTCTTAATTAAATAAATGTTGAGTGGATTCTATTCTTTCTAAAACATCTTTTAATCAAAAATGACATTGACATTTGCAGGTAGAAAAGTGACAGATGCTAGCCGGGAAAGTACTTTCCCGGCTAGCTGGGAAAGTAAAGTAAGTAATAAGTCGCTTCCTGATTATTTCAAAGGTTAGAAATCCATAAATTACTAACCGATTGTGAGTAAAAGATATTACAAGCCAAAGTTTTACTTCATTAAAATTAAAAATAATATTAAAAAAATATTAACAGCCCTCATCAAACAAAAACTCACTCAATTCACAGAGAAAAAAATTGGGGACTACCAGCAAGGATTCAGAGAAGGCAGATCCACTACAGATGCGATCCACATAGTTACACAAACAATCGAAAAATGCCACGAACACAACATAGAACTCCAGATCCTCTTCATAGACTTCAGACAAGACTTTGACTGTATTGGAAGAAATAAATTAATTATTGAAATGAAAAATCAAGATATACCAGCAAATTAATCAGATTAACAAAAATGACCATGGATGGAGCTCGAGCTAAAGTAACAACAGAAAAGGTAACACAAAATCAATTGCAATAGAAACAGGAGTACGACAAGGCGATTCCCTGTCAACCACATTATTCAACATCGCAGTAGAAGGAGCAGTCAAGGCCAGTAAAATTAAAGGAACTATAGCCCACTCCTCAACACAAATAGTTGCATATGCAGATGATTTAATTCTTATGGGAAGAGACATGGAAATTCTTATGGAAAGATTAAAAGAAGCAGTAACAATCCTGGCAAAAGAAGCACGGAAAAGAGGTGTAGAAATTAACGAAGGAAAAACAAAATATCTACTCTGCTCTAGAAGAGAAGATAAAAGGACGAGAGTAATCAAAATAGAAAACTACACTTTTGAAAGAGTTCAACAATTTAGATATTTGGGAGTAATAGTGAATGGCCAAAACAAGAGAAGTGGAGAAGTAACGGAACGAATACTAGCAGGCAACAAAACATACTGGAGATATCATAGGCTTCTAAAGGACAAGAACTTATCCAGAAATACAAAACTGAAAATATACAGAGTTTCAATCAGACCACTAGTTACGTACGCAGCTGAGACAATGTGCCTCACGGAAAAAGATGAAGAAAAATTGAGAATGTTCGAAAGGAAAATCCTCAGACGCATCATGGGCCCGATAAGAATGGACAAAGGAGAATTGAGAAGAAGAATGAACCATGAACTAAGAGACATAATGAAGGGAGAAGATATAGTTAGATTTATTAAAGCACAGGGGCGGAGCTGGCTGGGACATATAGAGAGAAGGAAAAACGACCTACTGATTAAGAAGATCACCAGATGGAAACCAGAAACTGAAAGACCAAGGGGAAGACCCAGGGTGAGATGGGAGGACCAGGTCATGAGATATATCAAAATTCTGGAAGTGAGAAACTGGAGGGAACTATGCACATATCGAAATGAGTGGAAGAAAATTGTAACGAAAGCCAAGTCATACAACAAACTTTGACAACATACAAGTGGAATGCGGAGTGATTCACCGCAAGCGAATCCGAGAGTTTTAAGTAAAAGCGGCAAACATTCCACCCGGAATGAAAAGCCCTGATGATGATTAAAAAAAATAAAACTTTAATTGAGACCAAGTTTGTGGTAACGCTTTCGCAATTTCTATAATTTGCAAACCAAACGAAGGCTGAGGCAAAGAAGGCTATGGGAGATCTATGAATTGCATCTCACTTCCTGTCTGCTCAGCGTGGCAAAAATTCCAAAAATTCATTCACAAATGATAGTATTACAAGGTGAACTACAAAAGAAAATTACGATTTTCTAATATTTTTTAAATGTATATTTTGTATATTTTTCAGATTATGATTGCATCACTTCAAAAATCGTTAATCTGATGAGAATCACTATCCTACTCTGCTTCATGACAATAATATTTGCTTTGATGGGGTTCTTTTTGGAGATTATTGGTCCCAAGCATTATGTATACAAGACACTCAGGAAGTATGCTATTATGGGGACGTTTACTGGTAAGTAAAATGACAGAATAACATTTATTATAAGATTTTTCAGTTTGAGTTGCTAGTTTAGAGTTTCTTGCAGTGGCGGATCTACAGAGGGGGAAATAGGGGATTTCCCCCCTAAGAAGATTCAGGAAACTTACACCATACAGAAAAATGCAACCCTATAAACCCGTTAGTTAGTAAAATTAAGGGAATTTAATGCATGTAAGATATAAGAGTGGTAACGAGTAGGTCTTCTTCCACAATCCAATGGAGGACAGACTTACTTCAATGATGCGACTCTGCGCAAGCCTTGATTCTCTCTCAACTCCGGTAAAATTTATAAATTACTTGGATGGTGTGTGTGTGTATGTAAATTATATGTTACGGTACCTTCGATGATGAATGGATGCCTTTTCTTCTTCCAGTGCACTGGACTCTGCAAGTGAGCGGCCAGTTTTTACACTTGTTTGGATGGGATTTAAAATTGTGTTTTGCTTGTGACGGCTGCAACATGACGGACTATGTGTGAATGCTTTGTAAGCTTTGCGTCCCTTAAGTCTGTTACGGGGCGGTATCTATTGGTAACGTAGCAAAGACTTACTTGTTCTTCATGTACCATGTCCTTTCAGAACGTTGCTTACCATCATAGCTATTTTAATTTTATTCACTGCCACACTAAATAGCATGCTTGTATCAACACCATACCAATCTCGCAAGTTGTTAAACCATGAGGTTCTTCTTCGTCCTGGACTGCGTTTGCCTGCTATTTTTCCTTGCATAATATTTTGTAGCAACCTATATTTGGGACCTCTCATTACATGTCCGAAATACTCCAGCTTTCTCTGCTTGAAGCTTTTTATGATCTCAGTAATCTTGCTGAGACGTTCTAGTATTGTGGAGTTTCGAATCTTCTCCACCCAGGAAACTTTTAAAATTCTTCTATAGCACCACATTTCCAAAGCCTCAAGGCGATTTAGAGCGATTTTATTCACAGTCCAGGACTCGACACCATAAAGTATGACCGAGAACACGTAGCAGCGAAGTAGGCGGATCCTCAATGCCAATTTTAGGTCTCTGTTACATAACACCTTGGACATCCTTCTAAAAGCTGCTCTAGCCTGTTCTATCCTAGATTTAATTTCGCCGTGACTTTCGGCATTACAATTTAATTGCTGTTCAAGGTAAACGATTTTATCAACTCGCTCAAGTTTGGTATTATTTACATATATAGACGGTTTTATATGCTGTTGTTTACTTATTACGAGTATTTTGGTTTTCCGTATGTTCAGATCCAGACCTGCCTCCCTACAACTCTCAACGACACTATCAAGTAGTGTTTGCGGATCTTCTTGACTAGAAGCTAGGACTACTGTATCGTCCGCATATCGCAAATTATTGATGACTTCACCGTTCACAAGTATTCCTTCTTGTTTTTCAGAAAGTGTTTTTCTGAAAATTCTTTCGGAGTAAACGTTGAAAAGCAGGGGTGACAAGAGGCATCCCTGCCGTACTCCACTTTTAATATTAAGAGCCTGTGATTCCACACCATCTACTAAAACTGATGTTGTTTGATTCCAATATAAATTTGCAATTATTCGAACATCTCTGGCGTCCAAGCCAATGTCTTTTAGAGCTTCGATCAATATAGAGTGCCAAAGACATACACACAAGTTAATTAAACTAAATGTAAATACTCTGGGCTAATTAGCAAAATTCATGGAAAAGTTATTTACCAGCAATTTTATTGCTGGAATCGAATTATAAGATCCTATATATTAATAATATAGGTATGCAAAGTCCGCAGATAGTGTGCTACTTTTTTTATAAACAAAATGGCGTCGACAAATCGTATTTTTTTTAATAATTTCTCTGTAACTTCGAAGATTTTAACTTTACAACAAAAACACTCAAATAAAAATTCACCGCAATTAAATTCTGCATAGAGATATGTTTTTCACGATTTGCTCCGACGAAAATTTTTCTCGGAAAATGCGGGTTTTCCTAACAAAAACTCTAATTTTCAAATAAAGTTTTAGGTAAGTAATTATTAATCAATAATTAAATAACTTAGTGACATCAAATCTTTCTTGGTATAGATTGTAATGCCAGAAGCTGGTGAAAATTAAACGAATATTTTAGCAACAATTCAATTGTTAATTAACAATTTACGATCGCAATAATAACCAAAATAATCATGATACATTGATCAAACTTTTAAAGATTATAAAGTTGAGATGCTTATTTAATATTTTATCGACAAATATAAATTTTCCTTTTATTTGCATAATCTTTAAATTTTGAAAAAAAAAATAGTTATAATACGCTGGTCTAATTAGTAACGTACAAAGAAAGGTTATTTACCAGCAATTTTATTGCTGGAATCAAATTATAAGATCCTATTTATTATTAATATAGGTATGCGAAGTCCGCAGATAGTGTGCTACTTTTTTTTTATAAACAAAATGGCGCCGACAAATTGTACTTTTTTCAATTATTGCTCTATAACTCCGAAGATTTTAACTTTACACCAAAAACACTCAAATAAAAATTCACCCCAATTTAATTCTACATAGAGGCAGGTTTTTCCCGATTTGCTCCGACGAAAATTTTCCTCGGAAAATGTGGGTTTTCCCAACAAAATCTCGAATTTTCAAATAATTTTTTTGGGTCAGTAATTATTTATTAATAATTATATAGCTTGATGAAATAAAAGCTTTCTTGGTATAGATTATAAATTCAGAAGCCGGTGAAAATAAAACGAATATTTTAGCAACAATTCAATTGTTAATTATCAATTTACAGTCGCAATAACAACCAAAATAATCATGAGACATCGATCAAACTTAGAAAGATTATAAAGGTGTGATGCCTATTTAATATTTTGTCGACAATATATAATTTTTTCGTTTTTTTGCATAACCTTTAAATGTTAAAAAAAAATTGTTATAAACAAATTAACATTTCTCAGAAATTGTTTATTATATTCTAATTTTAAAAAATACTTAAAATGCGTATTTCATAGGTCTTGAAAATGAATGCTTTAAAAGATTTTTCCAACCATTTGCAAAAAAGTTATGAAACAGCAAAGTAAATATACGTTTTCTCCGTTGTTTTTAATTGTTTCAAAGCTTAAAAGTGAGTCTATGGTACAATCTAATTACTCACAAAGAATGTCAAAAATTAGTGCAATGGTTATATTTTAATCAAAGATTAAAAATACTTTTTTTTTGTAATTTTTAGCGCAAAAGTAGGCCTGATACAGAGTCGGAGCTAAAATGTTCACTCGAAGCATATACATTATTTATTAAAAGTGTACGTCGCGCGGCCGATCGTCCCTCTGAGTGAATATTTTAGCTACAGTTCTGTATTACTCTACTTTCGCGCGTGTAAATTACAAAAAAATATATTTATAATCTTTAATTAAAATATAACCATTAAACTGATAATCGTTATTTTTTGTAAATAATTAGCTTGTACTTTAAACTCACTTCTACGCTTTGAAAGAATTAAAAAAAATTATAAACACCATAGTAATCGTATGTTTACTTTGCTGTTTCATAACTTTTTTGCAAATGGTTGCAAAAAAGTTTTAAAGAATTCATTTTCAAGATATTTGAAATGCGCATTTTAGCTATTTTTTAAAATTATAGTAAAATAAAAACTTTTTGAGAAACGTTAATTTGTTTATAACTATTTATTTTTAACATTTAAAGATTATGCAAAAAAATAAAAAAAATTATATTTTGTCGACAAAATATTAAATAGGCATCTCATATTTATAAGATTTCAAAGTTTGATCAGTGTATCATAATTATTTTGGTTATTATTGCGACCGTAAATTATTAATTAACAATTGAATTGTTGCTAAAATATTCGTTTAATTTTCACCAGCTTCTGGAACTAGAATCTAAACCAAGAAGGGTTTTAAGTTACCAAATTATTTAATTATTGGTAGATAATTACTTATCTAAAACTTTATTTGAAAATTAAAGATTTTGTTGGGAAAACCTTTTCGTCGGAGCAGATCGAGAAAAACACATCTCTATGGAGAATTTAATCGCGGTGAATTTTTATTTGAGTGTTTTTGTTGTAAAGTTAAAATCTTCGGAGTTATAGAGCAATAATTGAAAAAAACACGATTTTCGGGCGCCATTTTGTTTATAAAAAAAGTAGCACACTATCTGAGGACTTTGCATACCTATATTATTAATATATAGGATCTTATAATTCGATTCCAGCAATAAAATTGCTGGTAAATAACTTTTCCCAAAAATGGCCTATTCTCCGATAATCAACCCAGACTAAAAATGAATAAGAATAAAATCTAGCTATCTATCTATAAGCGAGGTTCCTACAGCCTCTGCCGCTTCTCGCATTTCGACCGCCATCGTTTTCTGTCCATCCATTCGTCTACTCTATCTCTCATGATGCGCCGTACATTTTCTTCCCACGCAACTGAAGGCTCTTCTTCTTCTTTGTTGTGGTATGTAATTTAAAGCTTTCGTTGGCCATATATTTTCATTAATTCGTTTCACGTGACCATACCACACTAGTTCTCTCGTTCCAATTCTATCTACACTGGAATATGCAGTATTTGTCCTTTTTCTAATATCTTCATTCGTGACGTGATCTTTTTTGGATGTACCGCACGCTCTCCTTAGATAATCCATTTCTACTACTTCTATCTTTTTTCGTGATCTGGCAAGGAATAAAATACTTAATCAAAAATAAAAGAAAATATGTGTGAAGTGACGGTTTTTGGCAGATTTTCTTACCATCTGTTTTAGTTTGAATTTTTTAATATTAAAACATGAATTATACTTTTGTACTCATTTGATTAGGTTTAACATTTTTAATGAATGGATGTTTTTAGTTATTTGGATAATGGTAATAATTGGTGTATCATATTACACATTAGTTCTTCTAGAGATGTCATTGGCCAAGGTCTATCCCAAACAACAATCCTCAGTTAGTTATGGTATTGGCTTTTATCTCATAGCTGCATCAGGTAAGTCTGCATAACTATGAATAAATGTTTTTATACAAATTGTACATATTTAAATTTACAAATATATTATGATTCTCTGTGAGATATTGTATAATGCCAAATTGTTATTTTGTAATCGCTATCGTTTTGCTTTTAAATATTTGAAGAACAGTGTGCATTTTGCTTTTATCGGTCTTTCGACAAAATCTACTCTTTGATTCGTCGGTAAGCAGATAACTGGTTCTATGTTCTATTCATATCATTTTTGTACTATCGTCATTCAGCGAAAAACGTTCAACTGTTACACATACATTGAGTCAGTAATGTCTAGTGCACCAACAGTTCTTAGGCTTAAGACGTGTGGTCCGAGAGCTGTTAAACATTTTTGAGTAGGTATTTTAGGCAATCTGAAAATTTTTCGGATAACTTTTTCATGATAGCCTAATACAAAAATGCCGGTCTGGCTAGAGGGTAGCGGTTATTTTCCCAAAAAAATCCCCCAAAGTTAAAAAAAGTGTAAAAATTGATATTACAAAAAATATCATTGACGTGACTGTAAAGTAAATTTAAATATTCAAATATAAAGAAAATAATCATGCCAGGCGATTTGCGAGAGATTTTAACTCTGCAACATGCTTGCATGGGCGCCCCAGAATTATTTTCAGAGAGTGCATCTGAACTTCAGGAGATTACATCAGAATCTGTACATATTAACCAGTATAAAATATACAACTATACATGCATTGCTGTGTACTTTCTTTCCTGACAGGGGGGTGCAATTGTTATTTTGACAGGGTATTTTTAATATTAAAAATAAATATTCTAAAAAATACAGGTATTTTTTGGTGAAATTGTCTAACTGCCAGATGATCAAACAAATTACGCGTGCACGTAAATGAAAAGCGCTATAGGTAAGCAACAGTGTGAGAAAGAGCGTATACCGATAGCTGTTTGTGCCCTCTAGCGCAGCGAGTCCGTTCGCTAGAGCAAAGTCACGTGACATGGCTATACCCATGTTGTTGTGCCTCAAAATGTTGGGGTAATTATTATATATTTTAGATTTTTAAGTAACTTTTTATTAATTGAAGGAAAATAATGCGTACTATACAATGGATTTTGCAAATATGATATGAGAATAAAAAAATATGAAAAAAAAATTTTTACGAAACGCTTTTTTTTAGTTACGAGTGACTAAAATTAAAAATATTATAAAAAAATCAACTAAAAAGCAAAAAATAAAAAAAAATTGAAAAAATCTAACACATCCGTCAAAGAAAAGCGTGGCGCGTCTTCATCGAATAAACGGTTTTCGCCCCACGCTTTTGTTTAACGAATGTGTTATATTTTTCAATTTTTTTTATTTTTTGCTTTTTGGTTGATTTTTTTATAATATTTTTAATTTTAGTCACTCGTAACTAAAGAAAAGCGTTTCTTAAATTTTTTTTTTCATATTTTTTTATTTTTTACTTTTTAGTCTTACACTTTTCAAACATTAAAATATATCGTCATGTTTATTAAAATATGTATAAAACATAATATGATGTACTAACATGAAAAGTAGTCGGAATCTGCAAAAAATTTGAAACTTTATTGTTTATTAATGAAGCATAACGTAAACAATTAACGTAAAAAAAAGTGAAATTATGTATTGTTCATATCATTAGCTATACAATCCGTAAAAGTTTCAAGTTTTTACATTGTAAAAAACAAGAGAATTTAAGCGTTTTCCATTAAAATCGTTTTTTTTTTTTTATTTAAACAATTAATTCAAACAAATGAAATAGAGAATGTGGAAAAATCCCCTTACGAACAATTCACATATCCACCATTTCAGGGTGGGAAAAAATTTTTTTTTTTAATAGAATCAAAGATCCAAACGCCTGTTCTTAGAAATGTGTTTCGCCCTCTTCAACCTCCTTGGGCTCATCAGTAAAGATGAGAGGTTGAATATCTTTAGACACATTCCATCAAAAAACAACATTCGAGACCCAGACATAGCAGGAGCGTATATCTACGCCGCATAATCTGACCATGACAGTCTCACGTTTTAATTCCCTAATTACTATAAGTAAAATATATGTTTGAAAAACAAAAAACAAAAGATGTAAATCTTTGAAACACACTCAGTGATCAAAAGATCTAAGTTATTGGTTTACTGACCAATCGTAACTAAATGAAACAAATGAAATAGAGAATGTGGAAAAATCCCCTTACGAACAATTCACACATCCACCATTTCAGGGTGGGAAAAATTTTTTTAATAGAATCAAAGATCTTTACTGATGAGTCCAAGGAGGTTGAAGAGGGCGAAACACATTTCTAAGAACAGGTGTTTGGATCTTTGATTCTATTAAAAAAATTTTTCCCACCCTGAAATGGTGGATGTGTGAATTGTTCGTAAGGGGATTTTTCCACATTCTCTATTTCATTTGTTTCATTTAGTTACGATTGGTCAGTAAACCAATAACTTAGATCTTTTGATCACTGAGTGTGTTTCAAAGATTTACATCTTTTGTTTTTTGTTTTTCAAACATATATTTTACTTATAGTAATTAGGGAATTAAAACGTGAGACTGTCATGGTCAGATTATGCGGCGTAGATATACGCTCCTGCTATGTCTGGGTCTCGAATGTTGTTTTTTGATGGAATGTGTCTAAAGATATTCAACCTCTCATCTTTACTGATGAGCCCAAGGAGGTTGAAGAGGGCGAAACACATTTCTAAGAACAGGTGTTTGGATCTTTGATTCTATTAAAAAAATTTTTCCCACCCTGAAATGGTGGATGTGTGAATTGTTCGTAAGGGGATTTTTCCACATTCTCTATTTCATTTGTTTAATTTAGTTACGATTGGTCAGTAAACCAATAACTTAGATCTTTTGATCACTGAGTGTGTTTCAAAGATTTACATCTTTTGTTTTTTGTTTTTTAAACAATTAATAAACACGAAATTTTTTTATTGACTATTCGTGTATTGTTCCCGTGAATGCATATGTCTGCAAATTTTCATTCATTTGCATTGAAGAAAAGGCAGTCAAATTAACGTCTAAAGATTTGACGCAAACTATTGAACTAAATAAAAGCGTTTAAAAAGATAAATTTACTATTATAAATATATAGGTAGAAAACTATAAAAATGTAAACTAAATTAATTCTATGTCCGAATCTTGTACTTTTTCTTCAAACTCTTCATCTGAGATAAATATTCATTTTCTTCTTCTTCGTCAGACTCCCCTCGAGACTCAGATTCTGTCTCAAAAATGGCAAATCTTTTTTCAGATGCGTCCGTGATTGTCCAGGCTTCGACTCCGTATAAAAGAACAGAGAATACGTAGCAACTCAATTAACTACTAATTAATTTCTAATTACTTCTAAACACATATTACAACTATTTACACATCATATAGAAGAGGAATCGTGAGTCTCGAGGGGAGTCTGACGAAGAAGAAGAAAATGAATATTTTAGCTCAGATGAAGAGTTTGAAGAAGAAGTACAAGATTCGGACACGTAATTAATTTAGTTTATATTTTTATGGTTTTCAACCTATATATTTATAATAATAAATTTATCTTTTTCTATCATATTTGCAAACTCTATTGTATAGTACGTATTATTTTCCTTTAATTAATAAAAAGTTACTTAAAAATCTAAACTATATAATAATTACTCCAACATTTTGAGGCACAACAACATGGGTATCGCCAGGTCACGTAATTTTGCTCGAGCGAATGGACTAGCTGCGCTAGAGGCCACAAACAGCTATCGGTATACGCTCTTTCTCACACTGCTGCTTACCTATAGCCCTTTTCATTCACATGCACGCGTAATTTGTTTGATCACCTGGCAGTTAGAAAATTTCACCAAAAAAAACCTGTCTTTTTTAGAATATTTATTTTTAATATTAAAAAAAAGAATGTGTGTGTACTTTGTACGCACGTAAGAAGTTATACTTCTATTATATAATTTCAACGAAATAAATATACTTAACAGTTACAATACAAGAAGTTAACAATAATTACCAAAAATTAACCAAAACTTAACAATGCCAAAAAATAAAAAAAAAATATGAATCTTCCGGGATTTGAACCCGCTATCTCGCGATCTCTCGATCTCTGGTCCAATGCTCTACCAACCAGGCTATCAAGGCACGTGTTATTGACGTTTCGGATATACATAATTACACATAACGGTGACAAGTGAAATATAAAAATAGATATTTTTTTATTTTACGCCCAAGTAAGACGAATTCAAAGACACAAAAATAATAATAAATAATACATTTAGTAAAAAACACGAATATATTATTTTAATGGCTTATTTGCGCTGATACATAATTTGAAAGATTAGGAACTAAACGTCATACTGTCTGTGTGCGCATGCGCGCAGATTTATGAAAAATTTTACTCTCAGTCGCGCCTAAAGAAGTATAACTTCAAAAATACCCTGTCAAAATAACAATTGCACCCCCTGTCCGGAAAAATAGTACATAGCTATGCATGTATAATTGTACATTTTCTACTGGTTAATAGTATATACAGATTCAGATGCAATCTTCTGAAGTTCAGATGCACCCCCTGAAAATAATCCTGGGGCGCCCATGCAAGCATCTTGCAGAGTTAAAATCTCTAGCAAATCGCCTGACCTGTTTATTTTCTTTATATCTGAGCATTTAAAGTCACGTCAATGATATTTTTTGTAATACCAATTTCTTTAACTTTTGGGGGGGATTTTTGGGGAAAATAACCGCTACTCTCCAGCCAGACCGGCATTTTTGTATTAGGCTATCATAGAAGAGTTACCTGAAAAATTTTCAGATTGCCTAAAATACCTACTCAAAAATGTCTAACAGCTCTCATGCTACTGCCTTAAGCTCCGCTTACGAAACGTTCGCGTTGCACCGTTGAGTCTTAGATCAATTTTCATCTTGCCACAATGGATTTCCACTTAGATTGTATCTTAAACTTATCAGTTAAGGCGTGCTAATATAGACGAGCCCTGTCTAAGCATTAATCTTCAATAACGTGAAGGATAATTGGACAATTTGTCATTGAGCACCACAGTCACACTGTGACCAACCGCTGCTTGTTCTTATTCTGTTCAACATTGTCCATGTATTGCAGGGCAGTTCAAATTCTGGCTGTTTGTGATCAATACAGGTCATTTGGTGTACTTTCTGTGGTGAGCCCCTCTCCCAATGTCGTCTTCAGGCGTTGGTGAGGCTGAAATGTTCCTAATGTAACGAGGTGAGAGCCTTTAACAATTAAGGGTATCTGGAGTGCAGTCTATTCATTTCGATATCATGCTTCTCATGGTGGATGGGTAGTTGATGGTTAGCCTGGATTTTTCTATATTCTATGAGAAGAAAATAACGTCTTTGTAAATTCAGAGGTGGCATGTAATTCAAAATGGGCAATCCAATAATTCGGTGTTGGTCTAATTGTACCTGAGATCATTCGCATTGTCTGGTTTAGTTGGGTGTCATCAATCTTCGTGTCGAAATTAGAGATATACAGGATGTCCCGAAAAGTTTGGTCATAAATTATACCACACATTCTGGGGTCAAAAATAGTTCGATTGAACCTAACTTACCTTAGTACAAATCTGCTCAGAAAAAAAGTTACAGCCCTTTGAAGTTACAAAATGAAAATCGATTTTTTTTTCAATATATCGAAAACGATTAGAGATTTTTTATTGAAAATGGACATATATCATTCATATGGCAAGAACATCTTAAAACAAAATTATAGTGAAGTTTGTACACCCCATAAAAATTTTATGGGGGTTTTGTTCGTTTAAACCCCCCCCCCCCCAAACTTTTATGAAAGTTCCAATTAATTCATTATTTCGGTACCATTAGTTAAACACAACGCTTTTAAAACTTTTTTGCCTCCAAGTATTTTTTTGATAAGCCAGTTTTTATCGAGATGCGGCTTCTTTTTTAATATATTTATGGGGGTTTTGTCCCTTTAAACCCCCCAAATGTTTGTGTACGTTCCAATTAAACTATTATTGTGGTACCATTAGTTAAACACAGTGCTTTTAAAACTTTTTTGCCTCTTAGTATTTTTTTGATCAGTCACGTTTTGTCGAGATGTGGCTTCTTTTTCAAAATACGTATACCTAAAAATGTAAATTATAAATAAATTTTCAGATTATTAACAGGTCTCTATAATCGTACTTCAAGTACTACAAAATATGTCGATAAACACTGGCTTATCGAAAAAGTACTAAGAGGCAAAAAAGTTTTAAAAACATTGTGCTTAACTAATGGTGCCACAATAATAATTTAAGTGGAACGTACACAAAAGTTTGGGGGGTTTAAAGGAACAAAACCCCCATAAAATTTTTATGAGGTGCACAAATTTCACTTTCATTTTTTTTTTAAGATGTTGCTGCCATAAGAATGCCACATGTCTATTTTCAATAAAAAATCTCTAAGAGTTTTCGATATATGAAAAAAAAATCGATTTTTGTTTTGTAACTTAAAGTGCTGTAACTTTTTTTGTGTGCACTATTGTATATAGGTAAGTAAGGTTCAATCAACCTATTTTTGACCTCAGAATCTGTGGTATAATTTGTGACCAATCTTTTCGGGACACCCTGTATATTTGACCTAAACTTGGATTTATATATGATATACAGCAAAACAAAGGGAAATTGCCTAAAATTGGGAAAATGTATTTACTTTTTCGTAATTTCTAGTTCTAGGGAAGTTATTATCGTTTATGAAATAAACAGTGTTTGCCACTAAACGACTTCTAAGCAAAATTATTTAAAAATTATCGTAATTTTAACTACTAAATGAATGAAAGTTATTGTTTTGCTGGAAATAAATAATAATATTGTATACTGTACATTTCAAACAATTGTTTAAAATGCAACAAAAGGTAAAATGCCATAAAAACGTATATTGAAGGTCACTTAATTAGTTAAGTACATTATTTATCCGCGCAATTTGTTTTTCTCATTTGGATCACTAGAATTGTTGTTAAAAACTGAATAAAACTGTATATTCTGACTAAAATATTACAGTGGATCATAACTTATGTGACTTAATATAATCAAAAGGTTATTAAGGGTTAAAATTTATATAAAAATGTGGAGTAAAAAAATATTTATGATATTGGCACCGAAAAAATCAATATATGGAGGGTCTAACTGCAAAAGTTGCGTTTTTCATTTTTTGAGATTATACAGGGTGTTTCATTAACAATTGTCCATATCGTAACTGGAGTAACTGGGTAGTTCCTTACTGAGTTACAGGGTGTTTTATCTAAAAATTTAAAAACTATTTTTGCTCAGTATTTTAAAACTATTCGACGTATCCTTTTCATACTTGGCAGAAGTGCGACTACTATACACCCTACTAAATTATGATAAACAAACGTCTCTAGCTACTACCAGAGGCGTACGACAGGGGATAGTGAATGGTTGACCCTTCTCAAATTCTACGCCACTGGAGGAATTACTATTTTAGTGCCATTTTTAGATTCTTCAATACTTTCTACGTAAATAATATACTCTTCATTGGTAACGAAAAAGTCATTAGTTTTCGAGATATTTGAAGTTAAATATGAAACGGCACAGTTATTTTGATTAATTTGTGATATGATTCATAATGTGATTAAAATTTAAAAATTATTTGTACCCAGTACTTTAAAACTATTTGGCGTATCCTTTTCATACTTGGCAGAAAGTGTAGGTACTGTACGTCCTACTAAATTAAGATAAATAAACGTTTCTAGCTACTACCAGAGGCGTACGACAGGGAATAGTGGCTGGTTGACCCTTCCCAAATTCTACGCCACTGACGAAATTGCTATTTTAGTGTAATTTTTTGATTTTCCCATATTTATTATGTAAATAATATACTCTTCATTCGTAACGATAAAATGATTAGTTTTCGAGATGTTTGAAATTAAAAATGAAGCGACACAATACATTAATCAACATAACCGTGTCGTTTCATGTTTAACTTCAAAGATCTCGAAAACCAATGACTTTATCGTTACGAATGAACAGTATATTATTTTCATAGAAAGTATTGGAGAATCCAAAAATTGAACTAAAATAGCAATTCCGCCAGTGGCGTGGAATTTGGAAAGGGTCAACCATTCACTTTCCCCCGTCGTACGCCTCTGGTAAAAGCCAGAAACGTTTGTTTAACATAGTTTAATAGTTTGTACAGTACCTATACTTCTTGTCAAGTATGAAAGGGATACGTCGAATAGTTTTAAAATGCTGATCAAAAATAGTTTTTTAATTTTTAGATGAAACACCCTGTAACTCAGTAAGGAACCACATTTTTAAGTGTTTTAGGTGAAATCTTCGTATTTTGTGCTAAGGTTTCTTCAGTTACTATATGGACAATTATTAATGAAACATCCTGTATAGAATGGCCCTGAACACAAATTTACGTTAAAGGAAAAGCTTTAGAGAGAGTACCCAGATAAAATTATTTGGCATGTGAACTAAATAAACAATGGGACCGCAGCCTTGAAATAAAACAACGCAGTGAGATGAAATGAAATCAGTATTATGCAATGGAAAACTGGGAATAGTAATTAGAACTAGAGTATTGAGATGTTACGTATTCTCTGTCCTTTTATATGGAGTTGAAGCCTGGACAATTACGGACGCAACTGAAAAAAGACTTGCAAGCTTTGAGATGTAGTGTTATCGAAGAATGTGGAAAATATCATGAACACAAAACGTAACAAACACGGGAACATTAGGAAAGATGTCAAAAGAAAAAGAAATCCTCAACATTACAAAGAAAAGAAAAATGAGCTACTTTATCGCCAGTGTCCTTAAAGGATGAGGCACTTGAAGAAGAAGGAGCCATTCCGGCCGTCCAATGGTGCATCTCTCTCGCACTCACCATTGACGGCCGCCTCAACGCGCGCTTAGCGCTCATTGTTAGTAATTAAAAATATTAGCTTTATAACAAAATAATGGCAAAAATTTCTTCAGGTTCTTGTAAGGGGGCTTTAAACTTTTATACTAATAATTTTTAACCGAGTTATTAAGCCCTGTAAATGGTCATTTTCGAGTTTTTCAAATTTTTAATCGCGTATAACTTGACAACACTCAATTTTAGAGAAAAATCACAAGAGACCTTTTGTACTCAGAATTACCCAGACTCTAAAAGAAACGTTCGAAGTGAAAAAATTAATTTTTTGAATTTGTTTAAAAAACATTGTTTAAACAATTTTCCGACCGCGGTACCGCGTGGCACCCTGTGGATTTGTTATAAGGACCTCTTTTTGAGTAAGTTTGTGCAAAAAAACGAATCAGAATAATTTACCTGACGGGGGCGAGCATACAGCCTGGACTACACTTACTGGAGTGAACTGAAACTATTTGGGAGGAACTAGATAGAACCAATGAGGTCAAGTATCTAGGGGTAACTCTGGATTCCAAACTCAATTGAAGCACTTATGTTAACAATATAACCAACAAGGCTACGCGACTCTTCTGGAGTTGCCGATACCCTAATTTGATACTCAGATTTGAGTACTAGAAAGTTCCTCTTCTGTCCTTTTCCGAGACGAATGAAAACGGAATGTGATTGCAAGGAATCCTTTTTGTTTTCTATATTTGTCGTCTGCGGTCTTATAAATTGTAAAAGTCGCAGATTAAGGATGTACCAGAAAGAACTTTCAACACGAAAAGTCTCAGATTTAAATAACTTTTTACTATTTTAATGGTGAATTCTGCATCTGAGACTCTTCAATTTGTTAAGAGATGTCGCTGGATCCCGTCCCAATGGGAATTTGAATGATCTTTCAAATTCCCCTTAAATTGATGGTTGAGCTGTTTTTCGATTCAGAGGAGTGCACGCTAGCGCTGTTGAAAAAGCCTGAAATGGTGGAAAAAGCTGTCAAGCGATTGTGCATCCCTCTGAATCAAAAACAAGCAAAACCATCTTTTACTTTTACCCTAATTTGTGTTTGCTGAAACTAAATAGAGGAAAATATAATTTATATAATGTTTTAGGTGCTGTTACATGCTGCGGAATAGTCTACACCGTAGTTCTTCCATTCCATACTTCCCGGTACCTGAGAGACGACGACAGATGTCTTCTGGACGCCTTCGACGACGGTCTGGACACATTTCATCATCCAGTGCCCCCGCCGCCTTATTGCATACCACCCCCTCCTTACACTCCTTGATTGATCATCCATAAATACCATTGCAGAGGTTAAGTTTCGTGTAGAAGGTGTCAGTATTTTTATTGGCAGATTTCTCTTTAGACGTCAGCAATGAACAATAAAACATTAAAAAGGTATTTCATAAGTTCAGTGAAATATAATATCACACTGAACTTTTTTGTTTCGAAGGTACTATAATTAGGAATATTTTTGTATAATCAACATTCTATTTACTAATAGACGGAGAGACAGCGCCGAAAAATCTCTCTGAATTTACTAAAGCTAATTTTTTCACAGTTGATTACCGTGATTGTGTAGAGAAACATACTGCGGTCGGTCAAGCGAACAGGTGGTACTGACAGCTTGTCAAAGTTGCTTACCTGCGGAGGTAATTAAATCCATTAACTAAGGCTGAAAATCAGTACACATATTCTAAATTGAATATAAATCAAAGTTATTATAGTCGGTCAGCTGTATGACGGGACAGAGCCGGTCGGTCGGCCCCAATGAATGTACTCTAAACTGCTTTATTTACAGAATTAGAAAAAATGTAAAATACAAAAGATGTTCGATTTTTTAGTTATGATTTTTTTACATATAGGTGACTAGTGACGTCATCCATCTGGGCGTGATGACGTAATCGATTATTTTTTAAATGAGAATAGGGATCGTGTGCTAGCTCATTTGAAAGGTTATTCAATTATCTATGCAGTAATATAAACATTAAGATCATTATTTATACAGGGTGTCCAAAAAAAAATTTGAATTATTAATTAAACAATTAATTTAATTAAAAAAAAATTGGACACCCTGTATAAACAATCATGTTAAAGTTCATATTACTGAATAGGGAATAGAATAACCTTTCAAATGAGCTAGCACACGACCCCTATTCTCATTTAAAAAATAGTCGACTACGTCATCACGCCCAGATAGATGACGTCACTAGTACGATATATATGTAAAAAAATCATAATTTAAAAATTGAATAAGTTTTGTATTTTACATTTTTTTCTAATTCTGTAAATAAAGCAGTTTAGAGGGGGTCAAAATATAGTGAATAACCCTGTACATCCATTGGGGCCGACTGACCGGCTCTGTCCCGTCATACAGCTGACCGACTATAATATCCTTTATTTATATTCAATTTAGAATGTGTGTACTGATTTTCAGCCTTAGTAAAATGATTTAATTACCTCCGCAGGTAAGCAACTTTGACAAGCTGTCAGTACCACCTGTTCTACGTTTCGCTTGACCTACCGCAGTATGTTTCTCTACACAATCACAGTAATCAACTGTGAAATAACTAGCTTTAGTAAATTCAGAGAAATTTTTCAGCGCTGCCTCTTGGACTAAAAGAGAGGACTTCAAGTAATATTTTTTTCATCTGGAAGTTGTCCGTAATTTAATGCTAATATAAACAAAAATAATACATTAAGAAACTCAAGATATAAAAACATCTGCCAAATATCCATTCTTTTCGCTGTTCCTCATGATGAGACCGAGATCGAGGAGTTCGATTTTGGCTGTTTTTATTGTGGTTGACAGCTCTTTTTCTTTTTGTAATCTTAATAAAACGTCCTGACGTTATCGGTGTAATATAAATTCAGGATTTGACGATAAAGCCACATTTCTAAAGCCTCAATTTTCATGGGGATTGATAAATCATGACATTTGAATATTTTAGCCATTTTTTGAAATGCAGATCTTGCTTTCTCTACCCTACAGTTACTTTCTAGGGAATGGTCCCAATTTTCATTGACGTTCTCACCAAGGTGCCAAGGTATGTGTATGCTTTTCCTCTTTGTATTATTAGTTGATCATTCACACTGATTCGTCCAAATTGCTGTTCCTGGTTAGAGTCATCATACATTTTGTTTTCTTATGTGATGTAAGTTATATAAGTTACAAATAAATGATTATCAAACTAGTAATTTGTCTTTGTATAAAGGTGCTGGAAGAGGTTAACTATAGTTTTTTGTACTACAAAAGCAAGATTACGTAGGTCAAAATTTCTGTCGTAAGAGCACTGTCAAATCATTAGAATGTGACTTTTCATCATGGCCACGTTTATGTTACTACTTGTCAGATATATTTTTCTTTTTTTTTTTTGTTTACTATAAAAATAATGTCTATAATTATTTATTCTAATTAATGATGTCAATTGGTTTTCATTACTTGCCGAAATATATTAATTAACAATATTATCATAATGTAGGTATAATCATTAAAATAGATTACTTATTTAATATTTTTAAAACTAAGTACTGCAAAACGCTAAAATTCATAAGAAAACTTTCTTAATCTAATAATAATTTTATTTATAATAAACCTAATCTAAGAAATCTAAATTCTTTAACTTAGGTAGTTCTCTAAAGTTAATGGTAAAAGATAATCCCATTATTTCGTTCTTGTTCAAAATCATCTTTAAAGAAGTTTTTGATTTGGCAAATGCTTCTCAATACGAACACAAACACAATAGTATAGGAACACAATAATTACAATAGTTTTTAAATTAAGCTATATTTAATATGTAGGTACCTATTTATAAAAACAGTACAGTGTTTTAAAGCTATATTTTGAATCAAATTGTGTACGAAATAAAGTAAAAATGTAGCAACACAGAACTGTCATATCAGTATCTTACGATTGTCTAATACATTTAAATAAAATTATTATTTTCTGGAGTATTTAACTTAAAGGATTGTGTCATAAAATTTATTATTATTAATAATAAAAAATGTTTTTGGTTATTTAGTTAATATAATTCTACAATTCTCAATGTAATCGCGATTACGTTTTTCTTATTATAATACCATGTTGACACTTTTGCAAGGTCGGTCAGTTCCGACTGGGTGTCGTATAGCTGTGCTAGAAAAATGTTAATTTTAAAGTTGATGTTTATTTACGTTAATTAACATTACAAATATTTCGGCGTATTATTATTATATTTCGGCAAGAAATGACAACCGCTTGACATCATTAATTATTAGAATAAAGAATCAGAGATATTATTTGTACGGTAAACAAACACAAAGAAAATATCTGACAAGTAATGACATTAACGTGGCCATGATGAAAAGTCACATTCTAATGATTTGGCAGCGCTCTGATGTCAGAAATTTTGACCTACGTAATCTTTCTTTTGTAGTAAAAAGGCTATATATTAGACTCGATGCACATTTGCGTATTTTCAAGCCGCGGGCGATCGCTGGCGGTTCAGCGGTACATGAGTTGAATTTATTCACTGCACACTCGAGCTGACCCGCGGCGCGCACGCGAGTGTGCAGTGAATAAATTCAACTCATGTACTGCTGAACCGCCAGCGATCGCCCGCAGCGTACACGCGGCTTGAAAACACGCAAATGTGCATTGAGCCTTAGATTACTATTAAAGACAACAAAATGGAGTGGATACTACTGGAAACATGAAAGAATGCGCAGGTTACCACATTACATCTTTCGTTTTTTTTAATCCACTATTTAATAATTGTTACTCACGCTGTATAAAGAGAATCTGCCAATTATATATGCTGACCTTAAAAAATTAAACGAAAGTACCAAAGCTTAGTAATTAGTTTCTTAAGCAGAGTAGATGGCTTTCTGATAAAATTCTCTCTATGTTTAAGATTGTTTCAAAAATCTTTCTCGAATATGACAAAACGAATAAAGTTTATTTTAGTATGCAGGATATCACAAGAAAAGATTCAAGACTAAAAATATTTCTTTAATTTTTTTTCTTAATACATTACTGACTGATTAATATAAATTTGACTGTCAAAGTAATTACAGTAAATACAGTATGTAGTATTTTATAACTTGTCTAAATTTTGTAGTCAATTTTTTTCACTTACCTTATTAGTTTTTAAGAAAGCAACCAGCAATGGTGATAAATGATTTACTCCACAATATTTGACTGCTAACTATTTCACATCTTCGAAGAAGTATGGATACCTAATTTAAAGATTGGTCCTTCGAGCCGGATATAAAACTAAAACACTAATAAACAGTTTAGTCTCTTTAGTTTTATAAAGTTGGTAATTTAGATCAGGTTTCATTTTCGAATATCGAACATCGTCTCTAGCTGGAAGTTAGTTATTTCATACGTTACACTAAATATACAACCAGATTATTTTACGATGTAGTACACATTTAAGACAACTTTGGGAAGAAAGTAATAGCTGCTGGTTATTGTAAAAACACGAAATCGTTTACTATAACTGGTGATAAACCGTAAAGTATTAGTTTACAGATTTAATTAATAGTATTATGTGACATTAAATATACAAAAATTCCTTTTTGTGATATCCTGCATATTATTCTCAATATGTATTTATTCTTACTTAAAATTGTAGCGTTCGCTTGACTTAAATAATTGTTGTTGTTACATCAGTTGATGACTAGAATGGCTGTTTCGAATATGTTCCCTAGATTATTACTACGTCCAGTTGGTATGTATAACAATTTGCGTATAGGTGTTGTGTAATTTTGAATGTAGCTACATCACATCTTGTTCTCCGTTCTACAAATACATCTGAAGCAATTTAATAGGAAAACCTCAATATATATTGAAAAATATTAAAGAAATTTCAATTTTTGTAGAAAATTAAAGATTTCTACTTGAAATTTCGTCGTTTGGACCGTTTAGTGACTAAAAACAGTTACCTGCTGCTAAATTCGTAAAATGAAAATGCAATTGTCATTTGTCATTGATGCCATGTGTTAACTGTCATTGAGGTAATGTAGGCAATTTTGCTTTTTTTTTTGGGTTTTTGTTGCATTTTAATTTTGTTTTCACTTTCTATATTTTATAAAACTTAGTTCTTATAGAACTGAATCGTGGTCGTTAGATACAAATGCGGGAAAATATTCGAAACAGTGTCTTAAAAATATATAAGTGGTTACTTTCCTTTTGCGTTCTAGTAAGTTGTCTGTTATGTAGAAAAAGTAGGTGATCTATTTATTTAGACGAATTCTTTACCTACCTCAGTTTTCCAATTATGAAATGAGTACAGAGACGTATGTGCCATCTGCTTAAAGTGGCATAAATTTAAAACAATCTTGTTTTCCAATACTACTTAAATATATTTTCTTACGCAACAGAGAATTCTCAAAATTAAGCTCAACGATCACAATTCCAATGAATAAATAAGACGATCAAAAGTAACAGCTGTAATCCAAAAGATTGCCATGTTAAAATTAACCTGGGCAGGACACATAGGAAGAATGGTAGAGAACCGTTGGACGAAACGAATTGTTGAATACAGACCAAGAGCAAATAGGAGAAGTAGAGACCTCAAACCAGATGGACTGGTGACATCAAACGAATGGCTGGTCACTAATGGATACAATAATGCTTCGTTTGTCCGGTAGTGATGTTGATTATATGTAGTTACTTTCGAGTATTCGTTACAAATCGTTACTTTTGTATAAAGTAATCATTTAAAGTATTCGTTACTTTGATTACTTTGATTACTTTTGTATTTGAGGACCGGTAATCATAACGACCTTCACCGATCTATTTAATGGATAGAAATTAAATGATATGTAATTGTTCTGCCATTGCTGCTCCACAATGTCAGTAATCTCGAGTAATCTGTTTGCATCAATTAAGTGCCAAAAGCAAACCCTCGAAACACTAGATGACGTACCTTAGCAGTAACCCTGGGCACCCAGGTGCTTCGGAGGTCGGTTCTGATTGCAAATTCGTGTTCATTGACCCTAAATACCCCGAAATAAGAAAATCTGGCCCTTAATATACTGATTTTAACATGTTTATGCATTTTTCGATGCGTTTTATACACTTCAAAAATGTAGTAATGCATTTCCACTTTTTTTATTGTATACTTTTTTCCAGACGTCATCCTAATCCTAAATACAATGTAAAAAGTTGCAAGTCTCTATGTACCTACTATTTTTAGAAATAGATTTATTCCTGTGTTTTGGCGGCAGACGAACGAAAAACAAAAACAATATCCTGCCAACATCACAGATCACAAACACAAATCTTATCTATACGTAAACATACGATGGGAACAAATAAAGGTTCTTCTCAGAACCAACTGACTAGAGATCTCGGACCGTGTATCCCAGTCTGTCACCTTAACATCGAGGGCATAAGCCAGGCAAAATGCCAAGTGTTGCAAAAAATCCTACACGATAACGACATTGACCTGGTTGCCATACAAGAGACCCATACTGAAGACAAAGTCCAGCTTGATTTAAGGGGAAAGATACCTGGCTACGATTTACTGGGAGCCACCTATGATAAACATTACGGCGTCGCAACCTACATTCGCTGCAATATAGAAAATGGTTTCCTACTTTCTGCTTCCAATGAAAATAATATACATGAAGTAGTCACCAAGATCGGAGATATTACCGTAGTTAACATATACAAACCTCCAGCCACTACATGGAACCCAGAAGTGCTAAAGACTCATCCACATCCTACTATATACATCGGCGACTTCAACAGCCACCACGAAATGTGGAAGTACACCACGAATGATGAAAATGGGGAGGCACTAGTAGAATGGTCCGAAGAGCAAAACACATATCTAGTTTTTGATGCCAAAGACAGAGGAACATTTAAATCAGCTGCATGGAGAAAAGAATATAACCCAGACCTATGTTTTGTCTCAAAAGATACCGATGACAGACCACTAACAACTACGAGAAGTGTCCTTGAAGACTTCCCACATACTCAACATCGTCCGGTGCTTATCACCATCGGAATATCAATTCCAATAATTAGATCATATCCTCGACCCAGGTGGAATCTTAGAAAAGCAAACTGGAAGAAGTTCTCTGAACAACTAGACCGGACCTTGAGCTGGGTCCCTCCAACCAGCAAACATTATGAGAGGTTTGTGGGCGCAGTAATAAGCACTGCCAAGAAAACCATCCCTAGGGGGTATCGCAAAGAATATATGCCTGGATGGACTGAAACATTTGAAGACTTATACACGAAATTTCTCGAAAGTGGTGACCGAGAAATAGCCGATGAGCTTTTACAGAACATCGATACAGCTAGACGCCAAAAATGGATAAAGACTGTCGAAAACCTTGACTTCAAACAATCAAGCCGGCAGGCATGGTCCTTGTTGCGGAAAATTGGAGGAACTAACCAGCTGGAATCCAGAGAGTCTAAAATGTCTCCTAACAAGGTTGCCTCCCATATAGTATCTCTATCCAGAGCTCCACGAGATCGAACACATACTACCAACGTGAAAAGAGACTTAAGGGCATTAAAACAAATGAACAGAACGAACTCCGAATATTCAGCAAGAATACTTATTTCTGAAATCACACATGCGCTGAAAGAAATGAAATCAGGTAAAGCACCTGGCTTTGATGGTATCCATCCAGAGTTCTTGATACACAGTGGTGCATACACGAAACAGTGGCTTGCAATGTTCTTTAATGATATACGTCAGTCAGGTAACATTCCTTTCTCACTTAAGCGAACAAAGATAATTGCAATTCCGAAACCGGGCAAATCAAACGATAAGCCAGAAAACTACCGCCCCATAGCTCCACTCAGCATGGTATATAAACTATTAGAAAAGCTTCTCCTCAACATAATTAGTCACAGGATACTAGAAAATGTCCCCATTGAACAAGCTGGCTTCCGCCCTCATCGAAGCTGTACGGACCAAGTGCTGTCATTAACAACTTTTATAGAAGCTAGTTTTCAAAAGAAACAAAAGACAGCAACAGTATTTATAGATCTAACAGCAGCATATGATACTGTTTGGAGACAGGGATTAATATATAAACTGGCCCGCATTATCCCCTGCAGAAAGATAATTGCTGACCAACAGAGCCTTCCAGGTTATAATGGGAAAGGAGACGAGTAGACAGATGAAACTTAACAATGGTCTTCCACAGGGTTCTGTCCTTGCCCTTTTACTTTTCAGCCTCTATATTGCTGACATGCCTGAAACCGAATCTCGGAAGTTTGGATATGCTGACGACTGGACCCTTGCAACAAGCCACCAATCTTTAGAAACTACAGAAATCACTCTCACGAATGACTTATCCATCCTCAGCGAATACCTTAAGAAATGGAGACTACAGCCAAGTACTACAAAAACTGAAGTATCAGCTTTTCATCTAAACAACAAGTTGGCAAACAGAGAATTGCGAGTGTATTTTAATAACAAGCTGTTAAAACACAATAAATACCCGAAATACCTTGGGGTTACTCTAGACAGAACGCTCACATTCAGAGAACACCTGACGAAAACAGCAGCAAAATTGAAAACACACAACAATATAATACAGAAACTCTGCGGCACTACATGGGGGTCCACAGCATCAACATTAAGATCCTCTGCTCTTGGCCTGATATATCCGGTGGCAGAATACTGTGCTGCAGTGTAGCTAAATAGCAGGCATACCCACCTGGTCGACACCCAACTAAACCGTACTATGCGTATGATAACAGGCACAATTAAGCCCACCCCTACAATGTGGCTACCTACCCTTAGTAATATAGCACCACCCAACCTACGCCGCGAACATGCATTGGTTAAAGAATATAACAAAATAATGGACAGTCGCCAGCTTCTAGTCCACAACGACATCCCCGATATTCTTGGAAACCGTCTCCGATCCAGGTTACCCCCTCTACAGTCTGCTCAAGCGCTGCAGCAATCCAACTTTGACTTAAATACCCGATGGAGAGAAGATTGGGAAAGTAGGACAGATCCGCATTACCATAGTCTACCGGACATCATAGGGAAACCTGGCGAATTTGAACGTCCCCGTAAGATTTGGGTAGCCCTTAATCGAATTCGAACAAACTGTGGAAGATGCGCCGACTCCCTCCACAGATGGGGTAAACTCCCCTCGCCTTCTTGTGACTGCGGCGCTGCAAGACTGACGATCAGTCACATTGTTCAGGACTGCCCACGCAGAGCATACACAGGCGACCCTATAGACTTTGTAATGGCAACCGAAGGGTCAATCGAATATATAAAAAAATTGGACATCTGTTTGTGATGCATTGTATAATGCATAAATCTAAATATATTCTGTGATATACTTAAGCCATACGCTAAATAAAAATAAATCCTGTGTTTTTAGTGTTAAATGCCCAGGGCCCTGATTCTAAATCAAATTTCGACCAAAAACAAGTCGCTTTCAATATGGCGACTGTCGAAATTATTTGACACGGAGATGAATGAATGGCCAAAAGCGAGGTTAGGTTTAGTTTAGATGTGTTTTGTTTATTTCTTGCAAGGAAAACTAAATCAAAAGGTATTATAATATAGCTGGGTTTAATTGAAATTTGCTTGTTTTGAGGAATTAGATAGAATAGTAAATTAGAAATATAATAATTGAGAATGTCCACAACATGAATCATGAACTCAATGAAAGATGTGAGGTAATAATCTGGGAAAATTAGTAAAAAACAAGGAAAATTAATTACCAGCTATTTTATTGCTGGACATGCTGAAATCAAATCTTAAGATTTCCTATATTAGTAATATAGCTGTGCAAAGTCCACAGAAAGTGTGCTATTTTGTTTATAAACAAATTAGCACTCCGAAATCTTTTTTTTTATTATTGCTCTATAACTCCGAAAATTTTAACTTTAAACCAAAACACTCACATAAAAATTGACAGTAATTTAATTCTGCACATTGATAATTTATTCCAATTTCCTTCGACGGAAATTTTCTTCGGAAAATTCGGGTTTTCCAAACAAAATCTTTAATTTTCAACTAAAATTTGAGGGAAGTAATTATTTATCAATAATTAAATAATTTGGTGACAGTGACATAAATCTTTTTTGTTATGAGTGTCTTGAAGATATGAAAATTTGTATGTACAAAGAGGACCGGAATTAAAAGGTATCTAATGGTTCAAAGATTAAAATCCTGTTGTTTATAACTCTGTCGCAAATGCCGGTCAAATTTGACCGGTTATACCTGGAATCACTCCTCGCAATTCAATTTGTTTTTCTTCGAAAAGGACACAGAAGCCGTGCTCTTTTCAACAGCGTTAACTTAATTTAATTTAATCTAATATTTTCTGAGGGGTTCTATTTGTTTATAAGCCAAAAAATTGTTTCTTTATAACATTCCTGAGACCGCTCAAATGGTCCAATTTCAATCCTGTAATTTCAATCCTGTAAGGTACGTTGAATAGGTATAGTGCTTTTTTATATGAAAATCATAGTTATTCTGGTGTATCATAATCTTTCTGGTTATTATTTCGACCGAAATTTTTTAATTAACATTTTAATTATTGCTAAACTATTGGTTAGATTGTCGCCGGTCTCCTGATATACAGAGAGGGGCTAAATTATGGAATAAATTCATTTTCTCTAAAATGGACGATTTTAGAGAAAAATCCCGAAACAGGTCGATTTTTATTTTTAAATTAAATTTCTTGGCATATATTTCAAACTAGTGACGTCATCCATCCGAGCGTGATGACGTAATTATTTTTTTAAATAGGAATATGGGTTCGTGTTGTAGCTCATTTACAAAGGCGTTCAATGCTCTATTCAGTATTATAAACATTAATATCATTATTTATACAGGGAGGCCAAAAAAAAATTTGAATTAAATTAATTGACGCAAGAAGAAGAATGCATGTAATTTATTTAACTCAAAATACATTCTATTGCTGTCAGAAAATAGAAAAAAATGTTTATTTTGCAAATAAACATTGCTTTTAGCTTAAATTAAAAGTTCAAACTGCCAATAGGTAGGAGGGAGGCTGTTTGTGATTTAATTTAAGCGAAAAGAAATGTTTATTTGTGAAATAAACCTTTTTTTCTATTTTCTGACAGCAGTACAATGTATTTTGAGTTAAATAAATTACATACATTCTTCTTGTTGCGCCAATTAATTTAATTCAAAATTTTTTTTGGCAACCCTGTATAAATACCTAATGATATTAATGTTTATATTACTGAATAGAGAATTAAACGCCCTTTCAAATGACCTACCACACGACCCCTATTCCCATTAACAAAATTATCGATTACGTCATCACGCTCAGATGGATGACGTCACTAGTATGAAATATATGCCAAAAAATTGTAATTTAAAAATAAAAATCGACCTCTTTCGGGATTTTGCTCCAAAATCGTCCGTTTTAAAGAAATGAATTTATTCCATAATTTAGCCCCTCTGTATAATCTACTATAATAAATCTTTCATGTCTTCAATTATTTAATTATTGATAAATAATTAGGTACTTCCCTAAAATTTTAATTGAAAATGGCAGATTTTTTGGGAAAACTCGGATTTTCTGAGTAAAATTTTTGTTGAAGGAAATCGGAAAAAAAATAACTTTGTGCAGAACTAAATTACGGTGAATTTTTATTTGAGTGTTTTTGGCTCAAAGGAAAAATTATAGGAGTTACAGACCACTAATTGAAAAAAAAAAGAAGATTTAGGAGTGCTAATTTGTTTATAAATAAAATAACACACTTTCTGCGGACTTGTCATACCCCATATTACTAATATATGCAATCTTAAGATTCGATTTTAGCAATAAAATAGCTGGTAAATAATTTTTCCCAAAAATGGTATTTTTTCGATAATTTTC
Source organism: Diabrotica virgifera virgifera (assembly GCF_917563875.1). NCBI lineage: Eukaryota > Metazoa > Arthropoda > Insecta > Coleoptera > Chrysomelidae > Diabrotica > Diabrotica virgifera. The sequence goes on along the minus strand of NC_065447.1, from coordinate 22,620,963 downwards.
CCAGACTATCAACAAAATCCAAGAAACCGAAGCGCCAACCCAAATTCTGAGCAGTCTCAACATGATAAGGTTAATATCCCCAAGAATCGCTATACTCTCCGGCTGTCATGGCGGTGTCGAAATAAAATTGCGACTGTCGAAATGAATTAGAATCAGGCCCCTGGTCTAATAAAAACAATGCCATACCTACATGTAAAATTAAAGTTGATGATCATAGTCTAGAAATATTATCATTTCTACATATTTTCCGGTCAATCTAAGCTATTTTTTTCTAGGTCTGATGAGAATAGTGTGTATTTATTATTAAAATCTAATGTGTTGCATTTTTTGTTTTCAAAAGAACTAACATCTGTGAAATTCTGTGAATTATCTACCTCGACAAATCGTATAGACATCTGTTTCTGGGTGCATGCTTTGTTAAATGATATACCTCCCTCTGTTTCAGCTACTTCTCAGCCCCTGTAATCCTGTAAAACTCTTCATAGCCTTCGCCCTTCATCGATAAAATTTTTGTTAACTGTACTGATACCGAACACTCGTGGAATACCGGTCCGACTCCGATATCAACCGAGTAGATACAGTACTCAAAATCAAAATAGGTACCCGCTCTGATACGAAGAATCGAAGTAATCAGAGTAATTTTCAACATCAACTTTTTCCACATCACTTTTGTCCGGCATCTTTTTATATACTCTCAATGTCACTTTTATCTCTAGACTTAATAAAAAGAGACTTAAATTACATCAACGTGATGTCAGTACATCAGGACCCACGGATAGCTTCTCAACTTTTGCAAACCAGCCTCAACAACATCCAAACTTGGCTCAAACGGTGGCGTTTTCAAACAAATGAAACAAAGTCGGTTCATATTACCTTCACAAACCGTAAAGGTCACTGCCCGCCTGTATATATCAACAACAACCAACTAAAACAGCAAGCAGCAGTCAAATACCTTGGAATGCACATGGACCAAAGATTAAACTGGAGAACACACATTTTTATGAAGCGTAAACAACTTGGTCTCAAATTACACAATTTTTACTGGCTGATTGGTCACAAATCATCACTTTCGATGAAAAATAAAGTACTTGTCTACAAAGCAATTTTGAAGCCAATATGGAGTTACGGGATCCAACTTTGGGGTAGTGCATCAAACTCCAATATCGAAATCTTGGAGAGGTTCAAGTCGAAGGTTCTTCGAATAATCACAAATGCCCCATGGTATGTTGCAAATAATATTACTAAACGCGATCTAGAAATTGCAACAGTAAAAGAAGAACTTACTAACTTCGCACAGAAATACGAAGACAGACTGACACAACATCCAAATGTACTAGCCAGAAACCTGATGAGACAACCAGTCAGACGAAGACTTAGACGAAATACACCTAGTGATTTACCATCGCGATTTTAGTTATATGTGCCGTAATTCCCAGAGACAAACAATTTTATATCTATGTAAGATATTTGTAAAGAAAATGATTAATGAATCATTTTCTCCAAGTCACCTACACTAGTGGTCACAACATTTACTCATTGTAACTTGTTTTACAGATTGTAAATAAATTGAGAGGTTAAATAAAAAAAAAACTTACATCAACAATACTGGGCTCAAAAGGAAAGTGAACCGACTAAATCCGCTAGAAATCCAAATTTTAGATCTCAGTTTAAGGAAAAGTAACAAACTATATTTTGAATGCATATCATTAGTATATTTTTTTACAAATTTGACTTTTATTAAACAGATGAAACATTTTGTACTTAATAAATTAAATTGGTCTGTTTAAAAATATGGTAAAGTCAAAAAAGTGATTAATTGTATCAACATTGAAAAATTATTAGAATATTTAATAATTTTACTAAAATATGTTGCATTAACCCCATCTTGTTTAGGCGACTAAAAGAAAAGATAGTGGAAAGTGATTATTGAAGATTAGTTTGGAGATAAACAAAAAAAGAACATAAAAAAGAGAAAATTACTATCAAAAATGAATAATCATTTTCAATTTCGTTGCAACACGAAACTACAGCCGCATCATTATTCCAGTTCAATCAGAGAGTGCAGCAAGCACCTCTTCCGGTTTCGAAACTTATTAGTCTCTCATCAGGAGGCACATATGCTGCTCTCTCTGACAAAAATTATGACAAACCCTGGCGTGCAGTCACAGATTGCAACGAACGAAATGGCAGGGATGCCCTAGCGGCAACTGCTATCAAAAAACTAAGTTTTCAATCTAATTGCACATAAAACAACATCCAAAAATGTTATTCTACATCCTATCAGACTGAAAACAATGGGAACCTTCTCTGGTAACACCTCCGAGGCTTCTACAATTTGCAACCCATAACGGATGCTGAGACTAAGGAAGATGAGGGAATTTTACAATTTATAAATATTTTTGATAGCAGTTGCCGCTAGGGCATCCCTGCCATTTCGTTCGTTGCAATCCGTGACTGCACGCCGGGGTTGGTCCTAGTTGGGTCAGAGAGAGCAGCATATGTGCCTCCTGATGAGAGACTAATAAGTTTCGAAACCGGTAGAGGTGCTTGCTGCACTCTCTGATTTAACTGGAATAATGATGCGACTGTAGTTTCGTGTTGCAACGAAATTGAAAATGGTTATTCATTTTTGATTTACATGTTTACTCCTATTGGAGTACGAAGGGAACCATTCTCGTTGGAACTTTACCGCGCTGAGCAGATGGGACGTGAATTATAAATTGTAAAATTCCCTCATCTTCCTTAGTCTCAGCATCCGTTATGGCTTGCAAATTGTAGAAGCCTCGGAGGTGTAACCACAGAAGGTTCCCATTGTTTTCAGTCTGGTAGGACGTAGAATAACATTTTTGGATGTTGTTTTATGTGCAATTAGATTGAAAACTTAGTCTTTTTAGAAAATTACTAGTTCAATGAGCCAAATTGTTAAAATGGAGACTAAAAGAAGAAAATGTCACCTAATCTTGAGGGAACTGTCACCTTAATGCTTTCAGTGAACTCTGATGTAAAAACCCTGGAGAATGATTCAACTTTATTCTTAAATGGACCAACATCTAGTGATTTTATATTTATTTTTATTCTTATAGTCTGATAGTCCTCTGCTGTAGTATTATATGTAGAAACATTCGATTAAGCTACTATTTGGTAAAAAATTTACATTTTAACATTCCATAACAATAAAAGAGTACACTTACATATTTATAATTTTTCTTCACTACTGTCTAGAACTTCAACGAGAAAAACTGTAGTAAACTTGGAATTGTAAGATTCGTCTTTTTTATCATTAATTTGATATACATATTCGTTGTCTTTACTCCCTACAAAAGAAAAAAAAATTATTTATTCCTTCCATTCTCCCATTTTACCATGTGTTCGTGTTTTTTTTTTAGTTTTTCTTTAGTTTATGCTCTTATCATTTCTGTTCACAAAAATGCCTGATAAGAGTTAACTGAAGCTGTCTCCTAAAAACATTTCGTTTTTTTTGGTATTTAAGCTTTTCTTATCTCTTTATTCGAATCCTAATTTTTATTTCTTTCTTTTGTTATTGCTTGTAACTTTTATCTAACGTTTATGTAACTAACGTTTTATCATCTGTTGAATAAATGTATCTCTATAATATCTGTCCTATACTACCTTCTGTTCATTTCCTGTGTAATTTAGATCTAAATTAAGTTTTGTGGAGTCTTCTTTAGCTTCATGTTTTTTCTACTTGAAAACTTGCCTGTTCTCATTTCTTTTTAGCCTTAGTTTAAGTAATTGATTTCGTTACAAATATTCAGTGTACACTATCAGTAGACATTGAAATATTTTACAAATGGTAGCTTGATCTTGGAAAATATCATAAATTTATATTTTGCTAAATCAGAGTCATATATATCTTATATATTATGAATTAATGTAACAAATTTATGTGATAGAAAGATATAATCTAGTCTTATACGATTTCATTTATTGTACCTCTTAGAACTGGTGGATATTGATTAATAAAACAAGTGGTAAAGGTATTGAAATTTAGCTATGACTTCCTTTAGTTGTACAGAATTGATTTTGGAGTTCAATAAAAATCCAAATTCATTTTTTCATCGGTGTTTATAAGTGTAACAACATTCCCCACAACTTTTGTCTACTCTAGAATCACGCGCAATATTTTATCATTATCATCAAAAGTATCTTGATGTTAAAAGATTTTCTTACATTCATTCATTCATGAAGCATTTAGAATCCCTAGGGATTGTAGCTAACGCCGTGACGTTCAAAATCCAATTCTTAGTTGAAATGGATTACTCCCTCTTTGTCATTTATAGCTTGCTGTGTGTCTTTGCTGCTTTCGTGACTATTTTTCATTTCTTCCTGTTCTTGCACTGAACTTTCCAGTCTTTGACATTCATTGCTCTTCTTCTATAGGGTGGCCGGAAAGTCATAACAATGTTTCAACACCGGGACAATGTTTATTTGCCTTCCGGCACATGCGTATCGTCAAGGGCACCTCTCTGGTCACACAGACAGACAACTGTTCCGATGGTAGGTTACGGAATCGATTAAAAATAAGTGTAAACAATGAACAGTAATATTTATTTTATTTTTGGTTAAAAGGCGTGCTTATTCATCTCGTGAGAGGGTTGTTTATTGTTTGAGGGCAGCGACGGTGCGTCTGAACTGCGTGCCTGCCGTGACGATACTGCAGAGACCACAACACTATTATTCATCATGTTTGCGGTTTTACAATATGGTTAGAAAAGGCAATAAATTACTACATCTGGCGTTTTAAAAGCTCGGAACCTTTCTGTAGTTTTAAGAAACGTCTTCGAATGCATTTCCAAAGTGCGTTATTTACATAAGGTCTGATAAGGTAATTAATTTATGGGGAATTCAGTTTGTTAAACTGAACACACCAAAAACATATGGTTAGGGATACATTTCGTTTCGTAAAACTTAACGGTCCTTTCTAGCATCTGGTTTATATATTAAATGTAAATTTTATATGACCCATATTATTTCGTTTTGAGAAAAGTTATCAAAAAATAAAATTAGCAAAACTAGTAATTAAAGGGTGTCGCCACACAACAATAGTTGCGATTGAAACATGATGGCGGCCACAAGCAAGTATAAAATTGAACTATGTCAATTACTTTTCAACGCTTTCCGAAAGCATATGACAAACAAAATGTTCTGTTCACCGATGAGTGTACGATTTCTTGAAATCGAAATGTTTATTTCTGAGCAAAAGACAACCGTCATTTCTTTGAGAAAGTGAAAAAATCCCGCCTTATGTTATGATATGGGCTGGAATTACTGCAGCTTATCTGATTGGGCCATATTTTTTTGAAGGCTCTATAACTTAACACTCTTATCTGCAGATAATCGATGAGTGGTTATTACCACAATTGACAGCTCAGGGCACTGCTAACACTGTTTATTTTCAACAAGATGACGACACACCCCATTTTGCTCTCGTTGTTCGCAAACGCCTCAATGAAATTTTCCCGAAACGATGGATTGGGCGAGGTTCTCCAATTCCTTGGCCTCCAAAATGTCCAGATTTGACAACGCCGAACAGTTCACTGTGGAATATCATTAAAGAGGAGGTTAGACAACGCAGATATATTTCGAATGACGACTTGCTAAACGGAGTTCGCCAAGCTTTTACGTCAGTAACCCCGGACATGCTGAGACGGATTAGCATACTAACATGGCGTCGTACCAAGTTGTGTTGTTGACAGTGTTATGTTGTGACAAAATTGTGTTATTATTTTTTCCCTCTGTAGTATAACAAAATCAGTTCATTATTGTAAAGGGACTTTCCGGCCACACATTATTCAGCCATTCTCTTTTAGGTCTTCTTCTACACCCGGGCCATAGTGGTGTCCAGTTTCTTACCCTTCTCAACATATCTGAGTGTGGGCGTCTATGTATATGTATCCATTCCAAACGAAAAGATTTTAAAAGATGAAGTTTTCGATCCTAATAGCATTATTAATAATATTTAGAAAATATTAAAATATTACTAAAAAGATTTTTAAATTGAAAACTTATTGGTCCATTTCCTTGGTAACACCTCCAAGGCTTCTAAAATTTGCAAGCCAAATGGATGCTGAAGCGAAGAAGACAAGAGGGAATTCAAAAAACTTACAATTCACGACCCCGTCCGTTCAGCTGGTAAATTCCAACAGAAAATGGACCTAGTTACTCGAAGCAGTAAAGACCAATATAAAAATAAAATAAAAATTTTATTTTTAATTCAGCTGCAATGCGAAGGCAAAACAATCTTACTTTTCAATTAGAGTACGGAGCGCAGTCCATTCCTCTGAATCGCGATTTTCGGCTCTTATTGGAGCCTCATCGGAGAGAACGTAGGCTTGTTCTCCATGGAGGCGTTCTACGTTCTCTCCGATGAGGCTCCAATAAGAGCCGAAAATCGCGATTCAGAGGACTGAACTGCGCTCCGTATTCTAATTGAAAAGTAAGATTATTTTGCCTTCGCATTGCAGCTGAATTAAAAATAAAATTATTATTTTATTTTTTGAAAAGGTTTTATGTATCTGACTATATTTTCTCCCTTTAATTCTTCTTCAATTTCGGCATTTGTTTTCATTTTTATTTATCCTTCTCTTGTTACATTGTGGCCTAGTATCGTTCTCATTATTTTTCTGTAAAATTTCAGAAAGCTATCCTCCTCTTTCTTGTTAATCGTCGTTTCCATCCCATATGTAACTACAGGTTTTTTTAAGGTTTTATATATATTATGTTCATCTTTGTTCTCTTACTTAGAGTCTTGCTTCTCAGCATATTTATATTCATTCCATGTTTTTTTTTGCTTTTCAGAATTATTTCCTCCGTTTTCTTTTCCGGTGTTCCCTATTGTTATTCCCAAGTAGCTAAAGGTGGATACAGTTTCAAAGTTATGGTTCTGTGTTATTAAATATTTCTGAGTTGAGTCATCCTTCCCTATCGTCATGTATTTTGTTTTGTGCTGGTTTATATCTCTAACCCTATGCTCTTCGCGTCTTTATCTAATTTTTCCACTGCTTTTATAAGTGTAATCTTCGTCTTCGCTATGATGACTAGATCATCTGCATATGCTATTACTTCCAGTATCAAGTTAAACAGTGATGGGGAGATAGTCACCTTGTTTCACGCCATCTTTGCTGTGGTGTTTTTAGGCTTACTGTTAGCATATGTCTTAATTTTTCTGGGATTCCAAGATTTTCCAGCTCTTGCATCATTTTCGTCCGATTAATTGTATCAAAAGCCATTTTAAGATCTATGAATATTACGTGCATTTCTCTGTTGTATTCTCTCGATTTTTCAATTATTTGATTTTTTATGAACCAGACAAACCTTTTTCGTACAAACCCGGACAAATTTTTCGTTGCCATTAGGAAATGAATAGCATATTTTAACTTGACCTCGACTATCTTGCTCATACACTTACAAACCAAGTCATCTTCATTAAACATCGTGCAAATACTCAAATCGCATTAGTCCTAAAACTTTTCAAAACAGTGCACAAAAATATTAAAAAGTCTTGAAAAAGAGAACGTCTTGTTTTTTGCGTTACGTCTGTACAGTTCAACTTGCATTTAATGCGATTTGCAAAGAATATACTAAAGTAGGTTATAATGGAATCATTAGGTTTGTATCTCAAACCTGTTCGTTGGGATATTGTTTTGGAGCTGATTGGGACATTTTCTTCCATTTTAATATATTGCAATCAACTGTTATCACATTCAAAACAAAAGTACACAGCTGACAGATGCAGATGTCTAGACATAGCGACATCTGAATCGTTGGACTTACGACCTTTCTAAAGAAAATGGTGTCGTAATACAGCCACCAACATCTATGCAAAGCTCCTAAAACTCTAGTTTTGCTGCTGGTACTGAGAACCTTTCTTAGGACGAAAAGCGGGGACCTTGAATATTTCTACGTCAATAGAGAGATACATATCGCAAAAGTTAACGTTAATAACGTGTCAAGACGTAAATAACGGATAACTGTCTATTTCAACACAGGCATCAAGAGAGTTATCGCAAATGTTTTGGGGCGGGGCTTAACGTTATTATGACAACCGACGTTTGGAATTAAATGTAACCTAGAAATTAATGTTGGGGAATACTGTAAATGTTTTTTATTGAAAAATGAATTTGGATATTGAGGCATTTTAATTTTAATAATTTAACCAACAATAAATATAAATAATCAGTATAAAAATAATATAAAATATCTGAATAACTAATATCCTAAGCACAAAAAGTAGTCTATTGTAGACAAAATAAGAACAAAAGCATTTCTCAACATAGGAAACAAGATGATTTACAATTTTTAGTTTATAAAATTTGTATTCAACAAATTATTATTTTTGTGTTTCATCCCAAATGTCAAATTAGCGTTAACTTATTTCGACCTAAGTAGCGGGACACGTTATCCGGTATTAGCGTAACATTCACTCTGCGCTTGCGTACATGTCAAAATAGCGTATTCCGCTATTAGCATGCGGTAAAAATGCCTTTGCGATATCTCTCTAATAACTCAATTTTGAAATGGCTCTTGGCCCTTTATAATTTCCACAATTCATCTTCACGGTTTGACTCTATTAAATTTTATCACTTGGAGCAAGTAGATATCTTCAGAGACTTTCTCTTTTTTTATTATATTGTAATTGTTCTGCATTGATGCTGATTCCCTTTTTAGTAGCTAATAAGGAGACAATCAGGATATCGTAGATATACTTCTCCAACAAATTAACGCACTACCACTTTGGGTAATTTTTGATGTCTCGAATTTCCTAAGCCTGTTCTCTAATTAAGTGATTTTTTAATATGGCATAGCCGTATTCTTTAACAATGTCGCTGTAGTTATATTTTTTCTAGATAGATAAATTGTCATTATATACCGGGTGTACCAACTACCAATAAAACTGTGATTTTTTTCTCAAAGTTCGCATCACACTGTGGAATATTCTAGCATTTATAAAATACTGAAATTAAAACTATAGCCCCATGTTTTCTTAATATTCTGTTTTTTAATTCATTCCATTATGTTGGATAATAAAAAAGTTAGATATTTTAACAACTAGCCATGTTTTTCATCAATACAGGGTGTTTTTAAATAAGTATGGAAAACTTTAAGGGGTAATTCTGCATGAAAAAATAATGACAGTTTGCTTCAGAAACGTGTGTTAAAATTTTTCTTACCAACTGACGATTTATTTATTGCTCTAAAAACGGTTAAGTATGCAAATGAAATTTGGTGGGTTTTAATAGATCGCGTCGCATTTTTTGACATACAATTAAGGATTCGATATTCTCCATTGGCGCGTGTACGGGTAATATGACCCATATACGCGCCAATGGCGAATATAAAATTCTTAATTGTATGTCAAAAAATGCGCAGTAACTACATCTTAAAACCCACCAAATTTCAATTGCATATCTCAACCGGTTTTAGAACAATAAGTAAATCGTCAGTTTGTAAGAAACATTTCAACACCCCCTATTAGGTAAACGAAGCATTATAAAGCATACGGTTATAAAGCAAACTATCATTATTTTTTCACCCCTTAAAGTTTTCCATACCTATTTAAAAACGTTCTGTATTGATGAAAAACATGGCTAGTTGTTACTAACTTTTTTATTATCCAACATAAGCGAATGAATTAAAAACCAGAATATTAAGAAAACAGGGGGATTTTGTTTTATTTCAGTATTTTATAGATGCTAGATGTTAGAATATATTCAACTATAAATTATGGTATTTTTATTAGTGTTAAAATGGACATATGCAGTCTAAGTGGGCGGGCTGATTCCCCGAACCTTTTAGGTCGAACATTCTAACGTAAAATTGCGAAAAAGGGTCGAGTTACATTATGAATGTGGAAACGATGTTAGTAGAGTTTTGAGTTTGTATAAGACACATCTTAATTTCTCTGTTTGTATATTATTATAATACGGTTCGGTTATAAAATAAATAGTTTGTTTACGTTTATTTGTACCTTTTATTATCTGCTATTTCTAATAATATTCGACAGTGTGATGCGAATTTTGAGAAAAAACAAGAGTTTTATTTCGTTTACAATTTACCTATCTAGCAACAATATTATTACAGCGATATTGTTAAAGAATAAGGCTGTAACATATTAGAAAAATCACTTAAATCGGACAACAGGTTTAGGAAATTCGAGACATCACAAAAATGGCCATTTTTAAGGTGGCACTTCGTTAATTTCTTGGAGACTTGGAGAAGGGTAGTTCAGATGTTTTGGCAACTTAATTTCTTGAATATATCCTCATATATGTTTTTATAAATCTGTGACAATTTCAAATACATTATCGAGAATCACACGTTGCTTAATCAATTTTACCAGTTGGTTTAACTACTTATATCGGCACAGACATTTATTTTTATATGTATTGGGTATGTTTATAAGTAGTATATTAGATTAACATTAAAAGATTTTGGTACTAAATAAAAAATTAAACTGTTCTGTTCTCATTATGTTTTTTTATGATACCAAAATCAATTACTTAATGCTTGTTTTTATTTTGTATATATTTTTGTTATTAAAATATAAGAAACTTTGAAAATGCTTGTATTAGAAAATATTATTCTGTTAAACACCGTATTTTGTATGTATTCAGTTGAAATAAATTATCTCCAAAGTATTTCTTATTGTAGCCCTTATTCCAGTTATGTACTTCAAGAATTCAATTTTTTTATTTTTTTTTTAAGTTCTATGTGATTAAAAAATAAGACCCAGCGTAATATTAACCCACTACCCCCTTCCCCCACCATGAAAAACTTTATTTTTCGTTTTTATTTTTTTAGGTGGGATCCAATCAATTTTAAAATTTCAAAAAATTTACACGTATAGTTGAGGCTCTTACAAAACATGTCTATTTTTTTAGACGCGTAGGTTGAGTGTACATAGTCTTAAAATAAAAAAGAATGTGTGTGTACTTTGTACGCACGTAAGAAGTAATACTTCTATTATATGATTATATGATTATAAACGAAATTAATATACTTTTTATTTATATTTTATTTAAATATTAAATTAATTTATACTTACTACTTCTCAAACATTTTTATTAAAACAGTGCCAAAAATTAAAATAATAAAAAAATAAAACACACACAAACACATTAAAAATGCCACAAATGATTTCTGAACATTAATTGTCGGAAAAATTTTTAACCTTAATACGTATTTTCTGAAAATAAAATTATATAATAAATATACTTACAATCATAAAATGTATAAAAAAAAATAAAAAAATAAAAGTTTCTATTGGGATTCGAACCAACTTACCACGCGGCTGGTATTTGCGTTGTATTGGGATTCACTCGCATTAAAACTTCGCCACAGAGACAGCTTGTCATTAAGTGCGAAGATCGTCTATCTAAACAGATTAACCTTTTGACATTTTTAACTTATGTAAATCAAATTATTTTGATTTTGAATTGAAATGATTTAGAATTGAAAAAATACAACAAAACATAGAGTAAGAAAACAATATATTAGGTGAATATTGATAGAAATTTTGATGGTAATCAAATTATGTAAATAAAAGTATTACATACTACTTATGTATTTTGGTAGGTTCAAGGTAGGTATCGGAGCCCGTATAACGACTAATAAATTTCGCAATCACTTGCGTCGTGCAAAGTGGCTATGTTCAAATATCATAACAAAATTTGATCAACTATTTATAAAACACTTACCAGTGAAAGATTCTTTAGCTTTGAATAAGCGAGATCTGCGGCACTCATACTAGTCACAGTTTGATGAGCTTTCACATTGGCATGCAACAATCATCTCTTCTATGTAAATAAGTCCAAAAATATAATATGAAAACTATTTAAAAAGGCAGTATAACCATTAACTAACTTTTGAAGTTATACTTCTTTACGGGCGTAATGACGGTGAAATTTTATATGGGAAAACCTAGCGACCGGGCGCATGCGCATTATAACTTTGTTCTGATTGGATGTTCAAATGACATGACAAAAATTATCCAATATGGCAGCTGTGGCACAGCTGTGGGACTGTGCATGGTTTGGTTATAATGTATGCTTGTTGCGTTTTAAAATTTGTAGGAAGAGAAACAACAAACAAAAAGTTAGTTAATGGTTATACTGCCTTTTTAAATAGTTTTCATATTATATTTTTGGACTTATTTACATAGAAGAGATGATTGTTGCATGCCAATGTGAAAGCTCATCAAACTGTGACTAGTATGAGTGCCGCAGATCTCGCTTATTCAAAGCTAAAGAATCTTTCACTGGTAAGTGTTTTATAAATAGTTGATCAAATTTTGTTATGATATTTGAACATAGCCACTTTGCACGACGCAAGTGATTGCGAAATTTGTTAGTCGTTATACGGGCTCCGATACCTACCTTGAACCTACCAAAATACATAAGTAGTATGTAATACTTTTATTTAAATAATATTCACCTAATATATTGTTTTCTTACTCTATGTTTTGTTGTATTTTTTCAATTCTAAATCATTTCAATTCAAAATCAAAATAATTTGATTTACATAAGTTAAAAATGTCAAAAGGTTAATCTGTTTAGTTAGACGATCTTCGCACATAATGACAAGCTGTCTCTATGGCGAAGTTTTAATGCGAGTGAATCCGAATACAACGCAAATACCAGCCGCTTGGTAAGTTGGTTCGAATCCCAATAGAAACTTTTATTTTTTTATTTTTTTTTTTTATACATTTTATGATTGAAAGTATATTTATTATATAATTTTATTTTAGAAAATACGTATTTAGTTAAAAAATTTTCCGACAATGTTCAGAAATCATTTGTGGCATTTTTAATGTACTTGTGTGTGTTTTATTTTTTTATTATTTTAATTTTTGGCACTGTTTTAATAAAAATGTTTGAGAAGTAGTAAGTATAAATTAATTTAATATTTAAATAAAATATAAATAAAAAGTATATTAATTTCGTTTATAATCATATAATAGAAGTATAACTTCTTACGTGCGTACAAAGTACACACACATTCTTTTTTGTTTGTTGTTTCTCTTCCTACAAATTTTAAAACGCAACAAGCATACATTATAACCAAACCACAGTCCCACAGCTGCCATATTGGATAATTTTTGTCATGTCATTTGAACATCCAATCAGAACAAAGTTATAATGCGCATGCGCCCGGTCGCTAGGTTTTACCATATAAAATTTCACCGTCATTACGCCCGTAAAGAAGTATAACTTCAAAAATTTTTTTTCTTTTTGAAAAAGCTTAGGTATGCTCCTTCTCAGAGGCATATTTCAGTGCGTCACAGTTTTTCGATTTCTTTCTAACGCATTAAGTTGGAAGTGACAGAAAAAGGTACGTCCGTGATTAAAGTCATTAAAACATTTATTCTAGTTGTTGATAGATGGCGCTATAATCGAATAAAACATGAATTATGTATAGGACTTTTCATCGATTGTCATTTGTTTCAAACTTCTGTCATATGTTGTACAATCTGTGTATAATATTAATATAATACACGGATTATACGAGATATGACAGAAGTTCGAAACAAATGACTGTGAATGAAAAGCCCTATTATCTATACGACTATAATCTGTACAATTTATAAGACTATACAAATCAAAGAACGTTCCTTTTGATAAATGAAATAAACACAATTTAATTGTTTTTATACCAAATAACGATTCTGATAACTGTCAGATTTAAATAAAATGTCATGCTATGATTCTCTAAATTCTTAAAATCATATATTACATCATTAATGACACTGAAAGACTGAGAAGAACTTTAAATTATAGTCGTATAGATATGTAATAGTAATGGGTAAATACCTAACTAAATCTTTTTTCCGATTATAGCGCCATCTATCAACAACTGGAATAAATATTATAAATGTGTATTGTGACGCACTGAAAGATACCTCTGAGAAGGAGTATATCACTTTTTTCGGGATTGCCGCAGGTCTATTTTTTTATTTTGTGTACTTTATCAAACACTACATTTCTTTTTTTTTCAGATTTTTACGTAAGGTTCGCCACCTTCAAAAATCCGAAAAACTTTTTTTATGGGGTTTTTGGGGATTTTTCCTATTTTATAGACTTCATAATAGACCAAATTGATGTTTTTTTATAGGTTATATGATGTACATTGAAGTAACTGAGTCCTTTAGAACATTGGAAAATTTTAAAATTTAAAAATCCATTTAAAAATTTACACGCATAGTTAAAAAAACACGCATAAAAAAACACAAAAGCAAAAACGATCACACAGACAAAAGTGCTCATTCGCCACTATTGCACATTGTACTAAGTACTATCTTTAATAAAATATCTAATATTTCAAATACATGCAGGCACGGCATGTGTAATTACAGATTCGCCAGTGTTGATATAAAGTTTGGTGTGCTTTCGTCGTTAATACATCAAAATATTTGACAAATTTACAATACCATAAAGACTTGTAGGCGCCCTCTAGTAATGAGAAAATTCAAGTACTTGTTAGCCGATATTGCACATAAAAGAGGGCATATTTAGATGTCGGTTGATGGACTTAACTCAAAAACGTTGATTTTCGTGTTTCGCCACTATTGTTCTCACTAGGCGATATGTACATTGAAGTAACTGAGTCCTTTTTAGAACATTTTAAAATTTAAAAATCCATTTAAAAATTTACACGCATAGTTGAGGCTCTTACAAAACATGTCTATTTTTTTAGACGCGTAGGTTGAGTGTACAGTCTCAAAAAAAAAATTTTTTTTTTTTTTTTGAGAAAGCGTAGGTATAACTGTTTTTCGGGATGGCTGCAGGTCTATTTTTGTATTTTGTGTACTTTATCAAACACTACATTTCTATTTTTTTCAGATTTTTGCGTAAGGTTCGCCACCTTCAAAAATCCGAAAAACTTTTTTATGGGGCTTTTGGGGATTTTCCCTATTTTATAGACTTCATAATAGACCAAATTGATGTTTTTTTATAGGTTACATATACATTGAAGTAACAGTTCTTTAGAACATTTAAAAATTTTAAAATTTAAAAATCCATTTAAAAATTTACACGCATAGTTGAGGATCTTACAAAACATGTCTATCTTTTTAAACGCGTAGGCTGAGTGTACATCGATGCCGCCCAAAATCCCGACAGCCAAAATCTCGACGGCCAAAACACCGACACTCCAGAATCCCAACAGGCCAAAATCCCGACATGTAAATTATTATGTTACAAACAGGATCGGTTAACTGGCCTAGTAGTTCAGAGAAATAAGGGAAAAAATATCTTGTTTGTGACACAACCCCCTCCAGGCCGAAGCCAAATTTTTTGAGTAGTATGGATATCTATAATAATATTCTATATTATGTTTCCTGCAGCCGATTTTGATGATATATCCTCTTCAGCCCCAAGAAAAAAGTTTTTATTATTTTAACAATATTTTCTATTTTCTCTCCTCAGTTGTGAAAACAGTAAACGAAAATCTATAAAAACTTTAAAAAAATTATTTGACAGACATAATATGACAGGTCCAGCATAATGGACATCAGGACTTAGCTTTCATATAATTTAAGTATGAAACTGAAAAAACATTCTGGTTCATTAGAAATACACATATACATTTTGCATTTTGTACAAAAGAATCTCGTCTTCTTAGTGCATTCAAGAGGTTTAGGCAACGCGATAAGAATTTCTATTGCTGACAGAGCATATTGGCAAATGGTCATTACTGGTTTTTCTGGGTAACTGGAAAACTGTAATCTTTTTACAGAAATTATGGCACTTCATCTTCAGATGTCTCCGGTTTTCTTGAAATAGACGCACTAGCTTGTCTCCCACTTGCAGGCTTACCACCTAGAGCTAGTGACCTTCCAACATACAATTTAGAATTCCTGTAAATCCATTTCCTTTGATCATTATCGCTATCTTCACTGACGAAAAATGGTTATCTGTCAAAATAGTATCCAACGCACTTTCCATCGCACTTTTACTATCTGTAACTAAATTTAAAAAATGTTAGTATGGTAACATATTTGGCTAAGTCCCAATGTCCAAAATGCTGGACGAAAAGTTTAGAGGACCGCTAACGTGTCCAGTTGTAATTATTTTCAAATATATATTTACCACCAATACGTCCAGTCATCAAGTAACATACATTAAAAACAAGCAATACTTTAAAGTACAGAAAAACACTACAACTTACTGTATTTTTGTGGAGCCACCATCATAACTTAAAAAAGAATGTGTGTGTACTTTGTACGCACGTAAGAAGTTATACTTCTATTATAATATAATTTCAACGAAATAAATATACCTACTTAACAGTTACAATACAAAAAATTAACAATAATTACCAAAATTTAACCAAAACTTAACAATGCCAAATATTAAAAAAAAACGAAAAAAAGTATGAATCGTCCACGAATTGAACCCGCAACCTTGCGAATTCTCAATATCTGGTCCAATGCTCTACCAACAAGACCATCAAGGCACATACTATTAACGTGTCAGATATACATATTTACACATCACGGTGACAAGTGAAATATAAAAATAAATGTTTTATTATTTTGCGCCCAAGGAAGACAAATCCAAAGACACAAAATTATAATAAAAAACCTTTTAAACCACATTTTTCAAATTGCGGAAGTTGTATTATTAATATTAATGTTAATAAATGAAATATAAATATTTTGACGTTTCACAATGTGACAATATCATAACAAAATTTGATCTACTATTTTTAAAACACTTGCCAGTGTAAGATTCTTTAGCTTTGAATAAGCGAGATCGTAGATCGTCCCGGTTGATTGTTGTTATCCATAGTTCTCTACGGCTTCGAGCTAATAGGTTTTTTATCAGTAATTTTGCGGCACTCATACTAGTCACAGTTTGATGGGCTTTCACATTGACATGCAACAATCATCTCTTCTATGTTAATAAGTCCAAAAATATAATATGAAAACTATTTAAAAAGGCAGTATAACCATTAACTAACTTTTTGTTTGTTATTTCTCTTCCTACAAATTTTAAAACGCAACAACCATACACCATACATAACCAAACCACAGTCCTACAGCTGCCATATTGGATAATTTTTGTCATGTCATTTGAACATCCAATCAGAACAAAGTTGTAATGCGACTGCGCCGGGATCAAAGGTTTTAATCCTACTAAAATTCACCCTCATATGCGCGTAAAGAAGTATAACTTCAAAAATTTCACCACTTGTAACAACAAACTATCGAGGTAGGCGCTGTTGTCGAATTTTTCAAATGAGTAAATTTGACTGATAAATAGGAAGTCCAATATGCTGCAATATAGGACGCAGCGATGCCGAACCCGAATAGTCACCGTGTAATAAATTAATAAACATTGTCCAGCCGGCTGGACCTATGGACTGAGGAGGATATATAGTTATAAACAAATGAAAATCAAAAAACGGTAAATTTTCGCTTTTTTCGTCTATTATCAAAAAGTTAAGTATTTTAAACAAATTTGAGACTAAGAAACTCATAAATCGTATAAAAAACTTCAATATGGCGTTCGCTAAATATGTCTATCCTTATTGGTTGCTTAGAAAATTGCAAAATAAATCATAAATTTTGAGTTTTTATAGATATTCATAATTTATGTAAAAATTAACTTAGAACCTTCTTATTACACGGAATGCTCAGACTTCTGGTGCTTAAATCATACCCTTAATTTCAAAGCAATCGGTCAAATAGTTTAAAAGTTATTTAATTTGTTTATCCCAAATTAATTTTTTTGCAACACTGTAAGTCAGAAAATGATGAAGTTACAGTAATACCTTGGATAGTTTATGAATGAAGAAGATTTACACTATTAATTTAATTTAAAAAAATGACAAAAAATAATTCTAAATATTGCAAAATTATTTTGCAAGCACATGTGAATTAAAAAGGGGGGGCTAACTTGGACTAGGACAACTGCTTTTCTTTCTAAATGTGTATAAAAATTCAGTCTTTCTAAATATGAAAAAATAATTTTTCTACAGGTAACGGTTAAAAAGTTATTCTAATTGTTTATAAGTATGCAAAAAATCGAAATGTTTTTGCAAAATACTTTTACTGTGTTGAAAATTACTTTTTGTCATTTTTTTAAATTAAGTTAATATTATAAATGTTCTTCTTTCATAAACTGTACGAAGTATTACTGTAACCTCATAATTTTCTGACTTGTAGTGTTGCAAAAGAATGAATTTGGGATAAACAGATTAAATAACTTTTAAACTCCGATTCTCATTCTGACCTCCGTCAAGCAAACATCGTATCGATAGCATAGCTATAATTACGGTGATAATTAAAAACCAATTTTGATAAAGTTTAAAGTTTTTACCGCAAAAGTAAAACTTACTGTAGTGAATAAAAACAGTGATTTAATCAAGTTCATCCATATCAACGTTTGAATCTACAAAAGCTGTAAGTAAACAAAGTTTGTTTACATATATTTAAACAATTATTGTCGAAACTATTATTTGTCAACCTTGATAAGTTAAGATATTAAGTTCTTCAAGGGACAGGACCGTACTTGCCCAATACACATATTATAAATGTGGATTTTAAATAATGGATAACGAAAAACAAGGGGACTATGTCCCTAATTCCCATCTGAGTCTCTCCATACCACACCCAACCCAACAAAATTTCCAATCATATGCATCAATTACAACAAAAAATCAAACATCTTCAAAATTCTCTGATAAACAACAAGCCGTCTTATTTACTTCCATTGACGACGTAAAAATCGAAGACTATCTAATAGCCTTGGGCAGTATTGTAAATCCTAAAGATATCATTTTCGCTTCACGAATTTCACAAAATAGAGTATGCATTTATTTCTCCTCAAAAGAACTTGTAGATAACTTTTTAAAAAATTATGGTTCAATTAAAATCAACAATCAAATCCTCACTGCCCGCAAACTAATCACTCCAAGTCAGAGAATTGTTTTATCCAATATGTGCCCTAGCATACCACATTCTATTTTAGAAGCCGAGCTTATAAAGCTAGGTCTAAATCTGTTATGTCCTATCAACTTTCTTAAAATAAATGCCTCTCGTCCAGAATTTAGTCATATTCTTAGTTTTCGCCGACAAACATATATTACTCCATTGGAAAATATTGCAACATTACCAGCTTCTTTTCTCATAAATTTTGACAATACATCATACAGAATTTTCCTAGCAACCGACAATCTCGAATGTTTCTCTTGTAAACAATCAGGTCACTTGGCCGCAGTATGCCCACTTCTACCACATAACGAGCCAACGTCATCAGATATTCTCACCCAATGCACAGAAGCCACCAACACTATAGGGTCTAATGATGAATCTCACCAAAACATTAGCACAACTCCAGTCAATCAAGATGTCAGTGTACATTCCAAAGAGCAAAACGAAGAGAATACTGAATCCACGAAAACATCTGAAACGATACCCCAAGAAACTTCAACGGTTTCCGTTAAACGACAAATGTCAGAATCCACACCGCCGCACGAAGACCTCGAAAAACAACCCACATTTCAAAAACCCAAAGCTAAGAAAATAAAACCGGACAAATCCATTCACGATTAAATGCAACCATTACAACGAATGTTTGAAGACAATAAAAACAATTTTACACTTAACTTTAACCAGACTTTAAATTTCTTCGAAGCAGCTCAACAAAATGCGAACATGCTGGATCTTCTTAAAACATATACAGACAATGTACCAGGTTTCCTTAATGATCTTGACGCTATATACCCTCAATGCTCAAAAAAGTTAAAAACAAAAATCACAAACATTAAAAAGAAATTACACCATCAAATTTATCAACCCGATAAACCGACACCAATGGACAACGAACTCTCATCTTCACAAGAATCCTTAAATACTTAACATTCACATCTATAATACAATGGAACCTTAACGGGTACCATACCCGTTGCGAAATGTTACAAAAGCTAATTGCTCAACAAAAACCGTCAGTTATTTGCCTCCAAGAAACTCATTTCAAAGATTCTTACCATGCTAGGTTAAAAGGTTTTAAATGCTTTTACAAAAACAGGACTAATAGAGATAAAGCAAGTGGTGGAGTAGCAATCTATATCAACCAAATTTACGAAGCAGAACCAATACATTTAAATACATCTTTAGAAGCCGTTGCAGTCACTATTAATAGTGATATAAAAATCTCAATATGCAACATTTATATCCCACCAAGTGAAAATTTTTCAACGGCCGTAATTGAGGAACTACTTCAGCAGATCCCATCTCCCCGTATACTCTTAGGAGATTTTAATAGTCACAGTCCGTACTGGGGGTCCAAATTTCGATCGTCAAAAGGGAAAACACTAGAACAATTACTTGACAGTAAGAACCTAAACATCTTGAATACAGGGGAACCCACAAGATTCAATATACAAACAGGAGAACATTCAGTTATCGACCTGAGCATGTGCGATCCTATCCTACAAACATCTTTAAATTGGGAAGTCCACCCCTACTTGTACGGTAGTGATCACTTTCCTCTTATTATAACCCGTCCTTTCCAAACTGCATCAACAACCCCTCTCTCAAAATGGAAATTAAACCAGGCCAATTGGACACTCTTCTCAGATGAAGTAGACCAAAAACTGTCATACCTTCCTGACCCCAATACCTCAGATATAGCTTCAACTTATGTACAGTTTTCCGAGATACTATTGGAAGCAGGGTACAAAGCAGTGGGAAAAACCAAAACTCTAAAAACTCACACACCAGTACCGTGGTGGAATAATGAGTGTGACGAAGCGATCAAAAAATACAAGCGGGCTTTTAACAAATTCAGACGATGCCCAACTACACAAAATCAAATAGAATATAAAAAACTAAGAGCTGAATCGCGGTATAAGATTAAGCAAACCAAAAAACAAAACTGGAAATCTTTTGTGGCATCCATCAATAACTCCACCCCCCTTTCTACATTTTGGGGAAAAATTCGTCAACTATCTGGGAAACAGCAAAACGCTCAAATTAGTTTTTTAAAACATGATGACAAATTAATTACCTCAACTGAAGAAATCACAGAAACGTTTGCTGATCTTTACGAACAAAATTCCAGCACCAGCAACTACTCTCCGAGATTTCTTCAATACTTTAGAAATGAAATGGAGCTAATCGTCACAGAGAACACGGATGACTACATGAACTCTCCAATTTCACCAGAAGAACTGGACGATGCATTGTTCGGCATGAAAAACTCTTCTCCAGGATCGGACGATATACCAATAATTTTTCTCCAAAAACTAAGTACAAACGCTAGATCATACCTCCTTAATGTTTTAAATCAAATGTGGATACAACACTACTTTCCAAAATCTTGGTCAGAATCATATATTATACCAATCCCCAAACCTCAAAAACCTAAAACAGATCCCCAATCCTATAGACCAATATCCCTAACCTCATCAACTTGTAAGCTACTGGAAAAGGTTATAAACCGGCGCCTTTCGTGGTTCTTAGAAAACAAAAAACTGCTGATCCCGGAGCAGAATGGCTTTCGTCAAAATAGATCAACCACCTATAACCTAGTTGATCTTGAATCCGAAGTTCACGAAGCACTCATTAACAAACAACACTGCCTAGCTATTTTCTGCGATATAACAAAAGCCTACGATTGCACATGGAGATATGGTATAATAAAAAAGCTTCACTCCTGGGGTATTAATGGACAATTTCTAAAATTTATTCAAAATTTTCTTCAACTCAGAACATTTAAGGTAAGAGTAAATGGAACACTCTCATCAACTCGAATCCAGGAAAACGGAATCCCTCAGGGCTCGGTGTTGAGTGTAACTTTATTTCTTGTTGCAATCAACGATATTTTGGAACAATGTCAACAACCAGTTAAAGGAAGACTGTATGCCGACGACCTAGTTCTCCTACTAAGAGGAACAAATATAGAATCCACCCAAAGAATCCTTCAAAGCACATTAAATAATCTACAGAAATGGTCCGATAAAACAGGACTCAACTTCTCTAGCGAAAAAACAAAATGCCTACTTTTCTCAAAAAAGCGAAAAGAGGATAATCCAGTTTTAACGTTGAATGGTAAGAATCTTATCTTTGTAAAAGAAATAAAATTTCTCGGTCTTACATTTGACAAAACATTGGTTTGGAAAAATCACATTAAAAATTTGAAAGGTATTTGCCAACAAAGTATTAATATTTTGAAGACACTATCGAGCATCTCCTGGGGCAGCGATACGTCAACTCTTCTACGAATTTGTTCATCCTTAGTTCGATCAAAAATTGACTACGGCTCAGTGGTATATAACTCAGCTAAGAAATATGTTCTTAAAGAGCTAGATGTCATTCAAAATACGGGATTGCGAGTCGCTTTGGGCGCTTTTCGTACAAGTCCCATACTAAGTATATGTAGCGAGTCAGGGCAATCCCCCCTAGAATTTAGACGAGATTTTTTGAGTTTGTCGTTTGCTTGTAAAGTTCTATCCTCTCCAGATAACCCAGTTTACCATAATGTACATACAAATCGTTTTAATCAGTACTTCTCATCTCACCCTCAATGCGATCCGCCTTTCTATGAACGAATCAACCGATTACTGCAAAAATATCATATAACATTCCCGACCATATACTATCCTACCGAAAACCCTCCTCCTCCATGGACTGTAAATAAACCACGAATTATTACTGATCTATCAAGATTTAATAAACATGAATCTCATCCAACCATAATATTAAATCATTTCAAAGAGATTATGGATAGATTTAGCAACTACCAACAGATATACACAGATGCATCAAAAACAGCGGACGGAGTGGGAGCAGCCATTTTCTCCAATACCCATAATGCTAAATTTAAGCTGCATAACAACTGGACTATTTCCAATGCAGAGCTGTATGCAATTCTTGAAGCTTTAAAATTCATTAACAAATCGAACCAGAGAAATTACACAATCATAACGGACTCGAAACATCTACTAAACCATCATCTAAACCATCGAAAACATCTACTTTCATAATCGAATACAGGCAAAGATAAATGGAAAACTAACGCAGTTTATACCAGTACAAAGTGGAGTCAGACAAGGTGACTCATTAAGCCCACTGCTCTTTAATATAATAATGGACGAAATAATAGAAGCAGTACGTAAAGGTCGTGGTTACAGAATGGGGAATAAAGAAATCAAAGTATTGTGTTATGCAGACGACGCCGCATTAATCGCCGAGACAGAAGACGATCTCCAAAGATTAACACACATCTTTAATACAACAGCCAAGAAATACAATATGATAATATCAGCAGAAAAAACCAAATGTATGACAACATCTAAATACCCACTACGATGTAAAATCGAAATTGATGGGAAAATAATAAAGCAGGAAGCAAGGTTTAGATATCTGGGAATTGATATAACCAGTTACGGAGATGTTGAAGAGGAAGTACGACAACAAAGCTTAAAAGCAAGTAAAGCGGCGGGATCTCTTAATGACACAATCTGGAAGAACAAACACTTAAGACAAGACACAAAAGCAAGAATCTATAAAGCAGCAATTAGACCTATATTAACATACACGGCGGAGACAAGGCCTGACACATCTAAAACGAGACGACTACTAGAAACAACAGAGATGAAAATACTCCGACGAATATCAGGGAAAAGTCTGTTGGATAGGGAGAGGAGCGAAAACATAAGAAGATCATGCAATATAGAAGACATAAATGGATGGGTGACAAAACGGAAACAGGAGTGGAACGAACACATTAGTAGAATGGCAGAGGATAGGATAGTACGAATAGCACGAGATAAGTCACCAAATGGACGAAGAAGTATTGGCAGACCAAGAAAAAGGTGGTGCGATAACCTAAACAATTTAGGAGGATAATATTGAAGAAGAAACAGGCTTTAAAGCCTACATACAAGGAAGAAGAAGAAGATAACGGACTCAATGAACGCCCTTTGTGACATTCAAAACATATATTCCTGCAACCCTACTCATAAAGACATTTATCAAGAACTTCAGCATGCTGCAAAGGGAAACAAACATGTGGTATTAATCTGGGTTCCATCCCATATTGGAGTACACGGTAACGAGGTTGTGGACCGCCTAGCTCACGAAGCAGCAACAAGTGATCAAGTTCATCTAAATAAAATTGTGCCAAGTGATGTGAAATTGTGTCTTAAAAACGTAGTTAGTTGTGCGTGGCAAAACAAGTGGTCGCAGTGTTCCGAAAAACTAAAACAAATTAAAGGCAACGCTATACAAAAACAGGCCTTTTCTTTACCTAGGAAAAAACAAGTTATCTTCACTCGGTTCCGACTTGGTCACACCCGTCATACACATCTCTACAAAATAACTAGAGTCAATCCTCCATTCTGCCAGCAGTGTCAAACAAACGTAACAGTTAAACATATATTATCCGACTGTCAAAAATACCAGCAAACGAGAAGTAAACTTAACCTTCCCAGAGACATATCGGAGCTTCTTGGAGACGATAAAAATATCAATAATATTATCCAGTTTTTAACGGATATAGGAATAAAAGACATTTAATTGTACCACAAATTTTCCAGATTTCCTTTTTGTTAGTTCATATGTATGCACTTAATATTGTAATCACTGTTTATTTTTAATAATGTATTTCCGATTGTTGTCGTTTATAACCCCAGTGGTTCGGACGACATTAAATAAAAATAAATAAAAAAAAAAAAAACTTTTAAACTATTTGACCAATTGCTTTGAAATTTAAAATATAATTTAAGCACAAGAAGTCTCAGCATTCCGTGTAATAAAAAGGTTCTTACTTAATTTTTATATAAGTTATGAACATTTATAAAATCTCAAAATTTATGACTTATTTTGCAATTTTCTAAGCAACAAATAAGGATAGACATATCCAGCGAACGCTATATTGAAGTTTTTTATATGATTTATGAGTTTCTTATTCTGAAATTTGTTTAGAATGTTTCACTTTTTAGTAATAGACGAAAAAAGCGAAAATTTACCGTTTTTTGACGTTTTTGTACATGCTACTCAAAAAATTTGGTTTCGGCCTGGAGGGGGATGTGCCACGAGAAAAATCTTATTTCTCTGGACTATAGCAACTTTGTGCATTGAGAATGATTTGGTAAAATCATGCGATTTTTCGAAAATTATATACATCTTTTCACTTTTTGCTAGGGGGCCCGCTCTTCACTTCTTACCGAGGCCCGCTCATCCCTCTCGGCGGCCCTGATTATTGGACTATATATTGGCAAAAAAAATAATTTAATTTATATACCCATGCTAGAAATTTTGATTTAGAAGATTAGTTCATATTAAATGGTTAATACTTTTGTTTAGTAACAAAAAATAAAAAACAGATGGCCATAAACAAAAAACAAGAAATAAATGTAATTATGTGTTAAAAAGAAATTTATCAAACCTGTCGGGATTCTGGCGTGTCGGGATTTTGGCCGTCGGGATTGTGGCTGTCGGGATTTTGGGGTAGACCCAGTGTACATAGCCTCAAAAAAAATTATTTTTTTTAAAGCGTAGGTATAACTATTTTTTGGGATTGCTGCAGGTCTATTTTTTTATTTTGTGTACTTTATCAAACACTACATTTCTATTTTTTTCAAATTTTTGCGTAAGGTTCGCCACCTTCAAAAATCCGAAAAACTTTTTTATGGGTTTTTTTGGCGATTTTCCCTATTTTATAGACTTCATACTAGACCAAATTGATGTTCTTTTATAGGTTAGATGTACATTGAAGTAACCGAGTCCCTTAAAACATTCAAAAATGTGAAAAACACGTTCATCGCGTTTCAAAAGATTCTTTAGGTTTAGAAATGTTGATTATAATGGTTCATATTTATGGTACTGATTATATTTTAACTTTTTCTTCTATATGATAAAATTTTTATTTGGTTTAATTTTTTTTATTCCTATATGTTTTTAAAAAGTATTTGAATAATTCAATGATTAATATTTTTTCATATTTATTTTTATTTATTATATATTATATTCTATTTAATTTCTACCTCCGGAAAATAAAACTCGGATTTAGATTTGTTCGTATTTATTTTATTCGTTTAGAATACTTATCAGATCGCAATCATTCAAGCGTATAAAAATATATTATTAACACATTTACACCATGTATAATTAAATTACAATCTTAATACTAATAAATATATGAAAAATTTAAAACAGTGTTAGGTTTTTATCTTTTGACCATAGGATAATAGAAAAATTAAAAATTAAATTGTGTAATCGTATTTTATTTATTATTTGTATTACTATTATTATTAAAATTGCGGTATATTTGTAAAATGGTATGTTAGGATGGGTTTCTAGATGTAACAATTATATTATTCAATCATAATGAACATATTCATCAAAGTTGTACCCTTTACAGATACTTTATTGTAATGTTAACAACGAAAATAAAGAAAATTGCACGAAAACAAACAATAGAATGAACATATGAACAAAATGAGGATAAACGAAGAGTAAAGAATGCTAGAATTAAATAATATTATGTGTGTGTGAACCACACAAAAAAGCTACCCTGCTTTGGAGATATGTAGTGCAAATGTCAAATGAACAAAGTATTTGGAAAAGTAGCAACAGATTTACCGTCTATAAGAGTCAACAGACTAGATAGTTATATTTTTCAAGAAGGCCTATATGCAATAAAACAAAAAGGGAGACAAAACTGAGCTTCTAAAACCGATCGAAAATCAAGTAGGACCTGCAAGAGGGATACGACAGGTGCCAAAGAGGCTCTTTTCACTCTAATTTAATAAAAACATTATCAGAACTAACTTAATCAATACCCTAACCCTTATTTCCTGTAGAAAGTTAGTTTCCAATGAATTTCCAAGTAAGTTTGGAACTGTTTTCAGGATGTTTTCGGTATATTCGCGGTGTGCAAGTACTTGGAAGGGAAACGAGAAACGACCGTGCGCGAGTCGCGGAGAAATATTGCAACTATCTTAAATAATTCATATTGTCAAATTGACGTATATTTCATACCTTGTCATTGAAGCAGAAAGATTATATATTTCTCCACAATAATGATATGATATGCAATTATTATATAAAGGTAAATTTAATTAATTGTACTTTGAGTGCAGTACTGCATTTTAATAACTAATTTTATTTACTACATACAATTGTTCACGTTTTCATAACATAACCTGAATCTTATTTTTTCTTCTTACTATTTTTTTGGACTATGGCCTTGACAATTATCCAGTAACCAGGACTAATATAATTGGCCAATATAATTAAAAGTGCGAATAAAAGTACAGAGCGAAAAAATAGGGGTCGCTTTGCCGAACTTGCACGGTCCCAATAAAAAGTAACAACGAAAGTTTACTCTGGATTCCTGGACACACTGGTGCTGAAGGAAACGAAAAAGCGGACCTACCTGCCAGGGGAATGTCAAAAGAAATATGACCTTTCGTTGGCATAACCAGTAGCACAGCCAAAAGAACAATATAGGACTGACTGAATACACAGTAAGCGAAGGCCAGGCAGGAGAAGACAGCTGTGGCTCCAAAATCTGCGGAAGTGGTTCGGGCTCACATCAGGCGAACTATTCACAAGTTCCGCAAGCAAGATCAGAATTGCCATGTTAATAGCCAACGCTCGCAATGTACAGGGCACTTGAAGAAAAAGAAGAAATGTATTTTAAACGCGAACGCCAGGTTTTCTCAACACGACTCTACCTTATCGAGAGTTTACGAGAAGTGTACGGTAAATTGAAGCTGTAGTTACAAAAAAAGAAATATGTATGTCTTTGTACTCACTTTATAACGCTCAAAAAATGACGGGATCTGGATTTCAATGTATATTTTTTTTATAATTCTCGTATCAAAGTTACGCATGAAGTTAGTCGTATTGATGACAGTTAAGAAAAGGTGGGCGACCCGTTTTAAACATTAGAAGGCTTTTATACATATACCTTCTAAGAAGAAGAGATCCAAATATCTACTGTACTGATCTACAATAGACCTCTTAGGTCGAATGGAAGGGTGGTTAGGCGACCACTCATATTAAACCTAACCTATCCTGTAAAAATGACTGGTTCCGCCATTTCACGTTAAAGTATTGTAGCAAAAGAATTAATCACCGGCCGCAAGTAGCAGCTCCAGACGGTTCCATCTCAAGAACATTCTGGCAGAAGCACGATATACGTGGAATCAGTGGAGAAAGACGTGCGGTATGTGGAAGGTCACACAATAGCTAGAGGTGGCGAAGTCTGGAATGATCGAGAATAACGTTATTTGCTATTTAAGCGGAGCGCGCTTTTATTTGAGTTTAGTTTAAGCTAGAGATTTGTAAAGAAAACTTGTATAAATAAATTAATGAAGTCGTATATAAATAGGAACGCTTGATACTGCAAGAAGCTTATGACAATGCTAAAATAAGTATAAGATGCAGATTTTATGAAGAAGAAGATGAATATGATATACTCATTTCCTTTCCCCAAGATGTCATCTAACCAATATCAGAAGCAACACTAAAATGAGTAGTTGACTAGTACGGTCACTGAAATAAGGACAAAGAATCAATTGAAATCGCTTTAACGAACAGATAATCGTTTAACATTTGAAATTAAGCCTGTAAAATTTATGATCAAAATGCTCATTAAAACTAAATATATAATCGTCTATAATATATATTTTCTGTATCTCAACACATACAAAATACAAATACTATAACGTAGAATAAAATCGGTAATGATCAAATAAGCAAAAAGGGTAAAAACAAGATATTTTGCTATTTCTTTGTACTACTTAATTAGTGGGTTCACTCAGTATCTACGCACTAGAAGGTTCTTTTTTACACTATTTGTACAATTTAAAAAAACTTCTGTCTTAAATGCTGTAACAGTTGCCAACATTTCTGGAAGAGGTATACTTTGAAAACCCTTGAAAAAACGAAAAAGATACAATGTCAAATAAAAGATAAAAACAAAAATCTACGTCGCATCTTTTATTCACATATAAAAGTAATAGTTTTTGAGGCAGAATTGATACTCTTCCTCTTGACAATATCAGGGCAGTTTTTGGACACCGGTATCATTAAGAAGAAATTTTTATTTGCGTTATTCTACGGAATAGAAGCTTGTACATTAAGGAAATATATTAGAGGCAGATTGGAAGCCTTCGAAGTATGGCCTTACAGAAGAATACTGAGAATAAAATATATTAAAATCACAATAAAGATGCACTAGAAATAAACAAACGAAGACACGCTGAATCTTGCAAGGAGAACTCCCCAATAATGATTTACAATCTATATACATTTTTAATCCCAAATCATGATTTACAAAGTTTATATATACATTGTAAATCATGATTCGGAAGTGCTCCTCGTAACATGCAACGTGTCTTGGTTTGTTTACTTCTAGTGCATCTTTATTGTGATTTTAGTGTAGATGGAGATCCAATCGCAAATGTCAAAGGTATTGAGAAGAATGAAAAACCCAAAGAAGTGGTACATAAAAAACTAACATCTTGCAAACATACGATTTAATTATTCAAAGCATTCATATTGTTCCGGGGGGTACCAGACCTTTTTAAACTAATAAAGCAAAACATACATCATTCTAAATCATGAAATATTAGAAAATAGTAATTAATAAATGATCTAATTAATATATAAGTAATTGTATGTATTAAGATACAGAATCTAAAAAGTAGTTTTAGTATATTCTATTGCATTGTATATAAGGAACTAGGTATTTGTATTTGAACATTTATATATAATAAAAAATAAGGACTATCAGTACTTTTGTTGAAGGCAAAATGTATATACTGTCAAATAATATTCCAAATAACTTTTTGCTTATTATTAGCTGTTTTACACCGTTTCAACATTATTGCTTTTTCTCAAAATACGCACAACTACAGATTCTTCCACCAAACCGTGTCTACCTTCATTTACACGGTATGTTCTAAGTTAAATATAGCTAGAAGATGATAACCAAGTGGTTTGCTATTTTGGTACAAACTAGATGATCTATGGTACGTATTTTGTGACTTTAATTAAATTTACAGAATTAGGTTTATCGAGAAACATTTCGTGTTATTTGAATAAACGTTGACAGTATGTTTGGCAACTATTATCCCACAGTACAAGCCTTTGCGGAACTTTACACTTTTATATGTTAATAGAAATATTAACTTGCCAAACAGAACCAATGAAAGTTAAATATTAACCGAGAGATAGCGTAAAATAGATATTTTTAACGGTACTGAACATGTTTTGGTAATTTTTTATTATTATCGAAGAAATACCTATACTAAAATCAAAATAAAGATGCACTAGAAATAAACAAACCATGAGACGTTGAATGTTAGATGAGCACTCCCGAATCATGATTTGCAATGTATAAACTTTGTAAATCATGATTTGGTATTTACAATGTATAAACATTGTAAATCATGATATGGGTGTGCTCCTTGTAACATCCAACGTGTCTTGGTTTGTTTATTTCTAGTGTATCTTTATTGTGATTTTAGTGTAGATTCTTTTTGTAGAATATCAATCATCATCTGATCATTATAATATTGGACAGAATACGAAGAGTTAGAATCACCTGTAAACGTAATTTATATTATAGAATGCATTTACAATGTAACATTGGTACAAATTACCAAACATAAAACATAACATCATGTTTGACAGAACATCAGAAATGAATCCAAATGGGATTATGTTAGGTTAGGTGAGGTGTTCAAACCATGTCGTGGCTATAATTTTATACAAATAAAAAAAGCAAATATATTTCAAATTTTTGGCCAATCAATACTGAACAAAATTTGGCTCTTAATAATATTATAACTAGGAGAAAGCAAGGCACTTTGAAAAGGAATAGAAATAACATAGATCTATTCAAAATGATTACACCAGGCAGGGAAGACTGGAACGAAGGTGTACCCACACAAGCTGAAGCTACTTAGTATACTGATGGTCAATTCTGAGATGGTTTGGTGTTGTGTTGGTGCCCTTAATAAACTAGGAGACCGTAGCAAAGTTACGGTAGCCTGGGTACCGGGGCACGAGGGTCATAAGGGTAACGAAAAAGCAGAAGAAATGGCCAAGCAAGGCCAAGAAATGGCCAAATGCCATTATTTGGACCGGTACCATTCTGCGGCGTTGAAAATGCAGTAATAAGATCGGCTATAAGAAAGTGGGTAGCGCACGAATTCCTGGAATGGTGGAGGAAACATTCCCAAAATTTACGGCAGGCCTAATAAGCAAAGACAAGAAAACAGTCAAATATGTAGTAGGTCTGCTAATAGGGCACTGTAAACTGAACAGGCAGTTAAAGCTGATGGGAATGACAGATGATAACAGAGCACATTCCATCAATATGATAGCGGGGCTTTGCATTAAACGCAGAAAGGCCACCGGCAAAGAGCTATATGGAGTTAAGTCTCGAAGTTATTAGACCTTTTAAAAAGTGTCAGATTAGGAATTGTAACTTAGGGCTAGATGACCACAATAGATCTGAAAATGTCTTAATGGAATAGGCCAAAAGTCACGTCATTGAATCTATCTAAGGTGATTAAATTAATGATAAATAGTACTATTTCCACTGCATAATTTGTGGGAAGCACAAAACGGAACAGGCTAAAGGTAGCATATAATGTAGCACATCTGATGGGAAACATGATGTGCCAAGCTTATAAACTATAAGGTGTATTCACTTCTGTTAGTTGATAGGTGATCAGTGAGTAAATTCATTGAATTCAATACAAAAATTTAGATTTCATTATTTATAAAAGTAAAGAGAGAGCTTTCATTTGAGATTCTTGTTCTCTATTGTTTAACTGTATAAAAATCTACTCTACACACTTTCGACAATTGAAAAATATCTATTTTACAAACAATTTTATTTTTAACAATACACGAATAGATAGTCTGTTGGCTTGCAAACATATAAACTAGCAGCCTCACGTATCAGACTTATAGGTAAATAAAAACAAAAAAATCAACGGTATTGTACATAGTACCCTGCATTATTTATTCCACAAAGTTCCCAACAAAAACTGAAATAGAACCTTTTAGTTTTATCATTAGATATGAAAGTCAGTTTAAAATATAACTGATGGCAATATATAAACGTTTAACGAGAATAAGTAGCATACATTTGGCTAATTCATGGTTATTGGTTATGAGAGGTTATGACATTGACGTTGACAGCATAGACATATATAATATGTAGACTGCGCGCTGCTATCTTAAAATGGGTGACGATTGCGATAGCGATAAATAAGCCTATTAGGTGGGAAGTTTCTTTCTAATCGACGGGGTTTATTAAATGACGTTAGGTTTATCGATCACGCCATTTTTTCAATGTCGGCGATTGGATGAACTCCTCCGATTAAAAAGAGACTTTCCACCAGATACGCTCATTTATCTCTGTCGCAATCGTCACCCATTTTAAGATAGCAGCGACCAGTCTAGATATTATATGTCTATGGTTGACAGTGACAACAAAAAACTAACTAAATTGTAACATATCGTAGATAAAGATATTTTGCTCTAAACATAGAGAGTGTGTGTGTGTTCACAAAGAGGAGATGGCAATAAATATAGAGAAACGACAAAAATAAATGTCACAACGAACAAAAATAAGAGAAATAAAAAAGTATGCGGAAATGTGTAAAACCAAGAGAAAGAGATATATAAATATGAATAAATACAAAAAGATAAGGGAACAACATTGTTAAAAATAAAAGGTTAGAATAAAATATTTACTTAGCGCCAAAAATTGATAAGTCAACAAAATTTTATCTATTTTTTTAAATTCATCAGCATTCATAAAGCAGATTAAAATCAGCTCAAATGGAGAAGGAGATCATATGTTTATCATCCTTCGAAACACAAAAATACATTTTATGAAAATGGCAACGTTGTACAGCGTGCGCATGGTTGCCACAGTTAGCACTGCCTAATGTACGTCCAACAAATACGTATCTAACACTGAATATACCTACTGTACATAACAAAACATTTCATTTATCATAACAAAACCCACTTTTCTCGACGTTCAGTTACGACAACAGATTTTTTGTAAAGACTTTGTAAACAATACATGCAGAGTACGTTGTATACACTTTAAAAACGGTGTTAAGAGTGAAAAACGTGTAAATTTCATCTACTCAAGATGCCCTGAGATGCTACAACGTAATAATATAAATTAAAAATAACAAAACTACTAAAAACTAAACATTAATAATATTAGGACAATACTTACATATATAAAAAACATAAATATAATGAGGTAGTTCTTCAAACTGACTAAACAGTTTTAAGTATTTGAACAAAAAAGGTGTGTAGATCTGGATATTATAGTTCGGTATGGAATATTTGTTTATGGAAAGACTAGAGATGCAAATGCTATTGAATTAGGTAGATAATGTTACAAAAACGCCACAAAGAGTGGTACATAAATATTTTTTTACTCTATTTTCGTTTACAACATTTTCTATAAATGTTACATATAAAAATAAACGAGTTAGGTTGAATAATTCAAATAATATATTAGTCAAATACAGAAAATCTATACAGTTGAGTCCGCTAGTCTTTACCCGTGCGTCATTAATACCTAGCGAGATAAAACACATACTTTTTATCTAGCATCATTCTCTTCCACGCATGAAACTCATGTTGTTTTCACAACTAATTTTATATTGGGCTTTGAAATTTTAAGGTAAATAATTATATTTTGGCAATTAATATTTAAAACATACAAAGCTAACGTCATTCACACAGTAAAGA
Source organism: Diabrotica virgifera virgifera (assembly GCF_917563875.1). Taxonomy (NCBI): domain Eukaryota; kingdom Metazoa; phylum Arthropoda; class Insecta; order Coleoptera; family Chrysomelidae; genus Diabrotica; species Diabrotica virgifera. The sequence goes on along the minus strand of NC_065447.1, from coordinate 22,587,185 downwards.
AATGATTGTCTTTAGATTTCCGTCAAAGTGAATAAAATAACAAAAATAAAATATGTTATTGAATTTTTTTATAAATTGTTTATTTATTTATTAATCAATAATAATAAAATAATTTATTAAGCTACTTCAAATGTAGCTGTAATTCTGCACAAAAATTTTGAAGGAAAACTTACATTTGACATTCTATATATTTGATAACGTCAAATTTTATAATAAAACCGGTAATCGGAACAGTAGCCACTTTCTGTCAGTTGTTGTTGCGTGAAATCGATTTCCGACTTATTTCGTATGCTTTAAATTTAAATGATGACGCACGGGTAAAGATTCGCGGACTCAACTGTAGTAATGATCATTTTATTCAAATCACTGGTATTGTTTTTTTATTTTACAAAAATATGGTTCCTTTGAATTGCTTTTATCATAGAATTATTCATATGCTACTAGAACAGCTACATTTGTTTCTAAATACGATCAAATTTAAATCTTCTCTTCAAGGACAATGATGATCTATTGAAATATTGGTGTCACTGGTGTACCAAATCATTATCTTTATCTCACACAGCATTTTAGAAAAGTTTTGGGAATACAACAAAGATGTATATCAAATTTATGTAGATTTTAAACCAAAATACAATGTGGAAGGTAAATGGTGGAAATGGGAGTACCCAGAAAGTGGATACGATCAAACAATCACTCTATGGAGACGAAAATATCAAGACAAATCGTGTAAGATGGGCAGGACATAATAATATGCTGAGAGTGATAAAGACTACTAAATACAACCTTCTGGGAAAGGCTCGATGGTCTGTTGGTCGCCCAAGAAAAAGAAGCAAGGATACAGTACAAATGATCTACGTAAGATGGGGTGCAACAATGGGGGATTATTTCGCAGGACCGGTAAAAGTAGAGGGAAATGGTAAACTTGGCCAAGATTCACTTAGGAATTGTAGAGCAAAGAAAAAAGAATAAGAAGAACCAGAAGTAATTATAATTTTAATGAATTGCATTACCATTATTTGTTTGTGTTACAAATGTGGTTCATTTGAACAAATTTTACCATAGTATTATTCATATTCCACTCGAATGTCCACATTTGTAACTGAATACGCTCACAATTCAAAACAAAATTTTCGAAGATAATTATAATCAAAGATTGCAGTACCTATGTGGTTGAAACATAGTCATCCTGGTAGGAATCTCATATAATTTTAAAACAAATCTCTACGGAAAAACTGCTATTATTTCTGGTCAGAATAAAGAATATTTCATGTGAAAATCCTACTTTTTAAACGTTTCAAATCGAGTATTGTAAAAACATGCAGTACGGGGCCCTGTGAACGTGGTATAACTTGACAAATCAACGATTTGAAACTACTGTGTACAGGAAATACAATACTAAGCATATATCCTCGTCTACTATAAAAAGTTTCAGATCTATATACCTCAAAAAGAAAATTTAAATTATTCCATACAAATTTTACGGTGTTGGTTCCATATTCTACTAAAATTCAACACCATTGGCACCTCTAACTGATAAAAACTGAATAAAAAATGAAATAAAATAAAGGTAGTTGGTAATATATTCAAACTTTAACAAAAATATGTACACGGTGGTTTCCAAACAGTCATTTTTATAGCTGAATTTTTCAGGTAGATACTTCGACATTATACATATTTCTAAAAAGGCTACATATTGTTTACAGAGGTAGTACATACAATAATTGCAAACTATTGCCTGTTCGAAAACCACTCAGAATGTGCAAACGTGAAAACTTTACTACTTTAATAAAAACTGTTGCATTATAAAATAAACTAATAAACATGTAAAAACTATGATTGAAACAAACTATTGCTTTCATTTTTACCATTTTGTACACGTAGCATTGGAATGTAGATGGTAAGAAAATGCAAAGAGGGTAACTGTTCAATAAGCGGCCTATTTAATACTTTGACATGTAGGGTGGCCACACTAACAAACAAAAAATCACCAATAACTTGCCACGTTAACTTATAAGTTGTGCATTGGTCATTCTATAGTATATCAACTAAACACACCTAATTTCCACCCCTCTTCAGATTTGGTATTAATTTGGAATACTCATAGTGGCTAGTAACTAACCAAAATACCAAAAATACAAAATTTTAAAATTTTTATCTCAAACCGTTTCCGAAATATGGTTATGTAAAGTTTTCCAAAAAATTCCAAAACGCCGCGACCATACTTTTTTGGAATGGTTGTAGAAGCTGTCCTTATTGAGCTATAATGCTGGGAGAGGTGTCATTCTGCAGTATTTTTAAAGCTCTTTACAGTGATATTATTCAACATGATGTTATGATAAACAAGTTTTTTTCAAACAAGAAAAATATATTTTGATTAAGTTTTTTTCCAAAAAGTACATAATTTAAAATTTTCATAATATTCCTACAAATACATAGCACTGTTGTTAATAACATATAAAAATTTTATCATGGGATGGTGATGGGTTCAACATAAAAAAAAATTTATTTCACACATACAGTATGGTGCAAATGAAAGGAATAAATTCGTAATTTCGTAAGCTGCCGACTTCAAGGAAAATACCGAAACAGGTCAATTTTTATTTTTAAATTGTAATTTTTTGGCATATATATCATACTTGTGACGTCATCCATCTGGGCGTGATGACGTTATCGATAATTTCTAAATGAGGCTAGGGGTCGTGTGCTAGCTCATTCGAAAGGTTATTCAGTTCTCTATTCAGTAATATAAACATTAATATAATTGTTTATACAGGGTGGCAAAAAAGTTTTCAATTAAATTAATTGACAAAAAAGAAGAATGTACCTATGTAATTTATTTAGATTAAAATATATTTATATATTTATAAATCTATTTTAAATTAAATAAATTACATACATTCTTTTTTTTTGTCAAATAATTTAATTAAAATAACTTTTTTTTGCCTGCCTGTATAAACAATTATATTAATGTTTATATTACTGAATAGAGAATTGAATAACCTTTCAAATAAGCTAGCACACGACCTCTAGTCTCATTAAAAAAATCATCGATTACGTCATCACGCACAGCTGGATGACGTCAGTAGTACGATATATATGCCAAAAATTATAATTTAAAAATAAAAATTGACCTGTTTCGGTATTTTCCTTGAAGTCGGCAGCTTACGATATTACGAATTTATTCCTTTCATTTGCACCATACTGTATGTGTGAAATAATTTTTTTTTATGTTGAACCCATCACCATCCCATGATAAAATTTTTATATGTTATTAATTATTAACAACAGTACTATGCATTTGTAGGAATATTATGAAAATTTTAAATTATGTACCTTTTGGAAAAAAACTTAATCAAAATATATTTTTTTTAAATGTATACCATTTTTGTTCAGTTCCAATGCGAAGGTAAAACAATCTTATTTTTTACTTAGAACAGGGAGCGCAGTCCAGCACTCTTAATCGACGATTTTCGACTCTTATTGGAGTCATCATCGGAGAGGCGTAGGCCTGCTGCTCTCTGCTCGAAGTCACCAAACCATGAAAGTTTATCCTGGCATTGCAACTGACGTGTATGGAGTAGATGACTAGCGCCATCTGGCAACTGAAAGGTAAAGTTTTCAATCCTAATAGCAACATTAATAATATTGAAAAATATTAAAAATATTAGTAAAAGATTTTTAAATTGAAAACTTATTGGTCCATTTTCCTGGTAACACCTCCATGGCTTCTAAAATTTGCAAGCCAGATGGATGCTGCAGTGAAGACAAAAATTAAGGAATTCTACACCATGCAATTCACAACCCCCGTCTGCAGCTTGGTAAAGTTCCAACGGAAAATGGACCTTGTTACCCTATAGAGTAACAAGGTCCATTTTCCGTTTTCAGAGCAGCCGTCTGTTAAGTCCGAATAGCTATGATGATTGCCGACCAGGCCGAACTCCATAGCGGAGATTTGGTTCCAGCGATAGAAGTTTTAGATTTTTGAATCTAAGACTTCTCATTGTCAATTTTAAAAATATTTATAAAAGATTTCAATATAAAAAAGTATTAGTGAAACGCTGATATGTTATTAAATGAATCTCGATAGGACAGTGAACAAGCACAGACGAATATAACGTTAAAACTGAAAAGGATCACTAGAGAGAATGTAGAAGCACACAGTTTTAGATACAAATACGTTAAAAACACTGGAGAAGAAATGGAAGAATTATTATGCAGAGTAGTATACACAGAAAAATATTATTTGCAAAATTTACCCACACAAACTTTGTATGTAGAAACGTATAGATTTTGATGATTTTTCTTTGATAATGCGGCACGCCAGCTAAAATGTTTCGTTTAAGAGGAATGTTCAAATGAGGTATATCATTCTTCTGAACCCTGAATATGCGTTAAGTATTTTCAACCTTGTTCACATTTCGTATTAAGAAAATCTTTACAATTACAAAAATATGTATGTATCGAAGAGGTTACTTTTAAAAATTTCCGTAGTATTTCGAATTGTTTCATTTTAACATTACTTGAGCATTTTTTTGTTCCGAAAAAATTATGCAAAGAAGTTTTTTTTTACTTTAGAGCAAACATAGACTTATGGATCTTTGATAATCTAGTAATGGAGCGTCCTAAAAAATGGTGCCATTTGTAAATCTTTGTTTAGTTTTAAATGTTGCATTTAATTCATTGCTGATGTCCAAGTTTCAACATTTTCTGTGAGGACAGTTTGAGTATACTTGTATTTTGTGATCATAATTTATGTCATCGCAAAAAGCTGTATACAGTGGTCTCCCCACCAACTATTTCTGAACCATAAAAAATACTTCAATAAACTTTTGGGCATTTGAACTAACGTACCCATTTTTTTTAGTAGTAGATGGGCGCCATTTCTGTAAAGTTATTTAAAATGTGATCATATGGCAAACAATATATCATTTGAATGGCGACAAAGTAAAGAGAGCCACTTAGTATGTTTTTACAAACAAGAAAGAGTTGGTCTTTTACTGAGTCAGTTTAAAATAATATTCACAATTTTTAACGGCCGATATTTTAAAACGGCGCTACAGAATTGTTGATGACGTCATATTTTAAAATACATATTTCAATAAATAAACAAATTAATTCCATCAAAATGAGAGAAAATGTAAAAATAACCTTTACGAGAGTTTTCGAGAAACGCCGATGACTAATAAATTATTAGGGATTGTACGATAACTTGTACATATGTGAGAGTATGAATATACTTTCAGAGGGTGTGGACTGTATGAGGGATTGCTAGTTTACTGGTTCAAGTGGGAGTATAAAGGTATAAGGTTTTATACAGACAATATTCATATGTATAATAAAGTCTTACCAAGTTGTGAAACCTTATCCGGAACACTGAAGACGGTCACATACGAGATGACTGTTTCCGTACCACGTGCCTCGCGTTTTGACTGTTACGAAATCGTGTATGGCGTCACTCCCGAATTACTGTTCGTGCACGTATTGCTATTGTTCGTTTCAGCCCAAAAGAAAGGTTGGACCGTCAAGAGATGAGCGGTACCGACTGGACACGTCGAAAGATCGTGGCGAAGAGATTGCACCCTCACGTGTGAGTGGTACTTGGTTGACATTAGCGCCTTTAAATGATGTATTACTTGCACATATGAACCCATTTAAAATAATTCAAAATGTCCCCCAGTCTCTATTTTGACTGTTGACAACTTATTTTTATGGATTAGAATATAATTGGGCGGAATTTACACGGTCACGATACAAAAAATCTGGAAGTGTGTTAAAATATTTTTTAAAAAAACATGGAAAGTGTAAAAATGGAATGGTACAGTAAAATTCGGATATTTTGAATTATCAAAGATCCACTTGTCGATTAGTTTATGCGAATAACTACAGAAAACAAACGGTAACTATACAAGAAACGGAAGCTACTCCTAAAAATATACAAGAAAAAATATAAAAAATAATCGTTGTTTTTGTACAATGTAAAAGGCACATACTAATTAATCTGTGACATAAATAACATTTTATTAAAAAATTTTGTACGCACTGTTTTTTTCCTTCAAACAACAGATTATTCTTTGGATATTATTTTTCTTTTTAAGGTCGTTTCCTTATTGGTCCGTTAAATAAGAAGAATTTAAAAAGGATTTAGAAAATGCTAAAGAGCTGTACTAAAGAAGAAAAACTTATTACTTTGATTGCAGATTGAATTGACATCTGGGGTGGGATTTCTAAAGTGGGTTACACTAACTAGAGAAAAAACACTTTGTATGTGGAATTACCAAAACTAAGTATGTAATAAGTATAATTTTGTATTAGAAAATTTTATTTGATCGAATAAAGGTAAAACTTTCAACGAATTATTTTTGCAAAAAATGTATTTAAATGAGATCAAAATGTCTACATTTGTGGAATCAATTTTGAGAAGGCGTTCGACAAAGTCCGACGTAACAAAATGCTAGAAATATTGAAAACAGCTGGATTGGACGACAAAGATTTACGAATAATTACAAATCTATACTGTCTGATGAAATAAATATAAAAAAAAAGGAGTGACACAAGGCTGTATACTATCGCCTTTACTCTTTACCTTGTATTCAGAGGAAATATTTAAGGAAGCCTTAATGGAGGCAACACAAGGTATTATTGTGAATGGTGTATCTGTGAAAAATATTGGATATGTACCTAAAATTATAAAAATATATACATAATTAAGGTCACAGCAATGTTTTATTAAAGCAAACATAACAAGGCATCAAAAATTCGTTAAAAAGCATTAAAAACCTTTTAAATTCTTCATTAACTTCTTCTTATTTAACGAAAACAACATATTATTCTGGAAAACGACCTGTTTAACCAATACACATTTGTGGTAACGTCTAATATATAACAAGTAACACTGTTCTTCCAATTATGTAACATTTAACATATTTTTCAACAATTATACAGTAAGTTTTTACGCACAACTTGTCACGAAAACACAAACACCACACAGTCACATTAAGGATACATATTTTTGTCATATAGAATCTTCTCTCAACAACATTGTTCAGAATCTTTAACGTTTATTTATAGGGCTTTTCATCGATTGTCATTTGTTTCGAGCTTCTCTCATATGTTGTATAATCTGTGTATAATATTAATATACACCGATTATATGACATTATGACAGAAGCTTGAAACACATGACTGTGAATGAAAAGCCCTATTAAAGCGATACAGTAATGATAAGAGATGACATTTATATAAAAAATAGGTTATGTGAGGTTACGTTAATTGTATTCAACGTTGTATTAAACACAGGAATTATTTTTACGGTATTAGTTTTGAAAGACATGGTCATTTATATGTCATATATTCCTTTTTCGTCATTATATATCTTCATTTATATTATACATTATATATTTTTACTATTTTTTGTAACAATTCATACTAATGATGACTTCACGCTATTGTTTTGTGAAGCTAACTTCAAAGTCTTGATTTTACATAAACTGAATGACCAACGTTATTATCAGCATTCATTTCAAACCATTTTTGTGAAATTATTAGGTTGTTACACTACTTACGTTACATACATTAATATTTATTAGTACGACCAACCTAGTGAAAAGACATTGTTTTTAGAAGCAAATACACAATTTCCGTAGTAAACGTTTTTGAAAGTTAATTTGTGTAATATAGAAGCTGTGATTTAACATTTTTACTTAAAGACGTAAAAATACAATGATCTTAAATGTTTCACAAGATTAGCATTTTTACTTAAAGACGTAAAAATACAATGATCTTAAATGTTTCACAAGAATTTTAACTTTAACTGCTACGGGAATAAAATGAGAAATTTTGTTTATTCAGAATCAAGACGGACCTAACCTAAAAAATTACAAAGTGACGTCACACTAACTGACGTATGTGCCACTTTTATATAGGAGGAGACTGTAGCTATCTGGTAGACACATATTCTGTATTGCGCTGTCAATTAAATTACAAATAAACAATTAAACAACACTGGCAGTAACTTTCATGACATTTTATCATTTAAATGTATCATTTTAACTGTTTGAACGTTTATTATCAAGCAATTCTTGTAGAAAGTATTCAATATGACAAAAATATCTACCCAAACACTTACTTATCGTATAGAGATGAGTAAAAGTAAAGTCACGTGAAACGATTTGTCCATGAAATGATCAGAAAACAAGGAAACGTCAACTGTCCATACATATGATACAAAATTGTTAATATAACTGTACAATATTCCTTAAAATCTAACTATATGTAAGGAGTTTCAGGTACCAGGTTCTTTAACTATACGGAATGTCCCACAAACGTTCGATGTATTATCCTCAACTGTTTGAGACACTCCGTAGAAAAATGTAATATTACTTTCACACCAACTTAGCTAATTTTTAGCTTAAATCTAACATGTATTCATTCTATTAATTGAATTTTTGTTTTTATCCTAAAATTTAATTTTCTTTTCAAAATATTAAATAAATTGGTGTGATGATACACTGTTTAGAATTGGGCATGTGGGTGACTGTTTCATTTTATTCTGCTCTTTTATTAACAGGTATAATACCTAAAGAATGGCTCCAATCGACATTTATACTGCTCCCAAAAAAGTCAATGCAAAGGAGTCTAAAGGATATTCTTAACGAGTCATGTCTTGAAATTATTTTTCAAAGTAATTCACAATAGAATACATAAGAAATTAGACAAAGACAACAAATGGGATTTAGGAAAGATCTGGGAACACGGGGTGCACTATTTGCAGTGAATATTCTGTCGTAGAGATGCCTAGATATGAATCAGGAAGTACACGCATGTTTAATTAATTTTAAGAAGGTATTTAACAGAGTGCAATATAACCGTCTTCAACAAATTTTGTTAAATAAAAACATAGACAGACCTTAGAATTATATGCAACCTCTATTGGAATCAAATGGCGAAAGTATAAGTTAAAAATGATCTCATTAATGATATACAGATTCTCTGAGGGGTGCACCAAGGGTATATTTTGTCACCATGCTGTTTAATTTATATAGCGAAACCATCTCAGAATTAGCGTTGGCAGAAGTCAGTGAGGGCCTAATAATAAACGGTGAGCCACTTAATAATTTAAGATATGCTGACGATACCGTCCTTCTGGCGGGAACACTAGAAGAACTGCAACACCTTGCTCAACAACTAACTATACATTGCAACGACTATGGACTAAAAATAAATTTGAAGAAAACTAAGTTCATGATATTATTTGCAAACACACAAACATCAAAGGTAAGCTTGTACTAGATAATCCAGGAATTGAGCAAATATCTTTGAATCACAGAAGATACTGATCAGTCAAGAAAGATAAAATGTTGCATTGAAATTTCTCGGTAAATTTTGAACAGAATGAGAAAACTTTTCTGTGATCCCAATATCAATATAATGCTCCGGATAAGAATGCTTCGATGTTATATTTTCTCTGCCCTTTTGAAGGAGGTTGAGACCTGGACACTGACACAATCCAACATTAAAACCTGTAAGCATTCGAAATGTGGTGTTACCTACGTATTCTGAAAATATCATGGATGTATCGCAAAATAAACGCACAAGATCTTGAACAGCTAGGAAAACAATGCGATGTTTAAAATTCCACAAAAATCAGGAAGTTGCAATGCTTGGGGTACATTATGAGAGGAGAAAAATACGAACTATTAAGGAATATAAAGCAGAGCAAAATCAAAGGCAGGAGAAGCGTAGGAAGACGAAAAGTGTCGTAGCTATGCAATCTCCGTAAATGGGTTCAATTGAACTTATGAACAATTGAAATTATAATTGCCTAATGATTTCTAATCTTCGATAGGACTTTAACTTGAAGAAGAAGATGCGCAGGTATTAGAGAGAAGAAAGAACGGGACAATTTTTTAGAATCGTGCGTTTTGGTCTAGAAGGGGTTATGGCAAGTGAAATTTTAGGTCATGTTATAAGTAATATTAGAAAAACTGAAAAAACAGTTTCGATCGGGCAAGTTTGACCGGGACTACTGAACCGCTGTAAAAAAAGAGTATAAAGACAGTCAATTGACCGCCGCGAATAAACGTGGTATAAGGGTAAATTTATAGACAAAAGATTTGGGAAAACAAAATTAACGACGATGCTGATTATAAAGAGAAATGCTTGACACTCAGCCCAGAATAAAAAATATAATAATAGGCTGAAGATGAACTTTGACCATCAATGGGTGGCTCTAGATAAATATAAGTTTATATGACAAGTGTAATGATAAAGTTTGTAGAAAAACCTTAAAAACTTCTTATACTGAGCATAATAAAATGAACCGAGCCACAGTATCCTGTAACTTATATGTAAAAGTTTTGATTTTTGCTCGACCTAACCTAATAAATTATACAGGATGGGCAAAAAATTAAACAAACGTAGAGTATGTAGTGCATTTTAAATATTGGAAAATTTTCATTCACCCTGTATAAACATTGTTTTTTTTTTTAATAGCGATCTGCCCTCTTCTAAACAGTGTTAACAATTAAAGTATGGTTATTTTTATATTGAGCAATATAATAAATATTTACAATCGAAACAAAATAAAAAATTCGTTGTAGTCAAATACTCCCAAAAATATTGCCGAGAAAGTCAGTGTTTATATCCATCGAGAAAAAAATCAGTTCTTGCAGTTCAATCATTTGGTCGAAAAAAAGGGGGTTACCTGGAAAACTTTCCGGGAGTTTTTGAAATTGGTTATTTCATGGATTTCGGTATGGTCTTTTTGAATTTGAACTTTGCTACCTCGTATCTCCGCCGCTCGTGCCGCCATATTGAAAAAATGGCGCCTAATAACATTTCTTATTGGAATATCTCCTTTCCGACCCATTTTACGAAAAAAACATTTATGTACAAAATTAAACCAGAAAAAATTTCCCACAATTAATGTATTTATAATTTTTCTGTAAAATCAGTAGTATTCGCGTACCAGTGCAGAAAGTATTATTTATCTACACCACCACATGATTTTCGTATTTTTTCTAAAATATTCTACTATTGCCGCCGGTATTAATCATTTCCAGTCAGATGATTTTCTTTTCAAATTTTCAAACTTTTAAAAGGAAAAAAATGTGGACTGTCGAGATATACGGGTTATTGTCAATCTGTACTGGAATCAAAAAGCAAAGGTTAGAATCAAACATGTCGAAACAAAAACTATAGAAATCAAAAGAGGTGTTAGACAGGGTTGCGTGTTGTCTCCACTGTTATTCAATCTGTACAGCGAAGCTATTTTTAAGGAAGCAATATCAGAGGAAGAACAGGATATATCAATAAACGGAGAAATCTTGAACAACATAAAATTGGCAGACGACACCGCTATTTTTGCAGACAGTCTAGAAGCACTGCAACGATTAGTAAATAGATTACATCATGTCAGTATACAATATGGACTACAAATGAACGTTAAGAGGAAACAGTAGCGATCAACAGGTAGCGAAAACGCGTTCCAAGATTGCGGCTGTAATTTCGAAAAATTTTTCGAGATATTTGGCACACGTATTCGTAGTATAATAAAGAATGACGGTACAGAGCCCAATTTGAAAAATATATTAATATGTGGAAATTACTCTGTAATTAAATACAATATTAAAAAAACGAGCCTGTACCGCCATTAAGAAGAACAAAAAAATACACTTTCTTCAAATAAACTTTTTTATCCGATGCCTAGATTTTGTCATCTTGGAACTACTAAAATTTTTTATTTCATTAGTATGTAGTTCCAAAGTGACACAAAATCTAGGCATCGGATAAACAAGTTTATTTGAAGAAAGTGTATTTTTTCGTTCTTCTTAATGGCGGTACAGGCTCGTTTTTTAATATTATATTTAATTACAGAGTAATTTCCACGTATTAATATATTTTTCAAATTGGACTCTGTACCGCCATTCTTTATTACATTACGAATACGTGTGCCAAATATCTCGAAAAAATATTCAAAATTACAGCCGCAATCTTGGAACGCGTTTTGGCTACCTGTTGATCGCTACTGTATCACCTTAAGAAAACCAAGTTCATGATTATATCTAAGCAACATACAATAAAAAAAAGGCTAGATGTCAAGGGAAAACAAGTAGAAAGAGTAAATAACTATAAATATCTGGGAACCTGGGTAAATGAATTGTTTTCTCTTTCAATTATACGGTTACAGTGATGTGAAAAGTAAGAAAACATGTCTGTAAACAAATATAGATGATATAGATAAAACAGAAGCAGCAGTAGTGAGGATGGAAAAGAAACAAAAATGGACTAATTTCTGTAACGCTGGCCCAAATATATGCACAAATTGTAGTGATACTTGTACATATATACTTGTAATAATTCGCAAATTACATCATATAATTTCGATGAAATCGAAAACGAAGAGGCGTGTCATGAGGCTAAAGGTCACATCGCAGATGATGCGGACGAAATTTCGGTATGCGATGTTTCAATCGATACTCAGGACGAAGTCGTAACACCTGGTCCATCAGGAAAGGCAAATGCGCTTAATTTCTAAATTAATAAGAGGAAAACAACAATAAAAAAAACGCTTACTCTACCTCCAAGTGGTGTGGACATGAGTTTTTTTTTTTCAAAACGTCTATTGAAATATCCTTTGCAGCGCACGTACGCCAAAAACGATCGAGTTTATTAAAAAAAAAATAAATACATAAATTGTAGGAAATTTTTTCTAGTTTAATTTTGTACAAATATTTTTTTCGTAAAATGCGTCGGAAAGGAGATATTCCCAAAAAACTGTTATTATGCGCCATTTTTCAATATGGCGGCGCGAGCGGCGGAGATACAAGGTAGCAAAGTTGAAATTCAAAAGGAGCATACCGAAATTCATAAAATTACCAATTTTCAAAACTCCCGGAAACCTTTCCAGGTAAAACTACCAAATGATTGGTCTATTAACAAATTATTACTTTTGTAAAGCTAGATTCTTTAGTTTGGATTCGAGTTGTGTAATGGGCAGTAAGAGAGCAAAAGGAGAGGAAAGATGCTTATCCGAAATATCCGAAAGAATGATCTTAACATTAGCACCAGGTCAAATAGAAATTCAGTAAATTATATGTTCCTCGTTAAAAAAGCTCTTTGGTTTCATTGCATATATCGGAATCTACGGACTCAGGCTCAGTCCAAACGGTAGACATGATTTTCTAAGTGCTTTAATATGTGCGAAATCTATATCAACGATGAAAAACTACATATTATATCAAGAAAAATCAGAGTAATAGTAGAATTTACATTTAATTGACGTGGGTTGACATTTCAGCAGTTTCATAAATCATAAATGGCAGTACATGACATTTACGATTTGATATTGACAATACAGTGATGACTACGCTAATAACCGGCAAAATAACGTAAAAGACGAAAACCATATTATGTTGTGAGATAAAAGAAGATGAAACTAGTATAGAGATGGGAAATTTAGCGATAGAAACATATAAATTTACATTATATTGATTGTTTTCCACCTTTAGACGTATCGGACAAGTTTGGTAACTACCACTGTGACAGTGACAGTTTTAGTTGACATTCTCCTCTGATACGGCTAAAGGTGGGAAACAATCAATGTAATGTAAATTTGTAGGTTTCTATCGCTAAATTTCCCACCTCTACTAGTTTCATCTCTTTTTATCTCACAACTTAATATGTTTTCCATCTTTTGCGTTATTTTGCCGGTAATTAGAGCGCTTATCATTATATATGGGCTGTTTATAACAATAATTATAATTATAAAATGGCGCATGAGCACAACTGATCAACCCCCTGTATATGAATTGGTATCAATAGGATCTTACAGCGTTGTTTCAGCATCATCAGAGACCCTGGCTGATACAAATTCACAAATAGGCGATCGAAAAATCTCTTCTTAATATTTCCTACTTCAGGTTCGGCAAAGCGTTTACAGAAATCCTACACATTGGGTAATTTCATACAGCCCAAATTACCCGTATGCCCCGTATGACCGGTCATATTACCCGTATGCACGGTAATGGTGAATTATAAATTCTTAATTTTATACACTCGGTATACAATAAAAATTTATCTGTTTAGCAACAATATTATTACAGCGATATTTTAGGAAATACGAGAACAGGTTTAGGAAATGCGAGACATCAAAAATGATCAAATTTTTAAGTGGGCCGATTTCTATGCACGTAAGTTTATTTCAATATTATCGTTAGTGTTGCATTATATTGTTCCAATTTATCAAATTGTATACACCAATGGTCGAAATGATCAAAAAACCAGCCAACCGTTTCCAATTACGAAAGCAAATAAGAAAATTGTCACAGTTACACACAATTTGTGCGTGACTATAACTTACCATCCATTCATATAACACATGAAGGCAGTATGTTGAAATAACTATATCTACATTATACCAATATTATCTTCTCAACGCACCGTCAGATGATTACCGTAGTAACAGAATACTATATATCAGAAAAACTGAATTTGTGACTGCGCCAATTGGAAAAACTAAAACGCCATTTGTCATTAATTAAAACACCGTTGGTCAATACTTAGTGGATTTTTGATTCTCGTGATACATTCTGGTATAACATGAATAAAAACAAAGGAATATTAAGCATCAACAATATCTGAAATAAGTATATAAAGGATAACATTTCAGCAGAACGTGAGTACAGAAACTATAAGCAAAAAAACCGGCTGTCTGACTGAATTCTTTTGCAGCTATCACTTGGAGTCTGTTGTATACGATTATTATTGTGTAAAGCAAATGCATTTTTCATTTTACTCTTGTTATAATAGTTTTTCGATTCATATATATAGAAGTCGCATATATTAAAGCCTGGTCCAAAAATGTATACCTGTTAATCCATTTTGAGCCTGGGCTCATAATAAATATAGCCATTTTAAAGAATAATATTCAAGATAAACACTTTTCCACCGCAATTTTCACAGAAAAAAAGCTGGAGTAAACAATTTAGAAACTTAAAAAATTCTCCTAGTCATTTTCGTATTCTTCTTTAATAACGTTACCCGTTAGGGCCCAGAATGGGACTCTTTCTCCTGCTCGTGTCAGTCGCATTCAACGTGTCATTCAACGTAGTCATCTGGGTTCCGTTCAGGGACGTTCCATTGAGGGAGACATCTCGAGAAGATTCCGAAGAGTGCACCTCGTCGCAAGAACTGCGTATGTCTTCGCTTTGGCCGAAGTGCGGGTTGCAACGATGGTGGTTGGTCTTCAGTTTCTTCGAGTTTTCGAACAGTTTGTGCAGGTCGTAGAATTTCGAAGGCTTGACGTTGGAGTTTGAGTCTTCTTCGAAGCGCAGGGGAGTGAATCTTTCTTGCTGTTTGTTGGCTACCTGACCATTGCAGTTGAAGGCATAATGAAACTAAACAAATAAGAAATTATTGATAATTAGTTTACACAATCTAAATTATCATATTAAAGTACTACGTTAACACTACACACACCCAAACTTATATGGAATCAGCATGTATTTCAAAGTAATATTTATTTCTTATTTATTTCTATAAGTTTGACAAGGGTAGCAGTGAATTGTTTGCCCAATCCAAAGCCTTAAATATAGCAAGTGCCTCTGCTGTAAAGATTGTAGAGTTTTTGTTTAGTTTAAACAACAAACTTTCGTTTGTGTTTTCCCTGTACACTGCACATCCTGTTCCAGTAGGGGATTTGGATCCGTCTGTAAAAAATTTATGTACATTACCTAATTTCTCTAATTCTATTTGCATAGATATGTTATTAATTGCTGGGTTATCATTATATTCTGGAAAAATAATATTTGGTTGTGTAAGACATATATCGAATTTAGCCGTGAAGAACGGCAAACCAGAATCATCACGTAGTTCGATGTTTGAGACTGTTGCAAATGCATCAGCTAGAGGGGGACAGTTTATGTTGTGCCAGTATTTATTAGTGTAGTTATATGCAGTTAAGATGCCTAAATTTTTAATAAGGTCGTTGTGTGTAAATCGTTTTTGTTTAACGACAAATTTTTCAGCTAGTAACTGTCGTCGAAGTTGCATGGGGGGTTCGCCACACTCTGCAAGGAGAGCAGCTGTGGGAGTGGATTTAAATGCACCAAGAACAATGCGTAGAGCCTTGAACTGTACCCTATCTATTTGTGAAAGTCTGGAATTAGTGGCTGATCCATACAAGAAACAACCATAATCTAGGATAGATCGAGTGTACGCTCGGTAGAAAATCAAGTTAATGTTAACTGGAACATTGGGAATTGACAAAATGTGCTATTTTCAAAAACAGTCAGGATTTAATGTAATCAGCTGGAAAATCAGATGACCCACGAAATCGTATACCACGAGGTCGAGTAAGACAAGCAAGAACGAAAACTGTCAGATCTGTTCACAAATATACAAGCGGAAGTGTAATGGTATGGAGAGGAATTGTGATCCGTAAAAAAACTCCTTTAATTTTCATCCAATCAACTTTAACTGCTCACAGGTATGTTGATAACCTGTAGTCAGGCTTTGGAGAGGTGTAACAGGAGAAAATTTAATTTTATTGCATGATAATGGACCTCTACATACCATTAGAGTGACTACAGACATCATTGAAGCAGAAGCTATCCCTTGTTTGGAGTGGCCTGTTTGCTCACCCGAGCTTAATCCTATAGAGTATTTGTGGGATAGGCTTAAAAGAAAAATTAGAGCTCGACGGGATAATCCACAAAACACCGCACGGCTGGTACAAGCTGCTTTTAAAGGATGGAGCAACCTACCACAACAAAATGTTGATAATTTGATTAGGAGCGTGCCCACGCAAACTGAAGCTTGCATAAGGACTAGAGGTGATAACACTGACTACCACAAAATACAAAGAAAATAAATAAAAACAAGTTAAACATTATTTGTTTTACATTGAAATTTTGTACGTTATTGACTTTAAAACAACTACTTTCAGTTTGTTTGTTAAATACTTTATTGTTTTATTTAATTGTTATGTATTTGTTATTAAATTGCTTTAAAATAAATATTGTTTAACTTCATGTGTTCGTTTTTTTAAATTCGCACGGAATAGTAAGAAATATCAGATGATTCCATATAAGTTTGAGTGTGTGTATATCACTTATTACGTTACTTTTCTATTCATAGAACCTAAAACCATAAAATTTAGTCGTTATTGGTATATAATACATCAATTACATCAAGCAAAGACAGCAGTATGATGAAGAACTATGACTGATTCACACATTGACCATTGTGAATTCCGAATATAGAAAGGCTTTTTATTTTTGGAATATTTTATCGATTTTTTAATTTTGGTGTCTATGACAACTAAATTTTTGCGACCATTTAAAAAAATACCCCATATAACCGATGCAATTATGTTTTGTATTGTTTTTATTAACGATTAGCATACATAAGGTTCGAACGACTGCCATAATGCACACAATACTTTAGCTTAAAAGACCCAAGGGTTCTATGAGTATCATGGCGCAATTTTTGCTTAATTTTATGCCACAATATGTGGATCAATAAGTTCAATTTTTGTTTCATTTTATGCCACCATATCTGCACTATATTAAGTTCCATTATTGTATTAATTACATTAAGAGGAATTTAAGAAACAAAACAGAAATTACTAAACCAAAATATAAAGATTGCGAAGGAAAAGTGGATGGAGGATAAATGCATTGAAATGGAAAAGTTGGAATACAGATACGACTCATTCAATATGTTCAAAGAAGCAGAGAAATGGCTGGCCTCTATCATAAGAAAACTCTTCATACAAGAATAGATTCGGACAACTTGGTGTACATACATAAACTATTTTAATGACGTCGGACCAGAAGAGGAACAGACAGTAGGTGAAGACGAAGGACCAAACAAAAAGGTAGAAGTACTGCATGTTATAAAGTTGGCAAAGAATAGGAAAGCTATTGGCCCTGATAACGTCCCGGCAGATATGTTAAAAATAATTAACGTAGAAAACATGAAAATGTTGGTTACGCTTTGCATCATAATGCGTACTCAATAGGTGAAACCCCAGAGGACTGGTAGAGGTCTGAATTCATAACTTTACCGAACAAATAACGTCCGAATTATTGTAGCTACTATAGATTTAGAAGTCTTTTAGGTCACACTTTTAAGTTATTTCTACGTATCATCCACAGTAGAAAAATAAATACGTGTGAAGAAGATCAAGGCAAGACAGTGGATCAGTATCTGGAGCACATACTGAGGGGAGAAGAATAGCGAATATTAGCTCTAATACTCAAGGCTAACATCGAACGTCCACAGAACATTGAAAGAAAGCAATAAATATAGCTGAAAAGATATCAAACAGCTAAAATTCAAAAAATATGTCACCAAAAATCAAATTAATTTGGGACATACCTGTGGATTTTCTGTAATATGGACATGGCCATTCATATAGGGTTTAGCTGATCCATTTGAATGCCCGTTTGGAAATTCTTCGCCTCCCTGTAAGTAAAAAAACGTTTATATGTTAATGTAGGACTAAATAATGTGTATGTGTATTTCTGTATGGAACAGTTACGATGTAAGATGAGAGTTGAACAACAATACTCGGAGACATTCGAAATAAACAATGGACTAAAACAGGGAAATGTACTTTTACCACAACTCTTCAACTTAGTTCTGGAACATTATAAACAGAAGTATAATAATCGAACAACGAACTACAAACTAAAGTATTTCATCGAGAAGGACCAAACTTACTTTTGATATTTGCAGACTATATCGATCTAATAGGAAACACGGAATTAAGATTAAGAATAGAGCAGAGAAGATGGGGCTCCTAATCAATGAAAGTAAAACTAAATATACAGGGTGTTAGTAAATAAGTATGAAAAATTGTAAGGGCTAATTCTACATGAAAAATTAATGCCGGCTTGCTCTATAAACATATGTCCGCAAATGTGTTGAAATTTTTATTTCAAACTACCAATTTAGTTATTGCTCCAAGACCAGTTGAGCTATGAAAATGAAATTTGGTAAGTTTTAGGATGTAGTTATAACGCATTTTTTGACATACAATTAAGAATTTTGTATTCATCATTGGCGCGCCTACGGGTAATGATCTGAATTTTTTTAAAGAAAAAAATAGTACGCCACTGAGATATTTCGAATTAAAAATTATTTTTAAATTCCACGTCTAATTTATGATAAAAAACCTTTCTTGCCTTTTTTCATATAGTGCATCGTTTTTAAGCAGAAAAATAAAACATCTTGACGCTTATTTTTCTTTTTTTTTAATACATTATCAAGAAATATCCAATATAATACAAAACTGGAACAATAACAGAAAATATTACTAATAAGATTTTAACTAGGTGCAGCGTTACAACAAATGTTAAAAATGACCTCCTTTAGAAGTTATAAAAGAATTTTATATTCATCATTGGCGCGCGTACGGGTAATCGTCTGATTTTTTTCAGAGAAAAATAGTACGGCACTGAGATATGTCAAATTAAAAATCATTTTTGAATTGCTGGTTCAATTTACGACAAAAAATCTTTCTTGCCTTTTTTTCATATGCGGCGCCGTTTTTATGCAAAAAAATAAAACATCTTAACGTTTACAAAGTATTTGAACTAAGTTTCTATGCATATGGAAACTACCTCAAATACTTTGTAAGAGTTAAGATGTTTTATTTTTTTCTATAAAAACGGCGCCTCGTATGAAAAAAAGGCAAGAAAGATTTTTTGTCGTAAATTGACCGAGAAATTCAAAAATGATTTTTAGTTTGATATATCTCAGTGGCGTACTATTTTTTTCTTCAAAAAATTCAGACCATTACCCGTACGCGCGCCAATGATGAATATAAAATTCTTCTGTTACCTGTAAAGGAGATCATTTTAAACATTTTTTGCAGCTTTCCAACTAGTTGAAATCTTATTAGAAATATTTCTGTTATTGTTCTAGTTTAGTATTATTATATTGGATAGTTCTTGATGATGTATTGAGAAATGAAAAATACGCGCCAAGATGTTTTATTTTTCTGCATAAAACGGTGCATCATATGAAAAAAGGTAAGAAAGATTTTTTATCAAAAATTAAACGTGAAATTGAAAAATAATTTTTAGTTTGAAATATCTCAGTGGCGCACTATTTTTTTCTTTAAAAAATCAGACTATTACCCGTATGCGCGCCAATGATAAATACAAAATTTTTAATTGTACGTCAAAAAATGCGCAATAACTACCTCCTAAAACTCACCAAATTTTATTTTCATAGCTCAACTGGTCTTAGAGCAATAAATAAATTGGCAGTTTGAAATAAAAATGTCAACACCCCGTATCTCACAAACGAAGCATTTGCGAACATATGTTTATAGAGCAAACCGGCATTATTTTTTCATGTAGAATTAGCCCTTAAAATTTTTCATACTTATTTACTAACACCCTGTATTTATATGAACTGCAACAACCAAAAATAGAGATACAGTAGGAAAAATGAAAGAATACCCATATAAAACACGCTGTATTTTTCTGTCACCGTGTCACACAAAAAATTAGCCAGCGCAAGTACATGTAATAATTATTATTACATGTACTTGCGCTGGGCAATTTTCTTTGTGACACGGTGACAGGAAAATACAGCGTGTTTTATATATTTGTTCATGGATATTCTTTCATTTTTCCGACTGTAGAATCGGACAGAACATTAACATCGATGAGTTTAATTTTGAGCGCGGCAGAGAATTTAAGTATCTTGGAACAACAAGAACTGAAGACAATAACAAACTACAAGAAATAAACAATAGAATACAGGCATGTATCAACACGTGTCTTTATGCCCTCTAAAATTTATAAAATCGAAACAATTCATAAGACATATAAAGATACAACTATATAAAAGCATCATACGACCCGTAGTGATATATGGTAGCAAAACGTGGACAATGACAAAGGCAAATGAAGAGAGACTACGTATGTGTTTGGGAAACAAAAATCTTAAGGAAGATCTTTGAGCCTTGAGCCTGCTTGATGAAGCAGAAGAACAATAAAGGATAAGAACTAACAAAGAGCTAGCAGAACTATATCCAGACTAGGGGTCGCCAACTTCTTGAAAATTTCAAGATCTTGTCTTGATCTTGTCTTGATTTCAAGACAAGATCAAGACAAGAAGTAATTTTAGATTTCAAGACAAGACAAGAAATTTTATGTCAATACCAAGATTTCTTGTCAAGAAAACAAGAAATCTTGAAATATCTTGACTATAGTATTTTTACTACAAAAACGTTATTTATTACGTAGGTCAAAATTTTTGACGTAAGAGAACTGTCAAAACATTAGAATGTGACTTTTCATTATTGCCATGTTTATTATAAAAACATTAGAATGTGACTTTTCATTATTGCCATGTTTATTATAAACATGGCAATAATGAAAAGTCACATTCTAATGTTTTGACAGTTCTCTTACGTCAAAAATTTTGACCTACGTAATAACGTTTTTGTAGTAAAAATACTATACATAATAATAAACACTAGTAGTCGAGGAAATGAAGCATTTTGGCTCGCAATTTTTTCGTCCAGCATGGATTTACTTGAAATTTTTGCAGAAGGTAGGGAATAGTCCAAGGATCATTTTCTATATCATGCCGCTGTACGATAAAACCTTGGGGGTGGTTGCCACCCCATCTCGGGGATGGGAATTTTTTATTACATTTTAACTATATAAATCGATGTAAAAGTTAATTCTAAGAAAAAAATGTTTTTTTACATTTTCTTCGTAAAACTAATATTTTTCGAGTTATTCGTGGTTGAAATTAACAGTTTTTCGACGGAAAAATCGACTCTTTTAGAGGGTTTTTTGAGAATAACTCGAAAAACATGCATTTAATCAAAAAAACTGTGGATATCGAAAATGTATATTTTAGTAACATAAACCAAACTGTTTTTCTGTAATATTTATACGACCAATCCAAACTGAGATACGACATGTTAAAGGTTAGCTTTTTTCGTCAAATGCATAATTTGAAATAATCAAAGCCAAATAACGAGAAAACTTTGCATTATTCCAGGAAACCTTATATGATATTTTTTCAAGCATACAATAGGGCCTTTCAAAAAAAATAATAAAAAGTTTCAAGCATAGAAATTGAGCAACTTATGTTCAAAAAAATTCGGTATCTGTTTTTCTCTACTAAAAAACATTGAGAACAACCCCCTAACTACCCTCGTAATTAAAAATTGGTTTTAGGATTTCTGTAATTTCTTTTATGTTTATATTATTAATACACCCAAGAAGTTTGACCTAGTTAAAAGGCTTAATTTTAGAAAAATTTGAGTTTAAAGAAAAATTGATTTTTTGCAATTTCGCATTTTTTATTATTTTATTCAAAATATCTCCGAAAATACTGGAGATACGAAAAAACGAGAGATTACTAAATTGTAGCTTTATTAATAACTAAACTTTTCTTATACATAGATTTTCATTACAGCGAACAGTTAGCGTAGCTGTTTAAAACATCTATTACCGAGTAAATACCCCCTTATTCGAGCTTTTAAACACACCTCAATTAAAAAGTAAGGGATCTTACGGAATTTGATTTACATAGTCTTATAACTCTTCAAAAATCCTACAAAACAATTATTGAAAAAACTTTTTATCGCCAAAAATGAAGGAGGTATGTTTATAAAACTTAATTTTTTTTTCGAAAAATTCGAATAGTCCCTTATAGGGCAGTTTCAATGTATATAATACCACAGAACCGGTTCGTATACTGGATTATGACTAAAAAACTATTTGTATGTGTATTTTTACATATTTGTAAATTTGTATTTTTGTGTAAATAAATGTTTTTGTATTTCTTTAATTCTACTTTTTTTTCTGTATAGATTTATTAAACTATCTACTTATAAAAATTGCAATGTTGATAAGGGTGGTTTTTAAGGGTTGAAATATTATCCTAAAGCATAACACAATCATTATTTAACCAGTCAAAACCAAATTTTACCCATATTAAAGTTTACAATGCTTTTATATAATTTTTGACAATAAGGGGTAGTACACCCCTAATAATAATCAACGCCCTTGAGCATGATATAGAATATGAAATACAGAGTAAGATGATCCTAACCCCAAATTTTTATGTAAACTGATGCAAGCCAAAATTATTCTTTTAGGATAAGTAAACTTTTTATATATAGCTTCAACAAGGGTGGTTTTAAGGGTTGAAATATTATATTTTATCTTAAAGCATAAAACAATCATTATGTAACTAATAAGAAGCAAATGTTGACAATATTAAAGTTTAAAATGTTATTTTATAAATTTTTACAATTAAGGGTGGTTTTCACCCTTAAAAGACCAAAAGCGTACAACGGCTCAATATAGAAAATGATCTAGAGGGTGAAATCAGCCTAATAGACTAAGAGCCGCTATAGGTGAAAATTCTTAATCATTTTAGGCACGACGGGACCCTATAACTTAAATAGTAGAACCTAAAAGAAAACGTTTGAGCACTGTGCCGTCACTTTTCAGTGGCACATGCATCTACAGTGGCGCATCAAACTTTCCACTTATGGACGGGATACATAAATTAAAAAATACCCTCCCTCATTACCAGAATTTAATTTTTTTCATTTTTTTAAGTTTTATGTGATTAAGACATAAGATTCATCGTAATTTTAACCCACCACCCCCTTCTCCCTGCCCCCACCATCAAAAACTTTATTTTTCGATTTTATTTTTTTTTGGTGGGATACAATCAATTTTAAAATTTCAAAAAATTTACACGCATAGTTGAGGCTTTTATAAAACACGTCTATTTTTTATAGACCAGTAGGTTGAGTGTACATAACCTCAAAAAAATTAAAAAATTTTTTTTTTTGAAAAAAAGTATATAACTTTTTTTTGGGGATAGCTGCAGATCTAATTTTTTCTTAGTCTTGTGTATTTTATCAAACACTATATTTCTGATTTTTTTCAGATTTTTCTGTAACGTTAGTCACCTTCAAAAATCCAAAAAACTGTTTTTTAAGGGGGTTTTGGGGGGTTTGAACGTGTTTTTCTGATTTTTAAATATTCTAAAGAACTCAGTTACTTCAAGTTACATATAACCTATAAAAACAAAATTGATTTGATATATTATGAAGTCTATAAAATAGGGAAAATCCCCCAAAACCCCCAAAAAAACAGTTTTTCGGATTTTTGAAGGTGGGGAGACTTACGGAAAAATCTGAAAAAAATTAAAAATATAGTGTTTGATAAAACACACAAGATTAAGAAAAAATTAGACCTGCAGCTATTCTTCAAAAAAAGTTATACGCTTTTTTGAAAAAAAAAATTTCTTTTAATTTTTTGAGGTTATGTACACTCTACCTATGGGTCTATAAAAAATAGGCATGTTTTATAAAAGCCTCAACTATGCGTGTGAATTTTTTGAAATTTTAAAATTGATTGCATCCCACCAAAAAAAAATAAAAACGAAAAATGAAGTTTTTGATGGTGGGGGCAGGGGGAAGGGGGTGGTGGGTTAAAATCACGATGAATCCTATGTGTTAATCACATAGAACTTAAAAAAATAAAAAAAAAATTAATTCTGTTAGTAAGGGAGGGTAACTTTTAATTTATGTATCCCGTCCATAAGTGGAAAGTTTGATGCGCCACTGTCGACGCATGTGCCACTGAAAAGTGACGGCACAGTGTTCAAACGTTTTCTTTTAGGTTCTACTATTTAAGTTATAGGGTCCCATCGTGCCTAAAATGATTAAGAAATTTCACCTATAGCGGCTCTTAGTCTATAATCCCAAATTTTTGTACAAATCGATGCTGGACGAAAAAATTGCGAGGTTTTGCCATTTTTCCAGCTTCATTTCCTCGACTATAGATTTTATTTTAAATGACAAATTTAGCCCACTTTTAAATCGGAATTGAGCCATGAATTAAGACAGATAACACTTCTTATGGAGTCATCAGATTTCTTAGCTTTGTTATTGTTAAAGCTGCTCTTGAAAATAGCACTTCCGCAGGTACAGATGTTGCTGGCGTTACGAGAAAATCCTTGGCCATTTTCGATAATGACGGGAAGATATTTTCGTGTCTTCTCCACCAATCAAGTATGTATATTCTCAGAATCTTCTGACCTAGGCTCAGTTAAGTATTTTTCAATTTCATACTTCCAAGATTGTAAGTTATCATTATCAGCTTTCTTAAATAGGTAAGTAATCTCTAAATCAAATTCGTTATCTTCTTTTTTCAGACTAATAGCCCGGGAGGTAGTGTCAAATTTAACCGGAGCATTTTAGCATGGCTGTTTTCTTTTTATTCAGTTAGGTGTTCCAAAGCTTATTAACAAATCATGTGTCAGCTGGCCCAAAACCGGGGATTTTAGGCAAGAAAAGGTAAAATGTGAAACTTGATGGAAAAACGCTACAACTTATATGTCAAATATGTATCTCCGTGACTTACGTGTATAATAGCCAAGAATACCTAGCTACTGGCTTTCACCCAGACGACTCGGGTTCAAATCCTGTCCCTGAAAATCTTTTTTGTTTTTAAAATTGACATTTTGATTTGAAAAATAATTATTTTTTGATAATACCACGTTTTTATTATTTATATGACACAATATAAAAAAGTCTGTCGGTATGTCTTTTATAGAATCGTAAACTTTGCATTTGATTATATAATATATTCAGCTGACGCTTTTTTCTTACAATCTAAAATTCATAAATTAATGATTTATACTTTTTAGTCTTTGCCAAACTACATAGTTCAAGAATATTTTTTTATTAACTAGCTGACCCGGCAAACTTCGTACCGCCTTAGAACTAAAAAATAATGTTTAAAAGTTAAATAAGTACTTGAACATTACCAGAAAGCCAAAAAATACTCAAAAATATTGCGTAAACTTATTTCTAATAAACAATATTTTTTTGTGGTGTCTGCGTCAATAATAATTACTTAGATTGGTCGCATTAACTCAGAACAGAACTCAGAACCTTCCCGGTTTCATGTACAACAACTCTGCTTGAGGTCATCAGAATTATGATCAAATGCATTAGTTTACGATTCGATTAGGAGCATACAGGCAAACATTCATTTTTATATATTATAGAGCAGAGGTTCTCAATCTGTGGTAAATGTGACATGTACCACTGGTGGTACATATTATCATTATTGGCGATGGTACACAAAACACAGAAAAAATTAAAATAGTAGTACTTAGTAAGTATTGATAATACAATTTAAAAATATACCTAGGTGGTACCAAAAATATAATAAAGATAACTGTAGGTGGTACATCACTCAAAAAGGTTGAGAACCGCTGTTATAGAGAACAAGGAAATATTTAGATTAATAAGGGGTTGGTCATAGAAAAGTGAAAAATTAGGGTCCAAAAAAATAAAAAAGAACGTCGGGGGGGCAACACCCTTTTTCACTTAGATTGGTCGTTACTAACTAAGGAAGCTTTAGGGGATTATGTACAACAACATCGTTTATTAAGGAGTTCAATCATAATAATATTAGGTATGATATTATCATATGATCAAATGCATAATTTATGATTCTATAAAAGACATACAACAGACTTTTTTATATTGTGTCGTATAAATAATAGGTTTGTTCTAGCATCAGTTTCAAACGGTTTGAAACCATCAGCGAATAGTGGACCAGCGCGAGTAGAGGGGATAGCACTGGTGACTGTAATATGTTTTCTCGCTGACCAACTGTTTGCTGACGGTTTCTGACCAGTTTGACTGCTTGCTAGAACAAACCTAATAAAAACGTGGTATTATCAAAAAATAATTAATTTTCAAATCAAAATGTCAATTTTAAGAACAAAAAAGATTTTCAGGTCCAGGATTTGAACCCGAGTCGTCTGGGTGAAAGCCAGTAGCTAGGTATTCTTGGCTAATAGGGCTTTTCATCGATTGTCATTTGTTTCGAGCTTCTGTCATATGTTGTATAATCTGTGTGTAATATTAATATACACGGATTATATGACATTTGACAGAAGCTCGAAACAAATGACTGAATGAAAAGCCCTATTATACACGTAAGTGACGGAGATAAATATTTGACATATTATAAGTTGTAGCGTTTTTCCATCAAGTTTCACATTTTACCTTTTCTTGACTAAAATCCCCGGTTTTGGGCCAGCTGACACATCATTTGTTAATAAGCTTTGGAACACCTAACTAAATAAAAAGAAAAGAGCCATGCTAAAATGCTCCGGTTAAATTTGACACTACCACCCGGGCTATAAGTACTGGCTCTGGTATTGGATTCTATAGATCATTCTGGGATTTATTAAAGTAGTTAGCTTTAAATATTTGTTCAAATTTTTGTACTGCCTCTGATTATAGAAGCTTTTCCCAAGATGAAGAGGAAAATGCCTCTACTTTATGGCGAGGATTCAAAATAACAACAATACAGTATATCCAATTAGTTTTGTTATAGTGTTTCAGTATTTTATATCTTGCAGCTTGAATGCACTAAGTTAATTGCTCATCGGTAGCGTCTCTATCAATGTTATTATTAAGTTCATGAGCCCATATTTCCCGTTTGTCCAAAAGTAAATTTACTCCAATTACCACCAATGGGAGTGTGCAATATTTTTCCGCTTCAAGAATTGAAGAAAGTGTTTTAAACCTTCTCAGATACTAACAAAATTTACTGATCAGAACTATTCCTTATCTAATATTTTCCAATTATTTAGATTTTGGTTGTCACAAAATATAGTTTTAAGCATTTTTTACACTTAAGCCCCATGTTAGCATCTCGAAAGTTGAATGCCATCTTGTAGGCACATCTAGTTCTGGCATAGTCATCTTACAATTTATGGCCTCGCAAGCACTGTTAAGTTTAAGTTGCAATTGCCCTGAGTTTTCGATTTTTCTTACAAGGTATTTAATTTTACTTATAGGAGAGTTAAAATCTAAAGTAGTAGCATTTATAGCATTTTTTACTTCAATCTCATCCTCCAAATAATCAAAATCCTTTTCGATGTCTAAACTGTTTCGATTTGGCTCAGCAATTTTTATGAAATTCTGGACAGCTAAGCTTAGAATATGTGAGAAACATACAAAATGCTTATTGTAAGCATGCAACTACACATCAATTTTGGGTTCGTCAGGAAACAACTGCTCCCCCAGTGGCAGTGGAGGCCGTGTTGGCACGCAACGCAATAAAAAGGTAGCCGTCGAATCACTCGACCGGGTAATCAAGAAATTTCAAGATCTTGAAATTTCTTGAGCGAAGACAAGATATAAGATGTCAAGAAAACGTCAAGACAAGATTTTTTTAAATTTCTTGATTTTTTCTCAAGACAAGACAAGAAGTTGTTGTCAAGACAAGAATTCTTGTCTTGTCGACCCCTAATCCAGACGTCAACATAATAAGTGAAATAAAGTCCAGAAGACGCCAATGGGCAGAACACCTCAGAAGACATTTTGACCAAAGACTAGTAACACTGGTATGGGAGAAGTTCCAACTGGAAGACAACGTGGACGCCCTCGACTCTGGTAGCGAGAAAATATAGCAGGAGACCTTAAAGCTATGAGCGTGGAGAATTGAATCGAGATTGCTCAAGATAGAGAGGATAGAGGCACTGCTGTTTTATTTCTTTGTGACTTGCATTCGAATAATTTCTAATTAAACAAACTTCTATCAGCAGTTCTATTCTTTTTCCACAAAATTATATTTAATTATCCATCATATAAATAAAAATTCTTACCTTTGTATCAAGATGATCTGTTTGCGCAGGAGGTATGTTAGTCGTCCCTTCGGATACCAAAAACTGACTTTCTTGCTCTTCAGCGTCGCACAGTTCCTCTAATCGGACCTGGACAGCTCCCACTTCGGATGCGTAATGCGCAACCGCGGGATAGTAATTGTTGGAAGGTGCCATCCTGGATCTAGCTAAAGCTCTCCGTTTGACGCATCGCCGGCGGACTAGAATGTAAGCCATGCAGCAGACTATGCATAGTAGGGCTATTATCGTACCGATTATAATACCTGTAAATACAATAACTTAATTTACAAAACCATTTGAATGCAGATAATGTAGAGTACATTCCACTTGTATACTAAAATTCCGTATTTAACCCTTAACTACTGACGTGGATGTTTCAGGACGTAGTGGCATGCGGTATGTCATACCGTTGCCTATTCTTCTTTGTTTTTAATATGAATTTGTCTTATATCACTGCATTTGTTTTTTACATCAACTGTGAAATAATTCTACACACTTACGTAGAATAAAGTGTGGCGACACTAGTGCAGTCATTGAAGCTTTTTAGCTCAGAAATTTTTTACTATGAACCGATTTACATGAAATTTTGGAATTAGGCTTATCCTACCCTTAACTTCAAAAGTGATATTGACCCGAACTCCGTTTTCACCCTGGGGGTGGTTGCCACCCCTTTTCGGTGGTGGAATTTTTTTTGTTCAAAATAACCTCAGATATAGATAGAAGACCTAATTTTAAGCAACAAAATTTGTTTACAACATTTAATGTTGTATAAAGTTTTTTCAAAAACCCAATACTTTTCAAGTTATTGGCAATTGAAAATTCGGAATTTTCTCTCGATTTTCAACAGTTTTTTGCAAATATTTCCAAAAATATGCATTTTAACGGTAATATTATACGGAACAAAATTGTAGCAGGTAAAAAATGAACAAATTGGTTTTTTAAAGAGTGTTCTAAGTGCAACATTAAGCGAGATATTGAAGATCAAAGCCGTTTTTTATTTTGTGTGAAATTTAATCGATGTATTCAATGCCATCTAGCGGAGAGCGCATAAATTTTATGCATGCTAACAAAGAATACAGCACCCAACAAAGAATACAGCACAGTTGGGTGCTGTATTCTTTGATGTTAATGAGAAAGGATTTTATAGTGCTTAAAATAAGCTTTAAAATGAGCACTGTTAAAAGTCTTTTGTAGGTAAAATGAGGAATATCTGATGTTTTTTTTAAATCAATAGATTTCATGTGCCATTTCCACCAAAATTAAAATTAATGGTATTCCGTCTAAGAATCAACTTTAATATAAAGAGTTTGATGGATTCTAGCAGTTCCGCTGCTTTAAAACACATTGAAAAATCACGATTTTAAGAGAAAAAAATTTTCGAATTTAAAAAAAAACCGCCTTTTCATAATATCTCAAAAATAATGAAAGATGAGTAAAAAAGTGTAATAATAAAAAGAATAGTTTTTTTTGACAAAAAATTTGGTTTGTTTGTTTTTCCTCTCGCACAAAAATTGACGAAGATATGATAGATTAAAGAGCGCGCGGTAGCGCAACCACAGTCTCTCTCGAGCCCTTTAACCCTTCACCGTTTCAAAATAAAAGGTTTTTCACTACATATTATAAAGAAAAAAGTTATAGCTCTTTTAATTACCTTCAAAATGGTTTTTTATAAGTTCATACATATCATACATATTTAATGATACAATCATACATATTTAATATTTTAATTTAGGGGTAGTTTTAAGGGTTAAAGAACTTGAGCATATGATTTTCCAGCATAGCTTTTTCGAGAACGTGGAACGATATTTAAATCTCTTTTAGTTTATCAAAAAAATTTTTTATACAATTTTTAATCGATGGGTTGATTTTAAGGGTTGAAAGGGTTTTTTTTTAATTGCATAGACATTGAAAGGGGTTAACAATTAAATAATTAAGATAGAGAACGTAAAATATTATTTACTCTATATTTAAGTCTTCTTGTCAAACCAAATTAATTTTTTGTAAATTTTTCTATTTAGTGGTTGTTTTTAAGGGTTGAAAATGGGTTAACAATATGATAAGTAAGATAAAGAACGTAAAATATCATTTTTACTCTATATTTAAATCTTCTTCTTCTTCTTCTTCTTCTTCAGTTTATTGGCCTCCACCTACTTGGGTATTTGGCCAGCTCATCGTCTCGGAACAAGGGAAAAATCCCTTATTCACTTACAATTTGGAGTTAGTACATTGTACAATTTGTTTCTTCTTCTTCTTCATCTTTTTCTTCTTCTTCTTTAGTTAACTAGAAATTTTGGTTGGTGTGGGACAAACATGACAAGATAAAAAAATTTCACGCTGCAACCTCTCTTTCCTTGTCTAAGGGGGCAACTGTCTATCAATACACAATGTTCTTTTTCTTCTTTGATTTAGGAGAAATTTTGAGTTGGCATGGGACAAATACAAAAACTTAACTTTTTTTTTCCAAAAAAAAGTTAAGTTTTTGTATTTGTCCCATGCCAACTCAATATTTAAATATTTAAATCTTTTTATGTCATACTAAATTAATTTTTTGTAATTTTTTTTTCAATTTAGGGGCTGTTTGCAAGGGTTGTACGGTTTTCAATGGGATGAAAATGAGTTTAACATGAGGTTATTGTGTTAGAAAACACTTCACAATGTCACTCTTTATTATTAAACACGTTTTCTGGCGATAAAATGGGACTCAATGTCAATTTTTCCATTAAGGGGTTGTTTTCACCCCTTAAAAATAAAAAACGGAATTCGGGTCAATATCACTTTTGAAGTTAAGGGTAAGATAAGCCTAATTCCAAAATCTCACGTAAATCGGTTCATAGTAAAAAATTTCGGAGGTAAAAACCTATTTTACGCTTCAATGACTGCACTACACGCTTCAACTACTATTTTACAATTTTTTTAATTTCTAATTTTAAATATTAACTTTCCTTTCTAAACGAAATAATATGGGTTATTTAAAATTCAGATGTGTTTCGCTCCTAATATACAAAACCAGAATGTATAAAATTAATGGCTTTTTCATGGGAAACACAAATTCCATAATAGATTACGGTACCAGATTAGCCACCCTCTTTATGTCAACTTCTTAAAACCCATAGAAATGTTTTCAGTTTTTAAAACGCCAGATCTAATAAATTGTCGCCTGTCTGGCCATATGGTAGAACCACATAATGACAGATTAGTGTTTGTGGTCTAGTTCAGTCGATACACGGCCTCCAGCCGGTTCACACAACCCAGCAGGCGTCGGTCCGTCATAAACCCTCGCTGTGCAAAAGAATAACAAACCCTTACGAGATATAAACAAAGCACGCCTTTTTTACCAAAAATAAATAAATTTATGATTGACAGTTATTTGCGATTTATTAATATTATTTTATTTATGTGTTTCCGTGAACCCCACGGAACAAAAGTATTGCTCCAAATAAAATAAACTTTATTTTTTCAGGAAAATTATGAACGCATCATGATATTAAAAAGATGGAGGAGGTTCTTACAAATTCCTTTATAAACTGTCTTGAGTATTTGTAACTAAAAAATAGTAAAACGATGCTGAAAGCATAACAACTGGATAAACTTTCTGCCATACTAATACTGCCGTGCTAAGCCCAAAGGCGGTAACTGATTTTTTATCGAAAATGAGATTGTTGTATTTCTACGTAGATTATAGGTATTTAGAATATTTTTATCAAGTCCTTAGAGTTGTTGAACTATTATAATGGGTATCTAGAATATATTTACAAAGTCTTTGGAGTTGTAGAAGCATTATAATATAATGAAACCTACCTAGAAATACAAAAATGTCATTTTCGATAAAAAAAATCAGTTACCGCCTTTGGGCTTAGCACGGCAGAATAGCGAAAGAACACACTGGACTCCGGACTGCTTTTAACTATAGAAACGTAAACAGTGACACGCGGTACGTGATACCGCAAGAAAATTGTATGTCAACGTAGCTCAAAGACTAAAACCATACTAAAACTGCAGAAGTTGAGAGCAGGTACAATTACACACCACTTGATGGTGTTCTAGGAAGCTTTTATAAAACAGTTTTACAACAAAATATATTTTCGGCGCGGTATGGCATACCGCATGTCACTGGTTAAGGGTTAAGTAAAATCTTCACTCACCAACTTTCTGGTCGTACTTCACATCCGTCGTAGAGACCTCCGGTTGAGCGACCTTCATACTAGTAGTGACATCTAGCGGCAAAGCAGGTTTACCGAGCCCGATATCCGATACCGCTCTTACTAAAATCGTGTACCGTGTCTCGTAGTGCAAATTTCCCAACACCATACAAACGTTATCGTCCGGTAGCTCCTTACATTGTTGATACATACGGCCAGTTTGATCTTTGGTTGATACTGTGACATTTATCCACTTCTCCACAGGCCAGTTGATGTCTGGGGTGTACGAGATGATGTACTTGTCAATCTTGATGCCGGACTCTTTAGGCTTGTGCCACTGCAAGTACACAGTGGTTTCGTTTAGAACTTTGTACTTTAGGTCGGTAACGGGAGAAGGAACTAAAAATAAGAATAACTCATTACATTCAACATAAGTGATAATTTTTATTGAATCAACGAACAACAAATTATCGATTTAATTAATTTGATATAAAGAAATGTTAATGATTCATCCACACCCGATTTGGACATCGAAACTTTAATAAATTTTTTTTTTCAATTTAATTGTAGCTTATTTCCCATCTAAATAGTTAATTATAAAAATGCCACAAGGAAATAGCTTCAGAACAAAAAGAGCACAGAAGTAACAAAAATAATAAAAAATCGAAAGATACGATATTGCGGCCATATAATGAGACATTCAGAGAGATATAATCTTTCACACCTCATAATACAGGACAAGATCGCCGAACGAAGAGGCTCAGGCCTAAGAAGAACATCATGGCTCCGAAATCTTCGAGAGTGGTATCAAGAGACCACCGCTAATGTGTTTCGAGTTACCGTAAACAAAGTTATCATCGCTAATATGATCGCCAATGTTCGATAATCGATAATGGGACAGGGTAGTGAAAAAAGAAGATTCTAATATTTGATATTTTTGACTACTTTAAAAAAAACACTGCATTGTTACCAGGTTTACGTTAGGTTAAGTCTATCTCCACAAAAATTTACTATAAAACATCTTTTTTATGTTTTTTATTAATCTATTTATTAATATTAATGATTTTTACGATTTTTTTGAATCCTTTAAAAATTGCAACAATGTAGCACATACACACAATTTAACTTTGTGCGCATATCCACCATATTATTTTGGAAGATGTATACATTTTGGAAATTTTAAAACAATATTATATATTTTTATACAGTTTACTAGTAAAAGTCATTGATATTTATTATTTTTTGCCTGCATTTGTTATGATTAAGATAACTGCGTAGTTTTATCGACTTTTGAGCTAAAAATGTTAGATATTCTATTTTTTTTTTATTATTTAATACAATTTTAGCTTTTTTTATTTTTTTAACTAAGTACACAAAAAATTGCGATTTTTAAGGCGTACCTTTTCACTCTATAGTTAGCCAGAGACGAAATAATTCGTAATAAACGTACTCACCATCAGCCCAAGTCTTAACACGAACGGGGTCAGAAAAAATTCCTGGTGTACCATCAGCATTATGAGCTCTTACCCTGAACTCATAAATAGTATTAGGTTTAAGTTTTCTCACTTGCAGCTTATTAGGAAAACTAAAACAGAACAAAAGTATGATAGTACATTATAAAAAAAACAGTTAGTAATGTTTATGCCTTATAAAGTTAACACACCCATTTATGCCCAACGGGTCGTTAACGACCCAACTATCAAAAATATGAGTCAAGAAAATATGTCGAATTTACCAGTCGCCGTTTGTTTACACGGTCATTCCTAACTATGCAAGTAAGCAATTTATTTAGGGCAAACCGTTTATTTCGCTCGTAGTTACGTGAAAATAGAACTTGAATAACGTTCGCAGCATGGCTTCATTCAAACATTTGTAAGTACATTTAAATAAATTATTTTATTATTTAAATTCATTTTATATAATTAAACATAAGTTGTATTAACACATTATAATATTACAAGTATGAAAATAATTTGATACATGTCATAAATATAATATTATATTTTGATGGGTCGTTAACGACCCGTTGGGCACATGACATATCATAATGAGAAAATGGTTTTTTTAAAAGGAAACCATTATCTACTGCAGAAATTCTGGAGGAAATAGAAAAAATTGAGAATGGCGAGACTATACCGGATGAAATATTATGACCTATATCTCTGATGTTTGGGATAAATGGCTTAAGTCAGAATTTCACAACAAAAATGTTTTGATGCCTTATGGACCAAAGAAATCGGTTCTTTTTATTGGTATATACGGTTTACGTCTACAACTCACTGGCGAAGCGTCCATGTAACCACTGTTACCATTGGTAACAGTTAAAAATCTTGCAAATAAATATGTATTTTATGACGATGAATAATTCCATTTATTATTTTATTTTATTTTTACCAATAGAAATATATTATTATATTATGTGTTAATAGTACCTAATTCAGTAAATAGCCAGACACACGAAAATATTGGCGAGTTTATGTGACTCAGTTGCACTTTATTATATTCTGTTACCAGTCTCATTTGTGGTGACAATGAATGGTTATCTCGCTGTCGCTCGGGCGGCTCGGGACCGGCTAGTGAAAATTTTGAAGGAGCGATGGGCGTAAGCGCGCTGTGTATATCAGTAGGGCTGTTACCAGATTTAAATTTGCTAACAGTACCTATAATAAAAAGTGTGCGTGCAGTTCACCATGGATGAGTGTCGCTGCGTAATCGATCAACTACTTGAAAAGTAATTCTGATTGAAAAATAAAATGAGATTATTGAAAATGAAAGACCTATTTTAAACAATTTAAAAAAGGAATTAAAAAAATTAGCTCGATATTTTAAATTTAGTTGGTACAGTGAAAATCCTTGGTTATGTGGTTGCAAGAAACACAGACTGTATTGTTGGCCATGTCTTCTGGTTTTTACAGAAAAATGGGTGGACGAGGTTCACGATTTAAATAGTTTTAGAGTTTTAAAAAAGAGACATGAAATTTCTCCGTTACCTACATGTAAGATGTATACCCAATTTGATTCAGTTTGGCAAAACAAGAATCAAAAGTTCTCTTAACCAAGCATTTAAAGCAAATATTGCTAAACATAATGAGTTTGTTAAAAAAATAGATAAGTACTCGTATATCCTTATCTCACTTATAATAGATATGTACCGTATATTTTTTGGCCGAACAAGAATTAGCGTTTCGTGGTCATTTTGAGGGCGACGGCTCTGACATTCGAGGCAATTACAGGGAATTGTTAACATTAATTGCCAAAAAAAAATCAAAAATTTTGCCAACATCTAGAAACATCAACTGTTTTTTTGAGAGTT
Organism: Diabrotica virgifera virgifera; assembly: GCF_917563875.1. NCBI lineage: Eukaryota > Metazoa > Arthropoda > Insecta > Coleoptera > Chrysomelidae > Diabrotica > Diabrotica virgifera. The sequence goes on along the minus strand of NC_065447.1, from coordinate 22,551,017 downwards.
TCAAGTGATATACAAAATGATATTATTGAAGCTATATGTATACAGGGTGGTTCATCTTATTCGCCTCGGTCTCTGTACGGAAAACCACTTGATATTTTAAAAAATTTTCTTCACAGAAATATACAGGGCCTTTAATACTACAACCTAAAAATAATGTGAATTATACAGGGTGTTCCAAAAAAGAGTGGTATATCAAAGTTATATTTTTTCTTATGGAATGCCCTATATCTGATATTATTGAATTGACCTTAAAAAATAAGCTATACTTTCATAAGGGTTCCCTATACCTAAATACAGGGTGTTTTGATTTATTTCGATTTTTATAGAAATGTAAGGTTTTAGAAAAAAATAAATATCTACGGATCTAAGAAGCAGTAACAAATTCTTTCTTGGATCTTAATAAAAGACTATTTAGCATACTTAAACAGATGCTTATTGCAACAAAATTTTTTACAGGGTGGTCAAAATATGAGATTGTTCTATTAACAAATTCAAGCTGTAATAACTTATTTATTTTAAATGGAACACCCTGTATCTTACTAGTCTATCGCGTAGAAAATTTACTTAGCTTTCAATTTGTATTAGGGTTTCCTATACCTATCTTTTTACAGGGTGGTCAAAATATTAGATTGTTCTATTAACAAATTCAAGCTGTAATAACTTACTTATTTTAAATGGAACATCCTGTATCTTACTAGTCTATCGAGTAGAAAATTTACTTAGCTTTCAATTCTTATTAGGGTTTCCTATACCTATCTAGCTTCATTTTTTAAATATTTAAAGATTTCCTAATTTGTAAGCTTTAAAAATTAGAATTAAGTACCTATGTCGTGGTTATGTACAACACATCACCAACACCGGCAATATACTTAGATATCTTAGGCAAGATAGTTTCATTAATAAAATTCACATTTTTATCATTTAATCACACAGAGTGTTCTTATTTTAAATGACATACTCGATATTCTATTCTTTATAATGGAATATATTTAAAATCTCTTCAATTCCATGTAACATTCTCAATGCACATGTTATTCTGTAAATATAAATTCCCATGTTATTCTGTAAATACCCATTTTTACATATTTTTGTACAATAATCTCGTTTTCGTCAAAGTAGCCATTGCATTTAATTGTTTGTAATTGCGATTTAAAGATTCAAACAAAAAGTGGCGTTCTTAAATTTACTTAATAACCGTTGGGTTAAGATATGGAAAATACTTATACGGAATGAAATATAATTTAAATATCTTCCAGAATACGGCATCTAATATAGGGTATACAGTTTAAAATAAACATATTATTCAATTTCAAATGTAGGCCAAAATCAACTAAAATAATACAACACTATGTGTGATTACATGATAACAATGAACATTTTATTATTAATGACAGTATCTTGTCTAAGTATATTGCCGGTGTTGGTGGTGTGTTGTACATAAACACGAAATAGGTACTTATGTAATTCTAATTTTTAAAGCTTACAAATTAGGAAATCTTAAAATATTTAAAAAATGAAGGGAGATAGGTATAGGAAACCCTAATAAGAATTGAAAGCTAAGTAAACTTTCTACTCGATAGACTAGTAAGCTACAGGGTGTTCCATTTAAAATAAGTAAGTTATTACAGCTTGAATTTGTTAATAGAACAATCTAATATTTTGACCACCCTGTAAAAAGATAGGTATAGGAAGCCGGTAGGAATAGGTATAGGAATACAAATTGAAAGCTAAGAAAATTTTCTACGCGATAGACTAGTAAGATATAGGGTGTTCCATTTAAAATAAGTAAGTTATTACAGCTTGAATTTGTTAATAGAACAATCTCATATTTTGACCACCCTGTAAGAAATTTTGTTGCAATAAGCATCTGTTTAAGTATGCTAAATAGTCTATTACTAAGATCCAAGAAATAGTTTGTTACTGCTTCTTAGATTCGTAGATATTTATTTTTTACCCTGTATTTAGGTATAGGGAACCCTTATGAAAGTATAGCTTATTTTTTAAGGTCAATTCAATAATGTCATCAGATATAGGGCATTCCATAAGAAAAAATATAACTTTGATATACCACTCTTTTTTGCAACACCCTGTATAATTCACATTATTTTTAGGTTGTAGTATTAAAGGCCCTGTATATTTCTGTGAAGAAATTTTTTTAAAATATCAAGTGGTTTTCCGTACAGAGACCGAGGCGACTAAGATGAACCACCCTGCTTCATTTTTTTAAATAAGATTTTTTGCATCTGGTTTTGGTAACACTTTAGAAAAAGTCACGCGTCGCCACTGCTACAACTGTTGTATCAACATGTTATCTAATGAATATGGAACTGAGCCAATCCAAAAAGCAAGCGGATATTCAACAAAAGAAAAACTAAAAATTCAAATAGATCAACCATTTGTAATTTCGCAATACAACAAATTTATGAGCGGAGTCGACTTGATGGACAACAACATTTTGAACTAACAATAAAAATGCGTGGCAAAAAATGGTACTTTCCAATATGGATATGGGTGCTGGATGTTTGGGTAACTAATGCTTAGACACTAGCACGACACTTTGGATATAAAAATGACAACTTAGAATTTAGAAGACATATAGTTCGTAGGTACATTATTGTCTAATTATGGAAAGTCGTTCTATGGGTTCTACTGGACCTCAAAATATTGCAATAATTCCTGCTCCATCCCCATCAACACAACATCTAATTATTACTGGTGCTCAAAGAAGATGTCGTGTATGTTCAAATAAAACTACAAAAGCATGCGATAGATGTGAACCACTCCACGATAAATTCTTCAAAAATTATCATACAAACTATTTTAATCCTTAAGCAATATGATTAACCTATACCTGCTTCATTGTTTTAAAAATAAAATGTAATTGCATAAGTTATTATTTTTATTTTGTACCCCTATGTGCCCAACGGGTCGTTAACGACCCAGCATGTTTTTCGAAAATCAGTTTTTGAAAATTTTTTTAGTAATTTTTCAATACATTTTATATTTTATTACATTCTTGAGAAAATCATTGATATATTTGACAAAATAGTTGTGGGCATAAATGGGTTAATAAGACATGTACAATATTTTGAGAAAGTTGTAGGATTTTTTTAATCTATATAAAAGATACTTATATATTATAGCAACAACTAAAATCTAATATTTTAGTACAATATTAAAAAATAATAATTTCGTTTATTTTTCACAGGCAAATTTAATTTTTACTCATGATAAAAGTATAAAAGAATTACTAATTTGATTTTGTCTTTTCAAATTCAGTATGGATGAATCTGTTTGTATAATCTGCATTAAGACAGATGACCAGCAAATGTATGACCTGTATGAATAAAAAGTTTGCTTTGAATCGTTTAGTGAGGTCTTTGAATCATTTAGTGAGGTCTAGAATGAAAAGAATCGACAATAAATACAAAAAATTTGAGATTTTAAAGTTAATAATAAATAAGATAATTCAATAATTATACTTAGTCACTATTTTCCCCTAAACTCCGAGAATATCGACCGCACGAAAAAATTTGCAAGGAAGAAATTATAGGAAATCGCAATTGCAACAATTTAAGTTCGTACCATCTTGTCGAAAAGTTGAAAATGATGGGATATTAAGAGGAAACAGTAGCGATCAACAGGTAGCGAAAACGCGTTCCAAGATTGCGGCTCTAATTTTAAATATTTTTTCGAGATATTCGGCACACGTATTCGTAATATAATAAAAAATGGCGGTACAGAGCCCAATTTGAAAAATATATTAATATGTGGAAATTACTCTGTAATTAAATACAATATTAAAAAAACAAGCCTGTACCGCCATTAAGAAGAACAAGAGGTTGCTACTAAAGAGAACTACTAAAATATTTTATTTCATTAGTAGTTCCAAAATGACACAAAATCTAGGGATCGGATAAAAAAGTTTATTTGAAGAAAGTGTATTTTTTTGTTCTTCTTAATGGCGGTACAGGCTCTTTTTTTTAATATTGTATTTAATTACAGAGTAATTTCCACATATTAATATATTTTTCAAATTGGGCTCTGTACCGCCATTCTTTATTATATTACGAATATGTGTGCCAAATATCTCGAAAAAAATATTCAAAATTACAGCCGCAATCTTGGACCGCGTTTGTTGCTACCTGTTGATCGCTACTGTATGCTCTTAAGCAAAAACGACTGTTTAAAACGATCCGTTAAAATCAAGATGGCGGTTGACGGAACGGTGGAATTTAGTCGCGATTTTAAATTTATACTACTACTGACCCCCTATAAACTTTAGAATAAAAAAAATTCGGGCAGCTCGTCATGGAGATTATGCACGTCACGCAGATTAAACTCATTTGAAAACATTAATTTCGGGTATATAAGGCAAAGCAATATATTTTACATCCGTTTTTGTTTGTTTTTGTTGTCGTACTTATTGTAACTTTTGTGGATCCTTTGCTTTATTATAGGAGTACCGTCTAGTCAGTGTTAATTGTCAAAAGACCAACTCTGTCTACCTCGTTTGCTTATCGCTCCGGACCGGTCTTAACAATGGGCCAAGTCAGATAAATTTAATAATATTTACGACCGCACTAACTGAAGTCAACCATTTACTGCTAAACAAACTTTACCTTTTCAACAGCCTCTTGTCTTCACACGCACTGCTTTCTCCGTTTGCTACATAACAAATCATATAATACTTTGTACTTTTATCCGCGTTGTTCCATCTAAGCTTGACAGAAAACGGCGACTGGGCTACGGCCCTAATCTGCGACGGAGGTAAAGGCGTCAGTTCACTGGTCGTGTTCGTTTCCAATCCATTGACGTTTGTACTATTTGTTGGATCGGGAATTATGTATGGTGTCCACGGGCTAGTTTCTTTGTCGTCTTTGTTCGTGGAAACTACGCGGAAATTGTACTCTACACCAGGAATTAGGTCTAAAACAGAGTTTAATAATGTATCAATATAAGGAGTATTTAACTAAAAGAAAATATTTCATTTTAACTATAGTAGACGCCAATTATGGTGAAGTTTTCACTAAAATGAAGAAGTTTGCTATGAAATTCAAACAAACAGCTTCTAGATAGCTATATTTTTTTTGAAAAATATAATAGCTATATTATTGCTATAGTAAAAGCCAGAGTTAAAATGCAGTGTTAGTCTTACGGCGCGCATGGATGCCATTCATGTCGGCACAGTGGTAGGTGCGTGTATACAACCGTAGGCAATTGTTGTATGCGCGTATACGCTATGAGCTCGTAGGTAGAGGGGATAATTAAAAATTCGCGAGCGCCAGTAGTGACAAGTCTGTAAGCTTTTACTGGAAATTTGACATAAATGTCAAAGTGATTAATTTAAAACATTAATAGGAAATAATATTAGTTGGTCAAAGCTGTGGTGTATATTTTTACCTTAAATATACTTACGTTTTAAATATTGAATTTAAGTTTTTTTTAATATTTCGTAATATGTAATTATAAATTAATCTAAGCGCCATCTACACGATAATTGTGAAAGTATCCGAAGTAAGAAATTAATATTTCATTAATAGAACGTTAAAATGATTAGCAAAATCTTTAAAAAATCGATTACAATTTAATTACTTTTTTGCGTTGTAAATATTAAGCGATAACAATTAATAAATTTAAAAATTACCGGTGAAATTAGTAATCCGCTAGGAGCGACACCAGCAAAGCTCTGAGCGTATATTCCAGTGCTATGATTCTTAAATCCGGTCCTAATGCACCGCTCGGGGCAAACCGGCAACGTGGTCAGCCGTTGTTCGATAAGAAATACATGGCTCTATGCTACCTGCACTGCATTCTAACTGTGACTTCTACTTTAGGAAAGATTTTTTCGGTAAAATACTTACTTTTTGAGTTATTTGCGAAAAACAGTCTAAAAGCTTGTTTTTTTTTTGTTGAAAAATGAACATTTCAATCGCAAATAACTACACCGCGCGTCAGAGAAAACGGGCACCCAAAAAATGGATAATTTTTGATGTCTCGTATCTATCTCCGAAACCTGTTGTCCGATTTAAGTATTTTTTTTTAATATGTCATAGCATTATTCTTTGACATTATCACTGTAATAATATTGTTGCTAAACATGTAAATTTTCATTGTATACCGGGTGTACGAATCATACTGTGTTTTTTTCTCAAAAGTCGCAACACCCCGTGGAATATTCTAGCATTTATAAAACACTGAAATTAAAACCCAACTATAGCCTCAGGTTTTCTTAACATTCATTCTCTTTTTTGATTCATTCGCTTATGTTACATAATACAAAAGTTAGGTACTTTAACAACTAGCAATGTTCTTCATTAGTACAGAGTGTTTCTAAATAAGTGCGACAAAATTTAAGGGTAATTCTGCATTAAAAAATAATGACAGTTTGTTTTATAACCGCAAATGCTTCGTTTCCGAGATACGGGATGTTGAATTTTTTCTTACAAACTGACGATTTATTTATTGCTTTAAAACCGGTCAAGATAAGCAAATGAAATTTGGTGGGTTTTAAGACGCAATAGGGAACTTGCATAAATTTTTAAATTCGAAAAAAATGTTATAAATCACAACACAACATAATTTAAAACATGTATCAAAGATAAAAAAAGTTTTGTTTGTCTTTCGTTTGGCCCCTAAAGACGATTAAAAATTCAAATTAAAACGGGTGGTCCAAAACGCTTCGTGACGTCACTTGGTTTTACATTTACATTTTTCCAATAAAGTAAACAGAATTTTAAATTAGACGTTATAAACGTCAGTAGAAAATACATTTATGTGACGTTACAAGTGTTACGTCGTTTGAACTATTCATAGAAAAATTCGTACTTTTACAAAATGGTTTTATTTTCAATAGTAAACCTTCGTTCCTTTCCTTCAAAAACAGTATAAAACTACAATTTTAACAAACTGGTATGTATTATTACAATGACATACGATAAATGTCATTAAAATATAAATATTTTTGACTTATTCCACGACGACGAGCTTGCCAAATACCCAAGTAGGTGGAGGCCAATAAACTAAAGAAGGAGAAGAAGAATATACCTAAATATAAGGTTGTGTCTAGGTGTACGTTACCGAGTACGCAAATAAAAAAGTTAGAGTGTCAGTGATTTCTTATTTTTTATTTGTTTAGTGTTTGTTTTTAAATTAACTACGGAGTGTGGACAATTATTTAGTTCTATTAATGGGTTTAAGAACATTTTAAAACAGTACGAAAAAGATAAGAGACTATAAATTAATATATATTTTTTTTAGTTATAAATGAAATAGTATGTACTACCGTAAAAGATTAAAATAAAAAGAAGACCTAAAGCTTTCACAATAATAATTAACTTGTTCTGAAGCTATTATCCTTGTGGCATTTTTGTAATCAACTATTCTAAATGGGAACTAAGCCACAATTTAACCAAAAAATGATTTTATTAATGTTTCGACGTCTAAATCGGACGTCGTTGTCAAAATACAAAATATTATTAAATTAAACAAAAATGGTGTTGCTTAGTAAAAAATTTTTCTAATAATTTATTTAATCTGACTAATTTTTGTATTTTGACAATGACATCCGATTTGGACGTCGAAACGTTAATAAAATCATTTTTTTAGTTAAATTGTGGCTTATTTCCCATTTAGAATAGTTGATTATAATAATTAACTTACGTATAAAAATTATTTTAGCAATATTTTGTACGTGTCATATCAACTAAATACATATATTTATTTGGCTAACCTAAATATATACTTTTATATATACATTGATTTATTACAATTAAGTTTGAAACATCTAAATAGTTCTGCTTCCCTTCCCTTAACAAGTATTTTTCTATCAAACAAACACTAAACATATCAAAATATAATGTACCAAAATATACAGTCACTGCGCACGTTAAATAATGAAGTCACTGGCTTGATCAAGCTTGATCAAGTTTAATTCGCGTGTACCTAACTTTTTTATTTGCGTACACGTTAGAGTGTACCTAGACACAGCGAAATATAACCATAATAATAACTAATGTAAAACTATGTGACGTCACGGGTCCTATGAACTATTTTATACCGCAGAAGACTTTAAATATGTATTTCTAAGTTATTACGAGTTTCTGAAGCGTGAAGTTTTGGAAATCTCATTTTTAAACAAAACTGAACATTATTATGTAACAAAAAAAAAATGTGCAAGTTCCCAATTATTGCGCATTTTTTGACAGGCAATTAAGAATTTTATGTTCACCATTGGCGCGCATACGGGTAATATGACCGATCATATTACCCGTATGCACGCCACTGGTAAATATAAAATTCGTAATTGTATGTCAAAAAATGTGTAATAACTACGTCTTATATCTCACCTTTCATTTACTTATCTCAAACCGGTTTTAAAGCAACAAATAAATCGCCAGTTTGTAAGAAAAAACTCGACATCCCGTATCTCGGAAACGAAGCATTTGCGGACATACGATTATAAAGCCAACTGTCATTATTTTTTAATGCAAAATTACTCCTTAAAATTTGTCGCACTTATTTAGAAACACTCTGTACTAATGAAGAACATGGCTAGTTGTTAAAGTACCTAACTTTGTTATATATAGGTAAAAACCTGAGGCTATAGTTGGGTTTTAATTTCAGTATTTTATAAATGCTAGAATATTCCACAGGGTGTTGCGAACTTTGAGAAAAAAACATAGTTTGATTTGTACACCCAGTATACAATGAAAATTTACCTGTTTAGCAACAATATTATTACAGTGATATTGTTAAAGAATTAGGCTATAAAATATTAGAAAAATTACTTAAATCGGACATCGGACAACAGGTTTAGGAGATACGAGAATTCAAAAAAGACTCATTTTTGGGGTGCCCGTTTTCTCGGACGCGCAGTGTAGAAAAGTATTAACTTAGTGAAAAATGCTATAAAACAAAAGTTGCTTAGAATAAGTCGGTTTACCATTTTCGGATTTATTTTGAACCGTATGTTTTTTCACCCCGAGAAGGGGTGAAACTCACCCCCGGGGCAAAAGTACACATCGGCACAGTATCACTTTTTTGACATGTGAGCTATATGTGTATTGTGTATGCCAAATTTCATGTCATTCCAAGCGGTTCTTTAAAATTTAGAGGTTTTGCAATATTTACCGTTAGTGAATGGACTAATTAGGTCTGGATCCCGCGTATGAAAAAAAGTTGATTAATAGCAAGCTTGTGGTATTATAATATCACCCTGTACAAAATATGTTTAAAACTCATTCAAAGTCATTAATCTATGTAGTATCTGTTCTTGTATCAATAACCGCAAGTAACATTGAATTGTCATGTTTTGTTATTATTTAAATGTGTATATAAACATTAACTCGGTGGAGAAAGATTATTGTACTCAGTTAGTAATTATTGTTGTAGTAGGTCGTTACTGTTAAATGTAAACATATTGTTATGGTTAGTCGTTGATGGAGGTGATTGTAAATATAATGTATTTGAACCAAATAATAGAGTTTTAATTAATTGGGACCAGAAGGCATAACAACACACTATTTATTACATGGCGCTCCTGTAAATTAATTGGGAGAATCTTCTGACAATGGGCGACAAAAATTGGAAACGGAGACGGCGAAGATGGACCAGGACGAAGATGGACAGGAAACCCAGTAAAAAGACAAAGTGATAAAATGTAAGTAAGAATGTCTATCTTTATTAAAAATGCTTCCCTCGTTTTTATATTTTTATTGAAAATTGAATATTTATCTTTGCTGATTTTTGAATAATTTATGAAGTATCGATTTTTTTTAAGAATATCTATGAATTTTGAAACATGAAGTGATTTTTTGAATTGAATATTTTTATCAAAGTTTATTATATATGCTATTATTGAATTTTGAATTTTATCGAATTTATTTGAAAAATCTCTATCCGATTTCGATTTTTAGTACGGTTATTTTTGAATATTTTATGGAATATCGAATTTTTTTCAAAAATTTCTATCGAATTTTGAGATATGAACTGATTTTGAATATTTTTATCTAACTTTTGCATATGCTATTTTTGAATTTTATTGAATTGTTGTCGAATACGTACACTATTATTGAATTTTTATTAGCCAGTTGTTTTTATTATTGATATTTATTGATTCTATAGATACATTTTAATCGATTTTGTGTTAAATTTTGTATGATATGAACCTGAATTAATATTTTTTTGAGTGATAAATGATATTTTTTTAATGAATAATGATTAGTGATGGATGACATACGTTGATATAAGAGCTGTAAGACAAACATTGCTATAAGCAAGAGATATATTTTTAACGAACCGAGATAAAGAATCTGGAGGACTATATAGATAAGAAGAAGAACTAACAATATTATAAGCTAAATATTATGAGGAAATTTGAGACAATAAGAAACCCACGGCTCTTGTCAAATTAGGAAGGTACTAAGTGATTTATAGAAGCTTGAAAGCTTATTAGAGACCCACTCTGTGTTTTGAGAGTACCTATTTTATTCATGATTATTCGTGAATAAACAACGGCCTCAAAGCAAGGGATTGAGGTTGTGATATTTTTAGAAGAATTTGAACCGCATAAAATACCTATTTCGTGTTTTGAGTTAACTATACCACCTCTATGGTGCGTACAGATCAGGGCGAAAATTCGGGTTAATATTGGCGGAAAACTAAGACATCCGAGTGAAACCTCTTTTATTAAGGTAAAACGAAGGTATCGGAGCTAGTATATGAAGTGATGATTATGATGTTATATGAAATGATATATGAGATAAATGATATATGATTGTTATATGAAATATGTATATGAAGATGAATTATGTACACTGTAGAAGTGTTACTATGTGGAGAAAATGAAGAAATATAGTTGTAGTACCAGACAAGAAGAAGAAGAGAAAAAAAGATAATTTCTTTAGTAAAATATGTGGGAAAAATGAAAGAAGACACATAAAAATTGCAAGAAAAGAAGCAAAATTAAGAATAATATACTAATCAAATAAGTAGCTAATCATTGAATTGTGGTTAAGAATTAAAGTTGTAAATTTTTTTCTCTAAAGTAACGTAAACTATAAATAACTTATTTTTAAATGTATATAATGAATTCAGGTTAAATTTTCGTGGAAAATGGAAGTGTTTGAATTAAGGATAGACAATATCTTACAATAGTGTTAGTAGATAGTAAGCAAAGGGACACAAAAAGTGAAGTTCTTAGAGAGAATAAATCTTTATTATAGGTACAAGAGAGTTATTAGAAGTTTTTTTTTAGAGACACATATTAAAAGTTTTAGAGAGATTACATTTTTATTATATGTACAATATTTTAAAGTTAGTAAGGCGTATATAAATAAATCAAAATAAGACTGAAATAATAAGATGAAATAGCAAAGTAACGTTAAATTATTTTTTTTTATACCATAATATATATACTATTTAATAGAGTTTTAGGTAATATTAGCTTAGCTTAGGAATATTAGTTAGATACGAGATTTTTATAATTATTTAGGTAGATTAGATTATTCCCCTGCTCATATGAGATGCTTATAGGCACTAAAATACTATTTAAAAGTTAGGATCAATTTCATTCACTGTGGACATTGTTTTGATGAAGTGAATTAGTGAACGAAAAAAAAAAAGGACGAAACGACACGACGTGAAAGTACGTGAACTAGTAATAGGTTATAAAATACCAGTTTTAGTATAGGGAAAATATGAACTTTTGTGTAAAATAGGAAAAAGAATATACATGTTTAGGGAAAAATCGATTGATCTGAAATGTACCATGTTACAGTTAGTTAGGATAGTTAGGAATTTAATTTTTGAAAATAGTATTAGGTAATCATAAACACTCTGTGAAAGGGAAAGAGGGATATACACTCAGATATTCTTCTTCTCTTCTTAGGACTTTCTTTTTTTTTTTAAAAAAACGGCGATGATAGACAATCAATCTTATTTTAAAAATATGTAATTTTAACAAAACGGGGAGGTGTGGTATTATAATATCACCCTGTACAAAATATGTTTAAAACTCATTCAAAGTCATTAATCCATGTAGTATCTGTTCTTGTATCAATAACCGCAAGTAACATTGAATTGTCATGTTTTGTTATTATTTAAATGTGTATATAAACATTAACTCGGTGGAGAAAGATTATTGTACTCAGTTAGTAATTATTGTTGTAGTAGGTCGTTACTGTTAAATGTAAACATATTGTTATGGTTAGTTGTTGATGGAGGTGATTGTAAATATAATGTATTTGAACCAAACAATAGAGTTTTAATTAATTGGGACCAGAAGGCATAACAACACACTATTTATTACTATTTATTACTATTATACACACTATATTTTTTGGGGTGCCCGTTTTCTCGGACGCGCAGTGTAGAAAAGTATTAACTTAGTGAAAAATGCTATAAAACAAAAGTTGCTTAGAATAAGTCGGTTTACCATTTTCGGATTTATTTTGAACCGTATGTTTTTTCACCCCGAGAAGGGGTGAAACTCACCCCCGGGGCAAAAGTACACATCGGCACAGTATCACTTTTTTGACATGTGAGCTATATGTGTATTGTGTATGCCAAATTTCATGTCATTCCAAGCGGTTCTTTAAAATTTAGAGGTTTTGCAATATTTACCGTTAGTGAATGGACTAATTAGGTCTGGATCCCGCGTATGAAAAAAAGTTGATTAATAGCAAGCTGAAAATTTTTTAATAGCTTAAGGGTGCCTAGTCGGACAAACTTTGATATATGGGAACACTGGAACAGGGGAAGTTTTAATTGTGGAACAGGTTAAAAATTTGGAACGGTCAGACCACGAAAACGTCACATTTATTTTGTCCGACAAAACTTCAAATTGATTTGTTACCCTTTCATTAAACTCTCATGCAAAAAGCAGACTGCTATTTATCATCTGTCATAATTCTTGTCATTTGACATTTTTTACGTGTTCCACTCATTATAATGCCCATTTGGTGATAAATAACAGCCTGATTTGTGCATGAGAGTTTAATGAAAGGGTAACAGATCAATTGGAAGTTCTGTCGGATAAATACATGTGACGTTTTCGTGGTCTGACCGTTCCAAATTTTTAAACTGTTCCACAATTAAAACTTCTCCTGTTTCAATGTTCCCATATATCAAAGTTTGTCCGACTAGACACCCTTAAGCTATTAACAAATTTTCAGCTTGCTATTAATCAACTTTTTTTTTCATACGCGGGATCCAGACCTAAATGTAGACCTTTGCCGTATTCCCAACTCTTTCCGACGCAAGATAACGATATGGTCTATTGTTGACCTTCACGGTCCGAAGCCACACTGGTAATCCCCTATTTTTTCTTTTCTTCTGCATACGGAAGTAATCTTCGCAGTAGAGTAATCGACGTAAGTTTGTAGGTCGTATGAATTACTTCAGATATATTTGGCAAAGAATTTTCCAATGCAAATCTTTACTTTTCTGGGCATACTTCACATTTGGAAATTACTGGTCTAACTGGTAGCTACCTCTATCAATTCATGTTTAATATATGTTTATTTATGTTGGAACAATTAACTTACCCTTAACAACATAATACTTCTTTCTTGTTTGTCCATTATGGAGAGACCAGGACAGATCGCTTTTCCATTGGACTTTGTAAAGAAATTTTTCGTCCGTACAAGAAACGTCAGTACTAATTTCTTTCCATTTCAGAAGTACAGAACTGTTATCTTTGTTGTCTTTATATTGTTCAATGTCCAAATTTCTGTTTCCCATTACACCTAGAAAAGAAAAAATGTGATGCGTGACATGAGTCTTATGAAACGTTGTTAGCGAAAAAATTGGGGAATTATCTACAGGTAAAATTAAAAGATTAGTTGTAAAGATTGTAAGCAGTAATAAAGGAATTTATAAAGGAGGGCAGATGATGATGAAAGATGAAATAACATTTATTTATTTACTCACCGACTACGGTGAAACATATCAGAAAAAGCCCTAGCTAGAGCATATTAGTAAGCTGTGTCTTTGTTTTGTGGACTTGGAAAAAGCCTTTGATCGTGCACCACATAACAAGATCTGGGAAATATTAAATCGTAGAAATGTGAAACCACAACTAATCGAAGCAATAAAGAGTATATATAAATAAACACGTAATAATGTATGAATGAACAACCGCTCATCTCTAGAATTCTACACAAGGACAGGTGTAAGACAAGGTGGTGCCCTAAGTCCTTTGTTATTCATCACTCTAATGCAGGGGTTCCCAAACTGAGAGGCGTGAGGACATATGGGGGGGGGGCGAGACAAGTTGAACATTAAATTAAATTTAGTTATTTTTCTAAAATTCAAAATTAACCGTTTGCTAAACTGTGGTAACGCAGAGTAAGCAAAAGTTATCTCAAATACCTCTTTTTGACAACACTGAAACGCCGCATTGATGATATGACCGAAGACATACAAAACCAGGTAGTTGATGCAGTAAAATAATCGCCATTTTTTGCTATTCAGCTAGTCGAGAGTACTGACATAGCACAACGTTATCAGTTAATTGTTTATGTTCGGTATATTCAAAACGAAAGAATGAAAGACGAGCTACTCTTTTCTACAGAGTTGGAGACTGGAGATCACGACAAAAGCTATTAATGTTATGAAAGCAGTGTGAGAGTTTTTGACAAACATGAACTCTCTTAGCAAAAACAAAAAAGTTTATGTACAGATGCCGCACCTTCAATGCTTGGTTTTCGCTCAGGCTATATACAATTAGTAAAAGAGAAAAATGCTGATGTGATTGGGATACATTGTTTTATACATCGACAAGCCTTGGCAGCAAAAACCCTTCCAAATGAACTTATGGTTGTCTTAAAGTTGTGTATTAAAGTAGTGAAGTACATAAAAAACAGTGCGTTGAATACTCGACTGTTTAAAACTCTTTGTGAAGATTCAGGAAGTGATCACAAAACACTGCTACTTCATACAGAAGTACGATGGCTCTCAAAAGGAAACATGTTGGCAAGATTATTTGACCTTTGAGATGAAGTAATCACCTTGGAACATCAAAAGCAAAATGAGCTAAACATGGCCTTCAAAAAACATTGTACCCAAGTAACATTGGCGTATTTGTCAGACATCTTTGACTCGTTGAACAGCCTTAACCTAAAACTGCAGGGTGGAGACTCAAATATAGTAGTTACTCATTGTGATGGAGGCTTAGTTACTCAACTTTGGAGGAGTAAAATATCAGCAAACCCCTGAAATTATTCAAATGTCTCTAAAGTAGAGCCAATCTCAGAAGAGACACGCTTCAAGGACATGTATGAAGGATCAAGTTTGAAAATCCAAATATCAAACCATTTGGAGAGCCTAATTGAAGAGTTCCAGAAATACTTCCCAAACACTTGTGACAATTTTATTTACAGAATGTCAACTGATCCATTCCATGCCAACATAGACTCCCTGCCTGAATTACTTTAAGAAGATGCTTTGCAGATAAATCCAAATGGTTTTTTGCATGATTCCTCTGCCAAATACTTTGTTATAATTGACAAAACTTCATTTTGGTTAAAATATTTCAAAGTGTATCTTAGTGTATCACGGGTAGCTCTTCATTTATATTTGCATTTTTCAAGTAACTATTTGTGCGATTTTCAACACTTGTGGCAATTAAAACAAAGTATCGGAATAAACTTGATGTTCCTAGTGACTTATTCTGTGCACTTACTAAAACTCGGCCACGAATACTCCATCTCACTAACCAACCTAATCTATTTTTCTTTTATTAATAATTTTTGTATTTTATGGAAACTGATATTGTTGTATCTTATCGCAGAATAAATAAATGTTTTGTTTTCAAGCTAATACTTATTTGTTTTTGTTTTGTTCCTATTTAGGCGAATACAATTTATTGTAAAGGGGAGGGGGCGCGAGAAGCTTTCATTTCAACAAAAGGGGGCGTGGTACAAAAAAGTTTGGGAACCCCTGCTCTAACGGAAGAAATCGCAAAAGAATATAGAGGTAAAGTAAACAGAACTAGAATTGGAGTATATATAACAAGTATACATATCAGAGGTGATATATGCCGATGACCTGGTAATTGCGTCAAAATCGGAAAAAGACATGTAAGAAAATGTGAATATTTGGAATGAAGCTTTTCAGAAATTTGGAATGAAAATAAATATCGAAAAAACAGTAGCTTTAGTAATATCTAAGACTCAAGAAAATATACATTATAAAGCCAAATAATGAGCCCTTTAGACAAGTACAGGACTTCAAGTGTCTAGGATGAACAATTAATGGACAAGGAAATAAAGAATCACAAACAAATAGCAGGGTAATAAGTGCAAATTCATAGTAAAATTCAAGAATGCGAAATACTATATTTGAGTGCGGTAACCAAGGTGGCCAGACGTGATCGTATAAGAAACGAAGAAATACGTGAAAGGTGCGGTATCGGAATGATCTTAAAAATATTTGAAACGAAACAGTTATCGTGGTTCGGCCTATGGCGAGAATGGGCGAATAAAGACCTGTAAAGAAGGTATGGAAAGGTTCACAGAAAAAAAACGACAAAGGCTGACCAGCAAGAACGCAAATATTGGGCGGAGAAAGGCAGAGTGACTAGCTACTGACCGAAAGGCATGAAGACGTCTGATTACTCCACTTACCTCGACACCGTAAGGTATACCAGGACGCAAGTATTTACTGATTTCATGGGTAGATAGAGTCACGACTATAGAAGTGTTAAGGTTGTGGCGACACGCTTCAATTACTATTTTACTATTTTTTTAATTGCTAATTTTAAATATTAACTTTCTTTTCTAAACGAAATAAAATGGGACATTTAAAATTCACATGTGTTTCGTTCCTAATATACAAACCATATGCATAGAAGGGCCTGTTAAGTTTTAAGAAACGAAATATATCCCTATTTCAGGTAAAATGCCTTTGCAGTTTTAAAAACACCAGATCTAATAATTTGTCGCCTGTCTGGCCATATGGTACAACCACATAATGACAGATTAGTGTTTGTGGTCTAGTTCAGTAGAGTCACAGCGGGCACCCTGTGCGGTCACACCCTCGCTATAATAACAAACCCTTACGATATATAAACAAAGCACGCTTATTTTACCAAAAATAAATAAATATATTATTGTCCGTCGTTTTACTTAATATTATTTTAATTGTTTCCGGGGACAATCAGGTTATCACACACGCAACTCAACCACACCACGGAACAAGGTGAATAGACAGAGAGAGGGAAATTGAAAATACGATAAAAGAAAGGAAATTGCAATATCTCGGACTTCGGGCATGTGATGAGAGACGAAAAATATAATATCTTGAGACTCATAATTCAAGGAAAAATAGAGGGTAGGAGAAGCGTGGGAATGAGATGCGTCTCCTGGTTGAAGCACCTGAGAGAATGGTTTGGTTGCAGCTCAAGGCAACTTTTCAGAGCAGCTGCCTCGAAGGTCAGAATAGCCATGATGATTGCAAACCTTCGTCGCGGAGATGGCACTTAAAGAGAATAAGTATTTACTCACCTGTTTTGCAAGTGACTTTTTCAGATGGATCACTTCCACCTGGGGCGTATAATATAACGTAGAAAGTGTATTCTGTACTGCTATTTAGGCCAGCAGCTTCCATCGAAGTGACGTTCCTTGCGTAATCAGGTCCAACAGATTCCAAGCCGTTATCTAAAATAAAAAGAAGAAAACATATTATTGCAATGATCACAGAGATATGGTCAATTCGGCGCTTGATTGAATTTTATTGTGTTCTTGGAAAATCACGAGAAACAAATGTACTTACTGTTGTAGAAAGAATGTACGCTGTAAGCTGTCACACTGACGTTTATGGGTGACTTCCAACTTAGACAGATGGTGGACGAGTTGTATGGTCGGCATTTTAACTTTTGCGGGGGACTGGGCGTTTGCGAAATATTTATAATATCTATTTGAACAGCTGTCCAAATTCTTCCAACAGAATTGGAGGCGATGCATTGATACATTCCTAAAATTATTATTTTATTGTTAAAGACACAAAATGTTAAATTTTGAAAGCAATTAAACTAGTTGTTGAATTGTCATTCGATGTTAATTTAAGTCCCCCCAACTATTTTTTGAACAATAAACTCCTAGCTAACTAAACTAAAATATATGGTAATAGTTTTATGTGGTTTTAGTAACACAATCATTAAAAATGACCATTTTGTAAAATAATTTGAAATGTGATCATATGAAAAGCAATACATAATTTTAAAGCTTGTGTGTCCCTCAGTACGTTCTTTGATTATTCTGCGATTCTATCTCGTCGTTTCAAAATGGCTAAATACGACTTTTGTTATAAATAATAGTTATGCTTTCTATTTATTCGTCTGAGAAATAGACACAACGTTGCTGGAGAGTGACTTTTAGTCGAAGGCACATAGACAGTACTCATCACAGTACATGGACAGTATTCCTAATAGATTTATTGAATTAAGATGTAAATGTCAACATTGCGTAAGTCAGTAAAGTAGTAAGCCATTTAAAAAAGAGAAAATCACTAGGTTGAGGCAAATACCTAATGAATTCCAGAAACATATCCAATACTTTGTAGCTTTATACCGCATTTATACTCAGTCCTGTTGGACAGGGAATTGGGTAGGGATGTGGGCAGCGTGAATGTGTAAATAGCTCACTCGCGCTGCCGCTGCTAATGCTACTGCCACTGCACGGCGCTCCCTCAAAAGTCGGTTTTCGAGATGGAAGTCAAAGGACTGGCAGCGCGAGTAAGCATTACTCATAACTGTATATATAAAACAAATCGCGCGTTTGTTTGATGGGTTATAATACCTTACCTGAGTCGTTTCTAAAAGTATGACTAAAAATAATCCCGTTGGACTGCCTTCTCACTCTAGAATCGAATTTCAAAGGCTGTCCATCTTTCAACCATTTAATACTAGGTTCAGGTATGCCAGTGGCGCGACACTCTAATCTAGCAGTAATAGCAGCAGGGTAGGACTTCGACAACGGTGTAACAACGAACGTAGGCTTTTGCTTGACTACAACGTTAAAGTTGTGGCTCGTACGGCCCATGCTGTTGTATGCTATACACGTATAGCTGCCTGTATCGATGGTCTGTACGTCATTTATTTCCAAAAGTGACGTGTTACCTAGGACTATACTGTCTTCTGAAAAATAGAAAGAATATGTTAAAAACTTTATTCGGATGACAAACCAGAAGATAATTGGATAACAATCACATATATGTAAAATCATTTGATCAATTTTGAGTGTTTTGCAAAGTTCATTAACCAACTATTGGATACTACTTTTCCAATATATGATTTTTAAAAATAAAAAATCCTTTTGAACAAACGGATTTTTATCACTTTTATCACGATTTAGCAGTACAAAATGTACAAAATGATAGCGGTTTAGATGGGGAAACTGCTGATGCACTAGTGGAATAGTTTCCTAGCATCGCCCGATGGCTTGATTAAGCCTTGGGTTTTAGTCTGGGCTGATTATCGGAGAATAGGCCATTTTTGGGAAAAGTTATTTACCAGCAATTTTATTGCTGGAATCGAATCTTATGATTGTATATATTAATAATATATGTATGCAAAGTCCGCAGATAGTGTGCTACTTTTTTTATTAACAAAATGGCGCCCGAAAATTGTGTTTTTTTCAATTTTTGCTCTATAACTCCAAAGATTTTAACTTTACACGAAAAACACTCAAATAAAAATTCACCGCAATTAAATTCTGCATAGAGACGTGATTTCTCCGATTTACTTCGACGAAAACTTTCCCCGGAAAAAGCGGGTTTTTCCAACAAAATCTTTAATTTTCAACAAAACTTTTAGATAAGTAATTGTTAATCAATAATTATATAACTTGGTAATGTGAAAGCCCTTTTCGTATAGATTATAATTCCAGAAGCCGATGAAAATTGAATGAACAGTTTAGCAACAATTGAATTGTAAATTAAAAATTTACGGTCGCTATAATAACGACAATAATTATGATGCATAAGAATAACTATGATTTTTTCATAAAAAGACACTATACCTATCTAATGCACTTTACAGAATTGAAATTTTACTATTTAAGCGGCCTCAGCAGTATTTTAAAATTATAAACAATTTTTTGGCTTATAAACAAATAGAATATCTCGGGAAATATTAAACTAAATTAAATTGTAAAAACGATATTCGAAAAACAGCGACAGGACGCTTCTTTTAAAAGATAAAACGTTTAATTATGATGAGTAGTTCCGGAGATACAACTGGTCAAAGTTGACCGGAATTTACGGCAAAGATATAAACAACAGGATCATAATTTGCAAACCATCACCTTTTTTTGTCCTCTTTCTCCACACCAATTTTCATATCCTGAAAATACTCATAACATATATTATTATAATAAAATATATCGATAATACGTGTGAAAATTGCCAGAAATAGCAAAATTCCAATCAAAAATTAGGTTGGAGAAAATGTAACCCTCAAAGTTCAAAATCGGTATACGTTACAAAAATGCATTTTCTCGGCTTCCCATCGAGCAATTTCCTTCATTATTTTTTTGTTCCCAAGTAACTCGAGTAGAGCCATCGATCTAGCGCATTATTAAATATCAAACTTGCTTTTGTTTTGTTATAATAAATTAATTTATTTATTATAACACAAAATTTTAATTTGTTTAAATAAAAATTGTTTAAATAATTATACAGCTTTCAAATGAGAACATTTATGTTTTTAACTTTAAAAGGTACAGTTGTAGTAAGTTTATCTAAAAAAAGCCTACACCTGGAAAAAATATGTAGTTTTCTGTTCTTATAAATAAATTAATCTATTATAACAAAACAAAAGCAAGTTTGACATTTAATAATACGTTAGTTCGATGGCTCTACTCGAGTTATTAGGGAACAAAAAAAGAATGAAGGAAATTGCTCCATGCGAAGCCGAGAAAATGCATTTTTTTAACGTATGCCGATTTTGAACTTTGAGGGTTCCATTTTCTCCAACCTACTTTTTGATAGGAATTTTGCTATTTTTGGCAATTTTCACACGTATTATCGATAGTTTTTATTATAATAATATATGTTATGAGTATTTTAAAGATATGAAAATTGTTGTGGAGAAAGAGGACAAAAATTAAAAGGTGATGGTTTGAAAATTATGATCCTATTGTTTATATTTTTTGCCGTAAATTCCGGTCAACTTTGACCGGTTGTATCTCAGGAACCACTCGTCATAATTAAACGTTTTTCTTTTAAAAGAAGCGTCCTGCCGCTGTTTTTCAAATACCGTCTTCACAATTTAATTTAGTTTAATATTTCCCGAGATATTCTATTTGTTTATAAGCCAAAAAATTGTTTATAAATTTAAAATATTCCTGAAGCCGCTTAAATAGTCCAATTTCAATTCTGTAAAGTACATTAGATAGGTATAGTATATTTTTATGAAAAAATCATAGTTATTCTTATGCATCATAATTATTGTCGTTATTATAGTGACCGTAAATTTTTAATTAATAATTCAATTGTTGCTAAACAGTTCATTCAATTTCAATAGGCTTCTGGAATTGTAATCTATATGAAAAGGGCTTTTACATTACCACCAAGTTATTTAATTATTGATTAACAATTACTTATCTAAAATTTTAGTTGAAAATTAAAGATTTTGTTGGAAAAACCCGCTTTTTCCGGGGAAAGTTTTCGTCGAAATAAATCGGGAAAAACACGTCTCTATGCAGAATTTAATTGCGGTGAATTTTTATTTGAGTGTTT
Organism: Diabrotica virgifera virgifera; assembly: GCF_917563875.1. Classification (NCBI taxonomy): domain Eukaryota; kingdom Metazoa; phylum Arthropoda; class Insecta; order Coleoptera; family Chrysomelidae; genus Diabrotica; species Diabrotica virgifera. The sequence continues at coordinate 22,529,276 of NC_065447.1, read as the reverse complement.
TTGGTGTAAAGTTAAAATTTTTGGAGTTATAGAGCAAAAATTGAAAAAAACACAATTTTAGGGCGCCATTTTGTTTATAAAAAAAGTAGCACACTATCTGCGGACTTTGCATACCTATATTATTAATAGATACAATAACAAGATTCGATTCCAGCAATAAAATTGCTGGTAAATAACTTTTCCTTGTATTTTGCTAATTAGCCCAGAGTATTTACAGTTTACTTTAATCGTCATCGACACTCACTTCATCGTTCCTCGTTAGAGGTCGCCAAAAGCATGCGTTGATATAATATTTCAGTTCAGTCTTCTTACGAGCCTCTCTAATGACGGGTAGACTCATGCCTCGGAATCTTATATGAACAAACTGGGGAATTTCCCCCATCACTTTCACTACCGTCAGCTAATAAAGAGAAATGACAGCCTATCTCGCTCACGAAGACTTTAACCAATCATTTATGTTAACGCCATATCTGAATGTCATAAATAAAATAATCAAACGAGGCTTAACTCGGCAATGTCAATTCTGTCAAAAGTAATGACAGTTAGTGGAAAAAATTTTCCATTAGTTTACAGTTTTTATTTTTTATTGTATTACCTTTAACGATTTGTTCTTAGTAATTTCAATTTTAGTTGGTTCCTTATCCTTCGTTGATAAAGTGTAGTTTTGTTTTAGTTACTAAACGAAAGAACTTTTGTGTTGTGTTAATAAAAAAACAACATAGTTTATTATTGTTGTGTACCGTTGTGTACAAATCATAGAAAAGTTAGAAAAATGCATAGATAGGTAAATAGTAATTAGTTTATAACTGTTTTATCTCTTTATCTGAAACAACAAATAAATACACGTACCTATATTTACAAAAACATTGTCATAACTTTTTTTATATCCCTTTTCCTTACTAAATTTGACAGCAAAAATAACATATTTTTGTAACTTGGGAATTCCGAATAATTTATGAGTATTACTTAGATATTATTTAAATAAAATACTTTAACAAGCTTAGTAAGTTCTGGTATTTTATTTTAATAATATAGGTGAGATTATAAGAAGATATTTTAATTAGTAACGAAAGGGCCCGCAAGAGGCGCTGAACGGATGAAATTAATGCTTGTCCATTTAAATTTCCCGCCAAATGGTGATTAGTTAACACTACGGTCGCAAGTGGCGAAAGGAACCAAATTCTTACAGTGAGTTGCCTATCTATCCGGTAATACTATATTATTAATCTATGGGTAGACTTAGAAACACGTGTCAGAGGATGGAAAGAGACTCGAACTGAATCGAAACGCAGCCGTCTATGTTTGTTTTAAAAAATATTAATTTCGATATACTTACTATTAAGCCATTGTACTGTAGGTATAGGCCATCCCATCACAGCACAATATAAGGTGAGTTTTTCACCAGTAAGGACAGTAACATTCGGTGAAATGTCAAGAGGTAGAATCGAAGGTAATGTTGCTTCAGTTAATTCCGGCAACACCGTTATATATGCTATTTTACTATATTTAGTTTTATTAAGTAAATCATTTGTTGCTTTACACCTAAAAAATAAAAAAATAGTGGTTATTATGAAAAATCAATAAGATTTTGTTATCAAATGGATAAAATTTTCTGTGATATGTAGGTATACATGTAAGCCACATGGTGTTTCCATTAATGTGCGGAGGGCTTGCACGTACGCCAATAGATGTATGCACTTTTAATATAAAAATAAGCTTAACTTACAAACATTGAGTTGAGTTATATAGATTTAGTCTTAGATCATACATCCTCACGCAACGTTTTAAATAAAATTGGTAGGATTATTGAGTATTCAATCGTTCAGCATCGTAAAGTTGGGCCTTTTTATGATATGTAGGTTGTATAGACCCCGTGTGGGATGCGGGCCGCCCAAGTAGAATTCACCCACAGTATCTCCTGACTTGATCGTAAAAGGCGACTAATAGGAGCAGCATTCCGCTGTCGGAATCCTGTCGACACCTGACCCTTAACGACCAAACCCCGATACCCACCTCCAACTCACCCCGCGTGAGATTGGAGTCCTTTTGTCCGTGGGTGAGTGGCAAGGGCCGTCTGGGCGTGGGGGAAGCGGGGCATATATATGTCGCGCAACCTATTAAACTGCGTTCAGAACGTCCAAACCAGACACGCACTCCTAAAGGGGAAGACTGGTCTCCAGATTCCTGAAAGACAACCAGTCTAAAGGAAGAATACCTTAAACAAAAAATTACCTGGTCCTCCAGGTTGGGGGTTGAGACGTCAGGTTGGTTCCCTGTCACTTGTAAAAAACCGCATTTACCAAAAAGCCTAAAAGTTGCCTCGGAGCTTCGGATGGATTAAACAGACAACGACAACAGCTACGAAAATGGACAATGAACATTGGCACTTGGAATGTACAGAGCATTAGCGGAAAGGTGGAAGAAGTCATCCAAGAAATTACTAAATTGAACATGGACATAGTTATCTTGACTGAAACAAAGAAGAAAGGATGTGGTACAGAGATATTGAAGAACTATGTACATATATAGTGGGGTTGAGAAACACCAGCGAGCAAAAAGAGGTGTATCCGTAGTGATACATAAAAAACATCAACGCAAAATAACAGATTTTGAAGCCGTAGATTAAAATATCATAAGAATCAACATGACAATTAACCAAAAACCTGCCACTATTCTCGGTATATATGCAGTCTCTGATGATCAGCCTTATGCTGTTAAAGACGAATTCTTTGAGAAAATCAATGAAGAAATTATTAAATTTGGAAGTACTAGGGAAGTGATCATAGCAGGAGATCTGAATAGTAGAGTCGGACAGAAGGTAAACAACAAAGTGATAGGTCCACATGGAGAAATAACCCAAAATGACAATGGTGAAAGATTAATTCAAATATGCGAAAACCATCAGCTAAAAATAACAAACGGGATTCAGGTAACCAGAAATTTAAAATCGATCATAGATTATGTGATTACAAAACAAAATACAAGATTACAAGTAATGGATACAAGAGTATATAGAGGAGTATCATGTGATTCGGATCACTTTATACTTAATAGTTTTTCCGTTTAGATCCAAGAAAACAAAAGAACCACCTGAAGCCACAGAAATTTTTAACACAACAAATTACAACCTAGACAGCTTACAACATGAAAGTACGAGAACACTATATCAACGAAGACTAAATGAAAAATTAGAAGATGTAATCCAAAATGTATCCGTGCAAAAAGTGTACGAAAATATAATAGAGAGTATACAAACAGCCGCAAAAGAAGCGCTTGGTTTAAAATCCGAACGCTACAGTAAAAAGCTATGGTGGACCGAAGACAAAACTTAATAATGGAAAAAAAGAAAGCGTACGCACGGTGACTAAGTACTAAACATCCAGTAGACAAAGACAAATATTTGGACCTACGCAGAACAACAAGAAGAGCAGTAACAGCAGTAAAAAAAGAAATGTGGGATAGGAAATGCCAAGAGATCAACACTTACATAGGCGGAAGGAAGTGTTCAGAGACATGGAAATTTTTAAACAAAATAAAGAACACAGAAAGAAATACTACTTCTATTCAGTTAATATCAGCAGAAAAATGGAAAGAATACTACGAGAGTTTGCTAACAGAAAGTAGAGCCGAATATACCACACAATCACCAACAGAAGTATTTGTTGAAGGCGAAGAGATAGTAGTGGGAGTTGATATGGTGAAGAAAGCTGTAAATGAACTAAAAAATGGTAGAGCTCCAGGGCCCGACAATATTCCTGCCGAATTAATAAAATGTGGCACAGATAAACTTTTTCAAGCACTTACTTGGTGTATGAACAAATATATAAACGGTGTCACACCACCCAGTTTATGGAAAGTAGCTTATATTTCTTCCATTCATAAAAAAGGAAATAAGTTGGATTGCTCAAATTACAGAGGAATATCGGTAACTAGTAGACTAAGCCGGGTGTACAGGCGCATTCTTAGAAATCTCATTGATATGGAGTATAGGGAACAAGAAGAAGAAGAACAGGCTGGTTTCCGCGCTGGAAGGACTTGCACAGATAATGTCTTCTGCCTCTATTAAAACAATTAATTGAAAAAAAATCAGCAACCAATCAAGAGACCCATCTCATGTTTGTTGACCTCCGTAAAGCATACGATAGCGTTCCTGTGACTAAATTGTGGAAATCACTACAAGAAACTAACATCAGCTACACTCTAGTCAAAGCCTTAAAAAATCTATATGAAAATTCTATATCACAAGTAAAAATTGGCAACACACTATCTAAAAAGTTCATAGTTAACAAGGGTCTGCGCCAGGGCTGCTGTATTTCACCAACTTTGTTCAAGATATATGTTTCAAAAGCACTAAACCAGTGGAAACGTAAATGCCACGGTATGGGTATAGACCTCGGAGAGGTTTGTTTGTATACCTTACAATTTGCTGATGACCAAGTCATCATAGCTAATGATAAAGACGACCTACAGTATATGGCAAGAAAACTGAAGGAGGAATATGAACAGTGGGGCTTGGAAATTAATGTGGAAAAAACTAAATACCTACCCATAGGAGCTGAGTTATCCAATATCGAACTAGAGGATAATGAACAAATCACATCCTGTAGTGAATACACGTACCTGGGAGTAATCTTCGATAGAACGGGAAAAGACGATGAGGAAATAAAGAAAAGGGTAACGCAAGCTAGAAGAACAATTGGATGCCTAAATGGAATACTTTGGAGCTCCGAAATAGGAATACAATGAAAATACAACATCTATGAAACACTTATTAAAAGCAGCCTACTTTACGGAGCAGAAACTTGGAGAATAACCGAGAACAACAGGAAAAAATTAGAAGCTGTAGAAATGGATGTGTTTAGAAGATCGTTAGGTATATCCCGTAGGGAAAGAATTCGAAATGAGTAAGACGACGAATTGGAATAGATGGTTACTTAAAAACAGACGTTGAGAGGAAATAGTTGATTTGGTATGGTCATGTTCAAAGAATGGAAGACACAAGATTGCCCAAAAAGATCTTGGAGTGGGTACCACCAAACCGCAAAAACGAGGAAGACCCAAAAAGACATGGAAAGAAGGGGTAACCAAAGCAATGAGTACAAGGGATCTTAGAGATGGCCAATGGGATGATAGAAGGACGTGGAAGTTAGGCATCGGACAACGTCGAAAGACGTTCTAAAACCGATACATACATACAGGTTGTATAGATTATTCGATCTTGTTGGGCGCTAGATGGGCCATGTTGAACGGACGTTGGAAACCGAAACACCAAAACATAATGAGACAAGCACCAGTAGGGAGAAGGTCAAAGGGAAGACTCAGACTTAGATACATGGAACAAATGGAACAAGATCTGAAAACACTTGAGATTACCCACTGGAAGAACAAAGCAAGGAACAGAACAGAATGGCGGAAAATCCTAGAACAAGACAGGACCCAAAAAGGGTTGTCGAGCTACTGATGATGATGAACGAAGAATCACAATAAAATTAACTTTGCTTGTGGTACTCCAGTACTCCGGGTAGGGTTTAAAGGTTAACACTCCTGTCTAATTTATTGTGAGTACTTTTCCTTAGATATACTTTTAAATATGTTTTATATATTATGATTATAGTTCATATTTCTTTATTGATTCTTCGATATTTAATAATTAGAAATTAAAGAAAAAATTAGAAATTAATAATTTTGTGAAAGCCTCTAAAGATATACTTTTAAATATGTTTTATATATTATGATTAGAAAAGACTAAGTTTTTCAACCTAATAAAAATATTTGTAAATTAAATATTTTTAAAAGATTTTTAATTGAAAAACTTTATTGGCCCATTTCCTGGTGACAACCTCCAAGGCTTCTACAATATGCAAGCACATGGATGCTGCAGTGAAGACTAAGGGGAAGGAATTCTACAATATGCAATTCACAACCCCCGTCTGCAGCGTGGGAAAGTTCCAGCGGAAAATGGACCTAGTTACTCTATAGGAGTAATACTAATAAAAATAAAAATGTATACCATTTTTATTCATTCAGTTGCGGTGCGAAACCAAAACTGTCTTAATTTTTACTCAGATCAGAGATTGCAGCAATCTCTGATCTGAGTAAAAATTAAGACAGTTTTGGTTTCGCACCGCAACTGAATGAATAAAAATGGTATACATTTTTATTATTATGATTATAGTTCATATTTCTTTATTGATTCTTCGATATTTAATAATTAGAAATTAGAAATTAAGGAAAAAATTAGAAATTAATAATTTTGTGAAAGCCTCTAAAGATATACTTTTAAATATGTTTTATATATTATGATTATAGTTCATATTTCTTTATTGATTCTTCGATATTTAATAATTAGAAATTAAAGAAAAAATTAGAAATTAATAATTTTGTGAAAGCCTCTAAAGATATACTTTTAAATATGTTTTATATATTATGATTAGAAAAGACTAAGTTTTTCAACCTAATAAAAATATTTGTAAATTAAATATTTTTAAAAGATTTTTAATTGAAAAACTTTATTGGCCCATTTCCTGGTGACAACCTCCAAGGCTTCTACAATATGCAAGCACATGGATGCTGCAGTGAAGACTAAGGGGAAGGAATTCTACAATATGCAATTCACAACCCCCGTCTGCAGCGTGGTAAAGTTCCAGCGGAAAATGGACCTAGTTACTCTATAGGAGTAATACTAATAAAAATAAAAATGTATACCATTTTTATTCATTCAGTTGCGGTGCGAAACCAAAACTGTCTTAATTTTTACTCAGATCAGAGATTGCAGCAATCTCTGATCTGAGTAAAAATTAAGACAGTTTTGGTTTCGCACCGCAACTGAATGAATAAAAATGGTATACATTTTTATTATTATGATTATAGTTCATATTTCTTTATTGATTCTTCGATATTTAATAATTAGAAATTAGAAATTAAGGAAAAAATTAGAAATTAATAATTTTGTGAAAGCCTCTAAAGATATACTTTTAAATATGTTTTATATATTATGATTATAGTTCATATTTCTTTATTGATTCTTCGATATTTAATAATTAGAAATTAGAAATTAATAATTTTGTGAAAGCCTCTATTATATTTAAACGTGTTTAAATCAAGATGGATTAAAAACTATAAAAGTAATTTTTTAATTTTTTTGCCTATTTAACATTTCATTGCATGTTGTGTTTTATTTTAACACGTCGAACGCCGCGCGAATCATATACGATTCACGCTTATTTTACTTACAGGGCCGCGCGAATCTCACTTGCTTCGCAGTGACTGCTATACTGTATACTGTATGGACCACGGCTAAGTCGGCCCAGAGAGCCGTAGTATTATATGCATTGCGGCGTTCAACGTGTTAAATACGGTCAATTCACTGCAAAGAGGACTTACGTTGGTTCTCCAGTTTCTTATGATATAAACCTTTATTGATATTTGATACGATATTTATTCTTTTGATTATTTCTTCCTATTAATTTGTTATATGTATCTGTTATATTTGATATTTTGAAAATATTTGTGTAGCCAATATTACCAACTTTTATTTTAATATTAACATTGTTTCTCTTTATTTTGTGAATATCCCAGTTCTGTTCTTTTGGTATTCAAACATTTAAAAATAGTGGTGCCTTTTTGTTTTAAAGAATTGTTCTCTTTTCTATTTTTTTCTTGTCGTTTTGTACCTATCTTTTCTTGCGTTTCTCAGTTCTATAAACGACCCAGCCCATAATCTACCAGTACTGAGCAACGGTCACTTTGAGCACAGCGTATCAGTGTTTTAAGTTTAATTCTTCATCATCTAGTTCACTAGATATGGTACATAACACTGTAAGTGGTCAGTTGAATATCCTAGTGTATTTTTAGAAGTAGATACGAATAAAATGTATTCAAATTAAAATCACTAAATGTTTTCATTAAAATAATTTAAAACCTAATGTTAGGATATTAAAAATATGTGTTTACCTATAAGCTCCACTATCAGAACTCAGAGACTTTTGTATTAACAGGACCCCATTGGGTAAAGGAACATAGCTGAAACATAAAACATTAAACTTCATGTTAGTGCAAAATGTATCAGTAAACTTATTGTATTGAACCGTATTGTAACAATACTAACCTTGGTTGGTGAGGTAGTATCAGATCATTATTAAACTCCCATTGAATATCAACAGGAGGTGTAGAGTGAATACCACAACGGAGTATTATGGGTTGAGAGAGGTAAACAGTAGAGTTCACGGGATTGATCGAAAACTCTTTTTCCATAGCTAAAAAGAACAAAAACAATGTTAAAAAAATTATTTCTCGCCGATTCTTCTATTGGCTTGAGCAATACGAGCTTCGTCAATATTTTCCGACCAATTCATTGCTATTTTTCGATTTTTTATTCCCATAAGATCCGTTTGTTACGCTATTAGACGCTCCTATACCGCCGAAGATTCCGGCTTATTTATTGTAATTCGAATGTTGTAAACAGGCCCCTGATTCTAATTCAAATTTCGACTCAAAAAAGTGCGAGCCTTGTGGATTTTAGTTGAACTAACGAAATGATGTCATGAAATAGCGACTTATCGAAATTAATTGCGACTCCAAAAAAGTGGTTGCCAAAAAAGTGGTTGATATTATAATTTCGAGTCGAAATTATTGTGATACGGACATGAATGAATGGCCGAAAGAGAGGTAAGGTTTAGTTTAGGAGATGTGTTTTGTGTGTTTCCTGCAAGGAAAACTAAAGCAAAAGGTATTAATATGGCTGGGTTTTATGGTTTGCTGGTTTTGGAGGAATTAGATAGAAGAGTATTAAATTAGAAATATAATAATTCAGAATGTTCACAACGTGAAGTATCAACTCAATGAAAGATGTAAGGTAATAATCTGGAAAAATTAGTACAAAACAAGGAAAATTATGTACCAGCTATTTTATTGCTGGACATGCTGGAATCAAATCTTAAGATTTCATATATTAGTAATATAGCTATGCAAAGTCTGCAGAAAGTGTGCTATTTGGTTTATAAACAAATTAGCGCTCCGAAATTTTTGTTTCAATTGTTGCTCTGTAACTCAGAAGATTTTAACGTTAAACCAAAAACACTCACATAAAAATTCACTGTAATTTAATTCTGCACAAAGATTTTTTTTCGATTTCCTTCGGCGGAAATTTTCCTCGGAAAATTCGGGTTTTCCAAACAAAATCTTTAATTTTCAACTAAAATTTTAGGGAAGTAATTATTTATTAATAATTAAATAACTTGGTGACATAAATCTTTTTTGTTATGAGTGTCTTGAAGATATGAAAATTTGTATGTATAAAGAGGACCGGAATAAAAAGGTAATGGTTCAAAGATTGAAATCCTGTTGTTTATAAATCTATCGCAAATGCCGGTCAAATTTGACCGGTTATACCTGGAACCACCCAATTCGATTTTTTTTTTCTTTGAAGAAGAAGACGTGCCGTTTTCAAGAGCGTTAACTTAATTTAATTTAATCTGATATTTTCTGAGGGGTTCCATTTGTTTATAAGCCAAACAATTGTTTCTTTATAACATTCCTGAGACCGCTCAAATAGTCCAATTTCAATTCTGTAAAATACGTTGAATAGATATAGAGCTTTTTATACGAAAATCATAGTTATTCTGGTGTATTATAATCTTTCTGGTTATTATTTCGACCGAAATTTTTTTAATTAACATTTTAATTATTCCCACCTTGACTTTACAGTATAGGGAACATAGGCAATGCAGTCCTTATGAGAGTTTTAGAGCGGTAATGCCGATTTTATCAAAAAGAACTTGTAATCGAACATTAGAGAGATTAAATTGAAACTGTTTTAGAAAGATAATCTACAATTTTAGGATTCGTATGCATTTAAGTTTATTTAATATACTATAGTTATTACGCATATGAATCCTTAATTTGTAGATTGCCTTTCTAAAACTGTTTTAATTTAATCTCTTTAATGTTCGACTACAAATTCTTTATGATAAAATCGGCATCACCGTGCTAAAAACTCTCATAAGGACTGCATTGCCTATGTTCCCTATACTGTAAAGTTAAGGTGGGACGGACATTAGGTATAAAAAATCTTTCATGTCACCAATTTATTTAATTATTGATAAATAATTACTTTCCTAAAATTTTAATTGAAAATTGCAGAGTTTTTTGGGAAAACTCGGATTTTTCGAGTAAAATTTTTGTTGAAGGAAATGGGAAAAAAAATAACTGTGCAGAACTAAATTGCGGTGAATTTTTATTTGAGTGTTTTTGGTTTAGAGGAAAAATCTTAGGAGTTACAGAGCACTAATTGAAAAAAAGAAGATTTACTAGTGCTAATTTGTTTATAAATAAAATAACACACTTTCTGCGGACTTATCATACCCCATATTACTAATATATGCAATCTTAAGATTCGATTTTAGCAATAAAATAGCTGGTAAATAACTTTTCCCAAAATGACATTTTTTCGATAATTTGCCTAGACTATCAACAAACGTTGCGGTGGTTGCATAGCCAATAAATCCAATAAACAGGAGGACCAACCCAAATTCTGAGCAGTGTCAAAATGATAACGTTAATATCCCCAGTTGAAACTAATATCGAAATAAATAAGAATCGCTATAAATTACATCTGTCATGGCGGAGTCGAAATTAAATTGCGACATCGAAATGAATTAGAAACAGCCCCAGACCTTTTTTTACCTGTAAACATCTTTCTTTTAGACGCTCTGGAGAATTCTTTGGCCTGTTTTGTAAATATTGTTTATCATATGTATATGTAATCATATGTTGTTTTCCCGTTATAAAATCTTTCTTATTCGAAAGATTTCTAGAACATTGTATTTTAGTATTAAAGGAAGTAAAAATGTATGTTTACAGTAGTCTAATAAAGCCGTGATTTCGAACGTATGTTTTGCCGGTATTTTTGAATAGATAAAATTGTAATATAAATTAGATACTTATTATCGTAATAAATTAACTGTTAACCCTTAAACGCCCAAGGGTGGGTAAAAAATGTCCACCTAATGCGTATTCCCTTGTAACATATTTATTACGTGTTTAAAAATTTTTCAAAAATTATTTATTGTTAAAAAGACAGCCTTTTAGCGAATTTTAATTTGGTCCTACCGATATTTTTAAAAATAAAAGTAATATCTTGAGTTAAATATGGGAGGGCATAAAAAGTACACCCTTGGTTAAACTTGTTACTAAAGGTTTCTCTATAATTTTTCGTTGGTAGGAACATAATCCATATAATTATCGACGTGTAATTACATAATCGACATAATTATCCGCCAATGAGGAGGCTGAGAGGAAGAATGTGGAGAAAATCGACAAATATGAATTACTGGCTTTTACTGGTATGTTAATTTTGATGTACATTGTAATTTTGTTGTAAGGTTTGTAAATTGTTTATGTTAATATTTTAGAAGATGCTGTGTTTATTAAGCATAAGATTCTTAAGTTTAATCCATTTCCAACAACTCTCAATAAATATATTAGCTATTTTCGAGGTGGACATTTTTTACCCACCCTTGGGCGTACATGGAACCTAAAAAGCTTGGGCGTTTAAGGGTTAAGCGGTTATTATTTTTGTAAAGTTAGTGCTGTAAATAAAATAAGAAGCAAGTATTTTTACTTAAATTAATATAATTGTTCTTATTTAAAAATATTAATAATAATAATAATAATAATAATAATAATAAACCACAACCACAACCACAACCACAACCACAAGCGAGCCAAACAACAACAAGAGCTCCACCCGCCGAAGGTGCTGCGCTGGATCATCAGCCGGCGCTCACTCAAGCGGGACGACCGAGGCAGCGCATGAAATGGACTGTGTCCATTAATGAAAATATTTTGCGCTTCTACTACAAGGTGACAAACCTCGGTCAAGAAACAATCGGCTACCGACAACAGCTGTATGCCGAATTTTGCAGGACGTACCCAGATATTCAAGTATCGGAGCAACGAGTATCAGACCAATACCGGGTAATTATAAGAAACAACCTTATCCCAGAGACTAGACGCAATACCATCAGAAGCGAAGTCGAACGGGAGATTCATAACAATGTTGTAATTGAAGATCAAGTCCCCAATGAAGTTCATGAGCAGATTCCTGAGCTTGCCATACAAGAAACTCAACCTGACAATACAGAGCAGGAAAACAACGAGCTACATGATAACCTAGTAAGCGAAATGGCACGTGCTGTACAAGAGTTTAATGGAACAAACCCACTTAGCAGACCACCGCTACCACGAATAAACTCTTGTAAGAGACTAGGTGTGCTGTTACAAATTGTGAACACTGAAGTCCTACCCAATTATGTCGTAGAAGCCCACACATTAGAGTATCTGCACATGCTAATCTACTGTGCAGCAACAGCAATTGCTAATGTAATGGGCATTAAGATCAGAACACGACGGGGTACTAATAACGGAAGGACTGGTAGCAGAATTGCACCCTGGGAAAGAAGACTGCTCGGAAAGATTGAATTACTGCGTAGGGATATTGGTCAAGTCACAGAATATATACGAGGTGTAAGAAGTACAAGAGTCATCAGAAGAGCTGAAGAAATAATACGGAATACTCCCAGACACTCAAGATTCGATCCAGAAAACAACACAGCCCAACAGTGCCTAGATACATTAAAACAAAGACTCTCAGTTTATTCAGGACGACTAAGAAGGTACAAAGTGAGTAACAACCGAAAATCCGACAATGCCCTTTTTGAGACTGCTGAGAAGGCGTTCTATCGAAAACTCAATTCCACCGTAGACAATCTCGATAAGTCTTACCCAAGCCAAGAAGAAATTCATGAGTTTTGGGGAAATCAACTTTCCACACCAGCTTCTCTTAACAACAATGCTGGATGGATAGAAGATACGGCACAGAACTGCCAACACTACACTACTACTCTCTACGAACCCTTCACTACTGAAGAAGTCTCAAATATCATCAAAGAGCTTCATAACTGGAAATCTCCTGGACCAGACGGAGTTCAAAACTTTTGGCTCAAGAAGTTTTGGAGTACTCATGAATGCTTATCAACACTAATTAATCATGTTATTTCTAATCCGCAGGATATACCATCATTCCTAACTCAGGGAACCACTTATTTAATACCGAAGGATCAAAATAACACCCAAGATCCAGCAAAATATCGCCCAATTACTTGTCTTCCAACTTTGTATAAATTGGTCACATCCTGTGTAGCCCGGCGTATCTACCAACACTGTGCTCTGAACAATATCATAGAGCCTCAACAGAAAGGATGCGCTAAGGGTTCCATGGGTTGCAAAGAACAACTTATCATCGACTCAGTCATTTCTAATCAAGCATATTCCAAAAAGAGGAACCTATTTACTGCTTTTATTGATTACAAGAAGGCCTTTGATTCAGTGCCGCATGAATGGCTTATAGATATATTGAGAATATATAAAGTCGATGATAATATAGTGACCTTTTTACAACATATAATGACAGAGTGGAAAACTAGAATTCACCTTCAAATACCTGGTGAAAGTAACATCGAAACTGAAAATATCGCAATCAGCCGGGGCCTGTTTCAAGGAGATTCGTTGAGTCCTCTGTGGTTCTGTCTAGCTATGAACCCACTATCTCAGCTATTGAACTCCACAGATGCAGGTTTTAGCATCAAAAATAACAACAATGTGGTGGCGAAGCTTAATCATTTATTGTACATGGATGATTTGAAATTAATGGCTTCCACTCGAGACCAACTCGACGAGATGCTAAAAACTGTACAAACTTTTTCTAATGATATTAGTATGCACTTTGGACTAGACAAGTGCCGTATTTTAAATATAGTCAGAGGAAAAGTACAGCCCGGAGGATTCGATATGCAAAATGGCCAGAACATCGAGGCCATGGGTGAAAACGATATGTATAAATATCTTGGAGTAAAGCAGGCGCGGAAAATTGACCATAAACAAATGAAAACAGAGATAACTACTGAGTTTATACGAAGGGTAAAACAGCTGGTTCGCTCACACCTTAACAGTAGAAATTTGTTTAAGGCACTAAACACCTACGCATGTTCCGCGCTTAGCTACTCATTTGGTATTGTTAAGTGGACAAAAACAGATATAGATGCTCTTCAGCGAAAAGTGCGAACACACCTCACAAAGGCACAAAAACACCATCCTAAAAGTGCAGTAGAAAGAACAACATTACCACGGAATCTAGGAGGAAGAGGACTTCTGGATATAGGTGAGCAATTAGATAAACAAATTGCTAATTTAAGAACTTATTTTCAGATGCAGGCTGAGACATCTACTCTTCATCGCGCTATCTGCGCAGTAGATGACACAACACCGATCAAACTGAGGGAACCAGAAATGCGCATAAACCACCTTACTAAGGACGAAAAAGTGCGCGCCTGGATGGGTAAACCTCTGCACGGGCGGCATACCAATGAGGTCAGCCAAGATTACGTCGACAATATAGCGTCGAACTACTGGTTGACATCAGGAAAGATGTTCCCTGAAACGGAAGGTTCATTACTGGCCATTCAGGATCAGGTTATACCAACGAGAAATTACCTGAAATATATCATCAAAGACCCTCAGGTTCAAAACGACAGATGCCGATATGGATGTCAAGCCCAAGAAACCATCCAACATCTTACAGGGGGCTGCCAGGCATTTGCTGCAACTGAATACAAGGAACGGCATGACGCAGTGGGAAAAATCCTTCATCAAGAGATAGCTATCAAGCTGGGACTTCTCCAAACGGACCATCTCCCGTATTATCAATACGTCCCTGAGAGTATGCTTGAGGATGGCAACTACAAGCTATACTGGGACCGCACTGTGCTCACGGACCAAACAGTGGCACACAATAGACCAGATCTCGTACTAGTTAATAAATTAGCAAGACAAACAACACTAATTGATGTGGCGATACCTAACAACAATAATCTACGTAGTAAATTCACTGAAAAGATCGCCAAGTACAGAGACCTAGAAATTCAAATACGAAGGCAATGGAGAATGCAAAGTACCCAGACGATACCGATTATCATGTCTACTACTGGAGTCATTCCGAAGACCCTCCTCGAAAGCATAAAAAAGCTGGGTCTGAATGAACATCTTTATAAGACCATGCAGAAAGCAGTACTACTCGCAACAGCCAGATGCGTACGGAAATTTTTGGGAGATACCCCTGCATACCAAGTCACCTAGGGCTCGATAACACGGAAAGAGTCCCACCAGAGCTCAATCCTTTTGATACCGTAGGTATCTGGGATGAGTCAATTTTCCCCTTAGAGGGAGTGTGAGCCGAATGGCTAAATCTGGATAATAATAATAATAAGCCTGTGGGAGTTTTCGTCAGTTCTTCTATCAGGCGCGGCCCCCTGCGAATGGGGGATGCTTTCTGGGTATTCGTAGCGCCAGTACCCAGAGAGTAGCAGGGATACTTGCCGTGGAACAAAAACTGACACCTGGCAGTAGGTATAAAATGCACACCCATGAGAATGGAGAATAATAATTTATGTTTAGGATCGCTGCCTGGGGATCGCCAGGGCACGTCTGGAGCCGGCGCTGGACGTGACAGCATGCGGGACGTCGGTGGCAGGGTGTTGAGGAGGCGGGCCCCTGTCATACAATCAGCTACAGCCCAACCACAACCACAACCACAAGCGAGCCAAACAAAAACAAGAGCTCCACCCGCCGAAGGTGCTGCGCTGGATCATCAGCCGGCGCTCACTCAAGCGGGACGGCCGAGGCAGCGCATGAAATGGACTGTGTCCATTAATGAAAACATTTTGCGCTTCTACTACAAGGTGACAAACCTCGGTCAAGAAACAATCGGCTACCGACAACAGCTGTATGCCGAATTTTGCAGGACGTACCCAGATATTCAAGTATCGGAGCAACGAGTATCAGACCAATACCGGGTAATTATAAGAAACAACCTTATCCCAGAGACTAGACGCAATATCATCAGAAGCGAAGTCGAACGGGAGATTCATAACGATGTTGTAATTGAAGATCAGTCCCCAATGAAGTTCATGAGCAGATTCCTGAGCTTGCCATACAAGAAACTCAACCTGACAATACAGAGCAGGAAAACAACGAGCTACATGATAACCTAGTAAGCGAAATGGCACGTGCTGTACAGGAGTTTAATGGAACAAACCCACTTAGCAGACCACCGCTACCACGAATAAACTCTTGTAAGAAACTAGGGGCGCTGTTACAAATTGTGAACACTGAAGTCCTACCCAATTATGTCGTAGAAGCCCACACATTAGAATATTTGCACATGCTAATCTACTGTGCAGCAACAGCAATTGCTAATGTAATGGGCGTTAAGATCAGAACACGACGGGGTACTAACAACGGAAGGACTGGTAACAGAATTGCACCCTGGGAAAAAAGATTGCTCGGAAAGATTGAATTGCTGCGTAGGGATATTGGTCAAGTCACAGAATATATACGAGGTGTAAGAAGTACAAGAGTCATCAGGAGAGCTGAAGAAATAATACGGAATAATGCAAGACACTCAAGATACGATCCAGAAAACAACACAGCCCAACAGTGCCTGGATACATTAAAACAAAGACTCTCAGTTTATTCAGGACGACTAAGAAGGTACAAAGTGAGTAACAACCGAAAATCCGACAATGCCCTTTTTGAGACTGCTGAGAAGACGTTCTATCGGAAACTCAATTCCACCGTAGAAAATCTCGATAAGTCTTACCCAAGCCAAGAAGAAATTCATGAGTTTTGGGGAAATCAACTTTCCACACCAGCTGCTCTTAACAACAATGCTGGATGGATAGAAGATACGGCACATAACTGCCAACACTACACTACTACTCTCTACGAACCCTTCACCACTGAAGAAGTCTCAAATATCATCAAAGAGCTTCATAACTGGAAGTCTCCTGGACCAGACGGAGTTCAAAACTTTTGGCTCAAGAAGTTCTCGAGTGCTCATGAATGCTTATCAACACTAATTAATCATGTTATTTCTAATCCGCAGGATATACCATCATTCCTAACTCAGGGAACCACTTATTTAATACCGAAGGATCAAAATAACACCCAAGATCCAGCAAAATACCGCCCAATTACTTGCCTTCCAACTTTGTATAAATTGGTCACATCCTGTGTAGCCCGGCGTATCTACCAACACTGTGCTCTGAACAATATCATAGAGCCTCAACAGAAAGGATGCGCTAAGGGTTCCATGGGTTGCAAAGAACAACTTATCATCGACTCAGTCATTTCTAATCAAGCATATTCCAAAAAGAGAAATCTATTTACTGCTTTTATTGATTACAAGAAGGCCTTTGATTCAGTGCCGCATGAATGGCTTATAGATATATTGAGAATTTATAAAGTCGATGATAATATAGTGACCTTTTTACAACATATAATGACAGAGTGGAAAACTAGAATTCACCTTCAAATACCTGGTGAAAGTAACATCGAAACTGAAAATATCGTAATCAGCCGGGGCCTGTTTCAAGGAGATTCGCTGAGTCCTCTGTGGTTCTGTCTAGCTATGAACCCACTATCTCAGCTATTGAACTCCTCAGATGCAGGTTTTAGCATCAAAAATAACAACAATGTGGTGGCGAAGCTTAATCATTTATTGTACATGGATGATTTAAAATTAATGGCTTCCACCCGAAACCAACTCGACGAGATGCTAAAAACTGTAGAAACTTTTTCTAATGATATTAATATGCACTTCGGACTAGATAAGTGTCGTATTTTAAATATAGTCAGAGGAAAAGTACAGCCCGGAGGATTCGATATGCAAAATGGCCAGAACATCGAGGCCATGGGTGAAAACGATATGTATAAATATCTTGGAGTAAAGCAAGCGCGGAAAATTGACCATAAACAAATGAAAACAGAGATAACTACTGAGTTTATAAGAAGGGTAAAACAGCTGCTTCGCTCACACCTTAACAGTAGAAATTTGTTTAAGGCACTAAACACCTACGCATGTTCCGCGCTTAGCTACTCATTTGGTATTGTTAAGTGGACAAAAACAGATATAGAAGCTCTTCAGCGAAAAGTACGAACACACCTCACAAAGGCACAAAAACACCATCCTAAAAGTGCAGTAGAAAGAACAACATTACCACGGAATCTAGGAGGAAGAGGACTTATGGATATAGGTGAGCAATTAGATAAACAAATTGCTAATTTAAGAACTTATTTTCAGATGCAGGCTGAGACATCTACTCTACATCGCGCTATCTGCGCAGTAGATGACACAACACCGATCAAATTGAGGGAACCAGAAATGCGCATAAACCACCTTACTAAGGACGAAAAAGTGCGCGCCTGGATGGGTAAACCTCTGCACGGGCGACATCCCAATGAGGTCAGCCAAGATTATGTCGACAATATAGCGTCGAACTACTGGTTGACATCAGGAAAGATGTTCCCTGAGACGGAGGGTTCATTACTGGCCATTCAGGATCAGGTTATACCAACCAGAAATTACCTGAAATATATCATCAAAGACCCTCATGTTCAAAACGACAGATGCCGATATGGATGTCAAGCCCAAGAAACCATCCAACACCTTACAGGGGGCTGCCAGGCATTTGCTGCAACTGAATACAAGGAACGGCATGACGCAGTGGGAAAAATCCTTCATCAAGAGATAGCTATCAAGCTGGGACTTCTCCAAACAGACCATCTCCCGTATTATCAATACGTCCCTGAGAGTATGCTTGAGGATGGCAACTACAAGCTATACTGGGACCGCACTGTGCTCACAGACCAAACAGTGGCACATAATAGACCAGATCTCGTACTAGTTAATAAATTAACAAGACAAACAACACTAATTGATGTGGCGATACCTAACAACAATAATCTACGTAGTAAATTTACTGAAAAGATCGCCAAGTACAGAGATCTAGAAATTCAAATACGAAGGCAATGGAGAATGCAAAGTACCCAGACTATACCGATTATTATGTCTACTACTGGAGTCATTCCGAAGACCCTCCTCGAAAGCATAAAAAAGCTGGGTCTGAATGAACATCTTTATAAGACCATGCAGAAAGCTGTACTACTCGCGACGGCCAGATGCGTACGAAAATTTTTGGGAGATACACCTGCATTCCAAGTCACTTAGGGCTCGATAACACGGAAAGAGTCCCACCAGAGCTCAATCCTTTTGATACCGTAGGTATCTGGGATGAGTCAATTTTCCCCTTAGAGGGAGTGTGAGCCGTATAATAATAATAATAATAGTAAGAATAAACCGCTACCACGAATAAACTCTTGTAAGAGACTAGGTGTGCTATTACAAATTGTGAACACTGAAGTCCTACCCAATTATGTCGTAGAAGCCCACACATTAGAGTATCTGCACATGCTAATCTACTGTGCAGCAACAGCAATTGCTAATGTAATGGGCATTAAGATCAGAACACGACGGGGTACTAATAACGGAAGGACTGGTAGCAGAATTGCACCCTGGGAAAAAAGACTGCTCGGAAAGATTGAATTACTGCGTAGGGATATTGGTCAAGTCACAGAATATATACGAGGTGTAAGAAGTACAAGAGTCATCAGAAGAGCTGAAGAAATAATACGGAATACTCCCAGACACTCAAGATTCGATCCAGAAAACAACACAGCCCAACAGTGCCTAGATACATTAAAACAAAGACTCTCAGTTTATTCAGGACGACTAAGAAGGTACAAAGTGAGTAACAACCGAAAATCCGACAATGCCCTTTTTGAGACTGCTGAGAAGGCGTTCTATCGAAAACTCAATTCCACCGTAGACAATCTCGATAAGTCTTACCCAAGCCAAGAAGAAATTCATGAGTTTTGGGGAAATCAACTTTCCACACCAGCTTCTCTTAACAACAATGCTGGATGGATAGAAGATACGGCACAGAACTGCCAACACTACACTACTACTCTCTACGAACCCTTCACCACTAAAGAAGTCTCAAATATCATCAAAGAGCTTCATAACTGGAAATCACCTGGACCAGACGGAGTTCAAAACTTTTGGCTCAAGAAGTTTTGGAGTACTCATGAATGCTTATCAACACTAATTAATCATGTTATTTCTAATCCGCAGGATATACCATCATTCCTAACTCAGGGAACCACTTATTTAATACCGAAGGATCAAAATAACACCCAAGATCCAGCAAAATATCGCCCAATTACTTGTCTTCCAACTTTGTATAAATTGGTCACATCCTGTGTAGCCCGGCGTATCTACCAACACTGTGCTCTGAACAATATCATAGAGCCTCAACAGAAAGGATGCGCTAAGGGTTCCATGGGTTGCAAAGAACAACTTATCATCGACTCAGTCATTTCTAATCAAGCATATTCCAAAAAGAGGAACCTATTTACTGCTTTTATTAATTACAAGAAGGCCTTTGATTCAGTGCCGCATGAATGGCTTATAGATATATTGAGAATATATAAAGTCGATGATAATATAGTGACCTTTTTACAACATATAATGACAGAGTGGAAAACTAGAATTCACCTTCAAATACCTGGTGAAAGTAACATCGAAACTGAAAATATCGCAATCAGCCGGGGCCTGTTTCAAGGAGATTCGTTGAGTCCTCTGTGGTTCTGTCTAGCTATGAACCCACTATCTCAGCTATTGAACTCCACAGATGCAGGTTTTAGCATCAAAAATAACAACAATGTGGTGGCGAAGCTTAATCATTTATTGTACATGGATGATTTGAAATTAATGGCTTCCACTCGAGACCAACTCGACGAGATGCTAAAAACTGTAGAAACTTTTTCTAATGATATTAGTATGCACTTTGGACTAGACAAGTGCCGTATTTTAAATATAGTCAGAGGAAAAGTACAGCCCGGAGGATTCGATATGCAAAATGGCCAGAACATCGAGGCCATGGGTGAAAACGATATGTATAAATATCTTGGAGTAAAGCAGGCGCGGAAAATTGACCATAAACAAATGAAAACAAAGATAACTACTGAGTTTATACGAAGGGTAAAACAGCTGCTTCGCTCACACCTTAACAGTAGAAATTTGTTTAAGTCACTAAACACCTACGCATGTTCCGCGCTTAGCTACTCATTTGGTATTGTTAAGTGGACAAAAACAGATATAGATGCTCTTCAGCGAAAAGTGCGAACACACCTCACAAAGGCACAAAAACACCATCCTAAAAGTGCAGTAGAAAGAACAACATTACCACGGAATCTAGGAGGAAGAGGACTTATGGATATAGGTGAGCAATTAGATAAACAAATTGCTAATTTAAGAACTTATTTTCAGATGCAGGCTGAGACATCTACTCTTCATCGCGCTATCTGCGCAGTAGATGACACAACACCGATCAAACTGAGGGAACCAGAAATGCGCATAAACCACCTTACCAAGGACGAAAAAGTGCGCGCCTGGATGGGTAAACCTCTGCACGGGCGGCATCCCAATGAGGTCAGCCAAGATTACGTCGACAATATAGCGTCGAACTACTGGTTGACATCAGGAAAGATGTTCCCTGAAACGGAAGGTTCATTACTGGCCATTCAGGATCAGGTTATACCAACGAGAAATTACCTGAAATATATCATCAAAGACCCTCAGGTTCAAAACGACAGATGCCGATATGGATGTCAAGCCCAAGAAACCATCCAACATCTTACAGGGGGCTGCCAGGCATTTGCTGCAACTGAATACAAGGAACGGCATGACGCAGTGGGAAAAATCCTTCATCAAGAGATAGCTATCAAGCTGGGACTTCTCCAAGCGGACCATCTCCCGTATTATCAATACGTCCCTGAGAGTATGCTTGAGGATGGCAACTACAAGCTATACTGGGACCGCACTGTGCTCACAGACCAAACAGTGGCACACAATAGACCAGATCTCGTACTAGTTAATAAATTAACAAGACAAACAACACTAATTGATGTGGCGATACCTAACAACAATAATCTACGTAGTAAATTCACTGAAAAGATCGCCAAGTACAGAGATCTAGAAATTCAAATACGAAGGCAATGGAGAATGCAAAGTACCCAGACGATACCGATTATCATGTCTACTACTGGAGTCATTCCGAAGACCCTCCTCGAAAGCATAAAAAAGCTGGGTCTGAATGAACATCTTTATAAGACCATGCAGAAAGCAGTACTACTCGCAACAGCCAGATGTGTACGGAAATTTTTGGGAGATACACCTGCATACCAAGTCACCTAGGGCTCGATAACACGGAAAGAGTCCCACCAGAGCTTAATCCTTTTGATACCGTAGGTATCTGGGATGAGTCAATTTTCCCCTTAGAGGGAGTGTGAGCCGTATGGCTAAATCTGGATAATAGTAATAATAATAACACGTTAAGATCAGAACACGATGGGGTACTAATAACGGAAGGACTGGTAACAGAATTGCACCCTGGGAAAAAAGACTTCTCGGAAAAATTGAATTACTGCGTAAGGACATTGGTCAAGTCACAGAATATATAAGAGGTGTAACAAGTAGAAAAGTCATTAAGAGAGCTGAAGAAATAGTGCGGAGCACTGCAAGACACTCGAGATACGATCCGGAAAATAACAGAGCTCAACAGTGTCTGGATACATTAAAACAAAAACTCTCCGTCTATTCAGGACGATTAAGAAGGTATAAAGTTAGTAACAACCGAAAATGTGACAATGCACTTTTTGAGAACTCTGAGAAGGCGTTTTACCGAAAACTCAATTCCACCGTAGAAAGTGTCGACAAGTCTTACCCAAGCCAAGAAGAAATTCATGAGTTTTGGGGAAATCAACTTTCCACACCAGCTGCTCTTAACAACAATGCTGGCTGGATAGAAGATACGACGCACAACTGTCACCACTACGTCACTGCTAACTACGAACCATTCACGACTGAAGAAGTCTCAAATGTCATCAAAGAGCTTCATAACTGGAAATCTCCTGGACCAGACGGAGTTCAGAACTTTTGGCTTAAAAAGTTTTGGAGTATTCATGAGTGCTTATCAACATTAATTAATCATGTTATTTCTAATCCGCAGGAATTACCATCATTTCTAACTCAGGGAACTACTTATTTAATACCCAAGGATCAAAATAACACCCAAGATCCATCCAAGTACCGCCCAATTACTTGTCTTCCAACTTTGTATAAATTGGTCACATCCTGTGTAACCCGGCGTATCTACCAACACTGTGCTCTAAACAATATCATAGAGCCTCAACAGAAAGGATGCGCTAAGGGTTCCATGGGTTGCAAAGAACAGCTTATCATCGACTCAGTCATTTCTAACCAGGCATTCACTAAAAAAAGGAACCTTTTTACTGCTTTTATTGACTATAAAAAGGCCTTTGATTCAGTACCGCATGAATGGCTAATAGATATATTGAAAATATACAAAGTCGATGATAACATAGTGACCTTTTTAAGGCATATAATGAGAGATTGGAAGACTAAAATTCACCTCCAAATACCTGGTGAAAACAATATCGAAACCGAAAATATCGCAATCAACCGGGGCCTGTTTCAAGGAGACTCGTTGAGTCCACTGTGGTTCTGTTTAGCTTTGAACCCCCTTTCCCAACTATTAAACTCCACTGACTCAGGTTTTAGCATTAGAAGCAATAATACTGTAGTAGCGAAGCTCAATCATCTGTTGTATATGGATGATTTGAAATTAATGGCTTCCACTCGAGAACACCTAGAAGAGATGCTAAAAACTGTAGAAACATTCTCTAATGATATTAGTATGCAGTTCGGTCTAGACAAGTGCCGTGTTTTGAATATAGTCAGAGGAAAGGTACAGCCCGGTGGATTCGATATGCAAAATGGCCAGAACATCGAGGCCATGGGCGATAACGATATGTACAAATATCTTGGAGTAAAGCAGGCGCGGAAAATTGACCATAAGCAAATGAAAACTGAGATAACAACTGAGTTTATAAGAAGGGTAAAACAACTGCTTCGTTCACAGCTTAACGGTAAAAATTTGTTTAAGGCACTGAACACCTACGCTTGTTCCGCGCTTAGCTATTCATTTGGTATTGTTAAGTGGACAAAAACGGATATAGAAAATCTTCAGCGAAAAGTACGAACACACCTCACAAAGGCACAAAAACACCACCCTAAAAGTGCAGTAGAACGAACGACATTACCCCGGTATTTAGGAGGAAGAGGACTTATGGATATAGGTGAGCAATTAGATAAACAGATTGCTAATTTAAGAACTTATTTTCAGATGCAGGCTGAGACATCTACTCTACACCGCGCAATTTGCGAAGTAGATGACACAACACCGATCAAACTGAGGGAACCAGAAATGCGCATAAACCACCTTACTAAGGATGAAAAACTGCGCACCTGGATGGGTAAACCTCTGCACGGGCGACATCCCAATGAGGTTAGCCAAGACTATGTCGACAATACAGCGTCGAACTATTGGTTGACATCAGGAAAGATGTTCCCTGAAACGGAGGGTTCATTACTGGCCATTCAGGATCAGGTTATACCAACCAGAAATTACCTGAAATATATCGTCAAAGACCCTCAGATTCAAAACGACAGATGCCGATATGGATGTCAAGCCCAAGAAACCATCCAACATATTACAGGGGGCTGCCAGGCATTTGCTGCAACTGAATACAAGGAACGGCATGACGCAGTGGGAAAAATCCTTCATCAAGAGATAGCTAACAAGCTTGGACTTCTCCAAACGGACCATCTTCCATATTATCAATACGTCCCTGAGAGTATGCTTGAGGATGGCAACTACAAGCTATACTGGGACCGCAGTGTGCTCACAGACCAAACAGTGGCACATAATAGACCAGATCTCGTACTAGTTAATAAATTAACAAGACAAACAACACTAATTGATGTGGCGATACCTAACAACAATAATCTACGTAGTAAATTTACTGAAAAGATCGCCAAGTATAGAGATCTGGAAATTCAAATACGGAGACAATGGAGAATGCAAAGTACCCAGACGATACCTATTGTTATGTCTACTACTGGAGTCATTCCGAAGACCCTCCTCGAAAGCATAAAAAAGCTGGGTCTCAATGAACATATCTATAAGACCATGCAGAAAGCTGTACTACTTGCGACGGCCAGAAGTGTAAGAAAATTTTTGGGAGATACACCTGCATTCCAAGTCACCTAGGGCTCGATAACACGGAAAGAGTCCCACCAGAGCTCAATCCTTTTGATACCGTAGGTATCTGGGATGAGTCAATTTTCCCCTCAGAGGGAGTGTGAGCCGTATGGCTAAATCTGGATAATAATAATAATAATAATAAGTTACAGAATATGGAGTTACAGAATATGTAAGAGGTGTAACAAGTAGAAAGGTCATTAAGAGAGCTGAAGAAATAATGCGGAGCACTGCAAGACACTCGAGATACGATCCAGAAAATAACACAGCCCAACAGTGTCTGGATACATTAAAACAAAAACTCTCCGTCTATTCAGGACGATTAAGAAGGTATAAAGTTAGTAACAACCGAAAATGTGACAATGCACTTTTTGAGAACTCTGAGAAGGTGTTCTACCGAAAACTCAATTCCACCGTAGAAAGTGTCGACAAGTCTTACCCAAGCCAAGAAGAAATTCATGAGTTTTGGGGAAATCAACTTTCCACGCCAGCTGTTTTTAACAACAATGCTTGCTGGATAGAAGATACGACGCACAACTGTCACCACTACGTCACTGCTAACTACGAACCATTCACGACTGAAGAAGTCTCAAATGTCATCAAAGAGCTTCATAACTGGAAATCTCCTGGACCAGACGGAGTCCAGAACTTCTGGCTTAAAAAGTTTTGGAGTATTCATGAGTGCTTATCAACATTAATTAATCATGTTATTTCTAATCCGCAGGAATTACCATCATTTCTAACTCAGGGAACTACTTATTTAATACCCAAGGATCAAAATAACACCCAAGATCCATCCAAGTACCGCCCAATTACTTGTCTTCCAACTTTGTATAAATTGGCCACATCCTGTGTAACCCGGCGTATCTACCAACATTGTGCTCTAAACAATATCATAGAGCCTCAACAGAAAGGATGCGCTAAGGGTTCCATGGGTTGCAAAGAACAGCTTATCATCGACTCAGTCATTTCTAACCAGGCATTCACTAAAAAAAGGAACCTTTTTACTGCTTTTATTGACTATAAAAAGGCCTTTGATTCAGTACCGCATGAATGGCTAATAGATATATTGAAAATATACAAAGTCGATGACAACATAGTGACCTTTTTAAGGCATATAATGAGAGATTGGAAGACTAAAATTCACCTCCAAATACCTGGTGAAAACAATATCGAAACCGAAAATATCGCAATCAACCGGGGCCTATTTCAAGGAGACTCGTTGAGTCCATTGTGGTTCTGTTTAGCTTTGAACCCCCTTTCCCAGCTATTAAACTCCACTGACTCAGGTTTTAGCATTAAAAGCAATAATACTGTGGTAGCGAAGCTCAATCATCTGTTGTATATGGATGATTTGAAATTAATGGCTTCCACTCGAGAACACCTAGAAGAGATGCTAAAAACTGTAGAAACATTCTCTAATGATATTAGTATGGAGTTCGGTCTAGACAAGTGCCGTGTTTTGAATATAGTCAGAGGAAAGGTACAGCCCGGTGGATTCGATATGCAAAATGGCCAGAACATCGAGGCCATGGGCGACAACGATATGTACAAATATCTTGGAGTAAAGCAGGCGCGGAAAATTGACCATAAGCAAATGAAAACTGAGATAACTACTGAGTTTATAAGAAGGGTAAAACAGCTGCTTCGTTCACAGCTTAACAGTAAAAATTTGTTTAAGGCACTAAACACCTACGCTTGTTCCGCGCTTAGCTATTCATTTGGTATTGTTAAGTGGACAAAAACGGATATAGAAAATCTTCAGCGAAAAGTACGAACACACCTCACAAAGGCACAAAAACACCACCCTAAAAGTGCAGTGGAACGAACGACATTACCCCGGTATTTAGGAGGAAGAGGGCTTATGGATATAGGTGAGCAATTAGATAAACAAATTGCTAATTTAAGAACTTATTTTCAGATGCAGGCTGAGACATCTACTCTACACCGCGCCATTTGCGCAGTAGATGACACAACACCGATCAAACTGAGGGAACCAGAAATGCGCTTAAACCACCTTACTAAGGACGAAAAACTGCGCGCCTGGATGGGTAAACCTCTGCACGGGCGACATCCCAATGAGGTCAGCCAAGACTATGTCGACAATACAGCGTCGAACTATTGGTTGACATCAGGAAAGATGTTCCCTGAAACGGAGGGTTCATTACTGGCCATTCAGGATCAGGTTATACCAACCAGAAATTACCTGAAATATATCGTCAAAGACCCTCAGGTTCAAAACGACAGATGCCGATATGGATGTCAAGCCCAAGAAACCATCCAACATATTACAGGGGGCTGCCAAGCATTTGCTGCAACTGAATATAAGGAACGGCATGACGCAGTGGGAAAAATCCTTCATCAAGAGATAGCTAACAAGTTGGGACTTCTCCAAACGGACCATCTCCCATATTATCAATACGTTCCTGAGAGTATGCTTGAGGATGGCAACTACAAGCTATACTGGGACCGCAGTGTGCTCACAGACCAAACAGTGGCACATAATAGACCAGATCTCGTACTAGTTAATAAATTAACAAGACAAACAACACTAATTGATGTGGCGATACCTAACAACAATAATCTACGTAGTAAATTTACTGAAAAGATCGTCAAGTATAGAGATCTGGAAATTCAAATACGGAGACAATGGAGAATGCAAAGTACCCAGACGATACCTATTGTTATATCTACTACTGGAGTCATTCCGAAGACCCTCCTCGAAAGCATAAAAAAGCTGGGTCTCAATGAGCATCTTTATAAGACCATGCAGAAAGCTGTACTACTTGCGACGGCCAGAAGTGTACGAAAATTTTTGGGAGATACACCTGCATTCCAAGTCACCTAGGGCTCGATAACACGGAAAGAGTCCCACCAGAGCTCAATCCTTTTGATACCGTAGGTATCTGGGATGAGTCAATTTTCCCCTTAGAGGGAGTGTGAGCCGTATGGCTAAATCTGGATAATAATAATAATCAGGCGCGGCCCCCTGCGAATGGGGGATGCTTTCTGGGTATTCGTAGCGCCAGTACCCAGAGAGTAGCAGGGATACTTGCCGTGGAACAAAAACTGACACCTGGCAGTAGGTATAAAATGCACACCCATGAGAATGGAGAATAATAATGTATGTTTAGGATCGCTGCCTGGGGATCGCCAGGGCACGTCTGGAGCCGGCGCTGGACGTGACAGCATGCGGGACGTCGGTGGCAGGGTGTTGAGGAGGCGGGCCCCTGTCATACAATCAGCTACAGCCCAACCACAACCACAACCACAAGCGAGCCAAACAACAACAAGAGCTCCACCAGCCGAAGGTGCTGCGCTGGATCATCAGCCGGCGCTCACTCAAGCGGGACGGCCGAGGCAGCGCATGAAATGGACTGTGTCCATTAATGAAAACATTTTGCGCTTCTACTACAAGGTGACAAACCTCGGCCAAGAAACAATCGGCTACCGACAACAGCTGTATGCCGAATTTTGCAGGACGTACCCAGATATTCAAGTATCGGAGCAACGAGTATCAGACCAATACCGGGTAATTATAAGAAACAACCTTATCCCAGAGACTAGACGCAATATCATCAGAAGCGAAGTCGAACGGGAGATTCCTAACGATGTTTTAATTGAAGATCAAGTCCCCAATGAAGTTCATGAGCAGATTCCTGAGCTTGCCATACAAGAAACTCAACCTGACAATACAGAGCAGGAAAACAACGAGCTACATGATAACCTAGTAAGCGAAATGGCACGTGCTGTACAGGAGTTTAATGGAACGAACCCACTTAGCAGACCACCGCTACCACGAATAAACTCTTGTAAGAAACTAGGGGCGCTGTTACAAATTGTGAACACTGAAGTCCTACCCAATTATGTCGTAGAAGCCCACACATTAGAATATTTGCACATGCTAATCTACTGTGCAGCAACAGCAATTGCTAATGTAATGGGCGTTAAGATCAGAACACGACGGGGTACTAACAACGGAAGGACTGGTAACAGAATTGCGCCCTGGGAAAAAAGACTGCTCGGAAAGATTGAATTGCTGCGTAGGGATATTGGTCAAGTCACAGAATATATACGAGGTGTAAGAAGTACAAGAGTCATCAGGAGAGCTGAAGAAATAATACGGAATACTGCAAGACACTCAAGATACGATCCAGAAAACAACACAGCCCAACAGTGCCTGGATACATTAAAACAAAGACTCTCAGTTTATTCAGGACGACTAAGAAGGTACAAAGTGAGTAACAACCGAAAATCCGACAATGCCCTTTTTGAGACTGCTGAGAAGGCGTTCTATCGGAAACTCAATTCCACCGTAGAAAATCTCGATAAGTCTTACCCAAGCCAAGAAGAAATTCATGAGTTTTGGGGAAATCAACTTTCCACACCAGCTGCTCTTAACAACAATGCTGGATGGATAGAAGATGCGGCACAGAACTGCCAACACTACACTACTACTCTCTACGAACCCTTCACCACTGAAGAAGTCTCAAATATCATCAAAGAGCTTCATAACTGGAAATCTCCTGGACCAGACGGAGTTCAAAACTTTTGGCTCAAGAAGTTCTCGAGTGCTCATGAATGCTTATCAACACTAATTAATCATGTTATTTCTAATCCGCAGGATATACCATCATTCCTAACTCAGGGAACCACTTATTTAATACCGAAGGATCAAAATAACACCCAAGATCCAGCAAAATACCGCCCAATTACTTGCCTTCCAACTTTGTATAAATTGGTCACATCCTGTGTAGCCCGGCGTATCTACCAACACTGTGCTCTGAACAATATCATAGAGCCTCAACAGAAAGGATGCGCTAAGGGTTCCATGGGTTGCAAAGAACAACTTATCATCGACTCAGTCATTTCTAATCAAGCATATTCCAAAAAGAGGAATCTATTTACTGCTTTTATTGATTACAAGAAGGCCTTTGATTCAGTGCCGCATGAATGGCTTATAGATATATTGAGAATATATAAAGTCGATGATAATATAGTGACCTTTTTACAACATATAATGACAGAGTGGAAAACTAGAATTCACCTACAAATACCTGGTGAAAGTAACATCGAAACTGAAAATATCGTAATCAGCCGGGGCCTGTTTCAAGGAGATTCGTTGAGTCCTCTGTGGTTCTGTCTAGCTATGAACCCACTATCTCAGCTATTGAACTCCTCAGATGCAGGTTTTAGCATCAAAAATAACAACAATGTGGTGGCGAAGCTTAATCATTTATTGTACATGGATGATTTGAAATTAATGGCTTCCACTCGAAACCAACTCGACGAGATGCTAAAAACTGTAGAAACTTTTTCTAATGATATTAATATGCACTTCGGACTAGATAAGTGTCGTATTTTAAATATAGTCAGAGGAAAAGTACAGCCCGGAGGATTCGATATGCAAAGTGGCCAGAACATCGAGGCCATGGGTGAAAACGATATGTATAAATATCTTGGAGTAAAGCAAGCGCGGAAAATTGACCATAAACAAATGAAAACAGAGATAACTACTGAGTTTATACGAAGGGTAAAACAGCTGCTTCGCTCACACCTTAACAGTAGAAATTTGTTTAAGGCACTAAACACCTACGCATGTTCCGCGCTTAGCTACTCATTTGGTATTGTAAAGTGGACAAAAACAGATATAGAAGCTCTCCAGCGAAAAGTACGAACACACCTCACAAAGGCACAAAAACACCATCCTAAAAGTGCAGTAGAAAGAACAACATTACCACGGAATCTAGGAGGAAGAGGACTTATGGATATAGGTGAGCAATTAGATAAACAAATTGCTAATTTAAGAACTTATTTTCAGATGCAGGCTGAGACATCTACTCTACATCGCGCTATCTGCGCAGTAGATGACACAACACCGATCAAACTGAGGGAACCAGAAATGCGCATAAACCACCTTACTAAGGACGAAAAAGTGCGCGCCTGGATGGGTAAACCTCTGCACGGGCGACATCCCAATGAAGTCAGCCAAGATTATGTCGACAATATAGCGTCGAACTACTGGTTGACATCAGGAAAGATGTTCCCTGAGACGGAGGGTTCATTACTGGCCATTCAGGATCAGGTTATACCAACCAGAAATTACCTGAAATATATCATCAAAGACCCTCAGGTTCAAAACGACAGATGCCGATATGGATGTCAAGCCCAAGAAACCATCCAACATCTTACAGGGGGCTGCCAGGCATTTGCTGCAACTGAATACAAGGAACGGCATGACGCAGTGGGAAAAATCCTTCATCAAGAGATAGCTATCAAGCTGGGACTTCTCCAAACAGAGCATCTCCCGTATTATCAATACGTCCCTGAGAGTATGCTTGAGGATGGCAACTACAAGCTATACTGGGACCGCACTGTGCTCACAGACCAAACAGTGGCACATAATAGACCAGATCTCGTACTAGTTAATAAATTAACAAGACAAACAACACTAATTGATGTGGCGATACCTAACAACAATAATCTACGTAGTAAATTTACTGAAAAGATCGCCAAGTACAGAGATCTAGAAATTCAAATACGGAGGCAATGGAGAATGCAAAGTACCCAGACGATACCGATTATTATGTCTACTACTGGAGTCATTCCGAAGACCCTCCTCGAAAGCATAAAAAAGCTGGGTCTGAATGAACATCTTTATAAGACCATGCAGAAAGCTGTACTACTCGCGACGGCCAGATGCGTACGAACATTTCTGGGAGATACACCTGCATTCCAAGTCACCTAGGGCTCGATAACACGGAAAGAGTCCCACCAGAGCTCAATCCTTTTGATACCGTAGGTATCTGGGATGAGTCAATTTTCCCCTTAGAGGGAGTGTGAGCCGTATGGCTAAATCTGGATAATAATAATAATAATAATAATAATAACAACAAGAACAACAACCACAAGCGAGCCAAACAACAGCAAGAGCTCCACTCGCTGAAGGTGCTGCGCCGGAACATCAGCCGGCGCTCACTCAAGCGGGACGACCGAGGCAGCGCATGAAATGGACTGTGTCCATTAACGAAAGCATTTTGCGCTTCTATTATAAGGTGACAAACCTCGGTCAAGAAACGATCGGCTACAGACAACAGCTGTATGCCGAATTTTGCAGGGAGTACCCAGATATTCAAGTATCGGAGCAAAGAGTATCAGATCAATACCGGGTAATCGTAAGAAACAACCTTATCCCAGAGACTAGACGCAATACGATCAAAAGCGAAGTCGAACGGGAGATTAATAACCAAGAGCTAGTTTTAGATCAAGTCCCTAATGAAATCCTTGATGAGCAGATTCCTGAGATTCCCATACCAGAAACTCAACCTGACAATACACAGCAGGAAAACAACGAGTTGCGCGATAGTCTAGAGAACGAAATGGCTCGTGCCGTACAAGAGTTTAATGGAACAAATCCACTTAGCAGACCACCGCTACCACGAATAAACTCTTGTAAGAAACTAGGTGCCCTGTTACAAATTGTGAATACTGAAGTCCTACCCAATTATGTCGTAGAAGCCCACACATTGGAGTATCTGCATATGCTAATCTACTGTGCAGCTACAGCAATTGCCAATGTAATGGGCGTTAAGATCAGAACACGACGGGGTACTAATAACGGAAGGACTGGTAACAGAATTGCACCCTGGGAAAAAAGACTTCTCGGAAAAATTAAATTACTGCGTAGGGATATTGGTCAAGTCACAGAATATATAAGAGGTGTTACAAGTAGAAAAGTCATTAAAAGAGCTGAAGAAATAATGCGGAGCACTGCAAGACACTCGAGATACGATCCAGAAA
Organism: Diabrotica virgifera virgifera; assembly: GCF_917563875.1. Taxonomy (NCBI): domain Eukaryota; kingdom Metazoa; phylum Arthropoda; class Insecta; order Coleoptera; family Chrysomelidae; genus Diabrotica; species Diabrotica virgifera. Next base: position 22,496,337 of record NC_065447.1, on the reverse strand, counting down.
ATAACACAGCCCAACAGTGTCTGGATACATTAAAACAAAAACTCTCCGTCTATTCAGGACGATTAAGAAGGTATAAAGTTAGTAACAGCCGAAAATGTGACAATGCACTTTTTGAGAACTCTGAGAAGGCGTTCTACCGAAAACTCAATTCCACCGTAGAAAGTGTCGACAAGTCTTACCCAAGCCAAGAAGAAATTCATGAGTTTTGGGGAAATCAACTTTCCACACCAGCTGCTTTTAACAACAATGCTGGCTGGATAGAAGATACGACGCACAACTGTCACCACTACGTCACTGCTAACTACGAACCATTCACGACTGAAGAAGTCTCAAATGTCATCAAAGAGCTTCATAACTGGAAATCTCCTGGACCAGACGGAGTTCAGAACTTCTGGCTTAAAAAGTTTTGGAGTATTCATGAGTGCTTATCAACATTAATTAATCATGTTATTTCTAATCCGCAGGAATTACCATCATTTCTAACTCAGGGAACTACTTATTTAATACCCAAGGATCAAAATAACACCCAAGATCCATCCAAGTACCGCCCAATTACTTGTCTTCCAACTTTGTATAAATTGGTCACATCCTGTGTAACCCGGCGTATCTACCAACACTGTGCTCTAAACAATATCATAGAGCCTCAACAGAAAGGATGCGCTAAGGGTTCCCTGGGTTGCAAAGAACAGCTTATCATCGACTCAGTCATTTCTAACCAGGCATTCATTAAAAAAAGAAACCTTTTTACTGCTTTTATTGACTATAAAAAGGCCTTTGATTCAGTACCGCATGAATGGCTAATAGATATATTGAAAATATACAAAGTAGATGATAACATAGTGACCTTTTTAAGGCATATAATGAGAGATTGGAAGACTAAAATTCACCTCCAAATACCTGGTGAAAACAATATCGAAACCGAAAATATCGCAATCAACCGGGGCCTATTTCAAGGAGACTCGTTGAGTCCATTGTGGTTCTGTTTAGCTTTGAACCCCCTTTCCCAACTATTAAACTCCACTGACTCAGGTTTTAGCATTAAAAGCAATAATACTGTGGTAGCGAAGCTCAATCATCTGTTGTATATGGATGATTTGAAATTAATGGCTTCCACTCGAGAACACCTAGAAGAGATGCTAAAAACTGTAGAAACATTTTCTAATGATATTAGTATGCAGTTCGGTCTAGACAAGTGCCGTGTTTTGAATATAGTCAGAGGAAAGGTACAGCCCGGTGGATTCGATATGCAAAATGGCCAGAACATCGAGGCCATGGGCGACAACGATATGTACAAATATCTTGGAGTAAAGCAGGCGCGGAAAATTGACCATAAGCAAATGAAAACTGAGATAACTACTGAGTTTATAAGAAGGGTAAAACAGCTGCTTCGTTCACAGCTTAACAGTAAAAATTTGTTTAAGGCACTAAACACCTACGCTTGTTCCGCGCTTAGCTATTCATTTGGTATTGTTAAGTGGACAAAAACGGATATAGAAAATCTTCAGCGAAAAGTACGAACACACCTCACAAAGGCACAAAAACACCACCCTAAAAGTGCAGTAGAACGAACGACATTACCCCGGTATTTAGGAGGAAGAGGACTTATGGATATAGGTGAGCAATTAGATAAACAAATTGCTAATTTAAGAACTTATTTTCAGATGCAGGCTGAGACATCTACTCTACATCGCGCTATCTGCGCAGTAGATGACACAACACCGATCAAACTGAGGGAAGCAGAACTACGCATAAACCACCTTACTAAGGACGAAAAAGTGCGCGCCTGGATGGGTAAACCTTTGCACGGGCGACATCCCAATGAGGTCAGCCAAGATTATGTCGACAATATAGCGTCGAACTACTGGTTGACATCAGGAAAGATGTTCCCTGAAACGGAGGGTTCATTACTGGCCATTCAGGATCAGGTTATACCAACCAGAAACTACCTGAAATATATCATCAAAGACCCTCAGGTTCAAAACGACAGATGCCGATATGGATGTCAAGCCCAAGAAACCATCCAACATCTTACAGGGGGCTGCCAGGCATTTGCTGCAACTGAATACAAGGAACGGCATGACGCAGTGGGAAAAATCCTTCATCAAGAGATAGCTATCAAGCTGGGACTTCTCCAAACGGACCATCTCCCGTATTATCAATACGTCCCTGAGAGTATGCTTGAGGATGGCAACTACAAGCTATACTGGGACCGCACTGTGCTCACAGACCAAACAGTGGCACATAATAGACCAGATCTCGTACTAGTTAATAAATTAACAAGACAAACAACACTAATTGATGTGGCGATACCTAACAACAATAATCTACGTAGTAAATTCACTGAAAAGATCGCCAAGTACAGAGATCTAGAAATTCAAATACGAAGGCAATGGAGAATGCAAAGTACCCAGACGATACCTATTGTTATATCTACTACTGGAGTCATTCCGAAGAACCTCCTCGAAAGCATAAAAAGGCTGGGTCTAAATGAACATCTTTACAAGACCATGCAGAAAGCTGTACTACTCGCAACGGCCAGATGTGTACGAAAATTTTTGGGAGATACACCTGCATACCAAGTCACCTAGGGCTCGATAACACGGAAAGAGTCCCACCAGAGCTCAATCCTTTTGATACCGTAGGTATCTGGGATGAGTCAATTTTCCCCTTAGAGGGAGTGTGAGCCGTATGGCTAAATCTGGATAATAATAATAATAATGACTTTATTGCTTTTTTTCAAAAAAAAATACAAACTGGACAAACAGTAATAATTATAATAAAGCAAAAGGCGACGTTCGCTCTTAGATGATGTTCCTAGAAACACCAGCTAAGAAGCGCTCTTCCACGTAACCGCAATAAATTAAGTCAATTCAAAATAAATATCAGTGCCTAAAAATCAAATAGTAAAGTCACTACGCGTAACACATTACTTAGAGGTTGATATTTTGTATCTTCATTAAGGGCCTTAATAGGTCGTGCCGGTAAAAAAAGTGAATTTAAAAAAATTATATCTCGAAAACTAAAAATTATTTTTATTTATAATTGGAACATGTAAAAGTATAGTACTTAAGGTACTCTCAAAAAAAATTTCAGCCAAAAATATTCATTTTTGTAGACTTCACTGCAATTTTTCGACAACAGCCCTTTTTTGCGGTGGGCAGCATAACTAAGTCCAGTCTCATCTGAAATCAAAAAATCAAAAAGTTTCTTGTAGTTTATATCTCTGGCTAGTGAATGAACGAAGGAATTAAAAAAAATGAAATTTGAAGATTTTACATAAGTTTAAACACATTTTCGACCCCAATTTTTCTCATTTTTTCAAAAATGACCATTTTTAAAGTAGTTTTTTTATTAAAACAAAAACAACTTCACCTAATCAAAATTCCTTCGTTCATTCACTAGCCAGAGGTATAAACTACAAGAAACTTTTTGATTTTTTGATTTCAGTTGTGGGAGCATGCCAAATAGAATTCTATTTTAGTGACGTCACGTTACCTTGCAACCGTCGATTCTCCCATTATGAAATTGTATTTTGTGACGTCAGCAAGATAGAATACTATTTGGCGTGCTCTGGGCCCAGATGAGACTGGACTTGGTTATGCTGCCCACCGCAAAAAAGGGCTGTTGTCGAAAAATTGCAGTCAACTCTACAAAAATGAATATTTTTGGCTAAAAATTATTTTGAGAGTACCTTAAGTAATATACTTTTACATGTTCCAATTATAAATAAAAATAATTTTTAGTTTTCGAGATATAATTTTTTTAAAAGTCACTTTTTTTACCCGCAAGACCTATGTAACCCTGTACTTTAAAGGCTTCATATGGTTCTATCCAGGAAGCTATCTCTACTGTATTTGCCATAAAATTTATTTTTTGGAACAATTTGTCGAATTAAATACTTCGATTGCCTTTTAAAAGATCTCCAGATTTACATGTTTTTCTCCGATTTTTAAAACAATTTTCGATAAAGTTCAATAATTTAAAATAAGTGCTCGCTTTATAAGTTTTAGAACCCAACCGTCGAGTTGAAGCTGCACAGGTCAGGCGTCGCGTTTGTTGATGTATACACACAAGTTTTAGCTCAGGCATGTACCGTTCTAAATATAGCTATAACTTGCTTTCGTTTTCAAATTTCTTAATAAATTGAATCTGAATAAAATGATCCTACTAAGGAATGTTTTTGCGTAAAAAAAAAACAAAAATCAATTTCTTGAAAATGTAGAAAAAGTCCCCTTAATTACGATTTTTGTCGATGACTCTGTATAAGAATCAGATACGATTTTGTACCTTTTTATATATTTGCTTTGATGTAATTATAAAAAACGGGATACTTACAGGCTATTTTCAACTTGGCCACATTGGATAAAAGAGCTCCTGCTCGGTTTTTGACCAAACAGCGATATTCTCCCACGTATTCGACGTCCGAATTTTTGCTCGAACTAACTTTCGGAATATACAGATCTCCATTATCGCGAACGATTCGATTGGAGTCATCCTCGAGAATTTTCTCTTCATTGTGGAACCAAGTGTACTGAAAAATATAAATATACGATTGAAAAGCGGCTTTTACAGGAATACGAAAAGGGTGGGTTGGAAAAGGCATTCTTGTGCTTTAAATAACTATAAAGGATACGTGAGTTTGATATATCCTGCGTGGGAAATAAGAATTATAAAGAAAGGAAAAAAGTCAAAGGTTCACCACTAGCTATCTAACGTTATGAACGTCACATCTGTATTAACTTATATTTAAATAATTATTTTATTCCAATTTCGTTTGAATTTGTTAATTTCTTAACATTCTGTTTTTTACTATTTTTTTTTTCAAAAAAATCTCTGTCTTTCTTTTTCATAAGCTAAATATTGTATCTTTACCTTGTCCGTATTCAAAAGATAGCTAATTTAACCAGAGTTCTATGCCTCTGTACCATACTTCATTTGTCAGTTGGCAACCTATGAATTCCCTTCCCTTGATTCTGTCATGTTAAGTCAATGCAATTCAACATGGTAGGAAAATGTTTTATAAAATATTATTTCTATTTAAGGCAGTGTCTCCCCGAAAATTTCATTTATTTCAACTATAATCTCTTGGGGTAAGTATTTTACTTTGATTTATGATAAATACATGCATATGATTAGTTAATTTTATGCTTTATTTGTCCCAATCTAAATTTCCATTGTTCATATTTTCGATTAAGACTAGCTGAGAGATTAAGTAAGGCGAAGCGATAACCGTAGGCTCCCATCTTCTTCTTAAGGTGTCTTCTCCATTACTTAAGGTTGGCTATAACTAGAGCAAATTGCTTTTTATCTTGAGCTGTTCTTAGTATCGAATGTGTGTCCATGCCTGTCCAGTCTCTTACGTTCTTCAGCCAGGAGCCTTTTCTTCTTCCTGGACATCTTCTTCCTTACACTGTCCCTTCCATTATGAGTCGTAAAATGTTGTATCTTTCTCATCTATAAATATGTCCTAGATAACTCGTTTTTCTGTTTTTTACAATATTTAGGAGCTCTCTCTCAGTCCCCATTCTTCTCAGCACCTCGTTGTTGGTCACGTGCTTTATCCAAGAAATCTTCAGCATTCTTCGAGAAATCCACATCTCAAAGGCTTCTATACGCCTCATACTATTTCCACTCTTTGAAAACTCCTTCCATTCCACTCGGTATACCAATATGAAATAAATGGCCCAGGCTCCCATGGTTAGAGTATTATTCATTCACTTTCCAATTATTTGTGGTAGTCCTAACGGTACACAGTGGCGCCCAACGTGGGGATGAATACTTTCGAATTTTTACCGGTTTGCGGTTTATATGTAGGGGAGCGCATGTCGTATCCATTTGAGCAGCTACACGGAGCACCAACGTATGGATACGTACCTTAACATAATTACCTCTCCTAATTCATTTGAATCACACCTATAGATGGGCGGATCTGTGAAAAAAGGTCTATTTTTGTATGTTCGAGGTGGCATTCGGATTTTTCCAGGTCAAGTTAGGTAACAACTTCAACAATAATAATTGACTTATGCTCCTTCCCAAATATGTCCGAAACATTAATAAAAAAATTAAAGTATTTAAAAATATCGAAAAACATCGATTTTTTTCTACTTTCTTTGCTTATAACTTTTTTTTTTTTTTTTATTTAAATTAACGTGCATGTGACATCTATGGTCATTAGAACGAGTAGTAGTTAACATAAGTAAAAAAAGATCAGTTAACAATAATTATATTTTGTTTAACAGTTGATTCTTCTCGAGGAATTTGATAACCTTGTTGATTTGGTCTGTACTGTTGAGGACATCTTTGAAGTTAGGACTAATACCAAGCTGTTGGCGTTCTTTGGCATAAAAAGGACAGTCACTAAGTATATGTCTGATCCGGAGAGAAGTATTGCAGTGTTGACATTTTGGTAGTGGAGATGATGTCATCAAATAGCCATGTGTTAGATGGGTATGTCCTATACGCAGTCTTCGTACGATTGCCATGTTTTTCCGAGATAAACTAGGGCAGGTAAATCGGTTCACTGAGGGCTTACGTTTCATGCAGCACTGAAGTAATTTTATTCCAGTGAATTTGCCAGGTGGATAGAGTGTGCTTCTTCAGTCTGGCTTTTAGATCATTGCAGATTTGTACATTAAGTATGGTATCCATCGATGATGCAGCTTTTTTGGCAAGGCAATCGGCTTTTTCGTTACCACTAATGCCAACATGGGATGGTACCCATAATAAAGTGACTTTTGTATTTTAATTTATAAGAAGCTGATAAATGTCATGAATATCTTGGACAAGAGGATGGTTGGTGGTTATAGTATTGATGGAGTGTATAGATGAAAGTGAATCAGTACATATGGCTATGTGTGTGTTTGGATATTTTTGAGCATGTTTGAAAGCACACAAGATAGCTAGCAGTTCGCCAGTGTGAATACTACACCAAGGAGAAATTTTACAGAGTTCGATAGGCTGTTGAAGACTAGTTAGAGAATATCCAGCTCCACTTTCAGATTTTGACGCGTCAGTGTAAAGAACTGTTATATTTACTTTTGTTTATGAGTTCTAGGAAGAGATTTCTTAATGTGTTAACACTGACATCTTCCTTGTTAAATTTGGTGAGGGACAAATCATGCTGAGGTAGTAGGTTGGTCCAATAGGGATTATTGGAGAATGGTAGAGTTCTGGTTTCAGACAAATTTATATCTTTTAATAACGGCTGTAGAAGATGAGGAAAAGGGTGTATAATTAAGTTACAAGGTGCATTGTTATGATGTTGATGTAATGATGTAATTAAAGGATACACTGGATTGGAGGGATTGGAAGAAATTGCAGCAGCAGCATAGGAGGAAAGCAGGTATTCCCGTCTAAGCCACAGGGGAGGCTCATTAGCTTCACAGTAAAGACTTTCTGCCGGACTGGAACGAAATGCTCCAAGACATAAGCGGATAGCCGTTGTGTGCACTGTATTTAGTGAATTTAGGTTTGACTTAGATGCAGACATATAGATGAAACATCCATAGTCAAGCTTGGAACGGATTAGTGATCTGTAAACTTTTAGTAGCGTTGTTTCATCCGCACCCCAATGATAATGTGATAGTGTTTTAATTAGCTTATAACTTTAAAACGATTCATTTTGGAACAAAGTCGTAAGGAAATAAAATAAAGATAATTGAATTTTGTATGATAAACGACTGGTTAAAAATGTCTTAAATTATTACCCTTTCTGCAAAATAGCAATAAATACAAAATAAGGGGGCAAAATATGCCTGTTTTTATTCTATGTTTTTCAACCACTTTGGTTGTACTAAGAACTTTCGTAATTCGCTTAAAAAATTTTTACAACATACTTAAATCGTTCACCAAATTTCATTAAAATCGACCTGATAGATTTTGCAGAATAATTTTGCAATCTAATTTTTTTAAGTTCAAATTTTTTAAAAAGTTTTTGAAGAAAAAGTAGACCATTTAGAAGTTTGCTATTTTTTTTTTAAATATAAAGAAGTTCTCTACCTTTCTAATACACTTAATAGAATTAAAATCGGATAATTTAAGCAGCCTCAGTACTGTTTTAAAGTTATAAATAATTTTTTGGCTTATAAACAAATACAGTCAGAACGTTTGAGTTGGCATAAATTCATTTTCTCGAGAATAGGCGTCTCTGGAGATAAATCCCGAAATAGGTCGATTTTTATTTTTAAATTCTAATTTTTTGGTATATATATCATACTAGTGACGTCATCCATCTGGGCGTGATGACTTAATCGATGATTTTCTTAAATGAGAATAGGTGCCGTGTGATAGCTCAATCGAAAGGCTATTCAATTTTGTATTAACTAATATAAACATTAACATAACTATTTATACAGGGTTTGAATTATAAAAATTTTTTTGAATTAAATTAGTTCCAATATTTAGATTAACTAGTATGATATTTATGCCAAAAAATTATAATTTAAAAATAAAAATCAATATGTTTCGGAATTTATCTCCAGAGTCTCCCATTCTCGAGAAAATTAATTTATTCCAACTCAAACGTTCTCACTGTATTTGTTTATAAGCCAAAATATTGTTTATAAATTTAAAACAGTGCTGAGGCCGCTTAAATAATCCGATTTTAATTATGTAAAGTGTATTAGATAGGTAGAGAACCTCTTTATATGTAAAGAAAATTAGCAAACTTCTAAATGGTCTACTTTTTGTTCAGAAAGTTTTAAAAAATTTTAGATTGCAAAATTATTATGCAAAATCTATTAGGTCGATTTTAATGAAATTTGGTGGACGGTTTAAGTATGCTGTAAGAATTTTCTAAGTCAATTATGAAGGTTCTAAGTGCAACTAAAGTGGGTGAAAAACATTGAATAAAAACAGTCTTTTTTTGTCCCCTTATTTTCTATTTATTGCCATTTTGCAGAAAGGGTAATAATTTAAGACATTTTAAACCAGTCGTATATTATACAAAATTCAATTATAGTCGGTTCGCTAAACTCAGTCACAACTGGCTAGTGATTCTAGTAGGTAATTTTTTATTTTTTGCCAATTTTGCAAAAATTGGCAAAATTACTAACTACTTAGTAATTATTAACTATTTAGTAATTATTTTTTTGCCAATTTTTCCAAATTGGCAAAATTACTTACTAAAATCACTAGCCAGTTGTGTCTGAGTTTAGCGAACCGACTATATCTTTATTTTCTTTCCCTACGTCTTTCTTCCAAAATGAATCGTTTTAAAGTTATATGCAATAAAAGTAAAAAAAAAAAACGATATTTTTCGAAATTTTTAAATATTTAAATTTTTTTATTAATGTTCCGGGCATATTTGGGAAGGAGCATAAGTCAATTATAATTATTGAAGTTGTCACATAACTTTATCCGCAAAAATCCGAATGCCACCTCTCACATCCACCTCAAAACAGATCCGTCCTGGTCTACTATTCTTTCACGGTTTTTGCTCTACATTTTAAAGAACCGCTGGATTGACATGAACTTTGGCATACGCATAGCTTACATGTCAAAGAAAAAAAGTGATATTGTGCCGATGTGTGCTTTTGCCCTGGGGGTGACTTTCACCCCCTCTTGGGGGTGAAAAAATATATCTCCAAAATAAGTCCGAAAATGGGTAAACTGACTAATTTTAAGTAACTTTTGTTCTATAGAGCTTTTTCGCCAAGTCGACACTTTTCGAGTTATTTGCGAGTGAATATGTTCATTTTTCAACAAAATAACCACATTTTTAGACGGTTTTTCGCAAATAACTCAAAAAGTAAGTATTTTGTCGAAAAAAAAGTTCTTATCAAAAATATAGTCTATAAAAAATTGTGTACGCGTTAGGTCTCTGGATCTCGTAGAACCAGAGTTATAGCCAATGAAAAATAGATTCATATTCACCAAATTTCAAATAGAATATTTCGACGTAAAATATCCAAAAAATTAAGCACTTTTTGGGAAAAACCCATTATAACTTTTTTAAAGTGTTTAAAAAAGCTTTATTTCTATTTTTACAAAAATTTTCTAGCTTTAAAAAGCAAGATACGCTCAAAAGTTGGTCCTTTTGTTTTTGCAAAAAAAAAATCGGGAAGACCACCCCCTAATTAGCAACTTAAATGAAATTTATCGTTACCGCTCCACAAATTATTTTACTTATGTTGTGTTTATATGATCTGTAAGTTTCATCGATTTAAAGTGCTTATTTTTGAAAAAATTTGGTTTCAAAATAAAATTTTTAAAAATTTAAATTTTGAAAAAGATGCTTTTTTTCAAAATAACTTAAAAATTGTTAGAGATACCAAAAATCTCGAAAAACAAAAAAGTCAGATTTGCTTTTCTGAATATCATGTATTTTTTTGTTTTTCTGTTAGACAAAAATTGATTGAGATTTGGTGTTTCTAAATTTGCATACATTCGTGATCAGTGACTCGTTCAACCCCTTTTAAATACAGCCTTTTCAATAATAAGAACTTTGAACCGATGAAACTTACAGATCATATAAACAATATATACACGAGTCATAAAATTTGTGAAGTCGTAACGATTAAGTTCATTTAAGATACTAATTAGGGGGTGATTTTCTCGATTTTTTTAGCAAAACCAAAAGGGACTAACTTTATTTTTAGCGTAACTTGTTTAATTTTTTGATGCTAGAATTTTTTTTATAAAACAAAAATGAAGCTTTTTCTTAAACACTTTAAATAAGTTGTAATGAGTTTTCCCCGAAATGTGCTTCATTTTTGGTTATTTCACGTTAAAGTATTCCATTTGGAATTTGACGAATATGAACCTATATTTCATTAGCTATAACTCTGCTTGTACTAGGTGTAGAGACGTGATATATACACCATTTTTTACAGGCTATATTTTTGCTAAGAATGTTTTTTCGACAACATACTTACTATTTGAGTTATTTGCGAAAAACCGTCTAAAAGCGTGGTTATTTTGTTGAAAAAATGAACATACTCACTGCCAAATAACTCGAAAAGTATTGACTTAGTGAAAGAACTCTATAGAACAAAAGTTACTTAAAATTAGCCAGTTTATCGATTTCCTGACTTTCTTTGGACGAATATTTTTTCACCCCCAAGAGGGGGGTGAAAACCAACCCCAGGGCAAAAGCACATATCGGCACAATATCACTTTTTTTCTTTGACTTGTTAGCTAGGTGTATGCCAAATTTCATGTCACTCCAAGCGGTTCTTTAAAATTTAGAGGTTTTGCAATATTTTACCGTTAAAGAACGGACTATACAACAAAGTCCTAAAATTCTGAAATTATTTTTAATTTCTCATATTATTATGTACAGTCCCTAATTGTACAGGACTCTCTTAAAATTTTTCCAATGATCATCATCATTATCATCATCATGGCATCCACACTTCTAGCGGAGTGATTGCCGCCCTCTTTGGGCTCTTCCGATTCGTTTGTCGCGGTGAATCAATCCGCATTAACATTTTGGTTTTACGATTGGTTTTGTGACTTGGCATCTTCTACAATTTTTCTCCATTCGTTCCTGTTTTGCTTATTAGCCCAGTCGGGATAGCATTTGACCTTGCATTAGGAGCTGCCCAAAATTTTATTTTTCTAATCTTTAGGGAGGGTCAATATTAGTATAAATTTAAAATCTCGACTGAATTCCGCCGTTGCGTTAGCCGCCATCTTGATTTTAAACGAGAACCGTTTTTACTCAATATCTCCGCGATTTTCAATTTTTTGACAAAAAGTGTAGAAACTAAAATTGTTGAAAATGCGATTTTCTATAGTTTCATTTATTATAATTTTTTTCGTGCGGTCGATATTTTCCGAGTTGTGGGGGGAAAATAGTGACAGATGTAGCATAATTATTGAATTATTGAATTATCTCGTTTATTATTAGTTTTAAAACAAATATATACCTATACAAAAATGAAGAGAATTAAATTTTGTACAATTTTGATGCCGTACATTTTTTTTGATAAAATCAATATTTAAGGTAGTACGTATGTGGTAAAGGTGCGAGCGTAAGAATATCCCCACCATTTTCAACTTTTCGACAAAAAGTGTAAGAACTCAAATTGTTGCAATTAAGATTTACTACAATTTTTCGAGAGAACCAGTGGCGGGTCTATAAGGGGGGGAAATGGGAAAATTCCCCCCAACAGGGTCCAAAATTAAAAAAAAATTGTTGAAACATCACGATATATTAGCTGATATAAAACTTAAAATATCGACAGACCAATTCAACCAATCAAACCCGCTAGTTAATCAAATGAAGTGAACTTAATGCATATGCCTTTTTATGTCTTTTATTTACTTAGTTTGGTTGATGTTTCATTGGAAGTTTCAAAAATTGTATAAAATATAATTCTCTTTATTTTTGTTTACACTACTATTGATCTCTGCTAAAGGATAGAATTATAAAATTTGGGGCAGCTCGGAAACAAAGTTCAATTCAATAATTATGCTTCCCCCACCACTTTTTACTATTTTCCCATGTAACTCGGAAAATATCAACCGCATGAAAAAATTGTTAAAAAGAAATTGTAGGAAATTTTATTTTGAACAATTTTAGTTGAAAATGGCGTAGATAATGAACAAAAACAATTGCTATAAAATCAATCCGGTCTTACGCTCGCGCCATTACCGTATACGTACTACCTTAAATATTAATTTTAGCAAAAAAATGAAAGAGATCAAAATTGTGTAGAATTTAATTCTCTTCATTTTTGTATAGGTACATATTTGTTGTAAATCTAATAATAAACGAGATAATTCAATAATTCAATAATTATGCTCCAACTCTCACTATTTTCCCCTCATAACTCGGAAAATATCGACCGCGCGAAAAAAATTATAATTAATGAAATTATATAAAATCGGATTTTCAACAATTTCAGTTTCTACACTTTTTGTCAAAAAATTGAAAATGGCGGAGATATTAAGCAAAAACAGTTCTCGTTTAAAATCAAGATGGCGGCTAACGCAACGGTGGAATTCAGTCGAGATTTTAAATTTATACTAATATTGACCTCTCTAAAGATTAGAAAAATAAAATATGGGGCAGCTCCTAATGCAAGGTTAGGCCTGTTATTCGTCTAACCCGACCGGACTATTTAAACTGTTTAGGTTTCTGCTAATTAGTGCTATCGTCACCATACGCCACAAATTGCGACGTCGATGTTATAATTGTACCTTTTATTTCTGTAACTCTTATCGTTCCTTCTATGGCAACATTAAATAGTGACGTTGATAGAGAGTCGCCTTGTCGTACTCCACTGGCTATTTCTATATTTTTGGTGATTCCGTTATCTGTTATTATTGCTGCAGTCGATCCTTCCATTTTCATTTTCGTAAGCTTTATAAGTTTCATTGGTATATCTAAGTTTTTCATGTCTTTTGTTAGGTCGGGTCTTGTTAAGCTGTCAAAGGCTTGCTTGAAATCTATGAAAAGGATGTGAAATCGATATCATGTTAGTCATATTTCTCAATTGACTGTGTGATTATGTGTACTGCGTCTATTGTTGACATTCCCTCTCTAAATCCATGCTGGTAGTTTCCTATTTTAGTTGATGTAATTTGAGAGTTTTTGTCCAATTTTTATGTCAATATTTTTTAGCAGCTGTTTAACAGTGTTACTTCTCTATAGCTGTTGCATTTTGTAGTGTCCCCTTTCTTTAGAATCGGAAATATACATCTAGTTTTTCATTCTTCGGGCATTCTTTCTTCTTCCCAAATCCTTATTATATATTTATTAGTTTTATTAGCTCGTTTGGGATTTCATCTAGGCCTGCTGCTTTCTTTTGTTTTAGATTTCTTATCACACGTAAAAAGGCCTCATATGACGGATTTTCGATTTCGATTTCATCATCAAGGTATGTTTCTTCTGTAAATTCTGATTTTTTTTAATTTCCCATATTATTATGTACGGTCCCTAATTGTACAGGGCCCTTTTAAAATTTGACGGATGATACTTCATAATAATTTGAAGTTTGCTGTATCTTGCAACGTAATTACCGATATCGTGATTGAACGTGTTCCCCTGGAGAACCCTAAGGGCTCTATTAGTCTAGGTAACTGGTGGCGCAACTAGTGGCGCAACTAGTGGGCCCACCAAATTGTGAGCACGGGCAACTGGTGGCCGAGAATAGCCACCAGCAAAAATAATAAAATGAATTGGAATTGGAAAAATAATCAAATGCAATTGGAAACTTGTTTGTTATCAATTTTACGAAAAAAAGTTATTCTTCATAAAATGCTCTAATAGTATAAAATATAAGATGCAACCATCATATTCAAATTTTGTGAATTTTATACGAGGTATGTCAAAAAAGATGAATTTCGCTCAAGAGTAAAGTATCCTTATATTAAACAATATCGAAAAATGTTTTATAAAAGATGTTCGGAATTAAAAGCTATGTTTGAATATGCAATTACATTCTTCTAACTGAAATATTGTGAACTGTAAAGGTACTTTACTCTTGGACGAAATTCATATTTTTTAACATACCTCGTATAGAATTGATAAAAGTTTATAGATTATGATTGCATCTTAGATTTTAGACCATATAAAGCTTTTTGTAAAAAATAACTTTTTTCGTTAAATTAATAATAAAATACTTATAGATATTTGTAATAAAATGATGTTGGGTATCCGTAATTTAAAAAAAAATGCATTTTTTTTTCAATTAGAATGATGTAATAAAATTAATGCGTCCCAAAACATAGTTTTTTTAATTCTTAACAACTTTTCATAATAACAATTTTCGATGTTGTGAAATCTAAAGGTACTTTACATACAATTTTTTTGACATACAGTAGGAAAAATGAAAGAATACCCATGGACGAACATATAAAACACGCTGTATTTTCTGTACTTGCACTGGACAATTTTCTTTGTGACACGGTGACAGGAAAATACAGCGTGTTTTATATGTTCGTTCATGGGTATTCTTTCATTTTTCCGACTGTACTTCGTATAACACAGACTATGCAGAGCATTTTATAAAGAATATTTTTTTTCGTAAAATTGATAAGAAAAAAGTTTCCCATATGGTTCCAAGTTACGCAGAGATACTGTACCTATATATAAAAGCTCAATTTTTTTTAAATTTTCCAATTAACGTCACATTCTTATTCAGCATAATCAAAAACAAAATAGAAACATTAAATTAGGAAATGGTTGAATGCTCGAATAAATGAATTTTAAAGTCAAAAGGCAGATATCGAGCACTGAATTTAATTAAATCTTGCCCAAGTATACTTTCGCTCACAAGAGCATCCTCAGGGGCATCTGAAATAAGTAAAGAAAACGCCAGTGTAGAAGAGGAAAAAAGTTACCGACTTCGATAAAAAATCGAAGGTGATATGATAAAAAGTACACAAACGTTTCTAGACTTACTTCGTCAATAAAAAGAAGGTATCCTCGAATGTCATTTAATTAATATAAATAATTTTGGTGGCAAACTTAACTTAAAATAGAAACATTTTTGATCAAGGTAAAGTGATGAATTCACCGATATTTCTAAAATATAAAAAGAGCTTTTATTGTTTAAACAATGAATAAACAATTAACGGCTAAATCTGCGAGAAGAACTTTTTAATATAGCATATTTATAAATCAACAAAAAAGGTTTTAGAAAAATATACGCTTGTTAATAGAAAATATAGAAGTTAATAGAAAAGAAATACGAAGCACTCGATTACAATAAAAATGAACTAGTGGTGGCCGACACCAGTTGCTCAGTCTAAGGCAAGGCGCCCACTGAGGTGGAATCAGGGTTGCCAACGACCGAAGGTCGTTTTCTACTAGATTTATATATAAAAGCTACTAAATTCTACTAGATTGAGGATAAAATCTACCAAAATTCTACTAAATCATTGCTCATAAAATGACAATTGACAGCCAAAAAAGAAGAAAAAAATGACAGATGGCAACCCAAAAAAGAAGAAGAAATGACAGATGACAGCCGAAAAAAGAAGAAGAAATGACAGGTGACAGGCTATTTTGTTAATATGTTAAAAACAACAAAAACCATTTTTATTTAAAATATAATATTTTTTTTATATTTACATAAACAACATAACTGAAACTTCTAAAAAATAATTTAAAAACATGTTAAATACTTAGTATATAGAAAAATATATCCTCTCCAGGAGAAAGTGGTGAAAACAAGATTGATTTAATTAATAATACCATTGTTTATCTACACACTTGTCTAGTTATATAATGCTAATACCATTGTTTAAGAACTACCCTTTTTTAAACAATGCTAATACATTTTGTACATTTAATTTTTTTAAAGTCACTTTCTTGTGCTTAACACAGTTTACTATCCAAAATTTTACTTCAAAATTAAGTTAGTTTATCGTTTCGAATTGTAAACTTAGTTTAATGTAAAATTATAGCTTATTCCCAGTAAAAATAGTGCATTAAAGTTCATTTCTAACTCACAATAAACCTCAACTCCCAACTGACAAAATGCTGCAAGCATTGGCAATTTGATTGCACATATCACAAAAATATCATCTCTAAGAAGAAGTAGGTAAAAATAAGTTGTATTTAACTGAAAGGAAAGTTCTACATATATAAACATGTAAAAGATAAGTTCTAGGCAAACAAATATTAAATAGTAGATATATATTTTGTACAAAGTTCATTTTAACTTAAATATTTTCGATTTCCTTTCTAAACCTACAATGGTTTGTTTGATGTCTTTTGTAATGTCTTTCTTTAAAGGTAGGTATATCGGAATTAAAATAACATTTGTATATATTTTTTTTCTCCTTATTAACTTTTATTTAAAATCAATTTCTTAAAAGTTTTAAGCAAGGAAGGAGGAAAATCCAATGATGCTTCGTCTTATAGGTTTATTTCACTGTTGTATTAAATCTTGTAGCCACGTTCGCTTGAGTCTTCTGATTATTGGTCCATTAGCAGAAATGTTTGATCAGTTCGTTGTCTTGATTTCTTGTTCGACTTTCATAGTTGGTTGCTGTATTTTATCTCTTACAAAGGGAATATTCAAATCATTGCGAGATTACTGACATACCAGTATGCGTCAGTAATTGATCTAAGGACTTTTGATTGAAATCGCTGTATGGTTGTGATGTGTGTTAATTTAGCGCAATCCCACCAGAGATGGATACCATACATCCTAATTGATTTCAACATGGCTTTGTATAGTAGTAATTTGTTATTTAATGACAATTTGGATGTCCTACCAAGGAGCTAGTACATTTGTCTGAACTTGAGATCCAACTGCCTGCATTTCATTTGAAGGTGTTTGTTCCATGTTATCCTTTGGTTGATATGCAATCTAAGGTATTTAAGATGCAATGTAAATTAATTTGAATGCACAAATATCATGCTTGAGACGAGACATTGTGGAAAAGTTTAGTGATTTGTTAAAATTTTGGATTCAAAAGGAGTAGGAGTTCAATTCAACAGATATATAACATAAATGGTATTAACAATATAAACAGGTTAATACAATAAAACAAAGGTTTAAGTATTTATTTTTTAAATTATAATACTTTATGTATTAGAATCTATAAAGTTTTGAACCAAAAGTATTACACTTTCATTTGCATGCCCTGCTTTAAAAAGAACACCCCAAAGGCAATTCTTTACTATTATTTTTTTTGTCCTTTAAAAGAATTTGTTTATTCATACATTTTTGCTAGTTGTGGAAGTTCTTTTAATGGAATGTGATATAACATACTTTAAATGATACTTAATATCATTTCAAATCAAACAACAATATCATGTATGTATTTATAAATTTATTAACAAACTGCAGTTCAAGAAAAATAACATATTATCAACATTAGCCATTTACAGTAAAACCTCCGTTAACCGAAATAATTGGAGGTAGGCTGTTTTGGATAACAAGAATTTCAGTTAAAAATGACATTGTTTTTTGTACTCTTCTTTTATCAAATTACATAGTATTGGAGAGATATAGCCACAAAACATTGTCAAAGGGAAATACAAAAGAAAATAGAAGATTTCTTTAAAAAACATTCTTAACATGTTGATTTTCCTTAATTTTGTTGTTTTTTGTTTAATTTACTTTTTATTGATGAAATTATTGAAACTGAGCCATTTCAGTTAAACGATGTTTTGGTTAACGGAGGTTTTACACTGTATTTACCTAAAATGGCATGCATCATTTTAAAACAAACACACACACTGCACAAAAAGTTGCACTAGATATTCTCCTGGTTAAAAATGTATAAATGTACTGCCACAGCTTGTTCGATTAAATAACCGCAGGCTCAGTTGCCAGTATTTCAATGTTTTCTGTAAGCAACTGCAATGTCTGTAAAGCCGATATTATTTAAACAAAAGGTATCTTGCATTGCATCTCATTTCACATATTAATATGAAAAATATCTTTAAAATACGAAACCTTCTTTCAATAATAATTAAAGCAATTTATGATTGATTAAAGAGCACTTCAACTGCTGTCTGAAGATTCTGCAATGGTGCCATAGTCATTAGGTAGTTGAGAACTGGATATTCCCTAACAATACATTTTCCATAAATTCTCCATTTTATATACCCATAATATGCAAAAGTATTTAACAACTCCTAAAATAGAGTATGTATTTCTAAATGTACTTCCATATTGTAGGATTAGTATTATGGGTTATGTTGTTCTTTAAATGACAAAATACTTATTAAATTCAACGTTTTACTCTTTTCCATAATCTTATTTTACTTTTTATCTATATTACAGGTAACAAATAGAATTTTAGCACATTTTAGATGTTGTTATTATATTTTTTTACAAAAATAAATATTTAATGTCATTGTCATTTGTCAAAATAAAAGATTCCTTTAATTTCAACCAAAACCTACTAAAATCTACTAAATTTTCTACCAGATTCTAAAATCTACTAGATTTAAAATTTTTCCACTAAATCACAAGAAATTCTACTAGATCTAGTAGAAAATCTACTAAATTGGCAACCCTGGGTGGAATGGCCGTGGCCCGTGGCGTGGTATTGAGTAGAGGTGGCCGACTCGCTATTTTGATACAGCAGTTGCTTTTTCAGCATTATTCAACGTATCCATGTTGATATAAGAAAAGCAAAATAATATTTGTTTGTTTTGTTTCAAAAAGCAGTTTTGTTGGTATTTAATGAGAACATATAAATAATATAAATAATTATAATTATTGTTAAAATAATACATCTAAGTACGGATATTTTTTGAACTGACAAAAACAATATAACAAAATACATGGTGGTTGTAACATTTATATGGTCGTACTGTTTATTTAAATTTACTTTTGTTTTCACCCAATTTTGAAAAAATGTGAAACTTTGAATTACCCACGTCCGTCTGTCTGTCTGTCCGTCTGTAATCACAACTACTCCGTCAATATACCAGCTAGAATGACAAATGAGGTGTCAAATGAAAGCTTATAATCCAAGGATGGTACTAAAGGTGAGATATTTGACGTATCCTGTCTGCCGTCGGTCCGTCCGACCGCGAATATAACTCCTCCGTCATTATACCAGGTAGAATTACAAATGAGGTATCAAATGAAAGCTTATAATCCAAGGATGGTACTAAAGGTGAGATATTTGACCGAGGCGGTCTGTCCGTCGGTCCGTCCGACCGCAAATATAACTCCTCCGCCATTATACCAGGTAGAATGACAAATGAGATGTCACATGAAAGTTTATCATACAAGGATGGTACTAAAGGTGAGAAATTTGACCTAGGCTGTCTTTCCGTCCGACTGCGAATATAACTCATACATCACTATACCAGATAGAATAACAATTGAGGTGTCGAATGAAAGCTTATAATCCAAGGATGGTAATAAATGTGCGAAATTTTACCTAGGACTTCCGGTTTTAGAAATGCGACCAGAAGTACTGTTTTAAAGTCACCGGAATAGTACACGTGATATATTATTCGACGTTACTTTGCAAGAAGAGAATAAATATATACCTACTTTCGGTTCCATCACTGTCTGCTCATCTGTCTTTCCGCCCGCGAATACAACTCCTCCATTATTAATACAGATAGAATGACAAATGAAGTGCCGAATGAAGGCTTATAACCCAAGGATGGTATTAAAGATGAGACATTTGACATCGGACTTCCGGTTTTAGAGTTGCAACCGTATGAACTGTTCTAAAGTCACCGAAATAGTATAAGCGATATATCATTCGACGTGCCTTAGCAAAATGAGAAAAAAATTTTGGTTTTGGTTTTTATATCATTTCCGCTTAAAAAGTTCTAACCAGAATTGCCGCTATAGTCGCAGAAATAGTATATGTAACACAACAATCGAAGCGTATTGAAAAGTTGACTTTTAATCTTTAGTTCCTGTTTTGAAGTCATTTCTGTTTAAATAATGATGACGCAAAGTTTAGTCAAAATGACTCAAAATTAGTAAAATCGTATATCGATCGACGCAAAGTTACACGAAGCGTTCAAATATCGACTTTCAGTTCTACTTTCGATTAGTTTGGGTGAAAACCAAGGACTTACGAAGTCCAATTACTTGTTTTAACTGAGAATAAGCCACAATATTATTAGAAATTGAATTGGAAAGATTTGAATTTGGAGGTAAAATTAAACTTCCACTTCGGAAATTGCTCCAAATGAAATATATAGCAATGCCCTGCACATTCCTAACTAATAACATCAAGTAAAAGAGTATTGAAAAGTACGTGAGTAGTGTAGAACATACAGTTTTCCAAAGTTTGTTTCCTCTTCAGGTGACAGCCACATCTTTGATTTTTTTTTAAATAGGAAAGTACATAATGTGACACCTCATTTAAAAGCCTTTGAAATACTGATTACAAAAATATATAATACTTTAATCCTTTTTGAGAGCGTAGGCGCAAAATTTCGCTTGAATTATTTTTAAATGCATTTATTTTTTTCGAATCCTGAGAAAACTAATAAGTGTTTTTGAAAAATTTAAACGCAGAATACAAGACTACAGTATTATCGAGGATCCAAAAGTCTCTGAGGAATTCTATAATGTTTATTTTAATAAAAAGTTACAGGGGCGAAAAAAAAGAGAAAATTGAGTGTGATATTTAATTTTAAATATATCACTCTAAAGAAACTTTTTGTTTATTCTAAGGGACTTTTGTCCCTCGGTAATAATGTAATATTTCATTCTGTGTTTAAACTTTTCAAAAGTACTTGTTAGTTTTTCAGGATTCGAAAATATGATTGCATTTAAAAAGAATTCAACCGAAATTTTCTGCCTACGCTCTCAAAAAGGATTAAAGTATTATACATTATGGTAATCAGTGTTTTAAAGGCTTCTAAATGAGGTGTCACATAATGTACTCTCCCATTTAAAAAAATCAAAGTTATGGCTGTCACCTGAAGAGGGATCGCGCAATTATTCTTAAAGTCATTTTAAATCAAGTATATCACATAATTTTTGCGGAAGTGGATTATACAACAAAACAAATTCATATTCAATGTAAATAAATAAAAACTTTAGAAATAGAAAACAAGAATTAAGTTATAATCTTAAGTTAAAGTAAATAATATAAACAGTAAATATAATAAAACAAATATACTTATAATAAAGAATAAAAACAAATATGAAGTATTATCACCGCAACTGTCAAATAAATGTTACCAATTTATGCTAAAATGTCACATTCGTTCGATTACAGTTATAGTGTGTTCCGAAGAAATGTGCTTCATAAAAACGCTTTATAGTCCATTTAGGTATACAAATGAAATGAAACATATTATTGTGTATTTCTTTAAGTTAACATTAATAGAAATCTTCAAATATTATTTCTACGCGTATATAATAAAATATATCTAGTGGCTGTAATTCCCGTGTACTCGGAAAAATGACTCTAAAAAAGAACACACCTACCGCCAAAATATTTCGTGTTGGTATCATGTGACGTCACAGGCTATGACGCGGATCACGTGCAACGGTAAGTAGATTAGACGAAGTATAAGTAGGTGGGCACTGTATAGAAATTTGTAGAAAAGTAAAATAATTTTACCACCAGTAAATTTGTCGGCGAGTTTGTATTCATAACAGTTGTTATAAAGTATTTATTAACTGAGAAACCCTAATAATATAAAACAGCTATACAGGCCTTTGAGGCATTTGCAATAAAGCATAATACCCGATATAATTTAAATTTTTAGGATATTGTAGGTAAAAATTTATTCGTTTAGTTAAAAAGTATTATAAACAGCGGTATTATTTTATTAAAAGATATTTCAACAAACGGATAAATTTATTACGGGGTAGGCGCAAAATCTTGGTCCAATGCTTTTAAATGCATTTTTTTTTTCGAATTCTGAGAAAACTAATAAGTATTTTGAAAAATTTAAACTCATAACGAAAGATTACATTATTACCGAGGGCCGAAAGTCCCTGAAAACTTTTATAATGTTTATAATTATAATATACAGGCGTGAACAAAAGAGAAAATTTATTGTGATTTTTAATTTCAAGTATTTAATTTAAACTAAACTTTTTGTATATTTTAAGACACTTTCGGAACTCGGTAATAATGTAGTCTTTCATTCTGCGTTTAAATTTTTCAAAAATATTTATTGGTTTTTTCAGGATTCGAAAAAATGAAAAAAAAATGAATTTAAATAGCATTGGACCAAGATATTGCGCCTACCCCCTTAAAAAGTAAATGGAAACGTTTCGGGACCTCTAATTTATATTCAATAAACAGGGATATTCCTATAACTGGTACTTACATTTTAACTTGTTGGATTTTTGAGATGCTAGATTCAATTCTTGATTTGACTCTCTGCCATAATGTGTCAATAGTCAAATAACAAAGCTAGCAATATATAATAATTATTAATTAAAGTGCTTATTAAAAATGGCAAATAGCCGAAAAGAGTTTTACCGAAAAATCCAGGAATTAAAAAGTTTCTATATAAATAAATATTTAATATATTTACGTTAAATTGTTGATCGTCTTGTATGATTTTAAAATTTTTAAATACGTCCTCGTATATTGCAACACAAACTCAACGTGGTTACCATTCGAGTACCACTCGAAAATTAAACCTGCTGTCGATTAGTGGCAAGGGGACTGGCGCTACGGCGCGGCACTTCCAAAATACCACCCCTTCAAGTTCAAATCCTTTTTATAAACGTTAAAAATTGCAAATTTTTATTTTTTTTGCCAGATAGGATGCACCCAATAATGATGTTTTCTCTTCTTTGGATTTTTAGCATTGAGGTTGGCAAACTAAAGAAATAAAAGTTAATCGGTGCTACTATATGGTACTTAGTCTACCGCGCTGTATTATAATATTACAATGCTGACAAAAAAAATCTTTACAAAGTGAATAAAACGCATAAATCATAAGAATTATTATTCTAATTTCACAAATTATGTATTAATTAATTACAAATAATTGAACTATCTAAGTCCTAGGTTTTCACCCATGGGGATCGAAAGTAGAACCGGAAGTCGATATTTGAACTCTTCGTGTAACTTTGCGTTGATGGATAAAACATTTCGCTAATTTTTAGTCATTTTTACTAAACTTTCGGTCATAATTGTTTAAACGGAAATAATTTCAAAACCGGAACCAAAGATTTAAACTGGACTTTTCAATACACTTCAATTAATGTCACATGTACCATTTCTGCGAATCTGATATGGTACTTCGGTTAAGAACTTTTTAACGGGAAATGATATGAACCCAAAAAGCATCCGGTTCTTCTTCTTCTTGAAGTACCGTCTCCTATCGGAGGTTGGCTACCATCACAGCAATCTTAACTTTGTTGGCTGCAGCTCTGATCTATTGTATTTGTATAAATCCTCCTACGTCCCACATTTCTTTTTCCCGAGATATTTCCTTGGATTATGAGCCTTAGCGGGGAGTACTTTTCCCGTCTTATTATGTGGCCTAACTTCCGGTTAGAACTTCTTAACCGGAAATGATATAAAAACCAAATTTATACATTTGTTCTCATCTTGCTAAGACACGTCGAGTAATATATCTTATACTATTTCCATTTGCCACCATTTCGGTGACTTTCCAACGGTATTTTCCTATTGCAGCTCTAAAGCCGCAACTCTGAGGTCAAATTTCAAATATATCACATGTACTATTTCTGTGTCTATAATATAGCACTTCCGGTTAGAACTTTTTAACCGGAAATGATTTAAAAACCAAAAGTATACATTTGTTCTCGTCTTGCTAAGGCACGTCGAATAATACATCGCTTATACTACTCCGGCGACTTTAAAACAGTACTTCCGGTGTATTCTAAAGCCGGAAGTCCTAGGTCAAATTTCTCACCTTTAGTACCCATAGTAACTATATAAATAATAAATATATAAATATTACAACCAAATATTTTTTCTCATCTTACTAACGCACGTCGAATAATATATCTTATACTATTTCAGTGACTCTCCAACGGTACTTCCTATTGCAACTCTACAACCGCAACTCCGAGGTCAAATTTCAAATATATCACATGTACTATTTTTGTGTCCATAATATGGCACTTCCGGTTAAAACTTTTTAACCGGAAATGATATAAAAACCAAAAGTATACATTTGTTCCCATCTTGCTAAAGCACGTCGAATAATATATCGCTTATACTACTCCGGCTACTTTAAAAAAGCACTTCCGGTTTCATTTCTAAAACCGTAAATTCTAGGTCAGATTTTTCACCTTTAGTACCATCCTTGGATTATAAGCTTTCATTTGACACCTCATTTGTCATTCTACCTGGTATAATGACGGAGGAGTTATATTCTCGGTCGGACGGACCGACGTACAGTAGCCTAGGTCAAATATCTCACCTTTAGTACCATCCTTGGATTATAAGCTTTCATTTGACACCTTATTTGTCATTCTACCTGGTATAATGACGGAGAAGTTATATTCGCGGAAGGACAGACCGACGGACAGACAGCCTAGATCAAATGTATCACCTTAAGTATCATCCTTGGATTATAATCTTTCATTTGACACATTATTTGTCATTCTACCTGATATAATGACGGTAGAGTTATATTCGCGGTCGGACGGACCGACGTACAGCAGCCTAGGTCAAATATCTCACCTTTAGTACCATCCTTGGATTATAAGCTTTCATTTGACACCTCATTTGTCATTCTACCTGGTATAATGACAGAGAAGTCATATTCGCGGTCGGACAGACCGACGGACAAACAGCCTAGATCAAATTTATCACCTTTAGTACTGTCCTTGGATTATAAGCTTTCATTTGACACCTCATTTGTCATTCTACCTGGTATAATGACGGAGAAGTTATATTCGCGGTCGGACAGACCGACGGACAAACAGCCTAGATCAAATTTATCACCTTTAGTACTATCCTTGGATTAGAAGCTTTCATTTGACAACTAATTTGTCATTCTACCTGGTATAATTACGGAGGAGTTATATTCGCGGTCGGACGGACCGATAACCAGCCAGCCTAGGTCAAATATCCTACTTTTAGTACCATCCTTGGATTATAAGCTTTCATTTGACACCTCATTTGTCATTCTACCTGGTATAATGACAGAGAAGTTATATTCGCGGTCGGACAGACCGACGAACAAACAGCCTAGATCAAATTTATCACGTTTAGTACTATCCTTGGATCATAAGCTTTCATTTGACACCTCATTTGTCATTCTACCTGGTATAATGACGGAGAAGTTATATTCGCGGTCGGACAGACCGACGGACAAACAGCCTAGATTAAATTTATCACCTTTAGGACTATCCTTGTATTATAAGCTTTCATTCGACACCACATTTGTCATTCTAGCTGGTATATTGACGGAGGAGTTGTGATTACAGAGAGACAGACAGACAGACAGACGGACAGATGGACGTGGATAATTCAAAGTTTTCACATTTTTTCAAAATTGGGTGAAAACAACAGTAAATTTAAATAAATACTACGACCATATAAATATTACAACCACCATGTATTTTGTTAAATTTTTTTGTCATTTCAAAAAATGTTCTTACTTAGATGTATTATTTTAGTAACAATTATTATTTATATGTTCACATTAAATACCAACAACAATGCTTTGTCAAACAAAACAAACAAATATGATTTTGCTTTTCTCATATCATCTTGAAAATGTTGAATAATAAAAAATAAAAAAGCAACTGCTATATCAAAATAGCTGGCCGAACCATCTCTAATAGCCAATACCACGCCACGGGCCACGGCCATTCCACCTCAATGGGCGCCTCGCCTAATAGGGTCCATATAACATAATGCCCCGGCTTGGTGGCGCCACCAGGCCCGGTTACCCGGCTGGTGGACTGGTTCGGCCATCAGATCGACAACAATTTCTGGTGGCGCAACCAGTTGCCGTAGTCTAATAGGTCTCATTTACTTAAATGCCCCGTGACGTCATGAGTCACTGGTGGAGCAACTTGGTGGCGTCACCAGTTGCCTAATATAATAGCGGCCTAATACGTGCAACTCTATAACAAACTACTTCGTTAATATGTAGTATAAAGTTCTTACCTGTACTTGGCCTTTCCGAGATTCTGCCTCACACTTGAAACGTGCACTTTGCTCTTTCTGAACAATCACATCCTGCGGGTCGATCACTTTTAAGGACAGGTTTATGTTGGGAGTTTTAACGGCTTTCCCGCCAAACGCTGCAACAAAAATGTAAAATTAATATAAAATTCTTTTTTATATATCTTTTCCAATATTCGATAACAAAAATATAAAAATATGTACAGAGTTATTCAATACATTTTGACCCCCCTGTAAACTGCTTTATTTACAGAATTAGAAAAAAATGTAAAATACAAAAGTTATTCGATTTCTTAATTATGATTTTTTGACATATATATCATACTAGTGACGTCATCCATCTGGGCGTGATGACGTAATCGACTACTTTTTTAAATAAGAATAGGGGTCGTGTGCTAGCTCATTTGACAGGTTAATCAATTCCCTATTCAGTAATATAAACATTAAGATGATTATTTATACAGGGTGTCAAAAAAATTTTTTAATTAAATTAATTAACACAAAAAGAGGAATGTATGTAATTTATTTAATTCAAAATACATTCTAATGCTGTCATAAAACAGAAATAAATGTTTATTGAACAAATAAACATTACTTTTCACTTAAATTCAATGGTCAACTGCCGCCCATCTGCCTCTTGGCAGTTTGACATTGAATTTAAGCAAAAAGCAATGTTTACTTGTGCAATAAACTTTCAGTTCTGTTTTGTAACAGCAGTAGAAAATATTTTGAATTGACACCCTGTATAAATAATTATCTTAATGTTTATATTACTGAATAGAGAATTGAATAACCTTTCAAATGAGCTAGCACACGACCCCTATTCTCATTTAAAAAATAGTCGATTACGTCATCACGCTCAGATGGATGACGTCACTAGTATGATCTATATGTCAAAAAATCATAATTTAAAAATCGAATAACTTTTGTATTTTACATTTTTATCTAATTCTGGAAACAAATCAGTTTACGGGGGGGGGGGGGGGGTCAAAATATAGTGAATAACCCTGTACACGAAAATCAATTTAGATTTTCATGATAAGCATCTGCTTCATCGAGTTACTTTTCCGAGACTTTTGTGGTGAGGAAGCGGAAGTGATTTTTGTGAGGACGTGTAAGACATTTTTGGAGGAAGCGAAAGTTATCCGTTGTCAAAATAAGTGTATATATCGTCGTTTGCAACTTATACCATTTTTATTAATTTTATCAAACCGGAAGTGAGTATTTCTGTTTCGAAAATTTTTGCCGTAATAGCTTTAAGTTCTTAATCGGAGCCCTGCATCAGTCTTTCTCTATGTACCACAGTTTTTTCAATCTAAAACTGGACAGCCAAAAGGACGGATGGACTAGCATAATCTATAGCAGGGGTCACCAATTAGTTTCCCTGAGGGTCCGTTTGGAAAACCTATGACACTTCCGGGGTCCGGATTTATACTGCCTGTGTCTGACTGTTCTGATTCGGTTTCTTTGTGGACTCTTGTTAAAAAATATCCCCTATAAACAAATCAGAAGGGTGCCGGGCGAAATTTTTGGGCAGAAATTGTTTAATATTTTTTTAACAAATTCAAAACATCACCTCTTTGCCCGCGAAAATATGTTTTAGCATATTTGGGTCATTTAAATAAAAAAGATCTGTCATTTTATTAAAACTTAAGAGTTTTCAAGCATCGCAAAAGCATATTTTCGCATTTTCAGATTTTAAATCGCTTATAACTCAAAAACTATCAACTTTTCAGAAATATGAGAAGAGACCTTTATTGTTTATAATTACCTAAGAAACCTAAAAATATTTTGCCTTTCGGGGCAACAAAGTAATTTTGAATTTAAAAAATTGTTTCACCCTGCACCCTTCTGATTTGTTTAAAGGGGACATTTTTGAACAGGAATCCGCAAAGAAATCGAGTCAGAAACATTTTTCATACGAAAGTGGCCTCACACATGGACTAATATGGAAAGGAAAACTAATATTATTTGATTGTTTTTTGGTTACTGTATACTTTTCTGTAAGTTTTCTTGGTAGAATAACTAAAATTAAATTCATTGTGTATTGTTTTGATGTTATGTATTATCAGTATATTTTGAAAACACCAGTATTGTAAATTAATACTGAGAATATTTTAAAAATTAGGAATTTATATTTTGAATGGTAATGAAGTTTTTAGACATTTTTAATTTTGTAGAAAGGAAACTGAGGAATTTAAAATAAATAATCATATTACAAAATGCTAATTATTAACATGTTATCTTTTCTACATTAGTTTCAATGCAAGGTGTTTGTTGCAAACTTATTAAATCTGAAAATTATTTTAATTAAATGCACATCTGAAAAGTACTCCCACGTAACATATAGTAGAGAGGAAATGAATATAAAAAAATGCACATGACAATTTTATATTACAGCTTACTTAATTTCAAAATTAATGATTAGTAAGTATAACAATAAGGGGGAAAAGTCTTTACAAAATTAAATTATCAGAGAGAAAAATGACATTTTTTATGTACAACCTGTCTGAAGTTTGAAGTGAGTTTAGTGCAACTGATTCTCATTAGGTAGTTGAGATATTCATCCGTTAGCTGAGATATGTACCGATTATAAAGTTCATTCTTGATAAAGCGGCTTCGCACACACAAGTTGAGCCAAACATAGTACACAATTTCATGGCCAAACATTTTCAAAATTGCCAAACACTGGGTATATTCTGAATTTATTGACGGTCCGCACAAAAACTAGTTCATAGTTCACGGTCCGGATGCGGACTGCGGTCCGCTAATTGGTGACCCCTGATCTATAGGATCGAAATTTTGTTTTCGTGTCATTATCTCTATCCAACTACTACTATTACATGTTGGTTTATAAAGTTCTTCGCCGTTTTCCGACTTCCAATCGCCACTTCGTCCGGTTGTTCCATAATAGGTCCTCTATACCAGGGGTCTCCAAACTTTCCAGCCTTAGGGCCATACTGATTACTCCTGTAAGTTCCGAGGGCCAAGATGGCAACACTGCATATTATTAATTTTCCTGTATTTAATTTTTTCCCGTAAAATAACGAATAATTTAATTTTTTGTAAGTGTGGTAAGCTGTCAACATTATTAAGTATGTCAAATATTCACCTATTTTTGATATATTTTAATTTAATACAAGGTAGACATAAACAAACAAAATATTTCCACCAGTGGAAATCTCCAATCTCTCCCGAGATTGTCCACTAATAACATAATTATTCTTTCTACTATTTTTCAACGCCATCGTTAGAAATTGTCACAAACACACTTAACTATCCGAAATAATAAGAAGTCTGACAATTTATTGATGACAAATTTTGATACTCGTTTCTCGGACTTTGATGCCATTGCGAATCAAATTAAGATTTTTCAGAATCCTTTTGATGCTGACATTGAAACCCTAGCCCCGGAACTTCAAATGGAAATGATTGATCTTCAGTGCAGTGATATAATTAAGAAAAAATATGAAAACTCATCTTTGTTGGAATTTTATAAGAGTCTTCCACTGACACAATTTGATAATTTGCATAAATTTGCTCGTGGGCTGTTTTCCGTTTTTGGTACTACTTATTTGTGTGAGAAAACCTTCTCCAAAATGAAGTACACAAAAAATGTATACAGATCTAAATTAACTGACGAGCATCTTAAATCTCTTTTAATAATTGGTACAAGTAAAATTAGTCCACAACTACAAACTATTGTCGGTGGAAAATCTCAATTACATACATCTCATTAGCATTTCATATGTCATGTTTGTTATAAGGTATGTGTTGTTCATTACTTACAATGTATAAAATGTTAGTTGGATTCATTTCAATAATTTGTTAGTTATTATATGCTGAAGTTAAATTTACTGCATAAATTATACATGTCTTTACTCATTACCATTCTGTGTTTCTTTATCCAACTTATCACAAACATTTTATTTGCTATAAAAAATATTAAGGAGTTTTCAAGTATGTCTCCGCGGGCCGGACAAAATCTGTCTGCGGGCCGGATGTGGCCCTCGGGCCGTAGTTTGGAGACCCCTGCTCTATACTATAGGTCAGGTCCTCATTACTTCTATCCAATTACTCTGGGTTAATTATTAGCAAAATTCATGGAAAAGTTATTTACCAGCAATTTTATTGCTGGAATCGAATTATAAGATCCTCCATATTAATAACATAGGTATGCAAAGTCCGCAGATAGTGTGCTACTTTTTTTATAAACAAAATGGCGCCGACAAATCGTATTTTTTTCAATTATTGCTCTATAACTCCGAAGATTTTAACTTTACAACAAAAACACCCAAATAAAAATTCACCGCAATTAAATTCTGCATAGAGATATGTTTTTTACGATTTGCTCCGACGAAAATTTTCCTCGGAAAATGCGGGTTTTCCTAACAAAAACTCTAATTTTCAAATAAAGTTTTAAGTAAGTAATTATTAACCAATAATTAAATAACTTCGTGACGTCAAAGCTTTCTTGGTATAGATGGTAATTCCAGAAGCCGGTGAAAATTAAACGAATATTTTAGCAACAATTCAATTGTTAATTAACAATTTACGATCGCAATAATAACCAAAATAATCATGATACATTCATCAAACTTATAAAGATTATAAAGATGAGATGCTTATTTAATATTTTATCGACAAAATATAAATTTTTCGTTTTTTTGCATAATCTTAAAATTTTGAAAAAAAAAATAGTTATAATACGCTGGTCTAATTAGTAAAGTACAAAGAAAGGTTATTAACCAGCAATTTTATTGCTGGAAGCGAATTATAAGATCCTATATATTATTAATATAGGTATGCAAAGTCCGCAGATAGTGTGCTACTTTTTTATAAACAAAATGGCGCCGACAAATCGTATTTTTTTCAATTATTCCTCTATAACTCCGAAGATTTTAACTTTACACCAAAAACACTCAAATAAAAATTCACCCCAATTTAATTCTACATAGAGGCATGTTTTCCCGATTTGCTCCGACGAAAATTTTCCTCGGAAAATGTGGGTTTTCCCAACAAAATTTCGAATTTTCAAATAAATTTTTTGGGTCAGTAATTATTTATCAATAATTATATAGCTTAGTGAAATAAAAGCTTTCTTGGTATAGATTATAAATTCAGAAGACGGTGAAAATGAAACGAATATTTTAGCAACAATTCAATTGTTAATTAACAATTTACAGTCGCAATAACAACAAAAATAATCATGAGACATTGATCAAACTTAGAAAGATTATAAAGGTGTGATGCCTATTTAATATTTTGTCGACAAAATATAAATTTTTCATTTTTTTTTGCATAATCTTTAAATGTTTAAAAAAAAATTGTTATAAACAAATTAACATTTCTCATAAATTGTTTATTATATTCTAATTTTAAAAAATACTTAAAATGCGTATTTCATAGGTCTTGAAAATGAATGCTTTAAAAAATCTTTCCAACCATTTGCAAAAAAGTTACGAAACAGCAAAGTAAATATACGATTTTTCCGTTGTTTATAATTTGTTTTAATTGTTTCAAAGCTTAAAAGTGAGTCTATGGTACTATCTAATTACTCACAAAGAATGTCAAAAATTAGTGCAATGGTTATATTTTAATCAAAGATTAAAAATACTTTTTTTTTTTAATTTTTAGCGCAAAAGTAGGCCTGATACAGAGTCGGAGCTAAAATGTTCACTCGAAGCGACTGACACGCAGCATACATTATTTATTAAAAGTGTACGTCGCGCGGCCGGTCGTCGCTCCGAGTGAAAATTTTAGCTACAGTACTGTATTAGTCTACTTTCGCGCGTGTAAATTACAAAAAAATATATTTATAATCTTTAATTAAAATATAACCATTAAACTGATAATCGATATTTTTTTGTAAATAATTAGCTTGTACTTTAAACTCACTTCTACGCTTTGAAAGAATTAAAAAAAATTATAAACACCGTAGTAATCGTATGTTTACTATGCTGTTTCATAAATTTTTTGCAAATGGTTGCAAAAAAGTTTTAAAGCATTCATTTTCAAGATATTTGGAATGCACATTTTAGCTATTTTTTAAAATTATAATATAATATAAACTTTCTGAGAAACGTTAATTTGTTTATAACTATTTTTTTTAAACATTTAAAGATTATGCAAAAAAACAAAAAATGTATATTTTGTCGACAAAATGTTATCTCATCTTTATAAGATTTCAAAGTTTGATCAGTGTATCTAATTATTTTGGTTATTATTGCGACCGTAATTTATTAATTAACAATTGAATTGTTGCTAAAGTATTCGTTTAATTTTCACCAGCTTCTGTAACTATAATCTAAACCAAAAAGGCTTTTAAGTCACCAAATTATTTAATTATTGGTAGATAATTACTTATCTAAAGCTTTATTTGAAGATTTTGTTGGGAAAACCCGCATTTTCCGAGGAAAATTTTCATCGGAGCAGATCGGAAAAAACACTTCTCTATGCAGAATTTAATCACGGTGATTTTTTATTTGGGTGTTTTTGTTGTAAAGTTAAAATCTTCAGAGTTATAGAGCAATAATTGAAAAAAGCACGATTTTCGGGAGCCATTTTGTTTATAAAAAAAGTAGCACACTATCTGAGGACTTTGCATACCTATATTATTAATATATAGGATCTTATAATTCGATTCCAGCAATAAATATGCTGGTAAATAACTTTTCCCAAAAATGGCCTATTCTCCGATATCAGCCCAGACTAAATATACACTAATAAGCATCAAAATTAACGCAACACCTTAAAAATGGGACATTTTTTATGTCTCGTATTTCCTAAACTTATCCTATTTTACTGATTTTTAAACAGGTAAACTGACTTAAACAGGTAAGTGTCATTGTATACCGGGTGTAACAATGATAGTGTGTTCTTGCCTCAAAGTTTGGAACACTCTGTAGAATATTCTAGCGTATATAAAATATTGAAATTAATACTCAACTGTAGCCTTAGGCTTTCTTAACATTTTGCTTTTTGATTCATTCGCTTATGTGGGATAAGAAAAAAGTTAGGTTCCTTTAACAACTAGCCATGTTATTCATTAATACAGGGTGTTTCTAAATAAGTGCGACAAACGTTAACGGGTAATTCTGCATGAAAAAATAATGACCGTTTGCTTTATAAACATATGTCCACAAATGCTTCGTTTCCGAGATACGGGATGTTGAATTTTTTCTTACAAACTGACGATTTATTTATTGCTCTAAAACCGGTTGAGATATGCAAATGAAATTTGGTAGGTTTTAAGAGGTAGTTATTGCGAATTTTTTGACATACAATTAAGAATGTTATATTCATCATTGGCGTGCATACGGGATGTATCTAAAATGTTTATACCTGAATGCACGCCAATGGTGAATATAAAAGTCTTAATTGTATGTCACAAAATGCGAAATAACTACCTCTTAAAACCTACCAAATTTCGTTTGCATATCTCAAGCAGTTTTAGAGCAATAAATAAATCGTCAGTTTGTAAGAAAAAATTCAACATCCCGTATCTCGGAAACAAAGCATTTGCAGGCATATGTTTATAAAGCAAACGGTCATTATTTTTCATGCAGAATTACCCCTTAAAGTTTGTCGCACTTATTTAGAAACACCCAGTATTGATGAATAACAGTGTTAGTTGTTAAAGTACCTAACTTTTTTATTATCCAACATAAGCGAATGTGTCAAAACGCAAAATGTTAAGAAAGCCTAAGGCTACAGTTTAGTTTTAATTTCAATATTTTATATTACAGGGTGTTCAAAACTTTGAGGAAAAAACACACTATCATTGTTACATCCGGTATACAATGACACTTACCTCTTTAAGAATAATATTATTACATCGATATTCTTGAAGAATAAAGCTATAAAATAGTAAAAAAATCTCTCAAATCGGACAACAGGTTTAGGAAATACGAGACATCAAAAATGTCCCATTTTCAAGGTGGTGCGTTAATTTTGAGGCTTAGTGTTACATTATTTGACATGATTTATATACCTACTATTACATTTTAGTATTATTATACTATTATATTTTGAAAATTAGTTAACAATATTGTCGAATTTGATATTTCAAAATTAATGTACCGACTTTTGTAGGAATATTTTTTGTGTGAATTCAGTCACATTATCTGGAGAGAATTCATACTATTGTAGTCGTCTTTCAGAGAATATACCACGCAAGAGTTATTTTTGAAAATAATCTTATATATATATATAAATAGATATGAAAAAAGAAATCTTTGCTGGCAATGTTATAAAACAAGGTTTATTATTGGGGAATTCAGCAAGTTCTAGGTGAAAGAAAACACTTTTTACTTGTCCAAGCTTTCGGAAACTTTAATAAATTGTTCCCATCGTCAGGGTAAACTGCAATATAAAATATATGATGGTAATTTTATGTTATAGGACCTTACAAAATTTATAGTACTTACAGTAAGTTGTGGTTGTTCACAAAAGGTGTTAAAAAAGTTAATTTTTTTGTCAAAAATCTTATAAAGTTCTAAATTATGATGTTTTAAAAAAATTTTTTACATTGATGGATAGATTTTACAATTGTTTTTTAAATTATAAATATTTTAAAAAACAAAAATATCACAGAATAGATATTATGATAGATCGGATCATAACACGAATAACAGGTTAGAAATATTAAATTAATTTTTGATGACATATGTCCTATAAGACAGAGGCCATGGTCTTGTTAAGATTGTCATGTCCTATAACATAAAATTACCATCATATATTTTATATTGCAGTTTACCCTGACGATGGGAACAATTTATTAAAGTTTCCGAAAGCTTGGACAAGTAAAAAGTGTTTTCTTTCACCTAGAACTTGCTGAATTCCCCAATAATAAACCTTGTTTTATATATATATATATATATATATATATATATTGTAACAAAATAATTATTGACCTACCCTCGTATACCAGCTCCCGTCTCCGCACAGACAGAACACTATCGATGTTTCGAGATACGCCGATGCAGCGCCGATGACGTCCAAGCGGTCGAGTCACATGGACATAGCTGGAGATATATAGATATTTCTGGAATATCTGTATCGCATATATAAATAGGACATATTTGTAAATAGAGTTAGTCTTAAGCTAAAGTTTGTAAAGTAAACTTGTATAAATATAAATAAAGTCGTATATAAATTACGAACCGCTAGTTTTATTGTAATTAGAAGTAATTACACTAATCACGCTACAGTGGTGTTAACGGTGTGGAGTGTAAATAAATGAAAAGTGAAAAAAAGACTTTTGAACTTTATTCGTCGGGAATAACCGGAGTGCGTTAATTGTTCGGTATTCGGAAAGACTTTAAAATACTTTTGGACTTTATTCGTCGGGAATAGTTAAAGTGCGTTGATTGTTCGGTATTCGGAAAGACTGTTAAAAGACATTTTGGAAAGTACGTGTGTGCCGACCAAAGATGTTGCTACAAGAACTTACAGTAAAACAGCTCCGTGAACAGCTCGAGGAACGGGATCTGGACAGCAGTGGGCTCAAGATAGTCCTACAAGCACGACTCGAGGATGTCCTCACGAAGAACGGAGAAGACCCAAAGACGTTCCACTTCCAGTCAGCAGAACAAGTAATCTTATCGAAATTAAAAACTGTTTCTGAAACGATCGATGAAACTTCTAGAAGAAGCGACGAGAAACTTGAAGAAGTTAGTAGAAGAAGCGACGAGAAACTTGAAGAAGTTAGTAGACAGAACAACGAGAAATTTGAAAGTGTTTCTCAAAAGATCGATGAAACTTCTAGAAGAAGCGACGAGAAACTTGAAGAAGTTAGTAGACAGAACAACGAGAAATTTGAAAGTGTTTCTCAAAAGATCGATGAAACTTCTAGAAAAAGCGACGAGAAATTTGAAAGTGTTTCTCAAGTAATTAAAGACGTTTGTAGACAGAATGACGAGAAATTTGAAGAAGTTTCTAGAACATTCGATAAGATGCAGAAAAGTGTAGAGACCGTAGAAGAAAAGATCAAACAACTAGAGAGCATGATAACCGATACAAAAGTACAACCATCAGTTAATGCAGCAACGTTAGATCCTTTAGTGAAAGATGAACTACCGAGAGACGAAACGTCGCATAATATGAGATTCAAATTACCACCATTTGATGGAAAGTCCTCTTGGTCCATATATCTTACGACAGTTTGAAGCTATTTCGACCGCCAATCATTGGACCGAACAAGAAAAGGCTGTTTCCTTGACTGCTGCTTTACGAGGTGATGCTGCAGATATATTAAGGTCAATTCCCAAGGGTCAAGAAAATTGTTACCAGACCTTGTACACTCGTCTAGAAAAACGCTATGGAGATGCCCATCTACAACAAGTATACAAAGCCCAACTGCGAAGTAGAAGTCAACGAGCAAGTGAGAATCTGCAAGAATTTGAAGCAGATGTGGCTCGTGTGGTGCGGTTGGTTTATCCGGAGGTGCCAGACAGCGTTTTAGAAGAAATTGCGGTAGATACCTTTGTCAATGGGCTGAAAGATAGTGAACTACAGAAATCTTTACGACTAGCAAGACCGAAAGTTTTAGATGAAGCACTTGCTATTGCCTTGGAACACGAAGCAGCTAGCCAAGCTTCACGAAACAATCGAGTAATAACCGTGGAAAAAGGCGATAAGAGAAAAGATGAACGTTTGGTGGAAATGGTACGGAGGGTGATTCGTGACACGATGCCGAAGAGACGCATGAAGAGGGCTGGAAGAGTTGGTTCAAATACAGATGCTTCCTCGATACGGCCATGCAGTGAAAGTTGTAATCACCGGCTTAAAGTAGATGAACAGCTTTGCCCTGTGAGACGAACTACCGTCGTTAATGAGCAATGGCAGCCACAACAGTTACAAGAAGCCCAAGAAGACGATCCATGTATAAAAAGAGTATTGGATTGGATGCGTCGAGGTGAGAGACCTAGTTGGCAAAACATTAGTGTATGTAGTCCGGAAGTCAAGGCCTACTGGAGCCAATGGAATTGCCTGATACTAAAAGATGATCTTCTGTACAGAACCTTTGAGAACGATGATGGTACAGAATCTAAGCTTCAGTTGATTGTACCTAAAAGTAAAGTGTCAGAAGTATTGCGTCAGTTGCATGACGGTACATCAGGTGGACACTTTGGTATTACGAAGACTCTGCAAAAGGTTCGAGAACGGTTCTATTGGGTGAACTGTAAAGATGATGTAAGAAGATGGTGCCAGAAATGTGAACTGTGTGCATCCGGTAATGGTCCAGTTGGTAAAAAGAGAGCACCCATGAGACAGTACAATGTTGGCAGTCCTATGGAAAGAGTAGCAATCGACATTGCAGGTCCATTTCCAGAAACTGATGCTGGACATAAATACATCCTGGTAGCCATGGATTATTTTACGAAATGGACCGAGGCCTATGCATTACCAAATCAAGAAGCTGCTACCGTTGCAGAGGTACTTGTTAAAGAATTCTTCAGCCGATTTGGTGTTCCCTTGGAGATCCACTCCGACCAAGGGCGAAACTTTGAGTCAGCTCTTTTCCAAAACGTTTGTAAATTGATTGGTGTCAATAAGACCAGAACAACACCCCTGCATCCTCAATCAGATGGGATGGTCGAGAGGATGAACCGAACGATGGGTAAACACTTGTCCAAAGTTGTATCTGAACATCAGCGAGATTGGGACCAACACATTCATTTATTCCTGATGGCCTACCGCTCGGCCGTGAATGAAACTACAGGTCAAACACCAACCTGCCTGATGTTGGGTCGTGAAGTTCATTTGCCCTGCGACCTAGAGTTTGGCTGCAGACCTTCCGAGGAATATGTTGCAGGCGAAGAATACGTAGACCGCCTGAAGTTACGAATGAACAACATTCATGAACTTGCCCGACAACACATCCAGATAGCCAGTGACAGAATGAAAGATCAATATGATTCTCGCTGCAAGAATGAAAGCTTCGAAGTAGGTGATCTTGTCTGGCTTTATAATCCACAACGTCGTCGAGGCCTGTGTCCTAAACTGCAAAGACAATGGGAAGGTCCGTATGAAGTTAAGAAGAAAATAAATGACGTAATATACAGAATTAAGAAGTTGCCAAACGGTAAACCAAAAGTTATTCACATAAATCGTCTTGCACCATATGCTGGCTCCAATGAAACAGAAGAAGCCCGAGTCCTCCAACAGGAAATGAAAGATGCCGCACAGCCAAGTTTTAAGGAATTTATGTCAAATTACGCAGAAAGAAAGAGTGCTAGATTCGGCGTGACCACAGAAGTTCAGCAAGATCTGTTTGGTGTTCCAGAAAACGTCTCTCTAGCCCACTGTGTTGCCCAAGACCTCGAGATGACTAAAGGAATCTCGTCCGTATTCAATAGAAAGTTCGGCCGCCTGGACGAGTTACGAAATCAGCAGCCTAAAATTGGAAGAGTACTGCGATTGGAAGATGGTCCTCGATCTTTGCTGTATATGGTGACCAGGAAGTCTTATACGGACACGCCAAGCTATGAGAACATATGGCGTGCTCTATGTAATTTGAAGAAAATCGTGTGTAATTATGACATCAAAGATTTGGCTTTACCAAAAATAGGCCATGCAGTAGAAAATCTGGATTGGAAGATTGTGAGAAGCATGCTGGAAGTGATCTTCAGAGAAACTGGCGTACGGATTACTGTGTGTTGCATGAACCCGAAGATGTCATACCCTTCAAAGACAGTAGACTGTTACTTCTTTTCTAGGGGTGTATGCAGAGCTGGAGAATCCTGTAGATTCCGCCATCCTGGGCCATCTAGAGTTGCTGATCGGGACGCTCAGATCTTAAGAGGGGAGCAGTGTAACAAAATAATTATTGACCTACCCTCGTATACCAGCTCCCGTCTCCGCACAGACAGAACACTATCGATGTTTCGAGATACGCCGATGCAGCGCCGATGACGTCCAAGCGGTCGAGTCACATGGACATAGCTGGAGATATATAGATATTTCTGGAATATCTGTATCGCATATATAAATAGGACATATTTGTAAATAGAGTTAGTCTTAAGCTAAAGTTTGTAAAGTAAACTTGTATAAATATAAATAAAGTCGTATATAAATTACGAACCGCTAGTTTTATTGTAATTAGAAGTAATTACACTAATCACGCTACAATATATATATATTGAAAATTAATTTAACAAAGTTTTGGAACTTCCGATTGAGACATAAAAAGAAAACTCGGTCGATAAATTGCTAAAAGCAAAAGAGCGATTCTTTTATAAACTGGCGATGAAATTGATGAGGGACGATATCTTATGATATTAATACAAAACGTCGTGCTCCGAAAATGAAAAGTATGGCATAGAGCACCGCAAAATATTGATTAATCCCGTTAGCTAAATATCAAACAGAATATTTTTATATACGAAGATATTAAACTGACAGAAAAGGTTTATTTCAGCAAACCCTCTTTTAGGGAAAACTTGGATTTTCTCCAAAATATATAATTTTGGAAAGATATTAAGTAAATACGTGTAGAATATGAAATAAGAGGATATCGGTAGCAGATTTATTAGGGATCCCTTCCGAAGTAATGAGTTATGTAAAGATCTGACGATGTAATTTACCAATGTAAAATTAAAATCAATATTTTGCAAAAGTACGTAATATATAATAGGCCTGTATCCCGCGTACCAAAAAAAAAGTTGATTAATAGCAAGCTGAAAATTTGTTAATATTGCGTTGCAAATTTTTTGCTTAGAATAAGTAACTTTTTGCTATCTACCAGGAAAAAATAGTTTGTCATATATTCAAAAAGCTGGCAGGTTAAAAAAAGATGTCCTACGATTATTCTCGACGAAGTCAGTCCCTTTTTTCAAATTGGTGATACTGAAAAGTAAAATGAAATACGAACTTAAGCTCGATCATCATCATCAATGGCGCTACAACTCTTCATGAGTCTTTGCCGCGTTTACTTATTGCCTTCCATGTGTGTCGATCCTGTGCCACTAATTCCTATTAGACAAGGCGAGAACGGCGGGTTCGGTGGAATAAATATTCCCACGAGATTTTTTTTGCATAATCACATTCGTGAGACACCCCAGAATAAGGTTCAAGAAGTCGCCCACGCGAAAAGTGGTCCAATTTTTTTTTAACAATTTTTTTAATCAAATTGCAAAAACCAATATTTTTGTCCCGAACAATTTTTTATTGATTTTTCGAACCATTCCGAACAGAAAAGGTAACTCGGTTAAAGATTATTATTATGAAAGTCAGAAAGTGACTGAATCAAATTTAAAGCCCCCCCCCCCTTCATGATCCTGAAAAAATTTGTGGCATTAATTTATTACTAAGCTGTTATTTTTATTTATTAATAAAGAGCGGTAAGATCGTATTGACGTGGCTGTAAATGTGAGTGTGAGTGAGACGCGCCATTGGACTGCCCGAATGGCATCTCTTTCGCACTCATCACGGACGGCTGCCTAATACGTGCATGGCGCTCATTATTTTTACTTAAAAATAACAGCTTAGTAATCAAATACAGTAGAACCCCGTAAATCCGAACCCCGCAAATCCGAACTTTCGGCAAATCCGAACCAACGGAAAGTGAAAAAAATTTAAAAATGCAAGACAAAAACTTAAAAACATGTTTATTATACAGAGTAAAGCCAGAAAATTGGACAATGTAGTATTACTAGGACTTTGACATTTAAAATTTCTCAAAAATAAATATTATACTTTAATATATAGGTTTATAAAGTGTTTATAAAGGTTAAACACAAACTTACTTTGGTTCTCTCGTAGTCAACTTGAGTCCAAAAATATTGTCCACACTCTTGCGAGAACGTTTGGCTACTCAAAATCACAATGAAAGCTTTGAACTACTAGTTAAGGCTAACTTTCGGATAATCCGAACTTTTCGGAATCCGAACAGGCTGTCCCCCCAATTAGTTCGGATTTGCGAGGTTCTACTGTAATGACAAAAATTTCTTCAGGATTTAGTCACTTTCTGACTTTCATAGTAATAACTTTTAACCGAGTTATTAAGCCTTGAAAATCGCCATTTTTCGTTTTTTTTTTCAATTTTAAAATGCTTTTACCTCGAAAACTATCAACTTTAGAGAAAAATTATAAGAGACCTTTTTTATCCAGAATAGTCCAAAAAACCTAAAAAAAAATTGTCCGGTCCAAAAATATTGATTTTTACAATTTGATTAAAAAAAATTGTAAAAAAAAAATTTGGACCACTTTTCGCGTGGGCGACTTCTTGAATCTTATTCTGGAATGTCTCACGAATGTGATTATGCAAAAAAATCTCATGAGAGTATTTTTTCCAAAGAACCCGCCGTTTTCGCCTTGTCTACACTGTCGCACTCCCATTTTCTCTAGATCTTCTTTGACTGCATCTTTCCACCTTTTTCTAGGCCGTCCTACAGACCTTCTTCCATCTGGCCTTTCCCAGAACACATTGTTTATAAGGCGATTATCGTTACTGCGTAGCACATGCCCTGCCCATCTGAGTCTATTGGCCTTTATATATCTGACTAGATTTTCTTTCCCGAATAGAGACTCTAGCTGCTAGCTCGTTATTGTATCTGCGTCTCCATTCGTTTGTCACGTTGTCTCTGCAAGGGACATATATCATTCAAAGAATTTTACGTTCCCACACCAGCAATTTATTTGAATTTCGACTCAATTCAAGCTTTCTGCTTAACCCAGGTATAAACATACCAAAAGGCACCGCCAGGAAAACATTCCACTTTGCGGTTCAGAGAGCCCATATGAAACGAGTCTTTGTACTCTATGCAGAGTATGGCATTAACAAAATAAGAAAATCTACGGTTTCGTTTTGATTAAAATCTGTCTTCCTCCATCCCCCGATAGTACTATTTCTAGGTCTACCTGTTGTCAAGGAGGCTCTAAGGAAGACAGATTTTTACCATTCCGACCGTAGATTGTCGATATAAATTAAAATAATTTATATCGCAGTATGGATAGAACGCCCTCTAACGGGGAATAAGCGAAATGAATTTCGACTCAATTCAAGCTTTCTGCTTAACCCAGGTATAAACATACCAAAAGGCACCGCCAGGAAAACATTCCTGGCGGGATACTTTTAATTTATATCGACAATCTACGGTCGGAATGGTAAAAAATCTGTCTTCCTTAGAGCCTCCTTGACAACAGGTAGACCTAGAAATAGTACTATCGGGGGATGGAGGAAGACAGATTTTAATCAAAACGAAACCGTAGATTTTCTTATTTTAGCAATTTATTTACTTGCCTTTTTTAAACTCGAGCTATAAAATATTTCTGGTTCTTGTTGATGCATTTTGACGTTTCTGTTTATGACTATGAAGACAAAATGTTGCTATGAAATACAACTATAACACAAAAGTGGTTTGTGCATTGAATATTTGACGCTATGAGATGCAAAGTGGCCTGACCCGCAACCCACAATTTTACCAAAACGCTTTACATTACATTAAAGTTATCCCTTATTTAAGTATTTTCAGATGCATAGTGGCTCAAGCATTGATTGCTTGAGAAGTACAAACATTTCTGAACTGCAAACGGAATATTCTTGCTCTTGAGTGTTGACCGCCAGAAACAACAAAAGTTTTATATCCTCTGTTAGTTATACCGCTTGTTAAAAAAACGTCTTGACTACAGGATGTCATCCGTCCTGCACCTAAAACTCTGTTTACAACTTAGTGCGGTACGACTAAAATGGAAATTTACTCTAGATCACCTCGTATTTCAGATCAAGTACGCACTTATAATAGGTTTCTTACGTTAGTATGAACTCTACACAATTACGATTTACTACCTAATGAGCCTGTGGACTGACTGAGTCACAAATGAGAAGCTGTTCAGAAGAATGAAGAAAAACCCAGACGTACTGACCACCATCAAATCTCGAAAGTTACAATATTTCAAACACATTATGCGAAATGAATCCAGATATGCCCCTCTACAATCCATCTTGCAAGGAAAAATAGTTGTAAAGTCAGGTCCAGGACGAAGAAAAACATCCTGGTTAAAGTACCTCCGAACCTGGTTCAACACAACATGTGTGGATGTAGACAGGGATATCAAGAAGAAGAAGAGCTTAATTACATATCATGTTTCCTTAACATTCTGTCAAATATTAAGAAATATAATGTAATATAAAGGAAAAGATTCCTCTCATTGGCTGTATACCATAATAAAAACTTACTAATGAAGTAAAAACCTCACATGTAGGTAGGTGGTATATAATTTATTAAAAAATTTTTTCTAAAAATGATCCAAGATGGATAAAATCACAAACGTTTTCGGACCAATCAGTCCATCATCAGGTGGTAGAAACCTAAAATAAGCAAACCACTGTATTAAAAAAGCCAAGATGAAATTTGACTGTCTGAAAGTTAGGAAAATTACAACATGTGGTTACTTACTTCAGATCCAAAGTAGTTGGAACTAGCTACATATT
This sequence comes from Diabrotica virgifera virgifera, assembly GCF_917563875.1. NCBI lineage: Eukaryota > Metazoa > Arthropoda > Insecta > Coleoptera > Chrysomelidae > Diabrotica > Diabrotica virgifera. Next base: position 22,452,416 of record NC_065447.1, on the reverse strand, counting down.
TAGGTCAAAAGACCTTAATGTAATAATAATTATGCCATTTAGGCTACAAAAATGTCGACAATAAGTCGATGTCACAAGAAATTAAATTGCAACGGTATTACAAAGTGGTCTTCATCTTGGCCTCAAACTGACAGACTAAAATATGACATTGAACGGATATTGACAAGACCTTCTAGGGAATTTTATGTGTATGTAGTTATATTGTATTTTAGAAATGCAAAAAATATAAAAAATATTTTTACTTAACTGAATGAATTTAATTAGATATTAAATAAATGAGTAAGAATAAACAATTTAAATTAATAGTCACATGAAATTATTTATGAAAATTTCATGGCGGTGAAAGCGAAAATTTTGCCAACAGGTAATGACGTCACTTGGTAAAAAGAAGAACAATAAGAAAAATAAACTGAAGAAAAATAAAAATAAAATAAAAAGAAAATTATTAGATAAGGTAAAAGAATTAGTGAATAAATCTGGAATTTGGCTATAATGAAATGTAATATAGTTGATAGTCATAATGTAACAGTATAACTGGTTGTCTAATTTCAATTAGATGTAATAGGGTAAATAAAACACAACTAAGTAAAATACTATGGTTTAACGGAATTGAGATTAAAGTACTAAATGGATGTATTATTTAAGAGAAAGTACTGTGAACTGTAAATAAGAAAACGATAAGTGAAAGTTAATATGGTGTGAAGTAAATAATGATATGATGCCAAATTATTGTTTGAAAATTATGTGAAAATAAAATTAAAATTAAAAATAAAAATATAGAGGGAATAAAACGAGGGTGAAAATAAGGTAGAAATGATGCATTATAAAATAAAACAAAAATTGTAGGCCTTGAATTAATGGTTGTCTAACTTGAAGAGAGATTGAAAATAAAATTAGGTAAAGAAATTAAATTAAAGTTAAAAAGAAAATGAACATTTTATGTGGTTACTGGACCAACAGAGACATGAAAACCTAAGCCTACCTCCACAAAGGATAGGAGACACGCAAAGGCACACACATATCCTTCAGCTCAATGATCACATAATAATCATGACAAATTGGCAAAATAGTTCTCAGATTAACATTGTAGGTAATGGTGTGATAAATGTATAGTAAAAAGTAGAGGAAGGTCTTGCTTGTTGAATATAACAAAGCTAATAGAAAGCAAAATGAAAATGTTTGTGGTCAACAAACTGACAAGAGACAAACATGCCTAAACCTACCTCCACAAAGGATAAGAGACCTGTAAAGGCACACACATATCTGCCAGTCCAATGATCACAAACACTAATATCAACAATTTAACTTAGATGAACTGAAGGATTGTATATTAGAGGTGTCCAACAACCACCAGCTATCAACTATATTACATTTCATTATAGCCAAATTCCAGATTTATTCACTAATTCTTTTACCTTATAATTATTATCTAATAATTTTCTTTTTATTTTATTTTTATTTTTCTTCAGTTTATTTTTCTTTTTGTTCTTCTTTTTACCAAGTGACGTCATTACCTGTTGGCAAAATTTTCGCTTTCACGCCATGAAATTTTCATAAATAATTTCATGTGACTATTAATTTAAATTGTTTATTCTTACTCATTTATTTAATATCTAATTAAATTCATTCAGTTAAGTAAAAATATTTTTTATATTTTTTGCATTTCTAAAATACAATATAACTACATACACATAAAATTCCCTAGAAGGTCTTGTCAATATCCGTTCAATGTCATATTTTAGTCTGTCAGTTTGAGGCCAAGATGAAGACCACTTTGTAATACCGTTGCAATTTAATTTCTTGTGACATCGACTTATTGTCGACATTTTTGTAGCCTAAATGGTATAATTATTATTACATTAAGGTCTTTTGACCTAAATATGTAGCTAGTTCCAACTACTTTGGATCTGAAGTAAGTAACCACATGTTGTAATTTTCCTAACTTTCAGACAGTCAAATTTCATCTTGGCTTTTTTAATACAGTGGTTTGCTTATTTTAGGTTTCTACCACCTGATGATGGACTGATTGGTCCGAAAACGTTTGTGATTTTATCCATCTTGGATCATTTTTAGAAAAAAATTTTTAATAAATTATATACCACCTACCTACATGTGAGGTTTTTACTTCATTAGTAAATATAATGTAGTTTCACAGAAAAAGTTACCAATTTGAATTACTGGGAATAATTCGCATTATTGCAATCATAAGGTAAAGGAGGGTAAGAGTACGCGGTCTTCTAAAAGTACGCAGGGAATTTTTAAACACTTAGCATCTCTGCAGGAATTTCGTGATATCACGTTTCAGTGTGTTTTCAACTGGAGAAGAACCCACCATATTGTCATCCACCTGACACTCTATCTTTGGATTTTATAAGGTAAATTGTTCTTTTTCACCTTCGGAATGTAATATTTTTACTCTAAAACGTAAGAGTTTAAGGTTACTTAACAGTGGTAGGCATATGTTGTATTAATATAACCCATTAACGCCTACGGGTACCATATGGAGCCAACAAATTGCGTACGCATCGGAGTCAATTTACCATATTTTTAGGTAAAATTTAGCAGAGAGATTCGGTGTATTTGTAGTTCAAGGTTACCTCTTCTTGAATGAACAAACCCAAATTTAGTTTTATACCTATTTTCCAGTGTAATAAATTTTTGAATTTACGGTTGGTTTTGTTTGTGACAAAATATGGACATTCGTTTCGTGTAAGTGTTTTATTTATTATTTTTTGCAGTATTATCCCCGTTTTTGTTTTCAAAAGATGTTCTACAAACTTTAATAAATAACTTGTACAGGTTTTCATAATACTTCATCTTTTGGTTTTTTCGTAAATAGGCCAAAAATATGGGTGTTCCCAAATGGAACCGCTAGGCGGTTTGATGGATATGTTGTTTTCACTATTATTTTTTTACTTTTCTTATTTTTAGAGGAATTTCTTTGAAAAAAGATCTTCATATAGCTTTTAGAGAAAAACAAAAGTAATAATGATGTTTCTGCCGTTTACATAGAAACTCCAGATACTAACATTTTGACAGACGAAGATTCGACAGATGACAATGAAGCGGGTTTTATTTGACAATCGAAATCGGAACCAGCTGTCTTCCTGGCGCGAAAATTGGATTTTCGAATGATACTAGAATCGAAGGTACTGCTGAAGACACGATCGTAGAGGATACCACTTAGATCCACCCCGTACTAGCAGAGCAATTCCATATGCGCCAACTGATGGAGGTCTAAATATGTTCACGCTGGAGCAAAATTCAGATTTTTGCAAAGAAAGGGATTTGGTTTCTACAGTGTATGATTTTCTAGAGTCTGATTACTCAAAGTATGCTGGTTCAAGCCCTTCAGAACTTTTTAGAATACAGCAACTAGACCTGTTAAAAGGTTTTCAAGACAGGAGAAAAAACATTGTTGTTCCGAGGCTAAAAATATTGTTTTCAAAATACAATAATAATATAGATGGTACTGATTTGATGGATATCGATTTATCTTGTTATCGAATTGGAATCAGTTCCAAAAAAATGGTATTGGCCTATTTTTACATACTAAGAGCCGTTTTACATGACCGAGATTTACTTCGAAAATTATTTCAAGAATAATAACGAAAATTTATGTAGTAAATTTATACAATTTTTCCATTGTTCCTTGTTTTACACCTACAGTTAAATCTTAACATAATTGTTGTGAAACGCATGCGTAGTGTGTAATGTGACTGACATTAAATAGAATTTTGTTATAAATAAAAGGCCACTGATGAAAGAAAACTAAGTCAGAGGTAACATAAGAAAAGAAGAAATGTGAAATGGCATTTTAAGGTTATAAGTTACAACTTTCATTTGTTTATTTTTTAGTAATATATTTGGATAGAGAAGTCAATTCTTGTGCAAAAATGAATAATTTGAACAAAGCAAAGATACTTCACTGAATAAACAAATCAGCATGTGTTGTAATTATAAAGTTTATGTTATCGTAAACACCACCTCGTTATTTAACGTTCTGCGCAGAAACGCGCGCAGTTTACTCTGAAAACTTTCTAGCATATAGAACAGGTTCTAAATTTTTATATTGAAAATTATCTTGGTAAATTTCGGAGTAAATCTTGTGTTTTACATCTAATATTTTTATTAGATAATTTTTCATGGTAGTTATCAGCGTCAATTTCGAAGTAAATCTCGGTCATGTAAAACGGCTCTTAGTGGACGCGAACATTAAAATGCATGCAAATTGTATAGAAAATCTGGTAGTAACATTAGCCAATTGGAATTTACACGCGATATTATCCAAATGTATCCAATAATATATAAAATCCCACCGAAAGCACCAGGAAGAATGTCCGCAGCTGCAAGAAGTGACTCTCGAATTGGAGATATTCGGTACGAGGGATTAACTCATTTTGTGGTTTCTGTACCAGAAAACAAAAAATGAAGATGCGCACGCATTGAATTTTTAAGCCGAGGGAAAACAATGTGCTGCAAATATGATGAATAGAATAGAATAGAATAGAATTTATTGAATCAAATATACAAAATTTCTTTTGTTTTTGACAAGTCAAAAGAGTACGTACATTATAAAACTTGGACAAAATTTAAAAGATAAATATTATAAATTATAATGAAAAGATATACAAACAGGTACTAACAAATTTAAACAATTTAACACACTATGTAAAAACGTAAAAACATTAAATAAACATAAAAGCATGAAATTAATATCGTCATAATCGGCAAAAAAAAACCCTGACCAAACTAGTAATATTATATTATATAAGCGGTACCTAAGTACTCTGTCTTTGTGTAAAAACAATGTTTTAAAAAATGTGATTTTATTTTATTTTTAAACGACTGTAAATGAAGACTTTTTACTTCATCTGGCAAAAAATTGTACAAACTAACATCAGTCGAGTTTTTTATACTTTTCGTCAACCTAAAACGTTGTGCTCTAATAGCATCTCTCGATCTTGTATGATGATCATGGAAGTTGGAGTTTATGTTTAAACTTACTTTTGTTGGAATGAATTTCAATCAGCGTCTCATATATATATAGAGTGAAGGCAGTGACATAATACCTAACTCCTGAAATAAAGGTTTACAGTGTTCCCTATACTCTGCTCCTGCAAGTATCCTCACTACTTTCTTTTGTAATTTAAAAATTCTGGCTGCGTGACAAGAGCCACCCCAAATAGTTATTCCGTACTTTAAATGGCTATGGAACAGTGCAAAGTAGATCATTATAAGGGTACTTTTAGGGATGATAAAAACTAAGTTGCGTATCAAAAATATAGTTGTAGCAAGTTTAGAACTTAAGTAGTCTGTATGAGCACTCCAGTCCAAATTATCATCTAGAAAAATTCCTAAGAGTTTAACACTATTTCCTAAGACACACTTCCGATCAGAACTAAACATCAAATTCTGATTTTTGTCTTCATTTAGCTTCAGACCATTATGCAAAAACCAGGTTTTTGCTTTCTGAGTATCACTATCTATTTTAATTTTCAAATTATGTTGATTAATGTCAGTATTTATGAGAGTGGTATCATCTGCAAAGCACACACATTTTATGGGAAAAGTGTAGTGAAATAGATCGTTAAGATAAATAAGAAACAAAGTGGGTCCTAGTATTGAACCTTGTAACAGTTAGAAATAGGGTGGAAGAAGAGTTCTAGTAGGATGAATACTATTTCTTAAATAGAAAGGGATCTGGAGAAAAATTAGGGGATATTTCTAAAAGCTACTTGCTGCGGCAGCTCATGGTTGTGCGGTGGCGGATCATAGGTTCGTTTAAGGAACTAGGGAGTATCAACTACTATTACCAAATGAAATAAGAGTACTTACACAGATATCCTAGGGTGTTTATATAGAAATGATCCTGGATATATTTTGTTTGAGGGCGCCTTACCAGGAGTTTCTTTTATACAATCCAATATTTTCTTGATATGTATACTCTAAAATACTTTTAAATGTGTGGTTAAAATTTTTGCTAATAGGTAGTTATAAATAAACAGGACAAATAAAATTACATATTTATTGAAAACTTTTCCTGTCAAAAAAACAAAACAAACATTAGGTTTTATAGGTTACATTGGCGATATTTACCTGTGACTAAAATATATCTACTTTCTATAAAATAGATATGGTGCACCAAAAAATAAGCAAATTTATTGTTTATTGACTTGATATCTGACACATTTGAAATATTGCATTTATATTATTAAAAAGGAAAAATGTTTATTTTTACTGAAACTTGAAAATAACAACTGTCAGTTACGTCACTTGTCAAATATCATTCCAAAAATATTTATCTCAATTAATTTTTATATGGTTAATTCACAATTTTGATTTAACAATCTTTTTATAATGATGGAAGCAAATATCTTTCTCATCCAATCAAAAGTTTACTTGTTATATTTTTATTTTTAAATTAAAAAAATTATTAATATTTATCAAAAAAAAATTACTTTAATCCTTGAATCTAAATTTTTAATTAAAATAGTCACTATACCTTAAACTTTGAAAATATTCATCTGTCACAACATTACTTCACCATCGGAAAGTTTTGACAGATCACTCATACGTCACTCGACGGATGACTGGAAAATTCCACTGCTATGGTGATATTATGTAGGTATTATACCATAACAAACAGGAAAATGCTAATTTACCTCTAGTTTTCTAATCCAGGAAACTTAGGTTTAATCCATTACCATGTAACCATAACCAATATTATTATAACCAGCTATAAAGGTAATAACAGCTCACCGGCTTCATAAAGGATTAAATACGCCATACCATAAGTTTACAAGAGCGTATAAATCAAAATTTCACTAAACAACAGAACTGCTACACTATTAAATGATCAACCCATTAATTATCCTCAACAAAAGAACTTTAATATATCCCAAATTTAACTTGGAAATTCTTTTGTGGAACTAATATATGCCGGTTAGAATCTAACTTTTTGACATGTTTATCCGTCAAAAACTATTTTCAGACTCCGCGTTCTTTGCAATACATTCTAAATCTTTCTATCGATGTCGAATTAAACTTCGGTTTTTCGTTCGTCACAGCCAATCACGACTCACGATTTTTACTTGACATTTGAATTGGCCAATGATTGCTTTCTGGTTCTGTCATAATTCTAGAATATGATTATGACAAATACGCAGTTATACCAATACAAGAAGAACGCTTGGAAAATTACCTCTAACACGCATTTCTTCTAAGAATATAACAAGGTATTGTGAAACAGTTCATAGGCGGGTTATAAATTTTTATTTGACTTGAATTTCTATAAAGAACTGACAAAAATATTTGGATTTACTTAGAAAAGGATTGTAAAAACTATATAAATTAATATATTTATATTTCCGCTGGTTTTATAAATGTTATAACAGCCTCCTCCGAAAAGAGAAAACTCGGATAGAATATTCAGTTTTCGATAAACTAAACAAGAAATCAACCATGATTCCTTGAGTGAGGCAAAACAATCACATCAAAAAAAATTATTATTATTATTATTTTTTAGATGATGGCAAGTGGGGATTAAATTAAACAAACAACAAACGTTACGGATTGGGCTAGCGTACCATCGATCGCCAGACTCTTTAAAGTCGAGTAGACTAACATGTTTCATGACTCTAAAATGAACTGTAGGTGACAAGAGTTTCTGTGTCTTGGGGAAGAAATAAATCTTATGCCCTGTGTGGACCTCGCTGACATTCACAACAGTAACACAAGTGATATATATATTATATAATATATCATATAATATATACCATATACCAGAGCAGACACAGCCTCATCACCTCGTTGCCTAACCGGGAGTGGTTTTCAAAAACTAAAAAAATCATTTGAGCTCTAGGCTCAGCAGATAGGCATCTGCTTTAACTCCACTAAAAGCCTAGCGAGTTTCAGGGAATTTTTATCGGCAACGGTTCAGCAAAAGTGAGGATTTAGAATCTCCATTCTAAATACCTCAATGAGACAGAATGTACTCATTTGTCTCAAGTCGAGATCGGTAACTTTACGTTAAACGTCTCACAGGGAATATACTCAGTTCAACAACTAGACTAAAATAAAAGAAGACTAAAAAAGGGTATAAAACAAGGACTAAAAACGACATACCCAAATCAAAGAAGATGTCTTTTTCTTATCAAGACTAAGGAAAATAAAAAAATTAAGGGGAACAGAGAATAGGGAATCAGGACTAAGGGGATGACATATTATCTTCATCAGATACAAAAGGTTTTAAATCTTTAACATGCCATTTACCAAGATCAGAACCGTTTAAATCAGAGAGACGATACACCACTGGTTACAACTTTTCTCGGACAGTAGCTTCAATGTACCTCGGTGCTAGCTTAGACATAAACTTGTTAGCTGCATTAGACAGGACTTTATTCCTTTTCCATACTTTATCTCCTACTTGGAATTGGACTTCTCTTCTTCGTAAGTTGTAACTTCTAGTGTTACGTTCATATCCTTTTCGAAGATTAGCCCTGACTTTTTCGAAGACTTGACTTAATCCTTTTACTTCTGAAGCGTACATATCACGGTTACCAGGAATAATTTCTAGATCTTGGTTCCATTGATCTTTTTGATCAATACCATAGTAATTTCCACTTAGGGGAACATGACGGCCATAATTAAGGAAAGCTGGGGTATATCCAGTTACTTCATGCTTTGCAGTGTTAATAGCTTGTCTGATCTTTGCTAAATTCTTGTCCCAATCTACGTGGTTTTTTACATACATACGGATTGCTGTTCCAATAGTTTTGTTATTCCTTTCCACAAAATTACATTGTGGTGCATACACGGGGCTAAACCATACTTTCTGAACATTATACCTACTACAGAGATTAATTAGAAGAGGGTTGTTCAGATTTGAGGCATTATCACAAATCACATACTGGGGGACACCAAACATCAGGAAGACATTATCTTCCAAAAATTCAACTATACTCTTAGCTGTAGCCTTCCTCAAAGGATGGACTAAGGTATATTTACTAAACCAATCAGCAACCACTAATAACCACGTATAACCTTTTTTTGAACGAACAAAAGGACCAATCAGATCAACGGCAACTATCTGCCAGGGGAATTGAGCTTCTCTTTGCTTACCCATTTTACCTAATGGAGCATGATTTGGTGTTTTCTGAGCACCACACACTCTACATGATCTGACAAACTTAAGCACATCACAACGCATTTTTGGCCAATAGTACCTTTCTTGAATACGGGACAAAGTTTTATAGAATCCAAAGTGAGCACATGTAGGTGGCTCATGACAAGATTGCATAACTTCTAATCTTTGGGGTTTGGGTACTAAAATTTTCCATTCAACATCATTAGTCTTGAAAGAATTTGGGGATGGGGCATACTTGTAGATAAAATCATTTTCCACTTTCCATTGTGGAAAATTATCAGGGGAACGGAGTATCTTCGATCTTAAATCATCGAACCAAGGGTCTATTCTATCTATATCTATTTCTAGATAATTAACATTTTGGGTATCATTGGTATGGGCTCGGGATAAAGCATCAGGGACTAAATGGGATGTTCCTTTTCTATGAATCAAATCGAAAGTATGTTGTCTAAGGCGCATAGCCCACCTGGCTAATTTGCCTGTAGGATTGGACAGTTTATTCAACCAGAGAAGTGAATGGTGGTCAGTAATGACCGAAAACTTAACTCCTTCAATATAACCTCGAAATTTCTCGATAGCGAAGATCACTGCGAGACATTCTCGCTCTGTAACTGAATAATTTCTTTCAGCTCGGGAAAGGGACCTACTAGCATAAGCTATAACTTTTTCTTCTCCATCAATAGTTTGAGTCAAGACACCACCAAGACCGGTGTCAGATGCATCACATTGCACAACAAAAGGAAGTTCGAAATTGGGTTGGGCTAAGATAGGGGCAGAAATTAGGAGTTCTTTAATTTTCAAAAAAGCTTTTTCAGCTTCACTAGTCCAAACTACTGGTTGTTTTTTCTTTCGATGACCTTTAAGGAGGTCATTAATAGGGGAGGCTAAACTGGAAAAATCTTTAATGAAACGACGATACCAGGAACACATACCTATAAATCTTTTAATTTCAGTAGAATTAGATGGCCTAGGATAATTAACCATAGCTAAGATTTTTTCAGGATCTGCTTTAAGGGAATTGTTACCAACACATAACCAAGATACTTCAATTCAGATTTAAAAAAATCACACTTATCGATGTTAATGGTCAAGTTTGCTTCTTTAAGTTTATCTCTTATTGTTTTCAACAATTGGATATGTTCTTCAAAAGATGGGGTACATACTATGATGTCATCTAAATAACAGAATATATAGGGTTCAAACTCAGGTCCAAAGATAGCATCAACTAATCTTTGTTGAATCTGTGCACTATTACACAAACCAAAGGGAACAGAAGTGAATTGAAAAGAACCTCTACCAGAAACATTAAAGGCTGTCTTTTTCCTAGAGTCAGGATGCAGCGGGATTTGCCAAAAAGCTTTTCTTAAGTCAATGGAACTAATGCATTTAGCTCCTCTAAGTAACGAAAGAATTCTGTCTATTTGGGGCAAAGGATATGTATCATGAACAGTGACTTCATTCAATGAACGACCATCAAAACAAAACCTATATTCACCTGACTTTTTCTTTACTAATAATACAGGACTTGACCATGGGGATTGGGCTGGTTCGATTACTCCTAATCGTAACATATCGTCTAACTCTTCATGTAGTATTTTATTCATGTATGGGGATAAAGGATATTGTCTTTTCTTAAATGGTTTTGCATCACCAGTGTCAATAACCATTTCAATCTTATTGGTTCTTCCAATATATTTAGAACTAGAAATTTCCTCAAAAGAAGCGACTGTTGAATTTACTAAATTCTTTTCGGTGGGAGAAAATGAGTCTACAGAATACAAAGTTTCGGTTTTCTCTTCCTTTTGGGAAGAATGCCATGTTCTATCTCTAAAATTCAACAACACCGAAAATGTATGCATAAAGTTACTTCCTAAAATAAAACTATGGGGAACGGAGGGTACTACAAGAAATTTTACCATTTGGGAAACACCATCCGCCTCAATTGGAAGATCAATATTACCAACTACGGATTTATGAGAACCATCTGCTAAGCAGACATGTTTACAGGGAGTAGAATTATAACTAATTCCTTGGGAATTCAAAAATTTAATTCCAGTGGCACCTACTACGGATGTAGTGCAACCACTATCTAAAAGAGCGATAAAAATTTTAGAAAAGATAGAAATACTAATGTGAGGACGTTTATCACGATCTTTTTCAAAAAGAGGGTTAAGTATGCTTCGGGAAGGTTTGTCGGGCTTAACTCTAACTGGAGTGCAACTGCCGACTGGCTGCACACTACCTAGTTTTTTTGACACTTACAGGAGGAAGTGCTCACACCTCTCTGACCACAATGAGAACAAAATATTTCTCTGTATCTACAATCGCGAGAAACATGATTGTGCTTACCACAAAAACAACAAAAAATTTTTTTAGGGTTTCTTTGTGTTTGGTAGGGAGGGGATTTCATCAAAGGAGGTGGATAAGAAGACTGATTTCTGTGGGGTGGATAAGAAGAAGAAGACTGATGTCTTTCTGGTGGATAAGAAGACTGATGTCTTTCTGGTGGATAAGAAGACTGATGTCTTTCTGGTGGATAAGAAGAAGATTGATGTCTTTCTGGAGGATAAGAAGAAGATTGATGTCTTTCATCAGTATCTTCTGGAGGATTGGGTCTCTCATTTCTCTGTCTGGAATTGGTATTGGATTTCTTAAAAGGATGATCTTGCTTTTCTGGTTTGTCTCTTTTGGGGTTTTCAGGCTTGTCTTGTTTATCAAGTACCTGAAAATTCTCTTGGGGTTTCTCTGTATCTTCTAATGAGATACCAGCAAGACCTTTTGTAGTTTGAAGCAGAGGCAAAACATTTTGCTCCAAACGTTTAACAGTAGAGACTAAAATTTCTACCGTGGGAAAATCTTGAAGGGCTACGAGTGGAATATAATCCACTAAAATATTTTTTCTTAAGATTTTAACTCGTTGTGCTTCAGATGGGTACTCTTCCAAACGTCTAAAGAGATTCTCCATGATTGAGGAATAAATAGTGATTGACTCGGACTTTTTTTGTTTTCGACTTTTAATATCGTCGTAGAGATTATCATTGTAATCTGGGGGTAGGAAAGCAGTTTTGAGTAAGGTTATCAACTCATTCCAACTGTTAACTGTATTTCTAACACTTCTATACCAAATGGCAGCGTTTCCGTCAAATAAGTCAAAAGCTGATCTAAAAAGGACATCTTGAGAAATATTTCTGGACCTAGCAGAATCTCTTATTTTTTCTAAAAATGTGGGAAGGGCTTTACTCTCACCATTAAATTTGATATTTAAATCAGAAACTCTAACAGGAGTTGAAACTTGTATAATAGGGGCCGAAACTGAACTAATAGGGGCAACAGGGACTGAAGTTGTATCACTAGTCGATGGGATGGACATATTATCGGATGTCTCTTCCTTTTCCAAGACATCTCCTGTCAACATCAATAAATCCATTTTATAGTTTTCAATAACTTCTTTTACTTTTTCATCTACATTGTCAGGGAAATTTTCTAATCTGAAATCCAGATGAGTGGACCTTGTTTTGAAACGAGCAAAGTCAGCCTTTGTTGACTGTGCATCCATCGTTTTTGCAATATTTTGCAAATCTTTGAGTATTGCCTGAATTGCAGGTAACTCTTTATCTGGATCGACTACATTTTTAGTAAAATCGATTGCAGATGAGGTAGTCTCTTTACTTAACTGACCTCTCAATAACTTACGTTTTTCTTCAACGTTTTTATTTTGTACCTTAAAACCTCTTATGAACAGTTCATAAGATAACTCTTCTGTTTTCAGATCATTTACCTGGGTAGACTTCATTTTTAAAACTGGGGTGAAAGTAACACGCAAGGGAAAGACAGAAGGGAATAGTAGAAAATATGATTTTCAACAAAGGACCGTTTCTATTTATCAAACGAAAGCAAACGTCACCTGTCCAACGTAACCGGATCCCAAATCACCAGTCTTGTCACAGCTTCTGCTCTTGGCCTACAATCATTCAGTAAATAAAAGAGGGGTCAATGAACTATTTGTCAAAAATTCACACTCACATACTAACAGGGAACAACAGACTCAAAAAATTTAGACACAACAGGGATATTCAAACACAAACAATATTGAAACTTGCTTCTCGAATGAGCTTACACAGGAAACACCAACAATGGTTCTTGTTCCGATAATTAATGGAAGTGTTCCTAGACAACTAAGCACGCTTCCTCTATCACGAGTATTACACTTGTGATGTATTCTGGTACAAGAAGGGAAAAAAAAGTATTAATCGGACTGACTAACTCGTTTACTTCACGGGTAGGCTCGGACTAATTCACAGATAGGCTCCAAATAATTTACACGTAGGCTCCAACTAACCTTTGGTATCCTTATGACACTGACAAAGCTAGATTAGTTGAGAAAAAAATAATGGGACTAAAAGCTCAAACGGAAACTACCAGACTATACACATATACTCAAACGACGAACAAAAAATATCACAAAATCAAGTTATTCTGTAAAAAATTGTCAATCAATTATGAATAAATGCACAAATACAACAATAATGTTATACTTTTTAAATAGTTTCAATATCAAAATGTTCAACACTACTTATATAGACTACCTGTCTATATTATACTCATCAATATTTAGAAAAAATTCAAATAATGCTTTCACCATGGGTACTGTATCAACATCTACCATAAATACATACATAAAAATAATGTTGATACACTACAATGAGTACATATTTATACCTATTAAAAAATTTATACCACTTCGTAACTTTAAAAGAAAATGTAGGGGCTCTTTCTAGGTTACCGACATAAATTTTAGCGTTTTGGGCTAAACTACGTTAGGATACTGATATGATAGTATAATTGATCTCAAATCTGGGGCAAAAAAATAATTTAGGTTGACAAACAGTTGGGACTAGCTAAAAAAAGTAAACTGTTTGGGAACAACTTAATGATAGGACTGGGGAAGAAATGAGACAGATTTGTAGCTTGATACGTTGGGTGCTATTTGTAGCTCGACACTTTGTAGCTGGACACTGAAAGAGGCAGAAAAATGAATCGGCCCCACATTCTAGGGCGACATTTGTAACAGTTTGCGTACAACTGGAGCCGGAAGGAGGCTAAAAATGAGTCGAGCCCCACGTTGGGCGCCATTTGTAACAGTTAGAAATAGGGTGGAAGAAGAGTTCTAGTAGGATGAATACTATTTCTTAAATAGAAAGGGATCTGGAGAAAAATTAGGGGATATTTCTAAAAGCTACTTGCTGCGGCAGCTCATGGTTGTGCGGTGGCGGATCATAGGTTCGTTTAAGGAACTAGGGAGTATCAACTACTATTACCAAATGAAATAAGAGTACTTACACAGATATCCTAGGGTGTTTATATAGAAATGATCCTGGATATATTTTGTTTGAGGGCGCCTTACCAGGAGTTTCTTTTATACAATCCAATATTTTCTTGATATGTATACTCTAAAATACTTTTAAATGTGTGGTTAAAATTTTTGCTAATAGGTAGTTATAAATAAACAGGACAAATAAAATTACATATTTATTGAAAACTTTTCCTGTCAAAAAAACAAAACAAACATTAGGTTTTATAGGTTACATTGGCGATATTTACCTGTGACTAAAATATATCTACTTTCTATAAAATAGATATGGTGCACCAAAAAATAAGCAAATTTATTGTTTATTGACTTGATATCTGACACATTTGAAATATTGCATTTATATTATTAAAAAGGAAAAATGTTTATTTTTACTGAAACTTGAAAATAACAACTGTCAGTTACGTCACTTGTCAAATATCATTCCAAAAATATTTATCTCAATTAATTTTTATATGGTTAATTCACAATTTTGATTTAACAATCTTTTTATAATGATGGAAGCAAATATCTTTCTCATCCAATCAAAAGTTTACTTGTTATATTTTTATTTTTAAATTAAAAAAATTATTAATATTTATCAAAAAAAAATTACTTTAATCCTTGAATCTAAATTTTTAATTAAAATAGTCACTATACCTTAAACTTTGAAAATATTCATCTGTCACAACATTACTTCACCATCGGAAAGTTTTGACAGATCACTCATACGTCACTCGACGGATGACTGGAAAATTCCACTGCTATGGTGATATTATGTAGGTATTATACCATAACAAACAGGAAAATGCTAATTTACCTCTAGTTTTCTAATCCAGGAAACTTAGGTTTAATCCATTACCATGTAACCATAACCAATATTATTATAACCAGCTATAAAGGTAATAACAGCTCACCGGCTTCATAAAGGATTAAATACGCCATACCATAAGTTTACAAGAGCGTATAAATCAAAATTTCACTAAACAACAGAACTGCTACACTATTAAATGATCAACCCATTAATTATCCTCAACAAAAGAACTTTAATATATCCCAAATTTAACTTGGAAATTCTTTTGTGGAACTAATATATGCCGGTTAGAATCTAACTTTTTGACATGTTTATCCGTCAAAAACTATTTTCAGACTCCGCGTTCTTTGCAATACATTCTAAATCTTTCTATCGATGTCGAATTAAACTTCGGTTTTTCGTTCGTCACAGCCAATCACGACTCACGATTTTTACTTGACATTTGAATTGGCCAATGATTGCTTTCTGGTTCTGTCATAATTCTAGAATATGATTATGACAAATACGCAGTTATACCAATACAAGAAGAACGCTTGGAAAATTACCTCTAACACGCATTTCTTCTAAGAATATAACAAGGTATTGTGAAACAGTTCATAGGCGGGTTATAAATTTTTATTTGACTTGAATTTCTATAAAGAACTGACAAAAATATTTGGATTTACTTAGAAAAGGATTGTAAAAACTATATAAATTAATATATTTATATTTCCGCTGGTTTTATAAATGTTATAACCTTGAGGAACACCGTATTCGACCGTGTTCAAATCAGAAAAGCTATTATTAAGAAAAACTGCCTGTTTTCTATTTGTTAAATAAGATGTAAATAGATTGAGGGTGTTTCCTCTTATACCATATTTATGCATTTTTTCCAACAGTAATTTATGCGAAACACAGTCAAAAGCTTTGGATAAATCACACAATGTCAAAGACACGAAATGACCCTCCTCCAAGCCGTCGACTATATCTCTCACAATTTTCTGTATAGCTTGTGTAGTGCTGCACTTTTTTCTAAAGCCATATTGATTACAGTGAAGTATTTTGTGTTTATCTAGATATTCTATCAAACGAGTATTAAGAATGCTTTCAAAAATTTTACCGAAAATGGGAATGATAGAGATGGGACGATAATTTCCAATTTCATCTAAAGACCCCTTTTTGAATAGTGGTAACACTTTTGTTACTTTTAGTACATCTGGGAAAATCCCCGCAGTAAGCCAATTATTATAAAGTAAAACTAATTTGTCAATAACAATATCAATAGTTTCGACAATTATTTTTTTGTTCAAGAAATAAAAATTTGTACAATGTGAATTTTTCAAGCCACGCAAAACATTTCTGATCTCAATATCAGTAACAGGTAGTAAAAATAAAGAGTGGCAAGGAGAGTGTACGTCTTTCAAAATATCTATAGCCACATTTTCATTTGTAGAACTAAAAGAATCTCTAATATTTTTAGCTACTGAAGTAAAGTAATTATTGAAATCGTTTGATGAGATCGTACTAGGACAAACTTTTTTATTTTGAACTTTATTTCTGTGATAGTTTATAACTTTCCAACTGTCACGAGATATATTTTCAGAATATGAAAAGAAATACCCATAAGCTAGTTTTTTCTTTAAGGATATTGTTGATCTATAATGCTTCTTAAACTTATTATATTCACTATAATCTTTTGTAACGTCAGCAATTACCTTGACCGTGGAAAGATTTTCTCGCATAAGTTTTAATTCATCATCAAACCAAGAAATTGGAGCTTTACTATGAGTTCGCAATTTTTTTAATGGAAAATTGATTTCAGTTAACTTTTGATACATTTCAGTAATAAATTGAGCTAATTCTGTTGCTGTTTTGAGAGAAATAGCTAAAGACCAGTCAACGTTATTTAACGAATGTTTTAACTTCAGTATGCCATTACTCGTTATACGTCTTGTGTATGTAGTTGCACTATGATTTTTTTCAGATTTTATTTTTAAGTTAATAAATTGAGCAAGATGATCAGAGATACATGGGTCCACAATTCCACAACCAATTATCCCACTGTCTATGTTTGTTAAGATGTTATCTAAACAAGTTGCTGATCTAGTTGTTATTCTAGTATATTCATTAATATTTATTGTTAAGCCAAAAGTAGATGTGGTCCTTTGTTTCGCAATTTTCTTACCAAGTAACTCTTAACGAACATCTACCGGGTTCGCGCCTAGTGGTCCCATATGGGAACAGTTTTTTTCTCAATAATTGATTCATTTACAAAAAATTTTCTTATTGTTTCTATTGTTATGTACAGAATATTGTTACATTTAACGATTTTTAATAAATTTTGTCGAAAACAATTTTTTTTCTCGGCGTTAATGGGTTAAGCTAAAAATATTAGAGGTTCTTTCAGTTCTACAAATGAAAATGTAGCTATAGATATTTTGAAAGATGTACACTCTCCTTGCCACTCTTTATTTTTACTACCTGTTACTGATATTGAAATCAGAAATGTTTTGCTTGGCTTGAAAAATTCACATTGTACAGATTTTTATTTTTTAAACAAAAAAATAATTGTCGAAACTATTGATATTGTTATTGACAAATTAGTTTTACTTTATAATAATTGCCTTACTGAGGGGATTTTCCCTGATGTACTAAAAGTAACAAAAGTGTTGCCACTATTCAAAAAAGGGTCTTTAGATGAAATTGGAAATTACCGTCCCATCTCTATCATTCCCATTTTCGGTAAAATTTTTGAAAGCATTCTTAATACTCGTTTGATAGAATATCTAGATAAACACAAAATACTTCACTGTAACCAATATGGCTTTAGAAAAAAGTGCAGCACTACACAAGCTATACAGAAAATTGTGAGAGATATAGTCGACGGCATGGAGGAAGGTCATTTCGTGTCTTTGACATTGTGTGATTTATCCAAAGCTTTTGACTGTGTTTCGCATAAATTAATGTTGGAAAAAATGCATAAATATGGTATAAGGGGAACCACTCTCAATCTATTTAGATCTTATTTAACAAATAGAAAACAGGCAGTTTTTCTTAATAATAGCTATTCTGATTTGAACACGGTCGAATACGGGGTTCCTCAAGGTTCAATACTAGGACCCACTTTGTTTCTTATTTATCTGAACGATCTATTTCACTACACTTTTCCCATAAAATGTGTGTGCTTTGCAGATGATACCACTCTCATAAATACTGACATTAATCATCATAATTTGAAAATTAAAATAGATAGTGATACTCAGAAAGCAAAAAACTGGTTTTTGCATAATGATCTGAAGCTAAATGAAGACAAAAATCAGAATTTGATGTTTAGTTCTGACCGGAAGTATGTCTTAGGAAATAGTGTTAAACTCTTAGGAATTTTCCTAGATGATAATTTGGACTGGAGTGCTCATACAGACTACTTAAGTTCTAAACTTGCTACAACTATATTTTTGATACGCAACTTAGTTTTTATGATCCCTAAAAGTACCCTTAAAATGATCTACTTTGCACTGTTCCATAGCCATTTAAAGTACGGAATAACTGTTTGGGGTGGCTCTTGTCATGCAGACAGAATTTTTAAGTTACAAAAGAAAGTAGTGAGGATACTTGCTGGAGCAGAGTATAGGGAACACTGTGAACCTTTATTTCAGAAGTTAGGTTTTATGTCACTACCTTCACTCTATATATATATATGAGACGCTGATTGAAATTCATTCCAACAAAAGTAAGTTTAACATAAACTCCAACTTCCATGATCACCACACAAGATCGAGTAATGCTATTAGAGCACAACGTTTTAGGTTGACGAAAAGTATAAAAAACTCAACTGATGTTAGTTTGTACAATTTTTTGCCAGATGAAGTAAAAAGTCTTCATTTACAATCGTTTAAAAATAAAATAAAATCACACTTTTTAAAACATTGTTTTTACACAAAGACAGAGTACTTAGGTACCGCTTATAATACATTATAATAAGTACACTAGTTTGGTCAGGGTTTTTTTGCCGATTATGACGATATTTCATGTTTTTAAGTTTATTTCATGTCTTTACGTTTTTACATAGTGTGTTAAATTTTTTGTTAGTACCTGTTTGTATATCTGATTATAATTTATAATATTTATCTTTTAAATTTTGTCAAAATTTTATAATGTAGGTACGTACTCTTTTGACTTGTCAAGAACAAAAGAAATTTTGTATATTTGATGAAATAAATTCTATTCTATTCTATTCTATTCTAAATAAATTCTATTCTATTCTATTCTAAGGCAAAGACCATACGATTAGTTATCTAATGAGTGAAGTTAAAGAGAAGAGTCTGTTTAGTGCAGGCACGAAGCGGCCATTCTTTGAAATATGTCACATGAGTCTAAAAGTACGCAGCCTAAAGATTTCAAGGATGGAAAAACAGATCAAAAGGAAAAATATGAAAGATAGTGACAAAGAAACCAAAAAGAAAGCTTCAAACGTCAAAACTAAACTAATTTTTGATATTGAGCAACCCAAACCATCTACCAGCTCAAACCGAGAATCAGAAGAGACTGTTGAGTGCCCAGGATGTGGACAGTCATTTAATGACAATTGGATTCAATGTGGAATATGTGCAGAATGGTGGCATGAGGCCTGTTTAGCGTATGAAGAAAGCGGACCTTTCGTTTACGACCATTGTAAGACTCTTAACTAGTGCGTACTTTTACCCTAAGCCCTAACTCATTCGTACTTTTAGCCTCCCTAGAGCTCGAGAGTACGCAAATGACACTTTTTCAAAATATATTTTTTACAGGAATGTTTTTTTGTTTAATAAATAAAGATCGATATTCAACAAATAAGGTATTGTTATGTCTTTCTTCCCCTAAGTTACAACCCAAAATAAACTAAGTGCGTACTCTTACCCTCCTTTACTCTACTTTTTGGATGACCCCTGTATAACTTATAGTAATAAAGTGTTGAGTACAAAATTACAGCAACGATAATTTCAATTGTAAGTTTACTGCTGTTTATTCGGAAAATTGATATCGTTAACGTTTTTGCTTATTATTTATTAATGAACTTCTTAATGGCAGTGTTTTTTGTAGAGGTTTTTGAACTCTTTTCAGTGAACTATAGTCTATAGTGTGACTTAATGGATTTTCTTTTTCAATTATTTGTTTTTGCATTATTTATGAAACCGCTTTTCTTAGATCTAGTATTCATGGTCTTGATTAATGATTGACAATGTTTCAGATATTACAGTGCGGATGAGATATGCTGACTTGATGGGAACGTTTTAAATTATGATGTTCCACTAAATTGACAAAATATACAGTTACGGCGATGGATGGTTAAAATGATTCATAATTACTTAATAGACACGAAGTATGACGAGAAATTACTCCTCAAAGTGTTCATTTTTTCTTCTACTCTCTGATGATCTGTTAGTCTATTCGCAACATAGGGGGTCCCCCTGATGGTGGTACTATAGGTTTTTTGGGTCGCTGAATCCAATGGAAGTGGTCTGGAAGCCCAAATGTAGTGCGTTTAATTGTTATTAACAAATTATGGTAAAATTAGGTGTTTTTCAGGAATTACTAGAAGCCCTGTGAATAAATTGACAGTGTTAAGGTCTTCTCTGGTGTATTTTTGGTCGCTGAATCGAATGCGACTAATCGCGATTACTCAAAATGTGTTCTTATTTTGTTAATAACAAAATAATTGTTTATTCGCCGAAAAGCTCGAAATGTGGCATCTACAGAAAGTTTGTAGTCTTTTTCATAGTATTTTTATACGCAAAATCGATTGTCACTAGTCGTGCTAGCTTAAATTACGTTCCGACTTTGTTATTAATAAATTATTGCAAAAATAATGGTTTACAGTACGTTTACTCACGGTTTTTGCTCTAAATTTAAAAAAACCATCTGGAATTACAAGAAATTTGGCATGCACGTAGCTAACATGTCAAACAAAACAAGTGATATTATGCTGATGTGTGCTTTTACCCTGGGGGTGAATTTCACCCCGTTTCGGGGGTGAAAAAAGAAACCTTTAAAATAAGTCCGGAATTGGATAAACTGATTAATTCTAAGCAACTTTTGTTCTATACAGTTTTTTCACCAAGTCAATACTTTTCGAGTTATTTGCGAGTAAATATGTTCATTTTTCAACAAAAAACAAAAATAACTCGAAAAGTTTTGACTTAGTGAAAAAACTGTATAGAACAAAAGTTGCTTAGAATTAATCAGTTTATCCACTTCCGGATTTATTTTAAAGGTTTCTTTTTTCACCCCCGAAAAGGGGCGAAACTCACCCCCAGGGTAAAAGCAGACATCGGCACAATATCACTTGTTTTGTTTGACATGTTAGCTACGTGTATGCTAAATTTCATGTCAATCCAAGTGGTTTTTTAAAATATAGAGCCAAAATCGTGAGTGAACGTACTATAAACCGTTATTTTTGCAAGAATTTATTAATAACAATTTCGGAACGTGGTTTAAGCTATTACGACTAGTGGCAATCGATTTTGCGTATAAAAATACTATGAAAAAGACTACAAACTTGCTGTAGATGCCGCATTTAGAGCTTTTCGGCGAATAAACAATTATTTTGTTATTAACAAAATAAGAACACATTTTGAGTAATCGCGACTAGTCGCATTCGATTTAGCGACCAAAAATACACCAGAGAAGACCTTAGAACTGTCAATTTATTTACAGGGCTTCTAATAATTCCTGAGAAACACCTAATTTTACCGTAATTTGTTAATAACAATTAAAAGCACCACATTTGGGCTTCCAGACCACTTCCATTGGATTCAGCGACCCAAATATCCTATAATACCACCATCAAATCGCGGCGACCTAAAAGGGCCCACGGGACCCCCTATGTTACGAGTAGACTATGTCTACATTACAACTCTTCGGTTTAATATAATTATTATTCTGCAATAGATTAACATGTTTTTTTATTAGAGGAAGAGATTATTAGAGGAAGATAATTGTCAAAATGTCCCCACCGAAGACGAGTAAGCAAGAAGTGGAATAAAGAATAGTAACAAAATAGTAGGCCCACATAAAGGTGAAAACATAAAGCAAAAAGGTACCCTACAGGTAAACTAAACAACAAGTCGATATCTTTTCTTTCTTAATTGATACTAGGGTCAAAAACAAAAGGTTATAAGTACCAGGAATAACAAATGAAAAAAGATATGACTATATAAAAACCCAAAAAAAATCTAGCAGCATAATTTGAAAGGGAACATGACCAGATAAATTATAAAAACACAAAACTATATTGGTGGAAAACAAAGATGGTGGTGGAAAACTAAACATAAAAGAAGAAAGCTTGCCAAAGTGGCTGACCACAGGAGAGCCATTAAGTGAGAGAAAGAGAACTATATGACCTTAAGGTGAATGTAAAAAAAAACTAAAACAATGGTAATTTCAAAAAACCACATACCAGTTATAAACGTACTAGTCATAAACAATCTAGTTGAACAAGTGAAAAAGTTTAAGTACCTAGGATGTTGGATACATGAAACCTTAGACCAAGAACAAGAGATTAAATGTAGAATAGAACAGGCAAGAAACACCTTCTTAAAGATGCGACAGTTACTCACTGCCCGCAATCTTGATCTGTCCCTACGATACCGCATGATAAAGTGTTATGTATATAGTGTATTGTTGCATGGAGTGGAAGCTTGGACGTTAACAGTCAGCTCGTTACGACGTTTAGAGAGCTTTTAGATGTGGGTGTTTCGTCGTATGCTGAAAATTCCATGGACCGACCGCGTTAGAAATGAAGAAGTTTTAAGGCGTATGAATAAAGAACGTGTACTCACAGAAATTGTCAAGAAACGTAAAACATCTTATCTTGGACACATATTTAAACACGACAGTTATAAGTTCCTTTAACTTATTATGGAAGGGAAAATAGAAGGCACACGCGGCCCGGGTAGCCAAACAGAGAGCAAAGAAAGCAAGAGATTTTAATCAGATTAGATGTATCCGAGATGAAAATAATAAAATACTAATTCACGAAAAGGATGTCAAAAAGAGATGGAGAAAGTATTTTGACACTTGATTAAATGAAGAATTTGACAGACAGTCTGTGGAGTTAACGAAGACAGTAACAGCAATGGTTACCAGAATAACAAACGAGGAAGTGGCTCAAACGCTTCAAAAAATAAAGAAAGGAAAAGCAGTCGGACCAGATGATATTCCTGGGGAAGTATGGAGACCATTGTGAGAGACAGAGGAAAGTTGGCTAGCAGGACTATTTAATAGAATTATGGAAGTTGGACAAATGCCAGACGAATGGAGAAGCAGTATATTAGTACCTGTCTACAAAAACAAGGGAGACATACAACAATGTACAAACTACAGGGCTATAAAACTACTTAGCCACATCATCAAAATATGGGAGAGAGTAATTGATAGACGGATAGGTGAAGAAACCGAAATATCCGATAATCAATTTGGCTTTATGCAAGGCATATCAACAACAGATGCAATTTTCATCGTAAGGCAACTGATGGAAAAATACAGGAATTAAGCGACCAACGCTCATATGGTATTCATTGATCTTGAGAAAGCATATCATAGAGTTCCTCGAGAGATTCTGTGGTGGGCACTCAATAAGAAAGGAGTACCTGGCGAATATGTAAAGTTTGTGAGAGATATGTATGAGGGAGTAACGACTAGTGTTAGGACAGGTGTGGGAGAGACTGATAAATTTCAGGTGAAAGTAGGATTGCACCAAGGCTCGGAGCTGAGTCCTTATTCATTCTCATTAGTTTTGGACCAGATAACAGCGAAACTACAGGGTAGCATTCCATGGTGCCTAATGTATGCTGATGATGTAGTGTTAATAGGAAATAGTGAAAGAGACTTAGAACAAAAACTGGAACAGTGGAGAAAAGCTCTGGAGGAAAAAGGTTTAAAACTTAGTAGGACAAAAACAGAGTATTTGGAATGTTCATTTAAAGATGGAGTTACTACAAATAAAATGGTATCTTTGGATGGTGAAATGATTGTAAAAATAGTTTTAAGTACCTAGGATGGGTATTACAGAATAATGGAGAAATAGATGGAGATGCACGCAGTAAAATTAGGGCTGGATGGATGAAGTGGAAAGAAGCGAGTGGTGTGTTATGTGACAGAAAAATTCCAATGAAGCTGAAGGGAAAATTCTATAAAACAGCCATAAGACCGGCTATGATGTACGGAACTGAATGTTGGGCAGTGAAAAAGAAACGGAAACAACGAATGCATGTGGCGGAAATGAGAATGCTTAGATGGATGAGTGGAGTGACAAAGAAGGATAAAATTAGAAATGAGTATATTAGAGGAAGTCTAGGTGTGGCACCAATTGATGCCAAAATGAGAGAGCATATGTTAAGATGGTTTGGTCATGTTCAAAGTCGAGACGTTAATCACCCAATACGAAGAATAGCTGAAGTGCAGATTCCTGGAAGGAGTAGGAGAGGAATGCCAAGGAAGACCTGGGGAGAGACGATAAGGCAGGACATGTTGGTAAAGGGGATTAACATTGATATGATCCAAGATAGAATTGTGTGGAGAAATGCAATTAGGGAAGCCGACCCCGCATATGGATAAGGCAAAGAGAATGATGATGACGCAGCCCGGGTAGACGACAAATGACCTGGCTGCACAACATCAAAGAATGGACAGGATTAGACTTTCAAACTTTAATAGGAAAAGCCCAAAATAAAGAAGACTCTGCAGATGGCGCACAATTTTGGTCTATAAGTGTACATATAATGAATGAAGTCGTGTAGAATCACAAGTCAACAAAAATATTCTCATAACCCTCGAAGGAAATAAATGACGAAGCAATTTCGTATAAAAATGTATACATGTAGAAGATATCTCATTAAGCATGACGAGCCTCGACCTCCTCTAAAAAGTTTTCCAGTATAACTAATTTTCCACAAAGCCCTCGATGTTGCTCCTTCTTCTAAAGAGGGGCCCGATTTACGATATGGAGTTATTGACCTGTGCTAATCCATGACAACATAATCAATAACAACATAAAACAGAACATCTCTAGGTTAATCCCGGTATAAGAAAGTAACGAGAACGGGAATATACGAGCAAAATATACGTACAAAATAAACACAAAGTTTGGAACATAACTATTTGTATATTATGAAAGATAAATATATGTATAGTATTAATTCATATACAAATAATTACTTTATCTCAGTAAAATTTAACTGTGCAAACAAAAACTTCCCTTGGCAATAATTATTTCCTCTATTTTTTTGATGTTCAGAGAAACTTTGAAGGAACATTAGACTTTTTTAAAAATCAGTACTTCGCGTATTTTGTAAAAAAATGGTGGACTTCTCACACAGTAGCTTATGTTTGCAGTTCCCAACGTATAAGGGGACCAAAACAGTCATTATTTTTCTGGTGCTCTCAATTACTATACCGTGTTTTTAAACTTCTTTTTCTTCTTATTTTACTTCTTGGAGATCTTTCGATCTGTTTAATTCTGAAGCTGCCTCTGGTTAATTTCCTGGGAGGTAGATTGCCAACTATCCCTCCATATTTTAGGTGGTTTCTGGGAGCTCTTTAATTAAACAAAAATGTTGTTGCTTAATAAAAAATTCTTCTAATAATTTATTTAATCTGACTCATTTATATCGGCAATTCAGACATATATTATAAAGTAGAACACTTTAAAATGATATTGCCAATATTTATGAGTTGCGTTTCTGGGACGACTTTACTGAAAGATAGTTCATTCGATTACATGAAATCAACAATGTCACTCAAAAATATCCGCCACAAAAAAAATCATAGCATGTGATCTGTCTTTAAAAAGACAATTGCATCATTACATACATAAAAAGACACCATTGCATCTGGTTGTCTTTTTAAAGACAGATTACATGCTATGATTTTTTTGTGACGGATATTCTTGAGTGACACTGTTGATTTCATGCAATCAAATGAACTCTTTCAGTAAAGTCGTCCCAGGAACGCAACTCATAAATATTGGCAATATCATTTTAAAGTCTTCTACTTTAAAATGTATAATACATATATGTCTGAATTGCCGATATAAATGAGTCAGATTAAATAAATTATTAGAAGAATTTTTTACTAAGCAACAACATTTTTGTTTAATTTAGTAATATTTTGTATTTTGACAACGACACCGGATTTGGGCGTCGAAACATTAATAAAATTATTTTTTTCAATTTAATTGTGGCTTATTTCCCACCTAAATAGTTAATTAACATAGCTCAAAGACTAATGCTGGCCACTCACTTACGGATAACGAAGAGACCTGGCGCCTGACATGCCCTTAACCGAAGGTCAAAATTACCACCCACATGCAGTTATGATTCAGTCGTGCGTTGGCGCGATCGCTTCACAAAACTGCAAGTGTGTGACATCTGGACTGCAGTTCGTTAACTTAACTGGCATCGATCGGCAAATCGGATTTTTTAAAGAGAAAAAGGCAAACAAAAACGCAAATAATCCTGAGTTTTTGAGTTTTATTGATATTTATCAATCACATTTTTGCCTATGGAAGGTAAAAGATAAATGTTACGCGAATCGGGATTTAAGAGAGAAAGCGTATCAACAATTAATGTTTCCGGGATTACGAGTATAACCCCTAATGCTTGAGGTGAAATAAGAGTTGTGTATTTCATGTCTTCAAAATTGTGACCGGTTGCTAAAACCCTTAATGTTGCAGTTAGTCTCTAGTCTCTATTCCGCACTAATGGCACTTCTCATTCTAGTATTTTGTTTCTTTATTAAAGGTGTCACTAGTTTTAATAGCTTTTTAAAACATGTTTCATCCATTTTTAAATACTTTTTATAATCTTCCGTACAGGAAAGCTTTAATTCTGCCGTAAGTGCCATGTGAGATAACCTGTTTCTTTTTATGAGGCAGTATTTAACCCAGTACGCTCTTTTCTTTTGGCTTTCTAGCACAATTATTAACGTACACGCTTTTTTTCGTGAGAGGGACATGCTTTCTCGTCGATAACGGCACTGTGTGTGGCAAGAGTTGCGATTCCCTTCAGATCTTTACCTGAAGAAAAAGGTCGTCAGATAACGAACTGATTCTAGTGTGTGTCGGTTTTCGATAACGGCCTTCAGTTCTGGCCTGTATGCCATATCCTCTTCGATATCCGTAAGTGAGTGGCCAGCTTAAGCCATACTAAAACTGCAGCAGTTGGGAGGAGGTACAATTATACACCACTTGAAGGCACAAAGATGGTGTTCTATGAATCATTTATAAAACAAGTGTTACAACAAAATATATTTTCAGCGCGGTATGACAAACCGCACGTCAGTGGTTGAGAGTTAAAATATCCAACTTTTCCGCAATCGTGAGGAGGTGGAAAAGACGTATGATACTAAACAGACACAGAGAGAAACAAGTAAGACATATTTATCGAAAAAAAAATGTGTACTGTCCCTTTTTCCGAATGTAATAACCTTGAAAATATAAAACGTGTCCAATAAAAATTCAAATTAAGTAAGAAAAAACATTCGCAATTACGAAACATTTCTTATTTACGGATGTTAACTTTGAAAATAAAAAAAATGGCGGTGAAAGTCGCAACTCTCGTATAAATGATAAAGCAGTCCCAGTCAACAATGCGGGTGCTCTAAATGAGACTCTTTTTTCATGTTTCCCTCCCCATCCTTTATAAAAAATTATTCTAACGTCGATAAGATTTTTTCTGTTTTCTCGGGGCATAACAACTTATGATAAATGCTTTTTTATGCCGAACATAAAATACAAAACATCTTGAGCCCGTCGAATTGAAAATTAGACCAGGAAATGTGAGTAATTTGGAGATCATTTTGTATTTTTAAATTTCCTCTTAGGGCACTCTTTGTAAACCAACCTATAAGATAGCAATTTTTCTTAATACTTTCGCTGCGCAAATATAATATATTCGCAAATTTTTTCGTGCCACAGTGTGTGAGTCGTATACAGATACGTAAAAAATGTATAGTTAGTATTACAAAATTAGTGAGAGAGGTAATAATAGAGATCCTAATATTGTATGGTGTAAAATAACAGTAAAAAAGGATCTACGGACTTTTTTTTCCTTTTTGATAGTTGCGGTGGACAAAATAAGCATAGAATAGTGTTTGCTACGTACTTCTATGTAGTGAAAAAGTTTAATATTAACATTACACATGTATTTTTTGAAATATCACATTCACAAAACAAGGGTGATTCAATGTATGCCCGTATAGAAAAACCGAAAAATATTAAGTCGTATATATGCTCCACACCTATGGATAACCATGATACGATATGTCAAAGCATCAGGCAAACCTAAATCCGTAACTGAAATAAATCAGAAGCAGATTCTAAATTTTAACCTATTTAAGGACACACATGTTAATTTTGAAGTAGATATTAATAGTAAAAGAGTAAAGCAATAAAGTAAAATGGTTTAAAATTAAATATTTACAGAAATGCAATTAGTCCGTTCTTTAACGGTAAAATATTGCAAAACCTCTAAATTTTAAAGAACCGATTGGATTGACATGAAATTTGGCATACACATAGCTAACAAGTCAAAGAAAAAAGTGATATTGTGCCGATATGTGCTTTTGCCCTGGGGGTGGTTTTCACCCCCAAGAGCGGGTGAAAAAATATTCGTCCAAAGAAAGTCAGGAAATGGATAAACTGGCTAATTTTAAGTAACTTTTGTTCTATAGAGTTTTTTCACTAAGTCAATACTTTTCGAGTTATTTGGCAGTGAATATGTTCATTTTTTCAAGAAAATAACCATGCTTTTAGACGGCTTTTCGCAAATAACTCAAATATTAAGTATTTTGTCGAAAAAAACATTCTTAGCAAAAATATAGCTTGCAAAAAAATTAAAAAAAAAGGTGTATATATCACGTCTCTACACCTGGTAGAAGCAGAGTTATAAGCTAATGAAAAATAGGTTCATATTCGTCCAATTCGAAATGGAATACTTGAAAATGGAAAACGTGAAATTACCAAAAATGAAGCACATTTCGGGGAAATCTCATTACAACTTATTTAAAGTGTTTAAAAAAAGCTTCATTTTTGTTTTATAAAAAAAATTTCTAGCATCAAAATTAAACAAGTTACGCTCAAAATAAAGTTAGTCCCTTTTGGGTTTGGTAAAAAAATCGAGAAAATCAGCGTGTAATTAGTATCTGAAATGAACTTAATCGTTACGACTGCACAAGTTTCTTGACTCGTGTATATATTGTTTATATGATCTGTAAGTTTCATCGGTTCAAAGTCCTTATTATTGAAAGGGCTGTAGTTAAAATGGGTTGAACGCGTCACTGATCACGAATGTATGCAAATTTAGAAACACCAAATCTTAATCAATTTTTGTCTAACAGAAAAACAAAAATATACATGATATTCAGAAAATCAAATCTGACTTTTTTTTGTTTTTCGAGATTTTTGGTATCTCTAACAATTTTTAAGTTATTTTGAAAAAAAAAAATATTTTTCAAAATTTAAATTTTAAAAAATTTTACTTTGAAACCTATTTTTCTCAAAAATAAGCACTTTGGATCGATGAAACTTACAGATCATATAAACACAACATAAATAAAATAATTTGTGGAGCGGTAACGAATAATTTCATTTAAGTTGCTAATTAGGGGGTGGTCTTCCCGATTTCTTTTTTGCAAAAACAAAAGGGACCAACTTTATTTTGAGCGTAACTTGCTTAAATTTAATGCTAGAAACTTTTTGTAAAAATAGAAGTAAAGATTTTTTAAACGCTTTAAAAAAGTTAAAATAGGTTTTCCACAAAAAGTGCTTAATTTTTTGGATATTTCACGTCGAAATATTCTATTTGAAATTTGGTAAATATGAATCTATTTTTCATTGGCTATAACTCTGGTTCTACGAGATCCAGAGACCTAACGCGTACACCATTTTTTTTTACTTTTTTATAGGCTATATTTTTGCTAAGAACGTTTTTTTCGACAGAATACTTACTTTTTGAGTTATTTGCGAAAAAACGGCCAAAAATGTGGTTATTTTGTTGAAAAATGAACATATTCACTCGCAAATAACTCAAAAAGTGTTGACTTGGCGAAAAAGCTCTATAGAACAAAAGTTACTTAAAATTAGTCAGTTTACCCATTTCCGGACTTATTTTAGACATATATTTTTTCACCCCCAAGAGGGGGTGAAAGTCACCCCCAGGGCAAAAGCACGCATCGGCACAATATCACTTTTTTTCTTTGACATGTAAGCTATACGTATGCCAAATTTCATGTCAATCCAAGCGGTTCTTTAAAATTTAGAGCAAAAACCGTGAAAGAATGGACTAAATAATAATGCGAAAAATTTGAGATATTTTATACCATTTTTTTTTCATAGTGATAGTATATTAATGTTATTGTAAAATTTATAATTTCCAATTAAAATTGTGTAAACTGTGAGTTGATATTTTGTTTAAATGTACCATAAAAACTAATTTTCTCCTAGCTATATTGCAAATAACTCAAAACATACAACCTTTTAACAGTTAAACGGGAAAAATAATTAATACGGAGAGTGTAAAATGGTTGTTAGGCGAGTTACAACCTTTTTCTACGGATACTCATGTTTGATCTCAAGGTTGTATCTCAATCAAACTCGAAGATTTTCAATAGCTAATAAAATTACAAAGCAGACATCTCACAGTAATCCCTTATTATGTTATAAATATCATATCACATTAGTGTAAAAGAGTCTAATCATTTCGCTACAAATGTTTAAAAATTCATGTTTTCGTTTTTTGCCTCTCCTGTAAAATCGCTAAAAATGAGTTACAATCTTGTTCGATGGGGTGTCGATATATCCATTTAATAAACAGAGATCAACACCATCAATCAAAGAAGAAAAAAGAAGAAAAATACCAATTTAATATAACCGCTAGAAAATTTAACATTTAATTCTAATAGAACAAGTGATGAAGTTTAAATATCTAGGCATCACATCACACTATCTAGAATCTAGAGCTACGGAGAGCTCGAAACAAAAGTGGAAGATCAAATGAATAGAGCAAACAGAGTCGCAGACTGCCATTCTGTTGCAGAATGAAACAATATGGAGAAACAAAAATATCGAGAAAGCAATGAAGGGCATACATTTTTAAAAAGTTGTTATCAGACAATAATGACATACGCGGCAGAAACACGACCTTACAGAGACAGAGAGGACAAAAACATCTAGAAATAACAGAGATGAAAATCCTTCAAAAATCGATGGCAAGACACCGTCGAACAGAGCTAGAAGTGCATATAAAGTAGAATGACCAGATAAACCAAATTACAAAAAATTGAGTAGGAAAAACGGCGAGAGACGGTTCCCCAATAGAAACACGATCACTGGGAAGATCACGAAAACGATGGAATGACAACTTACTGGAGGCGCATTGAAGAACAGGCAGAGTTATGTCTACACAAAAAGAAGATGTATTGAGAGAACTTAAACTGAAGAAATATGGCAACAGACCTATGGTCAAAACAGTGAACTAAAAAATCACTGGATGATGATGATCATGATGAAAAACATTCTAACAGTCATGATGAACTAATAGGTGGCATTGACAAACAAGTTAAAATAAATCCATATCCAAATATCTGCACTTATTCATGACATGCAAAAACAACCTCGACCAAATTTTATGTCAACTGCTTGTAGCCCAGTAAATGACCGTTTTGGATTGTAATTTTTCCAGTCACGACGAATTTGCTTAAAAATTTGGATTCAGGTTCCTCTTACCCTGTACTTCACTTTTAGACTTGATCCTAAAGTTGCTTTTACTTGGGGGGTGAAAGTAGGGGTGTGAAAGTTTCACCCCATCTCGGGGGAAGATAAGCCCGGAAATGGATAAACTGACAACTGACTAATTATTCTAAGCAACTTTTATTCTATAGAGTATAGAGTTTTTTCACTAAGTCAATACTTTTTGAGTTATTTGCGAGTGAAAATGTTTATTTTTTAACAAAAAAAACACGTTTTCCGACGTATTTTCGCAAATAACTCAAAAAGTAAGCATTTTACAAAAAAATAGTCTTAGCAAAAATGTAGCCTATAAAAAACGAAAAAAATGGTGTATTTATGAAGTCTATAGATCCAGTAGAAGCAAAGTTGTAGCTCATGAAAAATAGGTTTCTATTCGTAAAATTCCGAATATTTCAACGTGAAATAACCAAAAAATGAAGCACTTTTCGGGAACTCATCAAAACTAGCGGAGTTACGTTCAAAATACAGTTGGTCCCTTTCTTTTTGGTAAAAAAATCCTGAAAACCTCCCCCTAATTAGCACTTCAAATGAAATTAATCGTTACCGCTTAACAATTTACTTTATAGATGTATTGTTTATATGATTTGTAAGTTTGACCGGTTCAAAGTGCTTATTTAAAAAATGGTTTTCTAGTAAAAAAATTTGAATTCCTTCTTTTCAAAATA
This sequence comes from Diabrotica virgifera virgifera, assembly GCF_917563875.1. NCBI lineage: Eukaryota > Metazoa > Arthropoda > Insecta > Coleoptera > Chrysomelidae > Diabrotica > Diabrotica virgifera. Next base: position 22,419,680 of record NC_065447.1, on the reverse strand, counting down.
AGTTTTTTTGTACGACAAACATTGGTATATAATAAATAAAAAACTTTATAATAAAATTGCAAATTTAGGAAAAAACATCATTATATCATGGATAAAGGGACACGCAGGCATTAGGGGTAACGAAATAGTAGACAGGCTAGCCAAATCCGCCCTAGAAATAGGCGAAGAACTTCCCATGAACTTACTACCCATTTCGGATATTGATATTATTAGTAGACGACACCAAAAAGAAAATTGGCAAAGGTATTATCGAAACACGAGAACTGGTAGTAATTACAAACAAATGCAGCCTGAAATTACCATTAAAAGATGGTTTCATTCTGTATCAAATCGCCATTTCATAAGAGTTATAAATAGAGTGAGATGTAATCATGCTCTTACCCCCCTTCATATGTACAGTTTGGGTCTCACAGAGTCACCTAACTGTGAGTGTGGAAAAGAAGGTGATCTACTACATATTCTCCTCGAATGTTCACATCAATCAGTAAATATAAACAAATTTTATGATAATCTTAATATATTAAAAATTCCACTTCCCGTCTACCTGAACAATTTGATATTTTCTGAAGATATTAATATATTAAAAACAATTTACGAACATATCAAAAACTGTAAATATAGATTGTAGCAATAAAATTTACCCTGTATTTAAGAAATTTTGTTAAAACAAAGCAGGCGTGTTTGTTAAAACAAAACAAACATGTTTGTTTTGTTGTTATTTTTTTTAAACCCTGTAGATTTTAGTAATTATTGTATATTATAATTGAAAAAAGAAAAGAACAGAAAAAGAGAAAAAGAAAAGCAAAAAAAAACAGAAAAAGCAAAAAAGGCAAAAAGAAAAAAAAAAGAAAAAAAAAACTAAGAAGATGTAAACCTCCGCAAGGTTGAATCGGGTTTACGTCTTAGCGTAGTAAAAAAAAAACAATTTATACAAAATAACAATAAAAAAATAATAAAAAAAAAACAAATTAAAAATATAAAAAAATACAACAAAAAATACAAAAAAAAATAAAAATTTACAAAAAAAAATGAACAACCAAAACAAAGTATTATTTAGATAATAATTGTAGATAATAATGTTAGTTTGTTATGTATTTAGAGTTAGATATACAGAAAAAATTCCTCTGATTGAAAAATCAAATTTGTTTGTTTTTAAAATAACAAAATGTCTGGCTAATTGGCTCGGCCAAGGCCATCAAATTCACACAAAAAAAACATTGGTTACTGACTTGGTGAAAAATCTGTATCAAACGAAAGTTGATTAGAATTAGTCATTCATTCCATTTCCGTACTTATCTTGAACGTATGTTTTACATTCCCGAGAAGAAGTGGTTTTAACCACCCAAGTAAAGCAACCAACGGCACAAAATGATAAATGAAGTAGAGGGTAAGTGTTTCGTCCTTCCACATGTATTCTTTCTTTTATTTTAAGTAATTAATAAGTAATTTATATGTGGAATTACTGTATCGCGATGGTTCCCTTAAGAGGATCGGTACGTATTTTCGGCTGCAATGCTATTCAAATGGGGATTAATTTTTTTCGAATCCTGAGAAAACTAATAAGTATTTTTGAAAAATTTAAATGCAGAATGAAAGATTACGTTATTAGCGAGGGCCGAAAGTCCCTGAGAACTTCTATAATGTTTATTTTAATAAGTTACAGGGGTGAAAAACTAAGGGAAAATTTAGTGTGATTTTTAATTTCAAATATCTCATTCAAAATAAACTTTTTATTTATTCTAAGGGACTTTCGGCCCTCGGTAATAATTTAGTATTTCATTCTGCGTTTAAATTTTTCAAAAATATTTATTGGTTTTTTCAGGATTCGAAAAAAATGAACACAATGCCGTGGTAATATTTTCCAAATCTGTCTTTGTCTTACAACGCACTCAGCCGAATATAATATTGTCAGATCTATTGTCAGTCACACACTGACAATCAGTGACAATTTTAAATATTTGACATTGCATCGGGAATATTTTGAGAAATTGATTAAATATTATTGATATATAGTGTATTTGATAAATAATTGATTAAAGACGTGAACTTAATAAAAAGTTATTTATTGTGTATTATTTGTGGAAGATCCAAGCAGAGACATCAGATATATCCTCTGTGATCCAAGTATTTTGTTGTTAGAGATGTTCAAAATTGTAAGCGTTCCATAATAACAGTATATTATTAAAAAATCACTTTAACACTTTTCCTCTTTTCTCGATTGATTATTAGTTTTTGTTGTACAAATAAATTATTACAATCACTGAAAACATAGTTAGTGAAAAAATTATCACATTTATTAACTGAATCAATAATTTGCAATTATAAAAATAACAGTTATCCAAGAACATTCAAAAGCCATCTTTTTAAATTAATTATGACATTTTCAAGTAGAAGCAAGCAAGCAAGCATAGTGATTTAACCCAGCCTGAGAGACTTGCTCACCCCTAGAGAATGACATTCGGGTGATACAATTCATTGGGGCGAGGAGGATTAACTCCCGTAAGCAGGAATCACTCCACCCCGCTTCAATGCTCCAGACCATCCACTTACCCCCCGATAGCACTCTGATGCGCTATAGAGGCTCTCAATCAGCAAAGTGCTTATCATATGGGAGTCTTGGGTACACGGACTCCCATATGAAATCCTACCCCGATCAATGCAGGCCAGCGTGAGGCGCTCTATTCCCGCTATCTCTAGTGACTTATCTTCGATCTGTTTTGCTTGCTCGGGCGCCGAGTCCCCGCTCTGGGCTCTGTCCAGTTCGGCGACTCGGCGCTCGAGGATGTGGGCCCCTCATGCCCTTTTTTGGGTTTTGTTACTAATATTTTTTTTTGTGGCTTTCGCCTATTGTTAATATTTTATTGATTTTTTTAGTGGCTGAAGCCGATTTGAAGTTTTTTGTATATTTTTTTGAGGGATGTCTGAAAATTATAAAAATCAACTTTAATAAATATAATGAGATGCCAAAGGTGAGCAAGTTGTCTTCTTTTGATAGAGCTACGATTATCTAGCCTTTATTATATATTTACTAATATTTGTTGTTTGGGTCTCCTATGTTTCCATCTATGGTACACATCATACCTTAATATCTCTTGCAAGATCCGGTTTGGGTGGTCTTCTAGCTCAGCAAATTTTGTTCTGGCTTTTTTCTCCATAATATCCAGTACTCTTATTTGTTTTAGGTCTCTAAATAAGAACCGTTCGGCGACGTATCTGGGCACGTTTGCAGCTTCTCTGAGGCAGTTGTTGTGTGCCGCTTGTATCTTCTTTTTGTTACTTTGACTTATGTGACCCCATGCAAGAGATGCGTATGTAATTATTGGCAGTATAATGCTATTTATCAGTCTTAATTTTGTTTTCATAGCTAATTTGCTTCTTCTTCCTGTGAGTCCTCTTATTGCTGATCTGGCCGCTGCTGTTTTCTGGACTGTTGCGTTGACGTGTGATGTGAATGTAAGACATTGGTCCATTGTGACTCCTAAATATTTAACTTCGTTTTGCCATTCGATGGGTCTGTCTTGCAATGTTAGCTGTTCTTCTGGGTTATCTCTTCTCTTTTTGAAGATAACCGCTTGGGTCTTATCTGGATTTATTGCTATTTTCCATTGGATACTCCATTCTTCTATTGTATCCAATGCCGTCTGTAGATTTCTTACAGTTATATCTAGGTTCATGTGTTTTGCAGCAATTGCAGTGTCGTCTGCATAAAGGCTGATCAATGTTCCGGGTGTTCTTGGAACATCTGCTGTATATATGGTATACAGAAGGGGTGATAAAACTGCCCCCTGTGGTACTCCAGCTTCCGGCATTCCGTGTTCTGATAGAACTGGTCCTATCGGGACCCTGAACTTCCGGTCGCTTAGGTACGAGGAGATGAGTTTCGTCATGGCCCCGCTGTATCCATAATCTCTCATTTTGTATGTCAGTCCTTCATGCCACACTCTATCAAAGGCTTTGCTTACATCCAGAAAGGCTGCTCCCGTATATTGTTGGTCATTGAATCCAGCTACTATATATTCGGTAAGTCTTAATATTTGAAGTTCGCTGGAATGTTGAGCTCTGAATCCAAACTGTGATTCTGGGATTATGCCTAGCCTGTCTGTCTCTGATTGGAGCCTGGTTTGGATGACCCGTTCCACTATCTTACTGACTGCTGGAAGTAAGCTAATCGGCCTGTAATTTTGAGGAAATATGTGGTTCTTTCCTGGCTTGGGTATCATAATTACATGGGCTTCCTTCCATCGATTTGGGAAGAGCCTGTATCTTAGTATTGCGTTTGTTATATTTGTCAAATACACAACTGCTTTCGAGGGAAGATACTTCAGAGCTCTGTTAGTGATTTCGTCTGGACCAGGTGCTTTCTTTGGTGAACTTTTTCGAATCAGTTCACTTTCTCTTGGTGATGTGGGATTTATTATTTCTTCTTGTTCTTCGGGCGTTTCTAGTTCTGTTTCTTCGACTTCTTCGATAAAGTCTATATCTTCGTCTTGGTGATAATTCAGTGTACACTCTCTTTCAAGTGTCCTTCTCATCACCTCGGCTTTATCTTCTTCTGTGTAGACGATCCCATTTTCTCCATGTAGTGGGGGAATGGGTTTTCTATCGTTTCTTAAAGTTCTTTGGAGCCTCCATATTTCTTGCATATTTTGGCTCCTTTCCTCCATTTCTTTTATGTAGTTTTCCCACTTTTGGCTTCTATGGTCTATTAGTGCCTGTTTGACTTGTCGATATTCAGTCGATTTGCCCTATTTTTATCTTCCTGGTTTCTTGTTCTTCTGGCTCTCTTTTTGGCTCTGTTCTTTTCCCTTATCATTTCTTTTATTTCCTGATTTATGTCTCTAAATCTTCCCATATGAATTTCATATTCTTCTTCAGTAGTGCTATTTCTTAGTGCTTCTTTTATGATGTTTTCGAGCTCTAGGACTTTTTCCTCTATTTCTTGTGGATTGTCAATTGTAGGAATGTTTCCAATTCCTATGCTCACTAGGCGTTTGAAGTTAGACCACTTGGTTTTTTTTCTTTTCTTTGTTGTTCTGTTATCTTCTTCCCATGTACCTATTTCTATGAGTATGGGGTTGTGGTCTGCTGATCCTTCGTTTAAGGTTCGGATGTCTGTTTGTAGTCCTAGGCTTTTGGCCACTACTATATCTAAATGGGTTGGTAGAGCATTTCCAGGAAAGTATGTTGGTTCGATGGGCCCAATCACCATGGTGTCTTCGTTGTTCACTAGATAATTATTCAGTATTCTACCGTTTCTGTTTGTAGCTCTATCGTTCCAGTTAGGGGATCGGGCGTTTAGGTCTCCTATTATTATGGACGGTTCTTCGGCGTTCAGGAACGTATTCAGGTCGTCGTCGTTTAGAGGATCTGTTGGCCTTACATATGCTGAAGTGATCCTTATTTCACCTTGTCTCATCTGGACTTTTATTGTTGTTGCTTCCATAGTGTTTAGTGGTGGCGTATGTTGTAATGTATGATTTATTCCTTTTCTCACTAGGATAGCAGTTCCTCCTGAATTTGCTCTGTGGTCGTTCCTGTAGATGTCGTATCCTGGAAACTTGATATTGATGGTATGAGTTAGTTTAGTTTCTTGCAATGCTACGACATCCATTTCATATCTATTTATTAATTCGTCCAGCACGTTTGTATTAGTTCTTATGCCGCCTGAATTCCAGGAGCCTATCTTCAGGTATCCCCTAGTTTCGTGCCTTAGTTCAGTGCTATTTTTACATTTTTAATCGCTTCACTTACCGTTTTTATGACTAGCTCTTCTATCATCGTCGCCAGTCCTTTTTGTTGTTCTTTTGAAATTAATATGGTCGAATCTGTTGTTGGGTTTTGTGTTGGTTTGGTGATTTGGGCGTACGATTGCCCATTGTTTCTTTTAGGTTGTTGTGTTCTGTTTTCTATTGTTATTTGTCTGGGTCTTCCCCAGGCAGGTATCTTTGGGCATCCTCTATAACTTGCCGGGTGTTGCCCTTGGCAATTAGCACATTTTGCTTTTTGTTCTGCTGGAATTTGGCAGAATTTACTCTTGTGATTTTCTCCGCACTTTACGCACCTAACGTCTTTGAAGCATGCATTTTGGGCGTGGTGGAAGCCCTGGCAATTAAAACATTGAGTTGGTCCGTTGCTCTTTCTTAGATCTTCTATTACTACTCTCATGTACATAAGGTTGGTAATTTTCTTGGCTTTGGGTACGTCTTCTTTTTCCACTGTAATTATAAACATTGGCAGAGATTTTTTGTCTGCCTTCCTAGACTTCATGTTTGTTACGTTAATTGTATTTATTTCATGTTTATTTAATAGTTCCGTTTGTATATCTATAGGTTTTGTATTTGAGGGAAGTCCTCTAATAACCATTTTAGGCTTGATATCTTCGTCTAATGGGAAGGCGATCCACTGAATTTTGATTTCTTTGTTATAATCTTCCAAGATATGGGTAAATTTTCTATAATCTTCAGGGCATTTTGTTTGAATGAGTGTTTCTCTTCCGTTTTTGGAGATTTTATTGTCTGTGTATATCTTTTGAGTTTCAGCAATTTTCAATATTGTTCCTGTTTCGTTTACTGTTTGTAGTTTTATGACGGGTGGTTTTGGTTTGGACCTGTTTATAGTGCTTTCTTGATTGTTTTGTTCGGTGATAAGGATATTATCAATTTCGCTTGTTTCCATTGTCTCTTCCCTGCCCTTATTCGGTAGGGAAGGAAATAGTTCTTGTACCTTAGATGTTGATGGCACGCTGTTGTCTTTTCCGACCTTTTTTGGCAGGGAAGGGAAATCTTCATTTGTTTTTGTTGTGGGTGTTATGGGTAAATTTTTTGTATTTGCGATGTTATTATTAGTATCTTCAATTTTTTTCTTTGGGATTGCTGTCATCGATTTTTTTTCATTTATTTGTATATCGGTTGTCTGGTTTTCGTTTTTAAGTTCGTCGAATCTTTTATCTATAGTTTCGATTACTTTTTCTTGAGAGTTTATTATTGTATTTTGTAGTCCATTGATTTTTTCATTCAATTGATGGATTTGGTTTCTGAGATTTTTAATTTCTTCGTCCTTTTCTTTTAGTTGCTTTTTCATTTCAGCCACTGAATCTTCATCTTCCTGGCACTCATTCGGCCTTTGACGTTTTGCTGCCTTCTTATTTTTGTTTTTAGTTTTATTTTTCTCTACTATTTCTGATTCGTGTTCTGGTTCCATGTTGTTCTGTTTTTTCTTTTCCGCTATGGCCTTAGGTGTTTTAGAAACGCCGTTTAAGGCATTGCACGTTAAATTTTCATTATTTTGATCAATATCAATATCAGAATTATCAAACAGCGGAAGATTTGAGTAAATATTTGGACTTACCTCCATCGGTCCTCTTTATAATTGTTTTTTTTTAACTTACTTTTCTGCCCCACGAAATGTATACCTATTTTTGAGATATTCGATGTTGTACAAACTCGTCGGCAGCGTCTGATCCTTCAAAAAGGTTTAGAACTTCGAAATATTTAAAGTTTTGGAAAGAACTTTTTAAATACGTCTTTATACTTTGACAGTACTTTGACATCTCATTTTCAAGTAGAATGACATGCTAGTAATGTTTACATATCCATACCAGTGTGAATTTTACTACACGTAGTTTGCCGTGTAAAGACAGAAAAAGTAGGGATACACGTAAAATATTTGCGAATTATGTACCCATAGCCTTCAAACTCCCCTGCATTAAGAGCCAATATATGGTAGAGGTACATTTTCAGGGTACAAGGTTTCTCCACATGTAATAATCTGACGCGCTCAAGTAACTGCAAAAATACCCGCTTGGGCTCCCCTACCATAATTATATAAACCCAGCACCTATTAAAAATATCGACGGTTGAAAGGTAAAAGGTTTTAACTCACAAATCAACTTTTTTCAGGAAGTAGAAAAAACGCTACATTTAAGTAATTTTATGGGGAATTAACCTATTTTTTTTTTTTTCATTAATTTAAGATGAATTATTGATCCACCAATTAATGAAAAAAAATCATTGGGTTAATTCCTCATAAAATTACTTAAATGGAACGTTTTTTCTACTTCCTGAAAAAAGTTGATTTGTGGGTTACAACCTTTTACCTTTCAACTGTCGATATTATCTTATTTCTAACTGTTTAGTCTTAGTCGATACAACATATGAGTAGAGGAACCTAAATCCTTCATGCAATTCGATGGTGACACTGAAAATTACACGGTATCGCAATATTTGACGTTCATTTACTGGGCTATCGGTCTAAATTGCAACTTATGCGAAGAGGTACCTCAAAAAAGAGAAAAAAATACAAAGTGCTCTGGAATAATACATCAACATAAATATAAAAGTGAGAAAAACGGCGTTTAATTGATTCAGTTTAAAATCTACATTTTTTTAAAAGCCTATTTAAATAATTTGGCTTTTGGGTTTAAGTCAATTTTTTAAACATTAGCCAAGGTGTACGAAAGCTATTTATTTGTGTCAGCTCAAATCTTGATGTTGATGGATGTTATGCAAGATGTATATATGAAATTGGAGGGGAAATTCACACTTTATAACTTGAAAAGCTTGAACTTGCTTGGGTTTAGATTTAGATCAATACAAGTGTGAATACAAATTAATAGAAGAGACGAAAACGGCGGGTTCGTTAGAAAAAATATTCCCATGAGATTTTTTTGCATAATCACATTCGAATCAATCTCAGAATAAGGTTCAATAAGTCACCCACGTGAAAAGTGGTCCAATTTTTTTTAACAATTTTTTTTAATCAAATTGCAAAAATCAATTTTTTGGCAATTACAAATTTTTGTTAGGTTTTTTGGACAATTATGGACAAAAAAGGTCTCTTGTAATTTTTCTCCAAAGTTGGTCGTTTTCGAGTTATACAATTTAAAATTGAAAAAACGAAAAATGGCGATTTTCAAGGATTAATAAATTGGTTAAAAGTTATTATTATAGTTTTTATTTAGTTATTTACTATTGGGATTTTCCCATTGATTTTTTATTATTATAAAAGTCAGAAAGTGACTAAATCAAAGTTCTAAGTCAAAGTAGCCCCCCTACAAGATCCTGAAGAAATTTTTGTCATAATTTTATAACTAAGCGTTTATTTTTAAGTAATAATAATGAGGGCCAGCACGTATTGGGCGGCCCGCAGTGGCGTGCGGTGACTTTTTCTAACGGGAAAGCGATTCAATAAGGATATAAAAATATTTTCTTAAGGGTCGAGGGTCGAGCCACTTCCCACCTGATAACACTCTGATGCGCTATAGGGGCTCTCTATCAGAAAAGTGCTTATGTGAGACGTCCTGGGTACAAGGAGTCACACACTAAATCCTACCCCGATCAATGCGTGAGGCACTCTATTGCCGCTATTTCTAGTGACTATAGTGACCTATCATTGATATGTATTGCTTGCTCGGGCCTTAAGTCCTCGCTCCGGGCTTCGTTTCCTAAAGAAGAGATCTATTTAAATGTTTTTTTTAATTCCGAGGCATTTTCCACAACACACAACTTTCAACAATATGACACTTATTTATACTTAAGCTCTATTCTCCTATCAACTTCTGATAATTGTTGAATTCGGCCTTTTTCAATGGACTTGTAAAGTCTGTCTTCGCTTGTTGAATTTCTTGTAAAACTTTTAATGCATTTTAATACTGAAAAACTTCGTTCAACTGATGCACTTGTGATTGGGATAGTTTGTAGTAATTCACACAACTTGGACACTTCACACAGGGACTTTTTTAAACCAGTAGTTATAAGAAATACCCAGATTTCTGAGTATATCTTTATCACTAATGTGAGTTGTTTCATAAACAACACTTAACTTATAACGCAAAGCTGGCATATCAAAATATTTTCATTATTTAATCGTAGTGAAATAAATTCCTCTGTGGGAAATTTTGATGAATTATAATTAGAAATATTAAATAAGAATATATTATATAATTCTACAAATTTTAATTCGTTAAAATTTTGAAAGCGAACATTCATTTTTTGTAGAATGTTATCAAAAGGTCTCTCTGTTGTCGACATTATCAATCTTCATTCTTTTTCTTTCATGTTCAAACCACATATTTTCAGTTTTATCCCAAATATTTTTAAACTGCTCTCGTTATTTAATTATCGTATTAATAAAGGCATCAATTTACTTTATACAAAATGCAATGTCAATTGACTTCATCTGTAAAATGTCAAATAAAAGATCAGTAAAAGGAAAAATCTCTGCAAAAAATTTAAATCGAAATATTCCTTAAGCTAATGTATGTACCTAAGCACCCCTTAGAAGCAGTAACAGACGGAGCATCCCACTCTTGGAAGGCGATCGAACGATCGCTTCTGCAGGGTACCAAAATTCGCGCGACTAGTGGGTGCCGTCATTAAACCCTGACCAATTTTTATACGGGACAACTGCATGACAAGCGGCGATTTTGAGATGCGCTTCTGTCAGGGGTGGACCGAGTAATTGAATTGTGTACATAGTGCATATTGAGTTCCTTCCTATGCGATTAATTTTTAATATTTTTCAATGCCTATTGCCTAGGTAATAATATGTAGATTACTGGGATTGGGGAAAATTTTTGATAATTAAATATTAGTTAATAATGTATTTTGTTATATCGAAGTATATAATAGGGAAGCGGCGCTTCCCCCGCTTCTATGGACCGCACGCCTCTGGCCGGCCGTCAATGGTGAGTGCGAGAGAGGCGCCACTCCGGCAGTCCAATGGGGCATCTTACTTGCACTCACATTTACAGCCGCGTCAATACGCTCTTACGGCTTATTATTAATAATTAAAAATAACAGCTTAGTAATAAATTAATGACACAAATTTCTTCAGGATCATGTAGGGGGGCTTTAAACTTTGATTTAGTCACTTTCTGACTTTCATAATAATTATTTTTAACCGAGTTATTAAGTCTTAAAAATGACCATTTTTGCGTTTTTCAAATTTCAAATTGACATACGTCAAAATAATTGTCAAAGTTAATTTAAATTTGGAAATCTCTCCGAAAAATATTAATTTTTGGCGGATTATTTGATTTATACCGTTCTAATTTAGTTTGTTTAGTTTTGTTAAACTTTTCCTTATTTAGTTTACATTTTGAAAGTGTTCATAAGTTAAACGTTACTTGAAAACTCCTCTATGGAGTCATCTAGTGGAGGCGAACCGCCTGATATTGAGAATTTGATGGATAGTAGCTGTGATTTACAAGATTTAAATGGATTTCTACCCAACCAGCCTCAAAATAAGATAAGTAGTAGTATTAATCTTAACAATATTAATGAAAAACAAAATACTTTAGTAAACTCAGATCAACCAGAAAAAACCAGGCCTGTTTATTTATACGAAAAAATTGATTTAGGACCTTTTTACATTTTCATTGAAAACTCCAGTTTAAATTTTACAGGAAAATTAAACGCTGTTAAAATAGGCGAGATCCTTTTTACGTTACATCCAGAAATTGACAATTATTTAAAAAAAATTGACTCAATCGGACGCAACCGAGTTAGGGTCTCATTTAAAAATTATAGTAGCGCAAATGCTTTAGTTACTTCCAAATTCCTTATTCAAAAAAATCTGACCGCATACATTCCAAAATTTCAATTGTTTAAACTAGGTGTAGTAAGGGATATAGATTCAGATATATCGGAAGAATATCTTAAAAATAGAATAAAGGAATTTGATCACCATTGCAAATTCTCGGTTGAGTATGTGAAACGAATAACAAGAAAAATAGTAGCAGATGACAAAGTAATATTTAATCCAACAAAATCAGTTATTGTGTCTTTTAAATGCCAGAATATACCAAAGTATGTAGTAATTAATCATGTCTTACACACTGTTGAAAAATACCAGCAAAAGGTAATTATCTGTTACCACTGCTATAGGTATGGGCACATGAGTAAGCAGTGTAAAAGTAATCCTCGCTGTTTTAAGTGTCATGAATCTCACCTTTCCGATTCTTGTTCTTTATCATCGTTTAACAAAAAATGTCTATCCTGTGAAGGTGAACACTTCACTAATGAATGGGAGATATGCCCAGAATTTGATCGCCAAAAGAAAATAAAACATTATATGTCTGAAAACAGCTTATCTTTTAAGGAAACAATTAAACTCTTTCCTAAGATAACTTATGCATCTATAGCAGCCAATAATTCCTCAATAAATTCTCATCAAACTCCAAATATGAATGCACCATCCTCTTCATATTCCTTTACTCAATTGTCCACGTCTCAAACATCTTCCAATCAGTTCGCTCTACCTTCAGTTTCAAATAGATATACAATAATAAAACCACCAAAATACAAACGACCTATCTCTTCCTCACCAGACCAAGTAACAATGGAACATCAAAAAATAATAAAGTTAAACCCCATGTCCAACAGACCTGGTGGTATTATCACCTCTTCTTCGTATCAATCTACATTTAATCCAGAACAAGGATCTAAAATACATGAACCATCAAAAGAATTAACAGAATTAATATCAAATATAGTTACAAGTATTATCTCTAATATAAATCACAAAAATTTTGAAATTCCAGAAAAATCAGTTCTAGTAAATTCAATTCAATCAGTTTTAAGTTCTCTCTTATATAATAATGAATAGATTGGTAATTTGTCAATGGAATTGTAGATCGGCTAACTCTAATAGAGAAAACCTTATCCACCTATTAGAAGACCAGAAAGTTGATATCGCATTATTATCAGAAACTAGATTTAAACCAGAAAAGTATTATAACTTTCACGGGTACAATATTGTCAGAGACGATCGCTTTTCAGTAACTGTTGGCGGTGGCTCAGCAATTTTAATAAATTCAAACCTATATTACGAGGAAGTCACCATGAAAGTAGATTTAATAAACGTCAATAAAGTAGCAATAAAAATAAAGTTTAAGTCATATACTGTCACATTTATATCTATGTATGTTCCCCCAGGAACCAAGTTATTGTTACAACAATGGAACAATTTCATAACATCTATAGAAAGACCATTTATAATAGGAGGTGACCTTAATGCTCACCACATTGCCTGGGGCCTAGACAACCAAACAGATATGAAAGGTAAAATCTTGATGGACTGTATAGACGATAATAATTTAATATTCAAAAATGATGGCTCTCCTACTTTCTTTAGGAACTTCTCGAAATCGGCAATAGACCTGACCATTTGTACTCCTGACTTAAACCACCTGATCACTTGGAAAACACTTCAAGACCTATTTGGTTCAGACCATACACCTATAAGAGTAGAGTTAGAGGATCAACCAACTCATACATATAATCCATATTCACAAAAGTGGAATTTAAAGAATGTCGACTGGAAATTATATGAACAGTATTCGGAAGATGTATTCTCTCAATTTAAAGATATAAATTCTTATGAACAAATTTTGCACAATATAAATACAACTGCATCCTACTGCATCCCCAAATTTAAAATAAAAAAACCGACTTCCAGAGGAAAATACTGGTGGGATTTAGAATGTGAAGAAGCAGTCAGAAGAAGACAGGAAAGTTTTTGTATATTCAAAGAAAATCCAAACCATGAAAACCTACTTAAGTATAAAAAAGATGATGCACATGTCAAGAAGATCACTAAACAAACTAAAAGAAATAGCTGGAGAGATTATGTCGGATCCCTAAATAGGTCAGTCCCTATTAAAGATGTATGGTCAAAAGTTAACCGAATAAAAAATAGAAAAACAAAGAACAAAGTCCCTGTTATTCTGTCGGAAGCTTCGTGGATAGAAGAGTTCCATCAAAATATCACACCGCCGTCTGCAGAATTAGTAATTCCTGATTTACAACTAAATGCTCTGTACGACTATCCAGAACCAATCCGTTTCCTAGTCAAACCATTTTCTGCCACTGAACTAAACTTTGCGTTGAAGAAAAACTCAAATTCAGCACCAGGTGCCGATAATATCCATTACTCGATGCTATCAAATCTTTCAAGAATTGGTAAGGTTGCACTACTAAATATATATAATGAAATTTGGATGCGCCGCATAAAGATTCCTGACGATTGGCACGTTTACACTATTATCCCGGTTTTAAAACCAGGAAAATCATCAAAGAATTGGGATCCTTACCGTCCAATCGGTCTGGCTTCCTGTATACTAAAAACATATGAGAGACTTATTAAAAACCGTCTGGAATTTTGGCTAGAAAAGAACGACCTATTACCAAGAAGTCAGTTTGGTTTTAGAAAAGGTAAATCCACACAAGATAGCCTCTGCCACTTTTTAATAGACATTTATAGTTCCTTTACTTATAAGAAAGCAGTTAGTGCTTTGTTCTTAGATATAAAAGGGGCTTACGACAACGTTAATCTTCACATACTATACGCGAAAATGTTGGAAATAGGAATACCCGAGATAGTAACATGGAACATCATTAACTTATACATTAATCGAGCAGTTCACGTTAGATTAAATGGAGATCAATCTAACTCCCGATACACATCTTTGGGACTACCTCAGGGTAGCATCCTAAGTCCTATATTATATATACTGTATACTGCTGACTTAGAAACTAAACTTCCTCAACACATAAAAATCCTACAGTACGCTGATGATGTTGCGATATATGCAGAAAATAAGTCAATAGATAGATGTAATAACTACCTTAAATCGACATTGAATATTATAAAAAAATGGGCTACCGATAATAATTTAACAATATCAGAGAGTAAATCAACCATTGTTACCTTCACTAAAAAACGATATGTTCCTCAAAGCCATCTACAATTTGATAATACTAGTATTCCTTATAAAACTTCAATAAAATTTCTTGGCGTATTTTTAGACTCCAAATTAAATTGGAAAGAACACACAAATTACATATTACGAAGAATGGAAAATGCAATGAATATCATGAAGACTGTAAGTGTCAGTAACTGGGGAGCTGATCCAAACATATCAATATTACTATACAGAAATTTGATAAGATCAATCTTAGACTATGGATCTATTTTTTATGGCTCAGCATCAAACTCTGTACTCCAAAAAATCGAGAGGATCAAAAATAAGGCACTTAGGTTATGCACTGGTTATCTTCGTAGCACACCTATATTGGTCATGGAATGTGAGCTTAATGAACCTCCACTTTCATTACGCAGGGAATACCTAAGTGAGAAATTTATAGTTAAAACAGCGGTTAACGATAAACTGCTATTAAATAAAATTGTTCATTTAACCACCTCATACCTAACTCATTATTACTGGGAAAAAAAAGAAACTGCTTTTAGTTGTGGAAAGCTTCCTCAACGTTTCTAATTCCATTGGCGACATACACCAAATTGAACAAAGCTCGTCTCGAAAGCTAAATTATGAAGATTATTTATCTCCAGTTAACTGTCATTTAAGTAATATTCGTGCGACAGACTTCCTTACTAAAATAGACCACCTTCAGTGTGTACAAAAAAACTGGGGGAGTTATCAGAAATTATATACGGATGGTTCAAAAATGGAAGGAAAAGTTGGATATGCTATATATTACCCACAAAAAAGTATAAAAATAAACAACAGATTACCTGATAAAATGACAATTTTCACAGCTGAACTCATTGCAATCAAAGAAGCATACAAAATATGTATTAATCAAAAAGAACTCAATTATGTTATATTTACAGACTGCCAAAGCATTGTAAAGACATTGAAATACAATGTACATAATTTTGCAGAAAATTATATCATCAGTGACATCATAGCAATGAACAGTGAAGCTTTGAAATCGGGCAAAAATATAATATTGTGTTGGATAAAAGCACACATTGGTATAAAAAACAACGAAATAGTAGATGATCTGGCTAAAAAAGCAACAACGAAGGAATCCACTCTGCATACTTATCAACTTCCTATGGGAGACATAATTTCTATTATGAGATCTATCAAACGGACGAAATGGCAGGAACAATACAATAATTCAGACAAAGGAAATTATTACAAAAAAATCCAGCCTACACTTCCCATCAAGACATGGTTTAATCAAGTTTCCAACAAAGGCTTTATCAAAACTATTTGTCGAATAAGAAGTAATCACTGTCTGACTCCAGTCTACAAAAGAGAAATAGGACTTGTAGATAATGATGAATGTTTATGTGGAGAGCTAGCTGATCTACAACATATGCTATTAGAATGTCCTTTACATTTTATTGAAATATCAAACTTTTTTGCCAATCTAGTTCAAATTAATGTACAATTTCCTTTTAATCTTATATACCTTTTACAATCAAACAATCTAGATGTTTATAAAATTTTGTACAACCATGTTAATTGTTTAAAATTAAAGCTCTGAGAAAAAAAGAAAAAAAAAATAAAAAAAAAAAAATAATTAAATAAAATAAAAAGTTACTAAGATCTAAACCTCCGCGAGGTTGAATCGGGTTTAGGTCTTAGCGCGATAAAAAAATATACAAAAAAAAAAAAAAAAAAAATAATAAAAAAAAAAAAAAAAAAAATAAAAAAAAAAATAAAAAAAAAATAAAAAATGTAATAAAAAAAAAATGTTAAAAAATATAATAAAAAAAATAATAAAAAAAACAGAGTAAAAAAAAAACAGTAGTACTAATAGTTTTAAATTTAGATACTAAGCATATATTTTGTAAAAGAGAGAATTCAAAACACATTGACTGGCCAGTTGGTTGCTTAAACCAGTGCCAATAAAACATAAACACACACACAAATTTCAAATTGCTTATAACTCGAAAACCATCAACTTTAGAGAAAAATTACAAGAGACCTTTTTTGTCCAGAATGGTCTAAAAACCTAAAAAAAAATTCCAGAGAAAAATAATAATTTATGCAATTTGATTAAAAAATATTATTAAAAAAAATTTGGACCACTTTTCTCGTGGGCGACTTCTTGAACCTTATTCTGGGATGTATTGCAAATGTGATTATGCAAAAAAATCTCATAGGAATATTTCCAACGAAACCGCCGTTTTCGCCTTGTCTAAAAGAAAATAAAAGGTAACAACTTACAAATGTTATGAATCCGACACTCTAGATAATATACTATAGATAAAGACCTAAGTGAAAGCCAATTTGGTTTCACAACTATTATGGACACCAAATACGCTTTATTCTCAATGCAAATATTGATACAAAAAAGTCCCGATCAGCAGAAGAGAGTCTTCGCATTTTTTTTATAGATTATGAAAGGGCATTCGACAACGTGAAGCACAAAAAACTGATAAATCTGCTCAAAAAAATTGGGTTTAGATGGTAAAGACATAAGTATTGTCATGAACTTTTGGAACCAGTCAGCTCACATGTAAGTCGGAAATATGACAACAGCCGTTATTCTCATGCTAAAAAGGAGTCAAACATGAGTGTATTCTGTTGCCACTCCTTTTCAATTTATATTCAAGTTATGTTGTTATCTTTCTTCAATTTTGTGATCTTTGTTTATACATGACAACACACATGTTTGTACTGACACACATTGCTAGATAAACTAATAAATGTGCCACTGATGCCATGTTTTCTGTGCTTCATGAGGTTTACCAAGCACTAAACAATAATCCTTATACTGCCACTGTTTTCTGTGACTATGCCAAAGCTTTTTATTGTGTAAATCACGACATTTTGATTAAAAAACTATATTTCTATGGAATTAGAGGTATTTCTTCACAAATGATACTGACTCTAGTCTCAAAAACATTGTATGTGGAGTACCACAAGGTTTAGTATTGGGTCCTCTACTGTTCCTTATCTTTATAAATGACATCACTAATTTAAAAATCGATGGGAATGTTTTTCTTTTGCTGATGATACCAGTATCACTTGGAGCAACTCAACTATTGCATCTCTTCATGAAACTATAACTTCTGATTTGCTTACGATAAAAACCTGGTCTGACTCTAATTTACTCTTTTTTAACGTGGATAATACCGTAGTATTATCCTATAAAAGTGCTCTTCAACCCCTGCTTGTTAACAACAGCCAGATATCTACCGTTGATTCTGTAAAATTTTTTGGTATTTTTTTAGACAGCAACCTCAAATGGTCCCCTCATATCGATTTGTTAAGTAAGAAACTCGCCTCAGCCTACTATGCTATAAGATCTGTTTCGAAAGAACTCAATTTAGCATCTTCTAAACTAACATATTTTTCCTTGGTCGAGTCTCATTTTCGATATGGTCTTCCTTTTTGGGGTTCTAGTACAGCTGCCCAATTAGATGTTATTTTTAAATTACAAAAAAGAGCAATAACGTATCTGTTTGGCCTCAGAAGAACAACACATTGCAGAAGTTACGTCAAAGATCACGGAATTTTAACCCTTCCATCTTTATATATTTTAGAAACTGTTTGCTTAATTCGTAAACACATGCATGTCTTTTCAGCAAGGCCTCATCATGACTACTCCACCAGACATTCAACTTTTGATGTCTATTTACCGATCCCGTCCTCTGAGTTAGTAAAGAAATCTATATTATATTCCGCAAAAAAACTATACAACCATCTCCCTTTACAACTCAAATCTGCAACATCTTTCCCCAAGTTCCGTAAAATGACAAAAGCTCATATTATTCAGCAGAAGAGTTTCTTAACGACTAACTAAGAAATTACAGTAATGTACAAGTAACCAAGCTTATCTATATTTGGGTGTCACATGCAGCAGCTTAAACCTATTAGTTCCTATGTCTGTATTTTACGTTGTTGTATGTTCACTTTGCAATTTCTATTAATTTTTGCAATATATCGGGTTTGTTTTTTTTTTCTATACTTTATTAACTTGTATTTTTTTTATATTGACGATTTATCAAATTTCAAAAAATTGTATTTGTTATTGTTATTATTTTTTTTCTGACTTTATGTTAAGCTTTGTCCATAAAATTTGTATAATTTTCAGTGACAATAAAGCATATTTCTATTCTATAACAGACGTAGGAACACGGAAGACATTTCAGGAGACTGGAAAAAAGTAAGTACATGCTCAAACTAGAACAAGGAACACAAACTCAGCTACAAAAACTACTCATAGACATATCCTTATTCTATGTGAGCTATAAAGTGTTTACCTTTAACAGTTTGAGGAAAAAGGAGATCAGTAAAAGGAGATTCGAGTCACTTCACACGCAAATCATAGGAGAACACCAGGCCGGATTCAGACCAGGATGGTCTACTATTGACCAGCTATTCAATGTGAAACAAATATTAACTAAAGCCTGAGAGCACCACATAGATATCAACAAAATCTTTATTGTCAAGCCCTGATGAATATTGATTATTTTCGACAAGACTACGACAACATAAACACATATAAAAATTTCGAAATTATTAAATTACTAAAATTAGTTCAAGCCACCATGATTCAAAAAGAAATGCAAATAAGAGTCCAAACCAATTAACAAATTACTTCCAGATATCTAAGGGGAAAACAGGGAGATGGGATGGCTCCGACTCTCTTTAATATGTATAGTCCAAGGCGGATCTGTTTTGAGATGGACGTTGAGAGGTGACTCAAATTTTTTTGCAGAAATTGCTTGGAATTAACTCATATAATAGTAATTGAGTTATCCTCCCACTCAAAAAGGTCCGGAACATTGTTTAAATAATCAGAATGTCAAAAAATTAAGGAATAATTCGATTTCTTTCTTCGTTTTTTGATTATAACTTTAAAAGTATTCACTTCAGAGAAAAGTTGCATTGACATAAAAGTTGCGTAATTAAATTTCCTACAATATAGGATTGGTTAATTTTTTTTAAAAATTGTCATCCTTGTTGCAAAATAGCAATAATTGCGAAAAAATATAAAAAAACAAGTATTCGCATTTTACGATTTTCAACCATTTATGCTACACTTAGGATCTTCATATTTTACCCAGAAAAACTTTATGATATAGTAAAACAATGCTATAAATTTCATTAAGATCGGTTCAACAGATTTTGCAAAATAAATTTTGCAATCCAGCTTTCGCAAAAAATTCATTTCTATCAAAATGCTGCAGGACTGACAATAAAGCAGATAGCAAGTTGAATTTTTTTTTACATATAGAAAAATACTGTACTGCTATTTGCAAAATTAATATTGGTTAATTACCACGGTATCAGGAATTTTTTTAAATAAATATTAATTTTTGGTGCTACGCGCAGGACAGCGGTGTTCGATTCACACAAGTTGATTTCAACCAAAATTTCTTCCAATCTTTATCTAATATATTATTTTCTTAGTCTATATTTTCTTATATTTAAATATTTTAATTCCACAAAAATCAAACTAATTTAAATATTGTTTGTGAAATATTGTTTAAACAATTGCATATGTTTAAAAATAATAAACTTTTATTCTCTAAGTTAAAATATATGAATAAAGAAAGTTTTTAATAAAAAAAGTGTAATTTCCAAGGACAGAGTATGTGTTTTTATTTTGCAATAAACAAATTTATTTATTTATATCGAAATGTACTGAAAATTAAAATTTATCAATTACTTATCAAAGGTCATTGTAATGCCCAATCAGAGCAAACGTATCCGCTGTGCAAATGTTTATTTAAAAAAATTCCTGACGCCGTGGTAGTTAACCGATTTTAATTTTGCAAATTGCAAATGAAAGGTACAGTATTCTTCTATATTTAAAAAAAAAATCAACTTACTGTCTGCTTTATTTTCAGTCCTGCAAAATTTTGAAAAAATGAATTTTTTTTGCGAAAGCTGGATTGCAAAATTTATTTTGCAAAATCTGTTGAACCGATCTTAATGAAATGTACAGTATTGTTTTATAATATCATAATGATTTTCTGGGTGAAATATGAAGTTCGTAAGTGTAGCATAAATGGTTGAAAAACTTAAAATGCGAACACTTTTTTTGTTATGTTTTTTTTTTCAATTATTGCTATTTTGCAACAAGGGTGACAAATTTTAAAAATTTTAACTAAACCTATATTGTAGGAAATTTAATTACGCAACTTTTATGTTAGTGCAACTTTCCTCGGAAATAAATACTTTTAAAGTTATAATCAAAAAACGAAGAAAAAAATCGAACTTTCCTTCATTTTTTGACATTTTGATTATTTAAACAATGTTCCGGACCTTTTTGAGTGAGAGGATAACTCAAATATTATTATATGAGTTATTTTCAAGCAATTTCTGCAAAAAAATATGAGTCACCTCTCAACATCCAAATGTACTAATATTTTTACAGATGCGCCCTGGTCTAGTATGGAATATGTTAAAAATAAGACATAGTCTGTAAACCCAAAAAATATACGACACAAAAATATTGAAGTTGTAAAATAGCTCACATGCCTGGGTGTACAGATAACTAAGAACGGCAGCGAAAAGAAGGAAATACGGAAACGGATAATGCTTGCTAACAAAGCATCCTTCCCTCTGTCGCTGGTATTTGCATCCATAGGGAAGTAAAATTCCAAATATATCATCATACGACGAATATATGGCACAGAAACATTGATCATGACAGAAAAAACTATAAATCTCATTAATACTAAACATGAATAACCATTTTCAACCATAACCATTTTAGTCTTTAGTCTCTCATTAATACTCTTGAAAGAAAGATATTGAGAAGGATATTGGGACCAATCTGCAACAATTGTAGAGATTACGGTTCAACCCTTCAACCACGAGTTATATCAAACATTACAAAGAACCCTCTATCTATAGCAAATTATACAAAAATACAAAGATTGTGCTGGACAGGTCGCATAAGAAACGATTGTAATAGAACACCTAGCAAAAGGCTTAGTGGAACTATGGTGGGAAGTTGTACAGTAGGAACACCAAGAAAGAGGTGGATAGATGAAGTGAGAATCGAGGCTAAAGGGAAATTGAAGGTGTGTTCAATACCAAATATTCAGAATTAATATCCGATATTAAGCAGTATAATTTTATCACCCCGTAGATCACATGAAATAATTTGTTATTATATTTGCACATGTGGACTACTAATTTTCGATAATTATTTACCAATCGTAAACAATATAATTTGAATATGATACAAAATCGCTGACGAAAGTAAAACTAATTACCTTTGTTAGATACACGAAACACGGGGTTCTCGTGTCAACGATGACCCAATTTTAGCTTGTATAAAACTATGATATCTCAGCTAGAGAGACAGACTAAATCTAATTCGCGTACGAGCCACAGATCAGTACAACTACGTTCTCCCGGGGTTGGTTCTACTACCCTGGTGTCAGTCGCTATCAATAAAGTATCTAAGTGCTATTGGTGTTTCTATAACAGACGATCATCCTCCACTGAGCCCGAAAATTAGACATGGTCCTTCGAGCCGGATATCATAAAACCAGGCCAAATAGCCAAGCTAATACAAAGAGCAGGGCAGATACTGCCACAAGGGGTTGAAATACGACGGCAACCCATCATAGAAACACAAGTCAGCCATGACGACAGATACATAACGGTCATCAGCTATTTCATAGTAACAGGGAGAAATAAATACAACATACTCAAGGTCACTGCTATACCACTAAAGGTCGAGGGCTCAGTGTTGCATTCAGTTGCCGCTCCAAGGAATCTACTAATAGTAGATTATAATACACTTCACTACTTCGAATTGAACGCGGAAGATAGAGAAAGATGCTTCCAGTTAGCAAGGGCACAAATAGCGTGCTCTCCATCAGCCATTATGAACATGGATACCAAACCAAACTGTATGCTAGAAGAACTTTATGAGCGATCTAAGAATAGCACATGCCCAGTGGTTAGCACGGCAATATAACAAGCTCAGTGGAGTAAGGTGGGGACTCCCAATCTATGGCTAGTTATTACTCCGACTACGATATACATATCCATTATTTGTGATGGAAACCGGAACGAAAGAGTCCTGGAACGGGCTACATTTCTGAAACTCTCACCCAGATGCATAGCACAAACCAGAAATACTACACTACTCCCCACGAGCAGCGGAGTGAAGACAGCTGTTACCAGTTACCTGAAGGCTCCAATCACTCCCGTATCACAATTAGTGACGAGGACACGATGTGTCCTAACTACGACACCACCTACACACTTAGACATACAAGGGGAAGAGCTCAGTCATATAATCATTGAAGAAGAGAGTCTGGAGGAAGATTTAACTCATAAGCATTGGCGAACGATCAGATCATCGCATTGGCCGTATTGAGCGGTCACCGGGATCGCTATTACGATAGTTGTACTTGGGTTACTCGCATTATGGAAATACTGCCACTTTAAACCTGGATGGTGCTCAGGTAAGAGACACAACCAGAATACCGAACAGGAGGTACCTGCGTTAGTTAGGAACCGGAAAGACGTTTCCCCGTCGACTTCCAAAGCCGACGTTCTCCTCACCACATTTTCATTAAATATCCCCAATTTTGATCTAAACATAGAGTTGGACAGTGAGACCTAAGGTTACGGATGGAGAAATGTTACCTTGTTCTTAAACTATTGATGTATTATTATGTTAGAAATATTTTATGCTTATGTTATCATTGTAAACGTTGTTGTACTGACGCTGGGTCCGGATTTGCCGTCGGGCAGTATGTTCAATACCAAATATTCAGAATTAATATCCGATATTAAACAGTATAATTTTATCACCCCGTAGATCACATGAAATAATTTGTTATTATATTGTGGACTACTAATTTTCGATAATTATTTACCAATCGTAAACAATATAATTTGGATATGATACAAAATCGCTGACGAAAGTAAAACTAATTACCTTTGTTAGATGCACGAAACACGGGGTTCTCGTGTCAACGATGACCCAAATTTAGCTTCTATAAAACTATGATATCTCAGCTAGAGAGACAGACTAAATCTAATTCGCGTACGAACCACATATCAGTACAACTACGTTCTCCCGGGGTTGGTTCTACTACCCTGGTGTCAGTCGCTATCAATAAAGTATCTAAGTGCTATTGGTATTTCTATAACAGACGATCATCCTCCACTGAGCCCGAAGATTAGACAAGGTGAATAACTGGAGGAGCACAACCAAGGAAATATATGCCTAGATATGCTATGGGGAGGCCAGGGTCCGTCTTGTGCTGTGGCGTCATTAGACTGAGGAAGAGATAGAGATAGGGGGAGGGAGGAGAAAGAGAGATAGGGAACATGGTAGTCTTAATACATGTTAATGCACCAACTTGTTGGTTCGTATTGAAAAAACTCATCTCGCGACAAAAATCGAATTGACCTACTCAACACGTATTTACGTATAAAAATCAGTCGGAATTATTGATAAGTTCCATCGAAACCTTGTCGACATGTGATATGTAAACAATTTGCATTTCTAAGCTCATTACCATGCCCAGACGAAACCAATCTATGAAAAATGCACGTTTGAATAAATCGACGATTTTGAAAAAGAACAAAAGTTTTAAAATTCTTATCTACCGTCTACCAATCAACAAATGGACAAATTGACAAATTTTGTTGTCATCAAATCTCTTTAGAAAAGTGCAAATGAGGCTGATTTCAATTTTTTTCGCAGGTTACGGAATTCAAATCTGCTCCGCCAACGCATTTTGATATTCATGGATTCTTTTTCTTCCAATATTTACAGTGTAAAATATGTTAATAAATACGCTGTCTGCGATTGGAAATCTTTTGAGTATTCAGTTCTAATCGAACCCACATAATGGAACAAGAAACATTACACTTGCCCGACATAATTATATTCCTATACATTCATATTAGACCTTCTTTATTTAAAATTTTACAATTTGTTCAAATATACAGGGTGCGCTATCACCAACGAAACGAATTCAATGAAACCAGTTGAAAAAATGCCAGAAAAATTACTTGTAGTAGCACTGTTGCAGTTTCACAACTTTATGTAAGTATTGTTGAAATACTCTCGTATAGTTAACCAAAATTTCGCTTACCAAATATACTAAAGCCTAGACACTATCGATCAATGAATTCTTTGTTGATACAATATTGTGTGAACAATAACTAATAGAAAATGGATGAAAATTACAGATTACTTGGGTAGTTACACTCTCACGCGTCGATTGATACTCGAAAACAATACTTTTAACCAACTGCCGTTCCGACAACCCAAAATAACTTTGTTTCTGACCTGCAGAGAAGACAGTTGTGTCTTTGCTGCGTGGTAGCAGCCGCTATCCTCCGCATCCCACAGGGGAATTCATCCATCCATCCATCCAATGGCACTACAGCCCAAATCGAGCCTTGGCCTCCTTCAATAAGCTTCTCCAATCATTTCGATTTACCGCTGTTCTTTTCCATGAATGCGTTCCCAGGAAGTTCCTGGCATCCTCGTCGACTTCGTCTTCCCATCTCTTTTTAGGTCTTCCAACAGGTCTTCTTCCCTGCATTCTTGCATTCAGCAATTTTCTGGGGATTCTATTCTCATGCATGCGGACCACGTGCCCTGCCCACCGTAATCTCTGCAGTCTAGTGTGTTGTGCTAGAGTTGGTTCGCTATATTGGTCGTATATTTCTCTATTATACCTAATTCGCCAGTTGTTATTTTCACTTATTGGGCCCAGTATCCTACAGGGGAATTCATGGTTTGTGTAAACTTAGATGTTGCTGTGGTGTATCAAGTACCATTACTTGTATAACATCGTTATATACTTTTTGTTGCGAATTTATATTGTTGTGCCAAACTATTTCACATTATGTGCCGATTAGAACAGTTTTACCGATAAGAACATTTTACATTACTGTATGTTACAACTGTATTTTTTTACCACGGATTTTATTTGATTGAGTTTATCAATAATTGTATTAATATACAACCATATCGTACCTTGAGATTTTGTAAAGATATTTTACATTTTTAATAACCTGTTTGCTCTGTTTTATTTTTAATCATCTGATATTGCCTGGTTGCATATATTTGGTTATGGTGAGAACTTTTTTGATTACATCTATTCTATTACTATCGTGAGTGGTACTATTGTAAGATTATTTCCGTGTAGTTATTTAGTCTATTGCTCAATATTCATGCGAATATTTTGTATACAGCAAATACCTAAATATACAAGTATCTTTAGGTTTATTTGTGGTCCCATTAAATCTGATGCCAATGTTGTGTTTATTAGGACGAATGTGGTTCTCTTTGTTGTGATAATGTCCATGTCGTCAGCGTATGCTACAGTTAAATGTAGTTTCATAATTTATCATTTCATCGTTGTTTTGTGTTCAGACCTTGAAAGTACTTCAATTGAATAGTGAGATACCAAAGTAGCATCAAAGTAGTTTAAAACCTATTCATCTATATCTTTCCCCCAGAGTTACCCTTCAAAATAAGGGGACGGAAATTTTTTTTTATTTCTATGTCTATATCTATTTTTTTTATTCTTTCAAATGCTTTCTAAAGATTGTAACTACACAATGCGTTAATACCAATAAAATATGCAGATTTAACTGGTTGAACTGACATGATAATGTAACACTTTTGTTAATGTCTAGAAACTGTTCCGTCTACTCGTATACGCTATTACCTATTGTCGCGGCCAAAATAGTTCGCTATTATTTTTGGCGGACACTCTTTCTTATCTCGTGACACCTGCCGACATATTTATTGTCGAAGAAAGACCAAGTAGGCAGTAGGTGTCTGCTTACTACACGTTTTTATTTTTATATTCATTGTTGAAAACATCATTAAGAATGGTTTGTTTTCCACATTCTTATACTGAATTAAAAATAAATTATTTCGCAAGAATTTGTTTTGATAATATAGCAATAGGAACTATTTTCCAGGCGAGTCATTAAAATAGTTATATTATAGGAATAGTTCACAACATGTAAGAGTATTTTATATAATTGACAGATATATCTACTATAGACGGGGTCCGGACAAATAATCCCCGGACAAATAATCCCGGACAAAAAATCCCCACAAATTATCCCTGGACAAAAAATTCCCAGACAAAAAATCCCCGGACAAATAATCCCCGGACAAAAAATCCCCACAAAAAATCCCATACAAATAATCCCCACAAATTTTTTTGGACAAAATATCCCAGACACAAAATCCCCAAGAAATATTTGCTGCCGAATAGTTCTCTAAAAGTTTTCCTGCAATTTTACCAAATTTCGTGAGTATCAATTAAAGTAGTGAGTACCAATTTTTAAAATGTGAGTAGGTATTTTCAAAAATCTTTCATAGCTGCTCGGTGATAGGTCAGATGGGAGAAAGTCTGTAGGACGGCCTAGAAAAAGGTGAAAAGATGCAATCAGAGGAGATCTGGAGAAAATGGTTATAAAATGGGAAATAGTGGCAAAGGACCGACAAACATGGAAGGCAATAGTAAACACGGCAAAGACTCTCGAAGAGTTATAACGACATTGATGATGATGATGATGACTAAATATTTTTGACGTTAAATTAAAAAAAGGAACAGGTTTGTTTGCATTAAAATCAAGATTACCGTTTTCAAGACCAGCAGTTATCATCACGAATACGCAATGTTTTGAACATAGTTAGTTATTCAAAGCAGAGTAAGCAACAAATTTAAGCGAATAATTACATGATTCCCACAGCCTTAGCTCATTCTTCAGATCTTCCACGATTTTTGAAAAAACTCACTCTTTTGTCATGTAAAATTTGAAGTTTTCGACATGAAATTGGAATTCAAAATTTGGTAATCGAAATTACTATTCATACTTAATTTTAATTGCTATTCATTATTTTCGTACCAAAAAGGGGTTTCATGGCGATTGCTATCTATAATAGGCCTGGATCCCGTGTACCAAAAAAAAGTTGATTAATACCAAGCTGAAAATTTGTTAATAGCTTAACAATGTTTAGTCGGACAAACTTTGATGTACGGGAACACTGTAACAGGGAAAGTTTTAATTGTGGAACAGGTTAAAAATTTGGAACGTCAGACTACGAAAACGTCCCATGTATTTTGTCGGACAGAACGTCCAATTGATTTGTTACCCTTTCATTAAACTCTCATGCAAAAATCAGATTGCTATTTATCACCTGTCATAATGCCTGTCATTTGACATCTTCTACGTGTCGGACTTATTAAAATGCCCAGTTGGTGATAAATACCAGTCTGATTTTTGAATGAGAGTTTAATGAAAGAGTAACAAATCAATTGAAAATTCTGTCCGACAAAATATATGGGACGTTTTCGTAGTCTCACGTTCCAAATTTTTAACCTGTTCCACAATTAAAACTTTCCCTGTTCCAGTGTTCTCGTACATCAAAGTTTGTCCGACTAGACACCCTTAAGCTATTAACAAATTTTCAGCTTGCTATTAATCAACTTTTTTTAGTACGCGGGATCCAGGCCTATAACTCTCATTCACCGAGGCTGAAAAACATTTGCGCCGATTGCATTCACGGGAAAACTTTTAGAGAATTATTCGGCAGCAAATATTTCTAGGGGATATTTTGTCCGGGATCTTTTGTGGGGACATTTTGTCCAAAAAAATTTGTGGGGAGTATTTGTCCGGGAATTATTCCTTGGCCTGTTTTGTTTCTGGAGTTTAGGCAAGTATATGATAGAGTCGATAGAGTCAAATTTAATCGAACATTGGAACACTTGGGTATACCTAAAAAATTTATCAGGTTAGTAAAAATATCACTAAACAATTGTACTTGTGAAATTGCTTGACACGGTCACATTTCAGATCAATTTAAGGTAGGAAAGAGTACGAGACAGGGAGATTTTTATTCAACTTAGTGTTAGAAACTATAATCAGAAAAATAAATTATAGGTTCAATTTTTTTACAACATTGCCATTTTGAAACGTCCGATACAAACAAAACCCTTATCAATTCCTAGGCCAAAACTTAGTATCTTATTGTATTAACGGAGATTTTGGTGGAATGATTTAGATCCGTTGTGAAGGTTTTGCGTGAAGTTTGGGAAAAGGGAGGGAGCAGGTAAAGAGTTTCCAATCGGGAAATTAGATTAAGGATCAGGTAAGGAGCTGAATAGCAAATATCAATTATAATTTATTTAAGGGTTTTTCGGCCAGGGCGAGCAAAAGGTAGAGGGGTTCTAAATAAAGTCATTGAAAATTACATTACATCAACATTGATACGAAGAGCTATCAAGAAGAACGGTCTCAGAGGCGTATATATTAAAATTTGGGGGTAAATTTTTGTAGGAATTTCATTTTTAATATAAAATGATCATCATAATATAGGTATGGGACAAATAAATATTTTGAGGAAAATTCTGGATTTTCTGTACTTTTAAATTTGTTAAATAAATTGGACAAGTTCAAATTGCCGTAAAAACTTGAGATTTGGAAGAATATCGTTAGTTTAGTATGGAGATCCTATCGGAGAAGAAATAGAATCCCATTCCCCCATCCCCACCCCATCATAGTAAACTGTATATTCGTATCTGTAGATTAGGGAGGGCGAGTCACAATTGACCCATTGTGCACCCTCCCAGGGTCCATCAGTGTCTCATTGTCCTGCCATTTTCAGGAAGGTGGACAAATCACTAGGCGACGTCTCCCCTATGTTGGCAGGTGTAGGCCAGGGCTTGCCTAACGCATACTCTCGTTGTATGATTACTAACAGGTATTGAAGAAACAAGTAATAAAATCAAAAACAAGCAATATTGAGAGAAAGTGGAATGTCTCCATAAGCGCAATACAATAATACACAAATTCAAATTGGTTTGTTGCTAACTAATTCAAAAACGAAACAATGGAAATAAAGGATAAATAGGTAATTAAAACCATTTACCGATAACTTGTCGCATTCGAAACATTAGGGAACGAACGAGCGATGTCGATGTGTGCACACACTTTTCTGGTCTCGATGCATCTCATTCCTTATCGCAGGGGGAAAGAATTTCTGGCTTCAAGTGGTAATACCCCGAACCCCGAATGTCGTCACCGCAATATGTGGTGTTTTTGATACGGTCATAGAAAGGAACACGGGTGTCGACATGGGTAAAATGGATATGATTTCGAACTATTCAAACGACCAAACCAATTTATGGAATTTCAAACACTCGTATTAACGATAACTCCGGACATCCATAAAGATAGAACATGCTCGAAAATGTCGTCGTCCAGTTCACACTTCCTACACAGAGGTGTGTCTACAAGACCCAGTGTGTGGAGGTGTTTGCTTTAGTTGACAATGGCCAGTTAAAAAACCAACCATCAAGCGTAGGTTTTCCTGGTCATTCTCAAGTACTTTTCTGATATTGACTTCTAAGCCAAGCCGCACACCAAAGAAACATGAAACGAAAAACATAAAACATGAAACGAAAAACATGTTTCATGAAAAAAAAACACTGCTAAAAAAATCTCAAAGTCCGCCTACTAATGAAACGAGTGTGATTCATGCTCATGACACATTTTTATTTTCGGAGAGTTTCATCAATGGATTTGTTTAGCAGTGGTTTATTTCCATGAAACGTAATTTACGTTTCATGTTTCTTTGATGTGCGGCCGGGCTTAAAGTTCCTTAGTGTTTGTTACCTTTGCAAGTCTACATCTTGGCCCCTCTTCCCATCTTTTCACGGTTTGCGTGTAAGAGTGACATTTGGCAATTTCCACGATTGTTGTAGTTGACTAGCCAAAAAGATCACCGGGCCCTAATAGGCTTAGGCCTGCTGCCTTCTTAACTATCTCTAAACTGTACTGAACAGAAATTTCAGAATTCTGAATGTACTGCCATTTGCCCCATATGTTGAAGAAAACTTTCGTCTGATGTAAGATAATGCTCGTCTGCACATACAAGAATAACACGGGATTACTTTGATGAAATTGGGATTCCTTTATTACTATGGCCCCAAGGAGTTGACTTGAATCAAACAAAGCATGCTTGGAATATTCTGGGACGACGTATTCTACGTAATCATGTTGGGCTTCACATCATTAATGACTGGGATCAATCAGATTGTTACGAATGGGAGCAAATCCTTCAGAAAAAATTTGCTAACTTGAGGGGGTTTTAGCACAATGTCGTGATTTTTTTTAAACTGGTAGAATTCAAAATATGTATACAGAATATTCGAAACTTCAAGGCAAAATATTGAAAAATAAGCCAGCAAAAAAATGGACTTGATTGTCCATCAAAAAATGGTGGACATCAGAACTCATCATTGGATCATGTTTGTGAAACAAACAATTCAAAAAAGATTTTATTAGCCTATTATTTTCTCGAGGTAACCCTGTCGAGTTTTTTAGTTTTAACGATTGACAACTTTTATTTTTAATCTCCTGATTCAATCCAATATGTTCAAAATTAAAAAACCTAAATCACGCCCGTTTAATTCTTTCCGCTACACTTGTGTTTGTTGAAATTAGGCTCGGAACTTATTGCCAGACTCATAGTCCCATTTTTTTGCAGCCTCCATTTATCCATCAATCCCTTGAGTTTCTCCTTTATTTCCCTCTCCGTAGTACTAAACACAACCAAAAAATTTATAAAAAAAATTAAAAAACTGTTTTCTGCAATTATTGGTATCATAATTGATCATTGATCGACGAGAATCACTTTGGTTGTTTCACTGTGAGTTTATCATTTTTCCTACTTTCATACATTGGTTAATAACTTTGATTGTCAAACCCACCTTCTACCTATTAATGAGCTACATTTTCGCACGGATTTTGATTAATTTTTTAATTTGTCCGAAAACAATTAGGTACCTTCGCGAGCTTTGTTTAAAATCAACACTTGTTGCGCGAACAAAGGCACCAGAGTCACCCACGTCGAATAAATACCAGTGTTGTGATAAGAAATAATAAGAAAACACTCAGTTTTCCCAAGATAATAGCGGCATACAATGTAGTGTTAAATTTCCTTCATTATACTGAGACATTATCGCGAGAAACGCAGCCGACAGCGGCTCCATTGTGGAGGAAACAAAAGAAAAGTGTACAAAGTAGGTAAATAACATTAGAGGGAACTTGGTGTATCGAAACAAAAGAGTATACTGTAGGTGACTTATGCTTAGTTCGTTCCTATCGAATTGACCTAATTAATTATTGTAAAAACAATCAATTCGAAAAAACAATCGAATTGATGAAATAAAGTATAAACCAATAAACTTCTTCATTAAAGAAAATGTTTTAACCTGATGTTTTGGATATCAAACTGCTCAAATATTTATACTTTCTTACTAAGATTACCTAGTAATCTGTCTCAATCAAAAATATAGTTTTTACTGCTTTATTCGGCTAATATTTTCAGATATTCTCACAGTAGCGTCATTTGAAATTTTGATAGGGGGGCAAGCATTATATAGGGTGTCCCAAAAGTAGTGGAACGGTCGAATATTTCGCGAACTAAACATCGGATCGAAAAACTGAAAAATACGTGTTCAATCATTTTTAAAAATCTTTCCAATTACACCAAACACCAACCCCCACTACACACCCTAGAGGTGGGGTGGGCGGTAACTTTAAAATCTCAAATGGAAACCCCTAGTTTTTCTTGCAGATTTGGATTCGTAACGTAAAAGTAAGCAACTTTTATTCAAGACATTTTTTCGAACTGTGGATAGATGGCGCTATAATTGGGAAAAACGATTTATCCTGATACCATAGGTAAATTATAGAAACGGTCTAATATCTCGAGAAATACACTTCCAAATGAGAAACCAAAAAACAGGTTTTTAATATTTTTCGAAAACCTATCGACAAACACTAAAAATGACCCTCCAACCCACCCCCTGGAGACGGGGTGAGGGGTAAATTTAAAATCTTAAATAGCCATCCTAACTTTTTATTGCAGATTCGAATTCGTCATGAAAAATAAGGCAACATTTATTCGAAACATTTTTTAAAATTGCTGATAGATGGCGCTATTAAATCGTATTTTTCCAATTAAAGCGCCATCTATCAACAATTCTAAAAAATGTTTCGAATAAATGTTGCTTAATTTTTCATGACGAATCACAATTTGTAATAAAAAGTGGGGGTTGCTATTTAATATTTTAAAGTTACCCCCCACCCCACCTACAGGGGGTGGGTTGGAGGGTCATGTTTAGTTCTATTCGATAGGTTTTCGAAAACTACTAAAAACCTTTTTTTTTGGTATCTCATTTGGAAGTGTATTTCTCGAGATATTAGACCGTTTCTATAATTTACCTATGGTATCAGGATAAACCGTTTTTCTCAATTATAGCGCCATCTATCCACAATTCGAAAAAATGTCTTGAATAAAAGTCGCTTACTTTTACGTAAAGAATCCAAATCTGCAAGAAAAACTAGGGGTTTCCATTTGAGATTTTAAAGTTACCCTCCACCCCACCTCCAGGGGGTGTAGTGGGGGTTGGTGTTTAGTGTCATTGGATAGATTTTTGAAAATGATTGAACACGTATTTTTCAGTTTTTCGATCCGATGTTTAGTTCGCGAAATATTCGACCGTTCCACTACTTTTGGGACACCCTGTATATACAATACATTTATATGCAAACATAATACAAAATTGATCTATTTTCTTGTAAATTCCAATCATTTTCAGGGTCGGGGGGGGGGGCAAATGCTCCCCCTGACCCTATCAAATGACGCCCCTGTATTCTCATAGACATACCTAGATATAGCAATAAACACAATAATATATGGAAATATAAAAAAGAATATATAAAAGGACCTATTTAAAAAACAAACAAGACAAAAAATGACAAATGAACTAAAAACAAAAACAGATACGTTGTAAGTACATATCATACTCTGAAATTATCAGTAGTAATTGCACAAGAGCTCTAAAATTATTGAATTTTTCCCGAGTGTCACTTTGACAGTTTTAATTTCACGAGCCGAAGGCGAGTGAAATTATGTCAAAGTGTCACGAGGGCAAAAACTCTATATTAATTTTAGAGATCGAGTGCAATTTGTTGCGATTATTTCATGAATAAAACTGTTTATAAACCAAAATTTTATTGTAATTTATTCATGTAAGTACAAATTAGTACAATTAAACACACAGTTGTTATAAATACATATTTGACGGTTGAAATCATCACTTTTATAATTTTTAAAACAATAATTGTCATTAATGTCACTGAATGTATTTTTTCGTAGCAACGAAAGGCATCTGACGTAATATACTTGACGACGGGAAATTATCAAAAATTATCAATTTAATTTAGATTTCTGTAGCTTTCTATTGGTCAGAATCTCCTATGAATGAAATAATCAGTAGTAATTGCACAAGAGCTCTAACATTATTGAATTTTTCCCGAGTGTCACTTTGACAGTTTTAATTTCACGAGCCGAAGGCGAGTGAAATTATGTCAAAGTGTCACGAGGGCAAAAACTCTATATTAATTTTAGAGATCGAGTGCAATTTGTTGCGATTATTTCATGAATAAAACTGTTTATAAACCAAAATTTTATTGTAATTTATTCATGTAAGTACAAATTAGTACAATTAAACACACAGTTGTTATAAATACATATTTGACGGTTGAAATCATCACTTTTATAATTTTTAAAACAATAATTGTCATTAATGTCACTGAATGTATTTTTTCGTAGCAACGAAAGGCATCTGACGTAATATACTTGACGACGGAAAATTATCAAAAATTATCAATTTAATTTAGATTTCTGTAGCTTTCTATTGGTCAGAATCTTCTATGAATGAAATAATCAGTAGTAATTGCACAAGAGCTCTAACATTGAATTTTTCCCGAGTGACACTTGAAATTATGTCAAAGTGTCACGAGGGCAAAAATTCTATATTAATTTTAGAGATCGAGTGCAATTTGTTGCGATTATTTCATGAATAAAACTGTTTATAAACCAAAATTTTATTGTAATTTATTCATGTAAGTACAAATTAGTACAATTAAACACACAGTTGTTGTAAATACATATTTGACGGTTGAAAGTCATCACTTTTATAATTTTTAAAACAATAATTGTCATTAATGTCACTGAATGTATTTTTTCGTAGCAACGAAAGGCATCTGACGTAATATACTTGATGACGGGAAATTATCAAAAATTATCAATTTAATTTAGATTTCTGTAGCTTTCTATTGGTCAGAATCTCCTATGAATGAAATAATCAGTAGTAATTGCACAAGAGCTCTAACATTATTGAATTTTTCCCGAGTGACACTTTGGCAGTTTTAATTTCACGAGCCGAAGGCGAGTGAAATTATGTCAAAGTGTCACGAGGGCAAAAATTCTATATTAATTTTAGAGATCGAGTGCAATTTGTTGCGATTATTTCATGAATAAAACTGTTCAAAACCAAAATTTTATTGTAATTTATTTATGTAAGTACAAATTAGTACAATTAAACACAGTTGTTATAAATATTTTACGGTTGAAAGTCATCACTTTTATAATTTTTAAAACATTAATTGTCATTAATGTCACTGAATGTATTTTTTCATAGCAACGAAGGGCATCTGACGTAATATACTTGACGACGGGAAATTATCAAAAATTATCAGCTTGATTTAGATTTCTGTAGCTTTCTATTGGTCAGAATCTCCTATGAATGAAATAATCAGTAGTAATTACACGATTGCTCTAAAATTATCGATTTGTATCCTGAGTGACACTTTGACAGTTTTAATTTCACGACCCGAAGGGCAATGAAATTATGTCAAAGTGTCGCGAGAGCAAAACAAATCGACAATTCAAGCTCGAGAGTAATTCGGTACGATTATTTCATGAATAAAACTGTCTTTTTAAATCATTTTAACTAATATTTTATTGATTTATTCGCCTGAATATTTGCTAAACCTGTTTCTTGTTGTTCTCTGTGAAAAGTTGTAAAACATTAATTCTTATTAATATCACTGAATGTATTTTTGCGTAGCAACGAAGGGCGTCTGACGTAAAATACTTGACAACGGGATATTATCAAAAATTATCAGAGGGAAAAATGACATTTTTGTTATGTAAAAGGTAAAACTTGTTTTAAGTTTGGAGTGCGTTTAGTGCAACTGATTCTCATTAGGAAGTTGAGATATTCATCTCTTAGCTGAGATATGTACCTATCGGTTTTTAATAAAGTTCATTCTTGATCAAGCGGCTTCGCACACATAAATTGAGCCAAACATAGTACCTACAAATTTCATGGCTAAACATAATTCAAAATTTTCAAACACTAGGTATATTCTGAATTTAATGGCGCAGGTAGATGCGGTAAAGGTGGTAGATGTAAATATAGTAATGAAACACAGACTTACTCACAATCATTTAATTATACTTTGACGACCGGTTTCGATCTCTACAATATACAGATCATCTTCAGGTCGGCGTTACAAGTAGTTAAATGCTACAATAAGAGAAAACTTGTGTTAGACCAGTGTCTGATTGAAGAGATGTTAATAGAAAGCCAAATTTAAAAAATTTTAAAAAAATTTTTTATAAAATTTCTTGAAATAAAGGTTTGCAACTGTTGACATTTCAGAAAATTGGTATATACAATGTCACACCTATGAGTAAAAATGCTCATAGGCATGTATGTGCAAATGGGTGCATACAGTTTGAATTTGTTGAAATTAAAATTTTTAACCATTAAAAACAAAATAAAGATAAACTGACTTAAATATGCTTCCAAATTCAAAGTAGTAATAATAAAAGAGATAGTAATATTGTTCTAATCTACTTACATGCCGTTACAAGGATTGCGTTGCAACTTAGTTGTTGTCATATTAGTACGTCCAAATTATGCTAATTGGTTTGTTGGGATAGTGATAGGGTAAACAGACATGTTACGTAGGTTAAAACACAGTAAGATTTCGAATTTGGAATGGATCCTGAAGGAAGATGCGTATGTGAAACGGGTGATGTTTTGTTCGAACAAAACATCACCCGTTTCACATACGCATCTTCCTTCAGGATCCATTCCAAATTGGAATGGGTGTCTTTCTCCATTCGAACAAAACATCACCCGTTTCACATACGCATCTTCCTTCAGGATCCATTCCAAATTCGAAATCTTACTGTGTTTTAAC
Organism: Diabrotica virgifera virgifera; assembly: GCF_917563875.1. NCBI lineage: Eukaryota > Metazoa > Arthropoda > Insecta > Coleoptera > Chrysomelidae > Diabrotica > Diabrotica virgifera. The sequence goes on along the minus strand of NC_065447.1, from coordinate 22,382,821 downwards.
CTACGTAACATGTCTGTTTACCCTATCACTATCCCAACAAACCAATTAGCATAATTTGGACGTACTAATATGACAACAACTAAGTTGCAACGCAATCCTTGTAACGGCATGTAAGTAGATTAGAACAATATTACTATCTCTTTTATTATTACTACTTTGAATTTGGAAGCATATTTAAGTCAGTTTATCTTTATTTTGTTTTTAATGGTTAAAAATTTTAATTTCAACAAATTCAAACTGTATGCACCCATTTGCACATACATGCCTATGAGCATTTTTACTCATAGGTGTGACATTGTATATACCAATTTTCTGAAATGTCAACAGTTGCAAACCTTTATTTCAAGAAATTTTATAAAAAATTTTTTTTAAAATTTTTTAAATTTGGCTTTCTATTAACATCTCTTCAATCAGACACTGGTCTAACACAAGTTTTCTCTTATTGTAGCATTTAACTACTTGTAACGCCGACCTGAAGATGATCTGTATATTGTAGAGATCGAAACCGGTCGTCAAAGTATAATTACATGATTGTGAGTAAGTCTGTGTTTCATTACTATATTTAATATGGACTCACATATGCAACCCATTCAATACGTGGTAGATGTAATTGGAAGAATTGCGCAAATGAAATGGAACTGGGTGGGACACGTGGCACGGCAAAACAACGACAGGTGGACGAGAAACATTGTATATTGGAGACCACGCGAACACAGTCGTAGTAGAGGACAACCACAAAAATGATGGCTAGGCGACATCAAAGCCAAAGTGGGGAGAAACTGGCACCGAATAGCACAAAACAGAGAAGAGTGGAGAGCTCATGGGGGAGGCCTTTGTCCAGAAAGTGGATGCACACAGGCTAAAGAAGAAGAAGATCGTTAGTTTTCCATATTCGTAGTTTTCTGCTTGAATTTCTCGCACTATGGAAACTTGGTCAACTATGTTTCGTCCTCGTCTGTTGTAAGTCTTATAGTACTGGATCCCGCGTATGAAAAAAAAGTTGATTAATAGCAAGCTGAAAATTTGTTAATAGCTTAACGGTGTCTAGTCGGACAAACTTTGATATACGGGAACACTGGAACAGGGGAAGTTTTAATTGTGGAACAGGTTAAAAATTTGGAACGGTCAGACCACGAAAACGGCACATGTATTTTGTCCGACAGAACAGACTTAAACTCTCCGAACAGATATTAAACTCTCATGCAAAAATCAGACTGCTACTTATCACCAAATGGGCATTTTAATGAGTGGAACATGTAGAATATGTCAAATGACAGGAATTATGACAGGTGATAAATATCAGTCTGGTTTTTGCATGAGAGTTTAATCTCTGTTCGGAGAGTTTAAGTCTGTTCTCTCGGACAAAATAAATGTGCCGTTTTCGTGGTCTGGCCGTTCCAAATTTTTAACCTGTTCCACAATTAAAACTTCCCCTGTTCCAGTGTTCCCATATATCAAAGTTTGTCCGACTAGACACCCTTAAGCTATTAACAAATTTCCAGCTTGCTATTAATCAACTTTTTTATCATACGCGGGATCCAGACCTATTATAGTTATATAAAAAAATCTTGAAATTATTTCCCATTAAATATTTAATTTTGTATAGGTTAGCGGTTAAACTACTACAGGAACAATTTAAATCTATTTAGGAACCAAAATTTATGTTCCTTACAACAATTAGTCATGTTTTAAGCGATTGCGAAACAAGGGATCAAATGTATTAAACTTCCAAAAACTGGCCGGAGCTTTAGGTATTGTTGGATAGTTTTAACCACTGTTTGGAAGTTTTAACTGCTTTTACAGAGGTGTTGGGTATTTCTCAAAACAATTAATGTTTCAATTAGCAAATGGGGTCGCAGATTTCGCTTGTACTTTACAATTATTAGTCGTAGAATAATATTGAAAGGCGTATTACAGAAAAAAATTAAATGTTAAAGAAAAATTAATGACAAGAAAAACTCGATATGGAAAAGAAACGGCTCAAGAGTAAATATATTTTATAGTAAACGTTATACAGGGTGTTTCATTAAGAATGTCCAATCTCTGAGTTGTAGATTCTAGGCCTCAAAATATAAAGATTTAACCCAAATCACTTAAAGAAAATGTGGCTCCTTACTCAGTTTTATTTAAAAATTTAAAAACTATTTTTGCTTAGTATTTTAAAACTATTCCACGTATCCTTGTCATACTTGGCAGAAAGTGTAGGTATTATACACCCTATGAAATCATGTTAAATTATGTCAAATAAACGTTTCTAGCTATTACCAGAGGCGTACGACAGTTGAGGTTGACCGTTCCCAAATTCTACGCCACTGGCGGAATTGCTATTTTAAGTCAAGCGTCCACAGACCCGCATCGTACGCAACGGATTTTAGTTTGACAATCGATAATGCGATCCGTACGATGCGGATCAGTGGACGCGGTTACATAAGTTTCTGTACAAGGCAAACTAAAATCCGTTGCGTACGATGCGTCCGATGCGTACGATGCGGGTCTGTGGACGCTTGCCTTTAGTGTAATTTTTCGATTCTCCAATAATCTTTATGTAAATAGTATATTATACTCTTTATAAATATACTTCTTCAAAGAAGAGCTTAGATGCTTGATGTAATTATTCTTTTAGCACACTTATTCGTGTTGTTGCTTATTAGTACCTACATTATTTCACGGTTTTTGCTCTAAATTGTAAAGAACCGCTTGGATTGACATGAAATTTGGCATACGCATAGCTTACATGTCAAAGAAAAAAAGTGATATTGTACCGATGTGTGCTTTTGCCCTGGGGGTGACTTTCACCCCCTCTTGGGGGTGAAAAATATATGTCCAAAATAAGTCCGGAAATTTTAAGTAACTTTTGTTCTATAGAGCTTTTTCGCCAAGTCAACACTTTTCGAGTTATTTGGAGTGAATATGTTCATTTTTCAACAAAATAATTACATTTTTAGAAGGTTTTTCGCAAATAACTTTAAAAGTAAGTATTTTGTCAAAAAAAAACGTTCTTAGCAAAAATAGAGCCTCTAAAAAAGTAAAAAAAAATGGTGTACGCGTTAGGTCTCTGGACCTCGTAGAACCAGAGTTATAGCCAATGAAAAATAGATTCATATTCACCAAAGTTCAAATAGAATATTCCGGAGTGAAATATCCAAAAAATTAAGCACTTTTTGGGGAAAACCTATTTTAACTTTTTCAAAGTGTTTAAAAAAGCTTTATTTCTGTTTTTATAAAAAGTTTCTAGCATTAAATTTAAACAAGCTACGCTCAAAATAAAGTTGGTCTCTTTTGTTTTGGCAAAAAAAATTGGGAAGACCACCCCCTAATTAGTAACATAAATGAAATTAATCGTTACCGCTCCACAAATTATTTTACTTATGTTGTGTTTATATGATCTGTAAGTTTCATCGATTCAAAGTGCTTATTTTTAAAAAAATTTGGTTTTAAAATAAAATTTTTAAAAATTTTAATATTGAAAAATATGCTTTTTTTCAAAATAACTTGATAACAATAACTAAAAATTGTTAGAGATACCAAAAATCTCGAAAAACAAAAAAAATCAGCATTGCTTTTCTGAATATCATGTATTTTTTTGTTTTTCTGTTAGACAAAAATTGATTAAGATTTGGTGTTTCTAAATTTGCATACATTCGTGATCAGTAACTCGTTCTACCCCTTTTTACTACTGCCCTTTCAAAAATAAGGACTTTGAACAGATGAAACTTACAGATCATATAAACAATACATACACGAGTCAAGAAACTTGTGAAGTCGTAAACGATTAAGTTCATTTGAAATACTAATTAGGGAGTGATTTTCCCGATTTATTTACCAAAAAAAAAGGACTAACTTTATTTTGAGCGTACCTAACTGGTTTACTTTTGATGCTAGAATTTTTTTTTATAAATCAAAAATGAAGCTTTTTTTTAAACAATTTAAATACGTTGTAATGAGTTTTCCCGAAATGTGCTTCATTTTTGGTTATTTCACGTTAAAGTATACCATTTGGAATTTGACGAATATGAACCTACTTTTAATTAGCTATAACTCTGCTTCTGCTAGGTATAGAGACGTGATATATATATATATATATATATATATATATATATATATATATATATATATATATATATATACCATTTTTTTAAATTTTTTGCAGGCTATATTTTTGCTAAGAATGTTTTTTTGACAAAATACTTACTATTTGAGTTATTTGCGAAAAACCACCTCAAAGCGTGGTAATTTTGTTGAAAAAATGAACATATTCACTGGCAAATAACTCAAAATGTATTGACTTAGTGAAAAAACTCTATAGAACAAAAGTTACTTAAAATTAGTCAGTTTATCCATTTTCGGACTTACTTTGAACGAATATTTTTTCACCCTCATGAGGGGGTGAAAACCACCCCCGGGGCAAAAGCACATATCGGCACAATATCACTTTTTTTCTTTGACTTGTTAGCTACGTGTACGCCAAACTTCATGTCAATCCAAGCGGTTCTTTAAAATTTAGAGGTTTTGCAATATTTTACCGTTAAAGAATGTACATCTGCAAACGCACGAGATTCAGACTAGCACCTATAGCAATGCCACTATTTTGACATTACAAGTTTTTAAAGATATTACAGGACCTACAGAGAAAAACATGTTATATTAGACAAATTTTAAACATCCCAACTTTCCCTGTAATCAATTATCAAACAATGTGAAAAACAAGATAAAAAGCATTTATTACAGCTATAAATAAAAGTACGCTACGTCGAATAAGAATATAATTGGCGGAAAGACGCATACATAGGCCCTTACGGCGAAAAAAAACCATATCTTGTATAAAAAAATTATAACGTGACTTGTACGTTATGAGAAGTAAGCCAACTAAACCGAATAATCTCGTATTATTCACATCTCGGTAATTCTGATCCCTATAAAACAAAAAGAAAACGGAAAACGCAATACGAAAATGTTTTATTACGTTTAGTCGAATTTAGAAGTATGGCGGTGCTTTCATTGAAGTTTTTATGGACGCTTGTAACGATACAGTAAAATATCTTCAGGGAAGGAATGAAATAAAGTATTTTATATTATGTATATATATTATATATTATATCCTTTTTATATTATATCTCTTTTTTATATTGCATGTTACGGTAAAATTCAAAAATGCATTCAATACAATATAGTAGATAATGAGTGTCACATTGATAAATTTTGATGTGCTGGTTAATTGCCACAACAAACCGAGCATTGTACGCAGGAATCCCGAAAACGTACATGACGTACATAACAGTCACCCTCGTCACTAGATGCTCCGAGGGTCGTTTCAAATGTCATGTTCATGTTCAGCAACCCCCAAAACCCCCCGATTAATCTATTTAAATCAATTTAGTGCCGAAAACCCTCAAAACTCCACAAAATGACGTGCCTTAGCAGTACCACCAGAGCACCAGGTACTCCGGGGCTTGGTTCTGATGACGTATTCGTGTTCAGCGATCCCGAAAAACCTCCGAATAATCTGTTTGCATCAATATATTGCCGAAAATTCTCGAAACTCCAAAAAATGACGAACCTTAGCAGTACTCTAGGCAGCAGGTACTCAGAGGATCGATTCTGATGGCGTATTTGTGTTCAGAGATCCTAAAAACCTCCAAGTATTCTATTTGCATTAATTTAGTGCCGAAAACCATCCAATCACCAAAAGATGACGTGCCTTAGCAGTCACCTTGGGCACTAGGTCACAGAAATCGCAAAACCTCCGAGTAATCTGTTTGCATCAATTTAGTACCCTCTAAACTCCAGAAGATTACGTGCCTTAGCAGTAAACCTGAGCACCAGGTGCTTCGGGGATTGGCGACCCCAAAATCCCCCGTATAACAAAATCTGGCCCATAATATACTGATTTTGACTTTTTGACATGTTTTCATAAAATTCGATATGTCCCCAACACTTGCATACACTTTTGAATCCAGTTCATGTCTGCAATTATGCAAGTCCACCCATTTTTCTATTTTACTCTTTTTTCCTGACGTCATCCTGAACACAATGTGCAAAAAGTTGCAAGTAGATAGAAGATGTATTTAAGTGTAAAATTCCTAGTGTAAAAGTAAGAAATTCATATACTTTTTTGGGAATTTCTAAAATAAAAAGTACTGTACCAATTGTTATGAAAATTGGCGTGAACATTTATTATAAAAAGGACTACATATAAAACAATTTTCATATAAAAATATTGAAAACTAATTTATTAATGCGCCATCTACTGACACCGTGAAAATAAAAACATAGCTCAACTGCTGCAGTGATTGGGACTAACAGAGATCATGAAACATAAAATTTCAAAGTTATTATTGAAATATGTTATTTTCTATATTCTATGACAGCGGTTCTCAACCTTTCTGAGTCATGTACCACGGTACCACATACAGTTATTTGCAGTATTTTTGGTACCGCCTATATTTTTAGATATTATTATCAAGACTTACTAAGTACTACAATTTTAATTTTTTGTTGTTGTTTTGTGTACCACCGCAAATACTGATGTGTACCACCAGTGGTACAGTCACAATCACTGAATAGTTTACACCCTTTAATATCCAGTGGCAAATTTTTTGAATTTTTACCTCGTTTAAACGCACCTTTTACGTCAAAGTGACGTTACCAGTGGCGGAACCAGAATAGGTTGATTAAAATTGAAAAATCAAAATAAAATAAATCTATTTTACCAAATTTAACAAAACGGAAAGTATAGAAAGGCATTTTTTTTTTAAATAAAATTGAGTTAAAATTATTGAGTTTGGCAATTAGTTTTGGTTTTGCGCGTGATATAAACGGCATTTTGGACAATTTTAATAACTTCTTATTTTATTTTTCAATACGCACTAAAATTGTTGACAAGCAATTTGACATTTAGTAAATCGGTACGACACTGCAATTTTACAGTATTCCAATATAAAAATAAAGGTGTAAACTATTCAGTAATTGTGACTGATACCTCGTCCAATTTACTTACCGTTGCACGTCATCCGCGCCATAGCCTGTGACACGATACCAACACGAAATATTTAGGCGGTGGGTGTGTTCTTTTTTAGAATCAAAATGATTCTAAAGGGGAACACACCTACCGCCTAGATATTTCGTGTTGGTATCGTGTCACAGGCTATGGCGTGGATGACGTGCAACGGTAAGTAAATTGGACGAGGTATACATGTACCACAGATTGAGAACCGCTGGTCTATACCATCAACTAGGGGTTTTTTATCGGATAAAAAATGTCAATTTGGCGGTTCTTGAAACTGAAAATTTTTTAGCTAATTTTAAAAATTCTTTTCAACACTTCGTCATTTTTCCAAATTTTAATATTTTTCAAAAATCCTAGTTGATAGTATAGGAAATAACTTATGTAGCCCGATCACAGAACAATCTGACCCCAAAAAAAAATAAAGGAAGGATGAAAATTTGGGAAGAGGTAGTTGAAATTGTCTATTATTATATAAGAAACAGTTTACAATTATACATCCCCTCCATTTTACAAAAATGGAGGGGAATACCCCCCTCTCGAAGATGACTAATTCTAAACAATTTTTCTTCTATACAGTTTTTTCACTAAGTCAATACTTTTCGAGTTATTTGAGAGTGAATATGTTCATGTTTAACAAAATAAAACATGTTTTTTCGGAGATAACTCAAAAAGTAAGTATTTTAGCGAAAAAATATTCTTAGCAAAAATATAGCCCATAAAAAATTGAAAAAAAATGGTGTATACGTGAGGTCTGTAGACCCAGTAGAAGCAGAGTTGCAGCTAATGAAAAGTAGGTTCTTCTTCGTCAAATTCCAAATCGAATATTTCAATGTGAAATAACCCAAAAACGGAGCACTTTTAGGGGAAAACTCATTTTAACTTTTTTAAAGTGTTTAAAAAAGGTTTATTTTTGTTTTTTTAAAAAACTTGTAATATTAAAAATAAGTGAATTACGCTTAAAATATTGTTGGTCCCTTTTATGTTTTGGTAAAAAAATCGTGAAAATTACCCCCTAATTACCATCACATATAAATTTTAACATTATACCACTTCACAAGTCTTTTTCTGTGTATTATTTATATATGATCTGTAAGTTTCATCGGTTCAAAGTGCTTCATTTTGAAAAAGATGTAGTTAAAATGGCTTGAACGAGTTTAGGCAAATTTTGAACAGTCATAGCATAGCCAATTTTTGTCTAACAAGAAAACAAAAAATCAAAAATATTCAGAAAAGCAAAACGTACATTTTATTACTCTTTGAGATTTTTGAGATTTTGGTATTCCTAATTGTTTTTAAGTGAATTCCATAAACAATTACGATTTTGTTCACAATTAAAAAAAATGTTTTATTTTGAACCGATTTTTTTTTCAAAACTGAGCACTTTGAACCAATGAAACTATAAGGCGCATTTACCTTAAAGGCGCGTTTACATGTATCCAGTAACTGGCGCCAGTCGCACTGGAACGACAGTGCTGGCATCATGTAAACGCTTTTTTGTTCCAGTCCAGCGCTGTCTCGAATAGAAGGCTGGTCTATTTTTCGTGCCAGTGGCACTCGTCCGCGTCCCCTCTAACCCCGTGCCAGTGGTTGTAGACACGTGTAAACACAACGTTCCAGTCGCTGGCGCTGTCGTAACTGTGGTTTCAGTGGCCGTATTAGGATTTTTAATAAGAGTGCCAGTGAGATTGGCGCCAGTTACTGGATACGTGTAAACGAACCTATCCAGCGCTGTCTTAGTCAAGCACTCGCATTCCAGTGAGACTGGCGCCAGTTACTGGATACGTGTAAACGTTACTTTATAGATAATATAAACAATACATAAGTAAAGTAGCTTGTAAAGCGGTAACGATTAATTTTATTTGAGAAGCTAATTAAGTGGTGATTTTCGCCATTTTTTTACCAAAAAATAAAAGGGACCAAAAATATTTTGAGCGTAACTCACCTACTTTTACTGTTAAGTTTTTTTTTAAACAAAAATAAACCTTTTTTTAAACACTTTAAAAAAGTTGTAATAAATTCTCCCCGAAAAGTGCTCCGTTTTTTGGTTATTTCACATTGAAATATTCGATTTGGAATTTGACGAAGAAGAACCTACATTTCATTAGCTGCAACTCTGCTTCTACTGGGTCTGCAGACCTCACGCAGACACCATTTTTTTCAATTTTTTATAAGCTATATTTTTACTATGAATATTTTTTTAGAAAAAGTTACTTAGAATTAGCCATTTTATCCAATTCCGGACTCATTTTGAACGAATATTTTTTCACTCCCGAGAAAAATTTTTCCACCCCGTATTTTCCAATTTTTGTAAAATGGAGGGGATGTAGAATTGTAAACTTTTTCTTATATAATAATAGACAATTTCAACTACCTATTCCCAAATTTTCATCCTTCCTTTATTTTTTTGGAGGTTTTCGTAAAATTTTGCGTCCCCTGATCGGGCTAATATTTCAATAATCACTTCGAAATTTTATGTTTCAGGATCTCTATTAGTCAGTCCCAATCACTGCAGCAGTGGAACATGTTTTTATTTTCACGGTGTCAGTAGATGGCGCATTAATAAATTAGTTTTCAATATTTTTATATGAAAATTGTTTTACGTATACTTCTTTTAATAATTGATGGATTCGACCGACATCACTGAAAACACTGAAAACGTTTGTTTTCTATACTTCCACAGAATTTATTATAACTAAGTGACTACAGCTGTTTCGGCAGAGTGCCTTTCTCAAGTGATATAGTTTACAATGTGTTTGCCTTTTTAAGTCTTCAACTGAAGAGGTTGAGGAGTGGGGAGCTGTTTGTCTCGAGTTGATCATTCAGAATTATATCTGTATTTTTCAGTTTATTAATTTCCATAGATTCTAAAAAAGATAGCTTAAGGCCTTTATTTTGAATATGCAGAATTTGAAACTCTTCATTGAAAGAATGATTATGATCTAGAAGGTGAAGTGCGTATGTAGAAGTGTCTGTTTTTCTATTGTTGAATGCCCTTTTGTGTTCTGCTATCCGTTTGTCAAAAGTTCTGCCAGTTTGACCGATGTACGTTTTCGGACAGTCACCACACGTTAGTTTGTACACACCACTCTGTAGTTGCTTTCTCTTTCGGCTTTTATTGTTCTTAATATATTTGCTTAAGTTGTTGTTAGTTCTGAAAGCTGGTGTTATTCCTTTCTTTTTTATGTATCTGGCTATTTTTGTTGTTATCTTGCCAGTATATGTGAGAGAGCAGAAGGTAATGGGTTCTTTCTGTGGTGGTGGATACACTAATTTCAGGGCTTTCTTATGGAGTTTTTGGTTTAAAATTTTGTTAACTGTTTGTTCGTTATAGCCGTTGTTTACTGCTATTTGTTTAATGATGTTTAGTTCTATCTCGAAGTTATTTTTTGTCATGGGAATTTCTGTCAGTCTATGTATCATGCTATGGTAGGCTGCTAATTTGTGTTGTGTAGGATGGGATGATGAATTGTGTATAGTTGTGTCAGTATGGGTAGGTTTATGATATACGGAGAACTCATGTTTGTTGTGTAGTCTGGAAATCGTTACATCTAGAAAGTTTATGGAGTTATTCTGTTCTGTTTCTATTGTAAACTCAATATTATTATGAAGTGAATTAATATATGATAGAAATTGGTCAAGTTGTCTGTTAGTTACTGTAAAGCATACTAGTATATCATCCACGTATCTCCACCAATATAAGAACTGTTTAAATACGGGATGTTTAGAAATTGTTGTTTCAAGTTGGTTCATAAATATATCTGATAGCAATGGGCTTAGAGGATTACCCATAATAAGTCCTGCACTGTTGTTTGTGTATATTTGATTATTGAATTCAAAATAATCTTGATTTATGCAAATTTCAAGAAGGTGTAAAATTTCAGATGCAATGATCGGATTTGTACTATTACGGTCTAAAAGATTCTTAACTAAAACAAAAGTTTCTGTAGGAGGAACACTAGGAAAAAGATTTTTTACGTCAAATGAAATTAGTCTGGAGTTGTTGGGCAATTGAAAATGTATTTTATTAACTAGTTCCAGTGTATTTTTTACGGTGAATTTAGGTGAAAATTTAGTGTATTCTGTAATAATATCTGACAGTTTTTTTGAAAGTTTATATGACGGAGCTGTATAAAAAGAAACTACAGGTCTTATTGGGTGGTCAGGTTTGTGTAGTTTAATAAAAGAGTATAATTTAGGAGGTTGTGGGTTCATAATGTTGAGGTATTTCTGTTCTGTTGGATTTAGTATTTATTTTGAATTTTCAATGGCTAGTTTAATTTGTTTTCGGTATTTTTCTGTGGGGTCTTTGTTTAGTTTTGTACTGTTTTGGTTAGTTAAAAATTCTATTGTTTTGTTATTATAGTCTCGTTTGTCGATAGCAATAGTAGTGTTACCTTTGTCTGCTTTTGTAAATATTTATGTCATGTTTTATTGATTTATTTTTAATTGAAACGGCTATTTGGTTTTCTTTGAAACAGCAATTATTAGCTTCACTACATACATCGGTAATAGATTTTGCAATGATGCTTTTTTCTATGTTTTTGGCAGTTTTGTTTAACGCTTCTTCTTTTAATAGTAAACTAACTTCTTTTAATAGTACTAACTTCTTTTAATAGTAAATGCTCATGCAAATTTTCAAAACAATTGGTACAGTACTTTTTATTTTAGAAGTTCCCAAAAAATGTATATGAATTTCGTACTTTTACACTACATAGTATAGCCCCTTAAAAATCGATTTATTTTTTCCTAAATGCCCTTTTCTAAGACACACTTCTAAAAGAATATTTGCCAACAACTACTATCAATCTTTAATTTATTTTTATAAATTTAGCGCAGCTCTATTGGGGATTCCAAGAATTTTCAGAATACTTGTTCGTTCAAGTTGAGTAAAGAACCGCGTGCGAATTTTATTTCTATTGAAATATAAATAAATATTGAATCGATATTTTTAATCATTTCATATTTTTTTCTCGGATATAATTTAGTTTCGGTTTATTCTTCGCGGAAAAAACCAACAAAATTTGTTGGATTCGACAGGTGTTATTAATGGTCGACTGGTTGTTGCGGTAAATTACTTTTGATTGATTTGTAAACTGGAAACACTTGCGAAAATAGTCTTTGCCTTCTTTCTATCATAATCGTGTGAAAGAACTTGATACTGTCACTAACTTGTCGAATTTAAACCAACAAAGGGTACCCCCCGTTAAGATAGGCAAAATGCCCTCACTCTTAGAATTCAATCTTTTTATTTTTTTTACGTTCTGTGCAATTAAAAAATGAGATAACGCGGATTTTTAGCTCGCCACCCCCCTTACCCCTCCCCCCACAGCCAAAAACGTAGATGTTTAGATTTAACTTTTTTTAGTTGGGTTGCAACTAATTTAAAAATTTCAAAAAATTTACACGTGTAGCTGAGGCTTTTGCAAATCATGCCTATTTTTTATGGACCCTTAGGTCAAGTGTACATAACCTCAAATTTTTTTTTAACTTTTTTAAATCCTATAACTTTTTTTTGGAGGGGGCTGCAGGTCCAATTTTTTTTGCATTTTGTGTATTTTATCAAAAGCTATCTCTCTGATTTTTTTCAGATTTTTCCGTCAGGTGCGCCATCTTGAAAAATTCGGAAAACTGTTTTTTAGGGGGTTTTGGGGATTTTCTCCATTTTATAGACTGCAACATAGATCAACTCAAGGTTTTGTTAATAGATTAGGTATAATTTGAAATAACTGAGTATATTAGGATATTCAAAAATTGGGCGAAACACTTTTAAACCCCCCAAAAACCATGTTTGTTTAAAATTTTGTAAGGATTTTTGCGGGTCCAATTATATTTTTTGAGGTCGATACAGCCTGAATATTTTTTTTATTTTTTACGTTCTATATGATTTTAAAAAATTAGGACTCACCGCAATTTTAGCCCACTTCCCCTATTCCCCCTCCCCCACAGCCAAAAATGTTAATTTTTCGATTTTATTTTTTTTTAAGTTGGTTTGCAATTAGATTATAAATGTTGTTCTGAAGCTATTTCTTTGTGGCATTTTTGTAATTAACTATTCTAAATGGGAAATAAGCCACAATTTAACTAAAAAATGATTTCATTTTCCATCTGTAATGCGATAGAGAGAATTCGATAATCTGTGACGCACTGAAAAAATGGTTTGGGATGATCTATATAAATAAGTCACATTAAATTAAATTATTAGAAGATTTTTTTACCAAGCAACATTTTTGTTTAATTTATTTATATTTTGTGTTTTGACAACGACGTCCGTGGTTGACGTCGAAACGTTAATAAAATCATTTTTTAGTTAAATTGTAGCTTATGTCGCATTTAGAATAGTTATTACCTAATTATTAAATTATAAATTACAAAAAATTCACACGCAGAGCTGAGGCTTTTACAGAACGTCTATTTTTAAGGACCCTAAGGTCGAGTGTACATATTATAACCTTATTATTTTTTTTAATAGGTACGTATAACTTTTTTTGGCGATGGCTGCTAATTTTTTTTGTCTCTTGTGTATTTTACAAATTACAAACCATCTACGTTTGGCTCCTAATGCAAATAGTCCACGCTGTATGCTTGTCCCGTTAGGTAAATTATTCCGATTAATTTTTTTGCACAAACTTACTCAAAAACAGGTCCTTATAACAAATCCACAAGGTGCCAGTGCCAGGCAGTACCGCGGTCGGAAAATTGTTAAAACATTTTTTAAACGAATTCAAAAAATCAATTTTTTCACTTCGGACAAATTTGTTTTAGATTCTCTAGATCAAGCTGAGTAAAAAAGGTATCTTTGTGATTTTTCTATAAAATTGACTGTTGTCGAGTTACATGCAATTTCAAATTTGAAAAACGCGAAAATGACCATTTTCATGGCTTAATAACTCGATTAAAAATTATTATTATGAAAGTCATAAAGTGACCAACTCAAAGTTTAAAGCCCCCTGCAATAGCCTAAAGAAATTTTTGTCATTATTTTATTACTAATTATTATTTTTAATAATTAAAAATGAGCGCTAAGCATGTATTGAAGCGGCCGTCCGCGAGAGAGAGAGAGAGAGAGAGAGAGAGATGTACAATATTCATTGGACGTTTTAAAAAAAATTTCGATTGGAAGTCAAAAATACGTTTTAAAAAAAAATAAAAAAGGAATTTTGAGGTTATATGTATTGTACACTCGACCTACACGGGTCTATAAAAAATAGATATGTTTTGTAGACGCCTCATAAAATTTTTAAATTAATTGCAACTTTAAACAAACAAAAAAAAAAATAGAAAAATTGACGTTTTGTGGGGGCAGGGGGGGTGGTGTGCTAAAAATGCGATTAGTCTTATTTTTTATTCACATATAACGTAAAAAAATGAAAAAAAAAATATTCAGGCTGTATCGATCTCAAAAAATAATAGTATTAAGCCCGCAAAAACCCTTACATAATTTAAAAAAACATGGTTTTTTGGGGGTTTAAAGGTATTTTGCCCAATTTTTGATAAACCTAAAATACTCATTTATTTCAAATTATACATAATCTATTAACAAAACCTTGAGTTGATCTATGTTGCAGTCTATAAAATGGAGAAAATCCCCAAAACCCCCTAAAAAACAGTTTTCCGAATTTTTCAAGATGGCGCACCTGACGGAAAAATCTGAAAAAAATCAGAGAGATAGCTTTTGATAAAATACACAAAATGCAAAAAAAAATTGGACCTGCAGCCCCCTCCAAAAAAAAAAGTTATAGGTTTTAAAAAGTAAAAAAAAAATTTGAGGTTATGTACACTCGACCTAAGGATCCATAAAAAATAGACATGTTTTGCAAAAGCCTCAGCTACACGTGTGAATTTTTTGAAATTTTTAAATCAATTGCACACTTAGCTTCCATTCGTCGTGGTAGTCAGACGTGCGTAGGAAAGAAGCTTGTTTTTTAAAACCGGTGTCTATAAATTAGATATTTAAATAAATATTTTGTGAACTTTAAAAGTAAATTAATTACACCAAATAAAAAAGCGAAATCGGAATAAAAACATTAAAAAGTTATGAGTGCAGTTAGCGGGGGCGACGCCCCCGATAAAAATGTTTTAGAAACCCAAATGGATACAGAACATGCAACATCTTCAAAGGAGGAGCTATTAGGATTCCAAAATCTTGTTCCAGTTACACAGATAAGTACCACAAAACTTGTTAATAATAAACCCATTATCGATAATGACTTTGCTAATGTACACACTTCAATAACAAATAACATTAACAAAGAAGTAGGAACAAAAAGGGAGGAATTTCTTTACCGACAAAACGACCTAGGACCTTTTTACGCGTATTTAGAAAATAATTCACCCGATTTTAAAGGCAGATTAAACGCGTTAAGGATAGGTGACATTATTATCACAAATTTTAAAGAAATTGATGAAAAAATTGTTAGCATTGACGCAGTAGGAAGAAATAAAATACGTATAAAATTTAAAGATTATAAATCGGCTAACTATATCATATCTAAAAAAAATGAAGCAATATTTATAAAAAATAATCTAGACATATACATTCCTAAGTTTCTTTTAGTTAGACAGGGCGTAATAAAAGATATTTCCACAGAATTTTCAGTAGAGTATGTTAAAAACAGAATAAAAATGTACGATTTACACTGTAAATTTGAAGTCCTTCAAGTCACAAGATTAAATCGAAGACAAGTAGATGAAAACGGTACTCAATACATTCCAACAAAAACATGCGTAGTTAGTTTTAAGTCACAAGTGCTACCAAAATATATAACAATCAACAAGGTACTAAAGGAAGTCGAACCATACAAACAAAAGGTGCTATTATGCTTTAATTGTCTTCGATTTGGACATACAGGTGGGCAGTGTAAGAGCAAGGCTAGGTGCGATAAATGTCAAGAATCCCACAACTCAAAAGATTGTAAAAAGACCGATCTCACTCCAAAATGTTTTAACTGTTCGGGAGATCATTTTACTACAAATTTAAGCGCGTGTCAAGAATTTCAGCGTCAAAAACTTATTAAAGACGCTATGTCTTCCAATAATATTAGTTATCAAGACGCAAACAAACAGTTCCCCAGAAACTCCTATGCAAAAGTAACATCCATAAATACGGAACAAACTACAAACCTCTCCTGCCTCAAAACTTTTCCTCCATTAAATCCCAATAATTATACACCCACCCAATTCCCATCAAATCCAATTAACAAAATGTCAACTAATAATATATTCTACAATAATAATTCAAATAGTACAAATTCTCGAACATTCAAAAGACAGAGACCAAATAGTCCAGATCCAACATTAATTTTGCATAATGAAATTATATCTTCCCCTAGATCTCAATTACCTACGGGAGGAATATTAGACAGCATTAACTATAAGGGAAATATTAATAAAAATCCAGTTGCATCTCCTTCAGACTTGAGCATGATAAATTCAATATTAGAATTAGTTATAGAAATTGTCACAAAAGTTTTAGTAACAAAAAGTATAAACATAAATAAGGAAGAACTCGAAAACTTAGTAAAATTAACTATAAATGGAAACACGTCATCACATTCTCAGACCTCAACCATGCAATAAATATCCTTCAATGGAACTGCCGTTCGGCAGTTTCTAATAAAAATAACTTAGAATATCTACTAGATAGGGGCAACTACTCCGTTGCACTTCTATCGGAAACATGGTTTAAAGCAGAAAAATACTATAATTTTAAAGGCTTCAACAATATTCGCTGTGACCGGGACGACGGGTACGGCGGCTCTGCCATTTTATTAAAATCAGACTTAATATACCAAGAAGTCTCAATTCCAACTACAATCAACTTTGAGCATACTTGTATCTCGGTAAATTTTCCATATATACATAAAAAAATTTACTTTGTTTCAGTATACCTTAAACCGAGAACTAGAATATCATTACAACAGTGGATTAACTTTTTGGAACAAATTCCAAAACCATTCATAATTGGGGGCGACTTTAACGCACATAGTTTGGCATGGAACGATGGATATGACGATATATATGGCAAGATTCTTTTGGAAGCTATCGAACTATGCAACCTAGTAATTATAAACGACGGATCACCTACATTAGCAAACAATAAGAAGTCAGCTGTAGACTTGACCCTCTGTACACAGGATCTGACACAACTAATTACGTGGTGTACTTTAGAAGAACCTTATGGCTCTAATCACTTACCAATACACATACAATTTGGAAGGAATATTCCACCTGCGCAAATTAAACAGACAAAACATAATATATGGCGACTCAAGGCTGCTAATTGGGATGTATACACCGCTACCCTTGAAGCAACAGAACCAAAATCATCACTAATGGGCATTATCGACAATATTAACAAAGCTGCCGACAAAGCAATTCCGTTACGAAAATCAAACGCACAAAATAGAAATCATTGCTCAAAGGACTGGTGGAACGAAACCTGTAACATAGCTGCTAAAGCAAGAAAACAAGCTTTCTTAACCTACACACAGGCTCCAAATCTTAATAATCTAACAGAATATAAAAGACTTGATGCAGTAGCTAAAAAAACTTTTAAAGAAACTAAGAAAAAAAGTTGGATAAATTACTGCCAAAATCTAAATCAAAATACACCAATTAAAGAAGTGTGGAACAAAGTAAACCGATATAAAAACCGAAAACAAGCGAATAAACCCCTAATGGACCCCAAAGAAGACTGGATAAGCGAATTCCACACAAGAATCTCACCTCCATGGGTCGAAAACAACATTACTCAACAAATAGCTACTGTAAATAGGAACACTTCTTTCCTACAATCGTTATTTCAATTATGGGAACTCGATCATTGCATTAAATCAACAAATAATAAATCTCCCGGGGCGGATAACATTTCATATAATATGTTGCATAAAATGCCCTTAGACCATAAGAAAGCCCTGTTGGAATTGTTCAATTCGATTTGGATAAATAGGATTCCTTTTCCACCGATGTGGAAAGAATACATCATAGTACCTATCAAAAAACCTGGAAAACAGAATGGAAATGCAGATTCATATAGACCCATAGCTTTATCATCGTGTATATTTAAAACCATGGAAAGAATGATAAAGAACAGGCTTGAATATTGGCTAGAAAATGAAAAAATATTACCTGACTCACAATATGCTTTTAGAAAGGGAAGATCTTCCTTGGAACCCCTAACGATACTAGTAAATGACATCTATCTAGGATTCACACACAAATACAGCACTTTGGCCACATTTTTGGATATAACTTCAGCATATGATAATGTTCAAATAAATATACTAGAAGAGAAGCTCATCAATATTGGTCTACCAACCTCCTTTGCCAACTTCATAAAATCAGCTTACTCTAATCGATCAGTTTCCTTAAAGATAAATCAAGAAATTTCGGAATCAAGAATATGTAGATCTGGATTACCACAAGGTAGTATCCTGAGCCCAATCCTCTACAGCCTGTACACAATGGATATAGAAAATGTTATATCACAAAAGTCTAAAATCATTCAATACGCTGATGATGTTGTTATTTACACCAGTAGCAAATCAGAGGACAAATGTATAGAAAATATCAACACTGAATTTATAAAAATCCAAAAATACCTAGACAACATGGGACTTTCCATATCCGAGTCCAAAACCAATATATGTATTTTCTCTAGAAACAGAAACAACTATCAAAGACAATTAACAATAGGAAAATATAAACTCTGTATTAGTAACTCTGTAAAATATCTTGGTCTGCATCTAGATAGAAAACTATTATGGAAGGACTGTATCCACCAAATTATCAAAAAAACAAGTAATTCTATAAATATCCTAAGAGCGTTTTGTAGAGCAAAGTGGGGAGCAGACCCAAATACGGCTTTACTATTCTACAAAACAATGGTACGATCAATAATGGATTATGGAAGTCAACTCTATGGAACAGCAGCAGATACACATCTAAATAAAATCGAGATACAACAAAATAAATGCTTAAGAGTTTGCCTGGGATATCTTAAGTCAACGCCCATAAACATTATACAAGCTGAAGCCGTGGAACCTCCTCTTAAACTAAGAAGACAACTATTGAGCAGAAAATTCATGATAAAAACCATTTCAAAAAAAACTTCTTACCTCAATAGTGTACAGTCACTAACAGTTCAAGTTTTGACCCATAGATACTGGCACTTCAAGAAAACCCCCCTCATAGTAGAATCTTTCTCAGAAATAGCTGACATTACAGATATACTCTATTCCAACCAACTCCCTCCAGTTTTAATTTACTCACCTGAACAAATTTTTTCACGTGAAATTAGAACCTACTATTTTGAAAGTGAAGAAGTAGCAAGTATCAATCAAACAAAGTTCAACGAAACAAAAAACAAATACTGGCCAAACTATGATTCTATATTCACTGATGGATCAAAGTCAAAAGAATATACCAGTTGTGCCTTTTACCATTTTGAGGAAAATACTAACAAAAAATTTATTTTACCAAAGGAAGCTTCCATATACACTGCAGAACTAACAGCAATAGTGCAAGCTATGAAATACGTACTCGGCTCTAACCACGACAAATTTATAATATGTACGGACAGCAAAAGTGCAGTAGATAAACTTAAAAATGTTAAAATAAATAGATCAGTTAATCATATTGAAGCAAAAATCCTGTATTTACATAATGAGATACACATCAAGAATAAAGTCGTCATATATCTATGGGTAAAGGGACACGCAGGCATAACAGGTAATGAAATGGTGGATGCCTTAGCAAAAACAGCCCCAACATCAGGAGAAGAACTAAATCTTAAACTACCCCCGTCCGATTTATTCTTAAATCAAAGGAACAAAATAAATGAGATGTGGCAAAACCTATACAGTGCATCAACAACTGGAACAAACTTTTGTAAACACCAGCCAAGGATCCCCAGAAAACCATGGTTTCACAAAATACCAAACAGAAACTTTGTCGCCACAATAAATCGAATACGTGCAAACCATGCACTAACACCTTATTATAAGCACAAAATAAAAATTACAGACGATCCACTGTGTAGTTGTGGTAAAATGGGTACATTGGTACATGTTTTACTTGAATGTCCAATAAATATTGTAAACATTAATAATCTATATAAAAACTTAATTCACTACAAGATAAACCTTCCAATAGACCTAAATTGTATTATTTTTTCAGGAAATAATAATATACTTTATGTACTTCATCAACACATCATAAACTGTAAACTAAAATTGTAAAATTACTAACCAATTTTGTAAGCAATTCTGCAAAACAAACTAAATGTAAAGCATTAAAGGAAAAAAAAGGTGAATACAAAAAAAAAATAAAAAAAAATAATAAAAAAATAAACCAAGTAAAAAAAAAATGAACCAATTAAAAAAAAAACCAAAAAAAAAAACAAAAAAAAACAAAAAAAAACAAAAAAAAAACAAAAAAAAAAAAAACAAAAAAAAAAGAAAACAAAAAAATAATAAAAACACAAAAGAGGGCTAAAACCTCCGCGGCGCTGAACCGGGTTGATGCTCTAGCGCGGAAGGAAAAAAAAAATTAAACACCTTACACTTTACTAATGCTACATATTACTAACAAAACAAATGAATACATCATGCTCAAGTTTGATACTATGAAACAATTTACACAAACTATTTATACAATCTAACATAGTCTGGCTAATTGGTCCTCACCAAAGCCATAAATTCCACGAAAAAAAAAAAAAAAAAAAAAAAATCAATTGCAACCCAACTAAAAAAAATGATATCTAAAAATCTACGTTTTTGGCTGTGGGGGAGGGGTAAGGGGGGTGGCGAGCTAAAAATCCGCGTTATCTCATTTTTTGATTGCACAGAACGTAAAAAAATTTAAAAAATTGAATTCTGAGAGGGCATTTTGCCTATCTTAACGGGGGGCACCCTTTGAGTTTTGTTTTTTCATTACGCATTACTAACAGCCGGTTTCCGAAACGTTATTCAAATCTTCGATCATCTAATCGAGCTGTTAGATTTGATCAACTGTTAACCAGTGACGAGTTTCTCAAACGTCGATCATCTTAAAATTATATGATCGTAGAAAATCGATTATCTGACATACGATTTGGTATCGATACTGTCACAATCGGCTGTCATCCTTCAAAATTTCATTTTATAACCAAAAAATTTCAATCCATAGTAAATAACTACATAATTTATATAATTAAAAAATATATTAAAAATGAGCAATACAAACGGAAATCCTCCACGCAAAAATTATACTGAGAGAGAGAGAGAAATGTTTGCTGTTGGAAATAATTGGAAAGTAAGTACGAAATTTTCTAACTTACAGAACAAATTTCTAATTGTATTTTTGTTTTCAGATACAAGCATATTAAATTGAAAACAAATAATGTACCAATGCTATGTCCACCAACCAAAACAATGAAACCTGGGAAAAATAGCGCTGAATTTCCCAGAACTCCCAAGCAGCTGAACACTGCATATATAAACTTAAAAAGGGTCACTAGCCAAAAAGTAGCAGAGGAAAATGTAAGTGTATAAAACTTTCGGTTGATTTAGAGCTATATGGATTAATTACATTGCAGATTCAAAAATATAATGAGCAGAAGGTTTTGGACCAGTTGAAGAGAGACCAAACTGCGGACAAAGTAGGTATACTTAAATTTAAAGCTCTTAACACCAGGTCAGTCGAATTACACTATTTCTGAGTGAAATATTTTTATAAAAATATAATCCAATGAAACTAATTTTATGATGGGAACTAACCTAGTGTTGAGACAATAGAAGTTTAGTATTTGAGGGTGTTAACGCCAAAGAGGTGTAAGTCATATTTGTGAAATGATGGAAGTCTTGCTTTATAACTTTGATAAATAGACATTTTTTCATCAGGAAAAGTGGTGTAAGTATTTACAGTAAAAACTTACACACCACTTTTTCTCTGAAGAGGTCTGTCTATATAATATCAAGATTATAAAATAGGGCTTACATCATTTCAAGAATATGACTTACACCACTTTGATTTTAACCCTTTCATTTCTTAATCAGTAATGAACTAATGAATTGTTTTCAGAAAGACATACTTGCAACAGGTGGTGGCACATTTAGGCCTCGTCTCACAGATGTAGGAGCACAAATGTTGAGTTTGATTGGCAATCAAATCCAACCTTTACCCAACAGTTGTGACAGTGCATCTGGTTTCTTCACATCTGGTGAGTCCTTATTTTATTAATTTATTTAAATAAAGGTAACTAATTTTAAATTTATTTATATATATAAAGCTTGATCAATATTTCCAATATTATCTGAACAATAACCTGTATATGGTCTTGATCTGGACAAAACTTCTGAATTAGAACATTTTTTTGTTCAGCACGTTATCCACAAATGTAGTAGAGTGACCATTAGTTTAACTATTTAAAACTATTATCTGATAATGCTAGGTTTATGTATTCTATGGATGTAGCAATAGAAAGAAGCCACCTTCTGTTAAAAAGGATGATTAGAAGAGGGAGGTATGGTATAGTCGGTCTAGTCGGTTTTCTAAAGATTAACTTAAGTTTATCCATTGTTTCCGTAAGTATGTACATCCGGATGTAAGTTTTTGAGTGAATCTAGAATGTTTTTGGCATCTGAAAGATTTCCATCTAAATTGGATATTGTATCCTACAGTTCTAAGTCAATTTAAGATTTTTTGAAAGGTATTATTGTTTAAAGTTTGATTGTTAAAGATATTATTTCTATGTTGATCAATAATAAATCTGAGAACAAGGGTGATAAGCGGTTCCCCATAGCCAGACCTTGTGCCTATCTATAGACATCATTAAACAAAAAAAAGATCTTTTGTAAACCAAATTTAAGCAAACTCAAAATATGAGAATTAATATCAATAAATATTATTAATATGAATTAATTATTATAATTATTTATTCCAATTCTAAATTAAGGTAGATTATTCACTTAGCTATTAAGATAGCTAAAGTATATAAATAAAAGTAACTACCTACTTAATTCGAGAAAGATTTTTTTTATAAAGAAAAAACTATCTGGTACATCTAAAACAATTGAATTTTTTTTTATTTTTATAGTTGCACAAGACAGTCAAGTGGAAGTAGATTACCTACAATTGGAAGACACATAGCAGACATCCAATGTACCCTCTACTTCCACTGTGCTGCTCAGTACACCCACGACAACTGCTGTCCTGCCCAAGAAGACAGCCAAGATGTCTCAGGCTCGTTCAAAAAATAAAAAAGTAAAAGATGTAGGGAGCGAAACCCTTAATGTATCTTTTACAAAAAAAATTGAAACAGCAAGACTAGAAAAAAGAAGTAAGATAGTATTTTTCAACAAGAAAAAAAGAAATTTTAGAAGTAGAGCTTCAAATAAAAAAATTCGATGTCAATAAATTATTCGGTAATAGTGGTTAGGTATGTACCTAATAAAGTAATTTTAAATAAAAATTGTAATTTCTTTAAATAATAAAATTAATCAAAATGTGTTTTTCAAAGTTTATTTACCCACCTGTTAGAATGAGTTATTACCTACTAGCTTCATCCTCTGCTTCTTTGTCTTAATGCATTCCACAATTCTTCATTTGTTATGGTGTTGGGCCAATACATCTTCAGAATATTTTGTGGGAATCTATTTACAAAAACTCTTCCTTGCATTTCCTTCTGATATTGTTCATGTCTCACTCCCATATCGTAGTATCCCTCACATATAGTAGTATTGATTTGATGATACTATTAAATGTGTTTTGGCTAATTTATGTTGAGATATGATATGAGAGGATTTCAAAGGCCTGTTGTCTGTTGTTCTTTTTCCTATTCTATGTTTAATGTTTGCCTGAACTCCAACTTTTGCACTATTATACTATCAAGATAGCAGAATTCTTTAACCTGTTTTATTTCTTCTTGATTGATGTATAGTTTACCATGCTCACTTATTCCTATTCTCATCTCTACTATCTTATTAGTGATGATTTTAAGACCAACCTCATCTGCCTTTCCCTCCAGCTTCCTTATCACGTTCTTCATGTCATCTATTGTATGTGATATCAAGCAGATATCATATTGCATATCCCAATGTTGGATTTAGTTGGCAACCAAATCTAATCTTTATACAACAGTTGCAGATGGTGCATCTGCTTACTTGCCATGTAGTGAGTCCTTATTTTATTTAATTATTTAACAAAAGGTAAGTAGTAATTCTAAATTAAATATTTAAAATTAAACATTATTTTTTTATTTTCACACTAACACAATATGTTGAAATAGAGCTGAACTAATGCTCCTCTGTAGCACCATCTACATGTGTGGCCCAACATACAGTGAGCATGTAAAGGTTGGAATAAATTAATTTTCTCGAGAATGGACGATTTTGGAAAAAAATCCAGAAAGGTTAATTTTTATTTTTAAATTACGACTTTTTGGCATTATTATCATACTAGTGACGTCACCCATCTGGGCATGATTACGTCATCAATGATTTTTTTAAATTAGAATATTGGTCGTGTGGTGGCTCATTTGAAAGGTAATTGAATTTTCTAATCAGTAATATAAACATTAACATAATTACTTATACAGGCTGCCCAAAAAAAATTTTTTTGATTAAATTTATTGACATAAAAAGAAGAATATAATATGTCATTTATTTAATTCAAAATACATTTTACTGCTCTTAGAAAACAGAAAGAAATGTTTATTTGAAAAATATTCTTTGCTTTTCGCTTAAATTAAATGTTCAAAGTGTCAAGAGGCAGGTGGGTGGCTGCTTTAATATTGAATTTAAGCAAAAAACAATATTTATTTGTCAAATAAACATTTTTTTCCTGTATTCTGATAGCAGTAAAATGTATTTTGAATTAAATAAATTACAGACATTCTTCTTTTTATGTTAATAAATTTAATTAAAATTTTTTTTGGACAGCCTCTATAAATAATTATGTTATTGTTTATATTACTGAATAGAGAATTAACTTACCTTTCAGATGAGCTATCACAAGGCCCCTATTCTCGTTTAAAAAAGTCATGGATAACGTCATGACGCCCAGATGGGTGACGTCACTAGTATGACATATAGGCCAAAAAGTCGTAACTTAAAAATAAAAATTGACCTGTTTCGGGATTTATTTCCAAAATTGCCCATTCATGAAAAAATGAATTTATTCCAACCTTTACGTGCTCACTGTATAATTACACTATATATTTAATTTTAAAAATTAAATTATAATTAAATAACTAATAATTTGATTTATTTATTTATTTATTAAGCGCAACAGGCCTTGTAGGCCTAGGGCTAAAATGTTTACATTTCTGATTACATAAATAATATAGTAAATAACTTAATATAACTTATAAATTTTATTTAAATACACTTCAGTCTTTTTACACACTCCTTCACCACCTCTCTCCATCTCCTTCTGTCCAATGCTAGTTCTTTCCATCTCTCAATGTTACTTTTCTTCAAGTCTTCATATACACTGTCCTTCCATCTTTTCCTTGGCCTGCCTTTCCTCCTCTTTTGTATTGGTCTTCGTGAAAGTACCATTTTTGGCATTCGTTTACTTCCCATTCTCTCTATGTGCCCCAAGTATCGTATTCTCTGTGCTTTGATCGTCGTCGTAATCGTTGGCTCTTGATATAGTTCTTCCAATTCTTTATTGGTTCTTCTCACTAATAATTTTAAGTAAACACTAAAATACCCTCTATTTAATAACTATTTAACCTATATAATAACTAAAAAACTCTATTTAATAACTCTAAACAACTATTTATAAACATTAACAGCCCTTTAATCAACCAATAACCTCAAATTAGGTGACAGTTCCTTTTGGTCGCCGTGTGACATGCGAAATTGGTTAATCAGCGTTTCGGAAACTCAAAACACTTATGATCGGCTGTTAACTAACGATTAATCGTTTGTTAAATCATATGATCGACTGTTATTGAACTCCCGTTTAACTGGTGTTATTGAAACTCAAAATGCATTTGATCAACGATTAACCATCGATTACATAATTTTTGAGATGATCGTCCTTTCGGAAACCGGCTGTAAGAGCAATGGAATGACAGACCTGGAATATTTTGTTTTAGAAGAACTAGCCCTTTAGCCCTATTACGTCAGTCAGTCTCATCTACACCATCCTTCCATCTGAGTTTTGGCCTACCCCTATTTCTGGAGAATCTATTAAGAAGAAAAACATTATTTTGATGGCGATTTCTTTCGATGGTTCGTTAGAATAGTGTTGCTTAAAGCAGTTTCCGTTGTTTCATACATATTTAAATATTTTCTATTCATCATACTATTTCTATTTCTATTATACACATTTCTATTTCATTCACCTTTTACTGTTACTTTTGGTACCTTACTGTTTTTTTTTTGTATAATAAAATATATGACCATCCCTTAACCAATTTTAAACGTGCGTCTCATTATACTGACTAATCTAGGCTGATCAATGTCATAATGGCTTACCAAATGAGGGATTTTTTCGTAAAATGCTGCGTATACCTTAAATAACGCACCACACGAACGAGTCATTATCAATGATATGGAAATATTGCTCGTGGAGAGTAATGTTACGGAAAAAAATTGGGGGAAGATCTCCACTAAAACAGCCAGATCAAATTATGGTCATTACCGGCTCTACATTACATGTAGTTAAACACAACCGCAACACAGAGAATATTGGGTAGAAACCCTACCGTATTACGTGACGTACTTATGAAGGATTCGAAAGAAGGATTAGATTGCCGTCTCTCTTGAAATATCAGAATTATATTTAGGGGAGTGCAATTAGAACGAAAAGATACAATGTTTCGGAAAAAATCAAACAAGGTTATATTTTTCTAAAACTCTTTTTGTTAGTTTATGAATATGTTAAAGTAAAAAGTTCTACTCACAAATTTCGCTGCTAATTGTTTATTAATTGTTTAAACAATAACAATTGTTTTGTATAAATAATGTTAAGAATATGGGTGAATTCAACATTTTATTTTGATAAAAAATGTTTTTATTTTAAAATTGGAAAGAAATCCTTTGTAAAAGGTATATTTTTTTTTATAACCTTTTTATACCTTTTACAAAGGATTTCTTTCCAATTTTGTGATTGATGGTATACAGCCAACTACAGGAAAACCTTTTTCTTTTCCTTGTGGATTTTGTTTTTATTTTAGTTTTGATTATGCTGAACCCGAATCTGACATTACAATTTGCAAATCCAAAATAACGGATTCAAAATGGCGGATTTTTTCCTAAAAATCCTTAAAAAGTAGTTGTAAAATCCGAATTTTTTTTATAAAACGTGTTTGTTTGCATATATGTGGATATTTTTGAGAGGTTGCTGAACCTGTATCAAATTTTGATAATTTAAATTATAAAATGGCAGATCCAAAATGGCGGATAACTTAAAAAATAGTTGTAAAATCATAATTACTATACAAAATGTATTTATTTCTACATATATTTATTTTTGAGTGCTTTGATAAACCTAACTTAAATGTTAACATTATAAACTATAAAATGGCGGATCCAAAATGCGGATTTTCTAAAAAGAATATAAAGAGCATTTTTCTAAAACATTTATTGTCTTTATTTTTAACAGGTTGTTGAATCTGAATTAAAGATTAAATATTTAAATTTCAAAATGGCGGATCCAAAATGGCGGATATTTAAATGAAAAACAAGTAGAATCCAATCAAACAAATATGGAATTTCATTCTTAAAAAAAAGATAAACAAATAATTTTCACAATAATATTAATAATTAAAATGTATTAGAAAGAATATTTAAAAAAAAACAAATTTTCGATTAGAAGGATATAATTACATATTGGAACATAGTTTTTAATTCCAAACAACTTTTCTTTATAAAAATTTTCGATATTGTGAAATATAAAGGTACTTTACTCTTGAGTGAAATTCATATTTTTTGACATACCTCGTACAAAATTAACAAAATTTGATATTTGATGGTTGCATCTTATGTTATATACGATGCAGCGTATTTTATAAAAAATAACTTTTTTTCGTAAAACTGATATTAAAAAAGTTATCAATAGGTTCCAAGTTACGCAGACATACTGTATAAGAGCTAAAAAAATTTTTTTTGTTGAACATTTATTATTGTTGAAGCTTATTATTAAATGTATTTTAGGTAAGTTTTATAGAAAAAAGTTTTGATCACTCTGTATATACATTTTTTCAGCTGGTAATTTTCGGTTTTTCTATTACATTTTTGTTATATTTCTTAGTTTTCTCAAAAACAAATTGTTTATTTCATTTTTAAACTAAAATAATTAAGTGTTTTTTAAAGATTACATCCCAAACTTTAAAAAAATAGTAAAAAAATTGTATTAGATTTATTCAAACTTGAGTAATACCGGCTTAAAATGGTGGAAATTCTGTAAAACTACGAAGTTTTCAAAAATTAAATTTTTTTGAGACATCGTATTATTTAAATTAAATTTTTGAGATTTTTTTTGAATAAAACATCGTTTAGTAAGATGATTGAGAGTTAAGATGTGCAAATTTGAGAGTTTTATAAGTAAAATTGTATTAGTTACACATTTTTAAATCATTTTTAAACAAAATTCATGTAAGGCTCACTTTCCGCCCACACCGCACTTATGTCCATACATTTTATTTCTTTTTATTACAACCATAAGATAGCTTATTTCATCTTCTTTTATGTCCAATTTGTAAAATTTCTTTTGATCCATTAGTTACAGAATTCTTCTTCTTCATGTGCCGTGCTCGATTATCGAACGTTGGCTATCAAATTGGCTATAGTAATTTTGTTAACGGCAGCTCGGAAAAGGGATGCAGAGGATCTGTTATACCATTCTCTCAGGTTTTTAAGCCATGACGTTCTTCTTCGACCTGGCCCTCTTCTTCCGTCTACCTTGCCTTGTATTATTAAATGGAGTATATTATATCTCTCTGGGTGTCGCATAACATGGCCAAAATATTCAAGTTTTAGATTTTTAACTGTTCTGACGACTTCTGTGACTTTTCCCATCCGGTGCAAAACAACTTCGTTACGAACTCTATCCACCCAACTTATTCGTAGGATTCTTCGGTATACCCAAATTTCAAAGGCTTCCAATTTCTTGAGAAGAGTATCTGTTAAAGTCCAACCTTCGACACCGTACAAAAGAGTAGAGAACACATAACATCTCACTAATCTAATTTTAAGATTCAAAGTAATGTTGTTTCCACATAAAAGTTTCTTTATCTTAAAGAATGCAGCTCTGGCCTTCTCTATACGTATTCTAATTTCTTTGCTCATGTCCCAGTTCTCATTTAGATTACAACCAAGGTAGGTGATACTGTTAGTTCTTTCTAATTGTTCACCATAAGCTGTTACTACTTCCGGTTGTATTGGCGTCTTACTGACAACCATCACCTTGGTCTTTGCGGTGTTTAGCTTGAGTCCATATTCATCACACGTTGTGGTAATCCTATTAATCAGATGTTGAAGTTCTTCATAATTGCTCGCAATTAACACCGTGTCATCCGCATATCTCAAATTATTAATATTGACGCCATTCATTTTGATACCACATTGAGCATTATCCACTGCTTTATTGAAAACAAACTCAGAATAGATGTTAAATATTAGTGGGGACAAAATGCAGCCCTGCCTTACTCCTCTTCGTATTTGAAGTTCTTCAGACGTGTCCCAGCCAATCCTGATGTTTGCACGTTGATGCCAGTAAAGATTTTTGATAATGCGTAGGTCTTTATCATCAATACCCACTTTCTGAAGAATAGCAATCATTTCCGTATGTTTTACCCGATCAAAGGCCTTCTCAAAGTCAATGAAACACATATAAACCGGATGTCCGACATCTCTGCATCTCTGTACCATAACCTGAATACTAAACAGTGCTTCTCTGGTCCCAAGGTTATTGCGGAATCCAAACTGTGTATCACCAAGCTGTTCTTCTATTTTTTGGTACATCCTAAAGTGCAAAATTCGTTCCTAAAGTGCAAAGTTACAGAATTACGTTAAAAAAACTCAACCGTGCACTTCTTCCAACGCTAGTTTACAGTGCGCCAATGTGTGTGAGAAGGGTGACTTTAGCGTTATAAATAAAAAATTACAGAAGCTAGAGATTTAATTTTAGAAAAATCTTTATATAAGGTTTTTTTTGTAAAATTTTCTGAATTTTTCAATGGCCAAGTCAGTTTTTTTCTAAAAATTATATTTTCGGAGTTATTTAAAAAAACATTTAACTTCGCTGTTCATTTGTTTAATAAAAAATGAAGCACCCACTTCTCGAGTAGAACTTTTTGATATGTTATTTATTAAACATTTCTTAATGAAATTACAAAAAGTTTTATCTTGTTTGATTTTTTTCCGAAGTGAAAATCTAAATGCACTCCCCTAATTAATTAAAATTAAAGTTAACTTTGCTTCTTATCAATATAATTTCATTACACAATTCATTTAATTCGTACATAACTAAAAATAATTTTCGATCGTCGATTCAGAGGGCTGGAGTGCGCTCCCTGTTCTAAGTGAAAAATAAGACAGTTTTGCCTTCGCATTGCAACTGAATAAAAATGGAATTTTTATTTTATTTTTATATTGGTCGTTCCTTCTTTGAGTAACTAGGTCCATATTTCGTTGGAATTTACCAGCTGAACAGACGGGGTCGTGAATTGTAAATTTTTGAATTCCCTCTTGTCTTCTTCGCTTCAGCATCCATCTGGCTTGCAAATTTTAGAAGCCATGGAGGTGTTACCAAGGAAATGGACCAATAAGTTTTCAATTTAAAAATCTTTTAGTAATATTTTAATATTTTTAAATATTATTAATATTGCTATTAGGATTGAAAACTACTTCATCTAAAAATAATTTTATTCAATTCGTATAAACTTAAATAAATATTATTACAATTGTATCTAGATTTGGATTTACTGTTTCCCAAAAATTATTTGGGCGTTTAATTTTTGAGTTAATAAGCGCCAAATGAATGCAATGAACAATAAGAGCCAAAAGAAAAAACAATTACAGAGTGGTGTTTACAAACTAACTTGTGGTGACTGCCCGAAAACTTACATCGGTCAAACTGGCAGAACCTTTGACAAACGGATAGCTTCAACAATAGAAAAACAGATCCTACGCACTTCACCTTTTAGATCATAATCATTTTTTTAATGAAGAGTTTCAAATTTTTCATATTCAAAATAAAGGCATTAAGCTATAGTCTAAGAGCTGGGAGCGGATTTTGTGCGTGATAAGTAATATGGAAAAACTATACGGGGATATGTTGAATTAATTGTGTACATGACTTTCACCAACGGCCGGAAACCAGAGTTGGGGCCGAGGGTAGTTATAAGGGGTCAAAGTCGCGGATTTAATTATTTTTTTTTATGACGGTCATGATGGAGATAGTGCACCAAAAATTGGAAATAAGTAGGTCATGACGTAACTAAGTAAAATCTCTAGGGGCTCAACGCTGCGTGGCCGACAAAGGGGTGGGGGTAGGGGTGAATATAAAAAATATAACGGGTTTTTTGCGACGTTCGTAATTGAGATAGTGCACCAAAATTTGAGTATAAGTAGACCATGTCATAAGTAATTAAAATCCCCAGAGCCGGAAACCAGAATGGGGAAGGAAGGTAGTTATAAGGGGTCAAAGTTCCGTTTTTTATTATTTTTTTTTGTGACGCTCATGATCGAGATAGCGCGCCAAAATTTGGGAATAAGTAGGTCATGACGTAACTAAGTAAAATCTCCAGGAGTGGAACGCTGCGTGGTCGACAAAGTGGTGGGGCAGGGGTGAATATAAAAAAATGTAAGGGGTTTTTGCGACGTTCGTGATTAAGATAGTGCACCAAAATTTGGAAATAAGTAGACCATGACATAACTAAGTAATATCCCCAGAGGCGGAAACCAGAGTGGCGGACGAGGGTAGTTATAAGGGGTAAAAGTCGCGGTTTTTATTATTTTTTTTTGTGGCGCTCATGATGGAGATAGTGCACCAAAATTTCGGAGTAAGTAGGTTATGACGTAACTAAGTAAAATCTTCAGGGGCGGAACGCTGCTTAAGGTACAAAGGGGTGGTAGGCAGGGGTGAGTATAAAAATATATGGGGTTTTTTTGCCGTTCGTGATCGAGATATTGCACCAAAATTTGGGAATAAGTAGATCATGACATTACTAAGTAAAATCTCCAGGGGCGGAACGCTGCGTGTGGGACAACTGTTGTGCCGGGTCACAAAAAAATAATACACACTGCGACTTTGACCCCTTAAAACTACCCTCATCCCCAACTCTGGTTTCCGGCTCTGTGGAGTTTACTTAGCTAAGTCATGGTCTACTTATTCCCAAATTTGGGTGCGCTATCTCAATCTAGCACGTCGCAAAAAACCCCTTATATTTTTCATATTCACACCTACCCCCACCACTTTATCGGCCACGCAGCGTTCCACCCCTGGAGATTTTACTTAGTTACATGACCGACTTATTCCCAAAGTTTGGTGCACTATCTCGATCATGAGCGTCACAAATAAAAATAATAAAAACAGCGACTTTGACCCCTTATAACTACCCTCATCCCCAACTCTGGTTTCCGGCTCTGAGGATTTTACTTAGTTATGTCATGGTCTACTTATTCCCAAATTTTGGTGCACTCTGTCAATCACCAACGTCGCAAAAAACCCCTTAATTTTTTGTATTCACCCCTGGCCCACCCCTTTGTCGGCCACGCAGAGTGCCACAGAGTGCCACCCCTGGAGATTTTACTTAGTTGCGTCATGACCTACTTATTCCCAAATTTTGGTGCACTCTCTCGATCATGAGCGTCACAAAAAAAAAATAATAAGAACGGCGACTTTGGCCCCTTATAACTACCCTCATCCCCAACTCTGGTTTCCGGCTCTGGGGATTTTACTTAGTAATGTCATGATCTACTTATTCCCAAATTTTGGTCAACTATCTTAATCACGAACGTCGCAAAAAAAACCTTTATATTTTTTAAATTCAGCCCTACCCCCACCCTTTGTCGGCCACGCAGCGTTCCGCCTCTAGAGATTTTACTTAGTTACGTCATGACCTACTTATTCCCAACTTTTGGTGCACTATCTCGATCATGAGCGTCATAGAAAAAAATAATTAAATCCGCGACTTTGACCCCTTTTAACTACCCTCGGCCCCAACTCTGGTTTCCGGCCGTTGGTGAAAGTCATGTACACAACTAATTCAACATATCCCCGTATAGTTTTTCCATATTACTTATCACGCACAAAATCCGCTTCTATCTCTCCGACTACTATCTTTATTAGAATCTATAAATTAGAATAATGCGCGTATCAGATATAAGTAGTGAGCATGGACTTGATATCAATACGAAAAAAAAATAAAAGTACATAGTAGTCAGTAAGCTCGAAATATTAAATACACGGCTTTTGGTTAACCAACAACCAATTGACATTGTGGACAGATGTGGTTGGTGGTACAGAGTGGTACACATATCTTGGTACCAACATAAACATCCAATGGGACCACTCTAGTGAAATAAAACAACGCATAGGATCAGCAACAAAAGCTAGATCAGCGTTCATAATGATGAAGTCTCTTTTCAGAAGTCACGATTTACCAATTGGTACCAAAATCTGTATCGTCAGATGCTATGTATTTTTTATGTTATTATACGGTTATTCCGAAGCTTCTTTAAGAAAACTCGAGGCATTCGAGACGTGGTGTTACAGACGCATTTTAAGAATTTCGTGGGTGGATCGTGTGACTAATATTGAGGTTCTACCTAGAATAGGCAAGGAATGCGAAATTATTAACACCATCAAAGAGCGCAAACTAGAGTATCTTGGTCATGTTGTGAGGAATGAACAGAGATAATATGGCTTGCTGCAACTCATTCTTCGGGGTAAGGTATTTGGAAAGAGAGGACCAGGGAGAAGAAGAATATCTTGGCTTCAAAACCTGAGAAAGTGGTTCAATACATCGATAACCGGGCTATTCCGAAGAGCAGCAAACAATGTTAGGACACCCATGCCGATCGTCAACAATCTGGAACGATAGGCACCGTAAGTAGAAAAAGATTAGAAACTATGGAAATTAATAAATTAAAAAATACAGATATAATTCTGCTGAATGGCCAACTTGAGACACAGCTCCCCATGACATGAATACTGAATATAAATCGACATGAATAACAGAATAAAAAAAGTTTCATATAAGTATATACACCGTTATTAGGCGGCAACGCCCTTAGGTAGGGATCTATGGAGGACTATCACCAAGCCGCAAGCCCTTATCCCTTGCCGTACCGCTCCTCCGTAGGCCGATCAGACACCAGTTTATACCAGATTAAGTCGTAGATTCTATTGAATTTTATATTACCGACGTTGGCCTTTTATTAATTTCAAATTACCTGGCTGAGGCTCGAACCGTCGGCGTCGATCGCAAATCCACTAAACTTGTCGATCGACTACGCCTTTGCCAACTGAGCCGTCGTGACCGACAAAAAAGTTTCATGAGGGAGGAAATATATTTTTAAATGGTGGGCCCAAGGACTATAAGAACTTCCTTGAATTCTTATTATTAGAAACGGAAACGGATATGAATCCTATATTTTTACTAATTACTTGTCTAAATTTTTGCGGATAATTTAAGAAAGTCTGTAAGTTTTTTTTGGAAGTGTGGAACGCAATTATTTTGTTAAACTAAACGCATATTTCTGGCACTCTTCCTTAGAAATACCGAGCTTGTCATTGCCGAAACAGAGTTGAAGTTGAAGTATTTGCATGAAAATTACTAAACTTGGGAGTTTTGAGCAGAAAACCTTTTATAAAAGTTTTTTATTCAAAACATCGGACGTACTTTGATTCTGGTTATGGGCCACGTTTCGAGGCATGACCGGAGAAATTTATTTTTTTGAATAAACAGTTTCAAACCGGTGTGAAGTGACTTGGATTATTCCATTTATAGAGATTCTGACCAATAGAAACCTACAAGAATAAAAATTACAGCGAAAATTCCACACCTGTAATTTTGAACCAATCAAAATACGTTATTTTGACAGATCACCATGGCAACGGAGGTATTTTATCGGAAATTTTTTGCTCGTGGGGTACCCAACAGCGAATTATAGTGGAAATTTTTTGACGTTTACAATAACAGAACATTTTTGACAGACTGGTTTTTATTTGTTTACATAATTTAGTTTTGATTCATTTTAGTTACAAAGCTAAGATGTTTTCTATATTCTTCGGACACCTCCTCTCTTCTTAATGGCGAAAATGCAGGACTTTGAATGTTTTCAATTAAGTTTCTATGTCTAATAAAATATATATAAATATTTAGACACTAATTTATTTACCTTTTTCCCATTCAGTACTTTCAATTTTGCGTAGTTTAGTCGCAAATATTCGTGGACAATTTGGAACAGATTTTCTTTCTTCAAGTTGAAGCCACAATCCTCTATTAATTCAAATAAATAAGCCATGGTACGATGATTGATCTTTACATCAGATAATTTCACGCATATTTTGCATATTGTATGATTTTCAAATTGATTCATTTTTTAAACAAAGAATTTTATTGGTTTTACTGACTGTGCAATATTATTTATTGTAACAAAACGCGAGTTTTTTTTTGATGTTTTGAAGTGTCAAAATATAATGATCACAGCCTCCTATGATTGATGCTTGCTGACGCTGGTTATGAATTCCATACCATTAAAACGCGCATAACGCACGTTAAGAAAAACGCAAAAAAATAATTTTCTATCACTTGTAGTTACTCAAAACTTATGTAAAATTGAAGAATATACTATTTTCTATCTTGAAATGGTATTCCCATGCAACTACAATGAGTAGAAATTACGAATTTGAAAGCCTAAATAATTGCTGACAAAGCTATGGCGCGCTATTAATCTGTTCATGCAGCTTCCCGAAAAACCTCTAAAATTATAATTTTCTACCACTTGTCCTAAGCTCAAGTAACTATAAAATAAAATAATATTATATTTTTTGTCCCTAAATGGCACTTTTGAGCTACTACAATCAGTGGTAATCAATAGTTTAATAGGCTAAGAGTCCATTGGTGTGAAAACAAACTGAATATTATTATGTAATCTGTTCCTGTAGGTATGTAACCGTAAAAGAAAATAATTTGCATTGTTGAAATAAATTTTAAAAATATTTGATTTCCCACCACAATTTGGTGTGGAATTTTCTTACCGAATACCACGCGAAGTCAAATTAATATCCGGAAATTTTTTTTTGATCATGAATATTTTTAGAAAATTTCCCTCGTCTGCGACTCGGCAAATTTTCAAAATATTCATGATCTCAAAAAAATTTCCGGAAATAATTTGACCTCTAGTGGTATTACTAGTGAAAATTACGCTCACCTATTTGTCTACTCGACAATTATCCCTTGATTACAGCGACAATTGCATAGTAGAAATCGAAAATTGGACTTAGTCCATTAAAATGTTACATTTAGGGTTGCATTTCTTAGAGGAGTCAATTTTTTATTTTTTTAATGTGTAGGAGGGTTCAGTAGAAGCTTAAGTTCAAGTTTTTGGGGTCGCCATCCTTGTCCCCCGGCCGCCATATTGGAAAAAGGGGTGCAAAGGGCTTTCGCAGTGTATCTCCTAAACTAGCAATCCTACAGAAAATTTACTTACACATAAAATGTAGCAAATTAAATTTTCTACAATTTTATATCTATTACTTTTTATCGTCAAGTGACCAACAAAAAAGTCATAAACAAAAATGTGAGAAAATTTTGTAAGAAGTTTCCTTTTGGTGGTTATAACTTTTTTTCCGTTCATTTCACAATAAAATAACATCATAGCGATTTTGTAGAGGATTTTTTAATGAACAATTTTCACTATAAAGTTGTTTAATTTTATTTATTATCTAGGTTTTACAGCGCTCCAATCTTGACCAGATTCTCGAATTCTCATAGGAATACAATAAAAAAATACTTTTCTATTACAGTGGAACCTCGATTATCCGTCAGGGCACCGGACCAAGGGTATGACGGATAATCGAAAAGACGGTTAACAGAACATTAAAAAAAATTAAAAATTCATAATACAGCTCTCTATTGGTATGTTTTGTTCGACAATATAAGAGAGATTTGTGTTCGTACAATCGAATCAATTTGGTTTAAAATATTCTGAAATCTTTGTTTGTATTGCTTAACATTTTGCAATGCCTTTCTTAATCGGCGTAACATCATGTTATCTACTTTATCGGCTTCTTCTTGTCAAGGATACAACTCGATGAATTGTTGCATGTGCAATGCAGCTTCTCTAAGTTCTTTACGCAGATTTTTGTCAGTTGCAATAGTATCATCGACATCGCCACCATCAAATTCAAAGTCTGTGTCAGCTTCTGAATCTGCTTCCTCCGCCTCTGTTGCCATTTCAACGATTTCATCATCTGTCAACAATGGATAGTTGCTTGCGTCCTTACCACAAATTAACCATTTAATATGACATAACCAATATGTCATCTTTAGACCACGAAAACAAAACAGTTAATTCAGCCTTAAAAATATGGTGATAGCATAACTGTACATTTCAGCGAATTTCGTTTGGCTTATCGGCTCAAACAAAGTGAATTTATGACATATTTTTACTTATGTAGTCAATACAACTTATCTACGGACCCTGACGGTTAACAGAGGTGACGGTTAATGGAGAGACGGATAATCGAGGTTACACTGTATCTATATATTCGTCGAGCGGCAGCAATCGTTATGCCGACCACAAAAATCAAATTTAAGTTGAATGACCAATTTTGGTCTATTTTTATGTTTTCGAGGTCGCTGAATCCGAATATGAAGTTTATTTTTATCTAAATTTGGTGGAACATGTTTAAAAATCCAATTTTACACAAAAATGCCGAAAATCAATTTTGATGATTTTTCAAATTTACCTCGCTGTATCTTTGGTCGCTGTAAATATTTCCTTTTGAAAATTTTACTGTGTCATCTTTGAAGTATGTAGATAACAATGAAATTTGTCCAGAATGTTTAAACACATTAAAAAAGGAGTTGTTAGTTTTTAAACATTTTGCCATCATATTTCGTTAGTTTCATGTTTACTTAAACAAGTTGAGTGACAAACTTTTTAGTGTATAATTTTAACCAACACAACAATAAAATATAATTCATGAAGAAGTTTTTTTGGAAAATTTTAAGTCAAAATATACAATAGGAAAAAAGTTATGTTACTTCATAGACAAGCGACACACCCCAAAAAACGCTTATATCTCGAGATCGTAACCACCGTGTGATGAATGGCTAATTTTGATCATACTTTATGATTTTGATATCAAAAATTCGTTTTTTGCTCTTCTTAAGAATTTTGCATTTTGCGGTTGCGTCATTCTTCTTCTGAACCGGCGAATTTGTCCTCAAACAACTTCTTGGGCCTTTTCTATATATACTTGGGGTTATAAGTTTAATAGTGGGGAGAAAGGTCAAAATCAGATTAATAATAGCATAGGAATGTTAATGTTGTATGAATAAAAAATATATATAGATAGAAAAGTAGCCTAACTTTTATTTTTATTGTATCCCTATGAGCATTCGAGAATCTGGTCAAGTTTGGAGCGCTGTAAAACCTATATAAATAAATAGAATTAAACAACTTTATAGTGAAAATTGTTCGCTGAAAAAGCCTCTACAAAATTGCTATGTTATTTTATTTTAAAATGAACTGAAACAAATTTATAACCTCCAAGAGGAAACTTGTTAAAATGTTTTAACATATTTTTGTTTATATATTTTTTGTTGGTCACTTGACGATAAAAAGTAATAGAAACAAAATTGTAGAAAATTTAATTCGCTACATATTATGTTTAATTAGATTTTCCGTAGGGTTGGTAGTTTACGAGATATAGCGCGAAACCCCTTTGCACCCCATTTCCAAGATGGCGGCCGGGGGACAAGGGTAGCGACCCCAAAACTTGAACTTAAGCTTCTACTGATCCCCCTACACATTAAAGAAATAAAATTGACTCTTCTAACAAATGCAAGGTATGGGTTAAAAAATGTAACATTTTAATGGACTATTAGTTTATACAACTTTAATATAATCAGTTATTCAAAAGCTTCTGATGTCTCTTTTCGGTTTACCGGAAGATGATGTATCATAAATGCATGATGAAAAAATGCATATTAAAGTAGGTATGTAGTAGCAACAACATATGCCTAATATGGCCATATTCTTTAACTTAACATAACTAAATAAGTACGTCAACTACACTACATAGTTGTTTTTAACATTGGTAAACAGTAATTTTCTATTCATGGTCAATATTTGATATTATTATAACTGTTGCAGTTGTTTTCATTCTATAACGTCTGGGAATCGTAGTGTAATGTACTGTGTTGCCAGTTTGTGATGAGTGAATTTGGCTTTAGGTTATTGATTAATGCATTTCATAATTGAAGCTAAACTGAACTCATACATTGCTACTTAAGAAACTAAATAGAGTCGGTGAGATTCTCCATTCTGTTTAGTTTATTTTATTAAGGATTTAAGAAGAGTAATAATAATCATTGGTAACGTCAATAACATTGGTAAACGTTTAAACAATGAAGAAAAAAAAATTGAAAATGGCGAACGAAACAATTATTAAATATTCTTATAATAAAACTAAGTATTTTGTAGACATAATGAACAACTTTTTCTAAACATACCCTCCCACAAGACAGAAGAAAAGATGGAGAAAAACGCGACCCTTCACAATATATTAATATAAGATCAAAGACTAAGTTTTTCAATTAAAAATCTTTTAAAAATATTTAATTTACAAATATTTTTATTAGGTTGAAAAACTTAGTCTTTTATTTAGCAGATGCCGCTAGGCACCTACTACCATCTCGTCAGTTGCGGTGGGAGATGGATATGTCGAAGATTTTTACCTGGGCCAGAGAAATGCAGCCTATGCAGTCTCTGATGAACCTCTAACAAGAGGTGAAATCGTCGATAAGAGTGCTGGCTGCACTCTCTGATCTGAGTAAAAATTAAGACAGTTTTGGTTTCGCACCGCAACTGAATGAATAAAAATGGTATACATTTTTATTTTTATTTTTAATATAAGATCGTTCATAGTCTCTGACACTCTCTCTTCAATCCTGACCCCCCGGAGGGAGTGTAGTGGTCGACGTGATGTCGTGTATTGTCCGTCTTCAAAGATCTCTGTCTCTGGTCATTTCTTTTAACTCATGCATAGGTCTTTTGCATATTCCTGTAATTTTATCGATCCATCTTGTTGATATTTTGTCGATCCATCCTACGACTCATAATGCAGGGAAAGATAGATGGCAGAAGAAGCATCGGAAGAAGACGAATTTCATGGTTGAAGAATCTGAGAGAGTGGTTTGGATGCAGCTCGAAACAACTATTTAGAGCTACTGCCTCAAAAATTAAAATAGCTATGATGATTGCCAACCTCCGTAGCGGAGATGGCACCTGAAGAAGAAGATCTTGTTGGGGATCTTCCTCGTGATCTTCGACCTTCCACCTTTCCTTGTATAATGAGCCTTTCCATGTTTTCTGTGTTTGCTCTCATAACATGTCCAACGTATTTTAATTGTTGGAGATGGACTTTACTGGAGAGTCGTTGGCTAACTTTTAGCTCTCTTAAAATTCAATTATTTGTTCTATGGTCGGTCCAAGGAATTCGTAGCATTCGTCTCCAACAGAACATTCCAGTGGCGCCTATCTTCTTCTTTCCGAATTTCTCAGGGTCCAAGATTCACATCCGTAGGTCAGTATTGGGAATATTAAGCAGTTGATCAACCTCATCTTTAACGCTCTTGAAATTTGACAGTCCTTCCATATTGTGGTCATTTTTGCTGTGGCGACTGTTGCTAGATCACATCTACGTTTTATCTCTTCCTGTAGTGACATTGTGTTTGTGATTATTGATCCCAGATATAAGTATGAGCTAACAACCTCAAAGCGATCAATTGTGGTTATGTGTGGATGCTTGTTATGTAGTCTATCCACTATCATGATCTTTGTCTTTGATATGTTTAATTGCAGACCAAATATTTGACTTTCGTTTTCAACTAGTCGTATAAGATCAATCAGATCTGCTTGACTATTTGCAAGAAGGGCTGTGTCATCTGCGAAACGTAGGTTGTTTATTTTATGACCATTTATTGAGATGCCTTTTTCCCATCCTTCAAGTGCTCTTCTCATAATATGCTCTCCATATATATTGAATAATTGTGGAGATAGTATACATCCCTGTATGACACCCCGTTCTGGATGAAATTCGTTTGAAAGTGTATCAAGCACTTTAACTGATCCAGTAGTGTGTTCGTATAGTTCAGTTATAAGCGAAATAAGTTGTTGGGGTACGCCTACTTCTTTTAGTATTCGCCATAAGTGTCTCCACTTGACCCTGTCGAACGCCTTACGATAATCTATAAAGCATATGTACAGTGGAATATTGAATTCCCTAGATTTTTCGATTATCTGTCTTATATTCAACAGGTCGAGTACCTCTACCTTTGGTAAATCCAGTTTGCTCTTGTGGAATTTCTCTTTGAAGGAATGTTTTTAGTCTCTCATTCATTTTAGTCTCTCACTCTCAGTCTAAACTAAAAACACATTAATACTGTTATACGTCCACCTACATGATGAATGGAAAATAAAGAAGGGCTGCAGACGGACAAAATTTCTCATGTGGTAAGGAAAATAATTATGACATAAGTGAAATAGCAGCTTGCACGTCAGAAAACC
Organism: Diabrotica virgifera virgifera; assembly: GCF_917563875.1. NCBI lineage: Eukaryota > Metazoa > Arthropoda > Insecta > Coleoptera > Chrysomelidae > Diabrotica > Diabrotica virgifera. The sequence continues at coordinate 22,341,073 of NC_065447.1, read as the reverse complement.
ATCCAAAGGCTAATCAAAAATTAAAGTGAGGGACATGCTGGATATGTCGCAGAAATTGAAACAAAAAATATCTCAAGAGATATTAGAATTACAAGAGGTTTGTTTGTTTGCTATATTTTGTGGGGATTCCTTAAATCAAATAATGAGACGGCCTAACCTATATATTTTATTCTCTCCTTCTACATAAAAGTACATAGAAAATATTTTTCACTAAACGTATCTTAACCATAAAATTCTCAAAACCGGAAGTCCCTCATTCACAACAAAATTAGTGACAGCTGGCAGTTCTTCTTTTTCTAATAAATGGTCTTGTATTCGTAATGCCACAGAATACATGGCCTGACTTCTACAATTTTAAATTATTGTTAAAATGTATGAATTTTATAAAGGGTTACATTTTTATTTTTATAAAGGGTACATTTTTTACTCTTTGAAATTTTTCGTGTCACTAATACTTTTTGAATTATTTTGAAAAAAACAAATTTTTCCAAAATTTTAAGAAAAATTTTTTTTTAATATAAAACCAAATTGTTTCGTAAATAAGCACTTCAAACCGGTCAAACTTACAGTACATTTACAGTAAATGGTAAAGAGGTAACGATTAATTTTATTTGGGGTGCTAAATAAAGGGAGATTTTCACTTTTTTTTACCAAAAAAAATGGGGCCAACTTTTTTTTCAGCGTAACTCGTTCATTTTTAATGCTAGAAACTTTTGTAAAAAAACAAAAATAAAGCATTTTTTAAACCCTTTAAAAAATGTTAATACAATTTTTAGGTGATTTCACGTTGAAATATTCGCTTTGGAATTAGACGAATAAGAAGGTATTTTTCATGGGCTACAACTTTGCTTTTACTCAGTTTATAGACTTTACTGATACACCATTTTTTTGGTTATTTTATAAGCTACACTTTTACTAAGAATATTTTTTTCGACAAAATATTTACTTTTTGAGTCATTTGCAAAAAACCGTTTAAAAACGTAGTTTTTTTGTCGAAAAATAAACATTTTCAATCGCAAATAACTCGAAAAGTATTGACTTACTTAAAAACTTTACAGAATAAAAGTTGCTTATAATTAGTCAATTTATCCATTTCCGGACTCACTTTAAACGCTCTTTTTTTCACCACCGACAAGGGGTGAATGTCACCCCCCAAGTAAAAGCAACCAACGGCACAAATTCAACTTTGAAGTGTAGGGTAAGTAGAACCTAAATCCAAATTTTAACGCAATTTGGAATTGCCCCTGAGAATTACACTCCAAAACGATCATTTATTGGGCTATAGTACCTATGTGTAAAAAAATCAGATACTGAGAGTAAAATAATAAATTTTCATAACTCGTGCACAAACCGGCATCAGTGTTGATTTCTTGTATTCATAGTTGTTGGTGCATTTTTCATAATATCCATCTACAACTTCACTATATATGGTAACGAGTTAGTGGACAGGAAACCATTGACATTCCACGCATTGCGTGCCGTGCTGTCTATTCGATACTAATCGTTTACATTATTTCTTATGGTTTGTTCGTTTTCCGTCTATTGTTGTTACAGAAATTCAAGAGTTGTTCTGAAAATTATTTAACACTCTTTCCTGTTTGTTTAAAGTAAACTCTAAAAAATAGCAGTACTATGTATTACTAGGTGTGATAATTATAAGCTGCTCAATGTAAAGTTTATCGATGTACATACATCATCAGAAAAAGCTGAGGAGGAAAAGATATACAAAGATTCTATCAGGATCTACAGGAAATGATAAAAAATCCAAAGACGACAATTGGTGCTAGATGTTAAATTGTCGTTGTATAGGTACCGGATACCTTTTCGGTACTAATGAGTGTACCAATCAAACTGTGTTTTTTTCTCAAGGTTGGCATCATCCTGTTGAATATTCTAGCATTTATAAAATACTGAAATTAAAACCCAACTACAGTCTGATATTTTTTTAACATTTTGTTTTTTCATTCGCTTATGTTGTATAACAGTAAAGTTAGGTATTTTAACAACTAGCCATGTTTTTCATCAATACAGGGTATTTCTAAACAAGTATGGCAAATTTTAAGGGGTAATTCTAAACAAACGGGTCATGTTACCCGTATGCGCGCCAATGGTGAATATTAAATTCTTAATTGTATGTCAAAAATGCGTAATAACTATCTCCTAAAACCCACCAAATTTCATGTGCCGGTTTTAGAGCAATACATAAATCGTCAGTTTGTAAGAAAAATTTTAACACCCCCTATTTCGGAAACGAAGCATTTGCGAACATACATTTATGAAGCAAACTGTCAAATTATTTTTAGTGCAGAATTACCCCTTAAAGTTTGCCATACTTATTTAAAAACACCCTGTATTGATGAAAAACATGACTAGTTAAAAAAGTACCTAACTTTTTATTATCCAACATAAGCGAATGAATCAAAAAACTGAATGTTAAGAAAATATGAGGCTATAGTTGGGTTTTAATTTCAATATTTTATAAATGCTAGAATATTCCACAGGGTGATGCGAACTTTAAGAAAAAAATACAGTTTGATTGGTACACCCTGTATACAAAGACAATTTACCTGTCTAGAAACAATATTATTACAGCGATATATATACAGAATAAGGCTATATTATTAAAATCAAATAAATAAAAAATTAAATTATCAACCACTTACATCGAACAAGTTTAGGAAATTCGAGACTCCAAAAATGACCCGTTTTTGAGGTGGTGCGTTAATTTCTTGGAGTAGTGTATATCAACCAAAGAGTAACAAAAGAACAGTCGAATGATAAAACAAATGACCAATTTAATTTAACTACCTACAGAAAAAACCTCTATAAATGTCCTTTTGTTTTCCATGTAAATATTTCGTTGTTGAATGTCTCGTAGACAGTATATCGTTACTAAATATTTGGGTATTTGGTTACACAGTATAGCCGGCACGGCATTATCTGTTATTAATCTGTCTCGTTATCGTAATCACACTCAGCAGAAAAAATATACATAATAGTCTTATTATTCTATATATCCATATGATTTGTGGTGTTTAAATTCCTAGAAAACTAATTAAGGAAAAACATGAACTACTTATTAGGTAGGTATATTGTTTATCAGCATATGACATATTTTTAAAAAGTTTCGATACATTAATTTATGAATAGAGGGCGGCTATTCTCAAAACCTGGACAATTAATTTCAGAGCGAAGAATGTATGTTTGTTTATGGTATTGTTCGTAAGGCACATAAGTCCAATTTTACAAATTTTTTTTCTTCTCTTAGAGTACCTAAGAATATACCCGAACTAATATACTTCATAAAACGACCCTCAGTTCTAACTGCAAGACGCAAGAGTCTTGCAGGCTTAGTCTTGTTCTTGCTCAAATCTTGCACGGTAAGTCTTGGTCTTGGTCTTGCTCAAACTAGGCGGTCTTGGTCTTGCTAAAACGCAAGAACAAGACCAAGACTGATTTTGGGCAACACTTGGCATTTTTGAGGTTGCAGATCTGAACTTAAATTTAGAAGAAGAGACTATTCAAAGTTGTAAGACTTAAATATTATTTTATCTAAAGATTGTAAATAAAAATGGTATTATCTAAAAATTGTAAAGAAATGAAAATAACACAGGATAGCAAGCCACGAAAACACTCCATAGAGTGACATTGAACAACACTCTAAGCAAAGAAAACAACAAACGGATCTTTCAGGGCATAGTGCTGAATATTACCCTATTTGGAGCGGAGCTATGGCAAAAACAACAACAATACCATATAAAATAAGAACAGTTGAATTGGACTTAACGAAAGATGTCTCGACAAATAACCCGAGAGGATACAAGAAGAACAGTGGAAATATGGAACAAACACTCAAAAAAATTTAGTTCGTAATATTGATTAACAGTGTTTATTGATATTTCGTTGTAACAACAATTTAATTTTTTGTTTCAACGAACTTTTAGACATTGATCAATGTATTTGGTTATTGTCACAATGATTGAATAATAATTGTGAAAATAATTAGAGCACAGTAATCAATAACACTCAATTTATTCAGACAATAAGTTAGTTTCGCATATTTAATAAATAATGGTAACTCTGGCAGCAAAGCACTTTCTTGATTTCGTAGGTTATAAGCAATTACCTTGGTTTATCGTGACAACGTACAGATTTCATTAAAACAATGTACAAACGTTGTTAATATAGAGTAATATTTGATTATTCCATAGATGTAAACTGATTGTTGTGACAACGAATGTATTAATCAATCTACTACTGCGTTTAGTAACCACAATCAATGCGTTCATGGTAACAATAAACGAAGTTGTTGAAACAATAAATGTTCTGCTTGACCATTTGAAATGTAACAGCTTTTCCTTATCGTTCTTTGTTAAACAATGCTGTTACCTCTGCCGAAGTGCCGAATAATTTCATTTCGTTTCCAAGTGTAGTCCGTACTGGAAGGAAGTTTTCGTGTGTCTAGTATCGTATTCATTTTTTTCGAATCCTGAGAAAACTAATTAGTATTTTTGAAAAATTTAAACACAGAATAAAATATTACAGTATTATCGAGGGTCTGAAGTCCCTGAGAACTTCTATAATGATTATTTTAATAAGTCACAGGCCACAGGGGTGAAAAAGAGAAAATTTAGTATGATTTTTAATTTCGAATATAAGTTTAAATATAAATTATAATTATAAATTTTATAATTTCAGTTTATTCTAAGGGACTTTCAGCCCTCGGTAACAATGTAAACTTTTATTCTGCGTTAAAAATTTTCAAAAATACTTATTAGTTTTCTCAGGATTCAAAAAAAATGAATGAGTTTAAAAAGAATTCAATCGAAATTTTGCACCTGCGCTCTCCAAAAGGATTAAAGTGTTATACATTTTTGGAATCACTATTTCAAACGCTTTTAAATGAGCTGTCACATGATGTACTTTCTATCTATCAATCGGTTTTAAAACGTCTTGCGACGTTGTCCGATGCCTAATTTCCATGACACTCTATCATCCCATTGACCCTCTCTAAGATCTCTTGCGCTCATCGCCTTCGTTACTCCCTCTCTCCAAGATTTCTTGGGTCTTCCTCTCTTTCTGCGGTTTGGTGGTACCCATTGCATAATTATTTTAGGGAGTCTTGAGTTATCCATCCTCTGGACGTGTCCGTACCATATCAGCTGTTTTCTTTCTATGTCTGTTGTTAGAGAGCCGTCAACCCCCATTCGCTGTCTTATCTCATCATTACGTATTCTCTCTCTGCGTGACACTCCTACTGATCTTCTAAAAGCGTCCATTTCTACTGCCTCCAGTTTTCTTCTGTTGTTTTCGGTTATCCGCCAAGTTTCTGCTCCGTACAATAGACTGCTTTTAATAAGAGATTCGTAGATATTGTGTTTTCTTCTTTTTCCTATTTCATGATTCCACAGTACGCTGTTTAGACAACCTATTGTTTTTCTGGATTGTGTTATTCTTCTCTTTATTTCTTCATCATCTTTCCCCGTTGTGTCAAAAACGATTCCTAGATATGTGTAATGGTCGCAGGGCATGATGATTTCATTATTTTCTAATGTGATGTTCGATAGTTCGGTACCTATTGGCAGGTATTTTGTTTTTTCTGTATTAATTTCTAGTCCCCACTTTCTATATTCTTCTTGCAATTTCCTTGCCATGTACTCTAAATCATCTTTATCGTTTGCTATAACAACCTGGTCATCAGCAAACTGCAATGTATATAAGCAAATCTCTCCAAGGTCTACGCCCATGCCTCTGCATTTTCGTTTCCACTCTTTCAATGCTTTTGCAACATATATTTTAAATAAGGTCGGTGATACACAACACCCCTGACGTAGACCTTTATTAACCAGGAAGCTTTGCGATAATCTGTTTCCAGTTTTTATTTGTGATGTTGACCCTTCATACAAATTTCTTAAGGCTTTTATTAAGGTGACACTAATATTCGTCTGTCGTAACACGTTCCAGAGTTTGTTTACAGGAACTGTATCGTACGCCTTCTGCAAGTCAATAAACATGAGGTGGGCTTCTTGATTTGTGCTTAATTTTTTTTCTATTAGTTGTTTGAGGCAGAAGATATTATCAGTACAGCTTCTTCCTGTTCGAAAACCGGATTGTTCTTCTTCCTCTTGGTCTTTGTACTCCTTCTCAATGCGGTCTCTAATTATTCGTCCATACAAACGGCTGAATGTACTAGTCACTGATATCCCTCTATAGTTTTCACATTTAAGCTTATCTCCTTTCTTATGGATCGACGAAATATAAGCAATTTTCCACTCGTCGGGTATGGGAGAACCATTTATAAATTGATTTATGCACCAAGTGACGGTTTCAAACAATTTTTGTGATGCACATTTTATTAGTTCGGCTGGGATATCGCCTGGTCCTGGAGACCTACCGTTTTTCAGTTCTTTTATAGCTTTTATAATTTCTGTCACTTGTATTGTTATATCTTCTCCTTCAATGTTAACCTCTGTTGGTGATTGAGTTAAGTATTCGTCCCTATTTTCTGTCAGTAGTTCCCCATAGTACTTTTCCCATTTTTGTGTGGATATTAATTGAATGTTTGTGCTCTTCCTTTCGTTAGTTCTTATTTTATTGAGGAACTTCCATGTTTCTGTACATTTTCTGCCTCCCAGGTAGGTATTAATTTCCTGACACTTCTTATCCCACATTTCTCTTTTTGCTTTTACTGTTGTTCTTCTTGTTATTCTTTTGAGTTCCAGGTATTCATCTCTATCTTTTTGTTGTTTACTGCTCAGCCATCTGATATACGCTTGCTTTTTCTCTTCTACGAGTGCTTCTATTTCTTTGTTCCACCATAGTTTTTCACTTTTTCTTTGAGTGTTAAAGCCGAGTGCTTCTTCTGCAGCTTTTTTAACGCTAACGACTACGTTTCCATATACCTCCTCTACTGTTGATGTTTCAGTTATATTCATTAGTTTGCCATCCAGTCTTTGTTGATATAGTATTCTTGTACTCTCTTGGGTCAAACTATCCAAATTATAACTTCTTTTTTCCAAAGTTTCTTCTGGTTGGGGTTGACAATTTGTTTGATTATGTGTTATTTTATATCTAAATGGACAGGTTACTTTTGATTTTACGACATAATGATCTGAACCACATGTTATTCCTCTGTATGCTCTTGTGTCCTGTACTTGCATATTAGTATTTTGTTTTGTGATGATATAGTCTATAATTGATTTTAAATTTCTTGTAGTTTGGGTCCAGGTGTACTTGTGTACATCTCTATGTTTAAAAAATCCATTGGTTATTTTTAATTGATGGTTTTCACATATTTCAATTAGCCTCTCACCATTATCATTCTGGTTTATTTCTCCGTAGGGACCTACCACCGGAATCACACCGGAATCACAATACAATCGGAAAGTACATGATGTACTTTCCGATTTAAAAAAAAAACCATAGTTGTGGCTGTCATCTGAAGAGGGATCGCGTAAAGTTCGAAACATTGATGTTATAATATACAATTATTTTAAAAATGGATCTGTCCGAGCGTTTTGCTTATGTGTTAAAAATAAATAAGTTAATAAGGGTGCAACACTTTTTCAGCGCACTTTATAAGTGAAATCATATGAGAAATACACAGTGTAAAGTCCATTAGGTTTAGGACAAAAAAGGGGGATTTGCAAAATTATTATTAAGCAATTAATATCATACATTGAGCTAATGCATTCAGTAATTATCAATATAAAATACGTTCATAGTAGGGATGAATAGAATTGCTTGTAAGAATAACCGTATTTATTGTGGGAATGAACGGAATTAATTGTAAGAATAAACGGAAATAATTGTAGAAATAAACGAAATACGTTAGGAGAAATAACACTGTTATTGACACAACGAATAGTATTCGTCGGTCAATTAACGACGTTGTTGTTTCAATGAATAGTGTTCGTTGGCTCAGTCAACAGTGTTCGTAATGGATGTTCATCCATTCAATAAACGTAATACATTGGCTCAACTAACGAAAATAATGAATTGATGAACATCGCTTTGTTGTTCCAATAAAACCAAGAATTGGACAAATTTTAAGTACCTATTGCTTTTATTGTCTGAATTAACATTTTTAATAATATTACGTACCTTTTTCGTTGAGTGAAATGAAGTAGAATGCTCAATTACAAAAAAGTTAAAAAATAGAGCCTTGCAGTGGTGGGCATGTTCAAAAAGAGTACAGCTGGCCGAAAAGGATATTGGACTGGGACCCGCCGTGAAGAAAACGGAGAGATATAGTCTAAGAGCTAGTGAACCCTCCGACTAACTGTCGTCCTGTAAGGCTAAAAATTTGTATAGTGATAATTCATAGCACACCAAGGCTAAAAACCATGACCTGGCAGGCCTCAGCGGTGCACGTGTATCTACCAGGTGAATCAAAAAGTGCAAATTTAGGGGATAAAATAAACTTTCTCCTGTAAGGTTTAAATTTAAGTATGTGTTTGAGTACGTCATTTGGAAGAAATGTGTGTTTTTTTAGGTTTTTTGAATCATTCCAAACAGAAAAGGTTTTCAGGGATTTTTCTCTTAAGGTAATAATTTTTTGTTATATAAGCGATTGAAAATTTTGAAAATTGCGAAATCGGCCATTTTTAACCCTAAATCGGACATTTATTACATATTCTTTAAACATTGATTGATGAAATCCCGAAGAGTTTTTTGCAATAAAATATCGAAAACCCCTTTGTTTTTTTAATTGCTAATAAAGCAGGTGCGACACTGTAGTATAAGTGAGGACGTTTGAGTTTGCATAAATTCATTATCTCGAGAATGGGCAAATATCAAGAGAAATCCTCAGACAGGTCAATTTTTATTTTTAAATTAGGACTTTTTGGCATATATATAATACTAGTGACGTCATCCATCTGAGCGAGATGACGTAATCGATGATTTTTTTAAATGAGAGTAGGAGTTGTGTGATAGCTCATTTGAAAGGTTATTGAATTTCCCATTCACTAATATAAACATTAACATAATTATTTATACACGGTGTACAAAAAAATTTTTTTTTATTAAATTAACTTTGATTAAATTTGACAAATAGAAGAAAAATTTTTTTGTACACCCTGTATAAATGATTGTTAATGTTTATATTACTGAATAGAGAATTAAATAACCTTTCAAATGAGCTATCACACAACCCCTACTCTTATTTAAAAAAATCATCGATTACGTCATCACGCCCAGATGGATGACGTCACTAGTATTATATATATGTCAAAAAGTCCTAATTCAAAAATAAAAATCGACCTGTCTGAGGATTTCTCTTGAAATTTGCCCATTTTCGAGATAATGAATTTATGCAAACTCAAACGTCCTCACTTATACTACAGTGTCGCACACGCTTGATTAGCAATTAAAAAACAAAGGGGTCTTCGATATTTGATTACAAAAAACTCTTTGGGATTTCATCAATCAATGTTTAAAGAATATCTACGTACCTTGGCATTATTGAAATTTTTAGATAAATGTCCGATTTAGGGTTAAAAATGGCCGATTTCTCAATTTTCAAAATTTTCAATCGCTCATATAACAAAAACTATTAACTTAAGAGAAAAATCACTAAAGACGTTTTCTGTTTGAAATGATTAAAAAAACCTAAAAAAAATTTGTTCGATGCAAAAAGAATAATTTTAGGAAAACCCCTAATCTTTCCCCTCGCCTGGCAAGGTCTTATGCTCTTCAGAATCGCCTGTCATTGTACAAATTTCTTCTAAATGACTTACTCAAACCCAACATACTTAAATTTAAACCTTACAGGAGAAAGTTTATTTTACCCCCTAAATTTGCACTTTTGGATTCACCTGGTAGATACACGTGCACCGCTGAGGCCTGCCAGGTCATGGTTTTTAGCCTTGGTGTGCTATGAATTATCACTAGAAAAATTTTTAGCCTTACAGGACGACCGTTAGTCGGAGGGTTCACTAGCTCTTAGACTAATAGACCTGCTGTAGGATTAAAAACCGACAGAGAAAATCCTGTGATCATTAGAGACCTCAGAGAAGGTGACTGGGAGAACAGAGTGCGGTTAAAGAAGAAAACGAGCAACTCATAATGGAAAAAAAGCCGAAGAAGAATTCTTTGCTTTGTTTTTGGCTATTTTATATACTTTTGTCTCATCCTCCCAGGAATTAAGTTGCTCGTATACATTTGAATGCGCTTTTGCTTTTGCTATTGCTACTTTCGCTGTCTTGGCGACCTTAACCTTCCGCAACTAACAGAGGCAGGGCCGGATTTAAGGGGGGGCAGGCTGGGCAGCTGCCCGGGGCCCCCATATTTTGGGGGCCCCCACAAAGCCTCAAACATAAGAGGTTCATTTAAACAGATATTGGCAGGAGATATAGGAACTCGACAATGTATGACAAGTATAAAATGAAGGAGCGTAGGAGTGATAATATAATTGTTCATGGTTATGTTTTTCACCTTCCACCGGGTAAGTGTATTGCTTCGTTTGTAAATTCTTATCTAGTGTTCGTACACATTTTAGTCACAGAGGATTTTGTGACTGGAAACATGCAGATAGTAGGTTTATGGATCACGAAATAACTAAAGCACACGAAAGAATTAGGCGTATTGTCTGATACTAAAATAGCAAAATACGCCGAGGAAATAAAGAGACTAATTTTAGTGTTATAAAGTTTATTTGTGAACGAGATTTAGCATTTCGCATCGATAATGAGTTGTCGAGTTCATTACAAAATGAAAATTAATTGGGAATACTCCAGTTATTAGCTGAATATGATCAATTTTTGAAGCACCATATTTTAAAAAAATATTCAAATCCTGGAAGCGGACATGTCAACTATCTTTCATCAACCATATGTGAGGAAATTTTACATCCGATGGGTCACAACGTGTATTAAATGAAATAGTTTCAAGGATTAAGAAGTCAAAATATTATTCAGTTCATACCAATCAGTTACCTGTGATATTTCGTTACATAGAAGTTTTCACTCCCGTAGAAAGGTTTACCATATTTTGCCAAATCGCTGTCATAAAGCAGAAGATATATTTAATTATCTAGTGACATTTTTGCAAGAACATGATATCGATTTGAAAAACTGCAGGAGACCGTCCTACGTTAATGCGTCAATTATCAGTGGAAAATACAATGGTGTTCAGGCTAAAATTATAGAACAAAAAAGTACATATCTATACGTGGGTGCTTCGTGCTCGGTGTAGCTGCTCAAATGGATACGGCATGCGCTCCCCTACATATAAACCGCAAACCGGTTGAATCGAAGGGGATGAGTGCTGAGCGGCGAGGACCAACTTATCCACTATGTGGAGCTGCTACACCGAGCACGGAGGACCCACGTATGGATACGTACCTTAATATCTTGGAGTTGTGGATTCCCCGTGTCGCCCACTCTCTAAATTTTGTTACAAAAGTTGTAACTGAGTGTTATCATGCAATAACATAGCAAAGCATTCTTTAATTTCTTAGCTATATATATTTTTCAGTTCCTCTACATATAGATACAACTTAACAGAATGTTTAAAAACTGCGTGTTTAAGCGACAGCAACGCAGACCGTGGCAAAAATATTATTGTTCCTAAAAGATCAAATACTACTAGATGGTCATGGAGGTAATGCCGCAAAAGAACTAGTTAAAGGCCATAATCAGATTAAAGGAGCATTATCCAAAATTTCGGAAGACTATGAGCAACAATTTAAAACTCGTAGCGTTGCAAATGGTTTGTATCTATAATCAAATGTGTCTACTGGAAACAGAGAGGATGTTAGGGAGGACAAACAGCACAAGTCGTATTCTTCAAGATCCAAATATTGACCTTAATTCAGGAGTGGCAGAACTTAGATCACTTAAATAAATTATACAGTCAATACGTGACAATTTCGAAAGATATGCGAACATCAGAGAAGTTTAGAACTTAAACTTGTATCGCTATTATAGATCAATGTATTACCTCTTTAAGCCAGAGGCTTCCTGCATATGAATCCATTCATTCCAATTTTGGGTTTTTACATCATTTTGGAAAATTAGAAAATTTAACTCTCAATGAAATTGAAGCTCACTCACTAAAGCTTACCAACATTTATAGCATTGATTTAGATGAAAACTTATGTGTCCATCTGGTACAGTTTGTAAGATTCTTCAATTCATTTAAAGAGGAAATCGGCTCATCAAATTAATATAAGCCAAGAACTTCAAATGTACCAATTGCTAAAAGAAACGAATATGAATGATGCTACCGAAAGTATACTTTTCCGGAACTGATTGTAGGGAGCAAAGTACTTTTCCTCCCTAGGGAGGAAAAGTAAAAGTGACGTCATGGTATTTCATTCATGAAATATAACTTATTGACGCCCTGTACAATATCTATTTTCTATTACGTAAGTATTTATACATTTCAGCGTTTATTTAAAAACACTCTGTATTTTGCAGAATGGTAAAAAACAGTAAATTGTTATTCTGATTTAACTACTTGTTAGATTTAGTTTTAATAAATTTTGTTGGTTAGTTACATAAATAAATTAAGTAAAAATGAAAAATGACTTGTTATTAATTTGAGGAAGGTGGAAAAACCATATGTATAACATGGGAGTAAAGTGCCTTTTCCTCCCTTGAATGATTACTGCCCTCCGCTACGCGTCGGGCAGTAAACTTCATTCTCGGGAGGAAAAGTAGCACTTGCCTCCCTTGTTATACAAATAGCTATTTTCATCGAGTAGATCATGGGTTCAACACGGGTCTCTGAAACAAGATTTGCCCTTCTTCCTCTTCTTGTGCCACTACTATCGGAGATTGGAAATCATCAAGGCTACCCTGACTTTGTTTACAGCTGACCTAAAAAGTTCATTAGGTGCAGCCAAACCACTCTCAAAATTCCGCATTCATGACATTCTTCTACGGCCTGGATTCCGTTTTCCTTCTATTTTTCCTTGCATTATATTTTGAAGTAATGCGTATTTATGACCTCTCATCAGGTGACCCAAATACTCGAGTTTTCTTCGTTTTCTCGTTAACAAAATTTCTGGGTCTCTTCCTATCCTTCGTATTACTTCAAGATTTGTGATTCTTTCAACCCAACTTATCTTCAGAATTCGACGGTAGCACCACATCTCGAAACTTTCAATATTTTTTATGTTGTTCTGTTTGAGAATCCAGGCCTCTACACCGTATAATAGCGTGTTAAATACGTAGCCTCTTAGCATTCTTAATCGTAGAGGGATGGTTATATCTCTGTTGCAGAAGAATTTTCTCATCTTTATGAAGGTGGCCCTGGCAATTTCGATACGTCTTTTTATTTCATTGTTTTGGTCTCCAGTTTCGTTTATTAAAGTTCCCAAGTATTTGTAACTTGATACTTTTTCAATTTGAATGCCGTTTATACTAATATGTGCTGGTTGTATCATGATTTTACTGAAGACAATATACTTGGTTTTTTTGATATTAATGTTTATGCCATAATTGTTGCAAGCAATATTTATGTTTGTAAGTAATCGTTGTAATTCTTCTACTGTTCTTGCAACTAGTACAGTGTCGTCTGCGTATCGAATATTATTTACAACCTCTCCATTGATTACGATTCCTTCATTTGCTTGCAAAAGGGCTTCTGACAGATGCTTTCACTATATACATTAAATAGCAGTGGTGACAAAATGCATCCCTGTCTTACTCCTCTACGTATTTCTATTGCTTTTGATATCTCATTTTCTATTTTGATACTACTACCCCCCTAAAGATTAGAAAAATAAAATTTGGGGCACCTCGTAATGAAAGGTCAAATGCTATCCCGACTGGGCTAACTATTAATATAAATGTTATAAATTATTATAAATGTTATTGTTATAAATGAAATATAAATATATTTTGATGTTTGCTTTCAAAATTTGACATTTCACTTTTAACTGCAGTGCCTTAAAATTTTTAAAGCACCCAGTGCTTTAAAGTGAAATTTTTAAGGCTCCTATGGAGTGCTAAAAATTGCATTTTTAACACGTTTGTAGAAAAAATACCTTAATCTAAAAATTTACTGAAACATTTTTGTATAATCATACCAAAAAACGTAAAAAATAACGATTATTTTATATGAAACCATTTCTAAAAATCTACTCTTTAGCATGCTAAAATAAAAAAAACGAAATAAATAAAATACATAAAATGTTAAACATAAATTTGGCCGCTTTATCTTCGGGCAGGGCCACCCTAATCTTTATTAAAAGTTATCAGTCACAACTCTCGCAGGAAAACCGAAACGAATGACGTAATCAGTAAAAAGGCACTAAACGAAAATTATTACTTATGAAGTAGGTACATCCTGTTAATTAAGCAACATTAATTCACTAATTATTTGAATTTACAAATTGATGGGAATTTCTCATGGGTGTGGCTAACAAAAGTTTGCGCTTGTTATTGAGAGCGTGAAGTTATACCAGAAGTAGAAGTAGAAGCGATTCTTCAAATGGCAAAGAATCGCTTATACGAACACAAAACGTATTAACTAGGTTTCTCCTTCTAAATTCGTTCCACGTCATTGATCACATGTTTAGTTTTATATTGTCAAAACTGTATTCCTTGCTTTGGCGTTAATTGTAGGTGTTTAGGATGGTACAAGAAAAATAATTTACAATCAAGAAAAAAATTGTTTAAATCAAAGTGTTTATTGCTTTCTGAATGATGATTTGGCTTTTGGCTATATTGCTTTTGGCAGCCTGAGGAGGAGACAAAACTGACAAAACACATTTAACCTTAGGGTTCTTGTAGAAGACGCAAAAATAAAAGTGTAATATTTATATTTTAGTTATTTTGATGTTTTGCACAAGTCCACATAAACTGCCATCAATTCCTTCATATTTTGCCTTTGTTGAATAAAGAAAAGCCATTAGAGAGGGAAATATGTCGGGTAGAATAGCCATCATATATGTTAAACAGCATTTATGGGACCAATCTATCAGCAAAGAAAATAAAAAGAGGATATGAGATAATAATGAAAAGTATCACTATATATGAAGAAAAAACAAAATATCTACTCGGCTCTACAAGAGAAGATAACAGAACGAGAGAAATCAAAATAGAAAACTACACTTTTGAAAGAGTCCAACAATTTAATATTTGGGAGTAATAGTGAATGGCCAAAACAAGAGAAGTGAAGAAGTAACGGAACGAATACTAGCAGGCAACAAAACATACTGGAGATATCATAGGCTTCTGAAGGACAAGAACTTATCCAGAAATACAAAACTGAAAATATACAGAGTTGCAATCAGACCAGTAGTTACGTACGCAGCTGAGACAATGTGCCTCACGGAAAAAGATGAAGAAAAATTGAGAATATTCGAGAGGAAAATCCTCAGGCGCATTTTGGGCCCGATAAGAATGGACAACGGAGAATTGAGAAGAAGAATGAACCATGAACTAAGAGACATAATGAAGGGAGAAGATATAGTTAGATTTATTAAAACACAGAGGCTGAGATGGCTGGGACACATAGAGAGAAGGAAAAACGACCTACTGATTAAGAAGATCACCAGATGGAAACCAGAAACTGAAAGACCAAGGGGAAGACCCAGAGAGAGATGGGAGGACCAGGTCATGAGAGATATAAAAATTCTGGAAGAGAGAAACTGGAGGGAACTATACACATATCGAAATGAGTGGAAGAAAATTGTAACGAAAGCCAAGTCATACAACAAACTTTGACAACATACAAGTGAAATGCGGAGTGATTCACCGCAATAAGCGAATCCGAGAGCTCTAAGTGGGGCGGGCACTCTATACAGCTGTGCGGTATGGTGACTGAAAGAAAGAACACTGGCAACGCTGAGAGCAATGGAAATTTTTTTGGAGAAGAGCAGCACGAAGGTTTAGAAGAGAAAGGATTAGATAAATAACCAACGAACGCATTAGATAAATAATAGGAATCAACGAACAATCACGGATAACGTATCAACAAGACAACTTATCTGGTTCGGATATATACAAAGAATAATGTTGTTCTGAAGCTATTTTCTTGTGGCATTTTTGCAATTGATTGGATCCAATGGAACAGAACAACTTAGAACGGGATCCTATAGCATTCACAAGAAATAATACGAGGGAAATATCAATACCATATATAAAAGGTCTATCCGAGAAACTTAAAACAATAGGAAATAAATTCAACATTTCAACAACATTCAAAACAACAAACACGTTGAGATCTATTCTATCTAAAACTGAACCTGTGAACAGGGAAGAACAAAGAATTGTATTTATAAAATACCTTGTGAATGCGAACAATTTTATTTAGGTGAAACATCAAGACCTTTAAACGTTAGAATAAGTGAACATCAGTCTTATATTAAAAATAGAGAATTTGATAGATCTCAAATATGTCAACATGCATGGGATAATGAACTTAAGAGTTCAGTGGAGAGATTCAAGTATAGTCCTGAAAGAAACAGATAGTAAAAAAAGAGAAAAATCAAAGAAGCGGCTTTAATTATGCTAAATGAAACCAAATGTGTCGCAAATTCATCGGTAGAATGCAGTAGGATGTGGTTACCCATACTAAAAGAGGAAGTCAATAGAAAGAAAATATCACTATTGGTAAGTCAATAACATATCGAGTTATATATTTTATATTTTAGTATTATTTATATATCTATGTATTATTAATATTATTTATAATTTAAAATTACCATGTACATGTTAAGGTCAGAATTTGGTATTAGTTTTGAGAGTAAACTAAAGTAAGACCTAATACATACGATGCCGGGATAGTATCACGAGGTTTTTTTCCTGGTTTCCCTCGTGATTTACTATGAAATCTCTAGCGCGAGAATTCTACTGTCACCATTGCATGTGGTTGTCTTTTTAAAGACAGATCACATGTTATGATTTTTTTGTGACGGATATTCTTGAGTTGGGGTTGATTTCATGTAATCTAATGAACTATCTTTCAGTAAAGTCGTCCAAGGAACGCAACTCATAAATATTGACGATATCATTTTAAAATCTTCTTTATCTACTAACCTGTAAAGTGGAGCTGGAGATATGTAATAGAATGAAAATGATGCGAGTTTGAATATCTCGGTACACACTATCTAGATACAGATAGCTCGAAACATAAATGGAAGATTAGTGAAATAGGAGAGGGGAAGGGGTAAATCTAAACTTTTAAATACGATCCCCGCGATATTTCGCGAAATGAACATCAGATCGAAAAGTTGGAAAAATAACATAATGTATTCAATATTTTTGAAAAATCTATAGACTGACCAAACACGACCTCCCACGGAGGTGGGGTGAGAGTTACTTTAAAATCTTAAATACAAGCCCCCATTTTTTATTGCAGATTTGGATTCCTTACGTAATAATAAGTAACTTTTATTCGAGACATTTTTTCGAATTACGGATAGATGGCGCTATAATCGGAAAAAACGATTTTTGGAAATGGAAAATTAAATTAAAAAATGGAAAGTCACCCACTTGATGGAAAACTTAACTGAACTATTTTTGGTTTTAGGACCGCTTACTCTTCACAACGCAATAGGTCCCCATAACGCTCGAGTAACTCCAAATTTAGCATACTTTCCTCCCCTACTATAAGGTGCATTATTATTATTTTCTAACTAGTTATTGTTCCAGTCAGTTGTTCTTCGATTGTGTCACAAATTAATTATAATGTCGAACCTAACGTACAAAAATTACGCACTAAATTCTAGTCATAGTTTACATATTTACTACCAGGAGAACCAGGTGTTTTTTTTATATAAACAAAATATCTGCAGTCTGGGTAAATCAGTCGACCGATCATTAGGAAATTGTTTATTGATTCGAATTGTAGTGTAGTGAAAGCTTCCTAGATCGAGGTTGTAGTTATTATACAGAAAGTATAAATTTAAAGGTTTTCGCAGAAACACGATCTTTTATTGCGCAGTTGATAGACCTTTTAAAAAGCAAAGAGCGTAGATAAGTTCGATACCTTGACCAATACGCAAATTTCTTTAATAACAACGTTGCTTCAATTCTAATTAATGATTGCTTCAAAATTTGGTCGATCGTTAAAACTTTCTTCAAAATTGCGCAAATATACGCAAAATTACTACCTAAAATTACAAAACAATAATTATAAAAGAAAATTTAGCTTTGAAATACGTTTAATCCATATAGTCCAGTCAATGATAATTTTCCCGCATAATTTGCTAAGCCTGCACTGATTTTCACCAAGACTGTGCTATAGGTTCTACTTATCCTCAACTTCAAAGTTGACCCTGTGCAGTAGGGTGCTACACCTCTTCTTGGCGGTAAAATTGTTTTATTAAAAGTAAATTTTGTCCTATACATTTTTTTCTGAAAGTCGATACTTTTTGACTGATTTCGCAAGTGAAAATATTATTTTTTAAAAATTTATATAAAAAACACTTTTTCAAACGGTTTTTTTTGCAAATTATTCAAAAGGTATTATATCAAAAAAATTCATTTATATAAAAAATGTAGCTTATAAAAAAAAAAGAATGGTCGATTTATGGTGTTCCATATAAGGGGAAAAGTAGCTTGGCAGTTGGTTCTTCTTCGTCAAACGCCAAAATTGAAGGTTTCCTTTTTTTTGGAGTGCTTGAAATATATTTATTTTTATTTTTTATAAAAGTTTCTAGTACCAATCCTAAGGGACTCATGACAAAAATAAGGTTGGTCCGTATTTTTTTAAGCGACAACAAAAAACAGCACTTGTTTTGCAAGACACAGATCTGGTTTGTTGTTGTTTTTATCTATTCTTTTTGATGCTTGTGCCTCTACGAACGACCCCGTCCATAAGGCTAAGGTTACGGCTCCACGGGCGGGAAATTGACGCTAGCAGTAGCAGTAAAATGAACTTAAGGTTCCGCGGAACGGAGTGGGAATAGCCGAACTGAACCGACTACGCACAAGTCCTGTAATCGGTACAGTTCGGCTATCCCTATTCCGTTCCGCGGAACCTTAAATTCATTTTACTGCTACTGCTAGCGTCAATTTCCCGCCCGTGGAGCCGTAGCCTAAGGCCATACACGCGATAATTTACGGCGCCGTAAGCGAAAGGCCACACGGGCCATAATTTACGGCGCCGTAAGAGCAGTAAACCTGACGAGGCATTGGTTGGCTAACTATTTCATCTACAATTGGTATATCTACAATCATAATAGAAATTAATAGCTTCCCACTTGAAATTACAAATCCCCAAAATCTGGAGAAAAGCTAGAGTGGTAGCCCTCTTAAAACCAGGGAAGGATCCGGCGGATACAAAGAGTTTTAGACCTGTATCTCTCTTGTGCCACCTTTTCAAGGCCTTTGAAAGAATGATACTGAACCGGATCGTAGAATATGTGGAGACTAAAATTATTCCAGAACAAGCAGGATTCAGGCCCGGAAAGTGCTGCTGCAGTCAAATTCTTAATCTCACCCAACATTTTGAAGATGGTTTTGAACGGAAGGAAATAACAGGAGTAGCGTTCATAGACCTAACTGCCGCCTATGATACAGTTAACCATCAACGGCTACTCGAAAAACTCTACGAAACTACAAAGGATTTCCGACTAACAAGGTTAGTGAAATGTCTCCTCCAGAATAGACGCTTCTACGTAACGCTCCAGTCCAAGAACAGTCGGTGGAGGGACCAAAAAAATGGGCTACCACAGGGAAGTGTCCTCGCGCCGATTCTATACAACATATACACCAACGACCAACCCATACACCAACAAACAAGGCAATTTATTTACGCTGATGATACAGCAGTGGCAGCTCAGGGAAGAACTTTCAATGAAGTCGAAGTGAAACTGACAGATGTCCTGGGAGACTTAGCTCTATACTATGATAAAAACCATCTGAAACCCAATCCCACAAAAACCCAGGTATGTGCTTTCCACCTGAGAACCAAGCATGCGCGAAGGTCGCTGGAGGTGGAATGGCGTGGTCAGATGCTGGAACACAACAAGACGCCAAAATACCTTGGCGTCCGTCTGGATAGAGCTCTGTCTTACCGATACCACTGTCAAGATATCAAGAAGAAAATAAGTGCCAGAAATAATATCATCCGCAAGCTAACTAATACAAAATGGGGAGCACAGCCACATACTCTCCGCACTTCTGCCTTGGCATTATGTTTTTCGGCTACGGAGTTTGGAGCACCAGTATGGGCAAACTCTGCTCACGCAAAGAACGTCGACGTGGCTCTAAATAAAACGGTCCGTATAATATCGGGTTGCCTGAAACCGACACCTATCGAAGAGGTATACCCCCTTGCTGGAATTGCTCCACCACCTATCAGGAGGAAGGTCACGTCAGAGGTAGAACGGAAAAAGCAGGAGACGGACCGAAGACACCCCTTATATGACCACCAAACTCAGCCAAGCAGACTAAGATCTCGGAAAAGCTTCCTGAAAACATCAAGATCCATCCCCGAAGCGCCAGAGACGCGCCGAATACACCTATGGCAAGCGTCAGCTACCGCGACACATTTTCCTCTCAGAGGAAATGGCTGCTGGACACAATTTACCGTATCCGACTTGGAAAGCGCTAAACAGACTAAGAACCGGCGTTTCACGTTGTGCTAGTAACCTGAAAAAATGGGGATACCAGGAGGACGATACCTGCGACTGTGGCGCGGTTCAGACCAGCCGGCATCTGCTATCATGCACAGAGATGAGAGAGACCTGCACAGAACAAGACTTAATTATAGCAAATGACAGGGCCATCTATGTGGCCAACCATTGGAAATACAGAATTTAAAGTTGTTGGTGTTCCGGACACGGAAAGTAAGTAAGTACTTGAAATTCACTTTATTTAGGTATCAACCTCCAAGCTTGAAGTCGTCCAGAACACTGCCCTTCGCGTCATCACCGGTGCTCCAAAATCAACACCGATTACATCAATGGAAGCCCAGACCGGTATTGAACCAATACAATGCCGCAGAGAGCAACACGCGTTAACCTTCTGGGAAAGGCAAAGACGAATACTTCCACAAAAATGGGACGAATATAGACAAGCAGCCTCACGTCTTAAAACACAAACCACTCCGCTTACAGTAGCAAATCAAATCATGGAAAAATACCACATTGACCTGTCGAAAGCCGCCCCCTTCCCAGCGCAAACTACACTCGCCCGCTGTCTACCAAACACAGAATTGCGTCTTGAAAACCATAACGACCCGAAGCACTTATCGTCAGACATTGTCCTAAAGCGTCGTTTAAACACAACGACAAGTCACAGCAACTAGTTGTGATGACAAGTTGAAACGCTGTTTAGACGCTGCGATTCAATGCGATACCACCTTCAACCCAACTCCAACTTTGATAAGTTGTGCGATGCACCGTTTACACACAATGATAAGTTGCAACAACTCGATTGACCTTGATAAGTTGTTTGATTTATCGCTGTGTTTAAACGACCCTTAAGGAAAGCCGCCCTAGAGACGATACACACCAATTACCCAGCGCATGAGTGGCTCCACATCTACTGCGATGGCTCCTCGATGCCGGACTCGGGAAGAACAGGAGCAGGATATGTCTCAACGTTCTCCAAAGGCTCCATAGCTGTGGGTGCCCCTCTCACCAACTATGATGGCGAAATTGCTGCTATACACGAAGCCGCTAAAAGTCTCGAGAATCTACAACACCCCCAAAAAGTTGCCTTCTTCATCGACTGCCAAGCCGCAATCCTCGCCCTGTCGACAAATCGATATACCGACTGTGCCCAAACAATATCTTGCCGCGTCCAACTATCGAAATTGCTGGAAAAGGGGTGGCTGATTACTTTACAATGGATCCCTAGTCATGTCGGTGTTGAAGGGAATGAAGCGGCGGATGAACTTGCAAAAGAAGGCACTACTCTTCCACAGCCCCCTAGCTTCCAATCGTACACATCAGCAAAGTCCACCATTAAAAGAGGAATCAAAGCGAAGATAAAAGACCAGCAAATACAAGCCGGTGCTGGAAAATCTTGGGCCTACCTAATAGAGTCACCAATCCCTCACAACTTGCCGAGACCCATCAGTGTAGCCGCGTTCAGAACAACTACGGGGCATGACTACCTGGCCTCCCATCTACATCCCATCGGCGTCCGTGAAAATGACAACTGTCCACTATGTAATTAGCCCCAGATGGATGCTGTTCACCTCCCAGAGTGCCCAGCCCTGAGTGATAACAGACCCACCCGAGGAGGATGAAGATCGCCTACGAGAAACAGCTCGTCTATACTGGTCAGCGCGCCGCCAAATGGCTAACATGCCAAGGGTGGGCGTTGGCTAGTAAGTAAGTAAGTAAGTAAGTACTTTATTTAGGTATAATTGATACGATCCATGTGATTTGACCGGTTTGGAATGCTTAGTTTAGAAAAAATAGTTGATTAAATCGAAAATGACATTTTTAAAATCTAAAAGTATTCATAATATGAAAAAATGTTTCAAATAATAATTGTAGAATTTATTTTACTGAAAATTTTGATTTTATTTTTCTTTTTGCATCATGAACACTTTTAGGTTTATTTAAGAAAAATGCACTTTTTTAAGATTATAATAATGTCATTTTCGATTTAATCAACCATACCTAATAAAGTTGATTTCAAGTGGGAAGCTATTCATTTCTATTAGGATTTTAACGACGAGGGTTTAATTTTTACATTTCAAACAGAAAAAAGTAGAGAGCGACTTTATTTTCGTCATAAGTCAGTCAGTTCTTAGGCAAAAAACTTTTGTCACAGCTTATTTTAAAGGTATTTTAATGGAATTTAAAAGACATCTCTTAAGTTTCCCCAAAAAATTGCACCATATTCGAGTTATTTGAGATTAAAGGTTCTCCATTTCGATGTTCTTCGAAATAACCATCCTTTAAAGAGCAATAACTCAGTCGATATTGGGTTTACATAGGTCTTTTAAACGCGAAGCTCTTTGTTTTTTTATTGGCTACAATTTTTTAATGATTTTTTCTATAAAATTAAATTGTTTTAAGTTATTCATGAAAAACGGTTATAAAACGTGAGTTTTTCAATGAAAAATATATAGTTTCAATCGCAAAGAATTTGAAGTGTCAATTTTGAAAAAAAAAACTTTATAGAACAAAATTTACTCAGAATTGGTCACTCTATCGATTTCCATAGTTATTTTGATTAGAAAATTTTCATCCCCTAGATGGGGTTGTTTTCACCCCCAGGGCAAAAGCGCAGTTCTGCATAGGGTAGATTTTGAAGAAGAGTGTCAACAGAGCTTAAACCCAAATTTTCATTAAAATCGATGTTGATTCTCAAAATTCCACGGTTTTTCAGTTTTTTACCGCTGTTGAGTGGTGTAATTGTCAACATATTACTAATAGTGATGAGCAAAACAAGAACAAGACCAAGACCAGGCTAGTCTTGGTCTTGTTCTTGCGGCTGCCAAAAGGCAGTCTTGGTCTTGGTCTTGCACTAGCCGGTCTTGTTCTTGTTCTTGGTCTTGCTGCAAGAGTCTTGCTGGTCTTGCTTTTTTGATCTACCAAACAATTTCGAATAAAATGTACATTGAAATAAATAAAGATGTGAAGAATGAAACTATATTTTTTGCTTTAAAATTTTAAAAGAATGTAGAATGTAATTTCAAACGGATACCAATTTTAACATACATTCACCTAATTATTTCATTAAAAAGTATGTTTCAAATATAAAGATTTCTTTTCAAATTTCAATTTTAAGTTGAATTGAGGCACAACCTGCTTTTTATACATTCAATAGCATATGATATACAGCGTGTCTACTTAAGTTGGAAACATATGGGAAACTTTTTTGTTATGCATTTTACGAAAAAAAGTTATTCTTTATAAAAAGTTCTGCATGCTCTAAAACCTAAGATTCAATCATCAGATATCAAATTTTGTCAATATTATACGAGGTATGTCAAAATATATGAACTTCGTTCAAGAGTAAAGTACCTTTATTTCTCTCAATATCGAAAATTCTTATTATGAACAGTTGTTTGGAAATATAAACTAAGATCAAATATGCAATTACATCCTTCTAATTGGAAAAAGATATTTTCCAAATTTTTCTCAAATTTATTGATACTAACTTCGTTTTTATTTATTACACATACGATAACTCTTTTATTATTACTTTTACGAAAAAAGGTATTCTTTATAAAAAGCTCTGTATGTCCTAAGGCCGAAGATGCAACCATCAGATATAACATTTTATTAATTTTATACGAGGCATGTCAAAAAATATGAATTTCACTCAAGAGTAAAGTACCTTTATTTTTCACAATATTGGAAACGGTTATTAAAAAAGTTGTTTAGAATTAAAAACTATTGTAACAAAATAATTATTGACCTACCCTCGTATACCAGCTCCCGTCTCCGCACAAACAGAACACTATCGATGTTTCGAGATACGCCGATGCAGCGCCGATGACGTCCAAGCGGTCGAGTCACATGGACATAGCTGGAGATATATAGATATTTCTGGAACATCTGTATCGCATATATAAATAGGACATATTTGTAAATAGAGTTAGTCTTAAGCTAAAGTTTGTAAAGTAAACTTGTATAAATAAAAAATAAAGTCGTATATAAATTACGAACCGCTAGTTTTATTGTAATTAGAAGTAATTACACTAATCACGCTACAGTTGGTGTCGGTGTTCGGTTAACTTAGTGCGATATAAATAAGTGAATTACAGAGAGACTTTAAAAGACTTTTGAACTTTATTCGTCGGGAATAACCGGAGTGCGTTAATTGTTCGGTATTCGGAAAGACTTTAAAATACTTTTGGACTTTATTCGTCGGGAATAGTTAAAGTGCGTTGATTGTTCGGTATTCGGAAAGACTGTTAAAAGACATTTTGGAAAGTACGTGTGTGCCGACCAAAGATGTTGCTACAAGAACTTACAGTAAAACAGCTCCGTGAACAGCTCGAGGAACGGGATCTGGACAGCAGTGGGCTCAAGATAGTCCTACAAGCACGACTCGAGGATGTCCTCACGAAGAACGGAGAAGACCCAAAGACGTTCCACTTCCAGTCAGCAGAACAAGTAATCTTATCGAAATTAAAAACTGTTTCTGAAACGATCGATGAAACTTCTAGAAGAAGCGACGAGAAACTTGAAGAAGTTAGTAGAAGAAGCGACGAGAAACTTGAAGAAGTTAGTAGACAGAACAACGAGAAATTTGAAAGTGTTTCTCAAAAGATCGATGAAACTTCTAGAAGAAGCGACGAGAAACTTGAAGAAGTTAGTAGACAGAACAACGAGAAATTTGAAAGTGTTTCTCAAAAGATCGATGAAACTTCTAGAAAAAGCGACGAGAAATTTGAAAGTGTTTCTCAAGTAATTAAAGACGTTTGTAGACAGAATGACGAGAAATTTTAAGAAGTTTCTAGAACATTCGATAAGATGCAGAAAAGTGTAGAGACCGTAGAAGAAAAAATCAAACAACTAGAGAGCATGATAACCGATACAAAAGTACAACCATCAGTTAATGCAGCAGCGTTAGATCCGGTAGTGAAAGATGAACTACCGAGAGACGAAACGTCGCATAATATGAGATTCAAATTACCACCATTCGATGGAAAGTCCTCTTGGTCCATATATCTTAGACAATTTGAAGCTATTGCGACCGCCAATCATTGGACCGAACAGGAAAAGGCTGTTTCCTTGACTGCTGCTTTGCGAGGTGATGCTGCAGATATATTAAGATCAATTCCTAAGGGTCAAGAAAATTGTTACCAGACCTTGTTCACTCGTCTAGAAAAACGCTATGGAGATGCCCATCTACAACAAGTATACAAAGCACAACTGCGAAGTAGAAGTCAACGAGCAAGTGAGAATCTGCAAGAATTTGAAGCAGATGTGGCTCGTGTGGTGCGGTTGGCTTATCCAGAGGTGCCAGACAGCGTTTTAGAAGAAATTGCAGTAGATACCTTCGTCAATGGGCTGAAAGATAATGAACTACAGAAAGCTTTACGACTAGCAAGACCGAAAGTTTTAGATGAAGCACTTGCTATTGCATTGGAACACGAAACGGCTAGTCAAACTTCACGAGGCCATAGAGTAAGAACCATTGAAGAAAGTGACGAACACAACGATGAACGTCTGGAGGAAATGATACGGAGAGTATTAAGTAATCAGATGCCAAAGAGACGCGAGCCTAGATGTTGGAATTGTGGAGACGTAGGCCACATTCGTCGTAATTGTAAGAAGATCGTACAGCCGTCGGAAAACTAGAGCGGGTCGACACCAAGGGGCAACTGCCGACCTCGAGAACTAGAGCCCCCATAGTAACTGTCAACCTTACGTCCTCCGGTGGAATCCACAACTTATACATCGAAGGTCGTATCAGTAATAGATGTAGATCATTTTTGGTGGATACAGGTGCAACGAGAACTATCGCACGTCCAGATGTAGTACGAGACCATAATAAATTATCACCTGCAACAGTAAAGCTTAGAACAGCGACTGGTGAGCTAATTAATACATATGGCGAGGCTAATATGTCAGTATCCATTGGCCAGACCACAGTTGAACATCAAGTATTAATTGCCGAGATCTCCGACGAATTCATATTGGGGATGGACGTACTAAGGAAAGTGGGGGCAATATTGGATGTTCAAAATGGAGTTCTCAAGATCAATGGTGAAGAGTTGCCCTTTCACGACGACAAAGAAGATGTCATCCGCTTACTTACTACATGCGACGTAACCATACCCGGTAATAGTGAGAAAATTCTGATGACCATGCTTGATGGACACTGCCGAGAGGGAAGTTTAAGGATGGTCGAAGATGTGGATAATGTCGAGTTCCTAACGGCGAAAACTTTGGTAAAAGTTCGAGATGTGATCCCTGTAAGAGTTATGAATTTAAGGGAAACTGCTATCAAGTTAAGTAGAGGAGCTTTGATCGGGCAGTGTGTTCCCGTGGCTTCAATTTGCTCTGTGAATACCAATGAGAAATCATCGAAGGCGAAGTATCCAAAGGAGCTTGTTGAGATGATCATTGAAAGATGCCAAGATCTTGATCATGAACGAACGGAAAAAGTGACATCTATGCTGATAAAGTATCAAGATGTTTTTGCTATTGACACGAAGGATAAGGGAAAAACAAGCATAGTAACGCATAAAATAAATACCGGAGACGCTCAGCCAATCAGACAACGGCCTAGACGACTTCCATTTGCGAAAAGAGATGAAGCCGAAGAGATTATCAAGGATATGGACAAACAAGGGATAATTGAACCATCGAACAGTCCATGGACATCACCAGTAGTTCTGGTAAAGAAGAAAGATGGTTCAACGCGTTTTTGTATCGACTACCGCCAGCTCAATGCGGTAACAAAAAAAGATAGTTATCCTTTGCCCAGAATAGACGATACATTGGATACTCTCTCCGGTTCTCGTTGGTTTTCCACACTCGATTTAAAAAGTGGATATTGGCAAGTAGACATGGAGCCAGCCGATCGGGAGAAAACCGCATTTTCGATAGGATCAGGGCTTTGGCAGTTTACGGCTATGCCGTTTGGTTTATGTAATGCCCCTGCCACATTTGAAAGATTAATGGAGGCAGTTTTAAGAGGTCTAACATGGAAAACATGCCTGGTTTACTTGGATGATGTAATTGTGGTTGGAAGGTCCTTTGATGAACATGCCAAGAATCTAATAGACGTCTTTCAACGATTGAGGGCAGCGAACTTGAAGTTAAATCCGAAGAAATGTCACATGTTTCGACGAGAAGTTAAGTACTTAGGACATATTGTATCGAGTAATGGTGTAACAGCTGATCCTGAAAAGATTGATGCAATTAAAGATTGGCCAGTACCAAAAGATAAACATGAAATTAGAAGTTTCCTTGGCCTATGTACATATTACCGACGATTTGTCAAAGGATTTGCCAATATCTCCAAGCCCCTAACAAAGTTGACGGAGGAGGGCAAAGAATATACATGGAGTGAGGAGTGTCAAAAAGCTTTCGAACAACTACAAAGGGCTCTGATCAGTGCACCGATATTAAGCTACCCGGGACAGGCAGGAAAATTTGTTTTGGATACCGATGCTAGCAACAGTGCCATAGGAGCTGTTCTCTCACAAATCCAGGATGGACAGGAAAAAGTCATCGCTTATTTCAGCAAAGTCCTGTCGAAACCAGAAAGAAACTATTGCGTTACCAGAAGAGAACTGCTGGGTGTAGTGAAGGCTTGCGAACATTTCCATAAATACTTGTACGGCAGAAAGTTCCTTCTTCGAACAGATCACGCTGCTCTAAAATGGCTCATACAATTCCGTAATCCAGAGGGCCAGATGGCAAGATGGTTAGAACGACTTCAAGAATATGATTATGAGATAGAACACAGGGCCGGAAGAGTTCATTCAAATGCTGATGCCCTTTCGAGACGACCATGCAGTGCAAATTGTAATCACTGTGCCAAATTAGAGGAACGATTTTGCCCCGTGAGACGAACCACCGTCGTTAATGAGCAATGGCAGCCACAACAGTTACAAGAAGCCCAAGAAGACGATCCATGTATAAAAAGAGTATTGGATTGGATGCGTCGAGGTGAGAGACCTAGTTGGCAAAACATTAGTGCATGTAGTCCGGAAGTCAAGGCCTGCTGGAGCCAATGGAATTGCCTGATACTAAAAGATGATCTTCTGTACAGAACCTTTGAGAACGATGATGGTACAGAATCTAAGCTTCAGTTGATTGTACCTAAAAGTAAAGTGTCAGAAGTATTGCGTCAGTTGCATGACGGTACATCAGGTGGACACTTTGGTATTACGAAGACTCTGCAAAAGGTTCGAGAACGGTTCTATTGGGTGAACTGTAAAGATGATGTAAGAAGATGGTGCCGGAAATGTGAACTGTGTGCATCCGGTAATGGTCCAGTTGGTAAAAAGAGAGCACCCATGAGACAGTACAATGTTGGAAGTCCTATGGAAAGAGTAGCAATCGACATTGCAGGTCCATTTCCAGAAACCGATGCTGGAAATAAATACATTCTGGTAGCCATGGACTATTTTACGAAATGGACCGAGGCCTATGCATTACCGAATCAAGAAGCTGCTACCGTTGCAGAGGTACTTGTTAAAGAATTCTTCAGCCGATTTGGTGTTCCCTTGGAGATCCACTCCGATCAAGGGCGAAACTTTGAGTCAGCTCTTTTCCAAAACGTTTGTAAATTGATTGGTGCCAATAAGACCAGAACAACACCCCTGCATCCTCAATCAGATGGAATGGTCGAGAGGATGAACCGAACGATGGGTAAACACTTGTCCAAAGTTGTATCTGAACATCAGCGAGATTGGGACCAACACATTCATTTATTCCTGATGGCCTACCGCTCGGCCGTGAATGAAACTACAGGTCAAACACCAACCTGCCTGATGTTGGGTCGTGAAGTTCGTTTGCCCTGCGACCTAGAGTTTGGCTGCAGACCTTCCGAGGAATATGTTGCAGGCGAAGAATACGTAGACCGCCTGAAGTTACGAATGAACAACATTCATGAACTTGCCCGACAACACATCCAGATAGCCAGTGACAGAATGAAAGATCAATATGATTCTCGCTGCAAGAATGAAAGCTTCGAAGTAGGTGATCTTGTCTGGCTTTATAATCCACAACGTCGTCGAGGCCTGTGTCCTAAACTGCAAAGACAATGGGAAGGTCCGTATGAAGTTAAGAAGAAAATAAATGACGTAATATACAGAATTAAGAAGTTACCAAACGGTAAACCAAAAGTTATTCACATAAATCGTCTTGCACCATATGCTGGCTCAAATGAAACAGAGGAAGCCCGAGTCCTCCAACAGGAGATGAAAGATGCACCACAGCCAAGTTTTAAGGAATTTATGTCAAATTACGCAGAAAGAAAGAGTGCTAGATTCGGCGTGACCACAGAAGTTCAGCAAGATCTGTTTGGTGTTCCAGAAAACGTCTCTCTAGCCCACTGTGTTGCACAAGACCTCGAGATGACTAAAGGAATCTCGTCCGTATTCAATAGAAAGTTCGGCCGCCTGGACGAGTTAAGGAATCAACAACCTAAAATTGGAAGAGTATTGCGATTGGAAGATGGTCCTCGATCTTTGCTGTATATAGTGACCAGGAAGTCTTATACGGACACGCCAAGCTACGAGAACATATGGCGTGCTCTAACTAATTTGAAGAAAATGGTCTGTAATTATGACATCAAAGATTTGGCTTTACCAAAAATTGGCCATGCAGTAGAAAATCTGGATTGGAAGATTGTGAGAAGCATGCTGGAAGTGATCTTCAGAGAAACTGGCGTACGGATTACTGTGTGTTGCATGAACCCGAAGATGTCATACCCTTCAAAGACAGTAGACTGTTACTTCTTTTCTAGGGGTGTATGCAGAGCTGGAGAATCCTGTAGATTCCGCCATCCTGGGCCATCTAGGGTTGCTGATCGGGACGCTCAGATCTTAAGAGGGGAGCAGTGTAACAAAATAATTATTGACCTACCCTCGTATACCAGCTCCCGTCTCCGCACAAACAGAACACTATCGATGTTTCGAGATACGCCGATGCAGCGCCGATGACGTCCAAGCGGTCGAGTCACATGGACATAGCTGGAGATATATAGATATTTCTGGAACATCTGTATCGCATATATAAATAGGACATATTTGTAAATAGAGTTAGTCTTAAGCTAAAGTTTGTAAAGTAAACTTGTATAAATAAAAAATAAAGTCGTATATAAATTACGAACCGCTAGTTTTATTGTAATTAGAAGTAATTACACTAATCACGCTACACTATGTTTCAATATGAAATAACATCCTTCTAATTGAAATATTGTGAAATATAAAGGTACTATAATCTTGAGCGAATTTCATGTTTTTTGACACACCTCGTATAAAATTAATAAAAGTTGATATCTCATGGTTGTGTCTTAGATTTTAGACCATGCAACGCTTTTTATGAAGAATAACTTTTTTTCATAAATGAATAATAAACGAGTTATCATATTTGTAATAATTAAAAACGATGTTGGGTATCCCTAAATTTGAGAATTTTTTTTCCAATTAGAAGCATGTAATTGCATATTTAATCTTAGTTTTTAATTCCAAACAACTTTTTATCATAAGAATTTTCGATATTGAGAGAAATAAAGGTACTTTATCCTTGACCGAAATTCATATTTTTTGACATACCTCGTATAATATTGAGAAAATTTGATATCTGATGATTGAATCTTAGGTTTTGGGGCATGCAGAACTTTTTATAAAGAATAACTTTTTTTCGTAAAATTAATAATAAAAAAGTTTCCCATATGTTTCCAACTTAAGTAGACACGCTGTATATAAAAAAAGAACTTGTGTGTGTACTTTGTACGCACGTAAGAAGTTATACTTCTATTATATAATTTCAACGAAATAAATATACTTAACTGTTTATATTTGCATTTTATTTAAATATTAAACTAACTTTCTTACCTACCACTTTCAAAAATTTTTTATTGAAACTACCAAAAATTAAAAAAAAAAAAAACGTGAATCGTCCGGGATTTGAACCCGCGGCCTCTCGATCTCTAGTCCAATGCTCTACCTCTTATCTGTTTCCTCTCCAGAGTTCGGAGCCGTTTTTTAATTCTGAACAATTCATTGCAACTAAGTACATACTGTCTGTGTGCGCATGCGCGCAGAATTATGAAATTTTACTCTCAATCACGCCTAAAGAAGTATAACTTCAAAAAAAAATGAAAAAAAAAGAAGAAAAAAGAAAAAGTTATTAGTTACATTTTATTTTATTTGGAGGAAATACGCGCTTTATTTAATTGTAATATGTACTTATATACAAGGCAAAAGCAAAACGGCAGTGTCTTTTATGTGGAGAAAAAATTTAAAAAACCTTTAATTTTAACCAGATGTAAAATTCCTATTGAAATGATGTATCAAACATGAACACTGATTTCTCATTAAAAAAAATTTATTTTCGGTTCATATGAACGTTTAACCTGTAAAGTTTGTACACATACTTAGTAAACATTCTGCATATACTGTGTGATTGTGGCTGTATAGTGTGACAAAGCTCGATATCTCGGAAACTGTTCATAATAGAGAATAACTGAAAATAGAAAAATTAAAGAAAATCATTTTCCGAAGAATCCAGAATCACTCAAAAAAATTTCATTATTTTTAGCTTTTAAGTTCCAATTAGAAACAAATATGGCGGAAAATCTATTATACTGGAAACTGTTGAACTGTCATTGGAATAATTTTACTTCTGTTTTTACATATACATTTTTTAAATGTCATTTTTGGGTACTACAGAAACGACGTTATCAGTATCCTTTTCATAAAATGTGTTCTTATACGACAGTCTAACACGGAGCATTTTTTTTAAATTCGATTGTGCTCCCCTTTTTTTGACGTTCGATTGCTTTTTTTGTTATTTGAGTGGCCTGCTTACGTTAAATACCCTGTACTTACTGTTGTAAAATTATAAGATAACGCTAGAAAAGTTAGAAGAGGAATGTTAAATCCAATTCCCCTTAGGGCCAATTTCTCATATCGAGTTCAACTCCAGTTTAACCTGAACTTCTAGTAAACGTCAGTTTAAAGTCAAAATCGTCTTTCTCAATTCCCGTTCAACCGATTGCAGTTTAAACTTGA
This sequence comes from Diabrotica virgifera virgifera, assembly GCF_917563875.1. Taxonomy (NCBI): domain Eukaryota; kingdom Metazoa; phylum Arthropoda; class Insecta; order Coleoptera; family Chrysomelidae; genus Diabrotica; species Diabrotica virgifera. The sequence continues at coordinate 22,308,493 of NC_065447.1, read as the reverse complement.
ACGATGCTTGAACGGTGGAATTCTGCCGTTCAAAGATTTCAGAACTCAGTTCAGATGATTCCATGGACTACGCATGCGTTGTATTAACACGAAACGCTGTCATATAATAAATATATCCTATTTTATTATATTAAGCCTAACGATAAAGGATAACATTATTTGTGTTTTTATAATATTTATTTATAATTATTAAAATGACTATTTGACTATACATACTTAAATTTAACTTTATTCAAAAACAGCATAAAAAAGGTAGTTCAAAATGGCGACAGTTTTTACCTTTTGCCATCTATTGGCATCTCTCGAAAGCTGTAGAACGAGCACTGACATGAACGCGCAATGAGAAATGCATTCCAAACAGAACCGGAGATCACCCGTGAACCCGGTTCAACTGAACCATAGATTAACGCAGGTATGAGAAATCGACCCTTAGGGTCGATTTCTCATACCTGCGTTAATCTATGGTTCAGTTGAACCAGGTTCACCCGTGATCTGTGGTTTTGTTTGAAATGCATTTCTCATTGTGGGTTCATGTCAGCGCTCGTTCTACAGCTTTCGAGAAATGCCAATAGATGGCAAAAGGTAAAAAACTGTCGCCATTTTGAACTACAATTTTTATGCTGTTTTTGAATAAAGTTAAATTTAAGTATTTATAGTCAAATAGTCATTTTAATAATTATAAATAAATATTATAAAAACAAAAATAATGTTATCATTTATCGTTGGGCTTAATATAATAAAATAGGATACATTTATTATATGACAGCGTTTCGTGTTAATACAACGCATGCGTAGTCCATGGAATCATCTGAACTGAGTTCTGAAATCTTTGAACGGCCGAATTCCACCGTTCAAGCATCGTTCAAGTTTAAACTGCAATCGGTTGAACGTGAATTAAGAAAGACGATTTTGACTTTAAACTGACGTTTACTAGAAGTTCAGGTTAAACTGGAGTTGAACTCGATATGAGAAATTGGCCCTTAATCTGTTTTACTACCGATCAAAGTATATATAAAAATTGTTGATTTTTAGCTTAAAATACCATGTATTTTAAAAATTCGATAGTGTTTAAGGTTTATTACAATGTCAGTGTATATTTTATTGAACTAAAAAAATAGAGTAAAATAATAAAAAACCATTTTCGCAAAAAAGTGCAAGAGTCTTGCAGGTTGGTCTTGGTCATGCGTAGTCTTGCAGGTTCGGTCTTGGTCTTGCTGCAAGACCAAGACCAAGACCGCAAGACCAAGAAGTACTAATTTTAATACTACTTAGGCAGGCCGCACATCAAAGAAACATGAAACGTAAATTACGTTTCATGGAAATAAAACACTGCTAAACAAATATACGTCCGGCCATTTATGAAACTCTCCGAAAATAAAAATGTGTCATGAGCATGAATCACACTCGTTTCATTGGTAGGCGGACTTTGAGATTTGGGACATCTTGGATTTTAAAGCACCCTATGTAACGCACAGCCGGCACAGCTGAATGTGGCTGGATTTTTATGTTTGTGCATCACAGTGTTGCCATGCTGTTTTCTATATATTTCTTTCATAATTTCAATCAATGTTAAATGTACCTACAAGAATAATAGAATAATAACATTTACTTCTCCGTCATTATACTAGCTAGAATGACAAATGAGGTGTCAAATTAAAGCTTATAATCCAAGGATAGTACTAAAGGTAAGAAATTAGACCTAGGTTGTCTGTCCGTCTGTCTGTCTGACCGCGAATATAACTCCTCCGTCACTATACCAGGTAGAATGACAAATGAGGTGTCAAATGAAAGCTTATATTCCAAGGCTGGTACTGAAGGTGAGAAATTTGACATAGGTTGTCTGTCCGCCTCTCCGTCCGACCGCGAATATAACTCTTTCGTCACTATACCAGGTAGAATGACAAATGAGGTGTCAAATGAAAGCTTATAATACAAGGATGGTACTAAAGGTGAGAAATTTGACATAGGCTGTCTGTCCGCCTGTCCGTCCAACCACGAATATATCTCATCCGTCACTATAGCAGGTAGAATGACAAATGAGGTGTCAAATAAAAGCTTATAATAGTGAGAAATTTGACATAGGCTGTCTGTCCGTCCGACTGCGAGTATAACTCATCCGTCACTGTACCAGGTAGAATGGCAAATGAGGTGTCAACTGAAAGTTTATAATGTAAAGGTGAGAAATTAGACCTAGGTTGTCTGTCCGTCTGTCTGTCTGTCCGCGAATATAACTCCTCCGTCACTATACCAGGTCGGACGGACAGGCGGACAGACAGCCTATGTCAAACTTCTCATCTTTAGTACCATCCTTGGATTATAAGCTTTCATTTGACACCTCATTTGTCATTCTACCTGGTACAGCGACGAAGGAAACATATACGCGGTCGGACAGACAGACGGACAGACAGCCTAGGTTAAATTTCTCACCTTTAGTACCATCCTTGGATAAGCTTTCATTTGACACCTCATTTGTCATTCTACCTGGTATAATGACGGAGGAGTTGAGTTTGCAAACAGACAGACAAGACGGACGGACGGACAGACGGACGTGGACAATTCAATGTTTTCACATTTTTTCAAAATTGGTGAAAACAACAACATAATAAACTTTACTTAATTGGTGTTTCAAAACTACTTACTTTTAACACATTAGGTACAAATATTACAAGGTTTCTAGCAAGTTAAACGTCACAATGATTTAAAATAATCAAGTTAAAACCTATATATACATAACATATTAGAACATACCTAAAATACACAAAAATGATACATTTCGCACACAAATATAATATCACAAAAAATTGTAACGTGATAGTATGAAAAAATAGAGGATACGGCAACGGTGTTACATGTGACGGTCGGACCGGGCCGGATTCAATACCAATATCTACACAGACATATTAGGGTGCTTTAATATCCAAGATGTCCGAGATTTGTTTAGCAGTGTTTTATTTTCATGAAACATGTTTCACGTGTCATGTTTCATGTTTCTTTGGTGTGCGGCTTGCCTAACAGTTTACATACTTACGAAATGTACTGCAGTTTAGATAGTAGGTACTAAGATGATTATTACCTGAAACAAAATAGAACTTTAGAATAAATAATTACACTTTAATAAAAAAGATTTTTTTTATAATAAAACGTTTTTATTTTTTATAGGAGAGGATATAAAATAATTTGACGATATAAAATGCTTAAAATTCCAAAAATTAAACTATAATAAAAAAGTACTTTTTATAATAATACGGTTTTGTTATACAGTACACAACATGTTTTGAAAGAATAAAATATGAATTTTTAGTAGGTGTATTAACTCTTAAAATTATAATTCCAAAAATTACACTAGTATAAAAAGTACTTTTTATAATACCACGGTTGTTTAAAATGGTATATACAGAGTGGGCCAAAGAAACGAGTCCACCTCGATATTTGGCAGTATTTATTAGATTTTAAGGAAATAAAAAAACTGGTCAATTTTTTATCTAAGGGGGACACATTTTTATGGTACATACATCTGTCATTTGTCACTCTCCCTTCCACTTCCACCACTCCTTATTTTTAAATAGGGAATAGGGGTCGTGTGCTAGCTCATTTGAAAGGTTATTCAATTCTCTATTCAGCAATATTAACAATGACATAATCATTTACACGGGGGGTCCAAGAAAAATTATTTTGACATAATATAATAAATTCTACTGCTGACAGAAAACAGAAAAAAATGTTTATTTGATAAATAAACATTGTTTGTTGCTTAAATTCAATATTCAACCTACCAAGAGGCAGATGGGTGGCAGCTTGAACATTGAAATTAAGCGAAAAGCAATATTTATTTATCAAAAAACTTTTTTTTTCTGTTTTGTGATAGCAGTACAATGTATTTTGAATTAAAGAAATTACATACATTCTTCCTTTTCTGTCAATTAATTTAATTAAAATAATTTTTTCGTGGACATCCTATATAAATATTTATGTTAATGTTGATATTACTGAATAGAGAATTGAATAACCTTTCAAATGAGCTAGCACACGACCTCTATTCCCTATTTAAAAATAAGGGTAGGGGAAGTGGAAGTGAAGGGGTTGACAAATGACAGATGTATGTACCGTAAAAATGTGTCCCCCTTAGATCAAAAATTAACCTGACTTTTTATTTCCTTAAAATCTAATAAATACTGCCAAATATCGAGGTGGACTCTTTTCTATGGTCCACTCTGTATAATAATTAACTTATAAAATATGAATATTAAGTATACCATATTTTAATTATTTATTAAAAAAATTTAAAAAAGATCCGCAACAGCCGTGTTCGAACTAGGGAACTCTCGATATACAGTCTAATGCCACTGACCCACCATCAATTTGTAGGTATCGATTTATTAACGTACTTTAAAATATCATTGCATTAGTCACATTTTTAAAATAGTTTGAAATTAAAAAAAAATCATTTATCCATACAGGGTGATTAATTAAATAAAAAAATATGGCATTAATAGACCATTGCCGTTGTGTTTATTTTGATTTCATCAAAACTATAAAAAAAAAAGCATAAACATGCTAAGAGTTAAATTATAGGTATTATTAGGTTCAGAGTTTTCCTTAACTCGAGCTTGGTCCTGATCAAGTAAAGATTAAATTTTCTGTTTTACCGGATTTTTAATTGACGATAATCACATATTTACTGATCAAATAAGGTATTATTTAATTTTGCATGTAATTGTATGTTGGAGAATTATAAAAGTTCCGTTTTTTTTTGTACCTACTTTACTACCTAGAAAATCTATAAATTCGTTTATCTGCTTTAATTTTATTTTCCCCCTATTTTATATATAAAAAAAAGGTAAATGGCACTCATTTGCTGTCTTTTTCTTCTTAACTGTGGTAATTTGTTCTGTTAAAACAAATTCCAATTTCAAAAGCTAGTTTCGAATCCACTACTCGCTCTCCACCATCCATCTAGCTGCCCTTCGCATTATATCAAACAAATGGAGAAATTTTTAATAATGGTGACGCAAGAAAATAGTATTATAATAGTGGAAATGTTAAAATTACGAAACAATTCGTTTGTAAAATCATGAATATCTGTAAAAAAATGTTGATTACCTTATAGGAATGTCTGTCTTTGTTTGATGGCAAGTATTATTTTTAAATTCCTATGGTAGTGAAAGTAATGAAGCTTAAAATAGGACAAAACCTCGCAATTTTTACAGAATGGATCGATTTGCTTGAAAATTTGAGAACAAGTAGTGGATAGTCCAAGGATCAAAATCTATATCATGCCGAAAGGCGCTTTTACCATAGAAGAGGTGGCCACCCCATCTCGGGGGTGGAAATTTTTTATTATATTTTAATTGCAAAAGTTGGTAAAAACGTTCATTCTAAGCAAAAAACGTTCTATACATTTTTTTGATAAAATTGATAGTTTTCGATTTATTCTCTATCGAAAGTGTTTCAGTTTTATATCGAAAAAATCAATGTTTTTAAGAAGTTTTCTGCTAATAACTCCAAAAGTTTTCGATTTATCAAAACAAAATTACTCTACAAAAATGCACCTTGCGAACAAATAAACAAAACCGTTTTTTTTTTTTAATTTTCTTTCAGACCAATAGTAATCCAGCTATACTTTATTATATGTTGGCTCTTCGTCAAATGCTAAATATTGTAGTTTCAAAAGACGGGAAAACTATGCATTTTTCAAGGACAAGTTGTTCAAACTAATTTAAAGTACTTAAAAATATCTTTCTCCAGAAACAAAAAAAAATCATTAGCTCAAAAATTAAGTGACTTATAATGAAAATAATGTCAGTCCCTATTTTTTTCAGCGAAAAAGTTATCGCAAGCAACCCCCTAATCAACATCCTAATTAAAATTAGTCATTGACCTTATTTGGTCTTCTTTATTAGGGATCGACAAGACAAGAATTCTTGTCTTGACAACAACTTCTTGTCTTGTCTCGAGAAAAAATCAAGAAATTTAAAAAAATCTTGTCTTGACGTTTTCTTGACATTTTATATCTTGTCTTGACTCAAGAAATTTCAAGATCTTGAAATTTCTTGATTACTTGGTCCGGTGATTCCCCGGCGACCTTTTTATTGCGTCGCGTGCTAACACGGATAACACGTGCTAAATAATGAGTTCTGATCAGTAAATTTTGTCAGTATCTGAGAAGCTTTAAAACACTGTCTTCAATACTCGAAGGCTCGAAGGGGAAAATATTGCACACTCCCATTGGTGGTAATTGGAGTAAACTTACTTTTAGACAAACTGGAAATATTGGGCTCATTAACTTGATAATTAAATTGATAGAGGCACTACTGACGAGTAATTAATTTACTTCATTTAAGCTGCGAGAGATAAAATACTGAAACACTATAACAAAACTAATTGGATATACTATATATTATAGTTCTTATTTTGGATCCTCGGCATAAAGTAGAGACATTTTCCTATTCATCTTGGAGAAAGCTTCTACAATCAGAGGCAGTACAAAAATTTGAAGAAATATTTAAAGCTTATAATTTCAATAAATCCCAGAATGATCTACAGAATCCAATACCAGAGCCATCAATTGGTCTGAAAAAAGAAGATAACGAATTTGATTTAGATACATATTACTTACCTATTTAAGAACGCTGACAATGATAACTTACAATCTTGGAAGTATGAAATTTAAAAATACATAAATAAGCCTAGGTCAGAATATACTGGTCTGAAAATATACTTGATTGGTGGAGAAGACACGAAAATATCTACCAGTCATTATCGAAAATGGCTAAGGATTTTCTCGGAACGCCAGCAACATCTGTACCTGCGGAAATGCTATTTTCAAGAGCAGCTTTAATAATAACAAAGCCAAGAAATCTACTAAGCGTTGACTCCATGAGAAGTATTATCAGCCTTAATTCATGGCTTATCAATTCCGATTTAAAAATGTGCTCAATTTGTTATTTAAAATAAAATCTAGTTTGCAATTTTATTTTCAACAGGATTAGGTAAGTATCATTATTCAATATTTTTAATTTACATTTTTGTAAATCGTTTTAGCAAAAAAAAAAGGGTTCAATAAATTAAAATATGTTATGTTAAAATAATGTTATCTTTTTCACAAATGAATACGTTTAAAGTTTTCATTATTAGTCAAGATATTTCAAGATTTCTTGTTTTCTTGATAAGAAATCTTGGTATTGATATAAAATTTCTTGTCTTATCTTGAAATCTAAAATTACTTCTTGTCTTCATCTTGTCTTGAAATCAAGACAAGGTCAAGACAAGATCTTGAAATTTTCAAGAAGTTAGCGACCCCTATTCTTTATTGATGTTAAAAGCGAATCTTTATTGAAAATTGAGTTCAAAGCAAATAACAAATTTTTGTAGTTTGGAAAAAATGGCCTTTTCTTCAGAATAGCAAGATTAGCATAAGAGATACGAAAAAAATGTTAACAAATGAAATTGTAGCCTATTTAATTCCCAACAACGTGGTTTGCAAAATTTTTTCTAAGGTAAAAATTGAGTAAGCTACTGACAATTAAAACTTGTAATAACATGCAAAAACCACCTTTACCAACCCTTTCTATATCACCTCTTTTTGCGACTGAGTATTTTAAAAAGATTTAATATTAATAGGCTTACAGATCTTGTAAAAATCTACAAAGTTATTGTTTACCAAACTTTCTAAGATAAAAAATAAAAAAGTTACGATTAAAAAATCAATATATTTTTTTGAAAAAAAAAAAAGGAGAAATCCAATTGGAGGCATAATAATGTAAGTTAGCGGTGTTTTTAGTCATTGGTCTTATTCGTTCTTATTTTTTTATGTAATATTAATAGATTCTAGAAGTTTGACTGGCTTAGAATGATTAGTTTTTAAAAAACCGGAGTTAAAAGCGAATAACGAACTTTTGTAGTTTGGTAAAAAATGCCATTTTTTTCAGAATAGAAAGATTAGCATAAGAGATACGAAAAAATGTTTCAATATAAAATTGTAGGTTAATTCCCAAGAACTTGGTTTGAAAAAATTTTTTCTACTGTAAAAATTGAGTGAATCGTAACTGAGTATATCGAACAACATTGATTTTTTCTATACAAAACTGACCCTTTCGATAGCGAATAAATTGAAAACTATTAATTTTATCAAAAAAATGTATAAAACATTTTTTGCTTAGAATGAACGTTTTTATCAACTTTTCTGGTCAAAATTCAATAAAAAATTTCCACCCCGAGATGGGGTGGCAACCACACCCATGGTAAAAGCGCCTTTCGGAATCATATAGATTTTGATCCTCGGACTATCCACTACTTATTCTCAAATTTTCAAGCAAATTGATCCATTCTGTGAAAATTGCGAGGTGAAAAGCTTCGGTTCCTGGCCTATGGTATGAGTATGTTTCAACGCCACACTATCATTTTTTTACATGGTTCAAAACTACAGTATTTTTATATTTTCCATGCTTTACTGATTTTAAAACGGTAAACCAACTTTAAGAATAGAAATTTTTAAAAAAAGAAAGGCTTAGAATCAATAAAAACAAAATAATTCATGCTGGCACCTTCAAAAGTTTTTTTAAGAATACAAGAAAGAACACCTATAGGCTTTGAGAACATTATTTCAGCGACTCAATTCGGGTCACAGCCGAGTTAAGCAAAAACGGCAAAAATTCTTTTAAAACATTTTTCTTTTTAAATTTTTTTGTGTAATAATCTTTTGTGTAGGCTTTAAATATGGTAATTTATTCAGTAAGTCGACAACGATTAATCAAATACAAAAAAGTAACACAAAAGTAAAACAACATAAGATTGATGAATGACAATGTCTATAGAAGGAAGAAAAGTGAATTTTTATTTTTCAGCATCTCCGTCTCAAGACATGGGTATTTTTATGGAAGATCTATTATAATAAACGCCATTATTGGTTAATGTACATGGCAAGTTGAAAGCATTTTTAGTAAAAATGAAGCTATGTACACACCTGAGGTCGGTTTAAAAACTGTCGAAGTACACTAGGAATTGATAAAATATTTGCGCCCATAAAAATATAAAATGTAAGAGAATCATTAATAACTTCAAAAACAATTTGAAAGAAACATACTGTGTGTAAATCAATATTGTGCTTAGTTAAATACTATAGTCCAGGGTAATAAGGTTTTTTCCATGACACTTCCAACAGCCAGTACCCTGGCTTTCGGAAGTGTTTTTTCGACACGTAATGATTATAAGAACAAATTGTAACTATTTCCTGCGTAGGACCTGGCGGCCATTTTTATTTATAAACAATTTAGTGTTAAAATATGGCATTTTCCCTTTTTTTTTTCAAATCAATGGAAAACAGTGAAACTTATGGTTTTTTAGTACAAACATCTTCGAGAGCATATAAAAAGCTTTAAAATGGCGTATTACAAAGTTTGATATACACATTTATTGTTAATATAATTGCGAAAAAAAGGTCGAAATTGCAAAAAAAAATAATTTCGCAATAACTATTTATACAGCTTTGAAATTTTTGTCAAATGAGGGTTCTTTGGTGCTTAATATGTGACAAAAATTTCAAAGCGATTCATTAAATTGCTTAAATTTTATTTAAATTGTTTATCCCAGAGAGATTTTTTTGCAAAACACAAGTCAGACAAAAATTATGCTAGAACTGTTCTACAGGTGTCAAATGAAAGAGCAAGAGCTAAATTTTCAAACTGGTTTAAAAATAGAGAATATAAAATGCATTTATTAGTAATAAATAATTATGCAAAAGTATCGTCAATTTTTCCTTATACACTTTTTATTTTTTTTATATAATAAATTATATCTATTTATTACAATTTTTTATCAATTATTATATACATAACATTACTTAGTAGTTATGCACCTAAAACAAGGTAAAAAAAAAAGATATTTTTGAAAAAAATTATTGAGAAAGATTATAAGGAAAAAATGACGATACTTTTCCATAATAAATTATTCATTACTAATAAATCCATTTTTATTCACTTTTGTTAAATCACTTTGAAAGTTTAGCTCATGCTCTTTCATTTGACACGTATAGAATGGTATAGAATATTAACAATAAAATCATTTTTTTCTGACTTACATTATTGCAAAAATAAACAATTTGAATGGGATAAACAATTTGAATAAAATTTAAACAATTGAATGAATCGGTTTGAAATTATTATCACATATTAAGCACCAAAGAACCCTCTTTTGACAAAAATGTCAAAGCTGTACACTAATTTTTATAATAGTTATTGCGAAATTAATTTTTCTGCAACTTCGAACTTTTTGTAATACGCCATTTTAAAGCTTTTTCCATGCACTCGAAGATTTTTGTACTAAAAAAGCCATAAGTTTCACTAGTTTCCATTAATTTAAAAAAAGGAAAAAAGCCGTTTTTGACACTAAATTGTTTATAAATAAAAATGGCCGCCAGATCCTACGCAGGAAATAGTTACAATTTGTTCGTATAGGTCGTATTACCTGTCAAAAAAACGCTTCGGTACCCTGGCTGTTGAAGTGTCATGAACAGGGTATATTTTTTCTTATTACCCTGGCCTATTATGGTAATATGGAATTAAGACACAATATTGATTGTAACGAAAATTACATTTTATAATTATTGTCTTTGACGTTTCGATTTGCACTACTCCGGAAATCGTCTTCAAAAAAGATTATTTTAAAAAATACTGAGGTTGTATTACAACCGAAAGTTGTTTAGTAGTTTATTTTTATAATTACCTACTGTTTTTTTAAGTGTGTGGTAGAAGATATTTAAAAGACACCATCCGGTAGAATTCCTACCTCCTAAAAACCTCCGTCCATTGTGAAGAGCATTAGAAAACTTCACTATACTCCCTCTACTCTCTCACATGCTCTTCGACGCATCTACTCTGGTCCATTTTAAAGTACATTAGCTCTGCTTTCTTCCGCTCCCCCTCCGATTTCTCTTTCGCTTTCAGCATCAGATCTACAAGCACCCGAACTGTGATTCTGTCACCTGTCACCATAAGAATAAAACTCTTCAGATCAGCGATAGATAGAGTAAATATAGTGACGTTGATATCCAACCTCCGATTGAGGGACGACACTTAAAGTAGAAATAATCGAAAGAATTATGTCTCTTGAACACTTGAGCTACTTAGATGATAGTTTATCATTTCATGTTCCCGTTAGATCCACAGAATTAGTGATGAGGTGGTGTCCAGTCAGCTTTTTCTTCGTTTATCTCTGCTACCATCCATTCACCACTCTCTTATGTCTTCGCTCCCCTCTGTTCCTGTTTATCTTCAATTATTTGTCCTTTTCTTAGCCATAAAATTTATTCATGGCACCCCAGGCAGCACTGCCATCCGCATCCTTTGACATAATACGGTAGCCATTACAAACCTTGAGTAGTTTTTTATAATAGGGAACTTGCGCATTTTTTTTATTACATAATAATGTTCAGTTTTGTTTAAAAATGAGATTTCCAAAATGTCACGCTTCAAAAACTCTTAATAACTTGAAATACAAATTTAAAATCTTCTGTGATTTAAAATAGTTCAGACGACTCGTGACGTCACATAGTTTTACTATATGGCTATGTTTATGGTTATATTTAGGAATATTCTTCTTCTCCTTCTTTAGTTTATTGGCCTCCACCTACTTGGGTATTTGGCCAGATCATCGTCGCGGAATAAGGGAAAATATTTATATTCTAATAGTCGAAAAGTTTTTCCATTCCTGCCTGTTTTTCGCGATGTAACTCATCTGTCTAAAGGTCAAATTGGCTTCTGCTTGAGTACTTCTAATCCAAGTTTCTTTTAGCCGTCCTTGTTTTCTTCTTCCTCGTGGGTCGAAAAGTTTTTGCATTCCTGGCTGTTTTTCGCGATGTAACTCATCTGTCTAAAGGTCATAGTTTCTGATTGGGTACTTCTAATCCAAGTTTCCTTTGGCCGTCCTTGTTTTCTTCTTCCTCGTGGGTTCCAAGTTAAGACTTTCTTTAGAAAAACAGTAAATCCTGTATAAAAGGTATATTTAAAATCCCTAAAAAGGGGGCTACATATACACCTGGTTCCAAAAAAACTGATACGACTCTTGACGCGTATTTTGTAGAAAATTGAGCAGTGTATTTTGAAGGATAAATACTTAATATTTACATACTGTCAATGTCACTGCCAAATCTTAAAATTTGTCAGATAGCTTAGTAGGGGAGCCCAAGCGGGGATTTTTGCAGTTACTCGAGCGCCTCAGATTAGCATATGGGGAGAAATCTGGTACCCTGCAGATGTACCTCTAGCACATATTGGCTCTTAACACAGGGGAGTTCGTTAAGGGGGGCCCGAAAAACAAGATATATCCTTAAAAAAACTCGAAATTGTCAGATTAAGATAAGGTAAGTTAAGTACATGTAAAAGACTGTATATTTCAAAAATCTGATGATTTGAGCCGGGCGTAAGGAAATGGGTGAGTCCCAAAATTTCACAAGAAAAAAGCGAATATTTCGCGAAATGAATGACAGATCGAAAAACTAAATAATATGTGCTCAATATTTTTTAAAAATCTATCGAATGATACCAAACAAAACTTCCCACGGAGAGGGGTGGGGGGTAAATTTAATATTTTAAATACGAATCCCGCGATATTTCGCGAAATGAGCATCAGATCGAAAAACTGTAAAATACACTTAGTCAATATTTTTGAAAAATCTATCGAATGGCACCAAACACGACCTCCCACGGAGGTGGGGTGGGGGGTTACTTTAAAATCTTAAATAGGAGCCCCCAGTTTTTATTGCAGATTTGGATTCCTTACGTAAAAATAAGTAACTTTTATTCGAAACATTTTTTCGAATTATGGATAGATGGCGTTATAATCGGAAAGAACCATTGTTCGAAATAGAAAATTAAATTAAAAAATGGCAAGCGCCCACTAAAATGAAAAACTTTACTTAACTTTTTTTGGTTTTAGGACCTACTCTTCACAACCCAATAGGTCCCCAAAGCGCTCGAGTGACTGCACGTTTAGCATACTTCGCTCCCCTACTATTATTATGTTCCACGGTTATTAGACTTTATTATTAATCTTTATTATTAATATTTTCTCCGCAACTGAGGGTATCTTATCAACTGTATTGTTTTTAAACAATAGATGATAAAATAAAAATACTGACAGTTCAAAAATGTGAACATTATTGCATTGTGTGTGGCCTAAGTTTGGGCTGAAAACTAAAATGTATTATTGAATCATCTACAAATAGTTTCTAATGTCTTTTGATGTCAAATAATTAGGGAAGCTGGAATTCAACAGTTTAGAATTTTACATTGAGTTAATGCAACATTGTGACGCATGTCAAAATTCTCAATGTATTTTAATTGTATTCATTTTTTTTTCGAATCCTGAGAAAGCTAATAAATATTTTTGAAAAATTTAAACTCAGAATGAAAGACTACATTATTACCGAGGGCTGAAAGTCCCTGGAAACTTCTATAATATTTATTTTAATAAGTTACAGGGCTGAAAATAAAAAAAAGTATGATATTTAATTTCAAATATTTCATTCAATAGAAACTGCTTGTTTATTCTAAGGGGCTTTCCGCCCTCGGTAATAATGTAATCTTTCATCCTGCGTTTAAATTTTTCTAAAGTACTTACTAGTTTTTTCATGAATCAGTTGTTTGTTGTTTGTTTATTTTATTATTTGTCTGTCATAATAAATATAATGTCAGATCAATCAAATACACTGCTCAACATGATGAAATCTTACTAAGAGTCGTATCAGTTTTTTTAGGAACCGGCTCTTTTATACAGGATTTGCTGTTTTTGTATTACATGGTATACAGCCAACTGCAGGAACACTTTTTCTTTGTGGACTTTCTTTAGAATTTCGTTTTCGCTTTTTCTTAAAGTACCCAGCCATCTAAACTTCCGTTTGCGTATTTGTTTTCCAATTTCCTCTTCTTCTGCTCGGGCTCATAGCTCTCAGTTGCTACGTTGATTGAGGTATTGGACCCATATTAATATTTCAAGCAACGGTTGATCATATCTTCGGGCCACCATATCTTGAATATTCTTCTTAGACATCAGGTGGGCGAAACAGACTATTTAATACCTTTTTGTAAACTTTAAGATAAATTTGTTGTTTTATAATCAAAATTTAACCCTCACGCACAAGTTGTAGTCCATGTGACTAACAACTTCAGTGAGAACTTGGGTTTATTATTATGTACTAATTGCTACAAATAAACTCTATTATTATTAATATTATATCTATTAATGAAAACCTGGAGTTTAACGACCAGGACTAAAATTTTTGATTTTGGTGACATTGTCATCAAAATGGAACATAGAGAACAAAAGATTTTTAGAAGATCACCCTACTGACTCTTTATCATTATACTGTGCCTAAACCATGAACCACAACTAGGAGGCCATGAAGCATTGTAGGAGAGCTGTAAAAAGATATCATGATGTAACAGTTAAAAAAAAAACGAAAACAAAAAAAATGCCATAGATTGTCGTCTACTGCTTCACTTCTCATGTTAAGGAAACAATAAATTTTAATATTGATTAACTGTCCTGAACAAAGACCTATTATACTCCATTTTAATCAAATGCATGTTATATCATTACGTTTATTGAAAAAGTAAAATAAATTCCAAACGACCCTACAAAAGTCCCTCCAAAAATGAACTAACTTCCTGCATGTAAGGCACTTAGCCAAATTTACCGCGTTGGCCGAAGCATCGATTTTGGCCACCCATATCAGTTACAAAACGCCATCCTATTTAATTCTAAATAGAGTGTAAGCCAATAGTCAAATAATACAGAAGCCAAAATGCACCCCGATAATAAATGCATAGCACATTGAAAATGTTAATCGTTAAAATCGTTATAGAAACACGCCAACACTACTTTGCTCTGCGTAGTATCACGCCATTACCATCAGAGGGTTGATTTACAGATCCGTATCGTATCGTTGCATAGAATGCACTTTTAATAGATCGGCCAGAGGGGTGTTTATTGAAACAATCGATACAATACATTTTTAATGTAACAAAATTAACAATCAATATAGGAGAATACATTATAGATTTTCACTTCGGAAAAAATCAAACAAGATAAAACTTTTTGTAATTTGTAGGGGAGCAAAGTATGCTAAATGTGCAGTCACTCGAGCGTTATGGGGACCTATTGGGATGTGAAGAGTGGGTCCTAAAACCAAAAAAAGTTAAGTTTTCCATTTTAGTGGGGACCTGCCATTTTTAATGTAATTTTCCATTTCCAACAATCGTTTTTTTAGATTATAGCGCCATCTATCCATAATTCGAAAAAATGTCTCGTATAAAAGTTACTTATCTTTACGTAAGGAAGCCAAATCTGCAATAAAAAATGGGGGCTTTCATTTAAGAGTTTAAAGTAACCCCCACCCCACCTCCGTGGGGGGTCGTGTTTGATGCCATTCGATAGATTTTTCAAAAATATAAAGTTCTACTCGAGAAGTGGGTGCTTCATTTTTTATTAAACAAATGAACTGCGAAATTAGATGTTGTTTAAAATAACTCCGAAAATATGAAAAAATCAGAAAATTTTTCAAAAAAACCTTATATAAAGATTTTTCTAAAATTAAATCTATAGCTTCTATAATTTTTTATTTATAACGCTAAAGTCACCCTTCTCACAAACATTGGCGCACTGTAAACTAGCGTACGGCGAAGTGCACGGTCGAGTTATTTTAATGTAATTCTTTAACTAATGGATCAAATGAAATTTTACAAATTGAACATGAAAGAAGAACAATTAAGCTATCTTATGGTTATAACAAAAAGAAATAGAATGTATGGGCATAAGTACGGTGTGGGCGGAAAATGAGACTTAGATGAATTTTGTTTAAAAATGTGTAACTAATACAGTTTTACTTATAAAACTTTCAAATTTGCACAACGTACCTTTCAAACATCTTACTACACGATGTTTCATTAAAAAAAAATCTAAAAAATTTAATTCAAATGATACGACGTCTCACAAACTGTAATTTTTGAAAACTTCGTAGTTTTACAGAATTACCGCCACTTTAAGACGGTAATACTCAAGTTTGAATAGATTTATTAAAAGTTTATAGGTGTTTTTTAAAGCTTAGGATGTAATCTTTAAAACTCACTAAATTCTTGTACTTTAGAAATGAAATAAACAATTTCTTTTTGAGAAAATTACGAAAGATAACAAAAATGTAATACAAAAACCAAAATTACCAGCTAAAAAAATGCTTATACAAAATGATTTTTTCTGTAAAACTGACCTAAAATAAAGATGGAGAAAAGGCAAAATATTTCTTGTTTTTCATTACGAAACATACGAAAAAAGTGTAAAAATGTTGAAAGTTAAAAAAATTATAAAAAGTAGCAAATAAAAAATGTGCAAGAAAAAATGTTACGAAGATACGAAATAGCCTTAGTTAAATAAAATCTTTAATCCAATCATTTAACCCCGTTAAATTATACAAAAATATACAAATTTAAGAGTATAGTACATATGAGTTATTACATAAAACAAAGTATCTGTATATCTGGTTTCTACTCGGAAGCATATTATTATTTTGAAGTTCTGTTCGAATCCACCGAAGACCGACTGGCCAGGATACAAGCTACCTCTGTTGTACTTTTTTGCAATTTTGCTTCACGTATTTCGACAATATTCTGCTTGTCGCCCAATTTATTTGAGATACTTGTAGCAAAACTAAGAAAAACTTCCCGGCATAAAGAATACTAGTCAACCATAGACCCGGATGAAATTTTCAACTCACGACGAACGATGTCTTGAGTTGTAGGAACCGAATGAAGTATCATCGCCATGAGAAGGAATAGATTTTATATCAGTAATCGAGCCTCTGCGAAAAATGCCCTCTTTCTTACCGAGACAACAGCCACATCTTTTGGTAGCTTGTTTATTGTTGATTATGATCTGCTCTGGAGATAAATTGCTATCCAGAGCCCATTTAGAGACATTCCGCTCAGGCCAACAACCCACAAAGTTGGAAGTACTGCGTTGCCATGATGTAAAATCATAAAATCGAAACATTAAGGATTAAGGATAAATTTTGATGTCCTTTTTATTTTTTCTATTGACCACTGATAGTAATATTCACCGATTACACTATAATTTTAGAGTATAAGGAGAATTTTTGCAAAACTTAAAAACCTATTGCAAAACTAGTCATAGAAAAGTCAAGGAAAGCCCATGCTAATACATCGACTACAAAAAGATACACCTGTCCACTAGAAAGCATTGCTAATAGTCAGATACCTATCGAAACAAAAAAACTACATCTAGGCCTTCTAGATGAAAAAATAACGTGGGCAAGGCATATAGATATATAGAAGTCAATACATCAATTCGAACTAAAAAATCAAAAGTATGTAGTATTAGCTGCTTGATAAACACAACATCGCAGATCTCCTTGAAAAATAAAATAAGCTACGTCTTATAGGTACATATACTAATAATTATTTTATTAATTTATTGAACAGATTGTAAATCGCAGTAAATAAATAAAATAAACAATTATTTTGTCTCTGTCTATGAATGTGTTTGGTGCTGTCTTAGCATAATCTCAAAAGGGCAAGGTTGTTTACAATATTACTTGATTAGAAGGTAAATTAAATAGAAATCTTTCACCGTGTCATAAAGAATATTTAAATAGATATGAAGGCACATATAATTTCAAATAATTTTGCATAATAAGACCTTACGAACACCTACTAAAAAACGGTACTGAAAGGATATAGTCCAGTCTTCAGATTTGATCTCTAAAAACAAGAACAAACTGAATTTTGTTGAGAATATCAATTTTGAGACCCCAAAAAAGATGCAAAAAGTTTTTCGTTTTTCTACATAGAACCTTCAGACCTCTATTTGCTTCTATGGCGTCTTTTTAATACAATCGCATTTTGTTGTCTTTTGTGTTTTCTAATCACTTTCGTGATCTCCCTTATTATTGAAACTTTACTCCACTAATAGATGTTCTTTTCCTACGTAGTATAAGAGGTATAAGAGACACGATAAAATAAGAGAGTCAGGAAAATTTAGAGGGAGACACAATAAAGTATGGAGTCAGGAAAAATTAGAGGGAATCGTGATAAAATTACAGTGTGCCAGGAACAATTATAGGAAGTCAGGAAACATTAGAGGGTGTCAGGAAAATTAGAGGGTGTCAGGAAAAATTTGAGGGAGTCAGGAAAATTAGAGTGAGTCAGGAAAAATTAAGGGATTCAGGAAAAATTAGAGGGAGTCAGGAGAAATTAGAGGAAGACACGATAAAATAAGAGTGAGTCAGGAAAATTTAGAGGGAGACAAAATAAAGTAGTGAGTCAGGAAAAATTAGAGGGAATTGTGATAACATAGTAGAGAGTCTGGAAAAATTACAGGGCGCAAGTAAAAATTATGGGGAGTCAGGAAACATAATAGGGAGTCAGAAAAATTAGAGGGAGCCAGGAAACATTAAGGGGGTTATTAAAAATTAATGGGAGTCAGGAAAATTAGAGGGAGTCAGGAAAATTAGAGGGAATCAGGAAAAATTAAGAGAGTTAGGAAAGTTAGAGGAAGTCAGGCGAAATTAGAAGAAGTGAGGAGAAATTAAAGGAAAATACGATAAAATACGAATGAGTCAGGAAAATTTATAGGGAGACACAATTAAGTAGGGAGTCAGAAAATATGAGACAGAAACGCGGTAAAATAGTAGGGAGTCATAACGGGAAAAATAACGGCGCCAGTAAAAATTATATAGAGCAATATTATAGGGAGTCAGAAAAAATTAGAGGAAGTCAGAAAACATTAAGGGTGTCAGGAAATTTTAGACGGAGACACAATAAAGTAGGAACTCCCTACTTTATTGTGTTTCTTTTTAAATTTTCCTGACTCACTCGTATTTTATCGTGTTTTCCTCTAATTTCTCCTGACTTCCCCTAATTTTTACTGACTCTCTCTAATGTTTCCTGACTCCCTATAATTTTTCTTGACTCTACTATTTTATCGCGATTCCCTCTAATTTTTCCTACTCACTACTTTATTTTGTCTCCTTCTGAATTTTCCTGACTCACTCTTACTTTATCGTGTCTTTCTCTAATTTTTCCGGACTCCCTCTAATTTTTCCTGAATTCCTTAACTTTCCTGACACACTTAATATTTCCTGACTCCCTCTAATTTTTCCTGGCGCCCTGTAATTTTTCCTGACTCCCTACTATTCTATCGCGTTTCCCTCTAATTTTTCGTGACAACTGACAGTAAACATTATAGGGAGTCAGTAAAAATTAGAGGGAGTCAGGAAAAATTAGAGGGATCCAGGAAAATCAGAGATAGTCAGGAAAAATTAGAGGAAGTCAGTAAAAATTAGAGGATTCAGGAAAAATTAGAGGGAGTCAGGATAAATAAGGGTGTCAGGAAAAATTTGAGGGAGTCAGGAAAATTAGAGTCAGTCAGGAAAAATTAAGGATTCAGGAAAAATTAGAGGGAGTGAAAAGAAATTAGAGGAAGACACGATACAATAAGAATGAGTCAGGAAAATTTAGAGGGAGACAAAATAAAGTAGTGAGTCAGGAAAAATTAGAGGGAGTCAGGAAAATTAGAGTGAGTCAGGAAAAATTAAAGGATTTAGGAAAAATTAGAGGGAGTCAGGAGAAATTAGAGGAAGACACGATAAAATAAGAGTGAGTCAGGAAAATTTAGAGGGAGACAAAATAAAGTAGTGAGTCAGGACAAATTAGAGGGAATCGTGATAAAATAATAGGAAGTCTGGAAAAATTAAAGGGCGCCAGTAAAAATAATAGGGAGTCGGGAAACATAATAGGGAGTCAAAAAAAATTAGAGGGAGTCAGGAAACATTAGAGGGAGTCATTAAAAATTAATGGGAGTCAGTAAAAATTAGAGGGAGTCAAGAAAAATTAGAGGGAGTCAGGAAAAAATAAGGGTGTTAGAAAAATTTAGAGGGAGACACCCTAAAATAGCGAGTCCAATTTTTCCCGATTCCCTACTTTATTGTGTCTCCCTTCTAAATTTTCCTGACTCACTCGTATTTTATCGTGTTTTCCTCTAATTTCTCCTGACTTCCTCTAATTTTTACTTACTCTCTCTAATGTTTCCTGACTCTTTCTAATTTTCCCTGACTCCCTATAATTTTTTGCCTCCCTGCTTTAAACGCACTACTTTATTTTGCCTCCCTTTAAATTTGCATGACTCGCTCTATTTTATCGTGTCTTCCTCTAATTTTTCCTGACTCCCTCTAATGTTTCTGGAATCGCTTAATTTTTCCTGACTCCCTCTTAATTTTTCCTGACCCCTCAAATTTTTCCTGACTCCCTATAATGTTTCCTGGCTCCCTATTTTTCTGACGCCCTGTGATTTTTCGTGACTCCCTACTATTTTATCGCGTTTTCCTCTAATTTTTCCTGACTCCTGACATGAAACATTATAGGGAGCCAGAAAAAAATTGAGAGTGTCAGGAAAAATTGAAGGGAGTCCGTAAAAATTAGAGGGAGCCATGAAAAATTAGAGGTAGTCAGAAAAAATTAAGGGTGTCAGGAAGATTTAGAAGGAAACGCGTTAAAATAGTAGGGAGTCAGGAAAAATTACAGGACGTCAGGAAAAATTATAGGGAGCCAGGAAACATTATAGGGCAGAGGTTCCCAACCAGTGTGCCATTCTGCTTTTACATTCTGTTTTATACTCCATTAATTTTTATTATTTACTCTTCTGTTTTACCACAAATTATATTTAAGTGCATTAAAATTTTGTTTTCTTAACTTTCCCAATTAGTTTCCATAATGAGCACAGCTTTAACTCAATGAATTATGTTGTATAATATATTTTTAAAGAAAGTAACATAGTAAAAAAATCACATAACAATACATTATGATTATACTCATTATAGAGATTATTTACCCAAGTGTGCCGTGCCTGAACGAGTTTTTAAGTTAGTGTGCCTCATGCTAAAAAATGTTGGGAACCGCTGTTATAGGGAGTCAGGAAACATTAGAGGGAGTCCGTAAAAATTAGAAAGAACTCAGGAAAAATTGGAGGTAGTCAGAAAAAATTAAGGGGAATCAGGAAAATTTAGAGGGAGACACAATAAAGTAGGGAGTCAGGAAAAATTACAGGACGTCAGGAAAAATTATAGGGAGTCAGGAAAAATAAGAGGGAGTTAGGAAACATTAAAGGGAGTCAGTAAAAAATAGAAGGAGTCAGAAAAAATTAGAGAAAATCAGAAAAAATTAAGGGAGTCAGGAGAAATTAGAGGGAGACACGGTAAAATTTGAGTGACGTAGAAAAACTGGAGAATCTCAGAAAAATTGGAGGAAATCACAAAAAAATTGAGGGAGCCAGCAAAAAATTGCAGGGAGCCAGAAAAAATTTAAGGGAGTCAGAAAAAAATTTGACGAAGTCGTAAAGAATTGGGTAGAGTGATTTTAGATGATAATTAATTGGATTCTCCTTCGCATGACGAGAGACAAAATTAACAATTTTCATATAAATGGTCACTACACACGATTTGGAAATGCATAGTAGCCCAGTTTTTTATGATAAAAGGTTACAAGGGTATTTATAAAGGACTGTGTAAAGTAGAACAAGTGTCATAAAAACTGTTGGAGATAGAGATTAGGCAACTGTCCATTCAGTCGGTAAATAATCTACGGATTTCTAATTTCTAAGTCATTGCGCCATTTGAGTTTTGACAGGTGTCAACATAAATTGGAATCTAAAAGAATATTGATATATCACGGTAATTAGGTCCTACGGCAAATATTAATAATTTTACGTCTAAAAAATTGTTCTCCAAACTCTCATAACATACATTAACAAATTACTTTTTCTTTGCGTTTATTTTTGTGTCTGATTTGCCAAAAACCTGCCTTGTTTACTCAACTGAGTCAAAGCTTTAAGATTCATTCATTATAATCTTCGTACATTACTGAAAATTTTTATTCCATAACGCTTAAAAGGATTTATGAAATCTGCCTTTAGGCCTGGATCCCGCATACCAAAAAAAGTTTATTAATAGCAAGCTGAAAATTTGTTAATCTCTTAACGGTGTCTAGTCGGACAAACTTTGATGTATGGGAACACTGTAACAGGGAAAGTTTTAATTGTGGAACGTGTCATCCTGACAAGTTTATGATTGTGAAAACTAGCAGGTTGTTTGTAAGTTTATTCAATAGCAAACTTTATATAATACATATATGAAAAAATGTTAGGACAAATGAAACGTCAGATTTCAACCAAATTTGATATATAGGTTCTTTTTTTGATGAGTAATATCGAGGTCTTGAACCGGAAGAATCGGTTTACCAGGATTTGTGTTTTTACTGTTTTTTTATGTAATAATATGTTGTTTCTTTTTCAATTCTTTCACCCTGTATATACACATTTTTCAAAAAGGTAATAACGCCATTGAAAAGAGTGTAAATATATTTTTTAGGAAATATTTTGAACTTTTCAGTTGTGTTAATTACCATTTAATAAATGCATAACGCATGTTCACATGTACCTATGGGCGGCAGATTCATTTTGAATGCCCGCCATTTTTGTAAAAGACTAAATCTGATATGGCCTCATATCTAAATTTGAATCTTTGTATGTGCAGTATGTGTGGTCCAAATTATATGCTTCTACCAATAAATGCTCAATAATTCTTACTTTATTATTTGCACGAATCTGCCGCACATAGGTACCTACATGTGAAGATACGTTATGCATGTATTAAATGGTAGTTAATATAACTAAAGAGTTCAAAATATTTCCTAAAAAATATGTTTACGCTCTTTTCAACGCCGGTATCACCTTATTGAAAAATTAATATATACAGGGTGAAAGAATTGAAAAAGAAACAACATATTTTTACATAAAAAAACAGTAAAAACACAAATTCTGGTAAACCGATTCTTCCGGTTTAAGACCTCGATATTATTCATAAAAAAAAAGAACCTATATACCATATTTGGTTGAAATCTGACATCTCGTTCAAAAGTTATGTGCTATTAGTCACATATTATGTATAGTCGCCATTTTGAATGATCGCCATTGTTGTAAAAGGATTAAAAACTGAGATGGCCTCCTATCTAAATTTGAACCTTTATATGTGTAGTATATGTGGTCCAAATTATATGCTTCTTTCATTAAATGCACAATTCTTATAATATTTGCACAAATCTGCCGCACTATAACAAATTTTCAGCTTGCTATTAATACACTTTTTATTGGTACGCGGGATCCAGGCCTATTATGAAATCTGTGCAAATCTCCTGCTCTCAACCTTCATCTTATTTCATAATTGGATAACTTTTTCGCTTTGGGTTGGGATGCCTCGCCCTCTCAATAGTAATTAGTCTCTGTGATTACATAATATCAAAAATTGCTGTTTTTCTCGGCCGCTAATTTATTTCTTCACTTGCGTATATTGCTGATCTGGCTTCCCATTATTCTCAATCAGAAAATAATCCTAGTATTCATTTTTTAACAGCTAATATAATTATAGCTGTTTTTTAGTTTATTATTGAAGTTATACTTCTTTAGGCGCGATTGAGAGTAAAATTTCATAATACTGCGCGCATGCGCACACAGACAGTATGGCGTTCATTTGCTGAATCTTTCAAGTTATGCATAAAATTTATATACATTTATATAATTTATATATATTTAAAAAAAATCAATGGGAAAATCCCAATAGTTGGCTGTATACCATAGTTTAAAAAACCAATACAGAAGTAAAAACTTCGAGATGTATTCTGGTATAAAATCGTTTATTTAAAACTATAAAATGTCATGGATTGCAGAACGTTTTCGTTCTAAACAGAACATCTTCAGTGCATCCTGCCGAGTATTTTGAAACTAGCACACTGTAAATAGTGTTAACATCATCGTATATGGTTTACATAATGTAATATATTAAAATGTTATGACTACAAGTCGATGTTGATAGATTAAGTGGAACACATGCTAAAAGGGTGCCATGGTTCCCTGTTCGAAGATGCTAAGTACTTGCCAATTCAATGGGCACAGACCAAATGACAAAAAAAAAAAAAAAGTTCTCAGTTGGTCTGTGCCCATTGAATTGGCAAGTACCTAGCATCTTCGAGCAGGGAACCATGGCACCCTTTTAGCATGTGTTCCACTTTATCTATCAACATCGACTTGTAGTCATAACATTTTAATATATTACATTATGTAAACCATATACGATGATGTTAACACTATTTACAGTGTGCTAGTTTCAAAATACTCGGCAGGATGCACTAAGATGTTCTGTTTAGAACGAAAACGTTCTGCAATCCATGACATTTTATAGTTTTAAATAAACGATTTTATACCAGAATACATCTCGAAGTTTTTACTTCTGTATTGGTTTTTTATATATATTTATATAATATATCAGTGCAAGAAAAGGTGTGAAAAGAATATATTAGTGTTTTTAGTAAATAATAGTAAATATATTTATTATAATTTTTGTGTCTTTGGATTTGTCTTCCTCAGGAGTAAGATGAGTATTATTAAAACATTTTATTGTATATTTTATTATACTTTTCACCTTGTCTGTTTGTTACCGTGAGTTGTCATTAGGTACGTCCGAACCGATACCGACAGAGTCTTCGTAGCCTATTTGGTATAGCATTCGGCCAGAGATCGAGAGGTCTTGAGTTCGCGTCCGGAGCAATCCTATACTTTTTTTTTTATTTTTTTGAAAGCGGTAAGCACAAAATTAGTTTGGTGTTTAAAAAAATTAAAACAAACTGTTTAAAGTATATTTATTTTTAAGAAATCATATAAGAAGTATAATTTCTTACGTGCGTACAAAGTACACACACATTCTTTTTTATGACATATTGTTGTAGTTTTATAATTATGTTAGTTATACATCAATATGATTTTTCTTATTCCAAATACTCGTATACTGTCTCAATTCTTGTTATCTCGGGATTTTTATTTCTTCATTCAATCTTCGCTTGTCCACTGCTGGACATAGATCGCTAGTAAGGACGTCGTTCCATCGTTTTCGTGGTCTTCTCGTGGCTACTGATCGTCTTCCTCTTGGGGAACCGTCTTTCGTCGTCTTTACTAATCTATTTCTTGCCATTCGACTTATATGATCGTTTCATTCTATTTTACTCTTCTATTTCTTACCGAGTAATTGATGATCTCCTCTTTGCATCTCCGTCGTATGTCTGTACTTTTAGCTCTGCCCCATAGTGTCTAGCCTTAGCAATATTTTTGTCCTCTCTGTGTCGGGTCGTGTTTCTGCCGCGTATGTCATCCCCGTTTTTATTTAGGCAACCTGTGGCTCTGTTTGCTCTATTCACTTGAACTTCTCTTTCTGTTCGAGCTTTCCTAGAGCATCGTGTGATGCTCTATTGCTCTTCCTGCTCCTGCAGCTCTAATTTACACCTTAGTAGATTTGCTATTATAACAATGCATTTTGTCTTTCTTGGAGAAATTAACATGTTAAATTTTTTATGTTCACTTTGAAAGATTAGTATTGCGTCGTCAGCATTTTAAATTGTTCTGCTCCATATGGTATCCTTTTTTAGTTCTTTAAGTTTTTTATTATTTCATCCATGTGTTGAATAATAGAAAACTCAAGGAATCCATCTGTCTTATCCCATTGCCAGCTTCAATTGGGCCAGTTAGTTTTTTTTCTACTTTTACCTTTATTGTGTTGTTCTGATAGATATTTTCAAAAGTTTTTATTATTCCTATTATTCCTCTATGATATATAAGTGAATAAAGTCCTTTGATCTGACCTAAGTTAAGTTCAAGAGAAATCGTTGGAATACAACAAACCGGCATATTTATGTTTCGTGGACCTTAAAAAAGCATTTGACAGGGTCACATTAAAGGACGTTATCCACTTGTTATACTCGAGAGAGGTACCTCTGGGAATAATTCAAACGATAGAAAACATCTACCAGAACAACACAATAAAAGTAAAAGTGGAAGATGAACTAACTGACCCAATTGAAGCCGGCAATGGGATAAGACAGGGGGAATCCTTGAGTCCTTTATTGTTCAACCTGATCATGGACGGAATAATAAAAAAAGTAAGAACTAACAAATGGGAGAAAAACAACTTAAAATAATCTGCTATGCGGACGATGCAATACTAATATCTCAAAGTGAAGATGATTTACAACGTATGCTGCACCAATTCAACATAATCGCCAGAAAATTTAACATGTTAATTTCCTCAAAAAAGACAAAATGCATGGTTATAACAGCAGATCCAATAAGATGTAAATTGAAGCTGGAAGGTCAGATAATAGAACAAGTGATGGAGTTTAAATACCTAGGCATCACACTATCTAGCTATGGAAGGCTCGAAACAGAAGTGGAAGATCAAGTGAATAGAGCAAACAGAGCCGCAGGTTGCCTGAATGACACAATATGGAGAAATAAAAATATCGGAAAAGAAATGAAAGGCAGAATTTACAAAACAGTCATCAGACCAATAATGACATACGCGGCAGAAACACGACGCGACACAGAGAGGACAAAAAGATTGCTCGAAACAAATGAAAACCCTTCGAAAAATCGATGGTAAGACTCTATGGGACAGAGCTATAAGTACAGATATACGACGGAGATGCAAGGTGGATAACATTAATAACTGGGTAAGAAACAGAAGAATAGAATGGAATGACCACATAAGCCGAATGACAACAAATAGGATAGTCAGGACAGCGGGAGACGGTTCTCCAGGAGGAAGACGATCAGTGGGAAGACCACGAAAACGATGGAACGACAACTTACTAGAGGCACATTGAAAAAACAGACAGAGTCATGTCTATACAAAAAGAAGAAGAAAAGAAGAAGAATTTGACCTTGGCAAATGCGTTCTGAAGTTCCACGAAACATAAATAAGAATATATTCGGAATCCACAAAAACAGATCGGGATCGAACGGATCCAAGAGGGTCCGGTCTGAGGAAAATACCAGACAAACCGGAAGAAAGATAATGGAACCGGCAAAAAAAATAATGTGTGTGTACTTTGTACGCGCGTAAGAAGTTATACTTCTATTATTATGATTTCAACGAAATTAATATACTTAACAGGTTATTTGTATTTTATTTAAATATTAAACTAACTTTCTTTACCTACCACTTTTAAATTATTTTATTAAAACGATACCAAGAATATAAAAAAAAATAAAATCAATGGGAAAGTCCCCGTAGCTGGCTGTATACCATAGTTAAAAAACCATACAGAAGTAAAAACTTCTTTTGTATATTGGTATAAAAAGTTTTATTAAAAAACATAAAAGTCCTCCAAAAGGATTTGCAAAACGTTTTCAATCTGAATCAGATCATCCTCAGTGCGTTCTGCTTCGTAAAAGAAACTAGCAACTTTTTGAAAAAGGTTACATCGATATTAATGGTTTACATAATAATTAAGTGATATTTGTAGCGACTCCAAGTCGATGTTACAAGATGAAATGTGCTAGGAGTGCTCAAAGGGCAACATGGTTCCCTGCTCGTTAAGAACTTGTGGTTCTTGCCAGTTCAATGGACACAACATGGTTCCCTGCTCGTTAAGAACTTGTGGTTCTTGCCAGTTCAATGGACACAGACCAACGTCTGTGGTTGGTCTGTGTCCATTGAACTGGCAAGAACCACAAGTTCTTAACGAGCAGGGAACCATGTTGCCCTTTGAGCACTCCTAGCACATTTCATCTTGTAACATCGACTTGGAGTCGCTACAAATATCACTTAATTATTATGTAAACCATTAATATCGATGTAACCTTTTTCAAAAAGTTGCTAGTTTCTTTTACGAAGCAGAACGCACTGAGGATGATCTGATTCAGATTGAAAACGTTTTGCAAATCCTTTTGGAGGACTTTTATGTTTTTTAATAAAACTTTTTATACCAATATACAAAAGAAGTTTTTACTTCTGTATGGTTTTTTATAAAAAAAAAATGAATCGTCCGGGATTTGAACCCTGGACCTCTTGATCTCCGGTCACACGCGCTACCACTGAGCTATATCCCTTTTGCTTTGACAGGTTACAAGATTTCTCATACATACTGACAAATGTAATACAAAAATACTTTAAATGTACTTACTATTATAACGTGGGTGAATCAAATATGAACCGACCTTTCCGTCCCCGCTTAGAATAAACTGGCGGATATGTCTAAATTAGTCCTGTGGTGGCAGGTTATAGTCTAGTCTAATGTGTGACTGCGTACTACCGCCTGTTCTCTAATGACGTGCAGCCAGTTACTGTTGCAATGAGCGAGAGAGTAGTGCCATGTTCGGTTGCACAACGCATTGTTATCAAATTCCTTGCAAAAGAAAATGTTGGTCCCGCTGAAATTTGGCAAAGACTAAAAAATCAATATGGGGAATCAACACTGTCCAATACACAAGTGAAATTTTGGCATAGACAAGTTCGTGAAGGACGAGATGCCGTAGAAAACAAAAGTCATCAACGACGTCCAAAAATTCTCCGATAAAAGCGAGGACTCATTTGTCTGCAGGCAAAGTTTTAGCGACATGTTTCGGAATTATCGTGGCGTTTTGTTGATAAATTTTCTTCATGAGAGACGAACCATTAATGCAGCTTATTACTCTTGTCTTTTGGACCGTGTTCGAGTTGCCTATAGGTCCAAAAGACGGGATGTCGTATACGAGGTGTGTTGCTCTTGCTCGACCGCATACAGTTGACAAGAAAAAATAGCGGAAATGCATTGGACTCTCGTTGAACATCCTGCATAGAGTCCTGATCTTTCACCATGTGATTACCACATGTTCGATCCATTAAAAGATGCACTAGATGCGTTTTGATGATGATAATCAAGTGGAGCAATTCGTGAGCAATTGGTTAGATACCCGCCATCATTATTTTTATGAAAATGGAATACAGAAACTTCCTAGCCTCTGGGAAAAATGCATACAGAAGGAAGGAATGTATATAGAAAAATGGAGTATTGTTTAATTGTTGCAATTATAATTCAACAAAAAGTTATTAGCAAAGGTCGGTTCATATTTGATTCACCTCTCGTATAAACTATCTTATTCCCTAGGAAGACAAATCCAAAGACACAAAAATTATAATAAATAATACATTTACTAAAAACACTAATATATCCTTTTCACACCTTTTCTTGCACTGATATATTTATACATAACTTGAAAGATTCAGCAACTAAACGGCATACTGTCTGTGTGCGCATGCGCGCAGAATTATGAAATTTTACTGTCAATCGCGCCTAAACAAGTATAACTTCAAAAATCATTAGGAAAAGTAAGCCAGCCACCCTATGGACTGGCGGTAACAGCGATAAGTATAGGAAGAATACGCAGGAAAACAAAATATTCCAGAGACTTATCTTTAAGTGGAATACATGTTAGCCATAAAAGAGAAGATTCTGGACATAATAGTGGGGTTAGATCCAAAGGCAAAGACAAATCCTACATTCAGTAACCTACAGTTCAGACAAGGATGGCTGTTGCTATCTGGTGTTGCTAAAACATCGGCTACGTGGCTAAAATGTATAACTTAGGAACTGGAGCCAAAAATGCTATCCCGGTTAGGCTCGAAGAAGACGGTAACATTCCTCACTTCAAGAGATTTCTGACTAACCTCCCTAATAGACAGAACAATCCCGAGGACAAGATTTTTAGAGGTACACTATTAGTCTAAGAGCTAGAGCCGAAAAATCATCGTCATAAGTAATATGGAGTTTGTCATGTGAAATGTGTCTATTGTATATTGATAATTATGACCCCTTTCAGGCTGACACCTCAGTGGATACAGGAAGTAGCAATAAGGGATGAAAGGGGAAAGGTAGTGCAGTCATTAAAGGTTTTTACCTTCTATTTTGTTAAAACTCCATCGATTTGCATGAAAATTGGTGACTAGTTAGAGCATACCCCAAGAAATAAAAATGATTTGGTGCCAACTTGCACTTTTACCCTGGGGGTGGATACCATCCCTTCTCGGGGGTGAAAACTATTTTATTAAAAATAATCCCACAAATCGATAGAGGGACAAATTATAAGTAAAATTTGTTATATCATGGTATTAAAATAAATCAATACTTTTTGAGTTATTAGAGATCAAAGATTTGTCTGTTTAAGAGCACATGCGTGAAGTTACGGATGATAAAAAGAACATATTAATCAATTGTATGTTACTAAAATATTATTTTTATATTATCTCGATATTATAAATTTAGCAAAAGTGTATTCGAATATGTCAAATGTACCCATTATTGGACACCCCCAGTTTCTGGACATATTCAGTTTATATTGATAAAAAAAATTCAATTAAATATCGAAATAATATAAAAATAATATTTTACTAACATACAATTAATTAATATGTTCTCTTTATCATCCGTAACTTCACGCATATATGCTCTTAAGGGGTTACATAGGTCTTGCGGGTAAAAAAAGTGACTTTTTAAAAAAATTATATCTCGAAAACTAAAAATTCATTTTATTTATAATTGGAACATGTAAAAGCATAGTACTTAAGGTTCTCTCAAAAACAGTTTCAGTCAAAAATATTCATTTTTGTAGAGTTGACAGCAATTTTTCGACAACAGCCCTTTTTTGCGGTGGGCAGCATAACTAAGTCCAGTCTCATCTGAAACCAAAAAATCAAAAAGTTTCTTGTAGAATATACCTCTGGCTAGTGAATGAACGAAGGAATTTTTATTAGGTGAAGTTGTTATTGTTTTTTTAGAAAAACTGCTTTAAAACGGTCATTTTTGAAAAATGAGAAAAATTTCGGTCGAAAATGTGTTTAAATTTATGTAAAATCTTCAAATTTAATTTTTTTTTAAATTCCTTCGTTCATTCACTAGCCAGAGAAGAAACTTTTTGATTTTTGAAGTTATACTTCTTTACGCGCGATATGAGGGTGAATTTTTATATGTTAAAACCTACGATCCCGGCGCATGCACATTATAACTTTGTTCTGATTGGATGTTCAAATGACATGTCAAAAATTATCCAATATGGCAGCTGTAGCGCAGCTGTGGTTTGGACAGTTGACGGTTTGGTTATGTATGGTTGTTGCGTTTTAAAATTTGTGGTAAGAGAAACAACAAAGGTTAGTTAATAGTTATACTGCCTTTTTAAATAGTTTTCATATTATATTTTTGAAGTTATACTTCAAAATGTTTTAATTTATGTATGTATCAGTCCAGAAAAGGTGTGGAAAGAATATATTAGTGTTTTTAAATATATTTTTCTACAAACGTGTTAAAAATTGACGTGAATTGTCAAATTGTGAAACGTCAAAATATTTATATTTCATTTATTAACATTAATATTAATAATACAACTTGCGCAATTTGAAAAAGGTGGTTTAAAAGGTTTTTTATTATAATTTTGTGTCTTTGGATTTGTCTTCCTTGGGCGTAAAATAATAAAACATCTATTTTTATATTTCACTTGTCACCGTGATGTATAATTATGTATATCTGAAAGGTAACTAGCATGCGGCTTGATGGCCTTGTTGGTAGAGCATTGGACCAGAGATCAAAAAATCGCGAGATTGCGGGCTCAAATCCCGGACGATTCATATTTTTTTCTTTTTTTTTTTAATATTTGGCATTATTAGTTTTGGTTCATTTTTGGTAATTATTGTTAATTTTTTGTATTGTAACTGTTAAGTAGGTATATTTATTTGGTTGAAATTATATTATAATAGAAGTATAACTTCTTACGTGCGTACAAAGTACACACACATTCATTTTTTGATTTCAGACGAAACTGTACTTAGTTATGCTGCCCACCGCAAAAAAAGGGCTGTTGTCGAAAAATTGCAGTCAACTCTACAAAAATGAATATTTTTGGCTAAAATTTTTTTTGAGAGTACGTTAAGTTCTATACTTTTACATGTTACAATCATAAATAAAAATAATTTTTAGTTTTCGAGATATAATTTTTTTTTAAAGTCACTTTTTTTACCCGCAAGACCTATGTAACCCCTTAAATAGACAAATCTTTGATCTGTAATAACTCAAAAAGTATTGATTTATTTTAATAACATGATATAACAAATTTTACTTAAATTTTGTCCCTCTATCGATTTGTGGGGTTATTTTTAATAAAACATTTTTCACCCGCGGGAAGGGGTGGTATTCACCACCAGGGTAAAAGTGCAAGTTGGCACCAGATTAGTTTTAATTCTTGAGGTATGCTCTAACTAGTCACCAATTTTCATGCAAATCGATGAAGCTTTGACAAAATAGGAGGTGATGCAATGGATGCAATGGAGGATGCAATGTTGTGGATACTTTTTAACCCTCCTTGGTCCTTCTAGGGTTAATGATTAAAAACGACCTATGACAGAAATAACTCTCTAAGTGGATTCTAAACATCATCAGAGACTAAATACAGTTTTAATAACTAAGTAAAACCACAATTATTGCTCAGTAATGGTCTCAATGGAACGACAGATGCTTGGTATCTCACTCATAGATCGGCAAACAAACGAAGCAACCCGAAACAAAACAAAAGTAAGGGATGCCGTGGAACAAGCGGCTAAATTAAAATGGAAATGGGCTGGACACAACGAACGTCTCGAAAATGGTAGATGGAGCAAGGAAGTTGGAAACTGGCGACCGTACGAAGCGAAGAGACCAAGAGGATATCCATCCATCCAATGGCACTACAGCCCAAATCGAGCCTTGGCCTCCTTCAATAAGCTTCTCCAATCATTTCGATTTACCGCTGTTCTTTTCCATGAACGCGTTCCCAGAAAATTCCTGGCATCCTCATCGACTTCGTCTTCCCATCTCTTTTTAGGTCTTCCAACAGGTCTTCTTCCCTGCATTCTTGCATTTAGCAATTTTCTGGGGATTCTATTCTCATGCATGCGGACCACGTGCCCTGCCCACCGTAATCTCTGCAGTTTAGTGTGTTGTGCTAGAGTTGGTTCGCTATATTGCTCGTATATTTCTCTATTATACCTAATTCGCCAGTTGTTATTTTCACTTATTGGGCCCAGTATCCTACGTAATAGTTTTCTTTCAAACACATCTAATGCATTGGCAGATTTCTGTGTCACCACCCATGTTTCGCAGCCATAACTTACTATGGGCCTGATTATTGTTTTATATACCCGGAGTTTTACTTTCCGGTGTACGTCTCGCGATTTGAATATGTGGCCCATCGCGAAATAGGCTTTATTTGCCAGCACAAGCCTTCTATTTATTTCCGGTTCTTCTTCATTGCTTGCAATCAGATCCATTCCTAGGTACGTGAATCTATTCACATGTTCTATATCGTCAATAAAGTGTTGTTGCGCCGGTCTATTTGATCTGGTTTGTATGAGTAGTTTTATTTTATTTGTGTTTATTGCTAGCCCTACTGCTTCTGCACTCTGTTTCAACTCAACGTAGGTTTCTTCCGCTGCATTCATTGTTCTGCTCATTATGTTTATATCATCCGCGTATGCTGCTAATTGGGTAGATTTGTTTGTAAGTATGTTATTTCCGCTCACTGTCAACCGTCTAATTACATATTCAAGAACAAGATTAAAAAGCGTTGGAGCCAGTCCGTCGCCTTGTTTCAGTCCTTGCGTTATCGTAAACGCATCAGTGATCTGTCCTTGAATACATACTTGTGCTTCTGTTTCTGTCATTGTCATTTGCACTAGTCGTATTCATTTTGATGGTATGCCAAATTCTTCCAAGACATTAGGTAGAATTGTTCTATCTATTGAATCATAGGCTTGTTTAAAATCTACAAAGAGATTGTAAACGTCCATGTCATATTCCCATGCTTTGGCTAGTATTTGTTTAAGTGTAAATAGTTGGTCAATGGTAGATCTATTCTATTTTGCCTAAACCCTGCTTGATATTCCCCGATGATTTTTTCCGTGAGAGGTTGAAGTCTTCGATTAAGGATGTTTGTGAATATTTTGTATCCCGAACAAAGTAAAGAGATGCCTCTATAATTTTGACACAACAGTTTGTCTCCTTTTTTATGAATAGGGCAGATTATACTTTTCTTCCATTGTTGGGGGATTTCTTCTTCTATCCATATCTCTCGTATTAGCTGAAGAGACCAAGAGGAAGACCTCAAATGCGCTGGAGCGATGACATCAGAAGAGTCGCAGGACCAATGTGGAAACGCCTCACACACAACAGAGATGAATGGCGAGAAATGGGAGAGGCCTTTATTCGACATTTCGAATAGAAAAAAGGCTATAAAAAAATGTATCTCAAACACCATAGATGTTTGGAATGAATCTTTTTAGAATTAAATCTCAAGAATAAAGAAGAAACCCCGTCTGTTAGGTCTCAACTTTGTTTATAATGCGCTTTATACGAATCTTTTTCATTTTTTACTTAATCTAGTCGATTCTGGGAATAACCGTGGGAATATAAACTAAGCAGAGGACACGCCTTTGAAATGTGGACCTATAGAAGAATTATGAGGGTTTCCTGGGTAGATAGAGTTACGAACAACGAAGTACTGAGAAGAATAGGTAAAGAGAAGGAAGTTGAACTTACAATTAAAGAAAGAAAACTACAGTATCTCGGACATGTGATGCGGGGCGAGAAGTATAGCATCCTGCGACTCATAATGCAAGGAAAGATAGATGGCAGAAGAAGCATCGGAAGAAGACGAATTTCATGGCTGAAGAACCTGCGAGAATGGTTTGGATGCAGCTCAAAACAACTATTTAGAGCTGCTGCCTCAAAAATTAAAATAGCTATGATGATTGCCAACCTCCGTAGCGGAGATGGCACCTGAAGAAGAAGAATAAAGAAAAAGAAACCTCATCTCTTAAACTTAGTTTACAATCAGCTTATCACGAATATTGCATTTTTTACTTTAACTGGATTCTGGAATTAACATGTTATAGATGTTATAATTATTTCGCAGTCCCTTTAACAAATTCCAAAAATGTTTTTCGTTCATATTTCCTCTAGTGAATATACGTATAGTTTTTTATAGTTTTTGCGCTTCATTTATAGTTTAACAGTTATTTCTTCTCGTGTGAAAGCTTTGAGCACCTGAGAAATATTTCGTAATAATTATCAACATTAACTAAAAGCCACCTGTTTTTAAACGTACACTGAACTAACGGAGTGACGCAAATATCATAAAAAATGTTATAGCGAGGTATATAAAACGATTTGATCTGCATAAAGAAAAACTGAATATTGATTACCATTTCTTCAAGTATGAAAACAATATGTTCTTGACCAATATATTGACAGTATGTAGGTAAAAAAATTAGTGATTACCTATATGTCGTTACGCCATTTATAAATATATACACATAGATTCAATAATTAATCATGTATTTCGAGAATATAATGATACAATCTCAAGCGTATACGAAATCTTTAACGCTATCTAAGAGTTGTATTTAACTGGACTACGTATGGTCTAAGAGCTAGCAACGTTATCGAGAAAGTATTTTAAGACGGCCGATTCTTTCATATATTGTGCCCTATGCTTCCTCGAACACCGTACCAGCCATCTGGCTGCTGATACAGGTTGCGTTCATTACTGCGCAGCACACCGTACAGGTAAATACAAAATCAGGGTGATTGATTAGTGTGATAAAGCTTAGTACCTAGATCCGCTATAGTAATAGATAGCAATAAAAGTTAATGACAAAAATTGTAGCCAACTTTGAGCTTCACATTACAAAATTAGTTAGAATGTTACAGCGTGTTCGATAACATAGTGGCAGACCAAACTTTTGTTTTTTTAAATGGAACACCCCATATTTTATTTTATATTCGAAATCTTTTTAACTTCCCCATCACAAAAGTATAAAGGTTTGTTATGTTATACAGGGTATTTACAAAGTGATAACCATTGTTCTATGAAAATCGTAATAAGTTCAGTTCCCTGTATAAATAACAATAAGCACAACAGCAATGGTTTATTGGTGCCATATTTTTTTTGTTGATATTCTCAGTAATTTTAAATAGAACACCCTAATTAATAACTTGCTGTGAAAAATAAAAATATCTCGAAAACTAACAAATTTAGGCATACGGAATATTATATAAGAAATAAAGTACGGTAATGATACTTTTCGATGGTGATATAAAATACAGGGTATTCCATTTAAAATTTCTGAGAAAAGAATGTACTGCGTTTTGACTCACCCTGTATTCGATATAAGGAAAATTAGCAATATCAAGAATTCTTAAAAATTTTCACAATCAATAAAAAATATGGCACCAATAAATCATTGCTGTTGTGCTTATTTTTATTTATACAGGGAGCTGAACTTGTTACGATTTTCATAAAAAATTGGTTATATAACAGCCCTATATAACATAACAAACCTTTATATTTTGTGATGGGGACGTTAAGAGGATTTCGAAGATAAAATAAAATATAGGGTGTTCCATTTAAAAAAAACATAAGTTTGGTCTGCCACTATGTTATCGAACGCACTATTTTCGGGGACACCCTGTATATTTGAAGTCATTTCCTTGTCTCCAAAAAGTGTGCAGCCTGTAATCCAATGCCTAACAGTCATGCAAGATATGGTTGACTCTTTTAGGTTCTCTGCTACAGAGTCTGCAGCTCAAGTCTCCGTGATACAGTCCCAGTATATTATGCAGGTGTTCCTTATCTAGTACATGTCCAGTAAGGATGATGTTACGACTCTGAGCACTCCCACGGCCAGCTCTGGACCGAAGTATTTTCAAGCTGATGCTCTTCAGGCAAGTGCACCATCACCTCTTTCATTGCCATAAATCATTGCGTGGAACCCATATCAGTTTGACACTGTTGGGTTCCGTCAGTGCGTCAGTTCGTGTCGGCGTTCCCACACTAGCCTAGAGTGCACCTTAAGGCTGATGAGAGCTCCCTCCCATGGCCCCCAGAGCTTCAGTTTGAAGGCCCTCATGTTAATTTCCCTTGTGCACTGCAAGATTGCAAAAATCTTCTTCTTCTTCAGTGCCTTATCCGGTCCGGATGTTGGCGATCATCAAGGCTATCATTGTTTTGTTAACAGCGCCGCGGAGGTTATCCCAAACCATTGTCGGAGGTTTTTCAACCACGAAATACGACGGCGTCCCGGTCCTCTCCTGCGAAATATTTTGCCCTGCATGACGAGTTGAAGAACTCGATATTTTTCTTCGTTCCGCATCACGTGGCCAAGGTACTCAAGCTTACGTTGTTTTACTAAATTAAGCACTTCTTTTTCTTTTGTCATGCGCTGTAGGACCTCAATGTTGGTGACATGGTCCACTGGCCTGAAATACAGAGGTATATTTTCCTAGTGGAATAGAGTTGTTTACATTTCATTATCGGGCATTAAACACAATAATAATTAATGTAAGTCATAAATCGAAGTAGCGCAGAAAACGACAATAAATATCGTTCCCATACCACCAGATTGACAACAGGTGGAATACTTTCTTTGGTTACAACCTCCCGAAAGGGCCCAAAGTATGATGCCTGGGAAAATCGGAGAGAAGAGGATATGGGACTACTGATGAGGGGGAAAAAACCTCCGAAACCGGTATAGACTCTTCCTGCACTCTCCAATTTAACCACAGTATTATGCAGCTGCTGCATTTTCGTGTTGCAAAGAAATTGAAAATGTTTATACATTACAATAATAATTTTTGTTATTTAACAGTTAAGCTACATGTGGAATGGACATTATAAAGTATGGCCATAATTGGATTAAAAAAAATTGATCCTTTATCGGCAAGAGTATAAATAAGACTACGAATTGACGCAAAGAATAAAAGTTTTGGTGTACCGGTAGAAATGTTTGCTATTGAAAAAGTTTCCTCTTGAAGGTAAAGAAGATCCAATTTTGTTTCAGTGTAGGTCCCAAGTCGCCGAGGTGTCTAAGACGAAAAAATCTTAGCTCCGTTTGATTCACTTTGCCCATAAAATGTGTTATTTTATATCTTTTATCTCCTTTATTTATTACTCTCTTTGGGCTTGCTACAGAACTAAATAAATAAAATAAAAAAGCCATAAAAGGACAGAAAAATTGTCAGTGTTTTACGGACTTTCTGGAAGACATTTAGGGGCGGAATTATCCGAGATTTCGATATATTATCTCTTTATACAAACGTAAAAGCCGGATTAAAGAAGCGCGCTCGTCATTTATCTGTTTTAGGACGATACAATTATATATACTGATGGTAAAAAAAAATCAACACCTAGAACGTCAAATATTTTTATTAAACGCTTTTATTTAATTCAATAGTTTGCGTCAAATCTTTAGACGTTAATTTGACTGCTTTTTCTTCAATGCAAATGAATGAAAATTTGCAGACATTTGCATTCGTGGGAACAATACACGAATAGTCAATAAACATTTTTTTATGTTTATTAATTGGTTAAATAAAAAAAAAACGATTTTAATGGAAAATGCTTAAATTCTCTTTCTTTTTACAATGTAGAAGCTTGAAACTTCTACGGATTGTAGCTAATGATATGAACTAAACATAATTTCACTTTTTACGTTAATTGTTTACGTAACGCTTCATAAATAAACAATAAGGTTTCAAATTTTGAACGCTCATATATTTGTTTATATAAAAATCGGCGTTTATTCGTGTCAAATTTCAATACGATACGAAACAAAACTTCAACCAAAAATTAAAAAAATTCGAGTTTTTATCGTAGTCTTATAAAAACCACCGGTAGAGACGTTTTGTGCTACAATTAACATTAGAATTCGTTTTGGCGTATTAATTAATTAAACTTCTTTAGTTCAATCGTTTGGGTCAAATCTTTGGACGGTAATTTGACTGCCTTTTCTTCAATGTAAATGACTAAACATTTGCAGACATATGCATTCGCGGGAACAATACAAGAATAATTAATAAAAAAAATTTTATGTTTATTAATTGTTTAAATAAAAAACGATTTTAACGGAAAATGCTTAAATTATTTTGTTTTTTACAATGAAGAAACTTGAAACTTTTACAGATTGTAGCTAAATAATATATGAACTATACATAATTTGACTTTTTACGTTAATTGTTTACGTTATGCTTCATAAATAAACAATAAAGTTTCAAATTTTTTGCCGATTCCGACTACTTTTTATGTTTGTACATCATATATGTTTTATGCATATTTTAATAAACATGACGATATACTTTAATGTTTGAAAAGTGTAATTTAGTCTTACACTCTTTACACCAAGTAAAAAATAAAAAAAAAATATGAAAAAAACTTAAGAAACGCTTTTCTTTAGTTACGAGTGACAAAATATTATAAAAAAAATCAACTAAAAAGTCAAAAATAAAAAAAAAATTGAAGAAATCTAACACATTCGTTAAAGAAAAGCGTGGGGCGAAAACCGTTTATTCGATGAAGATGCGTCACGCTTTTCTTTGACGAATGTGTTAGATTTCTTCAATTTTTCTTTTATTTTTGGCTTTTTGGTTGATTTTTTTATAATATTTTTAATGTTAGTCACTCGCATCTAAAGAAAAGCGTTTCTTAAAAAAAATTTCATTTTTTTTATATATTTATTTATGGAAGTATGCATTGTAATATTCTTATTATTTAATAACATAAAAAAATTTGCAACATCATTTTCGCCAAAAAATTAATACTGAGTGGCGCCTCCTTAGAGATGCATCAAGTCAAATTAGTTTGATTTTACTCAACAAACTTTAAATTCTAACAATAAAACACTGAAAACGTTTGTTTTCTATACTTCCACAAAATTTATTACAACTAACAATGGCTATAACGAACAAACAGTTAACAAAATTTTAAACCAAAAACTCCATAAGAAAGCCCTGAAATTAGTGTATCCACCACCACAGACAGAACCCAGTACCTTCTGCTCTCTAACATATACTGGCAAGATAACAACAAAAATAGCCAGATACATAAAAAAGAATGGAATAACACCAGCTTTCAGAACTAACAACAACTTAAGTAAATATATTAAGAACAATAAAAGCCGAAAGAGAAAGCAACTACAGAGTGGTGTGTACAAACTGACTTGTGGTGATTGTCCGAAAACTTACATCGGTCAAACTGGCAGAACCTTTGACAAACGGATAGCAGAACACAAAAGGGCGTTCAACAATAGAAAAACAGACACTTCTACATACGCACTTCACCTTCTAGATCATAATCATTCTTTTAATGAACAGTTTCAAATTCTGCATATTCAAAATAAAGGCCTTAAGCTATCTTTATTAGAATCTATGGAAATTAATAAATTGAAAAATGCAGACATAATTCTGAATGACTAACTTGAGACAAACAGCTCCCCACTCCTCAGCCTCTTCAGTTAAAGACTTTAAATAGGCAAACCATTGTAAACTAAATCACTTGAGAAAGGCACTCTGCCGAAACAGCTGTAGTCACTTAGTTGTAATAAATTTTGTGGAAGTATAGAAAACAAACGTTTTCAGTGTTTTATTGTTAGATAAAATGAACTTCCATCAAGTAACGGTCGAATCCATCAATTATTCAAAACTTTAAATTGTTCCACAATTAAAACTTCCCCTGTTCCAGTGTTAAGACGAAGTTTTAATGTGAACAAGTAAAAAAATCGGTTCAATAAGTGACTTATCAAGTTAATATTTTAGTAGTGAGTGCGGTATATTGTTCCTCAAACATCCTTATAATAATCAATTTGGCTTTATGCAGGGCAGATCAACAACAGATGCAATTTTCATTGTAAGGCAACTGACGGAAAAATACAGGAATAAAGATACCAACGCTCATATGGTATTCATTGATCTTGAGAAAGCATATGATAGAGTTCCTCGAGAGATTCTGTGGTGGGCACTCAATAAGAAAGGAGTCCCTGGCGAATATGTAAAGATTGTGAGAGATGTGTATGAGGGAGTAACGACTAGTGTTAGGACAGGTGTGGGAGAGACTGATAAATTTCAGGTGAAAGTAGGACTGGACCAAGGCTCGGTGCTTAGTCCTTATTTATTCTCATTAGTTTTGGACCAGATAACAGCGAAACTACAGGGTAGCATTCCATGGTGCCTAATGTATGTTGATGATGTAGTGTTAATAGAAAATAGTGAAAGAGACTTAGAACAAAAACTGGAGCAGTGGAGACAAGCTCTCGAGAAAAAAGGTTTAAAACTTAGTAGAACAAAAATAGAGTATTTGGAATGTTCATTTAAAGATGGAGATACTACAAATACAATGGTATCTTTGGATGGTGAAATGATTGTGAAAAGCAATAGTTTTAATACCTAGGGTCGGTATTACAGAGTAATGGAGAAATAGATGGAGATGCATGCAGTAGAATTAGGGCTGGATGGATGAAGTGGAAAGAAGCGAGTGGTGTGTTGTGTGACAGAAAAATTCCAATGAAGCTGAAGGGAAAATTCTATAAAACAGCCATAAGACCGGCTATGATGCACGGAACTGAATGTTGGGCAGTGAAAAAGAAAGAGGAGCAACGAATGCATGTGGCGGAAATGAGAATGCTTAGATGGATGAGTGGAGTGACAAAGAAGGATAAAATTAGAAATGAGTATATTAGGGGAAGTCTAGGTGTGACACCAATTGATGCCAAAATGAGAGAGCATTGGTTAAGATGGTTTGGTCATGTTCAACGTCGCGACGTTAATCACCCAATACGAAGAATAGCTGAAGTGCAGATTCCTGGAGGGAGTAGGAGAGGAAGACCAAAGAAGACGTGGGAGGAGACGATAAAGGAGGACATGTTGGTAAAGCGGATTGACATTGATATGACCCAAGATAGAATTGTGTGGAGAAATGCAATTAGGGAAGCCGACCCCGCATAGGGATAAGGCAAAGAGAATGATGATGATTACGTGATCCAAACTGTGGGAGAAGAAGGATATGCCAGACTGGGATTGATCCCTGGAACGGGGTTCCTCAAAAAATCCCTTTTCTTTCCGATCAGCAATTTAGTGTATTTCTATAATATTTCAGTAGTAACTGCGGTATAATGGTCCTTAAACCTCCTTATTTTATCGATCGGATAATAAAGAAATTCTTCAAAATAGACGCTACGATTTACTCCAATATATCCACCAAATATAATAATATATTATCCGATATTTCCTTTTTTAGCGACTGAAGCAAGATTTTCGTACACAAACACATTTACTTCGATTTAATTCCGGCCACACTTTCGGTAAGTGTTCTTTTTATCCAGTTGTCTCTTCAATTAATTTGGGATTTACGTTGGAAAAATCCTCACTGTTCCCTCAAAGTGTTTTTGTTCACCAGACGTTATCAGCGCCATCGGTATGTAGCACTATGTAGGGATAGTAATAAGAAGTAATATATATTCGAGGCCTTCCGATATTAATTAGATTTGGGACATAATACGCACAGGGAACAATATACTGGCAGATAAAAAAGGAGCAATTTCTCAAACAAAATTTGCTCGAAGGTGAAACAACGGAATGGACCAAATGTCGGGCTATTTGTTATGAACTTAAATTGGGTTGTTATACAGTAAGTAAAGGACACAACAGCTTGTGTTTAATATAGCAGTCATTATTAAGCTATCCTTTATATTCACTTGTAAATC
This sequence comes from Diabrotica virgifera virgifera, assembly GCF_917563875.1. Classification (NCBI taxonomy): domain Eukaryota; kingdom Metazoa; phylum Arthropoda; class Insecta; order Coleoptera; family Chrysomelidae; genus Diabrotica; species Diabrotica virgifera. The sequence goes on along the minus strand of NC_065447.1, from coordinate 22,266,021 downwards.
ATGCTTTAATAAAGCTCCTCATTTAATGTGTAATGTATTATTGATTTATATTTTCTATTTTTCAGCTGTTTATATAGTTTTATCTAACAATAAAACACTGAAAACGTTTGTTTTCTATACTTCCACAAAATTTATAACTATATGACTACAGCTGTTTCGGCAGAGTGCCTTTCTCAAGTGATTTAGTTTACTATGTGTTTGCCTTTTTAAAGTCTTTAACTGAAGAGGTTGAGGAGTGGGGAGCTGTTTTTCTCGAGTTGGTCATTCAGAATTATATCTGTATTTTTTAATATATTAATTTACATAGATTCTAATAGAGATAGCTTAAGGCCTTTATTTTGAATATGCAGAATTTGAAACTCTTCATTAAAAGAATGATTATGATCTAGAATCTAGAAGGTGAAGTGCGTATGTAGAAGTGTCTGTTTTTCTATTGTTGAAAGCCCTTTTGTGTTCTGCTACCCGTTTGTCAAAGGTTCTGCCAGTTTGACCAATGTAAGTTTTCGGACAGTCACGACAAGTTAGTTTGTAGACACCACTCTGTAGTTGTTTTCTCTTTCGGCTCTTATTGTTCTTAATATATTTGCCTAAGTTGTTGTTAGTTCTGAAAGCTGGTGTTATTCCTTTCTTTTTTATGTACATATCTGGCTTTTTTGTTGTCATCTTGCCAGTATATGTGATAGAGCAGAAGGTACAGGCAAGTTAACAACAAAAATAGCCAGATACATAAAAAAGAAAGGAATAACACCAGCTTTCAGAACTAACAACTTAAGCAAATAGGTATATTAAGAACAATAAGAGCCGAAAGAGAAAACAATCACAGAGTGGTGTCTACAAACTAACTTGTGGTGACTGTCCGAAAACTTACATCGGTCAAACTGGCAGAACCTTTGACAAACGGATAGCAGAACACAAAAGGGCTTTCAACAATAGAAAAACAGACACTTGTACATACGCACTTCACCTTCTAGATCATAATCATTTTTTTAATGAAGAGTTTCAAATTCTGTATGTTCGAAATAAAGGCCTTAAGCTATCTTTATTAGAATCTATGGAAATTAAAAAATACAGATATAATTCTGAATGACCAACCCGAGACAAACAGCTCCTCACTCCTCAACCTCTTCAGTTAAAGACTTTAAAAAGGCAAACACATAGTAAACTAAATCACTTGAGAAAGGCACTCTGCCGAAACAGCTGTAGTCACACAGTTATAATAAATTTTTTAAATTTAAAATAAACTCTTTCTTATTGTTACTACATACTTACAGGGTATTAATTTTTTATTTTTGCTATTTAAGGGTCTTAAAAAACGAAACTAATACAAAATAACGGTGGCGACCAAAAATCAAATGGATGTTAAAAGATGAGAAAAGTTGTATTCATGAAAACAATTGTAGAAAAAATGTGTTTAAACATGAAAGGAAGTCTGAATTTGAAGAAAAAATAGACAAGTAGAGAAAACTATATAATTGATGGATTCGACCGTTAGTTGATGGAAGTTCATTTTATCTAACAATAAAACACTGAAAACTTTTGTTTTCTATACTTCCACAAAATTTATTATAACTGTGTGACTACAGCTGTTTCGGCAGAGTGCCTTTCTCAACCTCTTCAGTTAAAGACTTTAAAAAGGCAAACACATAGTAAACTAAATCACTTGAGAAAGGCACTCTGCCGAAACAGCTGTAGTCACACAGTTATAATCTTCGGGATACAAAATATTCACAAACATCCTTAATCAAAGACTTCAACCTCTCACGGAAAAAATCATCGGGGAATATCAAGCAGGGTTTAGGCAAAATAGATCTACCATTGACCAACTATTTACAGTTAAACAAATACTAGCCAAAGCATGGGAATATGACATGGACGTTTACAATCTCTTTGTAGATTTTAAACAAGACTATGATTCAATAGATAGAACAATTCTACCTAATATATTGGAAGAATTTGGCATACCATCAAAATTAATACGACTAGTGCAAATGACAATGACAGAAACAGAAGCACAAGTATGTATTCAAGGACAGATCACTGATGCGTTTACGATAACGCAAGGACTGAAACAAGGCGACGGACTGGCTCCAACGCTTTTTAATCTTGTTCTTGAATATGTAATTAGACGGTTGACGGTAAGTGGAAATAACATACTTACAAACAAATCTACCCAATTAGCAGCATACGCGGATGATATAAACATAATGAGCAGAACAATGAATGCAGCGGAAGAAACCTACGTTGAGTTGAAACAGAGTGCAGAAGCAGTAGGGCTAGCAATAAACACAAATAAAACAAAACTACTCATACAAACCAGATCAAATAGACCGGCGCAACAACACTTTATTGACGATATAGAACATGTGAATAGATTCACGTACCTTGGAATGGATCTGGTTGCAAGCAATGAAGAAGAACCGGAAATAAATAGAAGGCTTGTGCTGGCAAATAAAGCCTATTTCGCGATAAGCCACATATTCAAATCGCGAGACGTACACCGGAAAACAAAACCCCGGGTATATAAAACAATAATCAGGTCCATAGTAAGTTATGGCTGCGAAACATGGGTGGTGACACAGAAATCTACCAATGCATTAGATGTGTTTGAAAGAAAAGTATTACGTAGGATACTGGGCCCAATAAGTGAAAATAACAACTGGCGAATTAGGTATAATAGAGAAATATACGAGCAATATAGCGAACCAACTCTAGCATAACACACTAAACTGCAGAGATTACGGTGGGCAGGGCACGTGGTCCGCATGCATGAGAATAGAATCCCCAGAAAATTGCTGAATGCAAGAATGCAGGGAAGAAAACCTGTTGGAAGACCTAAAAAGAGATGGGAAGACGAAGTCGATGAGGATGCCAGGAACTTCCTGGGAACGCGTTCATGGAAAAGAACAGCGGTAAATCGAAATGATTGGAGAAGCTTATTGAAGGAGGCCAAGGCTCGATTTTGGCTGTAGTGCCATTGGATGGATGGAAGTAATACAGAAGACACATCAGTCATTACCATAGGTGGAACAAACATAGAACACGTCCAAGACTATACGCACACCCAAACTTATATGGAATCACCATGTATTTCAAAGTATATAATATTTATTTCTTTTGAAAAAAACTTGTTATTATTACGAAGAATAAAGATTTTTGTTGAAAATAAACAAATCTATAAGACAATCAGATGGTACAGCTCGGTACAGTATAGGTTATTTGCTTGAATTGCAAATTGAACGAAAATAAATAAACTAACTTTTGCGTCCAAAAACGAAAATATGCCTCATGTGGGTTATAGAACTTACAACGAAGAAAGATTATTGGTCTTGTAGAGCAAGTAATGGTCTCAGAGAGACATAGCTGTAGAACTGGGCGTAACACAGGGGGTTATGTCCGAAACTTATGCTGGGTAACAGGAAAGCTCAAAAATAAAGCAAGGCAAAGTCGCCAAAAAGTAATAATGGCTCGCCACGATCGTTTAATAGTCCAATTAGCTGGAAGACACACAACCATTTGTCACCTGCAGCTCCAAAGGCAGCTTTTGGAAAACACAGGTGTAACTGTTTCAGTTGAAACGATAAGAAGAATAGCTCGTACCAAGAAGTATACAGCAGGAGACAGCTATGGGTCCCCGAGTTATCCAGGCAGCACAAGATTGATCACCTAAATTGGTGTCTTCACCACCAAAACTGGAACATTGGGAATGGAAAAATGTGCTATTTTCAGAAAAAGTCAGGATTTGTGTAAAATCAGATGACCCACGAAATCGTGTACTTAGAGGTCGAGGAAGACAAGCAAGAACGAAAACTGTCAGATCTGTTCACAAATATACAAGGGGAAGTGTAATGTTCTGGACAGAAATTGTGGTCCGTAAAAAAAACTCCTTTAATTTTCATCCAATCAACTTTTACTGCTCACAGATATGTTGATAACCTGTAGTTAGGCTCTGTAGAGGTGTAACAGCAGAAAATTTAATTTTCTTGCATGATACCACATACCATTAGAATGACTAGAGACATCATTTAAGCAGAAGGTATCCCTTGTTTGGAGTGGCCTGCTTGCTCATCCGAGTTTAGCCCTATATAGTATTCGTGGGATATGCTTAAAATAAAAATTAGAGCTCGCCGGGATAATCCACAAAACACCGCACGGCTATTCTCTGGCCGCTGAAAAGATGGACTGATCACGTGAACGGCACGCACTCTTAAACGTTCATCTCTCGATGTTATCACTTTTCCTACGTTTACACGGCTCAACAAAAGCGAACTAACTCTCGCTATAATATATTTTATACGGTTTGTTACGGGCTATTGATTAACATTAAATTTAAACATTATGTTGGCTTTTGCGTATGGATTTAAAATCTAAATTTCAATTTTTATATATAGGGTGGACAAATAATAAAAGTTTATAATATGTTAAAAGTAGTAAACTTAAAAAAAAATAAGAGATAAATTCGGTTTATAAATTTGATGGAAGGCGATTCGTTTGAATAGAATAGAATATCTTTATGCGTAAGAATCGGTTGAAAAACAAATATATGATTTAAATTATTGAAAAGCACGTCTTTGTTTCGATGAACCTTGTAAAATTTAAATTTAGTAAACTTTAGTAAAATTTAAAATTAATAATTGTAAAAGTAAATTTTAAATATATGTATGTATAGTTTGTTATTTCCTGACCGTGCTTATTGAAAATGGCAACTAGCTGAAACGTTTAAGCAAGAATAAAGTGTTATTTATCAAACCGACAAACCCAGGAATAAAAAAGTTTCTATATTTAGCAGTAGTTATTAGATTTTAAGGAAATACCGAAACAGGTCGATTTTTGTTCTAAGGGGGGCACATTTTTTCGATACATACATCTGTCATTTGTCAACCCCCACCCTTATTCTTAAATAGAGAATAGTGGTCGTGTGGTAGCTCATTTAAAAGAGAATTCAATTCTCTATTCAGTAATATAAACATTATCATCATTATGTATACAGGGTGGGTGGATGGCGGTACAAACTTCCAAGAGGCAGGTGGATGGCGGAGTTGGCTTGAACATTGAATTTAAGCGAAAATCAATGTTTATTTGTGAAATAAACATTTATTTCTGTTTTCTGGCAACAGTAAAATGTATTTTAAATAAAATAGATTACATACATTCTTCTTTTTTTTTGTTAGGGTTCTGCTAACTCTTGGGATGCTTTTTTATAAGTGTTCATTATTACACCTTTTTCCTCAACAGTTAAATGTCTTTTTTTTATCTTTTTCGTGGAGGTGAAGGAGTGTTTCCATCCATATTTAATAAACGTAAAACGTAATCCACAAAAATTTAATACAAATTAATTTACGTACGCGTAAACTCTACAAACAATTTTGAGCAATGCCCGACTGCCACCAAAATAATTTACCAGCCAGCGGAAGTGCAAAACACAAATAATAATAATGACCGTGTAAACAGTTTCTTAGAATGTCTACTTACGGACGGCCTGTCGATGCCTGCATCGACTGAACACGCGGCCTTCGATTCCATCTTTTAGGCGGTTTCACTTTAGTACAAGCTGCTCTTGAAGGATGGAGTAACCTACCACAACAAAATGTTGATAATTTGATTAGGACCGTGCCCACGCAAACTGAAGCTTGTATAAGGACTAGGGGTGATAACACTGACTACCAAAAAACACAAAAAAAAATAAATAAAAACAATTTAAACATTATTTGTTTTACATTGAATTTTTTTTGCTATTGACTTTAAAACAACTAGTTTCAATTTGTTTGTTAAATACTTTATTGTTTAATTTAATTGTTATCCATTTGTTATTAAATTGCTTTAAAATAAATATTGTTTGACTTGGTGTGTTCGTTTTTTTTTTCGCACGAAATAATAATAAATATCAGGTGATTCCATATAAGTTTGGGTGTGTGTATTTACTTAGGACAAGCTATCAAAGGAGACAAAAGTAACCAGACTAAAAAAATAAACAGAAGAATAAGAATGGGGTGGGCGGCATTCAGAAAACTCTCATATACTATCAAAAACCAAAAAATACCTTTAAAATTAACAACGGAGGTATTTAATGCATGCGTCTTACCTGTTCTGACGTATGGAGCCCAGACGTGGACGCATACCAAGAGCAACTTAGATAGAATAAAGAAAACTCAAAGAGCTATGGAAAGACAAATGTTGGGAATATCGCTGAGAGATTAAAAGAGGAACGAGTGGATAAGAGGCAAAACCGAAACAACAAACGCTGTCGAACATGATTTGAAATTAAAATGGAAATGGGCTGGGCACAACGAAAGATATCAGGATGGAAAATGGAATAAAGAAATTGGCCGATGGAGACCATATACTGCAAAAAGATCAAGGGGTCAACCGCAAATGAGATGGAAAAATGACATTGAACAAAGCGCAGGTCCAATGTGGAAAAGGCAAAGAGAAGACAGAGACAAATGGGAGAGGTCTATATTCAGCACATGAATAGATTTTGGGCTATAGATAGATAGATAGATAGATATAGAGATAGATAGATAGATATAGAGATAGCTTGTACCTATCCAGAACAGCAGAATAACAGTCCGTAGTGAATATTGGTGTCTCAAAAATAGGTGCGACTAATATAGGGTTAATGTATCCACAGCGTATTTTAAACATGCGATGCAGTGTACAAGGATAGCCCCATGCAAACTAAATGAGAATTTTCTCGACAACGTTGTCGCTCTTCACGGCAGCCGTCGTGAAATGTAATATCAGGCAGGTACTTCTAGTGGATTATCGCTGTTTACTGCTGTGAAATACTACAGGAAGATTTGTATTTATGATAACTCACAGAATGGCAAACCCTCTTGCAATATAAATATACAACCATACTGATTCCTAACATTTGAAACGGAGTGTAGATATTTCAAATCACAAAATTTTCAGTATCAATTATATTTGAAACTGTATTTATATTTGTTTAAAATCCGGTCCTGAGAGGACTTTGGGGTCTTTCGAAATTCCAAATAAACTGCACCCGCACACGCTATACCCAATATCATCCACCCCGATCCGCCCGCTCGCTCCCACCAACCCTCACTCGCCCCATCATGCAGTGAAAAGTGCATTGAACCCCATGCAGCTTGTCCTAGTTGAAAATGCGGTCGATAGTACGTACACACTCACCAGCTCTAAATGATTCAATAAGGAAAAATTTTATTTTCTTCTACAGCGGATGCGGTTTCCTCCGAGAGAAAGAGTGCGGTTGGGGAACTTTAAGAGCTATCTTGAGGTCGAATTCCGCCCTAATTGAATTTGTTGATTGCAAAAAGGGATGTGTCCGCAACACTGGATTTTATTGGAGAATTGGTTCATTAATATTCAATTGTAGGTTTGCATAACAAAAAGGAGCGATAGCCCGAAATTCATTATTTTTAACACATTTGAGACGAAACTACCCAAAGAAGTTAAAATTTACATAGAAATCGATTTAGAAATAATACATAAACTGTTAATGTAGTTATCGGCTCAAAAATCAATACCATATGAGTAAAACGTAGAAAATGTATTACGGTTTCTAAGAAAAGGTACCGCGAACAATCAAAGTATTGTTCTGAAGTTAGAAAAATATTAAGAAACCAGTAGGGGCCTAGCATCATTCAAAATTTTAAGGGATTGGCAATTCTTTATGAAAAACTGGCACATTGTCAAAATTCCATTAAATTTTTACAAATATGTAGGTATAATACATAACTTAATATCAAAGGTTTGAAGTTACATCCAGCATAAACAAGCAGAAAGTTACAAGAAATCATACACACACCAGCTTATCCATGATCCGAGGAAGGTTAGATTTTAAATTTAAGTACATAGATTAAAAAATTAAGACGAACCATTATAATCTTCTTTTTATACACTATTTGTTTTCAGGCGTTAGTTATCGTCAGGCTGCTGGAATGTTCTGGCTGCTGTTTTTTTTTTGTTCGACTCAGTGTTTTCCATCTATATTAACCTAATGATCAACCGGAATAAACGATATTTAGTTCCATCTCATTATATGACCGAATTATTGGAACCTTTTCATTTTGATGGTGTTGCATTAATTCTCGCTCTTTGCCACAGAGAGGAGAATCCTGAGGAGATTCATGGGAAAAAGACTGATTATCCGTCAGTATTGATACACTAACATGCCAATATACTCACCATCCTCAAAAGAAGATATTATGTTCTATGAATTATTGTGTTTTTGTGTTCATTGAGAAAAATTTCTCACCTGTGTTCGAAATTTTTCTGGTGAGTGGAGGGAGTGTGTAACGTTCCTGTTTTCTTTGAGAAAAATTTCTCACTTGTGTTCAAAATTTTTCTGATGGGTGAGAGGAGTGTGTAACGTTACAAACGTCACATATTTTATTTTAATATTTCATTAGTAATAATTTTCTTCTATTTGTTTTACCAGTTTTCTTCGTTAAAAACTCGTTGGCGCCCTCTTTTATTATCCTCTTTTATTATCTTCTATTTAATATATCTCTTTTCATCTAAAATCTAAATCATCATACAGAACGTATATTTTTACTCTGTGAGTATCTGCTTTAATACGGAGCATGCCTAACTTCCTACAGTTCACGCTGTCATTTCAATTCTCAAAATAGTGGTGGTAATGTCAAAAGGCAAAGAAGCGTCAAAATTAAAACATTTTATTTCTAGACGATATTTATCTTGGGGTAAGAATACTAAGAATTCTAATTATTATAATCATTATATTCCTCATTATATTCCATGCATACCTAGTTTTTTATAACAGTCTTTCTAATATTTTTTATACCTAACCTTCAAATGTTCAACCATGTGTTTGGTTTCTGTATTTTCATTTTATCTATTGATATGCTTTTAGTAATCAAATTATTTAACTATTCCGTCACTATTAATTTTATTTTATTCCTTCGCCAATGACTACTCTTTACGATTATTTGGCAAAGGCTCGTTTTTGGTTTTTCTTCTTGATGATTAATATAATGTGTCTTTATCTTATAGTTTTTGGATTGTTTCTCGGGATAATATTAGACTCAAGACTTACTTGGAATCAGCAGATAGAAAGTATAACGAAGAGAGCGGTATCTACGTTAATGGTAGCCAGACGTACTCATGGAAAAATGTGGGGTTTGAGACCAGACATGGTATATTTTACTTATAACATGGTAGTAAAACCTACAATTACATATGCATCAGTGGTATGGTGGCCAAAAGTGCAGCAAAAAAGTGCCATCATCAAATTAAGCAAGGTGCAAAGACTTGCTTGTCTCGGGATCACGGGGACTATGAGGGGCACACCTACGGCAGCTATGGAGGCACTACTGGATCTCCCTCCTTTACATATAACAATAAGAGGTGAGGCGAGAATGGGATATTATAGACTGCGAGAAAACCTGAGCAACGTACCAGTTAAATCAGGACACAGTAGAATAACGAATGAATCTAATGATGCCGAATGGATGATGATTTCTGGCCATATGACATAAAGATACAAGCCTGAAGTACCTTTTCAAGTGGACATTTGCCCACGAGACGAATGGGACAGAGGAAACTCTCGACCCAGACTGCAGGGTTGCACCTGGTATACGGACGGGTCTAAAACTGCAGACGATTCGGGCGCACGAATATTCTGTAGTGGTGGAAATTTCAACATTTCTATTCCACTGGGAGAATATACCTCCGTATTTCAGGCAGAGATTTTTGCAATCTTGCAGTGTGCAAGAGAAAACAACCTGAGGGAATTCGAACTGCAGCGGGATAACATATTATGCACAGATAGCCAAGCAGCCATTGCGGCTCTTATAAGCCCTAAGGTGAACTCTAGGCTGGTGTGGGAATGTCGACAAGAACTTGATAGACTGGCACAACATAACAGTGTTATACTGGTATGGGTTCCAGGTCATCGGGGCATATACGGCAATGAAAGAGCTGATGCCCTTGCCAAGAGAGCATCAGCTACAAAATACCTGGGTCCAGAGCCGGCCGTGGGAGTGCCAAAAAGCACCGTCCGTGAATGAAAAAAAGCCTGGATCCGACGCCAACACAACTCACACTGGGAGAGTGTACCCGGTCAAACACATGGCAAGATGTATATCGGACGGACATGTGCTAGTAGGGCTGTTACTGCTGAAAACAAGCAGGAATCAGCTGAGTCATAACAGGTTTCCCCACTGGACATGCGCCAGTTAAGGGTCACCTGCATACAATGGGGCTGTTTCGTGGAGACTTGAGCTGCAGACTCTGTAACAGAGAACCTGAAACAGTCAACCATATTTTGCATGACTGTGAGGCATTGGATCGGAGGCGGCAAACACTTTTCGGAGACATCGAAGTGACTCCAAATTTATATGGCACTCACCCACTAGACCTGTACAAGCTGGTACAGGGTTCCAGAATTCTGGAATGGGTTTCAGAAACGAATGGAAGATGTACAATAAGCAAAGTGGCTGCAGTATAACCGGTTCACAACAGACGGCTTCCAGGAAAAGAAAAATGATAAATATATGCCAAAAACTTACAATTTAAAAATAAAAATCGACCTGTTTCGGAATTTTTCCTTAAAGTTGCCAGCTTGCGACATTACTAATTTATTCCTTTCATTTGCACCATACCGTATGTGTAATTTTTTTTATGTTGAACCCATCACCATCTCATGATATAATTTTTATATGTTATTAATAACAGTACTATGTATTTGTAGGAATATTATGAAAATTTTAAATTATGTACTTTTTGGGAAAAAAACTTTATCAAAATATATTTTTTTTGTTTGAGAAAAACTTGTTTATCGTAGCATCATGCTGTATATGTATATGTCACTGTAAAGAGCTTTAAAAATGCTGCAAAATGACACTTCTCCCAGCATTCTAGCTCAATCATGTCAGCTTCTACAACCATTCCAATAAAATATTGTCGCGGTGTTTTGGGCCTTTCTGGAAAACTTTACATAACCATATTTCGGAAACAGCTTGAGATAAAAATTTAAAATTTTGTATTTTTCTTCACCTAATCATCCACTATGAACACTATAAATTTTAACAAAATCTAAATAGGTCAGGAAAAAAATTAATTCAAAGTGTGTTGATTTGACCTGGAATAGCTCTCCTACGATGATGCCAATTCCAGTGAATCCAAAGACTCCAGGTAATTTATAAATTATTATCTTTTAACTGTTCCATTAACGTCTAGGAATACTTTTTTATTTTTGTTATTTTTAAATTAGTTTAAATAAAGAAGCACGTTTTTTATTACTAAATGTGTGAACATTTATTGACCCCTCCTTGGTCCCGCTGTTTCTAATAAAAAGTTGGTCCTGCAAGGGTTAACACGACGATAGCCAATGCTTGAAACCAAGCACGGGACACAAAGAAGAAGATTGTTCAAAAGTTTGGTAGATATTCGAAAGATCTAATTTAATACCTTCCAGAAGTACCCCAAGTAAAAATAAGTTTCTCTTGTGCTGTTCTTCAAAAAAACACTAAAATCAACAATCCAACGCTGAAAAGTACAAGAATTCACAAGATTGTGAATCCACAAATACAAGAAGATATTGAGCAATGTATGTTAACGACTATACTAAGTAGAAACGATATTCCGTTGCTATTAGCTTAGTGTGGGAAAAATGACGCCCCAATTATGATAATTAAATTACCATTTACTTAACATACGCAAGTATTTTCTCCCATTAAAACACTCGCGCTCGGGTTTCCTTTTCCACCACACCAACCAAGTGTATTGTTTGCATTATCCTTAAAACACACGGTACATACATGTGTAATTAAAGAGGTGAGTCACCTTTTTTGACACTGAAACCTGATAAGTGCGTAAATTAGTTGTATAATGTATTTATGTTATATTAGGAACCGGAAGCAACATGTCATAATTTTTATGTAATACGCTTTTTTATAATATGATTATCGCGGTCCAAGGACGGCCTATATACGTTGGGGAATAGAGGAAATAGAATATTTTATTTTTTAACAATTTCAATTTTTAATTAACTTTTCATGGGACCACAAAAATCATAGGATCATTCGATCATTTTTAACATAGTGAATTGGGTTTTCTTAACACTTAGGCTCACCTACTTCATAAACTATGAACTTCCAAAAATGTTAATGTACTCCAAAACATATTATTTCATATATCTCTCTTTAGCGTTCTGTTTTAATGACTGTTCTTCGATTATGTCAGGCAACTCTCTGTCGACGATTTCATTCTTCCGTCTGATTCCTTAACGAACCTTTATAAGTATATTGTTTAGGAAAGTGTACAAATAAAAAATTCTGATGGTATTCCACCAAGAATAAATACCACCAAGATATCCTAACAATAAATATAGTGTAAGAAACTCTAACAAGAAGATTAATTATGTGAGATTAATTTCAGTTCTCACATTCAGATCCATTATCATTACAATTAAATTATATCAATATTCTTTTTCTTATTATACTTTGGTTTTATTTTATTCAGTACACTTTCAATATTATTTTCTTTTTAATTTCATTCTTGTATCAACTGGACTTAACAGCTATAATCATACTTTTATTTATCTCTAACATCACATATCCTCACTTTGTCACAAGAATTCTCTCAAAACTTTTGAAATAAAATTAAAAAATAAAACATCTCATAATAATTACAATCCTTTTCATTCACATATTACACACTTTTAATTATTTGACTGTATCCTAACTCAAATCCATTATTTACAAAAATTTGCATTTATTTTTAAATAACAATATTTTCCTTTTACATATACAACCACCAATACAATATAGACTAGATTAAATTGCCTACCAATTTATTCATTTTGTACAATAACATTCCAACTAATACTTATTCTTTCTCTTCTCTCATCTTCATCTATTTTTATCTTTTTATCATTATTGACAGCAGCTTAACTTTCTTTCTATCAATTTGATCAATCTAATGTTATAGTATACAGTCAATATAAATAATCTTATATTCTAAATTAATTTTGTATATCACAATTTCTTTTCAAAAACCAATAGATTTAAAATGTTAGACATTTTCAGATATTAAAAATTTTTATCATTTGTTGTGGGTCATGACCTTTTAGTTAATTAAATTTGAAAATCGACTATCTTCTTCTCTACTGTCAATGTCACTTCAAACAGTTCCTTACACACTTGTGACACTTTATAGTCAAAGTTGGCCTAAGATGGTTGATTGAGGTTTTGGTAGGGTTTCACCATGTTCCCATAGGCGATATCCTTTAACATCGGCGTTTAGCCTGTTTAATATTATTTTTAAATAATGTAAATTTAATTTTAAATTCAACCATTGTTTGGTTCTGGGGCTATTTAGCAAGTATGCACGTAAGTAATCTAACCACACTTTTTTAGCTTTTTAAAAAATTTCAACCATCTTTCAATTCTAATAGTGGGATTACTTATTTTATTGTAGATTCACTGATGATGGACCGATAGGTCTGAAAACGTTCTGAATTGGACATATTTTATTCAATCCATTGGGATTTTTTAAGTTTTAATAAATATACCAATTTACATAGAAGTGGTTTTACTTCTTGTTAGAGTTTTTTAACTATATGGTATACAGCCAACCTAGGGAACTTCCCTTTTAGTAAATATAGTGTAGTTCAGAGAAATAAGGAAAAAAAATATCCTGTTGGTGACACAACCCCCTCCAGGCCGAAACCAAATTTTTTGAGTAGTATGGACATCTATATTAATAACCTATATGTTTCCTGCAGCCGATTTTGATGATATACATAGTTATAAACAAATGAAGATCAAAAAACGGTAAATTTTCGCTTTTCTCGTCTATAACCAAAAAGTTAAGTATTTTAAACAAATTTGAGAGTGAGAAACTCATAAATCGTATAAAAAACTTCAATATGGCGTTCGCTGAATATGTCTATCCTTATTGGTTGCTTAGAAAATTGCAATATAAATAATAAATTTTGAGTTTTTATAAATATTCATAACTTATGTAAAAATGAACTTGAACGCTCTTATTACAGGGAATGCTGAAACTTCTGGTGCTTAAGTCATACTCTTTTCAAAGCAATTGGTCAAATAGTTTAAAAGGTATTTAATTTGTTTATCCCAAATTAATTTTTTTTGCAACACTGTAAGTCAGAAAATGATGAAGTTATAGTAAATACTTTGGATAGTTTATGAAAGAAGAAGACTTACACTATTAATTTAATTAAAAAAAAAAATGACAAAAAATAATTCTAAATATTGCAAAATTACTTTGCAAAAACATGTGAATTAAAAAAAAGGGGGGGGGGGGCTAACTTCGTCCCTATTGTCCTAGGACAATTGTATTTCTTTCTAAATGTGTATAAAAATTCAGTCTTTCCAAATATGAAAAAATAATTTTTCTACGGGTAACGGTTAAAAAGTTATTCTAATTCTTCATAAGTAAGCAAAAATCGACGTGTTTTTGCAAAATTATTTTACACTGTTTAAAATTACTTTTTGTCATTTTTTTAACTAAGTCAATAGTATAAATGTTCTTCTTCCATAAACTGTCAGAAGTATTACATATTGTAACCTCATAATTTTCTGAGTTATAGTGTTGCAAAAAAAAATTAATTTGGGATAAACAAATTAAATAACTTTTAAACTATTTGACCAATTGCTTTGAAATTTAAAATATAATTTAAGCACCAGAAGTCTCAGCAATTCGTGTAATAAGAAGGTTCTAAGTTAATTTTTATATAAGTTATGAATATTTATAAAAACTCAAAATTTATTATTTATTTTGCAATTTTCTAAGCAACCAATAAGGATAGACATATTCAGCGAACGCTATATTGAAATTTTTTAGACGATTTATGAGTTTCTTACTCTCAAATTTGTTTAAAATGCTAACTTTATGGTTATGACGGAAAAAGCGAAAATTTCCCGTTTTTTGATCTTCATTTGTTTATAACTATGTATATCATCAAAATCGGCTGCAGGAAACATAAAGGTTATTAATATAGATGTCCATACTACTTAAAAAATTTGGTTTAGGCCTGGAGGGGGATGTGTCACGAGAAAAATCTTATTTCTCTGAACTAGTGTTCATACTTCACAGAAAATGTACTACTGAATGAGCAATTGGGCAAATTAATTAGTGTCTAGCAAATTTTTTTACTGAATCATCATCAACATCCTAAACAGATTATGTATCTATCTGATTATTTCGAAGGAAATAATATTCTACCAGAGGTTCAAAATGGTTTTAGATTAACAGAGGATCTGAAAAGGACCTTTTCCTTTATGGTATGGCCCGATTTCCAATTTTGGTTTTAAGTAATCATCTTTTGGTACTCCGACGGCTGCCTCTGGACCGAAGTATTTTGTAGATGATGCTCTCGACATTCGGACACTAGATTAGGGCCAACTTAGGGCTTCTAAGAGCCCCCATAACCGCTACCGAATATTGCTGTACCCGAACTGCAGTTTAGACCCGTCCATGCAACAGGTATAACTCTGCAGCCTGGGTTATGTGCTTTAACACAATATTAAAACGACGGTTAGAAACTGTGGAGGAGTACTTCGAAGAATAGCAGGTAAGAGCCTACTGAATAGAGAGAAAGACGAGAACATAAGAAGAGTATGTAATGTAGAAGACATAAATATATAGGCCGCTAAACGGAAACAGGAATGGAACAAACACATTAATTTATAGTTTTCTCAGGATTCGAAAAAAGAATGCATTTAAATAACATTGGACCAAGATTTTGCGCCTATTCCCTTAATTGTTCTTGTTATGATACATTCGCAAATAAATGTTGTTCTGAAGCTATTTCCTTGTGGCATTTTTATAATCAACTATTTTATAATCAACATTGAATTTTTTAAATCATTGAAAGGGGGGGTCGTGAACTGCAATGACGACGTCAATATGGGGGGGGGGTTCGTCTGTAAACGACAAATTACGAAGGAGGGGGGAGGGTATTAAAAGCCCAAATTTTTTACGACGTAGTTTATGGATGCCCTCTTAGCAGAATGGCAGAAGATAGGGTAGTAAGAACCTCAAGAGACAAAATCACCAAAAGGTGTGAGAAGGGTTGAAAAATCAAAGAAGATATGGTGTGATAATTTAAATAAGGCAGGCAATTTGATATTAAAAAATAAACAGGTCTAAGGAGCCTACACACCCAAACTTATATGGAATCACCATGTATTTCAAAGTAATATTTATTTCTTTTGAAAAAACTTGTTATTGTTACGAAGAATAAAGATTTTTATTGAAAATAAACAAATCTATAAGACAATCAGATAGTACAGCTCGGTACAGTATAGGTTATTTGCTTGAGTTGCAAATTGAACGAAAATAAATAAACTAACTTTTGCGTCCAAAAACGAAAATATGGCTCATGTGGGGTTATAGAACTTACAACGAGGAAAGATTATTGGTCTTGTGGAGCAAGTAATGTTCTCAGAGAGACATAGCTGTAGAGCTGGGCGTAACACAGGGGGTTCTGTCCAAAACTTATGCTGAATAACAGGAACTAGGAAAGCTCAAAAATAAAGCAAGGCAAAGTCGCCAAAAAGTAATAATGGCTCACCACGATCGTTTAGTAGTCCAATCAGCTGGAAGACACCCAACCATTCGTCACCTGCAGCTCCAAAGGCAGCTTTTGGAAAACACAGGTGTAACTGTTTCAGTTGAAACGATAAGAAGAAGAGTTCGTGCCAAGAAGTATACAGCAGGAGACAGTTATAGGTTCCCGAGTTATCCAAACAGCACAAGATTGATCGCCTAAATTGGTGTCTTCACCACCAAAACTGGAACATTGGGAATTAACAAAATGTGTTATTTTCAGAAAAAGTCAGGATTTGTGTAAAATCAGATGACCCACAAAATCGTGTACTTAGAGGTCGAGGAAGACAAGCAAGAACGAAAACTGTCAGATCTGTTCACAAATATATAAGAGGAAATGTAATGTTCTGGACAGAAATTGTGGTCCGTAAAAAAACTCCTTTAATTTTCATCCAATCAACTTTTACTGCTCACAGATATGTTGATAACCTGTAGTTAAGCTCTGTAGATGTGTAACAGCAGAAAATTTAATTTTCTTGCATGATAATGGACCTCCACATACCATTAGAGTGACTAGAAGACATCATTTAAGCAGAAGGTATCCCTTGTTTGGAGTGGCCTGCTTGCTCATCCGAGCTTAACCCTATAGAGTATTTGTGGGATATGCTTAAAAGAAAAATGAGAGCTCGCCAGGATAATCCACAAAACACCGCACGGTTAGTACAAGCTGCTCTTTGAAGGATGGAGTAACCTACCACAACAACTGAAGCTTATATAAGGACTAAGAGTGATAACACTGACTACCAAAAAACACAAAAAAATAAATAAAAACAATTTAAACATTATTTGTTTTACATTGATTTTTTTTTGCTATTGGCTTTAAAACAACTAGTTTCAATTTGTTTGTTAAATACTTTATTGTTTAATTTAATTGTTATCCATTTGTTATTAAATTGCTTTAAAATAAGTATTGTTTGACTTCGTGTGTTCGTTTTTTTTTTAATTCGCACGAAATAATAAGAAATATCATAAATTTGGGTGTGTGTATATACAAGAAAGAAGAAGACGACCACCATATTTTAAATTCAATATATTTTATATTCTCTCGTTTTCCTAAGAATACGTTTGGGTACCATTAAGGTAGCCACTCACTGATCTCTGGGTTATTTCTTCTATCAATATTGAGCTTAGCTGCATTAAACAAAATTAAAAACCAATGGATATGAACAAAAATTAATAGACAACTTACTTAATAAGAAATTATACAAACAAGGGATTACTTCCATCTAATCCAAGACAAAAGAAAAAAAATCATATTGTTAACGTTTAGGTACCTATATACAGTGCTAGTCAAAAGTCCGTACCCCCCCTCGTATCTTTTGAACGGTTATACCTATAATAGTGAAATTTGGAGGAAGGAAATAAACGGACGTAGGCTTCTTAGCTAGTCATGACAGGTGACGTAATAGTGACAGATGACTTTACAGCGCCACTGTGACAGATAATTTTAAATGGGATCTTATGGCAAGTAATACCTCGTTTGAAAGATATTCAAAATACCTATTCAGCCATACTAATTTTTTCGGATATAAATTGATTTTGATTTTGGTAAATAAATGAAATAAATATAAAATTGTAGTTTCGCATTTAATTAATAAAAATTCAAAAGTCCGCCTATGGTTTTTTTGTCAAAAAAGTTCACGTTTTTCAGTTCTCTAATAGTTTTTACGTCAACGTCAACCCTTTTGACAAGTAATCATAGGCGGAGGTTTGAATTTTTATTAATTAAATGCGAAACTACAATTTTATATTATTTCATTTATTCATCAAAATTAGCTTAAACTCAAACAAAATTAGTATTACTGAATAGGTATTTTCAATACCTTTCAAACGAGGTATCACTTGCCATAAGGTCCCATTTAAAATTATCTGTCATGGTGGCGCTGCAACGTCATCTGTCACTATTACGTCACCTGTCATGACTAGTTAAGACGCCTACATCCGTTTATTTCCTCCCTCTAAATTTCACTATTATAAGTATAACCGTTCAAAAGATACGAGGGGGGGTACGGACTTTTGACTAGCACTGTATAAGTTTACTTGAGATACATGTCTAAAAGTATACATATGTCAGACATGAGAAATTTTCAAAAAACGAATAGCTTAACATATCAAAGCAATAAAACCCCTTTTGTACAGATGTTTTTTACAAAACAAGTTAGCTAAAAATTCTTGTGAAGAAACTATGTTTTGTCGAAACTTGCCTTGCCTTATCTCTGTGGAAATTCAAAACAATCATTATTATTTAACGTCAGTAATCGCCAATTTCATAAATGTCTAAAAAACGCCTAAACGTATAATTTTCGCCCGTTTTTCTTCTCGAATGCCCGCCAATGTTCAAAACAATTAGACGTACGCTACTGCGTTAAGCAGCATCAGAATATCTCCCAGTACGAAACGAAAACGACGCAGTAGATAAATTTTTATTGATTTTAAATTTTGTCTCCTTGACACAATAAATTGAAATTTATATGAAAACATTTATTCTGTACGCTCATCTTTCGCAGGCAGAAGCAAAACAAATAACTTGACGGAAAAGAATAGAATTTGCAATTTGCCCCCAAATAGGCGTGGTAATTGCTTATTATGAATAAAATATTGGGAGGGTTAAAAAGATGAGTTCAGATAAAAAAGGAAGGCTTTATTTGGGAGAACGCCGTACAAACACACTTTTGTTTAATATATTAGGAGGTTTCATTGCCGAAAAATATGAAGAGAATTTAATACAATAGTATCAGGGATACTCAAAAGTTATTTTATTATTAGCCTAATAAAACAAAATAAAATGAAAATGTAGTTTCGTACAGGTTGGAAAAAATTTTGTATAAAAGTTTAGGTGAAAACAAAAGGTATTTTTAAAAAAGTATCTACTTTATTAAATTTATATAAGGGGATCATTGTTTAAATAATTAAAAATTGGTCATTTTTGGACAGAATTTACTTTCTTAACCGCTGCAGTAATTCACCTTTTTAAGATGGTTTTTACGATCTCTTTCTGCAAAGTTGAAGGAAAAAACTTTAATTTAAAACGTACTAAATTAAATTTGACCCTATATTTATTTAAATAATTATATAATAATAACGCTAGAAAAACAAATTTGCAAAAAGTTATTAAAATGCATTAAAAATTATTTGCATTATAAACAGGCACTATAAAATATTTTATTTTATAGAAAAAGTTGCGTTACGTTACCAACATAAAGCAAAGAAAAATTGGTTGAAAAATAATCAAGAGTTTATGAGATACTTAATTTGTTTATTAAATGTTACTTTGTTTTCAATTGCAAAAACCAAATTGTTGCCGATAGAGACACTTTTATAAGGTCTATATTTTAATAATAGGTATTAATAATGTTTTAAAAAATTAAGATTTTCGTAGGGTATTTTAGGGGATTGGTAGGGGATTTTGTCAGAAAAATGGTGGAGGAATTAGTTTACAAAATATCTTCGTTAATAATGGACCAGTTTCAATGATTTTTTTTTATTTGGGGAAGCATGTAAAAATAATAATAACTGCATGACCCTGTCAATAAAATTGATCAATTTATTATAAGCAATATTTAAAAATAAATTCTCTACTATTGTGATATTAAAAGAATACAATTTGCAATTTGCCCCCAAATAGGCGCGGTAATTGCTTATTATGAATAAAATATTGGGAGGGTTAAAAAGATGAGTTCAGATAAAAAAAGGAAGGCTTTATTTGGGAGAATGCCGTTCAAACACACTTTTGTTTAATATATTAGGAGGTTTCATTGCCGAAAAATATGAAGAGAAAAATTTAATACAATAGTACCGCTATCAGGGATCATAAAAAAGATATTTTATTATAAAATGTTATAAAATAACATAGCGTTTAATGGACGTTAATAAAATATTTCTTGGGGATTCTTTTGTGATTCAGGGGTGTTTGGGGTATTATGTACTAGAACCTTAGAATTAGAAGTTAATCCTGATAGAGAGACGAAGTGGAGGATCTACTTCGCTTCTTTTTGTGTTAGTTTTGATTTATCTGTCCCTGTTTTACATCTGTTTTTCTTCTAATCTTCTAAACTTCCATGAATTTTCCGTCTGTCTTATTATATAAAAGCTGTCATCGATTTTGGTTGAAGATAAAAACTAAGGAGTACAGGGCAAAACGAAGAAAATATTAAAGAAAGGATAGTAAAGGGAAAACAGATGATAGGAGCCCTTAAGAAAACAGGTGATAGGAGCTCTTATAAAAAATATAAGAACAGAAAATAAAAAACGAATTTACAACACAATCATTAAAACCAGTGTTAATCTATGGAGCTTAAGTCTGGAAATTAACCAAAAAGTACAAAGATAAATTACTAGCCACTGAGATGGATTTGAGATAATATGAGATATTAAAGCTCATAATGCAAGGGAAAATTAATAGTCATTTTACCTCGCAATTTTTACAGAATGGATCGATTTTCTTGAACATTTGAAATTAAGTAGTCGATAGTCCAAGGATAAAAATCTATATATGATGCCGAAAGGCGCTTTTACCATGGGGGTGGTTGTCACCTCATCTCGGGGGTGAACATTTTTTATTATATTTTGACCGCAAAAATTGATAACAACATTAATTCTAAGCAAAAAATGTTCATACATTTTTTTGATAAAATTAATAGTTTTCGAAAGTGTTAGTTTTATATCGAAAAAATCTAAGTTTTTCGATATACTCATTTACGATTCACTCAATTTTTGCCGTAAAAAATTTTTTTTCAAACCAAGTTCTTGGGAATTAAATAACCTACAATTTCATATTTCAACATGTTTTCGTATATCTGATGCTAATCTTTTTGGTAAAAAATTACATTTTTTACCAAACTACAAAAATTCGTTATTCGCTTTTAACTCCAGTTTTTTTTTAAACTAATCATTCTAAGCCAGTCAAACTTCTAGAATATATTAATAATACATAAATAAAGAAGAATGAATAAGGCTAATAACTAAAAACACCGCTAACTTACATTATTCTGCTTCCAATTGGATTTTTAATTTTTTTTTTCAAAAAAAATATATTTATTTTTTAAACGTAACTTTTTTATGTTTTATCTTAGAAAGTCTGGTAAAAAAGAATTTTGTAGGTTGTTACGAGATCTGTAAGGTAATTAATAGTAAATTCTTTCAAAATCCTGTCACAAAAAGTGGTGACTTTGAAAGGGTTGCTGAAGGTGGTTTTTGCATGTTATTACAAGTTTTAATTGTCAATAGCTCACTCAATTTTTGCCGTAGAAAAAATTTTTGCAAAACATGTTGTTGGGAATTAAATAAGCTACAGTTTAATTTTTAAACATTTTTTTTATTTCTGATGCTAATCTTTATATTCTGAATAAAAACTCCATTTTTTTTTAAATAATCATTCTAGACCGATCAAATTTCTAAAACCTATTAATAATACATAAATAAAGAAGATCAAATAAGGTCAATGACTAATTTTAATTAGGGTGGTGGTTAGGAGGTTGTTTCCGATAACTTTTTCGCTGAAAATTGGGACTGACATTCTTTTCGTTATAAGTCACTTAGTTTTTGAGCTAGATACATGTTTATTTCTGAAGATAGATATTTTTAAATACTTTAAATTAGTTTAATTCAAGTTTTCCTCGAAAAATGCATAGTTTTCCCGTATTTTGACTTTGAAACTACAATATTTAGCATTTGACGAAGAAACGGTTTTGTTTATTTTTTTAAAGGTACATTTTTGTTAAGTAAAGTTTGTTGTTTTGCTAAAACGAAAACATTTTGAGTTATTAGCAGAAAACTTATTAAAAACATTGATTTTTTCGATATAAAACTAACACTTTCGATAGAGAATAAATCGAAAACTATTAGTTTTATCAAAAAAATGTATAGAACGTTTTTTCCTTATACTGAATGTTTTTACCAACTCTTGCGGTCAAAATATAATAAAAATGGCCACCCCCGAGAAGGGGTGGCAAGCACTCCCGAGATGGGGTGGCAACCACCCCCATGGTAAAAGCGCCTTTCGGCATGATATAGATTTTGATCCTTGGACTATCCACTACTTATCCTCAAATTTTCAAGCAAATCGATCCATTCTGTAAAAATTGCGAGGTTTTGTCCTATTTTAAGCTTCATTACTTGGACTAAGAAAAGGGTTAGAGAAAACTGGCTGAGAAACTTAAGAGAGTGTTATAGTTACAGCTCAGTAGATCTTTTCATAGCAGCAGTCAATAAGGTACGGATAGCTGTGATGATAGCCTACCTTAGATAGGAGAAAGAACTACAAGAAGAGATGGATTTTTGGAGATGGTCAGCAAGAAGATCTAGACTAGAACACATAAGAATCGACGACATTAGACAACACATGAAAAGAGAAAGAAACCAATTTACGTCTGCTTTATAGATTTTGAGAAGGCGTTTGATAGAGTTCAACATAATAGGTTGTTTGAATATCTAGAAATGATTGGAATAGACGATAAAGATCTGAGACTTTTACATCTATATTGGAATCAAGAAGCTTCTATTCTGGTAGACGGCAAAGAAACAGACAAAATTTGCATTCAAAGAGGTGTCAGACAGGGTTGTGTGTTATCCCCAACTTTGTTTAACGTATACTCAGAAATAATTTTTAATGAAGCCTTGGAAGGACAATGTGGAGTTCGAATCGGGGGAGAAACTATTAACAACATCAGATATGCAGACGACACCGCGATCATGGCTGAAAATATCGAAGATCTTCAATTCCTTATAGATCGAGTCAATAGAGAATGCTCCAATAACGGACTTAACATAAATGCAACAAAGACAAAGTTACTTGTGGTTAATAAACAAGACGTCGGCCCTATGCAACTAATTGTCAATGATGAATCAATAACAAAAGTTAACCATTTTAAATACCTAGGATGTTGGATAAACGAGACACTAAATCCGGATGAAGAAATTAAAACTCGTATAGAAATTGCAAGAGGAGCATTTATGAAACTTAGATCTATTCTGAGCAACTCTCAGCTGAACTTACAACTAAGAATCAAGTTCCTAAAATGTTATATGTATCCTGTATTACTATATGGATATGAAACCTGGATCATGAAGGTTAACATGATGAACAAATTAGAAGCCTTTGAGATGTGGTCGTATCGTAGGATGCTCAGAATATCTTGGGTTCAACGCATTTCAAACAGAGAAGTCTTAAACAGAGTAGGTCAAGGCGAAGGTGACTTAATGAAGATGATAAAAAAAAAGAAAACTTGAATATCTGGGGCATATAATGAGAGGTAGCAGATACAGGATGCTGCAGTTAATACTCAATGGAAAGATCGACGGAAAAAGAGGAATTGGTCGAAAGAAATATTAATGGCTCCGAAACCTTCGTCAATGGACTGGCTTATCAGCAGATCAATAATTGTTACATGCCGCACAAGATCGAGAACGATATCGGCAAATTGTTATGGAAGCTACCCACGCCTAAAAATTTGGGCACGGTACTTAAAGAAGAAGAAGAAAAGAGAAAGAACAATCATATATGACATCGAAAAACAACACCTAGTATTATGGCACAGAAGCGTAAGATGAATGGAGGAAAGAAAAATCACAAAAAAGTGAAAGAATGGACCACCACAGACAAACGAAAACAAGGAAAACTAGCAACTACATGGATAAAGGGCATCTCCAAGGCGATGTCGGAAAGAAATTTAAGAGAGGCACACTGCCACAATAGAAAGGAGTGATTATTACTAAAATCGGTACAACTTGGAGAGTAGTAACTGCTGAGATAATTCAAATGTGTGAGGTACATAGAGAAAGCGAGACAGATAATATTTGCCTTGAAGTCATTTTTCTTTGTTTCGAGCTTTCCTGTATAATTATTTGAGATCTTTCCCCTTATGTTTATTTTACGGGTACTTCCGTGTATTAATTCCTGCTTTTCTTTACTGCTATTTTTTTCTGCTTTTAATTTTCTTTCTCTTACCTAGAGTCTCCTAAGCTGCTTGTTCAGTACATGTTTCCAGATTCCCCTTTTTATCGTTTATATCTGGTTTCATAGAGTGCTACTCCAGCTATTGATGTAAGAGACTGTGGTAAAGATCTTTTACATATAATTTCCTCTTGAAGCAAATACATTTTAAATATTTCCTCTGAGTGATATTCTTAAGATAATTCTTAATCGAATCAAGCAGAAATATGAAGAGACAATGGGAAACCATTAATTCGGTTTCAGAGATGGATTGGGAACAAGGGAACCTTTGTTCTCACTGCTCTAGCATTACTTCAACGGTCATGGGAAGTACAGAAACCAATTTACGTCTGCTTTATAGATTTTGAGAAG
Source organism: Diabrotica virgifera virgifera (assembly GCF_917563875.1). Lineage (NCBI taxonomy): Eukaryota > Metazoa > Arthropoda > Insecta > Coleoptera > Chrysomelidae > Diabrotica > Diabrotica virgifera. Next base: position 22,241,135 of record NC_065447.1, on the reverse strand, counting down.
GCGTTTGATAGGATTCAACATGATAGACTGTTTGAATATCTAGAAATGATTGGAATAGGAATAGATGATAAAGATCGGAGACTTTTACATCTATATTGGTATCAAGAAGCTTCTATTCTGGTAGATGGCAAAGAGACAGACAAAATTTATATTCAAAGAGGTGTCAGACAGGGTTGTGTATTATCCCCAATTTTGTTTAACTTATACTCAGAAATTATTTTTAACGAAGCCTTGGAGGGCAATGTGGAGTTTGAATCGTGGGAAGAAACTATTAACATCAGATTTGCAGACGACACCGCGATCATGGCTGAAAGTATCGAAGATCTTCAATAGATCGAGTCACTAGAGAATGCTCCAATAACGGACTTGGCATAAATACAACAAAGACAAAGTTACTTGTGGTTAGCAGACAAGACGTCCGCCCTATGCAACTAATTGTCAATAACGAACCTTTAACAAAAGTTAACCATTTTAAATACCTAGGATGTTGGAGAAACGAGACACTAAATCCGGATGACGAAATTAAAACTCGTATAGAAATTGCAAGAGGAGCATTTATGAAACTTAGATCTGTTCTGAGCAACTTTCAGCTGAATTTACAACTAAGAATCAAGTTCCTAAAATTTTATGTTTATCCTGTATTACTGTATGGATGTGAAACCTGGATCATGAAGGTTAACATGATGAACAAATTAGAAGCCTTCGAGATGTGGTCATATCGTAGAATGTTCAGAATATCTTGGGTTCAACGCATTTCAAACAGAAAAGTCATAAACAGAGTAGGTCAAGGCGAAGGTGACTTAATCAAGATGATAAAAAAACTTGAATATCTCGGGCATATAATGAGAGATAACAGATACAGGATGCTGCAGTTAATACTCAATGGAAAAAGCGACGGAAAAAGTGGAATTGGTAGAAAGAAATATTCATGGCTCCGAAACCTTCGTCGATAGAGTGGCTTATCAGCAGATCAACTATTACATGCCGCACAAGATCGAGAACGATATCGGCAAATTGTCATGGAAGCTACCCACGCCTAAAATTTGGGCACGGTACTTAAAGAAGAAGAAGAAGAAGAGTGATATTAAATGCTTTGTCGTCTTCCTTTATAATTACATAACTGTTAAAATATAGTATGTATAACATACTTTTTGAATAACTGAGGTTATGACCTTTCATAAACAACCAAAATCGTTTAATTTGTCGAAAGAAATATAATATTAAACTTTGAGATTATTTGTCAATAATTTTCACATAATAAAATTTTTTATGTTTGGCATAAAACGTAATTTTACGACCCTGCTGCCGGAAACTGCTATTACAAATTTGGTAATGTTTCTTTCACACCACAAAGACGAGGTTGGAGCAGTAATCAAAGCGATGTTTTCTTTGAACAAAAATATTAAATTACAAAAAAAAACATGCGTGGTTTTAATAAATTCACTAACCCTTTTTGGAGCGAAATATCATATTCTCGTACACGTGCCTTTGGTTTTTGTTAATCTAGATTTTATTAATTTGTTACATAATAATACAGCAATACAAGTATTTTATCTACGGTTAATAACCTTAACCGCAAGCACCACCAAATAGACCGGGCTGTATCCTCGCCACCGCTAGCAAAATTATTCCGATTCGATTTTTTTGCACAAACTTACTCAAAAAGAGGTCCTTATAACATATCCACAGGGTGCCGGACGGTGCCGTGGACAGAAAATTATTTAAACAATTTTTTTTAAACAAATTCACAAAAATAATTTTTTTATTTCGAACAATATTTTTTCAGATAATTTGGGTCATTCTGAGCAAAAAAGGTCTCCTTTCATTTTTCTCTAAAATTGATTGTTGTCGAGTTATATGCGATTAAAAATTTGAAAAATGCGAAAATAGCCATTTTCAAGTCTTAACAACTCGATTAAAAATTATTATTATGAAATTAAAAAAGTGACCAAAGCAAGTTTCAAACCCCTTCTTCAAGGTCCTGAAGAGATTTTTGTCACTATTTTATTACAAAGCTGCAATTTTTAATTATTAACAATTAGCGTTATAGTCCAACTGTATCGTCGCCCCCGTTAACGAAACTATTTCGATTAGATTTTTTTGCACAAAACTTACTCAAAAAGAGGTCCTTATAACACATCCACAGGGTGCCGGGCGGTGTCGTGGTCGAAAAATTGTTTAAATAATTTTTTTAAAACAAAGTCACAAAAATAATTTTTTTAATTGCGAACGATTTTTTTTTTAGATAATTTGGATTATTCTGAGCAAAAAAGGTCTCTTGTGATTTTTCTCTAAAATTGATTGTTGTCGGTCATTTTCGCATTTTTCAAATTTTAAATCGCGTCAACTCGACAACAATCAATTTTAGAGAAAAATCACAAGAGGCCTTTTTTGCTCAGAATGTCCCAAATTATCTTAAAAAAAATTTGTTCGAAGTAAAAAAATTATTTTTGTGAATTTGTTTAAAAAATTGTTTAAACAATTTTTCGACCACGGCACCGCCCGGCACTCTGTGGATATGTTATAAGAACCACTTTTTGAGTAAGTTTGTGCAAAAAAATCGAATCGGAATAATTTCACTAACGGGGGCGACGACACATTCTGGACTATAGCGCTAATTGTTAATAATTAAAAATACTTAACAGCTTTGTAATAAAAAAATAATGTGTGTGTACTTTGTACGCACTTAAGAAGTTATACTTTTATTGTATGATTTCAACGAAATTAATATCCTTTAAACAATCTATTTATATTTAATACTTACTACTTTTTAAAAATTTTTATTAAAACAGTACCAAAAATTAAAAAAATAAAAGAATAAAACACACACAAATACATTGAAACATGCCACAAATGATTTCTGAACAATAATTGTCGGAAAAATTTTTAACTAAATACGTATTTTCTGAAAAAAAAAATTATACAGTAAAATCTCGATATAATGGACTAATTGGGGTGACAGGATGTCCGTTAAAGCCGAAAGTCTGTTATATAAAAATAGGTTTAAAATCAATGAATTTTTTTGAAAATATGTAGGTACTGTATCCAGATACAGTGTACAAATCTGTACGTTAAAAAAGGAATCTAGTTTTATTTGCTACTTTTTTACTTTTCTACCTCATCTAAAAACTTTCTGCAATATACTAGTTTGGTTGCCAAAATTATTCACTGATCCATGGGTTCAATAGCGAAGTATTTTTTGGCAGAAATATACAATTAAAATTACCATCTTCTGAATGACGAATATTTTCAGGGGGATAAGCAGGAGTGTGGTCTAAAATGAATAAACATTTCACCTCTTTCGGTGGTATTTCCAGTTTCTTCTCTTCAAATTTTCTCACTGCGGGTACAAATTCTTTAAAATCCAATTTTTGAAAATAGCTGTGGTGAACCATGCCTTATTAGAGCTATACCTAATGCCCTAATATGAAACGGGCAGATGATGCATTATATCTGTTATGTTCGTGTAAAACTCCCTTAACCATGAATGTAGGTTGGTACTACTGTCATCTGAACGACAGCTGTCATATACTTAATACTGCGATAGAAAATGGAAACCTATGCACATTCTTTAAAATAAAGTATTTTACATCGAGTATTATTTCATTACAAATACTTACGTCCTTTAAGTACAAAGGACTTGACAATATCTTTGACAACTCTAGATTTACGAGATTTATCAACAATTACAGCAGTCAATCCATTCGATCTATCGGGTTTAGCATAAAGCAGTGCCGAGATCCTGTCATTGCTGATTTTTCTTTCAGAATTCGATTTTCATATTTTTTTGGAATTTTTTTTTTTACATTTGACTGGATTTTTTGTCCGTTATATCCGAAGTCCGTTAAATAGAGGTCCGTTGTATCGAGGTTTTACTGTATTATAAATATACGTACAATCATAAAATGTACAAAAAAAAATAAAAAAATAAAAGTTTCTATTGGGGTTCGAACCCGCTTATGTTTGAGCAGTTAGTATTCGAATTAATTCATCTTACACTTTTACCCACGGAGACACCTGAATCATGTGGGAAGATCGACGAAATAAACGGTTTAAACTTTTGACAGTTCTGAATTTAACCAAATTATTTTGATTTTTGTAGAATATTGAAATATTAAAATATGTACAACAAAACATAGAGTAATAAAACAATATATAAGGTGAATATTGACAGAAATTTTGATAGCAATCAAATTATGTAAATCAAAGCATTACATACTATTTTGGTATGTTCATTTTAAATTTTCCAAATAGGTAGGTACACCTATGTAATTTTTTATTAGGATACTGAAACATTTACAATTATTATGTACCTGTCGCTTTTAAAAACTATTTAAAAAGTCACTACAATTATAAACTTGCTTTTTTCTCTACCATCACAACAATAAAAACTAATATACACAACATTTGTTTATCAATAATATCCAATAATTATTGACAGATGATTTTAACACCCAATAAGATCCCGTATAACGTTTGAGTGACTAATAAGATAGCGTCGGTGTGCGCATGCGCCAGGGAATGTAAAAATTCACCCTCGTGCCTAAAGAAGTATAACTTCAATAATGACAAAAATCTCTTCAGGACCTTAAAGAAACGGTTTGAAACTTGATTTGGGTACTTTTTGAATTTTATAATAATAATTTTTAATCGAGTAATTAAGCCATGAAAATGGATAGTTTTGCCTTTTTCAAATTTTTAATTGCATATAACTCGACAACAATCAATTTTAGAGAAAAATGACAAGAGCCCTTTTTTGCTCAGAATGACCCAAATTATCTAAAAACAAATTGTTCGAAATGAAAAAATTATTTTCGTGAATTTGTTTAAAAAACATTATTTAAACAATTTTTCGACCACAGCACCGCCCGGCACCCTGTGGATGTGTTATAGTCGGTTCGCTAAACTCAGACTCAACTGGCTAATGACTTTGGTAGGTAATTTTTTGTTTTTGGCCAATTTTGCCAAAATTGGCAAAAATACTAACTATTTAGTAATTATTAACTATTTAGTAATTATCTTTTTACCAATTTTACGAAATTAGCAAAATTACTTACTAAAATCACTAGCCAGTTGTGTCTGAGTTTAGCGAACGGACTATATAAGGATCTTTTTTTGAGTAAGTTTGTGCAAAAAAAATCGAATCGGAATAATTTCGCTAGCGGGGGCGACGATACCGGTCTAAAAAATTAAGCTCATTTTGATAGTTGATGTTTTATTAACTAACTTCTGATAGTTTATATTTTAATCACAGTATTTTTTAAAATACTTATTGATAAATAAAATTTTTGGTAATTTTGGATTTGAAAGTGTTTCTTTTGATTGGTTTCGGATGATCGGTTTCTTGACATTTTTCTCAATTAAAATTATAAGCGATTTAAAATCCGAAAAATGCCAAAAAACGCATTTTTGGATTTTAAATCGCTTATAACTTTAAAACTGTTAACTTTTGAGAAAAATGTCAAGAAATTTATTTTATTCAGAATGTCCTAAATAATCTAGAAAAAATATTTTTCGGAGAAAAATTGGAGATTTTTGAAATAGAGCGCGCCGCACCGGCAAAAAAATCGGATGGACATGCATATTTAACAATTAAAAAACAACGGTTTAAATTAAGGTTAGACGCAATCACTCTTCAGAATCTTGAAGCTGAATGTTTAAACTTCAATTTAAGTATCTGGCAACCTCAAAAATACTAATTTAAATATGAGTTTTTAAGCCTCGAAAATGCCATATTCTTGCATTTTTCAGATGTTAAATCGCCAATAACTCGAAAACTATCAATTTTTGAGAAAAATTACAGGATACATTTCTTGTTTAGAATGACCAACAAAATTTAAAAATATATGTTCTGGAGCAAAAAAACGTGATCTTTTGTATTTGTTTAAAAAAATTGTTTAAACAATTTCTGCCCAAAAATTCCGCCCGGCTCCCTTCAGATTTGTTTAAAGCGGACATTTTTGAATAGGAATCCACAGAAAAACCGAATCAGAAATTTTCTCAGACGGTAGCGGTCTCACCACATGGACTCAAGAAATTTTTATTTCATCCTTGTATAATTATTTATCTGTACCATATTTTACCGACTACAGTAACTTTGTTCTACAGTTTTCAATAATAATCGTATTAATTAGGGGAGTGCAATTAGAACGAAAACATGCATTGTTTCGGAAAAATTCAAACAAGCTTATATTTTTCCAAAACTTTTTTTGTTAGTTTATATACATGTTAAAGTAAAAAGTTCTACTCGCAGATTTGGCCGCTAATTGTTTATTAATTGTTTAAACAATAACAATTGTTTTGTATAAATAATTTTAAAAATGTCGTTAAATTCATCATTTTACTTTGATCAAATATGTTTCTATTTTGTTTTTGATTATGCTGAATCCGAATATGGCATTGCAATTTGAAAATTCTTATACAGAAGCTCTTATACAGTGTGTCTACGTAGCTAGGACCCACATGGAAAACTTTTTTATTATCAATTTTACGAAAAAAAGTTATTCTTAATAAACTGCTCTGGATAGTCAAAAATCTAAAACTGAACCATCAGATATCAAATTTTATCAATTTTATACGAGTTGTGTCAAAAATATGAATTTCGTTAAAGAGTAAAGTACCTTTATATTCCAGAATATCAAAAATGCTATTATGAAAAGTTGTTTGAAATTAGAAACTATGTCTAAATATACAATTACATCATTCTAATCGAAAAAAAAATTTTTAAAATTTTTTCTCAAATTACAGATACTCATCATCATTTTATTACAATTATGATAACTATTTTATTATCACTTTTACGAAAAAAGTTATTCTTTATAAAATGCTCTCCCTGATCTCAAACTTTTTTAATTTTATGAGAGGTATGTAAAAAATATGAATTTTTCCTTACGAAGTGCCTTTATTAATCACAATATTTTAATTAAAAGGATGTAATTGAACGCTAAAATAAATTTTTTAATTCCAAACAACTTTTCTTAATAACAATTTTCGATATTGTGAAATGTAAAGGTACTTTACTCTTGAGTGAAATTCATATTTTTTTACATACCTCGTATAACATTAATTAAATTTGATATTTGATGATTGCATCTTAGATGAAGAATATTTTATAAAGAATAACTTTTTTTCGTAAAACTGATAATAAAAAAGTTATCAATAGGTTCCAAGTTACGCAGACATACTGTATAAGAGCTAAAAAAAATTTTTTTTACTGAACATTTATTATTGTTGAAGCTTATTATTACATGTATTTTAGGTAAGTTTTACACAAAAAAAAGTTTTGATCACTTTGTATAAACATTTTTTTAGCTGGTAATTTTCGGTTTTTGTATTACATTTTTGTTATCTTTCTTAATTTTCTTAAAAATAAATAGTTTATTTCATTTCTAAAGTAAAATAATTCAGTGCATTTTAAAGATTACATCCTAAGCTTTAAAAAAGCATTTATAAAACTGTAATAGATCTGTTCAAACTTGAGTAATACCGTCTTAAAGTGGTGGTAATTCTATAAAACTACGAAGATTTCAAAAATTACATTTTTTGAGACGTCATATCATTTGAATTAAATTTTTGAGATTTTTTTTTAATGAAACATCATTTAGTACGATACTTTAATGGTAAGTTGTGCAAAATTGAGAGTTTTATAAGAAAAATTGTATTAGTTACACATTTTTAAACAAAATTCATGTAAGGCTCACTTTCCGCCCACACCGTACTTATGTCCATACATTTTATGTCTTTCTATTATAACCATAAGATAGCTAATTATTCTTCTTTTATGTTCAATTTGTAAAATTTCATTTGATCCATTAGTTAAAGAATTACATTAAAATAACTCAACCATGCACTTCGCCGTACGTTAGTTTACAGTGCGCCAATGTTTGTGAGAAGGGCGACTTAAGCGTTATAAATAAAAAATTATAGAAGATACAGATTTAATTTTCGAAAATTCTTTATATAGGCAGAATGTTTATATTTCCTTCAGACTTGTGACTGCATAAGCTTCACTGATGATGCATAAGGATGCTGAAATAGCTATATGGAGATGGTGGTCCAACTCTAAATCAAATATAAACAAAACCTGCCTTGATCTTTTTTATCTCTTTATATAAGGTTTTTTTTGTAAAATTTTCTGAATTTTTCAATGGTCAAGTCAGTTTTTTCTAAAATTTATATTTTCGGAGTTATTTAAAAAACATCTAATTTCGTTGTTCATTTGTTTAATAAAAAATGAGGCACCCACTTCTCGAGTAGAACTTTTTGATATGTTGTTTATTAAACATTTCTTAATGAAATTACAAAAAGTTCTATCTTGTTTGATTTTTTCCGAAGTGAAAATCTATATGCACTCCCCTAAATGTTATTGTCACAATAACGTTTCAATTATAGATATAACTGTGATCGTTTATCCCAAAAAAGTGGCGGTAAAAATCTCAATAAAATACAAATTATTCGGACCTTATTATTCCATAAACCAGAAAAACTGTTGTGGGATAATAAATCGACCCTTTTTTATATCGAGAGTATAAAGAATCATCTCAATGTTTTGTTTACAAAACACGAATGCGTAGGTAGTGCACGCACTTAACTTTGTTTTCAGTTTCGAGCAAAGCTGAATCCAGCAGCCAGTAACATTGCCATTGATGTGAAGGTCGATGGAGGCCCAGTTTGGATCACTTCTATAGCCTATCTCAATATTACTTACACGCACTATTAGGCCAGTACATTTTGTTGGGACGCTCCACGGTTGATTTTCTGTCGTGGGACGCGCGCAGCGTACATAGATCGATTATTTTAAAATGAATGGAAAATAAGAAAATAAACTGCATTAGCCCGTACCTAATGAGTTTTCTTAAGTTAAAATCAAGTGAGAAACAATTTTATTTGAAATATTATGTTTATACGGGATTAAGCCACAGATACGGTGTAATGAATTAAACTAATGTTTGGCGTTTCGGTTTTCACTCCGGAAATCCGTCTAAAAAAAGATTATTTTAACAAATTCTTGGAAGATAAGAGAACCTAAGGTATAACCTTTATTAGGTTATGTATGTGTTTTCAAAAATTGACATACTTGGCCTAGATCTTGTAGGCCACAGCATGCGTGTGGTTGAAAATTTTTTGAGGGTGGTGTAATTACCCTGGGGATATCAAATTCTTACTGCTTTTGTGTTAATTTTTTAATTTTTTATAACAAATTTCTGTTTGTGTATTGTGTCTGCATATGTATTGTGTATGTGATTGTAGATGTGTATTCCGACTTCCTTTATTCTGCTATTATTGGTATATTCTTGCTGTTGACTTGCTATGAAATCTGCTACGGACTTATCAGTACTTTTTGACAGTAGTAAAATGTATTTTGAATTAAATGAATTACATACATTCTACTTTTTGCGTCAATTAATTTAATTCAAAAATTATTTTTACTGGTCACCCTGTATAAATAATTATGCCAATGTTAATACTTATTACTGAATAACGAAAAAGAAAATTATTTCAAATCAACAAACAGATGGCCCCTATTCTCTATTTAAAAAATCAGATTGCGTCATCACGCCCAGATGGATGACGTCACCAGTACGATATATATGCCAAAAAATCATATTTAAAAATAAAAATCGACATGTTACAGGCATTTTCCTTAAGTCGCCAGCTTACGAAATAACGGATTTATTCCTTTCATTTGCACCAAACTGTATAGTCAGGTTGCTTATACAGCGGTGTAGAGAGCTTAATAAGGATGTGTATAATACGGATGTGTATTTGTGGTTTGTGGATTTCAGATAAGCATTTGACAATGTCAATCATAAACTAACAAATAGATATTTTGCAAAAGGTTATTGACGATAAGGATTTTCGGATTGTGACAAACCTACACTGAGGTCAAGCTGCAAGAGCAAAAATAGGCAATGCACTTACTGAAAGTGTGAAGATCAAAAGAGGTGTCCGACAGGGGTGTATCCTATCTCCATTCCTCTTCGAATTTTACTCAATACCACATCAATGCATCGACGCTCTTGTGATCGAAGAGTTAGGTTAGTTATAGTTACAGTAGTATTTTGGTTGTTACTGAGATCTGGTTTGACCTTTTTTTTCGATCATCGAGTAAGAATCTGAAGTAATAACTAAAATAGATTGCCTCGGGCGTTTCTGACATTTTATATGCAATTAAATCATGCATGCTAGAATTTCTGGGTCATTTGAGAAACACATGAGAACGTTTCATTTGAGTTTACAAGAAACATTAAAGTACAAAGAAACCAGGAATGAGACAAATTCCCTGGCTTCAACATTTCTTAGTTTAACATGACAAGCGCGGAATTGTTTCGGACATCACTCAACAAAGCGAGAATAACTATGATGGTCGCCAAAATAAGGAATTGATAGACACCCTAAGAAAAATAAAGACAAATATATAGATCGGCGGATAAATCAGCCCCCAAAGGTGAAAGCGCCTAATAGTGGAAGTAGAATATTGTTCTTTAGCTATTTCCTTGTGGCACCTTACGGAATGTACTGTTCTATGTGGGAATAAGCCACAATTTATGTTTGCAATTAAAACATTAAATTTGTTTGACGTTTCGACTTCCACTTCGGAAATCGTTATCAAAATACAAAAAACCTCTCTACAATGTGCCAGTTTCGTATAAGGATTCCAATTTCCTAAAATTTTTAATAACGCTAGGTCATACCGGTTTCTTAATGTTGTTCTGAAGCTTTTTTCTTGTGGCATATTATGCAATGTACTATTTTATTTGGGAATAAGCCACAATTTAAGTTTGAAATTAATCGTTATCAAAATACAAAACCATTGATTTTGGTAACGATTTCCGAAGGGGAAGTCGAAACGTCGAATAAAGTTAATTTCAAATTTAAATTGTGGCTTATAATTCCCAAATAAAATAGTAAATTGTCCAAGTAGAAGTTAAGGATTCCGGCTCTTCTGTTGCTGCAACAGCCAAATCGTCGGAAGAATGGCAGAAAAATATTTTAACTTCATTTAACATTATTTTACTCACTGAACTTTTGTTAGTAGATAGATTCCAGTGCCAGAATTACCTGTAACAAAATAATCTATTTTAGAAAATTTATCAAATACAGAAATATTAGAATAAAACAAGAAAAGCTAGAATTTTTGGACATCTTGGATTTAGTGCACCCTATGTAACGCACAGCTGAATCTTATGTTTGTGCGTCACAGTGTTGCCATGCCATTTCTTTCATAATTTCAATCAATGTTAAATGTACCTACAAGAATAATAGAATAAGAACGTTTACTTCTCCGTCATTATACTAGGTAGAATGACAAATGAGGTGTCAAATGAAAGCTTATAATCCAAGGATAGTACTAAAGGTGAGAAATTAGACCTAGATTGTCTGTCCCTCAAAAAATAAGCGTTATATTGGGGATTTCTAATGTCGACATTAAAAGTTGCACTATTTTTTTTATAAAACATTTTGATCTAAAACTTACCAGAAAACTTTTTTGTACTCTCTACTTTCAAATAAACGTGATTAAGAAGCTAAATTTTAAACTTCGTCACACAACTCTTGCGATTAAACTTTGCAATGCACAAATCCGCACCTTTTTCTTTGAAAAATTCATAACCTTTATCATGATAAGAATAAAAACTTGAAGCAGGTACCTTTGTCTTCAGAAATGTTAGAGCTATATACTGTAAAAATTTCAGAAACAATATTAAAATGGAACAGAGTTGTAGCGAGGTAAACGCAAAAATCGTGATTTCATTTTTTTATTTTTAGGTTAAAATTGCGATTTTGACAATGTTCCCCCCATAAAATTCAAAATAAACCTCATTTTCGTTTTCAGCACCCTCGAAAATATAAATTATGAATAAAATTAGCCATTCACCCCTCCGTGGTCAGTATCTCGAAAACTAAGCGCTTTTTTGAGGGTGTCCCGCTCGTGTATAATATCACAAAAAATTGTAACGCGATAGTATGAAAAAATAGAGGATACGGCAACGGTGTTACAAGTGATGGTCGGATCCAATGCCAAAATCTACACAGACATATATTTAGTCCAGAAAGCCACTGCGCATCCGCTAGGAAAAATATTCTAATTCGGATTTTTTGCACAATCTTACTCAAAAAGGACTCCTTTTAACAAATTTGCATGTTGCCAGGGCCAAAAGGTGGTCAAAAATTTTTTAAACGATTTTTTTTTGTTTTTTTCCTAAAATTATTTTTTTTGTATGGAACAAAGTTTTTTTAGATTTTTTGGATCATTCCAAACAGAAAAGGTCTTTAGTGACTTTTCTCTAAAAATGATAGTTTTTGACATATAAGCGATTAAAAATTGAAAAATTGCGAAATCGGCCATTTTTAACCCTCAAAAACTATGTGAAAAAGTTAAAATTTGAATGTTGCCAAAGTAAGTAGATATTCTTTAAACATCGTTTCATGAAATCCCGAAGAGTTTTTTGCAATACAATATTCAAAACTCCTTTGTTTTTTAATTGATAATCAAGCGTGCGCGACACTATTTTCCACCGACAGTAAGGAAAAATCCCGAAACAGGTCGATTTGTATTTTTAAGTTATGATATTATGGCATATATGATATACTAGTGACGTCATCCATCTGGCCGTGATGACGTAATCGATGATTTTTTTAAAGGAGAATAGAGGTCGTGTGCTAGCTCATTTGAAAGGTTCTTCAATTCAGGGTGTCCTTCTAATTCTTTTTTGTCAAATAATTTAATTTAATAAAAATTTTTTGGACAACCTGTATAAATAATTATGTAAATGTTTATATTACTGAATAGAGAATTGAAGAACCTTTCAAATGAGCAACCGCACGACCCCTATTCTGATTTAAAAAAATAATCGATTACGTCATCACGCCCAGACGGATGACGTCACTAGTATACCATACATGCCACAATATCATAACTTAAAAATAAAAATCGACCTGTTTCGGGTTATTTTCTTAAAGTAGCCGGTTTACGAAATAACGAATTTATTCCTTTCATTTGCACCATACTGTATACACATACAACGGTGGAAAACAGTGTCGCGCACGCGTGATTAGAAATTAAAAACAAAGGAGTTTTGAATATTATATTGCAAAAAACTCTTCGGGATTTCATCAATCGATGTTTAAAGAATATCTACCTACCTTGGCAACATTCAAATTTTCAGTTTTTCACATAGTTTTTGAGCGTTAAAAAGGGCCGATTTCGCAATTTTTCAATTTTTAATCGCTTATATGTCAAAAACTATCATTTTTAGAGAAAAATCACTAAAGACCTTTTCTGTTTGGAATGATCCAAAAAACCTAAAAAAACTTTGTTCCATGCAAAAAAAATAATTCTAGGAGAAAAAAAAAACGTTTAAAAAATTTTTGACCACCTTTTGGTCCTGGCAACATGCAAATTTGTTAAAAGGAGTCCTTTTTGAGTAAGATTGTGCAAAAAATCCGAATTAGAATATTTTTCCTAGCGGATGCGCAGTGGCTTTCTGGACTAATTAGGGTGCACTATTATCCAAGATGTCCGAATTTTTACGTTCGTCCATAGAATACTTACATAGAAAGGCGCAAAATGTCGCCTGTCAAAATTTTTAATGTGTTTTAAATGTATTATATTTTTTTTCGAATTCTGAGAAAACTAAAAGTATTGTTGAAAAATTTAAACGCAGAATGACAGATTACGTTATTACCGAGGCCGAAAGTCCCTTAGAATAAATAAAAAGTTTCTTTTGAATGAAATATTTGCAATTAAAAATCACACTAAATTTTATTTTTTATTTTCACCCCTGTAACTTATTGTTAATAAACATTGTAGCTAGAAGTTTTCAGGAACTTTCGGCCCTCAGTAATAATGTAATATTTCATTCTGCGTTTAAATTTTTCAAAAATATTTATTAGTTTTCTGAGGATTCGAAAAAAATTAATACATTTAAAACACATTGAAAATTTTGACAGGCGACATTTTGCGCCTTTCCCCTTAAGCTATACTGTGCAATAATAAATAAAGTTTTGTGTAGAAATTAGTGTGCAATATTTGTTTCATGGTTATAGATTTATTGTCCATATTAAACTAGGCGCAACATTGAAACAATAAGGTTTTATTAAATTGTAACAAGAAATCTCATGTTTCCAATTTTAAAAATAAATAAAAATCTTTTACCTACTCTGACACTCGGGGCCAAGATTATAATAAAAAACATTTCGATTAATGCTATAGGAAGAGCAGTGGCCAGCATTTATTTTTTACCCAGTGTTCGTCATGGAATCACGAAATCCGTTTCTTCCAAAAACATGGTAAGCAGATTAACTTTGTATTTATACAGAGTACATTTGTTATATTTGACACAAACAGTAATACAACTTGCTAATTTTTCGATTACTAATAAAATTCAAGTTTTGAATAAATCAAGATATCGGTTTAAGGGCCGGTTCCACCCAAAACAAATAAATCGTTGAATAGATTCGTCAAATAAAATTTATTAGTCAATTATATTTCTATTGTGTTTCAAAACAATTTTGATAATTTAAAGTAAAACTGACGAATTTTCTTTGTTATAGATATTTAAGGGGGTAGGCGCGAAATCTTGGTCCAATGCTATTTAAATGCATTCACTTTTTTCGAATCCTGAGAAAACTAATAAATATATTTGGAAAAATTTAAATGCAAAATGAAAGATTACTTTATTACCGAAGACCGAAAGTCTCTAGGCAAGCCGCACACCAACGAAACATGAAACGAAAAACATGAAACATAAAACGTAAAACACGTTTCATGAAAATTAAACACGGCTAAACAAATCTGGAAGTCCGCCTACCAATGAAACGAGTGTGATTCATGCTCATAACACATTTTTATTTTCGGAAAGTTTCATAAATGGCCGGACGTCTATTTGTTTAGCAGTGTTTTACTTCCATAAAACGTGATTTACGTTTCATGTTTCTTTGATGTGGCAGGCCGCATTTCAACGTTGATGAAATGCACATGTGTCAGTTTTATTGGTCGAATAACTTTATTCATCGAATAAATTGCTATTCGTCGTTGGTTAAACCGGCCATAAGTAACTTAAAAATGTATAGGGCCCATTATTGCTTTAAAATAACTTCTACTTCTTAAAGGTTTTAACCTAAAATGAGGATTAATATTATTACAAAAATGAATATTAAACTCATCAGGCTTCCAGGGTAAACCGCGTCGATTATCGCTGTGCCGAGCTTTCAACATCATCTCTGATGTCTTCTCTATTTTACCCCTTTGTAGAAATTTTTTATATCTTTTTTCTTATAGTTAGTTGTCTTCAATACGTTTTACTTTAGCCTCCATATACGCCCTCTTCCGTGTCATTAGAGCTTTCTTCATTTTCCTTCGTTGTTCCGTATACTTTTCTTACTCGCTTTGTTTCTGTGACGTTCTGTATGAACGTTTTTGTTTCTGTATGTTCTTCGACGTTGCTTCTTTTATAGTTTTTGTCGTTTTCAAGAGTTTTTGTTCATGTTACTCATATGAGCACCATCGTATTTGGCATAGCTTGCCTGTATATCCTTTTGGTAACCAGCCCTGCACTACCTCAGATTTTCTTGAATTGATTAAGCCATACATATAATCTTTTGACGAAGAGAGATTAATAAGTTAGAAAACTAAAATCAAACACTATGAAAAAGTGCATTTCCTGAAATTATAAAATATTTTGTTAGTCCTTCGCATTTACTACTTTATGGTATTTCTCTTTCATATCAAAACTTCTTGAAACGGATGACTTACTGTTATTTTTGTTTAAAACAGCCGTTTTAAAAATAGCTGGCAAGTCTTTAAGAGAATATTAAAATGATAATCCAAATGGAAGAAGGAGCATTCGGCTTAGGAAGTTACATTTTTTAAAAGAAGCTTTTTATATTAAGCTGCATATTTTATGACTTGGATTACATAAAAATCGGCTTTATTAAAAAACGTAGCAGGGCATTTTGAGATGTAAAAAATATTCTTTTTCTACTATTGTGTTTGAGCAAAAAGAGGTTTACGGAGTTCCAAAAAAGCCTAAATAGTCCAGAGAAATAAGATTTTTCTCGTGACACATCCCCCTCCAGGCCGAAACCAAATTTTTTGAGTAGTATGGACATCTATAAGTATTAATAACCTATATGTTTCCTGCAGCCGATTTTGATGATATACATAGTTATAAACAAACGAAGATAAAAAAAAACAGAGAAAACAGCAAATTTTCGCTTTTTTCGTCTATTACCAAAAAGTGAAGCATTCTAGACAAATTTGAGAATAAGAAACTCATAAATCATATAAAAAACTTCAATATGACTTTCGCTGAATATGTTTATCCTTATTTGTTGCTTAGAAAATTGCAAAATAAGTCATAACTTTTGAGATTTTATAAATGTTCATAACTAATGTAAAAATTAAGGTAGAACCTTCTTATTACACGGAATGCTGAGACTTCTGTCTTGTGCTTAACTTATATTTTAAATTTCAAAGCAATTGGTCAAATAGTTATTTAATTTGTTTATCCCAAATTCATTTTTTTGCAACACTATAACTCGGACAGTTTATGAAAGAAGAACATTTATACTATTAACTTAATTTAAAAAAATGACAAAAAGTAATTTTAAACAGTGTAAAATTATTTTGCAAATCATGTCGATTTTTTTCTTACTTATAAACAATTAGAATAACTTTTTAACCGTTACCCGTAGAAAATAGTTATTTTCCTAACTAGTGCGGAACGTGATAGGGCCGTACATTGGAAAAAAAACCACAAAAAATAGAGTTATATCAATTTTTATTTAGAAGTAAAAATACACAAATTAATTCTTTGACAAGGTTGTCAAAACCAAACTTTCAATATGATGGGACGACGACGATATTGGAAATTTACTTTCATGCACCCCGTGCGGGAAAGTGCAACTTTCGGAAACGAAATGCGTGCGTGAAAGTGGCTCTTTTAGCACGGCCGTAGAAAAATGATTATTTCATATTTAGAAAGACTGAATTTTATACACATTTAGAAAGAAAAACAATTGTCCTATAGGACAATTAGGGACGAAGTTAGCCCCCCCTTTTTTTAATTCACATGTTCTTGCAAAATAATTTTGCAATATTTAGAATTATTTTTTGTCATTTTTTTTAATTAAATTAATAGTGTAAATCTTCTTCTTTCATAAACTATCCAAAGCATTAATGTAATTTCATCATTTTCTGACTTATAGTGTTGCAAAAAAAATTAATTTGGGATAAACAAATTAAATAACTTTTGAACTATTTGACCGATTGCTTTGAAATTTAGAGTATGATTTAAGCACCAGAAGTCTCAGCATTCCGGGTAATAAGAAAGTTCTAAGTTCATTTTTACATAAGTTATGAATATTTATAAAAACTTAAAATTTATGATTTATTTTGCAATTTTCTAAGCAACCAATAAGGATAGACATATTCAGCGAACGCCAAATTGAAGTTTTTTATACGAATTATGAGAGGTGATAACACAGACTACCGAAAAAAAAAATAAAAAAAGTAAATAAAAACAATTTAAACATTAGTTTTACATTGAAATTTTTTATTCTATTGACTTTAAAACAACTGATTTTAATTTGTTTGTTAAATACTTTATTGTTTTATTTATTTGTTACGTATTTGTTATTAAACTGCTTTAATATAAAGTATGTTTGACTTCATGTGTTCGATTTTTTTTAAATTCGCACGAAATAATAAGAAATATCATATGATCTGGTCTGTGAGTACGAAACTTAAGTACCCCCTTGGTAGCGAATGGGTTAAAAAAATACAAAATACGGCAAAACCACCAAAATTCGGTCTACCTAGCGCCCATACAAGAAAGCCTTCATAGAGGATTTCACCAACACAACACGGAACAACATGAAGCCATCGCAGCAAAAAATAAGGAGAAAATCGTCTCACGATTTTCCCCAAACAAGAAGAGTACAGTATGAGGAGATGTTCCAGAACCTACCCAGGACATTCTCAGTACTAATCAAACATCACGGCAAAAGAGTTGGTGATAGAACAAGGTATTTGATAAAAAAATTATACTTTTTTTTGATAACACGAAAACAAAATACTTTTAAACGGTATTACTTATAAACGCATACATATATTCTCAAGAGCAAGACACTTAAAGAAAAAGACCTATTTGGCAACTTTAATCTCTTATGAATATAATATATCTGTTCACTACTTTTTTTTATTCTCCTGACCAGTCACAAATAGTTTCAACAGCGCCTAGATACTGGCCTAGATATTAATATTACTAATCACAAAACGAAACATCTAGTCAATTTACTCAACGTTGAAAAAAAAACTTTTTTTAAGTCAGTGAACTCTACACATACGTATTTACATTACCAGTTATGAAATCGATAGAAACATCTGTAGAAAATTAAATATAATAATATGTAAAAAGTCTGTAGATGAAAATTTTTTACGATGCAGTTTAAATTAATAAAAAAGAAAACATAGGACTGTTTCGTCTAAAGATAAATAATACATAAAACGGGTACGAATTATTAGTATGTATTTTGGAAACAACAATCAACAACATAGAAATGGACAAATGGAGTCGGAATAACATTGGATAGTATGGGAATAACATAGAAATGACGTCGAAATAACATTGATCAATACGGTCATTAACTTCGATTCATTGTCTTCACGAATCTTCTTCTTTTTCTTCTTCTTTTATAGAGTGTAACCTTAATATAACGACCCCCCCAATATAACGGTTGCCTCAATTTAACATTTTCTTTTTTCAAAATCCCCTAGAACTGTG
This sequence comes from Diabrotica virgifera virgifera, assembly GCF_917563875.1. Taxonomy (NCBI): domain Eukaryota; kingdom Metazoa; phylum Arthropoda; class Insecta; order Coleoptera; family Chrysomelidae; genus Diabrotica; species Diabrotica virgifera. The sequence goes on along the minus strand of NC_065447.1, from coordinate 22,222,350 downwards.
AGCTAATTATAGACCAGAGAAATTAGCAATTAAATGGCCTCTTTCGTGACATCCGTTGATACAGCTATCTAAGAACTGCTTTGGGTAAATTTAGTTACAACAATATCCAATATAAAAATTATGCAAAAGATTTACCGTACTTTTTAACTTATAAACAATATATAAACAATTAAAAATCGCTGTTTGATTTTAAATACAAAAGGTGGAGACCGGTAAATTATATGAAATAGTGACATAATTTTTCTGAAGAAGCATAGAAAATTCTTTAAAATGAGAGTTTGCAAAGTTATTTTTGTTAATTTGTTGCTTAGTTATTATGAAAAGAGCTCCAAAAGTCGATTATTTAAAAATGATTAATAACTTTTCTGAAAATAAACAAAAAACTTTAATTTTGCGTCAGAGTAGGAACAATGTTACAAGCATTTTGTGATTAAAATTTCAAGACGGTTCACTTAATAGTTATTGCAAAATTCCATTTGTTATTCCCAAAAAGCTTTTATCTACAACGTCATTATGCGTAAACTGTTAGGTTTACATAAATTCTAAAGGCACAAAATCAAAGAAAAAAGATCATTTTATTAAAATGAATCATTTAATGGTTAAAAAATGTATGCTAAACATTGTAAAATATTTTTGAAAAAGTGGTATGACTTTAAGTTTATAAACAATTAGAATAACTTAGACGCATTGACATGTAGAAAGTTAATATTTTTTGTTTGGCATGTTGGAATTTTTATACAAATTAAAACAAAAAAAAATAATGCCCTTGGGCCCTTAAGGCCCGAGTTAACCATTTTTTTTCAAAAATTCACCGTGGCTTTGTTTATAAACATTAGGAAACTTAAAAAGTAACATTTAAAAGAATAGAAGTTTAAGTATAAACAAAAAAAATCAAGACGATTCTTCTGAAAGTGAGCCGTCCATGATGCGCTAAAAATGCAAGGTTCAAAAGCAAAGCGATTGTTTGATTTTACTGTCGAATAATGAATTCAGAACTACACATTTACAAAAGTCGCAATAACTTCGGTTCTAATCAACGAAAATTGATGTTCTTTTTTTTAATTTGGGGTGCCTCGGTGCATAGATTATAAAAATACGATCAGCTAATTTGTGATTTGTTTATTTAAGCCAGTATTTTGTTTAAACCATTTAAAATAAATATTTTTTTGCCAAATTTGACATTTTTATTATTATTATTAATATAAAATTTAATGTAATGATAGGTAACATAAATATTTATGTATTACGGTTATAAATAATATTATTTAACCATAAATTTTACAAAAAAATATTAATTTTTATTTAAAATCAAATGTATGCATTGTTAATTTTTCTTGAGGTATGCTTAGGTATATTTTTGTGACAATTACTTTTCTTGACTAAACCCTACAAGGCTACAAATATTATAAACTTCGTATAATTATAAAATATGTTAAAATAAAATTAAGTTTGTCAATTTTAATGGGTTCATTATAATATATAGGTATAAATTGATAAAATTTGATATTTGATAGTTGCATCTTAGGTTTCAGACCATACAGAAATTTTTATGAATAGTACCTTTGTTTTATGATTACTTAATGAAAAAATAATAAAAAAATGGGTGTCGGTTTCAGATTTTTAATTCCAAACAACTTTTCATAATAACAGTTTTGGTATTGTGAAATACTGTAAAGCTGGATTTATAATTTTTGACATAACTGCTATAAAATTGATAATAAAACATGTCGTGGTTCCAGGTTACGTAGATACAATGCATGATACAAAGAATACAGATTCGTTCCCATTGTATCATGGATACAATGTACATATAATGTATATTATTTATTTTTAGCACATAAGCAAAACGCTCGGATAGGTCGATTTTTAAAATAATCATAGTATATTATAGCATCAATGTTTCGAACTTTACGCGATCCCTCTTCAAGTGGCAGACATAACTTTAATTGTTGTAAGTAGGAAAGTGCATCATGTAGCATGTCATTTAAAAGCTTTTCAAATATTGATTACAAAAATGTAAACCAGTTAATTCTTTTTGAGAACGCAGGCGCAAACTTTCGGTTAATTATATTTAAATCCATTAATTTTTTTCGAATCCTGAGAAAACTAATAAGTATTTTTGAAAATTTTAAACGCAGAATGAAAGACTACAATATTACCGAGGACCAAAAGTCCCTTATAATAAACAAAAAGTTTCTTTTGAATGATATTTTTAAAATTAAAAATCACACAAAATTTTCTCTTTTTTCACCACTGTAACTCTTTAAAATAAACATAGCAGCTCTCAGGGAACTTTGACCCTCGATAATACTGTAATCTTTTATTCTGCGTTTAAATTTTTCAAAAAAAAAAACGTATTACTTTTCTTAGGATTTGAAAAAAAAATGAATACATTCGAAAAAAAAATTGACCGAAATTTTGCGCCTACGCTGTCAAACACAATTAAAGTATTATACATTTTTGTAATCAGTATTTCAAACGCTTTTAAATGAGATGTCACATAATTTTCTTTCCCATTTCAAAAAATCATAGTTATGACTGTCACTCTGTCACCTAAAGAGGGATCTCGCAAAGTTCGAAACATTGATGCTATAATATACATACTATGAAATTTTAAAAATCGACCTTTCCGAGCGTTTTGCTTATTTATGTGCTAAAAATAAATACGTTAATAAGGGGGGCAACAATTATTCCAGTGCACTGTATGTATTGTACACATACAGTGCATTCATAAAGTGTGGAAACTGTCTATTATCTCATGACTTTATTATTTTCAGAGTTAAAGCTCTGACAAGTCGATTTTTATTTTTACATTATGATTTTTTGACGTATAGTACATAATAGTGACGTCAGCGATTTGGGCGTGATGACGTCATCGATGATTTTTTTAAAAGGGAATAGGGGTCGTGTGGTAGCTCATTTGAAAGGTGATTCAATTCTCTATTCAGTAATATAAATATTAACATCATTATTTATACAGGGTGGCCAAAAACAATTTAGGAGTTAAAATATTTGACGCAAAAAGAAGAATGTATGTAATTTATTTAACTCAAAGTACATTTTACTGATACCACATAATATAAAAAACGTTTATTTCATAAATAAACATTGCTTTTCGCTTAAATTAAATGTCAAACAGCCACACACCTGCCTCTTGGCTGTTTGAACATTTAATTTAAGCGAAAAGCAATGTTTATTTGTCAAATAAAAAACAGCGAGATTTTTTTTAGTTAATTTATTTTATTTTATTCGATTCGACGCAATTTTATTCATTGTATTTAATTTTACCTAATTTTATTTAATTTGATTTAATTTTACGTAATTTTCTTTACTTTTATTATTTTATTTTATTTTAGTTTATTATGCATGTGATTGCATTTACAGTGTATGGTCGCACGATCGTTTCATTTTGTCGTTTCAATCCCTCTTATTTTTTTCATACATGTACGCGATCTACCGCTCCATCCGTAGTTAGCTAGAAAGCTATGCTACCAAAAATAATAAGCATAATTTAAGAAAAATCGAAACATGATTTTCAAATAAAAATAGTTATTTTCCTAACTAGTGCGGAAAGTGATACTTTCACGCACGAGACTGCCGTTGACCCGAACGACGCGATAGCGGAGTTCGGGCAAGCAGTCGAGTGCGGGGAAGACACTTTCCGCATGAGTTAGGAACAATATTTTTTCTAGGGCCGTACGTTTGGAAAAAAGCCACAAAAAATAGAGTTACATCAAATTTTTGTTTAGAAGTGAAAATACACAAATTAATTCTTTGACAAGGTTGTCAAAACCACACTTCCAATATAGTGGGTTACCACGACGACGATATGGGTTTCCATGACGACGATTCAATACCATGGTAATTGTCTGCTGATCTGACTTTTAAATATTATGTCAAAATAATTGTATTTCATCGAATTATCGCACTAAAACTTTTTGTTTATTATAAGGGACTTTTGGTCCTCGGTAATATTGTAGTCTGTCATTCTGCGTTTAAATTTTTTAAAAATATTAATTAGTTTTCTCAGGAATCGAAAAAAATTAATGGATTTAAATATAATTCGACCGAAAGTTTGCGCCTACGCTCTCAAAAAGGAATTAACAGCTTTACATTTTTGTAACCAATATTTGAAAAGCTTTTAAATGATACGCCACGTGATGCACTTTCCTACTTACAAAAATCAAAGTTGTGTCTGCCACTTGAAGAGGGATCGCGTAAAGTTCGAAACATTGATGCTATAATATACTATGATTATTTTAAAAATCGGCATGTCCGAGCGTTTTGCTTATGTGCTAAAAATAAATAATATAAATTATACATTGTATCTACGTAATCTGGAACCACATTTTTTTATTATCAATTTTATAGCAGTTATGTCAAAAATTATAAATCCCGCTTTACAGTATTTCACAATACCAAAACTGTTATTATGAAAAGTTGTTTGGAATTAAAAATCTGAAACCGACACCCATTTTTTTATTATTTTTTCATTAAGTAATCATAAAACAAAGGTATTATTCATAAAAATTTCTGCATGGTCTGAAACCTAAGATGCAACTATCAAATATCAAATTTTATCAATTTATACCTATATATTATAATGAACCCATTAAAATTGACAAACTTAATTTTATTTTAACATATTTTATAATTATTCGAAGTTTATAATATTTGTAGCATTGTAGGGTTTAGTCAAGAAAAGTAATTGTCACAAAAATATACCTAAGCATACCTCAAGAAAAATTAACAATGCATACATTTGATTTTAAATAAAAATTAATATTTTTTTGTAAAATTTATTGTTAAATAATATTATTTATAACCGTAATACATAAATATTTATGTTACCTATCATTTCATTAAATTTTATACTAATAATAATAATAAAAATGTCAAATTTGGCAAAAAAATATTTATTTTAAATGGTTTAAACAAAATACTGGTTTAAATAAACAAATCACAATTTAGCTGATCGTATTTTTATAATCTATGCACCGAGGCACCCCAAATTAAAAAAAAAGAACATCAATTTTCGTTGATTAGAACCGGAGTTATTGCGACTTTTGTAAATGTGTAGTTCTGAATTCATTATTCGACAGTAAAATCAAACAATCACTTTGCTTTTAAACCTTGCATTTTTGGCGCATCATGGACGGCTCACTTTCAGAAGAATCGTCTTGATTTTTTTTGTTTATACTTAAACTTCTATTCTTTTAAATGTTACTTTTTAAGTTTCCTAATGTTTATAAACAAAGCCACAGTGAATTTTTGAAAAAAAAATGGTTAACTCGGGTCTTAAGGGACTAAGGGCATTATTTTTATTTTGTTTTAATTTGTATAAAAATTCCAACATGTCAAATAAAAAATATTAACTTTCTACATGTTAATGCGTCTGAGTTATTCTAATTGTTTATAAGTTTAAATCATACCACTTTTTCAAAAATATTTTACAATGTTTAGCATACATTTTTTAACCATTAAATGATTCATTTTATTAAAATGATCTTTTTTCTTTAATTTGGTGCCTTTACAATTTATGTAAACCTGACAGTTTACGCATAATCACGTTGTATATAAAAGCTTTTTGGGAATAACAAATGCAATTTTGCAATAACTATTAAGTGAACCTTCTTGAAATTTTAATCACAAAATACTTGTAATATTGTTCCTACTCTGACGCAAAATTAAATTTTTTTGTTTATTTTCAGAAAAGTTATTAGTCATTTTTAAATAATCGACTTTTGGAGCTATTTTCCCAATAACTAAGCAACATATTAACAAAAATAACTTTTCAAACTCTCATTTTAAAGAATTTTCTATGCTTCTTCAGAAAAATTATGTCACTATTTCATATAATTTACCGGTCTCCACCTTTTGTATTTAAAATCAAACAGCGATTTTTAACTGTTTATATATTGTTTATAAGTTAAAAAGTACGGTAAATCTTTTGCATAATTTTTATATTGGATATTGTTGTAACTAAATTTACCCAAAGCAGTTCTTAGATAGCTGTATCAACGGATGTCACGGGAAAATCCTTAGTTCTCTGGCCTATTATGCAAAGCATACCTTTACATTACGAGTATATTTTATAAGAAACCTCTTTATAACGAATTTTCAACCATTGCAAAATATAAATAGAAAGTATTATTAATTTATCTCCATTTAACGAATTTTGTCAACATATAACCGTTATTTAAATATTACGTTTATGGGATTAAGCCCACAATTGGTGTAATGAAAAATACATTTTTAAATAACTAATGTTTGACGTTTCAATTTTCACTCCGAAAATCGTCCTCAAAAAAGATTGTATTAAAAATTCTGGGAAGGACTTTTTAAAATAAACTTTTTTGAGTTGAGAACGATTTACAATCCGACCGACGCCTGAGAAGGCAAAAGGATGTGGGCGGATAGAAAAGTTAATGAAATAAATATGTAATAAGTACTTAATAAAGGTTCTTCTGAATCCAGTGGCGGATGTACGGGGAGACTGGGGGAGAGGAAATTTGGATATTCCCCCACCCCCCTAACACGGTTCGGAATTGAAAGAAAAAAATTGTTAAAACATAAAAATATATTAGCTGAGATGAAACTTAAGTCACAGACATATAAATTCAACCCAATAAAACCGCTAGTTACAAAAATTAAGGGAAATTAATACATGTAAGTTATTATTTAAGTCTTTTATGTATTTTGAGTTTATCTTTTTTATGTTTTTTGGTTGGTGTTTCAATGGAAGTTCCTCACAAAGGTAAATTTCTCCTTCCAAGTGTGTCTAGATCCGTCACTGTCTGAATCTAACCAAGAAGTCAATATGACGTTGAAATTATCAGTAGTAATTGCACAAGAGCTCTAAAATTATTGAATTTTTCCCGAGTGTCACTTTGGCAGTTTTAATTTCACGAGCCGAAGGCGAGTGAAATTATGTCAAAGTGTCACGAGGGCAAAAATTCTATATTAATTTTAGAGTTCGAGTGCAATTTGTTGCGATTATTTCATGAATAAAACTGTTCAAAACCAAAATTTTATTGTAATTTATATATGTAAGTACCAATTAGTGAAATTAAACACACAGTTGTTATAAATATGTATTTGACGGTTGAAAGTCATCACTTTTATAATTTTTAAAACATTTGTCATTAATGTCACTGAATGTATTTTTTCGTAGCAACGAAGGGCATCTGACGTAATATGCTTAACGACGGGAGATTATCAAAAATTATCACCTTAATTTGCATGTCTGTAGCTTTCTATTGGTCAGAATCTCCTATGAATGAAATAATCAGTAGTAATTGCACAAGAGCTCTGAAATTATTGAATTTTTCCCGAGTGACACTTTGACAGTTTTAATTTCACGAGCCGAAGGCGAGTGAAATTATGTCAAGGTGTCACGAGAGCAAAAATTCTATATTAATTTCAGAGATCGTGTGCAATTTGTTGCGATTATTTCATGAATAAAACTGTTCAAAACCAAAATTTAATTGTAATTTATTTATGTAAGTACAAAGTACCATTAAACACACAGTTTTTATAAATATAATATGACTATTGAAAGTCATCACTTTTATAATTTTTAAAACATTAATTGTCATTAATGTCATTGAATGTATTTTTTCGTAGCAACGAAGGGCATCTGACGTAATATGCTTAACGCCGGGATATTATCAAAAATTATCACCTTAATTTGCATTTCTGTAGCTTTCTATTGGTCAGAATCTCCTATGAATGAAATAATCAGTAGTAATTGCACAAGAGCTCTAAAATTCTATATTAATTTTAGAGATCGAGTGCAATTTGTTGCGATTATTTCATGAATAAAACTGTTCAAAACCAAAATTTTATTGTAATTTATTTATGTAAGTACAAATTAGTACAATTAAACACACAGTTGTTATAAATATGTATTTGACGGTTGAAAGTCATCACTTTTATGATTTTTAAAACATTTGTCATTAATGTCACTGAATCTATTTTTTCCTAGCAACGAAGGGCATCTGACGTAATATGCTTGACGACGGGCAATTATCAAAAAAGTTATCAGTTTAATTTAGATTTATGTAGCTTTCTATTGGTCAGAATCTCCTATGAATGAAATAATCATAGCAGATTTTAAAGTCAAAATGGTTTGAAATATGGCACCCTTTTGTCCTGGGGTTTAGAAGTCGGCCTCGAAGGTAAATGAATCAAACTCTTGCTCAACGGCATAAAGATGCAGAAGGCAAGGGGAAACCACTATATTAAAGATCCAATTGAATATCTCTAGTAAAATCATCATGACAGTGAGTACTAAAAGAAAAAAATATAAATGAATCATAGGAATCGGAACCCAAGATTCCGCAAGGGAGAACATACAACGACTCCCAGGTCGGTTACCGTCGAAACCGATGTGAAACAAGGAAAAAAATAAATAACAAATTAGCCAACGCAAAAGTAGGTATCAAAAGCATGCATTGACCATGTAAGATGCATACGATTATTCAGGAAATGAGCAGACTGAATAAAATATATTAAGAGTAAGAGAGACGGCCTAACTCAGGATACCTTTCGACAAAAATCGGTAATAATACCGGTAATACATTATATTACTCGGGAAACATTGACAGCAACATAGATGAGGAGTAGCAATTATCGTCGAAACAGAAACCAACACCAAAGGCACACAAAACTAAATTTGATCCATTACAGGGTGATTGATTAGTGGGGTAAATATTACCCCAGAAAGATTAGGGTAGTAATAGATAGCAATAAAAGTTAATAACAAAAATTTTAGCCACCTTTGAGCTTCACATTACAAAATTAGTTAGAATGTTACAGGGTGTTCGATAACACAGTGGTAGACCAAACTTATGTTTTTTTAAATGGAACACCCTATATTTTATTTTATATTCGAAATCCTGTTAACTTCTCCATCACAAAAATATAAAGGTTTGTTATGTTACACAGAGTATTTACAAAGTTATAACCAATTTTGTATGAAAATCGTAACAAGTTCAACTCCCTGTATAAGTAAAAATAAACACAACAGAAATGGATTATTTATGCCATATTTTTTTATTTATTGTCAAAATTTTCAAGAATTATTGACATTGCTAATTTTCTTTATATCAAATACAGGGTGAGTCAAAACGCAAGTACATTATTTTCTCAGTAATGTTATGGAACACCCTGTATTTTATATCATTATTGAAAAGTAACATTACCGTACTTTAATTTTTATATAACATTCCCTATGCCTAAATTTATTAGTTTTCGAGATATTTTTAATTTTCAGAGCAAATTATTTTAGGTGTCTAAATTTGTCTAAATTGTAAGTAAGCCATGACTGAATTGACAATTGACGATTACTGATTATCAATCCGGTAATCAATGTTACAACGTAGCAAATAAAGAAATAAAAATAATTTATTATTAATACATTTTACAAAAAAAAACACACAACCACAACATGCAACATTTTTGAAACAATTAAAAACTACTTTTTTATGTAAATGCAAGAAATAAAGAAAGAAAATTAGAAATAAATTTTACAAAAAAACACACAGTGAAGACAATTAAACACTACTTTTGTATGTAAATATAACAATTTAACAAATAAAGAACGAAAAATAATTTATCAGTAATACATTTTGCAAAAAAAACATGTTTGCTACTTTTAATAAAATATTTTTAATATTTAATTACATAAGGTGTTCAAAATTACCTCCTAACACATTTATGCACGCCTAAAAACGATCATTTAATGAGCTACTTACTCTACGAAGCATATGTAAATTAACACATCGAAATACACTTTGTATTCTATTTTTCATCTCATCCCTTATTGTTGGAGGTATTTTATAAACTTCATTATTAACGTAACCCCAAAAAAATCAGTCCAGTTTATTAAATTCTGGCCATTTGGGTGGCCACGCTACTGGTCCATTGAAAAATGAAAATATCTCGAAAACTGATAAATTTAGACATAGGGAATGTTATCTAAAAATTAAAGTACGGTAATGGTACTTTTCAATAGTGATATAAAATACAGGGTGTTCCATTTACAATTACTGAGAAAATAATGTACTTGCGTTTTGACTCACCCTGTATTTGATATAAAGAAAATTAGCAATATCAATAATTCTTGAAAATTTTGACAATAAATAAAAAAATATGGCATGAATAAACCATTGCTGTTGTGTTTATTTTTATTTATACAGGGAGTTGAACTTGTTACGATTTTCATACAAAATTGGTTATAACTTTGTAAATACCCTGTATAACATAACAAACCTTTATATTTTTGTGATGGAGAAGTTAACAGGATTTCGAATATAAAATAAAATATAGGGTGTTCCATTTAAAAAAACATAAGTTTGGTCTGCCACTGTGTTATCGAATACCCTGTGACATTCTAACTAATTTTGAAATGTGAAGCTCAAAGGTGGCTAAAATTTTTGTTATTAACTTTTATTGCTATCTATTACTATAGCGGATCTATTGAGCTTTACCCCACTACTCAATCACCCTATAAATAAATAAAAATAATAAAACTTGATCACGGACGTTTAGGCAACTATCCAATGGGCATGAATACAAGTTATGTTTCTTACGGTAGCTAGAACATACGGCAATTACAGTTAATTTCATATTGATTAACTTTTTGTTCATATTGTCATGGCATACGTTCATAAGTTAATCATGTGCAGAACCATTTAACAAAAAATAGCTCTAAAATATCAAAGAGCTTTTCCGAACGCAAAGTTTTCGAGACCCTTTGATCTCTCGCTAAAATTGAATTTGCTAAAAATTTGAATTTACGTCCCATCAACTTGATAAATCACCCACTGTGCCCATTAGATTGCTGAAAATATGACTAATTGGTTAACGCGTAAGGGCTACAAATTCCTTTCTTGAAATCAACAACCCTCGCTGCTCATATTTATAAGGGTACGTTGCGTACGGCTTTCGTGGCTTTCCTTATGTTATATATCACAACGGATTAAAACGTTTCATTCTTTATCATAATAAGTACGTTATGCTATTTGGAATTGGTGAGGAAAATTGCTTGGGATCCCCTTCAGTAGCTGGAAATCGGAGGGTGATACGCATGAAAATTGTTCTTAAAGGTGCCACAAAAATGGGAATTATCTTCGCTTGCATTACATTTACCCCAGGCTGTGGGTGAAAAAACGTGATATAATTCAGGAATTTTTGAAACCTATCAGCTGTTGTAAAGGACGATGCCAGGAATAACTTCTACTAAAATGTAACCAAAAATATTGTGCGGTTTTTTTTATTGCGATTTTCATTTGTTAAATTTGCAATTTTTAATGATTTTTAATTTTGCAGCTTGGGATATTGATTTTAGAGAAAAACTTTTTAATAGAAAGTTGTAGTAAATTTAAAAACCTACAATTTGAGGTATAGTAAGTTTAATTTCGTTAATTGGTTATTGCAAAACAGCCTGCGAAAGGTCCAAAATGGTCGTTTTTTACAATTGCATTATTTATTGTACAAATCATTTTTTTTATTTTTTAAAGCTTTAAAATGAAGATCTTTCAATTCCAAACATAAAAAAAATTGTAAAGCCAGAATAACGAGTTTGTTGCTCATATATTATAAATTGTTTATCCCAAGAGGTCAAATGTCGAAGGCTGTAACTTTTTGAAAAAAAATCATAGAGAGTTGGTGAAACATCCAATCTGCTTCTAAAGAGTTATATTTTCATATTCTGATGTAAATAAATGCGTAAAACATTTTTAAACCTCTAATTTTTGGGTTTGAAAATAAGGGGGCAAATTTCGTTATAAACATTTAGAGCTGAAGCGGCCCTGTACATCCTATGAGTTTCTAACTTACAAATTGTTGTTGCTGAAGACAAAATGAAGATTTATAAAAAAATAAAAATTTTCTACAACCAACTGAAGCCGAGATAATTGTTTTTTTTTTAAATCGTAGTGCCTTTATTTATAACAATTAAGAAATTATTTTACAGTCATTGACTAAAAAAAGACTTATATTATGTTAAAATAAAAATTATCATAAAATATAATTAAATGTAATTATTAAAAATTATTTTTAAAATCGGTGCTTTTGCAAGCGGCCGAATTTTACAAATTGCCCGGCTCGCTTCAAATCCGCGCGCTCGGAAAATTTTTACGTAACTTGTATTACATTTTGATAGAAAACCATTTAATAATATTACCATTATAATATACAGTCTATTTACCACTGTATTTGTTTTTCTTGATAAACTTTTATATGTGAAATCCAAAACGAATATGACTACAAGAAGAAAAAGTTTTATATTGTATATTATAGTAAGAAGTAACATTATTATTATTATAATTATATAACAATGAAAAAATTAAAAATATAGTTATATATTTCATATATATGTATCATTTTTGTAATATTATTTCTTCAGAAATTAAATTTCAATATAAAAGTTTATCAAGAAAAACAAATACAGTGGTAAATAGACTGTATATTATAATGGTAATATTATTAAATTGTTTTCTGTCAAAATTTAATACAAGTTACGTAAAAATTTTCCGAGCGCGCGGATTTGAAGCGAGTCGGGCGATTTGCAAAATTCGGCCGCTCGCAAAAGCACCGACTTTAAAAATAATTTTTAATAATTATATGTAATTATATTTTATAATAATTTTTATTTTAAGATAATATAAGTCTTTCTTTAGTCAATGACTGTAAAGTAATTTCTTAATTGTTATAAATAAAGGCACCACGATTTAAGAAAAAAAAAACAATTATTTCGGCTTCAGTTGGTTGTAGAAAATTTTAATTTTTTTATAAATCTTGGTTTTGTCTTCAGCAACAATAATCTGTAAGTTAGAAATTCATAGGATGTACAGGGCCGCTTCAGCTCTAAATGTTTTTATGAAATTTGCCCCCTTATTTCCAAACCCAAAAATTATCTCGGCTTCAGTTGGTCGTAGAAATTTTTTATTTTTTTATAAATCTACGTTTCATCTTCAGCAACAATAATCTGTAAGTTGAAAACTCATAGGATGTACAGGGCCGCTTCAGCTCTAAATGTTTATAACGAAATTGACCCCTTATTTTCAAACCCAAAAATTAGAAATTTAAAAATGTTTTACGCATTTATTTACATCAGAATATGAAAATATAACTCTTTAGAAGGAGATTGGATGTTTCACCAACTCTCTACGATTTTTTTTTTTCAAAAAGTTATAGCCTTCGACATTTGACCTCTTGGGATGAACAATTTATAATATCTAAGCAACAAATTCGTTAATCTGGCTTTACAATTTTTTTATGTTTGGAATTGAAAGATCTTCATTTTAAAGCTTTAAAAAATAAAAAAAATTATTTGTACAATAAATAATGCAATTGTAAAAAACGGCCATTTTGGACCTTTCGCAGGCTGTTTTGCAATAACCAATTAACTAAATTAAACCTACCATACCTCAAATTGTAGGTTTTTTAATTTGCTACAACTGTCTATTAAAAAGTTTTTCTCTAAAATCAATATCCTAAGCTGCAAAATTAAAAATCATTAAAAATTGCAAATTTAACAAATGAAAATCGCAATTAAAAAAAAGCGCACAATATTTTTGGTTACATTTTAGTACAAGTTATTCCTGGCATCGTCCTTTACAACACCTGATCTGATAGGTTTCAAAAATTCCTGAATTATATCCTGAAATCGACCTATTTTTCACCCACAGCCTGGGGTAATTATAAGTTTTAGAACTATTGTTGATTATCATTTAAATTGTTGAACAAACATTTATATCTTTTACTGGAGTGAGTACAGGCAATATTATACAAGCTAGAAAGTGTACCCACAAGACTACACCTTAAGTATTAGTCTAGTCGCAACATAGGGGGTCCCGTGGGAAATTCTAGCTCACCGTGATTTGATGGTGGTATTATAGGTTTTTTGAGTCGCTGATTCCAATGGAACTGGTCTGGAAGCCCAAATATGGTGCGTTTAATTGTTATCAACAAATGATGGTAAAATTAGGTATTTTTCACGTATTATTAGAAGCCCTGTAAAGAAATTGATAGTGTTAGGCCTATTTCATACTTTACGACTTTAGTCGTCACGACAAACGGTCGTACGACCGTTTGTCGTGCTCATCGGACTTTCACACTTTACGACAGTATTCATCTTATTGTCGTAGAAAGCACAGGGCGTAGAATGAATCGGGCAAAAATTTTGGCTTTATGGTTAATTTATCGCCGTAACAAAAAAAACAGAGACGTAATCGCCTACATTGGGTGCATCCAGTCAATGGAAGAAGAGAGGAAGTAGGTTTATATCATACACTTTTTGGAGATTTAAGAACACTCAAAAAAATTTAGTTCGTAATATTGATTAACAGTGATTACTGAATAGTATTTCGTTGTCACAACAATTTAATTTGTTGTTTCAACGAACTTTTAGACATGGACGAATGTATTTGGTTATTGTCACAATGATTGAATAATAATTGTGAGAATAACTAGAGTACATTAATCAATAACACTCAATTTATTCAGCCAATAACTTAGTTTCGTATATTTAATAAATACTGTTAATTCTGGCAGCAACTCACGTTCTTGATTTCGTAGATGACAAGCAATTACCTTGGTTTATCGTGACAACGTACAGATTTCATTAAAACAATGTACAAATGTTGTTAATATAGAGTAATATATGATTATTGAATATATGTAAATTGATTGTTTTGACAACGAATGCATTAATCAATCTACTACTGCATTTAATACCCACAAACAATGCGTTCATTGTGACAATAATCGTAGTTGTTGAGACAATAAATGTTTTGCTTGACCATTTGAAAGTTAACGGCTTTTCCTTATCGTGATACCCTTAGCTTCTCTGTGTTACCGAAGTGCCGAATAATAATTGCATTTCGTTTTCAAGTGCAGTCCGTAGTAGAAGGAAGTTTTGTGTGTCTATTATCGTGAAATTTCGGTCGAATTCTTTTTAAATGTATTAATTTTTTTCGAATCCTGAGAAAACTAATTATTATTTTTGAAAATTTAAATGCAAAATAAAATATTACAGTATTATCGATGGTCTGAAGTCCCTGAGAACCTCTGTAATGATTATTTTAATAAGTCACAGGGGTGAAAAAGAGAAAATTTAGTATGATTTTTAATTTCAAATAGGCATACCATTCAACAGAAACTTTTTGATTATTCTAAGGGACTTTCTGCCCTCGGTAATAATGTAATATTTTATTCTGCGTTTAAATTTTTCAAAAATACTTATTAGTTTTCTCAGAATTCCAAAAAAAAATGAATGCGTTTAAAAATAATTCGATCGAAATTTTGCACCTGCGCTCTCAAAAAGAATTAAAGTGTTATACATTTTTGGAATCACTATTTCAAACGCTTTTAAACAAGCTGTCACATGACGTACTTCCCATTAAAAAAATCAAAGTTAAGCCGCGCCTGTCACCTGAAGAGGGATCGTGTAAAGTTCGAAACATTGATGTTATAATATACTTTGATTATTTTAAAAATCGACCTGTCCGAGCGTTTTGCTTATGTGCTAAAAATGAATAAGTTAATAAGGGGGTGGGGGGAGTGTAACACTTATTCCAGTACACTGTATAAGTGAAATCATGTGAAAAATCACACAGTGTAAAGTCCTTTAGGTTAAGGACAAAAAGAGGGGGATTTAAAAAATTATTATTAATCAATTAATATCATACATTTGGCTATTGAATTCAGTAATTATTAATATAAAATACGTTCATAGTAGGAATGAACGAAACTGATTGTAAGAATGAATAGAATTGCTTGTAAGAAAAACCGTATTTATTGTGGGAATGAACGGAATTAATTGTAACAATAAACGGAAATAATTGTAGAAATAAACGAAATACGTTAGGAGAATCACTGTTATTGACACAACGAATAGTCTTCGTCGGTCAATTAACGACGTTGTTGTTTCAATAAACAGTGTTCGTTGACTCAGTGAACAGAGTTCGTAATATCAATAAATAGTGTTCGTTGACTCAGTGAACAGAGTTCGTAATACCAATAAAGTGATATTATGGTATACATAATGAATGTTCATCCATTCAATAAACGTAATACATTGGCTCAACGAACGAAAATAATGAATTTATGAACATCGTTTTGTTGTGCCAATAAAACCAAGAATTGGACAAATTTTAAGTATTGCGTTTGTTGTCTGAATTAACATTTTTATTGATATTACGTACCTTTTTCGTTGAGTGAAATGACCAAAATAAATTTTTTAATTATTTCCGCATGTCAGTGACGTAGAGTTTCCTCGCTTTTTTCGGGCGAGTTTCGGATCTTTTGGGATCCTTTTCTCCTTCCATGCATCTTTGCATATTGTCCACAACCAGTCTTTCCCTTTCTCTCCTAAAAAATTGATCACTTCTGGTGGAATTTCATCCTCCGCTGGAGCCTGGAGCTTTACCTATCTTTAATTTTCGTATCACTTCTACCAGTTCTTCTCTTGAAATATCTCTTAATTGTTCCCCATGTGATTTGTTTCTCTCAGCCTTTCTTGCGGTGTACTTCCAAATTTTTCTTCATACAAGTTATCAAAATGCAAAACATTAAATTACATAAATGTTGTTTTTGTTCTCCCACATCATTTTTGGTAATCCCAGCTTATTAAATTAAATGCTTGCTTTAACCCGGGAGTAGTCGCGCTCACTTCTGTAACGTGAATAGTCGCGTGTTAGATTCTATCTCACAATACGAATTTAAATACGAATTTACAACAAATTTTTATTTTATAGTATTTTTATTTACTTGTTATGTTAGAAATATTATTTCTAACAATTATTAAAGCTAATTGGCTCTCCCCAAAGCCATAAATTCCACAAAAAGAAGAAGAAAAAAATAAAAAAAAATCCTACGCATTACTACACCCTTCCTCGAGGCACTTACGAATTTTTTTCAAAATTGCAAAATTTTTCATCAAGTTATCGCGAAAAAGGATAAAATGTGAGATTCTATCTAACGGCGCGACTACTCGCGGGTTAAGGATTGTTGTACCATTTTTGTTGTCCCAGTCCAGTAGCAATATATTATGTTGTATAAAAAACATATTATGTGGCATAAAAACAAATCAATTTTGTTTATTGCATTTATAAAATGCTATTTTCTTTGATTTGTATAGTCTTATAAATTGTACAGATTATATTCGTAGATATATTATATAATCCATAAATAATTTTTTTTTCGATTATAGTGCCATCTATCGACAACTAGAATAAATGTTATAAATGTCTGTAATCACAGACGTGCCTTTTTTCTGTCACATAAAATTTAATGCGTTAGAAAGAAATCAAAAAACTGTGACGCACTGAAAGATGCCCATGAGAAAAAGATTACCTATTTTGTTAATAAATACAATTTAATTAGTAAACAATAATTATTATTGTTATTTGGCTCAATTTTCATCTTTCAATATTTAAAAGATCCTTCTAAAAAACTGATTTTATTTTATTTAATACAGTGCGTCCATGAAGTAACGCATAAATTCGCTATTTCGTAAACCGGTGACTTTAAGGAAAAATCCCGAAACAGGTCGATTTTTATTTTTAAATTACGATTTTTTGGCATATATATCATCCTCGTGACGTCATCCATCTGGGCGTGATGATGTAATCGATGATTTTTTTAAATGGGAACAGGGGTCATGTGATAGCTCATTTGAAAGGGTATTTAATTCTCTATCCAATAATATAAACATTAACATAATTATCTATACAGCGTGTTCAAAAAACATTTTTTAATTAAAATAAGTGAGACAAAAAGAAGAATATATGTAATTTATTTTAAATCAAAATGCATTTTACTACTGTCAGAAAAGAGAAAAAAAATTTATTTGACAAATAAACATTGATTTTCGTTTAAACGAAATGTTCAAACTGCCAAGAGACAGGTGGGTGGCAGCTTTAACATCGAATTTAAGCGAAAAACAATATTTATTTGTCAAATAAACATTTTTTTCCTGTTTTCTGACAACAGTTAAACGTATTTTGAATTAAATAAATTACATACATTCTTCTTTTTGTCTCAATTATTTTAATTAAAAAAATGTTTTTTTGAACACCTTGTATAAATAAATATGTTAATGTGTATACTAGTGAATAGAGAATTGAATACCCTTTCAAATGAGCTATCACATGACCCCTATTCTCATTTAAAAAAATAGTCGATTACGTCATCATGCCCAGATGGATGACGTCACTAGTATGATATATATGCCAAAAAATCGGAATTTAAAAATAAAAGTCTACCGGTTTCGAGATGTTTCCTTAGTATCGCCGGTTTACGAAATAATGAATTTATGCGTTACTTTATGGACGCACTGTATACCGATTATATTAATATCTATACATATTTAAATAATCATTAATAAAACACGAATCTACGTTTATGTCCATGGACACTAAACGGTGCAATAAAAGAATCTTTAAATTATTAACAACAAATTTTAGATCTTCTCGATGAAACATTTATGATTTAATTTTTATAATAGGGTACATTGATAATAATGCATTTTATAATAGGGTCTATTTCTCGGCACTTTGACAAAGTCCTCACAAAATCTATTGAAATTTTTGTCCTCACAATAAAATAATACCAACCAGATGCTTGTATGTAGGTAAAATTGTATCTATTATGTAGGTATCTATGTATGTATATGTATTGTATCTATGTATTTAAAAATTCCTCATCTATATTGTTTACCATTATGTACGTGGCCACTGGATTCATTGGTACTACACGACTAACTGTCGTTAAGTATGGAAGCATTAATTTATGCCCGTGGTTCACTGATAGCACGGCACGACACGACCGTCGTCCATTGCAGTGACATTGGACGACAGCCGAAGAGCAACGGCACGACAGTTAGTCGTGGTCGTCCTGTGTGAAAGGCTCCGTATATTGCTGTATTGGACTAATGGAATGTACGACAAACTGTCTTTACGACCGTTTGTCGTGACGACCGAAGTCGTAAAGTATGAAATAGGCCTTAAGGTCTTCTCTGGTGTATTTTTGATCGCTGAATCGAATGCGACTAGTCGCGATAACAAAATAATTGTTTATTCGCCGAGGAGCTCGAAATATTGCGCTATCTACAGCAAGTTTGTAGTCTTCTTCATAGTATTTTTATACGCTAAATCGATTGCCACTAGTCGTGATAGCTTAAACCACGTTCCGACTTTGTTGTTATTAATAAATTATTTCAAAAATAACGGTTTATAGTACGTTTACCTACTCAGGGTTTTTGATCTAAATTTTAAAAAACCACTTGGATTGACATTAAATTTGGCACACACGTAGATAACATGTCAAACAAAACAAGTGATATTGTGCCGATGTGTGCTTTTACCCTCCGCATTGTGCTTTTTAGTGATCTCCGCACTTTAGTTCTCGTTGTCAAGTTTCGGAATTTGGCCTAGGTAGATCTTCTTCTTCTTTAAGCGCCATCTCCGCGGCGGAGGTCGGCAATCATCATAGCTATTCGTATTTTAGAGATGGCTGCTCTGAAAAGTTCATCTGATGTACATCCGTACCACTCTCTCAGGTTGCGCAGCCACGATATTCTGCGTCTCCCTATGCTTCTCTTTCCTTGAATCTTTCCTTGCATAATCAATTGGAGCAAGCTGTATCTCTCTCCACGTGTAATATGTCCGAGATATTCCAATTTTCTTGTTTTGATGGTATTTAGGATTTCCATTTCTTTATTCATCCTTCTCAGAACCTCTTTGTTTGTAACGTGTTCTGTCCACGATATTTTCAGAATTCTTCTGTACACCCACAGCTCGAATGATTCTAGTTTTTTCATTGATGCAGCATTCAAGGTCCAAGCTTCCATTGCATAAAACAGAGTCGAGAAAACGTAGCACCCAGCCAACCTAACTCTTAGCTCCAACTTCAAATCTCTTTTGCAGAGCACTTTCCTCATTTTGTTAAAATTTGCTCTAGCCTTTTCTATCCTGATTTTGATTTCCTGTAAGTAATCTCCTGGTTGATCATTGTTCCAAGGTATGCATATTGATCGACTCGTTCGATATTGGATCCGTTTATGACGAGATTTTCGTTATTTCTTTGAGTTTTCGATATTCTCATAAACTTTGTCTTCTTGACATTCATTGTTAGCCCGTATTCTTCTCCAAACTCTGCTATTCTGGTCACCAGCCTCTGAAGATCCCCAATATTTTCAGCTAAGATGACAGTGTCATCCGCATATCTAATGTTGTTAATGGGAACTCCATTTACCTTTATTCCAGCTGTTTCACCCTCAAGAGCTTTTTTCAAGATCTCTTCCGAGTAGGCATTAAAAAGAACCGGCGACAACACGCATCCCTGTCTCACTCCACGTCTGATTTCAATTTCCTCTGACAGCTGATCGTTAACACGTACTTTTGCTCGTTGCTTATAGTATAAATTCGATATAATCCTGAGGTCATTGTAGTCTAGCTTCTTTGATTCCAGGACATGCATTAATTGTTCATGTCGTACTTTGTCGAATGCTTTATTATAGTCAATAAAACAAGCATATATATCTTGATTGACGTCCAGGCACCTTTGTATAAGTATGTTAAGTGAAAAAAGAGCTTCACGAGTTCCCAGGCCTTTGCGAAACCCAAATTGCGTATCATTAAT
Source organism: Diabrotica virgifera virgifera (assembly GCF_917563875.1). Classification (NCBI taxonomy): domain Eukaryota; kingdom Metazoa; phylum Arthropoda; class Insecta; order Coleoptera; family Chrysomelidae; genus Diabrotica; species Diabrotica virgifera. The sequence goes on along the minus strand of NC_065447.1, from coordinate 22,201,698 downwards.
GTCTATGTCTAGTTTATGATATATTCGGTTATGGATGACTTTCAGTAGCAACTTTAGCACATGGGACATCAAACTAATGGTGCGGTAGTCGCCGCAGGGACATCAAACTAATGGTGCGGTAGTCGCCGCATTCTCTTGCGTTTTTCGTTTTAGGGAGGCAAATAAAGATCGACGTCAACCATTCTTTGGGTAATGTGCCTGAGCTATAAATGTTGTTCAAGAGTACCACTAAAACATCAATATGCTGCTCATCTATAATTTTTAAAAGGTCGATAGGAAGCATGTCAGGTCCTGGGCTTTTTCTGTTCTTCATTGTTTTTAACGCATGTATTATTTCTTCCGTTGTAATATATGGACCTATTTCTCCTGAAGTAAGTTCTATGTGTTCCAGGTACCCTCTTTCATCATCGAACAGTTCAGCGATGTATTCTGCCCAACGTTGTACTTTCTCATCGGTCTCTGTTATAGCGACCCCGTGTCTATCCCGAAGTGCACCAGTTAGATTTTGCTTTCTTAGTCCAGCCATTTCTTTGACTTTCTTATGTAGGTTAAATAGATCGTATCTTTTTTGGAGATCCTCGATCTCTTTGCATTTCTCTTCAAAGTGTTTTTCTTTTGCCTGCTTTATCATCTAGGTAGATACATTCATAAAATTGTTTTATCTAAGCGCCATTTATATGCATACGTCTGGGATCGTCTGTGTTTGCCATTGTTTTTGTCATATTCATTTTTAGGCCGACGCAGCATTGGGAGCTGTCTGTGAGTTCCTCCATCATAATCTGTAGTTCCTCGCATCATTACTTAGCATCCGGTAAATTTTTAGTATGTTTATTATTTATGTAATAATTTAACTACATAAAATACATTTTTGCACATTCTGAGACTGAAATATTGTATACTGACTATGCTTATAAGTAAACCTCGGATTTATAGGCAACAAAAATTGAAGAAAAAGGCGCCTATATAGGCAAAGATTTTTATTAAAAAAGGTAGGAATATTAACACTTAGGCAAAATATAGGTAATAAAGGAATATAACTTATTATTTATTGTACAAAGTGAATTAACGTAATATTAACTTAAGGCAGGTATATTTACACATTAGTATAAATAAACTAGTAACTAAATAACTGTTAATTAATAATTAAACATTGTAACCACTTAAAATTTTATCATTAATAGAAACAACTAAATTTTTTTTAATATTTTCGGTCTTAAAACTATGTCTTCGATCACTTAAAATTAATTTATACATTGAAAACGAACGTTCGACATCGACAGATGTAATTGGAGCATATTTCAGAGCGAATAAATCTGGCATAATTTGTAATTCCTCGGAAAATGTCCCATTCAAAACTTTAGCAACATTAGATAAAAACGAAAAACCTTCATTCTTGTCGAAAACATATTTCATTTTTTTAAAAATTAATTGACCGTTACTTCCAGGTGCCGATTTAATTTTCGTCTTTAAATTATCTATTAGTTTTACTGACTCACATAAATGTATCTCTTGTTTTTCTAATAAGGTAATTGTGGTAACTATTAATTTATAATTGTCATTGGTATAAGCGAGTTCCTGTTTCAATTTGGGATTTTTTAATATTTTTTTTGCTTCTCGAATGGCTTCGGAAATATCATCATCAAATTCTGACATAACTAATTCTATTTCATTGCAGTGTTCAAAGTAAAAAAAAACTGCTTCGAGCCAGGTTCCCCACCTTGTAATTACTGATTTAGGTGGCAAAGGGACACCGGGAAGTCTTTATATATTTGCACCCTCAACGGAGCCTTTACAAAAACTTTTTTCATAAAATTTATAAAATTATTTACCAACGGAAACATATTTCTTATTTCTTCAGCAATTCTATTTACCCCGTGGGCTACACAAGTGCAATGAATTAAATTAGGATAAAAAATCTTTAAATTAACAGCAGCTTTTAACATATATGCCGCAGCATCTGAAAGCATTAAAACTATTTTATTCACTGGTATAGGGTTGGGTAAAAAGAGGTTTGTTAAACTATCTTGTATAAATCGACTTATTGTTAAATTGTTTGTTGTTTCCAATTCTTTAACGGCAACTAAATAAGGTTTTCTCGCAAAGTTTTCGTTCAAACTTCCAATCATTAAATTAGCTATATACCTGCCGCATACATATGTCGTTTCATACAGGATAATATACAAAAAATTGCCCTCTAACTCCCGCTTAATTTTTGAAATACATTCCACATAACATTTTTCCACAGTATGTTTTCTCAATGTACTCTCGTCCGGTAAGGATTTATTAAGATATTTTTCGAAAAAGCATTTAAAACTAGGGTTATTAACTTTATATAGAGGAATGTTGGATGCAATCATCATCTGGCATAAATCAAATTTAAATGCGCCTTCCTCCTTTTTTTTTTTGAACTGCTTAAAACTATCCCGCAGAGATATTTGGGCTAACTTAGAGGAATTTAATTTTTCCAAATTACGTTTATGAAGTGGGATTCCACAATGCTGGTCAATAAAGTACTTTTTTTGTACTTGAAATCTGAGAATTAAAAAAAAATAATTAGAATTCTAAAACCGCTTTAGAATTTAGTTATGTTGTGGGACGAGAAACAAAGAGAAAAAATAAAACTTACCGATTTGCCGCATGGTTTACAAAATGCTCCATCTCCTTCTACAGAAAGTTCCGAATAAGGTGCGATCCATAGCCTTAATTTAGATGTCATCTTTTCACACAAATGTCTAAAACGTTTTAAAACGTGTTCTTTGCTTTTCGGTATACGCAACAAAACTAAACTAGGATATAGCAATTTGTGACTAAACTCTGATACAGTAACCGACTGTACAACTGATAATAAACTAATAAAGCTTAGGGATTTCCAAATAGTTAACCCTCAAGTCTCGATCAGGTACATTTTCCTAGAAATCTGTTATATAAACAAACCATTGATATTTTATTATTGACCCAAAATTTTATTATAGAATGGTTTAGTAATAGAATAATATCATGGGTAGTACCATGAAATTTTAAAAAAGGCACAAATAGGCGGAATTTACGAAAAAAGGCAAAACGTGCAAAAAACAATTATAATAGGCAAAATAGGCAAAAAAGGCATTTTGCCTATAATCCGAGCTTTACTTATAAGAAGCTTTGATTTAAGCTGTGTTGTTATTTCTTCTTCTCTGCGATTTTATGTGTGTCTGCAAGAACCACACTCTATGTTTAATTAAGTTTATGCGAACAAAATCTATTACGCCGAATATGTTATTACATTGGCGGTATCTAATAAATGATAATAAATTCCGAGATTCATAAAACGGCGAACATTAATTAAACTTACAGATTTGCAGAAGGAGAAAACATCATTTCATATGTATGGTATTTAGTAAAAACATATAGGCCTGGGTCCCGCGTACCAAAAAAGGTTTATTAATAGCAAGCTGAAAATTTGTTAATAGCTTAACGGTGTCTAGTCGGACAAACCTGATGTAAAGGGAACACTGGAACAGGGGAAGTTTTAATTGTGGAACAGGTTACAGGTTTTGAACATCAGACTACGAAAACGTCCCATGTATTTTGTCGGACAGAACTTCCAATTGATTTGTTAAGGTTTCTACATATTATCATGCACTCATCGTTTCCAGCACGTAGCGTTTAGTTTCCGAAAAATATTGATTTTAATGGTTTTAAATATGAACAATAATTCATACTGTCCGGAACGTATTTATCGTATCACACACCTCTTTGTAAAATCAGGTTTTTCGGAGACTACTCTACGTGCCGGAAACGATGAGTGCATGATAATATGTAGAAACCTTTAATCGTTCATTAAACTCTCATGCAAAAATGAGATTACTATTTACCACCAACATAATTCCTGTTATTTGACATGTTCTACGTGTCGGACTTATTAAAATGCCCAACATATCTGTCGGACAAACATAGTTTCATAAATTATATAAAGATTTCTATTGAATAAACTTAAAAACAACTTCCTAGTTTTCATAATCATAAACTTGTCAGCAGGGTTGGCTGGTTTAAACCAACATGCTTGAAACCTTGGTTTAAACCAACTGGTTTTTTAAGAAAAAAACCAAACTGGTTAAAACTAACTGGCTTTTTTTAAGAAAAAACCAAACTGGTGTTTTTATTTAAAGTTTTTAATACATCTGCCGCAAATGAAGAAACTGAAGATAATAAATTGTATTTTTGTATTTTCGAACTTAGTGTTTTGAATATTATTAAGTTTAAAGATGTTTTTTGGTTAGGTATATTAATTTTTTGTATGTGTAAATAAAAATAAAATTTGTCTTAATCATTTTTTTCTTTGTTTACTACTAATATGTTATAAAATAGTTTATTCATTTTTAAAGTATTTATACTTATAATACTTTATCTCAAATAAACCTGGTTTAAACCAAATAAACCTGGTTTAAATCAAAAACCTTTTATTTTCGTTTTTTGCAAAAAACCTTGGTTTTTGCCAACCCTGCTTGTCAGAATGACACGATTCACAATTAAAATCACGTTCTACAATTAAAACTTCCCCTAGTTCCAGTGTTCCCGTACATCAAAGTTTGTCCGACTAGACACCGATAAGCTATTAATAGACTAAGTAGTGAAGCTTAAAATAGGACAAAACCTCGCAATTTTTACAGAATGGGTCGCTTTGCTTGAAAATTTGAGAATAAGTAGTGGATAGTCCAAGGATCAAAATCTATATCATGCCGAAAGGCGCTTTTACCATGGGGGTGGTTGCCGCCCCATCTCGGGGGTGGAAATTTTTTATTATATTTTAATTGCAAAAGTTGGTAAAACCGTTCATTCTAAGCAAAAAACCTTCTATACATTTTTTTGATAAAATTGACAGTTTTCGATTTATTCGCTATCGAAAGTGTTAGTTTTATATCGAAAAAGTCAATGTTTTTAATAGGTTTTCTGCTAATAACTTCAAAAGTTTTCGTTTTATCAAAACAACTTTACTTAACAAAAATGTACCTTTTGAAAAAATAAACAAAACCGTTTTTTTAATTTTCTTTAAGACCAATAGTAATCGAGCTATACTTTATTATATGTTTGCTCTTCTTCGTCAAATGCTAAATATTGTAGTTTCAAAGTCAAAAGACGGGAAAACTATGCATTATTCGAGGACAACTTTTTCAAACTAATTTAAAGTACTTAAAAATATCTATCTCCAGAAATAAAAAAGTCTCTAGCTCAAAAATTAAGTGACTTATAATGAAAAGAATGTCAGTCCCTATTTATTTCAGCGAAAAGTGATCGCAAACAACCCCCTAATTACCACCCTAATTAAAATTAGTCATTGACCTTATTTGGTCTTTTTTATTTATACAGAGAGAGTCTGTAATTTGGAATAAATTCAATATCTCAAATACTAATTGTTTTTTTGAAAAATGCTCAGACCCGTCGATTAGTATTTCAAATTGTCCTTTTTGACAGACAATAATAATGTATACAGGGTGTCCCAATTTAGAGATATGACGTCATCGTTGATTTTCTTAAATGGCAACACTGTCATTTTGATAGCTATTTTGATAGGGTGTGTAAAGTTATACACAACTGCAAAATATCAAATTTTTATTCTCTACCATTTACAAGATAATAGAAAATAACAAAGTTATGTCTGTAATTTGGAATAAATTCAATAATTAAAATACTAATTGTTTTTATGAAAAATGCGCAGACCCGTCGATTAGTATTTCAAATTGACATTTTTGACATACAATAATAATGTATACAGGGTGTCCCAATTTAGAGATATGACGTCATCGTTGATTTTGTTAAATGTCAACACTGTTATTTTGATAGCTATTTTGATAAGGTGTGTAAAGTTATACACAACTGCAAAATTTTAAATTTTTATTCCATACCATTTACAAGATAATAAAAAATAACAAAGTTATGAAAAACAAGTAATCAAATAATAATTGAATTTAATTATTTCAATTAAGCAAATACTCATAATGTTGCCCTCAATTATTGTCAAATTGTCAATGGGCAACGTTATGAGCATTTGCTTAATTGAAATAATTAAATTCAATTATTATTTGATTACTTGTTTTTCATAACTTTGTTTTTTTTATTATCTTTAAATGGTAGGGAATAAAAATTTTAAATTTTGCAGTTGTTTATAACTTTACACACCCTATCAAAATAGCTATCAAAATGACAGTGTTGCCATTTAAGAAAATCAACGATGACGTCATATCTCTAAATTGGGACACCCTGTATACATTATTATTGTATGTCAAAAATGACAATTTGAAATACTAATCGACGGGTCTAAGCATTTTTCAAAAAAACAATTAGTATTTTATTTATTGAATTTATTCCAAATTACAGACATAACTTTGTTATTTTCTATTATCTTGTAAATGGTAGGGAATAAAAATTTGAAATTTTGCAGTTTTGTATAACTTTACACACCCTTTCAAAATAGCTATCAAAATGACAGTTTTGCTATTTAAGAAAATCAACGATGACGTCATATCTCTAAATTGGAACACCCTGTATACATTATTATTGTATGTTAAAAAGGACAATTTGAAATAATAATCGAAGGGTCTAAGCATTTTTCAAAAAAAAAACAATTAATATTTGAGATTTTGAATTTATTCCAAATTACAGACTCTCTCTGTATATTATTAATAGGTTCTAGAAGTTTGACCGACTTAGAATTATTAGTTTAGAAAATGGAGTTAAAAGTGAATAACGAATTTTTGTAGTTTGGAAAAAATGGCCTTTTCTTCAGAATAGCAAGATTAGCATCAGAGATACGAAAAAATGTTTAAATATGAAATTGTAGCTTTTTAATTCCCAAGAACCTGGTTTGCAAAAATTTTTTCTACGGCAAAAATTGAGTGAGCTATTGACAATTAAAACTTGTAATAACATGCAAAAGCCACCTTTACCAACCCTTCCAAAGTCACTACTTTTTGCGACTGAGGATTTTAAAAAGATTTAATATATATTAATAAGCTTATAGATCTTAAAAAAACCTACAAAATTATTTTTACCAACCTTTCTAAAATAAAAAATAAAAAGTTACGGTTAAAAAATCAATATTTTTTTTGAGAAAAAAAAGAGAAATCCAATTGGAAGCATAATAATGTAAGATGGCGGTGTTTTTAGTCATTGGCCTTATTCATTCTTATTTATTTATGTATTATTAATAGATTCTAGAAGCTTGGCTGGCTTAGAATGATACGTTTTTAAAAACTCGGGATAAAAGCGAATAACGAATTTTTGTAGTTTAGTAAGAAATGCCATTTTCTTCAGAATAGGATTAGCATCAGATACGAAAAAATGTTTCATTCAATATACAATTGTAGGTTATTTAATTCACAAGAACTTGGTTTGAAAAAATTTTTTCTATGGCAAAAATTGAGTGAATCGTAAATGAGTAGGTATATCGAAAAAACATTGATTTTTCTATACAAAACAACAGTTTCGATAGCGAATAAATCGAAAACTATTAATTTTATCAAAAAAATGTATAGAACATTTTTTGCTTACAATGAGTGTTTTTATCAACTTTTGCGGTCAAAATATAATAAAAAAATTTCCACCCCCGAGACGGGGGGGCAATCACCCCCATGGTAAAAGCGCCTTTCGGAATCATATAGATTTTGATCCTTGGACTATCCACTACTTATTCTCAAATTTTCAAGCAAATCGATGCATGCTGTAAAAATTGTGAGGTGAAAAGCTTCGGTTCCTGGCCTATAACAAATTTTCGGATTGCTATAAATAAGCTTTTTTTGGAAGCGGGATCCAGGCCTATTTAACTTACAGATTTGCAGAAGGAGAAAACATAATTTCATATGTATGGTATTTAGTAAGAACATATTAAGATGGTCGGAATAAACGGTGTGTTCAGATGTACCGTTATGTAGATACTTGATCGTAGGTGCCCACGACCTATTATTAGTTCCGCATCGAAGACCACCCCACTAGATTTGTTCGACTCAACTAGGCACTCATGCACAATACAATCATGCACTAACTATCCTGCCTCCAACTGAAAATCTGACAATCGATATTTAAAATATACCCCACCCCGGGTGAATCGGCTCGATAAGTGGTTAAATCAAGAAATCAAATTTAGTACAGTCACTGAAAGTTTGCACCTCCGATTTCGTTGAGCCTCCATTGAAGTTCCTGACAAGTATTCAAACTTAAATACATAACAGGAAAACGATTCATTTTAATAACATAATATTAGTCCAGGGTAATAAGGTTTTTCCCATGACACTCGAGCAGCCAGGGTACTGAAGCGTTTTTTCGACAGGTAATACCTATAAGAGCAAATTGTAACTATTTCCTGCGTAGGATCTGGCGGCCATTTTTATTTATAAACAATTAAGTGTCAAAAAATGGCATTTTTCCCTTTTTTTTTCAAATCAATGGAAAACATTGAAACTTATGGTTTTCTTAGTACAAATATCTTTGAGATTATGGAAAAAGCTTTAAAATGACGTATTACAAAGTTTTATATACTCATTTATTGTTAATATAATTGCGAAAAGAGGTCGGAATTGCAAAAAAAAATTAATTTCGCAATATCTATTGTAAAAATTAGTATACAGCTTTGAAATTTTTGTCATATAAGGCCTCTTTGCTGCTTAATATGTGATAAAAATTTCAAAGCGATTCATTCAATTGTTAAAATTTTATTCAAATTGTTTATCACAGAGAGCATTTTTTTGTAATAACATAAGTCAGAAAAAATGACGTTAGAACCATTCCACAGGTGTCAAGTGAAAGAGCATGAGCTATATTTTCAACTTGGTTTAAAAAAAGCGAATAAAAATGTATTTATTAGTAATAAATAATTATGCAAAAGTATCATAAATCTTTCCTTATAAACTTTTTATTTTGTTATATAAGAAATTATATATTTATCAATTATGATATAAATAACATTACTTGGTAGTAGTGCACTTAAAACAGGGTAAAAAAGTTAATTTTTTTGGAAAAAGTTATCCAAAAAGTTTATAAGGAAAGATTTATGATAATTTTGCATAATTATTTATTATTAATAAATGCATTTTTTATTCGCTTTTTTAAACCAAGTTGAAAATATAGCTCATGCTCTTCCATTTGACACCTGTGGAATGGTTCTAACGTCATTTTTTTCTGACTTATGTTATTGCAAAAATGCTCTCTGAAATAAACAATTCGAATAAAATTTAAACAATGGAATGAATCGCTTTGAAATTTTTATCACATATTAAGCACAAAAGAACCCTCATTTGACAAAAATTTCAAACCTGTACACTAATTTTTACAACAGTTATTGCGAAAATAATTTTTTTTTGCAATTCCGACCTTTTTTCGCAATTATATTAACAATAAATGAGTATATCAAACTTTGTAATATGTCATTTTAAAGCTTTTGCCATAATCTCAAAGATATTTGTACTAAAAAACTCATTAGTTTTACTGTTTTCCATTGATTTGAAAAAAAAGGGAAAATGTCATTTTTTGACAGTTAATTGTTTATAAATAAAAATGGCCGCCAGATCCTACGCAGGAAATAGTTACAATTTGTTCCTATAGGTATTACTTGTCGAAAAAACGCTTGAGTACCCTGGCTGCTGAAGTTTCACGAACACAGTATATTTTTGTCTTATTACCCTGGCCTATATGGTTATTAAATACTTGTCATCAGAAATACTTATCAAAATGAGGTCTTTAAGAAGTTGATGGCATCAAAATTTATGATACAAAATTTATGCTCCAATTTTTTTTTAAATTTATGCTCCAAAATGATTTCAAAATTTATGCTCCAAAATGATTTCAAAATTTATGCTCCAAAATTATTTCAAAATTTATGCTCCAAAAATTTTTCCAAAAAAATGTTAATGTTTTTTTAATACCTCCGTTCATTTTTATGATATCAGTTTCATCCAAAAACCATTTGAAAGGTAATTTTAAGGGCTATAAAATCCTACGAAATTTATTCTTTTAAATCCCTTATTTTTTAAAGATAAAATGTTTGAGAGCCGTTTGGATGGTTCTCGCAGTAAAATTTAGGTTTTAATCGTTTATATTTCGGTTATTTTTTATCCTACATAAATAAAAAAACAAGTAAAATCTTTGCCAACAAAAAAAAACTGAAATTTCGTTCTGTGCCATTTTTTACGTATATCGAGTATTTTTGAGTTACTATCAAAAGAAAATATTTACGAAATTTGAACTTCATATTCTGATTTTTTAAATCGTTTTTTTTTTTTTCAAAAATATGCATTCTAAACTCACCAAAATGTTTGAGGTCATTACTTACGCTAAAGTTGAGAAAGCCTTATAGGGATTACTATAAATTTTAATTTTTGCGGAAATGGCGTAAGTAAGTTTTATTTTTTATTATTTTTTTTCTAAAATATTTGAAACGGTTATCTTATTTTCATCATAAGTTGCTTAATTTTGATGCTATCACCTTATTCTGGACCTCATTTGATAGGTATTCTTGAGTACTTTGACTAGTGTTATGATGAAGTATATTTTATAAAATGCATTGTTTTCCCGTTATTTAAAATTGAATATTTGAGTATGTACTTGAATTAATATTACATAAAAGGTTTTTCAAGTAAGGAATATATTCCATTTTTTATTAGCTTCAAATTTAGTAATAGTGACTTTTTTGTAAAAACTTTTAGTTTTTGAGTTATTTATGAAAAACCGCTTTAAAACATGCATTTTTTACAAAAAAAGAATGTGTGTCTACTTTGTACGCACGTAAGAAGTTATACTTCTATTATATAATTTCAACGAAATAAATAATATACTTAACAGGTTAGTTGTATTTTATTTAAATATTAAACTAACTTTCTTACCTACCACTTTCAAAAAACTTTTATTAAAACAACCAAAAATTAAAAAAAAAATGTAAATCATCTGGGATTGGAACCCAGGACCTCTCGATCTCTAGTCCAATGCTCTACTAACCGAGCTATCGAGCCCCTTGTAAGTGATATATAGTATCTCGGATATTACACAACACGGTGACAAATAGATCATAATGTGAAGTATAAAAATGTTGTACCTAGATATTTTATTATCTTACTACCGAGGAAGACAAATCCAAAGACACAAAAATTATAATAAATAATACATTTACTAAAAACACTAATATATTCTTTTAATGACTTATCTGCGCTGATATATACATACCTATCTTGAAACATTAGCAACGAACTACATATTGTCTGTGCGCGCATGCGCCAGGAAATTATAAAATTTCACTCTCGATCGTAAAGAAGTATAACTTCAAAAATTAAAATCTTTGATCTTTAAAACTCAAAAAGTATTGATTTATTTTAATAACTTTATATATCAAATTTTGCTTAGAATTATTTGTCCGTCTATCGACTTATAAGGATATTTTTAATTAAATATTTTTCACCCTAGAGAAGGGCTGGCATCCATTCCTGAGTAAAAGCGCAAGTTGCACCATATCACTTTTGCTTCTTGAGGTATCCTTTAACTACTCACGAATTTTGATGAAAATCAATGGAGGTTCAATGAAATCGGGATGTGAAAATCTTCAGTGACTGCACTAGAGGCACTCATACAGAATAAAATCATTCACACTAACTACCCTGCCTCCAAGTGAAAACCTGCCAATCGATATTTAAAATATACCCCTGGTGGATTAGCTCGATGTTTATCTCAATTGGTTAAATCAAGAAATCAAATTGTTTGTGATCAAATAACTCTGAAAGTCTTCTGTGTTTACACATTATGAAATGCCCTTTATTCAAAGGATGCAAATACGAGTATATTCAATAAGTAAGTACTAATTTATATTCGCAAATATTCATTTTACATCTCTCTAAACAAGATATTTTCCAGCGCAGTTCGCAATAAGGGAAAAATGTTATTTCTCTTGTTTCTCCTTCCGTGGATATCAATGTACACAAGTCAATAAGCCCTGGGCTATAGGTATAATATTATATGTAAAGGGCACCAGTAACAAATCCATGATGTAGATCGACAATCTTCAATTTTCTTGTGACATTTCTGTGTTGTCTATTTGTGTTTTTTTGCTCCTAAGTTGGTCTGGGTGAGAATGAAAAAAGCATTCTATGATCAATTAGAAGACATACTCATGAGATATTCTATCATAGGAATTATTGGTAATAATATAAGATTTTAATGCAGATCTGGGTGAAATCAAGAGATGATATTAAGCAATTCGCAGACTTTGGAACGAGAAATTATGCTAGAAATGATATGGAAGAATTAATAACTGTCAATTATTATGATTCTCGTTTTTTCTCTGTTAGTTGAAGATCGTTAAGCCTTACTTCTTCAATCCGTTGTAACAGGCAAATCGTTCAACCTCGGAACTAGCGAGGATAGTTATTCGCGATTGAAACCGAATATAGGGGGCAGGTCGATCGCAGTGTCATGGCCGATATAAATGGTATAAACAAACATGACAGTTGAATGTTTACCATTGCATTTGCTTGTTTTATTTGGTTCTAGAGTAAATAGTGCAAGTTATTTTATCTTTTCAAAATGGAAATAAGCGTTAGTGACATTGTTGAGTATTGTGGTGATTCAAAGAGACCACTAATTGAAGGGGAAGCAGTTTTCGACGCCAACCACATATTTGTTTGTGGCATTAAATCCAAATCCACCACTACAGTTGAGATATTTGCTCTTTGTTTGCAAAGTAGTAAAATCCATGATCAACCCCACGAAATAGACATTAAAGTGAGTGGTGAAGGTACACAAAAAACAATAAAATGTGCTTGTACCTGTAAAGCAGGAGCAGGACAAAAATGCAAACACATTATTGCAGTATTATTATATGTGCACAGGTGTGTTAAGTATAAGTAAATTGTTTTAAAAAACTTAAGTATATTTTTACCTTATCTAACTAGGTTATATTCATATTATATTTACTTTGTAGGGAGAAAATAACAAATTTAGATGATTTGGGTTGTACGGATTTGCAACAAAAGTGGGGCAAATTGAAAACACATTCAAAAGAACTATACAAGGATGAACCTATGGAAAACTTTTGCCATGTAAAAAAAACAGAAGATTCTGTCAACAAAAGTGGTCCAAGCAAAGAAGTTTTGCAAGCTTGTGCTCTGAATTTAATAAAAGGTTTGTTGCATTTTTGGTGTGTAATCTTATTTTCAATAAATATTTTTTTTACAGCTCATCCAACTTCAGAAGCTTGCCTTCATTTGAAAAGAAGAAATGCATTTTCCAATGAGTATGTAGCAGATGATCTACTGCAAGCATCACTAATTCATGCTGTTATTAATGTGGATGTAAATTGTTCTTCTTCTTTCCAAAAGATGCCACATCTCAGCGAAGAAGAACAAGTATTTTATAAAAAAAATATACTTTTGTCAATAGAAGATGCTGTTGATTTGTGCAGCAAAACGTTAGGCCAATCCAATGAATTATGGAAACATCAGAGGAAATTAAGAATAACAGGGTCCATATGTTATAATTTGTACACGTTCCACAAAAACAGGCACAATGATAGTGAATGGTTCGAAAAAATAAATAAAATTTTATACTCGTCTTTTACAGGAAACCAAGCAACATTATATGGTGTAAAAACTGAACATTTGGCAAAAGAAAAATATTCAGCCATTTTTAACAACAAAATTGAAAATGTGGGGCTTGTTGTAAACCCAAAACTACCGTGGCTTGGTTTTAGTCCTGATGGCATTGTGTACAAGGACTGCCTTATAGAAATTAAGTGTCCTGTAATAGGACAAAAGATAACTGCTGCAGAGGCTGCTAAAACTATGAAATGTTTTGCAGGAGAATTTCCACAAGAATTTCATTTGAAATCGAGTCACCAATATTATGGGCAAATCCAGCTTGGAATGTTCTTACTGAATTTATCAAAATGTCATTTTTGTGTGTACTCATCGTTTGATGACAGTATTTCTGTTATAGAAATACCATATGACGAAGAATTTGTAGGTGAAATGATAAATGCCTTAAAGCTAGTATATTTTAAATATTTTTTACCAACAGTGATTAAATATATACAATAAATTGCAATTAAAACAAATATTACCTACTATAGTTCATTCTCTTTCAAGATGAGCTAAGACGCCAGTTTCAGACACCTGATTTGTGGGTTTTCAGTGTTGTCACAGCTTGTCGTTGGTTAGAAATTTATTTATTCTATATTATAAATTAATTTCTAACCAACTACAAGCTGCGAGGGCACAAAAAACCCATGAATTTAGGTGTCTGAAACTGGAGTCTTAGCTCATCTTGAAAGCGAATGAACTATAGACAACTATTTTATTTATTAAACATTTAAAAATTATTTATCTTTGTTTTATTTATACTACTATCTGACAAACGAGACCTGGCGGCTGACCTTGCCCGAAAATACACAGCGATAAATGCACATTACGACAAGGTCACGTGCCACGTCTCGCTTGTACGATTGTACCTAATTACAACATCTTATATTTGTTTGGGTGATACGTTCAGATACAATAATTTACCATCAAAATTAAAAGTTTCTTTTTCTTCTACTGGCGCTACAACCCTTTGTGAGTCTTGGCCTGCTCGACAATGTCATGCTGTCTTGTTAGATACTTTCCTTCGCTACTACCTGATGTTCATGGTTTTAAGATCTCCCTTTATGTCATATATCCACTTTTTACAGGACCTTCCTCTTGTTCTATTTCCTTGGGGCTTCCATCTCTGGATCACTTTTACAGCTGGATTATCTAGCATGCTTTCTAAGTGACCAAGCCAGTTTAGTCTTTGTGACTTTACAGATCTAACAATATCTGTGCTCTGCATTAGTTCGTTTTAATTCTCCACGAACCATCGCTGTAATGGATTGGTCCAAATATCTTCCTTAGTATTTTGTGCTCGAATATTCTCAGTTGATTTTCATCAGTGGTTGAGAGGGTCTACGTTTCATATCTAGGAAGGGAAAATGGAGGCAAATTTGTGGGTATGGTTGTTTACCTTCAGATTCTCATGTTGATTCGGCTTTGTGCACTCCATATATTTTGTTTAATTTTCATTTATATATAGACCAAACATAGCTGCTTCTCGTTTCAGCTCTATAGCTTTTTGGCTTAATGCCCTTTTGTTGCAGCTTATTATGGCAACATCATCCACATATGCGCATAGATCTTGTATATATATATAATCTCTTAACTACTGATGTGGATGTTTCAGGAAGGAGACACTGACATGTGGTATGTCCTATTGTTGCTTATTCTCCTTTGTTTTTAATTTGAGTTTGTCTTATATCTCTGTATTTGTTTGTTACATTAACTCCGGAATGATTCTTTATACTGCTGTAAAATAAAATACTGCTCCAAATAAAATAAACTTTATTTTTCCAAGAAAATTGCACAATATTAAAAAAATTGTGGAGGCTCTTATAAAATCTTTATAAACTGATTTACAAAAAACGCGTATTGTTCACTAACAAATAGTAAAACAATGTTTTAAGTACCTGAAAGTAGAATAACTGGACGAACTTGCTGCCATTATAATATTGAAAACATACTAAATGGACTTTTAACTATAGAAGCGTATACACTGACATGTAGTATGTGATACCGCCAGAAAACTTTACATCAACGTAGCTGAAAGACTACAACTACTAAACCTACAGCAGTTGAGAGGAGCTATAATTACACACCACTTCAAGGTACACAGATAGTGTTCTACGGAATCTTTTATTAAACAAGTTTTAAAACAAAATATATTTTCGATGAGGCATAGCATACTGCATGTCAGTGGTTATAGGTTAATACAGCCACAATTAAATGTTACAAACATAAAAAAACCAAGACTACGTTAAAACATATTTAAATATAAAGCAAATCAAACCTAAGGTTTAGTTATTTATCTTTAAATACACTCCTGTATGAAATTTGTATTCCTTGAGAGTTAAATACATGACGTGGACCTAGTTGCCACAACACGCAAGCTAGAAGAAATGTATACCATCTTCTCAAATGCCTCAAAAAAGATGGGCTTGCAGGTAAACGAGGAGAAAACTAAGATGATGGCATCAACACCCTACAATATAGCCAGAAACATCGGTCACCAATTCACGGTTGATAACTCTACCTTTGAAGTGGTGGACAAATTCACATACTTAGGCTCCCTGATCACCAAGGAGGACGATGACGGAAGAAATCAAGCGAAGGATAATCCTAGCAAACATATGCTATTTTGGACTGAGTAGACATGAGAAGCAGAAACTTAAGCCAAAAAACAAAAATAAACATATACAAAACCCTTATACAACCAGTGACCAGTGTTGACATAATATGGATCAGAGGCATGGACCATGTCCAAGGCAGATGAAAGCAAGAAGGATCCTGAGAGGAATATTCTGTGGCAACTGTGAAAAGGGTGTTTGGAGGAGTAGGTACAACTACGAGGTATACCACAGATATAAACATATATTTAGTGGTAAAGATATAATATCTCTTATAAGAATAGAAAAACTAAGATGGGCAGGACATCTAGCAAGATCACAGCAGAACAAGCCTAGAAGAATCCTTATGTCACAACCCATGGAATGTAGAAATAGGGTCAAAACTCAGATGGAAGGATGGTGTAGATATATAATAGGTGCAGCAAACTGGCAATGGATAGGACTGACTGGCGCAATAGACTTAGGAAGGTCGAGGCTCTTTCGTAGGGCTGTAGCACCATTGATGATGAGAGTTGAATACAGAAAAAAATTGAAGGAAATAATAAAAAACATTTAACAAGAATGAATAAATTTATCTTCATGTAAAATTGGGTTGGTTAAATTTACAACTGCAGCAACAATAACCATCATATCATCAACATATGGCAATAAATTTTGACCAATGGGGCCCTTAAAAACCTTAAATAGCTTGATTCTCTGAATAGAGCGTTCAATATGGACCCTAGCAGCTGCAATACTAGCAGTTTCAACAGCTTCTAAATGGGACAGCTGAGCCTTCTTTTTCAAAAATGGTGGTCTTATCAACCCTATTTTATGTTGTGCACACTCTGCTTCAATTTGAAAACCTTTATCCACCATAAGTGCATCCTCATTTGGTATACATTTTTCTAGTAACTTTGACTGCACTAAAATTGCTTTATCTGAAGTTCGACCCCCATAACCTTTACTGATGACGGAAATCATACCAGAAGGAGTAGTTCCAATTAAAAATTTTACCGTATTATTTCCTTTATAATGGGAATAACTTCTGATGCGACACTTCAGACACTTGAATTTTTCAATGACAATTTCAGTGCAGTCAAGTACTACTCTAGTGTTCTTGTATTTTGCAAAACACTTAGGTAAACTGCCTAATATTTCCTCTTTCTCAGGAAAACGAATGACATACTGCAGAACTGTTTTTAAAGATATTAACGTTTTTTTAAAATAATTTCTACAACCTGTATTACTTAAACTAAAAAATGCTGAAATGCACAGAAAAGAAATATTCAGTTTGAGCTTTATCATTGTCAGCACAACACGATGAAGCACTGGTATTTTACTATTGTATGAAAAACCTTCAGCTACTTCAACACACTTAGCAATATCATTTAATAGCTGAAAAGTTGGAATACCAGTAAATGCGTTTAAGAGTTTATTGCTACTGAGCAAGTCTAGCAAACTGAAATTTTGTAATCTAAATTCCATTTCTGTTGTCTGAATTTCAACATCATTGGTTAAACATTGCAATCTACATCTGCAACATCTTGCAACATCTGCATCTATTATTTTTGTATCAACTTCCTCCAATTCTATTGGAATTTGTTCTGGTTCTGGTACCATTGTTGAGGTGCTTGGATGATTTCTAGCAGAACTTTCCAACATTATCTCCCTACAACAATATAAAAAATGTTAAATACAGTTTAAAATATTACTGTGATGTAAGTACATACCTCTGCATATTTCTTCTTTGGATTCTGTCCATCCTAATTTGTGCCAAAGCAGGGTTATTCGTTTTTGTGATGACAGAGCTTTGAGGTAAATTTTGGGACGGTATAGCATTTTTCTTCAGCCTTTTTCTCTTTGTTGGTACATCTGCAAGATGTGGGACATTAGAATCAAAGTATTTGTTTTTACTAATAAACAGGTATTTTGGGATATTATCAACAAAAATATGTTATTATTTAATTACTAACCTGGCAAAATTAAGTCGCTGCTAAGGAAATGTAGACTGCAAACGTACATATATGGTGATACCTTCTTTCCGATCTTTAAAACATCAGTCCATCTTTTCTGCAACTTTTTCAGCTTAGGAAAGAGAAACAGGGAAATATCTTCCGATGATCTTGATTGGCACTGAGGAACAGAACAATACCGATTTGATTTATGATATTTTAATGCACTCATAATGCTAAAGTTTATTTGGAAAGTACTAAAAACTTTTAGTAAACACCAAACTCCATTGAAATCAACAGCTGTCTGGTTTGTTTATACCACTTATAGTAGTTAAAATTTATTCCGCCAGAGGTCAGATACTTTGTTTTCAATCGCGAATACCATCAACATATCTCAAGTTGCAAACCTTCTTTCCATCATGGGCGTCCATATAAAAATCTTCAGGGGGGGCAGACGTGAAGATTTTGCACATTACATTTTGTACACTATGGGTAACAATATATAGTATAAAGCTCCCGAAAAGCTAGGGGGGCCAAGGCCCCCCTGCCCTTGAGTATGGGCGCCTATGCTTTCCACCGATAGTGACGCCTCCGTTCCAGACCTCGGTAGCTTTCCGCATTATCCATTCACTATATAATGTTAAATAGAATTGCACAAACAGAGTTATTCAAAGCAGAGTGAGCAAAAGATTTAAGCGAAT
The DNA here is from genome assembly GCF_917563875.1 of Diabrotica virgifera virgifera. Classification (NCBI taxonomy): domain Eukaryota; kingdom Metazoa; phylum Arthropoda; class Insecta; order Coleoptera; family Chrysomelidae; genus Diabrotica; species Diabrotica virgifera. Next base: position 22,182,859 of record NC_065447.1, on the reverse strand, counting down.
AGCTACAATATGATTCCCTTCCCACAGCCAAAAAAACTCACAAGAATTCAAAATTAATCGAAATTACAATTCATGCTTAATTTTAATTGCTAATCATTATTTGCGTGCTGAAAAGAGGTTTCATGGCGATTGCAACTCTCATGCAGTGGGGCTGAAAAACATTTGCGTCGATTGCATTCACGGGAAAACTTTTAGAGAACTAAAATAAAAGAAAAGGTGGTTCAGATTTGATCACAGTACAGAGCCTCTACTATGTGCTTATACGTATTTCGGAATAACCTTTTCCTCATCGGAGCACCTGGGTAGAGGCACTGAACTGATATCAAATCCTTTCATCTTTTCCGGGTAATTATTAAAATAATTACCAAACATGCTACTAGCACCATCTGTGAATCAAAAGTCTAATAAGTCAGGAAATAAAATTCGAAATTATTTGTCCTCTGAGCTTTTTAAGTTGGAAAAATAAAGCATAACAGAGTGGCGAAATACTCGACAAGGGAAATCTAAATTGCATTTCACGTCCTGTCATTCACCTTGATAATAATTTTAGCGAACTATTTCCTTTAATATCCACCAAAGGTGGATATTAAGGTTTATGTGATTTTTGTGTTTTTGATTAAAATTTTTGTTTATACTTTATTCACCTTTGGTGGATATTAAAGGAAATAGTTTGCTAAAATTATTATCACGGTGAATGACAGGACGTGAAATGCACTTTAGATTTCCCTTGTCGAGTATTTCGCCACTCTGTTAAGCTTTATTTTTCCAACTTAAAAAGCTCAAAGGATGAATAATTTCGAATTTTATTTCCTGACTTTTAGACTTTAAGCCCAGCCGCACACCAAAGAAACATGAAACGAAAAACATGTTTCATGAACCTAAAACACTGCTAAACAAATCTCAAAGTCCGCCTACCAATAAAACGAGTGTGATTCATGCTCATGACACATTTTTATTTTCGGAGAGTTTCATAAATGGGCGGACGTTTATTAGTGGAGTCAATGAAGGTGGATATGAGTTATTACCTCAGATTTCGTTGAACCTCCATCGATTTTCATAAAAATTGGTGAGTGATTAAAGTATACCTCAAGGAACAAAGGTGACATAGTGCCAACTTGCGCTTTTTGCATTTTAGGGGTGAAATACACCCCTTTTTTAAAAATTATTTTTTAGATTTCTGAAAGTGCAGTCACTGTAAGTTTTCACTTCCTATTTCGTTGAACCTTCATAGATTTTCATGAAAATCGGTAAGTAGTTAGAGGATACCTCAAGCAATAAAAGTTATATAGCATCAACTTGCGCTTTTGCATTTTAGGGGTGCAATACATCCCTACTTTTTAAATTGTAAAAAATGCAGATTTCCGCATTATGGCGCAAGTAATCTTTAATTAAGAAAAATAAATATTTGTTTTATAATTATGTGCATGAATTACATTTTTTTTTTATTTTTCAAACCTTATTTATAGTAACCAAAAATCCGAAAATTAACAAGTCGAAAATCACGAAAACCTTATTCTTCTATATTTCTGAAAGTGTAGTCACTGAATGTTTTCACCCACGATTTCTTTGAACCTTCATCGATTTTTATGAAAATTGTTGATTAGTTAGAGGATACCTCATAAAACTAAAGTGATATGGCACCAAGTTGCGCTTTCTGCATTTTAGGGGTGAAATCCACCTTTTTTTTAATGATAAAAATGCAGATTTCAGCATTCTGGCTCAAGCAATCTCGTTTAATTAAGTAAAATAAATATCTTTTTACATTTATGTGCATGATCTATAATTTTTATTAATTTTTCAAACCTTATAGCAACCAAAAATCAGAAAATTAGCAAATCGACAATCACGAAAAAAATTATTCTTTTATATTTCCAAAAAGGCAGTCACTGAAGGTATTCACCCCTGATTTCGTTGAACCTCCATCAATTTTCATGAAAATTGGTAAGTAGTTAGAGGATACCTCAAGAAACAAAAATGATGTGGTACCAACTTGCGCTTTTATCCTGGGGGTGGATGTTACCCCTTCTCATGGGTGAACACTATTTTATTAAAAATAACCCCATAATTAGATAGAGGAGTACATTCTAAGCAAACTTTCTTTTATCAAGTTTATAAATTTTTTATTTAAATAATATTTCATAATTTAATAAAATATTATTGGTACAGTAAAACCTGCCAATAACGGCCACTAAAAATAGAAAACAATTGGCCGTTATAGAAATGTGGCCGCTAATGCTAGGTTTCCTTTTCCACAAATACATAAAATATAATTGAAAATTTATTTATTTTAGTAATTAAAGCAAATCTAAATATAATTCTACAAACAAACGGAACATACTAAAACTAAATTCAATTTACTACAATATAAAACAATATCTATACGAAAAAACAACTACAAGAAAAACAGAATTTTTGTTTGTTTTACATTTTTTTAGATAAACGAAACATACTAAAACTAATTTAATATAGGTAATACATAATATAAACAACATACTATAGCTACTACGAAAAATACGCCTATCACTAAAGTATCGTCGTGCTTTCATGCTATATTCAACAAAACCAACTTGGTACGGCCTTTAATTAGATATCGCAAATCACTTTGGCTGATTTTGTCTGCATATATATTATGTTTGAAGAATCCCTTTTTTTTTGTGAGACTGGATATAGGACATTTCTCAAGTATGAATTCACATTCATGGTATATCGTTGCTATACAGGGATAATAATCTGTGCCATGTTATGGTACAGGCTACGTTAAATATGAAGTAAATGTGGAAGATATACACTGGTTATTCATTTCAATTTAATTTGATTGTTTTTTAATCGTTTACAATATTTAAAATAATTAAAGATATAAAGTTAGGGATTTCAAAAATAAATTCAGTTCTCATTGGCAGGGTGGGAAATAATAAAGTGCCATACAATAGCATTTCATTATAATGCTCATTACAGGCATTACAGGCTGCTCCGTTTGAGAAAACTCATACTCTCAAACTTTGAGAAAACACTCATTCAGTTTCGACCAACCCTGTATTAGCTAAAATTAAACGTTTTGCTAGATTAATAATTTTTAACAATAATAGACTATATTAAAAATCACTTGAACATAAATTGATTTTCTGATGTCAAATCACTACAATTATACAGGGGGTGAATATTGCTATGAAATTTGAAAAAAAAACGTAATTATCTTTTAAACTACTTCGTATAACATCACAAAACCTGCTATTTTAAGAAATAAAACATAGAGGAGAATCCAAAAATGTAAAAATATACAGGGTGTTCCATTAAACAAAAGATAATTTTGTTTCACCCTGTCAATATGGGTGGCCCTGTATATTTGGAAATGTATTTAAATTCTGATATTATCTATGCCCCAATCTCACCTAAATAAACTTTTTTCGTATCTCCTACAACAAACGACTAATTGGACTTCCCACAACCTGTATACATACAAAATCTCCGCTATAAAATTTTTTCAAAGAAAATGTTATTGGTTTTTTTAAAATAACTCAGTTAATTTTTGAAATATGAGATTTATCCAAAAACCATTACAGAGCTAAGTAAACGGTCTATAACACTGTATTAAACATAATTTTCTAAATCCTTTATTTTTTTTAAATACAAGGTGAAATGGCCCCGGTTACATGGTTCTCGCAGTAAAATTTAGGTTTTAAATGTTTCTATCTCGGTTATTTTTTGTCGTAAAAAAATATTAAAAAAAGAAAAAGCTTAAATAAAGTTAAAACTAAAATTTTGTTCTCTACCATTTTTTAAGTATATCGAGTATTTTTGGAGTTATTATCAAAAGAAAATGAAATTCACGAAAATTTGAAAAATTCTAATTTTTTTTAATCGTATTTTTTTTTCAAAAATATGCATTCTAAACCGGTCAAAATTGTTGAAGTTATTACTCATGTTAAAATAAATAAAGTTTTAAATGGGTTACTATAAATTTTAATTTTTGTGGAAATGACGTATGTTTCATTTTTCATTCTTCCCTAAAAAATCTGAAAGGGTCCTCTTATTTCCATCATAACTTGCTTAATTTCGATGCTATCGACTTCTTATATAGCTTTTTGATAGTTACCTTTAAGTACTTTATTAAAATGTTTAGTATCTATATTTAACAAAGTGCATCGTTTTCCTGGTATTTAAGCTTGAATACTAAGATTTGAGTACTCGCGGAAAAAAAATATACATTCAATTGCATATAACTCACTTTGTATATGTAATAAAGGATTTTTCGAATAAGGAGCTTATTTATTTTTATATTATCTTCGATTTTGGTAATAACAACTTTTTTAAAGAAACTTATGGTTTTTGAGTTATTTATGAAAAACTGCTTTAAAACATGGATTTTTTTCAGGAAAAATGAAAACTTTTGATCTTTAATAACTCAAAAACTATTGATTTATTGGAATAACTTTATATAAAAGATTTTAATTATAATTTGTCCCTCTATCGATTAGTGGTATTATTTTTAATAAAATAATTTCCACCCCCGAGAAGGGGTGGCATCCCCCCCAGGGTAAAAGCGCAAGTTGGCACCATGTCACCTTTGATTCTTGATGTATCCTCTACATACTTACCAATTTTCATGAAAATCGATGGAGGTTCAACGAAATCGGAGGTGAAAACCTTCATTGACTCCACTATATTTGTTTAGCACTGTTTTATTTCCATGAAACGTAATTTACGTTTCATGTTTCTTTGGTGTGCGGCTGGGCTTAGAGAAATATTCGACAGCAAATATTTCTTGGGAATTGTTGTCCGGGATTTTTTGTGGGGACTTTTTGTCCGGGGATTATTATTTGTGGCGATTATTTGCAGGGATTTTTTGTGGGAATTTTTTGTGGGGATTTTTTGTCCGGGATTATTTGTCCAGGGATTATTATTATTTGTCCTAGCTTCTTAAAAACTTCTATATTTACGAAACACCCCCTCCCGAAAATATTTCGAAATAGAAAAGTTGTACAACTCGACAAGAATAACTGATCAAAAAGGTCTCATGAGGGACGTAATATTTGTTTAATGGTGGGCCAAAGACTAATAAATGTGAAAGTTTTAATTCAGGCCATTTTGAATGACTAATCACCTTTGTGAACATTTCGAAACCTTTCTTATCAATAAAAGTATCCTGTGTAGGGAGCGATGCTAAATGCTATTATTTATCGAATTTCTTTTTTCAGCTCACGTATTTTATGTTCATCTCAGAAATAAGTCGAAATTGAACTTTTTCTTGTTATTATTTTTCTTTCGATTCGGATACAACTGATACGGATTTGTTTTCGTTTATGTAACCATCGATATATTTTTTGAAATGTTATTACATCGCCTTTTCTAAGTAATTGAAATCTCGAAAAAGAATATTTAACATTTCGGAGAAAACATGTAAAGGTAATAAATCGACTGATGTACAAAGATTCCAAAGATTCCACAAACGTACTACACCTGTTTAAAGCTCACAAAAAATGTTTTTGTGTCCTTTGATTTAAATTCCATTTGGAAATTTTTACTGAGATTCTTTTTGGGGAATTGAGTTTATTTAAAGAAAATATTTATCTTCGATTTTCATCCCTTCCGTATTCATAGGTCGTTGTCTTGAAACATACAAATACAAAGAAATATTTTTCACCTGAAGTAGATTTACAGTTTTTTCAAATATGTACATACTTATATAGTGATTCTATCGAAAGGAAAACTATATGGAACAACCTGAAAAAGAACCAAGTAAACGAAGACCTGATGAAAACAACGCAAAGAGTTAGACAAGGAGATAGTTTAAGCCCATTACTTTTTATAGATGTAGGATGTGTATAAATGTATACAGGAAAAATACATGAATAAAGAGACCAACGCTCATATGGTATTCATTGATCTTGAGAAAGCATATGATAGAGTTACTCGAGAGATTCTGTGGTGGGCACTCAATAAGAAAGGAGTCCCTGGCGAATATGTAAAGATTGTGAGAGATATGTATGAGGGAGTAACGAATAGTGTTAGGACAGGTGTGGGAGAGACTGATAAATTTCAGGTGAAAGTAGGATTGCACCAAGGCTCGGTGCTTAGTCCTTATTTATTCTCATTAGTTTTGGACCAGCTAACAGCGAAACTACAGGGTAGTATTCCATGGTGCCTAATGTATGCTGATGATGTAGTGTTAATAGGAAATAGTGAAAGAGACTTAGAACAAAAACTGGAACAGTGGAGACAAGCTCTGGAGGAGAAAGGTTTAAAACTTAGTAGGACAAAAACAGAGTATTTGGAATGTTCATTTAAAGATGGAGTTACTACAAATAAAATGGTATCTCTGGATGGTGAAAGGATTGTGAAAAGCTTTTGTCCTACTAAGTTTTAAACCTTTTTCCTCCAGAGCTTGTCTCACTGTTCCAGTTTTTGTTCTAAGTCTCTTTCACTATTTCCTATTAACACATCATCAGCATACATTAGGCACCATGGAATGCTACCCTGTAGTTTCGCTGTTATCTGGTCCAAAACTGATGAGAATAAATAAGGACTAAGCACCGAGCCTTGGTGCAATCCTACTTTCACCTGAAATTTATTAGTCTCTCCCACACCTGCTCTAACACTAATCGTTACTCCCTCATACATATCTCTCACAATCTTTACATATTCGCCAGGGACTCCTTTCTTATTGAGTGCCCACCACACAATCTCTCGAGGAACTCTATCATATGCTTTCTCAAGATTAATGAATACCATATGAGCGTTGGTCTCTTTATTCCTGTATTTTTCCAACAGTTGCCTTACAATGAAAATAGCATCTGTTGTTGATCTGCCCTGCATAAAACCAAACTGATTATCGGATATTTCGGTTTCTTCAAGTATCCGTCTATCAATTACTCTCTCCCATATTTTCATATTGTGGCTAAGTAGTTTTATAGCCCTGTAGTTTGTACATTGTTGTATGTTTCCTTTGTTTTTGTAGACAGGTACTAATATACTGCTTCTCCATTCGTCTGGCATTTGCCCAACTTCCATAATTCTATTAAATAAATCTGCTAGCCAACTTATTCCTGTCTCTCCCAATGCTCTCAATACTTCCCCAGGAATATCATCTGGTCCGACTGCTTTTCCTTTCTTTATTTTTTGAAGTGCTTGAGCCACTTCCTCGTTTGTTATTCTGGTAACCATTGCTGTTACTGTCTCCGTTAACTCCACAGGCTGTCTGTCAAATTCTTGATTTAATAAACTGTCAAAATACTTTCTCCATCTCTTTTTGACATCCTTTTCGTGAATTAGTATTTTATTATTTTCATCTCGGATACATCTAATCTGATTAAAATCTCTTGCTTTCTTTGCTCTCTGTTTGGATATTTTATATATCTTTGCTTCGCCTTCCCGGTATCAAGTTGATCGTATGGGTTTGAATACGCTTCTGCTTTAGCTTTTGCTACTGCTACTTTCGCTTCCTTTTTGGCGACCATATAGTTTTGAAGATCTATGTCCGATCTGGTTTCTTGTCACTTTTTATATAATTTTCCCTTCTCTTTTATTTTCCCTTGTACTTCATTTGACCACCACCAAGTCTCTTTATCCTCAAACTTCTTTCCTGACATTTTCCCAAGTATTTCAATAGCCGTCTCTCTAATAATATTGGCCATTTTTCTCCAAATTGTGTTAGGGCTTCCTTTCATGTTCCAACATATTTTTTCTACTATGTTTTCTCGAGTAGCATAGTAAACAGTGCAATACGACTATTTATGTGGAAATATCTCCAAAGTAATGTAATAGCCCTCGTATTTGCTTTATCTCTCATAAAGTAGAAAATAATCTGACGGCACATTGATTGGTTATGTCTGATATATTAGTTTGTTATATTAAAGAGGCATCTTTTATTATATAAGTATTTGATGTATGGTTTAACATTTGTCTCGGTTGGGTTAATCAGGCAAGTGAAATACAGAAGAATAGGCCTCATGTGAACAGTCTTTGTCGTATTGAACAGCCGTTTCACGATTAATATTACAATCGTCTTCAATTGAAGGTTTTTAGCCAATGTGTGCTAGAACATATGGCGTAAATACTATATTTCTAACGTTTCGACATTCAGTCCGGAAAACATTAAAGAAATCAAATGAAAAAACTTATATTATATATATATATATATAATAAAAAAAAATGTTTTTTTTTAAATTATATAGTAAGTTTTTCTGTCAACACAATGAATTGGAAAAGATAATGGAAGGACTGCAAATATAAACTCCCAAAAAAGGACTGAAAAGTACTTTCAAAAAACGAAGCTTATATCAAACAATGATGTCAAATCAATAATAGCTATATAAAAAGGAAAACCAGACCACAAAAAAATGCAAGAGTAAGAATATGATGACCGACTGACTTTAAAAAGTTGTCTTATATTAGTCTTATATACTTACAAACAACAAAATATCTCAAAAATGCCATGCTAAGTATTTAATTCCTATATCCTCACTATCCTAATACATGTAACCCAGACTATATGTCCAAGGACTACATACCAAACAGAAGAAGGTTATACTAAACAGAATAACCTTCTTCATGTCAAAATACCATTACTAAAGGCAAAAATGAAACATGGGACAATAAATTTAAACAAACAGACCAGATCATAGGCTTTAGCAGAGCAAACGAAGCATGGAGAACAATAAAATCTTTAAGAACGGATAGAAAGGAAAAATTTCGTGTCAGCCAATACCGTTAAAAGAGAAAGATTATTATCAAAATATATTGCCTGAAGATCGTTCACAATTTCTATTTGAAGATCATGAACAGTCTTTCCAGCCATAAACATATATTATAAAAGAAAACTCAATAATACCAACTGAAGTAAAGAAAGTCTTGACGAAAAATTATGGAAAATGGACAAGCTTCTGGACCTGCAGGTCTCCTCAATGAACTTTTAAAGTATGGACCGGATTTGTTACTTCAACTATTCGATTTTGTGTTTGATTGCTTTTTGAGAGGCGAAAAACTGCCACCCGAATGAAAAACAGGCTTCGTGTCAAACATCCATAAAAAAGGTGGCAGAAGAAAGTGTTGCAACTATTGAAGTTGTAGTGTAACAAACTGTTTCTAGACTTTACGGAAAGATTATAAAAAATAGAGAAAGCCAAGTTACAAAAGAGGAGGAGCAAAATGGATTCTATGCAGGAAGGTCTTGTACAGACAATATGTTTGGCCTAAAGCAGCTTTTAAAAGAAAGAACAGCCAGAAACTTAGAAGCGCATATGATATTCGTAGATCTATGATAGCATATGATATCATAGAGGTATACTATCCTATAATAGCATACCCCTCAGTACATTATGGCCTGCAATCAAGAAGAATGGTGTAAGTGATGTATATAGTGTATATCTATAGATGACGATAAACTTTTCACTTTGCTACCCACCAGATCATGTTAGCTAAAGATGATGATGATGTAAGATATATGATCAGAAAGCTAGATAAGAAATGCGAATAGAAAAAAGGATTAGAACATAGCTAGTCTATAAAAAAGGAACCAAGTCAGATATATCAACAGTAGATGAACTAAGAGGCCAAGGTACAAAATATATCGAAGTAGACCAGAGCAGACCAGACCAGCTCACCAACTAGATATAAAGATATAATTAGAGATTGCAATTGCTGGATCCAGCATCCAGCAATCCAGCTGGATACAGCGTTTTTTTACATGCTGGATCCAGCAAACCGTACTGGATCCAGCAAACCGTGCTGGATCCAGCAGCGTGGATCCGCAAACGTGTCACATTCGAAATAAGTTACTTAATGTCTTCATTAGCCTCTTTATTCAAAGCCGTGAGTCGACAACTTGCCATTCTGTGGCGCTGGCAGTAGCTCAATATGCTGGAAAGTTTCTATAGCTTAAAAGTTTGCACCGATAAACCGTTGATATACATTGATTCTGCGATAAAATCCTTTGCTGGCGAGTGGTCAATAATCAATGAGTCAATCGCCACTTTTAACCAGCAAAAAGAATAGCAGAATAGAGTCCACTTTGATAACGGCCAACACAACCATGAAATTTGTCTTAGACAAACTAAACAGCCAGGAGTCTAGCCTTAATGTCGATCTATCGGAAGCACTACGCAACAGAATCACGGAACGGCGCCTCTATGAGATTACAGGTACATTAGTGTATATTTACAAAATCAAAAAAAGTATGACGAAGGACTAAACAATCCTGGTTACTTACCCATGCCGAAAAAGAATGCAATGCGACAAGAGATGAAAAATTTGTTGATTCGTATAAATAAACAAGTAACTGTGGAACCAGTGCAAGAGATAATGGAAGAAGATGGGCTAACTAATCCGGAGCCAGTGAATTTTACTTTGGAACAAGAACTTGAGATTGAATTGAAACGAGAAAGAGAAGAGCCAAAAAAAACTGGTTCTCAAAAAGATTACGAAAAGATTTTGGAAAAGGAAATGGTGGTTTATGAGACCAAAGGAGGGAAAGGCGATCGTTTCAAAGCACAGAGGCCGGCTTTCTCCGCAACCGGCTATATGTGCAATTCTGTGCGAAGTAGGTAAGGCCTATGTTTTTAAGGTATCACTTTCAAAAAACTAATTAACTAATGATTCTGTTGTTTAGAAATTTAGCATACAGACAAAAAAAAAACATTCAAATCTTGTTTTTATTTTGATTCCACATTTTGCTGGATCCGCGCTGGATTCAGGCCAATCTTGCAAAAATCCAGCTGGATTGAAAATGCTACTGGATTGCAATCCCTATATATAATAATAAACTGGATGTAAGAAGCAATGGATAGAAATAGGCGGTAAAGTATACGGGAGGCTTATTTTTAGCAGTGTGTATGAACTTATTAAATATTTTAATAAGATATATTATGATGTACGGAAAGTTCATGATTATTTTCGGTTTTAATTCTATTATCAATATAGAAAATTATATGATCTGGATCCAGGTCTATTATTTACTGCGTATTTCTTTCAAATATACTATATATCGGAAAGGGTCATTAAATCACCTCTAAATAGCCAGTTTCCGGCTCTAACGTATTAGAGCCAAGTTATTTTAGGGAGACAGTGGCTGAGAAAATAAATTATTGTAGAAATTCGACATTATTTATAGACCAAAAGGAATTTTGTCCATCTTAAAAGAAAGAACAAGAAATAAATGTTGACATAAAAAGGCCTAAGAAAACTTATTCTTATAAGTGATACTTTTTTATATACATTTTAGATACATTTTATTTTTTATCAAAAAAAGAAAAAAATTGCAAAAAAATGAAATTAAAAAAAAATAAACAAATAGTAAAACATTGTAATAATAAATTGATTTTTTTTTCACCAAACGTAAGCATATTTCACTTTATATAGGGTGTTTCAGAAAAAGGTAACACCGTCTCTAGAATAGGTAAAAGCTAAGAAATAATTGGCGTTTGCTTAGTAAAAAAATTTGGTAACTCCATTCGTTTTCAAAATAAGGGGCATTGAGGACTAAAAAATTTACAAATTTTTTAAGATTTTGGCGAACTACTAGCAACATTGTAATGAAATTTATTGGTTTTTAAGAAGTAGTTATTGTGCATTTTCTGACATACAATTGAGAGTTTTATGATTTTTTTAAAGAAAAAATGGTACGCCACTGAGTTACTTCCAATTAAAAATCATTTTTTAGTACCTCGTTCAATTTGTGACAAAAAATCTATCTTCCTTTTTTTCCTACAACGCGCCGTTTTCATGCAAAAAATAAAACATCTTAACCCTTACAATGTATTGGAAATAAGTTTCTAATATACCTTTATAATATAAAACTTGTGTAAATCCTTGTGGGATCGGTAGTCACCGGAGGGACCGCAGACGTTCGGATACAATTAGCGTCTCTTTGCAAAGATAATGACGTCGACTTTGCAAAGTAACAAGACACTTACTCAACACACACACTACACATGGCACTAGGTACCTAACTGCAAAAATTCACCGTACCTACCATGCCAATGGCCATTAGTTGTCGAGGCATTAGCTAAATAAAAAAAAACTTGTGTAAAATGTTTTCTTTCTTCAAGCGCACTGTAACTTGAAAACGAATGTATAAAAATTTTTTACTAAGCAAACCCCACTTGTTTTTCAATTATTTAACTACCCTAGAGACGATGTTACTGTTACCTTTTCTTGAAACACTCTGTAGAAATTTATTTCAAATACTATGTAAGGATTAAGATGTTTTACTTTTTGAACGATAAATTCAAAAATGATTTTTAATTTGGAATATCCCAGTGGCGTACTATTTTTTTTTCTTTAAATAAATGCCCGTATGCACGCCAATGATGAATATAAAATTCTTAATTGTATGTCAAAAAATGCACAGTAACTACCTCTTAAAAACCACCAAAGTTTATTACAATGTTGCCAGTAGTTTCGACAAAATCGTAAAAAATGTGTAAAAATTTTTGTTCTTCAACGGTATCTTGAAAATGGATGGCGTTAAAAAAGTTTTACTAAGCAAACACCAATTATTTTTTAGTTTTTTACCTATCCCAGAAACGGCGTTACCTTTTTCTAAAACACCCTCTGTATAAAATAAAATATATTTTGTTTTGGCCGCTGTAGAGTAAAATATAGCTGCTACCTATTCATACATAGTTTTATTCGCGGAAACATCATTCACACTACCTACTTTTGCCATCTTATCTGCCTACTGCTCTTAAGATCAAAGGCGAATCTCACCAAAAGGGCTAATCCGATTGAAGTTTTCACAAAATCCGAAATATATTGTCTGACGCATACAGAATTTAAATCAATGGATTATACGAACTTTTCAAATGTATTCAACAGTTAAATATGGAAATAATTCCGATTTGGGAATAATGTTTCGATAGCAGACACATTTTGATTCGTTTGCAAGTTACCTAGGACAATATTTTGTTTGACTGTTTAAACAGCCTTCAAAAATGACAAGACGAAGGCCTTTAAAAACAGAATAATATACAGTTGAGTCCGCGAGTGTTTACCATTGACATAGTAAGCGTAGACTCGGCATACTCACCGAAAAAGCGTAACGCGGAAACAGCATGGAAACAGTCGATCGGTGGTCTATCTATCTCTTTTAACCAAACAAGCCCGCGCATGTGACTGACAAAGATGGCTAGACCACTCAATCCTATATCGACGTTACACCCTGAAGCATTGAGTGGCATATCCCTAGCCAAGTCTATCCTTAACATGTCTCTGGTCTTTACCCGTGCGTCATTAATACCTGGCGAGATAAAACAACATATTTTTTATCTAGCATCATTCTCTTCCACGCATGAAACTAATGACAAACCAGCTGCCGCCTGTTATTAAGTAAAAACACATGTTATTTTTATGAACGATCTAGACTCAGTGCATTGAAAAGAGATAGGTACAAGAAAGACGATTGGGGATGTTTTCAAATATTTTAAGTACAATTTCTGACGTTTTGGTTTGTTTACTTTTGTGACTGTCAGTTTGTTGAATTTTTTGCTGTTATTTTGTCGAATTTTTGCATTTTGAAGTTTTTTATAGTAACAAACAGTTGTTTTCACAACTAATTTTATATTGGAGTTAGAAATTTTATGATGTTTATGTTATTTTACGATAAATTTTGACAACGTACAAATAACCTCATTGTTGACAAAGTTAAGGAATGCTTGTGTTTAATGTTCAGCCAAAGTGAATAAAATAACAAAAAGAAAATATGTTATCGAATTTTTTTATAAATTGTTTATTTATTTATTAATCAATGATAATAAAAGAATTTATTAAGCTACTTCAAATGTAGCTGTATTTATGCACCAAAATTTTAAATCAAAACTTAAATTTGACATTCTATTTATTTGATAACGTCAAATTTTATACTATAACCCGTGATCGAAATAATACCCACTTTCTGTCACTTACTGTTGCGTTTAGTAAATTTCCGACTTATTTCGTATGCTTTAAATGATGACGCACGGGTAAAGACTCGGGGACTCAACTGTACAAGACAAAAAAGATTAAATAACTGTGCCGCATGTGTCTAAAACATAACCAATAAACTTATTTAACTTTTGTTGGTATGTATTTGTTAACTCTGACATTTAATACACAAAACCTATTTGCCTCGACATTTACTTAAACAAATTGAGTCTTAGTTAAAGTATGTTATATTATTGTGTATAAACCTATTTTTTACTATTTTTCTGTCTGTTTTAGGTGAACAAATTACGATTTCTATTGCATCATTGGGCAGAATTGCGAATGAAAAATCCACGAGGAAAATAAATTCTAAAAATAGTAAATTCCTTTGTAAAATGTATATTTAAAAAAATCCCTAAAAAGGGTTACATCACAGAACAAAACGTATTCGGAAAACTAATTCCATCATCAGTGTTTAGGAATCTAACATATTACATGTACATTAATGGAATCAACTAATTCCAGTAATAGTAATGTACATGCCTAATCCACCAAAATGTTTGGGTAAAACCCTTTAAGGCCATGGGTACATAATTCGCAAATATTTTACGGCTATCCCTACTTTTTCTGTCTTTACACGGCAAATTATGTGTAGTAAAATTCACACTGGTATGGATATGTAAACATTACTAGAATGTCATTCTACTTGAAAATGTCATCATTAACTTAAAGAGATGGCTTTTGAATGTTCTTGAATAACTGCTATTTGTTAATTGCAAATTATTAATTCAGTTAATAAATGTGATAATTTTTTCACTAACTATGTATTCAGTGATTGTAATAATTTATATGTACAACAAAAACTAATAGTCAATCGAGAAAAGAGGAAAAGTGTTAAAGTGATTTTTAATAATATATTGTTATTATGGAACGCTTACTATTTTGAACATCTTTAACAACAAAATACTTGGATCACAGACTATATTATCCTGATGTATTCTCTGCTTGGATCTTCCACAAATAATACACAATAAATAACTTTTTATCAAGTTCACGTCTTAAATCAATTATTTATCAAATACACTATATATCAATATTATTTAATCAACAACTCAACATATTCACGATGCCATGTCAAATATTTAAAATTGTCACTGATTGTCAGTGTCTGACTGACAATATGTTGACAATATTCTATTCGACTGAGTGCGTTGTAAGACAAAGATAGATTTAGAAAATATTACCACGGACATGGTGTCCATTTTTTTTCGAATCCTGAAAAAACTAATAAATACTTTTAAAAAACTTAAACGCAGAATGAAAGACTAAATTATTACCGAGGGCCGAAAGTCCCTTAGAATAAATAAAAAGTTTCTTTTGAATGAGATATTTGAAATTAAAAATCACACTAAATTTTCTCTTAGTTTTTCACTTCTGTAACTTATTAAAATAAACATTATGGACGTTCTCAGGGACTTTCGGCCCTCACTAATAACGTAATCTTTCATTCTGCGTTTAAATTTTTCAAAAATACTAATTAGTTTTCTCAGGATTCGAAAAAAATGAATCCCCATTTGAATAGCATTGCAGCCGAAAATACGTACCCATCCTCTTAAATGGTGTAATTTAAACTTGTTACATATTGTGATTAAAAAGATATATGATGTTAAAAATAGTCCTGGATTTAACCTAGAGCATCACAGGACTCTTCCCACGTAGGTTGCAATGTCCAGAGGACAGAACCTCACATAATGGACTCCAATTGGTAACTTGCCAATTAGAGTATATGAGAAGAGTCTAGAGTCTCTTAGAATGAGCTGTCTAGATACAAAATCACAAACACGGCAATTTAAAAAACAAAATGGCTAGGTAATGAGATCAGTGACACAAGAACACACACTACTTTACAAAGTGGTAAACCAACTAGAATGCGTGATAGGAATTAAAAAATATCAAAGAAAAGATCTTTGGTTTGACGAAGAATGTAGACAAAAGAAATGAAGTACACGTGCTGTATACTCAAAGAAGAACATGAGAAAGGCGCGAAAAATTTTAGGAAAAACGAGGAAAGGCTGACAAAATATGCAGAAGAAAGAAGAAGAGATACGAAAACGACCAAACACTCCAAATGGCGGAAGATTTAAATCAAAGTGGCACTAGACGAGCATATACATAAGTTCCTGAAACAACGCATAGGGATATAAAATCACGCACGATTCTTTGAAATAGTTTGTCCACGCTGGCTAAACTAAAACTATGTCGAGGGTCTGCTAACAGAGCAAATGCATCCGATGCAGCGGATTTGGAGAAAAAAAAAGGATCAAAACCAAAGTAATAAATTAACATAAACTCACACAAGACAATAAAAATGGATGTTGTTAAAGCGCTGAAGAATAATAAAGCCAAGTAGAGATTGACAACATTCCAGCTGAAATTCTCAAAATTGGAGGACACACAGTAATAAATAGATTCCTTAAACTAATAACAGACGGGTAAAACAGAAGAAATTCCAGGATACTGGGAAAAAGTAAAAGAAGAGAGACAAACTCAGCAACTGAGTCATATTAAACTACAAAAGTATAGAGGTATACGTATACCCTTACTCTGTGTGAGCTATAAGGTATTTACGTGGATCATACACAGAAGATTGAGTCATTTAACACAGCAAATCATATGGGAATACCACGCCGGATTCAGACCGACGAAAATTTATTTTCATATTTTTGTCGATGTAATTTCCGTACTAATTATATTTCTGAAATTATCAATTTATATTGATCTATATTATATCAGTAGGAAAGATCATATGTATTACGTCATATTTGAAAATTCTGTTTTGGTTTTTGCATACGTAAACTATGTATTTCAATAATGTTGCGTTTATGCAACGTTGGAATTTTGTGTAGAAGACGCCGCTGAGTCGCGTCACTAACTCCTGAGGCGCCGACGGATTTTGATAATAATAATTAAAATTTTTGCAAAATGTTGCATATATTGTTAGCAACAAGAAATTCATCTAGAAATCATTAACAGAGAAAGCAAAAAGAACAACTCTAACAATGAATATAGATAAAACTAATAAATTATAAATAATCATAACAAACATAATAATGATAAATAATGGTGATCTGGAAAAACCCTGTTGACAACATACATCTGACATTGGAGGGTAAACCGTTAGATAGGATCGACAAGTATAAATACCTCGGAGCAATTATAAACAATAATTATAAATTCACAGTTAGATAAAATTTAAGGAGATAAAGGACAAAATAAAAAGAGCTCGAAAAGGATTTACAAAAGACAAGTCAATGTTTACAAATAAGAAATTGACGATCAGATTCAGGTTCGTCGAATGTTATGTTTGGTCGCAACTACTATGTGGGGTAGAAGCTTGGACTCTGAAAGCCCAATCCGTGAAAAAATTGGAGGCATTCGAAATGTGACTACATAGGCGTATTCTGAAAATTCCTTGGACTGCAAAAGTCTCCAACGAAGAAGTGTTAAGACGAATTGGACATGGCAAAAAGCTTATGAACACAATTAAAATAAGAAAAACATTGTACATATTTGGGCCACATACTGACATACTTCGAAACGATAAATACTCTGCTACACACGTCATCATGCAAGGAAGAGTAGAGGGAAGAAAAGGCTTTGAAAGAAAGAGATTGGACTAACCTCAGTGTTGAAGAGACATTTCACGTTGCAAAAGATACGGAAGCGTTTAAAGAAGTGATAGCCAACCTTTGTTAGAAGACGGCACAATAACAAGCAATATTTGGAACTAATGGGTTAAATCTTTAAATATTAATTGGTCGACCCTCGTAGTAGAGATATCGGTACATAAATGACTGCAAACACCGCAAAGTACGTATTCTACCTGTTGTGAAAACAACAGTTAAATTAATTCGTTTTTATAAAAATATGTCGGTTCGCTAAACTCAGACGCAACTGGCTAGATATTCTAGTCGATAATTTTTTTGTTTTTTGCCAATTTTGCAAAAATTGGCAAAATTACTAACTATCTAGTGATTATTAACTATTTAGTAATTATTTTTTGCCAATTTTACTAAAATTGGGAAAATTACCGACTAAAATATCTAGAAAGTTGCGTCTGAGTTTAGCGAACAGACATAGCTCTTAAAGGACATCGCACACATCTTATGGAAAATATAATGTCACTCAAATTCAATAAAATTTATACGAATAGATTCGTTTTAAATTAACGGTCAAATCTTATCATTGCGCCAACTCTTAATTATGATTAATTACGGCGCAAATTGCAATTAAAGTTTATCGAAATCACATTTTTGGAGTCAGTAAAACTGTCAGTTACAATCACTATTGCTCTGGGTGCTATTCAAAAGAGCTTAAACCCCGCTGGGCCTAAGCGGATTAGTGAAACTAATCCGCTGATTTATGGAGTACCGACAATTTGGGTATTATAAAATATTTTTTCTCTCTCTAACTTATGTACGTATCCATTTGATTTCAGATTTATTTATATCAATTTCTGCTCTTATTATTGAAAATATGGAGTTGGCGCAATGATAAGATTTGACCGTTAATTTAAAACGAATCTATTCGTATAAATTTTATTGAATTTGAGTGACATTATATTTTCCATAAGATGTGTGCGATGTCCTTTGTTGGGACATTTGTACCATTTGCTAGTGAGATTTAAGAATTTTGGGACATCTTGGCTATTAAAGCACCCTATGTAACGCACAGCTGAATGTGGCTGAATTTTTATGTTTGTGCTTCACAGTGTTGCCATGCTGTTTTCTATATATTTCTTTCATAATTTCAATCAATGTTAAATGAACCTACAAGAATAATAGAATAATAACGTTTACTTCTCCGTCATTATACTAGGTAAAATGACAAATAAGGTGTCAAATGAAAGCTTATAGACCTAGATTGTCTGTCCCTCAAAAAATAAGCGGTATATTGGGGATTTCTAATGTTGACATTAAAAGTTGCACTATTTTTTTTCTATAAAACATTTTGATCTAAAACTTACCAGAAAACTTCTTTGTACTCTTCACTTTAAAATAAACGTGATTGAGAAGCTAAATTTTAAACTTCGTCACACAACTTTTGCGATTAAACTTTGCAATGCACAAATCCGCACCTTTTTCTTTGAAAAATTCATAACCTTTATCATGATAAGAATAAAAACTTGAGGCAGATACCTTTGTCTTCAGAAATGTAAAAGCTATATAGTGTAAAAATTTCAGAAAAAAATATTAACATCGAACAGAGTTGTAGCGAGGTAAACGCAAAAAAACGTGATTTCTTTTTTTTATTTTTAGGTTAAAATTGCGGTTTTGACAATGTTCCCCCACATAAAATTCAAAATAAACTTCATTTTCGTTTTCAGCACCCTCGAAAATATAAAGTATGAATAAAATTAGCCATTCATCCCTCTGTGGTCAGTATCTCGAAAACTAAGCGCTTTTTTGAGGGTGTCACGCTCGTGTATAATATCACAAAAATTGTAACGTGATAATATGAAAAAATAGAGGATACGGCAACGATGTCACAAGTGATGGTCGGATCGAACGCCAAAATCTACACAAACATAGGGTGCTTTAATATCCAAGATGTCCGAATTTTGTTAGTGTTGTGTTAGGGCACAAAAGATAACGGACATATGGTCGCTGCTTTGGCGTCTTCGGTGGTCAAGGGTATAAACATGCTTGTTAAGTGACATTCTTACCCTTAAACGAAATATTATGTAGTTTTAGAATAAAAACCGAGTAGTCTCTAGCCTGCCTCTTAGGCGTGGTTTTACGTGTGTGCTCTCCTCTTCTCGTGGTGAAAATACGTTACGCTCTCGCAATAATTACTCCTCTCGCGGAAATTTGTATAATAGACTCTTTCTATCTCTCTATCGCTACAAAGACAATTTATCGTTAAGCCGCTTATTTGTCAAACTCGTTGTTGTTAATAAATGTTTTGTTCGCTTATCACTTTTATTTCTCGTGTGCACAATCCTTCATATCGTGTTAATTAGTAACTATAAAACCAGACCAAATTAAATCTTAGAACCAGTTCTCCTAATAGTTCACTGTTTTGTATAATCGAAGGACATTCTCTGCTGCTTGGGACAAACGGGTGTGGTCCAAAAATATTCACCTATGTCCCATTAGGCAAAAGGTAATAATTAAACCCTTTTGCCACGGTGGGGTGAGATTCAGTAAAAACTCACACCACTACCTACATACAACACAAGAGCACACCGAAGTTCAATGTTTTATCAAATGTTAAACGGGCTCCACACTCTCGGCGAAGTACTTCGCCAAAGTTGACCGAAGTCCTAAGTGCCTCTCTACACACTCGTTCTACTTCGCGAGGAACACATTCAAGCGGTGCGATACCGACAAAGAACCCTTTGACTCGGACGCGCCAGACCGACAGAGAACGGAAGTAGAACGAAGCGAGGCAAAGTTGCACAAGGTGGCCGTCTACACTCTCGTACTTGTTGAACCTCGATCGACTTCGGCGAGAGTGTGGACGGCGTTTTACGTTGAATATAATGCACATAGTTGTCAAAGCAAAAGCAGGCAGGCAACCTGAGAATAAGAGATCGAATGTCGAGTGTTAGTGTTTTGTTGCTTCAGTCTCGAGCATTGTCTGGGAAAATCTTCATTGATGAATCATGTACAAAAAGAACAGAGCAACTGTTCCACATGGGTAGGAACAAACATAACAGTAAGAGGAATGTTACTGGCATGCACCAGTGAGGGAATTCCTGAATAAAATAGACATTTAGAATGGAGGCCTTAACTACAGACTGCGACAAGGAAACAGAAACTATAAAACATGTTTTATAACACTGCGAAGCGCTGGACCACAAAAGTCAAAGACTATATTATGAGAAAATGGGAGTGAGACAATGGTAGTTAGTGGCACAGGACCGACAAACATGGAAGGCTATAGTAAACGCGGCAAAGACTCACGAAGAGTTGTAACGTCATTGATGATGATGTAGGAAACAACAATGGACGGCAAACACAATAAGCTTCAGCTTCAGTGATAACGGAAATCTTTTGGATCAGACGGAAAAAAAAATAACAAGTGCTCATTTGGCTAATACCATCATGGCAGCTGTCAAATTTGTCACCAATTGTATGCAATAATAAAATCAAGTACGGACGAAAAGAAGGATCTTAGAATTGTCTAACTTAGCTTACAAACATTTATGCACAGAAGTGTAACGGGTCTCTATAAATAAGATATAATAGTATATTATTCAACGAGCATGTAGGTAATGATGGCTATTACTCACGATGATGAAGTTTGCGACACGAGCCGTAGGCGAGTGGCGTAATCAGACTGAGTAATAGCCATTACATGCAAGTAGAATACTATACTTTTCCTACGACCTTTTTTATTTGGATTAGTAGAAAAATATAATTATCAACTACTAACATTATTTAAAATCGAAAATTTTATTTTTCATAAGAAAACATATTTTATATAACTATGGCAACACTGTTAGAATTACCCTCCTTGAGCTTATGAAACAGTAAACAGTTGGGAATGGCGGTGGCTTTTAAAAATAAGACATATTTTAAGGCAATTACATGATAAAAAAAATAAAAAAAATATTTTTAAAAAACGCTTTTCTTTAGTTACGAGTGACTAAAATTAAACATATTATAAAAAAATCAACCAAAAAGCAAAAAATAAAAAAATTGAAAAAATCTAACACATTCGTCAAAGAAAAGCGTGGCGCGTCTTCATCGAATAAACGGTTTTCGCCCCACGCTTTTCTTTAACGAATGTGTTAGATTTTTTCAATTTTTTTATTTTTTGCTTTTTAGTTGATTTTTTTATAATACATATGTTTAATTTTAGTCACTCGTAACTAAAGAAAAGCGTTTTTTTAAAATATTTTTTTTATTTTTTACCTTTTAGTCTTACACTTTTTAAACATTAAAATATATCGTCATGTTTATTAAAATATGTATAAAACATGATATACAAACATGAAAAGTAGTCTGAATCGGCAAAAACTTTGAAACTTTATTGTTTATTTATGAAGCATAACGTAAACAATTAACGTAAAAAGTGAAATTATGTATAGTTTATATATGTAATTAGCTACAATCTGTAAAAGTTTCAAGTTTCTTCATTGTAAAACGCAAGACAATTTAAGCTTTTTCCGTTAAAATCGTTTTTTATTTAAACAATTAAGTAAAACCTCCGTTAACCGAAATAATTGGGGGGGATGCTGTTTCGGATAACAAGAATTTCGGTTAAAAATAACATTGTTTTTTGCATTCTTCTTGTATGAAATTACATTTGTATTGAAGAGATATATCTGCAACACATCGTTGTCAAAGGAAAACACAAAAGAAAATAGAAGATTTCTTAAAAAACACTCTAAACATGTTCATTTTCCTTAATTTTATTGCTTTTTTTTTAATTTACTTTTTATTAACGAAATTATTGAAACTCTCAGCCATTTCGGTTAAACGATGTTTCGGTTAAAAAGTTTTCGGTTAACGGAGGTTTTACTGTAAACAAAAAAATTTTTATTGACGATTCGTGTATTGTTCCCGCGAATGCATATGTCTGCAAATGTTTAGTCATTTGTATTGAAGAAAAGGCAGTCAAATTAACCTCCAAAGATTTGACTCAAACGAATGAACTAAAGAAAAGCGTTTAAAAAATAACGTGTGCTCTCAATAAAAATATATTGTACAATCAACAGTAAGTAAAAGAGAATTCATTGATATAAATTTCATATCCGTAAGCCCTTTTGCGGAAGTTATGCCGATTGTTTATATTTACCTTTTAATAACGTCAATCTTAAAATGTCAAATGTTGAAATTTAAACGTAAAAAATATACTAAACCATTGTTACAGTTAAAAATCCTTTAAACATTTTTCAAATTTAATTGTTGATATAAATATTACACTGATTATTTTATTAAATAAACAAGTTTAAGGAATTTTATTTGCTGCACAGCTAATAGGTATATTAAAAGTGCCATGCACCACTTGAATCTAACTTCAACCCGTGGCCCGTGAGTAACTTCAGCCCGTGAGTAAAGAAATATTACTCACGGGTAAAGTAATGGGTGTTATTATCTATTCAAAAATAGGGAATAATGAGCATATTACTAAACGGTCGTAGAAAAAAGTAGTTTACGGTACAAGCATTACAGGTGCACATTTAAAAAACAGAAATAATAGGTATCTTTAAATATTAATTGCTCGACCCTCGTAGCACAGATATCGGTACATAAACACGAGTGCAAAGTAGGTATTCTACCTACATACAACACCAGAGCACACCGAAGTTCAATGTTTTATCAAATGTTACGTTGAATTGAATATAATGCACATAGTTGTCAAAGCAGGCACAGGCAACCTGAGAATAAGAGATCGAATGTCGAGTGTTAGTGTTTTGTTGCTTCACTCTCGAGCATTAAGTTTCACTTAGTAACTGTAAGTACATAAGACGCCGTGCCGTATCAAACGTGCGTTGATAACAACGTTAACAAGAATCTGATTATGAATGTACGTTTTCCGGCGAAGAAATTAAATAGAGTTCTGTTTTTTTTTCGCCGTAAAAATCTAGTAAACAAACTTGTATTGCAGTAGATATGCTTGAGATTTTCAACCGAATAAACAAAAGTAATAAAGTAATATTTGACAAAAGGAAAACACAACATAACTTAAATTTAAATCTAAACGGACACACTCTTTTAAAACAATTAACAAAATTAAATTCTTGGCAATAATGGCACTCGACTCTCAACTTAAATGGACATCGCATATAAATTAACTAATTAATTAAATGCCAACAGAGAATAAACAGTCTAAAAGTGATTTCTAATCACAAAAGGGGTGCAGATACAAAATACAACTATTCTTCTACGAAGTACATACATACAAAAAACTCAAAGAAGTACCACAAAATTTTTATATTAAAAGGTCATACAAGGACGCGTTTCGGCTGATCACGAGCCATCATCAGCTTAAAATAAAGGAACAAAAACAAGAAATTTTAATATTTTTGAATATACTTAGCTTGATAGTGAATTTTATCATCTTTTTATTTGTTTTTTCTCTTTATTTTGCGAATATCCCATTTCTGATTTTTTGGAATTCGGACTTTTGAAAACAGTGACGTCATAAGAGTGGTTTCTACCAGCATGATTTGGGGAAGGCCCGTTTACATTTTTCTGTAAGGACTGCCCTCTGAACCAATGTATTATTGCTCGTATGTCGCCACTAGGATAGAGATACATCAAGTCAAACTAGTTTGATTTTACTCAACAAACTTGACTTGAAAACCAAACTTTTTTTGTCTTGAAATCAAACTTCTTCAAACAGTTTGAAGTTTGAAAATCATATTGCTGAACGTGTTTATTTCCAATTCTAATTATTGCGAGCCTTTTGTTTTGACTTATTTGGATAGGTCTGAGCCTGTACACATCTACTCCGCTAATTAGTTATAGTTCATATTTAGAAGTATATGCTTGGCTTGTTTGTTACATTCGTTTTGAAGTGTGTGCTCTGTTCGATAATGTCTGAACCAGAACCTTTTTCGGCTCAGAATACGTACCAGAACAAATTGAGTCTGATTTTGAAGGTATTCCCACTGCAAAAATTAAGAGAAAAAATCTGTAGAGGAAACAGAATTCATTAAGAAAAAGAAATATAGTGATTTATTTGATGTTGTGGCAGACGATTGCAAACAATGAAAATTGCAAATTGCATAATATTATGTAAAAATAAAGAACAGTTTTATAAAATGACAATAATTAGTGGAACTAGTTAAAACGGCACCTGATGCAAAGTCACAAAAAATTCATTGAACCTACTATGTCAAAATATATTTTTTGTTTTGTTGTTCCTTCATAAATTTTTGTTGAAGTAGATTAAAATACACTTGGTATGATAAAAAAACCACCCAACGAATTTTTAGTAGTAATCTAAATAAATAGTAACACTCAAATAAAAATATAAAAAAGTGAATAGAATGCATAAAATTTTATCACCGATTACCGATAAAACGAAACTTGTCAGCAAGCATACGCGTAAATGAATCATTTTCTTGAATTTACGACTTTATTTTGACTTAAATCGCTTCCCGTATCAAATTACTTTGATATGGGACTTATTGTATTTTTAATTTTGTTATCTTAATTGGCAACTAGCATTTCTATCTCGACAAATAAGTATATCTATTACAGTTCAAGTTGATTCTCAGTTAGAGTTGACTCCAACTAGTTGGAGTCAACTCCAACTGAAACGAGCAGTAAAAGTTGATTTTAAAAATTTAAATCAACTTTTACTAGTTGGAGTTGACTCTTCCTAGATCGATTCAGTAAATGTTGATTATATTATGAGAATCTCAAGTGCATTTTTGATGAGTGTGCGTTTCTTTGTTTTGACCGTTTCAACTACTTATTAGTATAGTCTGTAACGTCGTCCCCGTTAGATAAATTATTCTGATTCGATTTTTTGCACAAACTTACTCAAAGAAATACATCCGTATAACAATCCTTATAACAAATACACAGGGTGTCACGCGGTACCGCGGTCGAAAAATTGTTTAACCAATTTCAGTAAAGTCAGTCAGTAAAGTGACTCTTTATCGAACGAGTCTGATATTACGAGCAGAAGAACAGACGCGTTCGATAAAGAGTATTGAGGTGGTGCGTACAAAATTGTATCGTTAATCATAAAAAACATTAACACTTACTTACAACTTTAAGGAAATATTTTTAATTTTAGACGAAATAAAAAATTCGTATGACAGTAATGACAGATGACTTTTGCATGATGGCCGGTTTTGATGTTTAATCGATAGTTATCAATATTGTATACCTACCTAATTACTAAATCTGTAAAGTTTTGATTTATTTTGTATGAATATAATTGCGAAACACTACAGAATTGTACTTTTTGACATAAATTTTATTAATAATAAGATAAATGTTGTACAATATTTTTAATAATTAAAGTAAATAAATTTTAATTTCACTCAAATAAATAATCGATTGCTGCCATTGACCACTTACATTCAATCTCGGTTAATTTGATTAATTATCGCGGCAGGTAAAGTAACATTCTTCTTTCAATACAACAAAGTGTTACTTTACTGCCGAAAATGAGGGCAAATGAGTACAATAATGAATGATTTTAGTGAAGTTTGGCGATAAACAATGATTTTAAACAAATTCGCAAAAATACATAGTTTTTTCACTTCGTACAAATTTTATTTAGATCCGCTGGGCCTTTTTTCTCTAAAATTGACTGTTGTCGAGTTATTAGCGACTTAAAATTTGAAAAACGCCAAAATAACCATTTTCAAGGTTTAATAACTCGGTTAAAGATAATTATTGTGAAAGTCGAGCGAGCGGCCGTGGAGTAACGGCATAATCGCTGGCCTCATACGCCAGTGCACGTGGGTTCGAGCCCTGCTAAAGACAAACCATTTTCATTTTCAATAATGACACGAGCCGTCTCACCGTGCCTCGGAGAGCACTTTAAGCAGTCGGTCCCCCTGGGCTAGTGTACATCGACACTAATTACTTGAAACAGGGTTAAAGATGTAATTGGTGCCGGAACTGTCCGAAAGGCAAAAATGCCATACGATATTATATATTATGAAAGTCAGAAACTAAAAAAATCAAAGATTAAAGCTACCTCTATAAGATCCTGAAGAAATTTTTGTCATTATTTCATTAATAAGATATTATTTTTAATTATCAACAATGAGCGCTAACCGTGTATTGAGGCGCCGTCAATGTGAGTGCGAGTGAGATTCACCATTGGATGGCTGGAATGGTGCATCTCTTTAGCACTCACCATTGACGGTCGCCTAATACGCACTTAGCGCTCATTGTTAATAATTAAAGATAAAGCTTAGTAATAAAATAGTGACAAAAATTTCTGCTGGATCTTGTAGAGGGGGCTATAAACTTTGTTTTGGTCACTTTCTGACTTTCATAATAATGGATTTTAACCGAG
This sequence comes from Diabrotica virgifera virgifera, assembly GCF_917563875.1. Taxonomy (NCBI): domain Eukaryota; kingdom Metazoa; phylum Arthropoda; class Insecta; order Coleoptera; family Chrysomelidae; genus Diabrotica; species Diabrotica virgifera. The sequence goes on along the minus strand of NC_065447.1, from coordinate 22,155,961 downwards.
TTATTAAGCCTTGAAAATGGCTATTTTCGCATTTTTCAAATTTTAAATCGCGTATAACTCGATAACAATCAATTTTAGAGAAAAATCACAAAATACCTTTTTTTGCTCAGAATAACCCAAATGATCTAAAAAAAAATTGTTCGAAGTGAAAAAATTATTTTTGTGAATTTGTCTAAAAAAATTGTTTAAAAAACAATTTATCGATTTAGGTACTGCCTGGCACCCAGTAGATTTGTTATAAGGACCTCTTTTTGAGTAAGTTTGTGTAAAAAATTCGAATCGGAGTAATTTACCTAACGGGATAGATACAACCTAGACTAATTTGAACATATTCAGTAACATTTAATTTCTAAAATCGGCTGTTTGTGTGAATCAGAATCAACTTTTACTAAATGGCATTGGGAAGAGTATACTTTTCCTAGTTGGAGTCTACTTTTACTAGTAAATGTTGAATATAAATCTTCATTTTATATTTATAATCAACTTTTACTGAAACCAGCCGTTACGAGTTGACTCCAACTAGTTGGAGTCAACTCCAACTGGATAATCAACTTGAACTGTAACATATCTACAAAATAAATTATTTTTCAAACTCTTTCAAACTAGTTTGAATTTTCAAACATGTAACCATTGACCAGTTTGACTTGACTTGAATTATTTGTCAGAAGGATTGACTTGAGTTTGACTTGAAATCAAACGACTCAAGTCAATTTCAAACATTCAAGTCAAACTTGTGCAACTCTAACTATTTAGGAAGGATGTCATACGTTTATATTGGAAGAAAATAAGTGGAAAAGGCGAGGGAAATATAGGACATAAATGTTGGGGCGGCAAAGTCGTAATATGCTAATTCCCACACTACTAATTATTATCAACGGCTAATTTTCTCTTCATAAAAGACATTAAAACCGTTGTTTGCTGTCGAACACTGCAAAGTTGCGGATTTACAACCAAATTCAAGCGTTAAATAAGTAGCACTTTTCGTTGTTTATTTCGAAAGAATTCACCAATTCTGTTAGAATGTTTTGTTTTGTGCTCTGGTAAATTCCGTACACGACTTGAAGAAACTTGTTACTGCAACCAATTGAATATTTTGTCCTCTCCTCGTCCTCGCCGTGTATTTATCTAAACGGCTTTTGTTATTATTTCATTTCCTCGGGGTTCTGCAATTCGCCGCGTCCTGCAGGACCAGTCGAGTTGGTTGTTCGATTGTTTTGTTGTTATTATCCTGTTCCTTTCGCAACCAATAAAAAATACGGAATCGAATTTCGCTTAGATTTTGTTCGGGTTTGGGTTAGGTGCGTGTTTTGTGTGTATGCGCCCGTTGTCTGCTGCGATGCTTTTGTTACGCATCTCTCGCAAGTATGTTCAGACGATGTCCGTTTGGAAATAGGACGACAGGACAGGGCTTGGACAAATTAATGATGGATTTGAGAAATGAATCTGTCATTTCAAAAACAACATGAGTTAGAAATTGTATAGGTAATACTATTGTATAATAATGTATAAGATAATACTAGGACAGACAACCTAGATCTAATTTCCCACCTTTAGTACTATCCTTGGATTATAAGCTTTAATTTGACACTTCATTTGTCATTATACCTAGTATAATGACGGAGAAGTAAATGTTACTATTCTATTATTCTTGTAGGTACATTTAACATTGATTGAAATTATGAAAGAAATATATAGAAAACAGCATGGCAACACTGTACATAAAAATTCAGCTACATTCAGCTGTGCCGGCTGTGCGTTACATAGGGTGCTTAATATCCAAGATGTCCAAAATATTTATGGACATTATACTATACATAACTATCTGCACGAAAACTACAAGTGACGCAACGTAGAATGGAAAGATCATTGTTGGGCATAACGTTATAGTCTAGTCGCAACATAGGACCAACACTTGTAGGTCGCCGCGATTTGATGGTGTTATAGGTTTTTTGGGTCGCTGAATCCAATGGAAGTGGTCTGGAGGACCAAATGTGGTGCGTTTAATTGTTATTAACAAATTATGGTAAAATTAGGTGTTTTTCAGGAATTATAGAAGCCCTGTAAATAAGTTGATAGTGTTAAGGTCTTCTCTAGTGTATTTTTGGTCGCTGAATCGAATGCGACTAGTCGAGATTACTCAAAATGGGTTCTTATTTTGTTAATAACAAAATAATTGTTCATTCGCCGAAAAGCTCGAAATGCGTTATCTACAGCAAGTTTGTAGTCTTTTTCATAGTATCTTTATACGCTAAATCGATTGTCACTAGTCGTGATAGCTTAAACCACGTTCCGAATTTGTTATTAATAAATTATTGCAAAAATAATGGTTTATAGCATGTTTACTTACGGTTTTTGCTCTAAATTTTAAAAAACTAGCTAACATGTCAAACAAAACAAGTGATATTGTGCCGATGTGTGCTTTTACCCTGGGTGTGACTTTCACCCCGTTTCAGGAGTGAAAGAAGAAACCTTTAAAATAAGTCCGGAATTGGACAATTTGATTAATTCTAAGCAACGTTTGTTCTATACAGCTTTTTCACTAAGTCAATACTTTTCGAGTTATTTGCAAGTGAATATGTTTATTTTTCAACAAAAAAACCAAATAACTCGAAAAGTATTGAGTTAGTGAAAAAACTGTATAGAACAAAAGTTGCTTAGAATTAATCGGTTTATCCACTTCCGGACTTATTTTAAAGGTTTCTTTTTTCACCACCGAAAAGGGGTGAAACTCACCCCCAGGGTAAATGCAGACATCGGCACAATATCACTTGTTTTGTTTGACATGTTAGCTACGTGTAAGCCAAATTTTATGTTAATCCAAGTGGTTTTTCAAAATTTAGAGCAAAAACCGTGAGTGAACGTACTATAAACCGTTATTTTTGCAATAATTTATTAATAACAAAGTCGGAATGTAGTTTAAGCTATCACGACTAGCGGCAATCGATTTAGCCTATAAAAATACTATGAAAAAGACTACAAACTTGCTGTAGATAGCGCATTTCGAGCTTTTCGGCGAATAAACTATTATTTTGTTATTAACAAAATAAGAACACATTTTAAGTAATCGCGAAAAGTCCCATTCGATTCAGCGACCAAAAATACACCAGAGAAGACCTTAACACTACCAATTTATTTAGAGGGCTTCTAATAATTCCTGAAAAACACCTAATTTTACAATAATTTGTTAATAACAATTAGACGCACCACATATGGTCCTCCAGACCACTTCTATTGGATTCAGCGACCCAAAAAACCTATAATACCACCATCAAATCGCGGCGACCTAAAAGTGTCCACGGGACCCCCTATGTTGCGACTAGATTATTAAGAGATAGGGTAAAAAACGAAGAAATTCGTAGAAGAAGTGGTGTAGAAGACATTATAAAACACATAGCCAAAAATTAAATGGAAGTGGGCAGGATACGTCGCTAGAATGAGATAGGTGGACCAAAAAAATCTGAGTGGAGACCGAGAGCGGATAGACGAAATCCGGCAAGACCCCCACACGATGGACTGACGACATAAAGAGGATTTGTACCAACTGGATTGCAGCAGCGCAGGATAGATCTGAATGGAAGTTTTTCGAGGAGGCCTATGTTCAGCAGTGGACGACTATGAGCCGATGATGATGACATAACTAGAAGAAGAGAAGGAACTCCACCTCTGGTAGTTGCTGGGTGAATTGGGTAACTAAATAACTATCAATGCCGACCCCAGGCCAAGATAAAGGAGAATGGTTTGCGCCAACTTGTAGTAAAAACTTTGCTAAAACCATCGAAGAAAGGAATATGAAAAAGAGTTTCAAGGGCTAGGGTGTTCCCCGTAAGCGACACGCAGTCAGGCCCCAGCGGAAAGTGAGCTAAGGCTACCACTTAGAGGATGGAAGGGCCAAAGAAGTTAGTCCTGAGGAATGCAACACTCAACGTCAGAAGACAGAGGAGAAGGATTGGTGTACTTTGTGAGCAAGAGCTCGTTGGAAAGGTGACATGTCGAGAGATCTTGGAGATGGATGCAAGTTAATACATAATAGTTCAAACGGTCATAGCAGAAATGGAGTAGATATTATTTTGAACAACGAGTGGACAGAATATCTTTTAAGGGTGACCAAAAGAAGGGATATAATGATGAGTGTCCAACTGAATGCAGGCAATACCATCGTGAACATCATATTATGTATGTATGTGCCTACGCACCTGAGGTAGAGTGTGAAGAACTGGAAAAAGAAGAATTTTTGGAATGCCCTTGATTGTGACATGCTTGGGAACCTATCTTCTTCTTCATGTACCATGTCCTTTCAGAACGTTGGATACCATCATAGCTATCTTAATTTTATTCACTGCCACCCTAAATAGCATGCTTGTATCAACACCATACCAATCTCGCAAGTTCTTCAACCATGAGGTTCTTCTTCGTCCTGGACTGCGTTTGCCTGCTATTTTTCCTTGCATGATATTTTGTAGCAACCTACTGCTTGATGCTTTTTATGAACTCAGTAGTCTTGCTGAGACGTTCTAGTATTGTGGAGTTTCGAATCTTCTCCACCCAGGAAACTTTTAAAATTCTTCTATAGCACCACATTTCGAAAGCCTCAAGGCGATTTAGAACGATTTTATTCACAGTCCAGGACTCGACACCATAAAGTAAGACCGAGAACACGTAGCAGCGAAGTAGGCGGATCCTCAATGCCTGGTGATTAGGTCTCTGTTACATAACACCTTGGACATCCTTCTAAAAGCGGCTCTAGCCTGCTGTATTCTAGATCTAATTTCGCCGTGACTTTCTGCGTTACAATTGAATTGCTGTCCAAGGTAAACGATTTTATCAACTTGCTCAAGTTTGGTATTATTTACATATATAGACGGTTTTATATGCTGTTGTTTACTTATTACGAGTATTTTGGTTTTCCGTATGTTCAGATCCAGACCTGCCTCCCTACAACTCTCAACGACACTATCAAGTAGTGTTTGCAGATCTTCTTGACTAGGAGCTAGGAGCTCTGTATCGTCCGCATATCGCAAATTATTGATGACTTCACCGTTCACAAGTATTCCTTCTTGTTTTTCAGAAAGTGCTTTTCTGAAAATTCTTTCGGAGTAAACGTTGAAAAGCAGGGGTGACAAGAGGCATCCCTGCCGTACTCCTCTTTTAATATTAAGAGCCTGTGATTCCACACCATCTACTAAAACTGATGTTTGATTCCAATATAAATTTGCAATTATTCGAACATCTCTGCCGTCCAAGCCAATGTCTTTTAGAGCTTCGATCAATATAGAGTGCTTAACACGATCAAATGCCTTTTGGAAGTCAATAAAACAACAGTATATGTCTACAGATATATCTCGACATCTTTTTAGCAAGTACGTTCATTCCAAACAGTGCCTCTCTCGTTCCAAACCCGTTACGGAAACCAAACTGTGTGTCATCCAGGTATTCCTCGCATTTATTGTAGATACGACCATGTATTACCTTCAGAAAAATTTTCAATAAGTGGTTTAACAAACTGATGGTTCTATAATCAGCACAGGTTTTTGCTGTTGTCTTCTTAGGTAGAGCTATAAACAGTGAATTAGACCAACCATTAGATAGTTGTCCGCTGGTATAAATGGTATTGAAAAACGAAGTTATAGCCTCTAAAACATTGCTATATTTATAAGCTTGTATATTTCAGTTGGAATTTCATCAGGACCAGTCGCTCTGCCATCTTTTGATGATTGTATGGCTTTTATAACCTCAGACTGTGTTACTAGGGGTCCGTCGCAGTTAGTAATATCGGGAGGTGAACTACTCCTATCGTCTTCGAATAGGTTCGTGACGTAATTTTCCCATTCTTTAAGTTTGTCCTCTACTTCAAATATTACTTTACCATGTTCATCCTGTAGCAATGCAGTTTGTTTCTTATTGAAGATACCAGCCGCTTCTTTCACTTTTTTATACATGTTGAACGTGTCGTATCTGTTTTCAAGTTCTTCAATGTTATGACACTGTTTGGCTAGATGTTGCCTCTTTGCTTCTCGTATTTTACGTCGAATTTCTTTTTGTATGCTGTTATAAAGTGTTTCGTTGTTTTTCGCTGGGAACCTATGTAGAGGACAACTGTTTGATTGGAGGTGATTTAAATAGACATATTGGTAGAGAAAGGACCGAATAAGTTTGACTGAAAAACAGTATGTTTACCTATATTACAACGAGGGAAGGGACAGATTTTGTGATGTGTATAAGTCAGCTAAAAGAGGTTACCAATCCCAGCTGTAAGGTGATCAAGGGTTAGTATGTAGCTAGTCTACACCGACCGGTGATAGTGGATTTGGAGATGAAGGTGAGGCGAAGAAGAGAGCAGAAATGAAAGAAAGTAAAGTGAAGGAAATTAAAGGATAAGGATTTGGTAAGAGTATTTAAGACTAGTAAGACTGGAAGAACTAAGCAAAAAAGATACGGTCAATGACTGGTGGGAAGCCAACAAAAAAGTTGTAGTACGAGTGAAGGTGGAAGTGCTAGGAAAAACACCTGGTAAAGGGCCGCCTAGGGACAAAGAAACTTGGTGATGGAATGATGAAGTGCAACAGAAGGTTAGAGAGAAGAAAGAGGCTAAAAAAAGGTATGACAGGTCTAAAACTGAGGAAGATAAGGAGATATACAAGGTAGAAAAGAGAGAAGCAACGCGAGCCTGTAGCTATGGTTAAAGAAAGATCGTCTACACAGCTGTATGTATAGTTGAAAACACTCGAGGGAATGAAAAGGCTATACAGCATTACAAAAGCCAGGGACAAGTCATCAAAGGACTTGATTCATGTACGGCTGATTAAGAATACGGATGAAGAGTGTTAACAACCGATATTGAAATAAAGCAAAAATGGTATGAGGTACTTTGGAAATTTGATAAACGAAGAACACCAGAGAAGAGGCAGAGGATGCGGGATCCCAAATGAGAATGTAGTACCAAGGATAACAAGAGACGAAGTTGTCGAGGCGTTAAATAGGATGTAGAATGCTATGGCAGTAGGGCCTGATGGAAAATCTGCGCAGGTTTGAAAGGCTCTAGGAGAGGAAGGGGTTGATATTTTGTGGTAAATGATGAGTAGGATTTATGAGGAAGAAAGGCTGCCCAATGCATGGGGAGAGAGTGTGACTGTATCAATGTATAAAGCTAAAGGGAACATTCAGGGCTGTAAGAACTATGTTATTCTATTCCATAGACAAAGACCTACACGAGGAATATTTTTAGCCTGCATCATGGATAGTGTAGTTCTACTTTTTTCTGTTTTTATAATTACATTCCCGAATGCTACTCCAGTATTAAGTAATAGTTATGGTAGTACACTAATCTGTTTTCGATTGGGAGAACTCATGTTTTTTTTTCATTCTGGCAAAGAAATTTAATCATTCACTGCTTTGGTTGTGTTGTTTCTTTTTAGACCAGGGCGCATCTGTAAAAATATTAGTACATTTGGACGTTGAGAGGTGACCCAAATTTTTTTTGCAGATATTGCTTAAAAATAACTCAGATAATAATATTTGAGTTATCCTCCCTCTCAAAAAGGTCCGGAACATTGTTTAAATAATCAAAATGTCAAAAAATGAAGGGAAAATTCGATTTTTTTCTTCGTTTTTTGATTATAACTTTAAAAGTATTCATTTCCAAGAAAAGTTGTACTGACATAAAAGTTGCGTAATTAAATTTCCTACAATATAGAATTGGTTAAAAATTTAAAAAATAGTCACCCTTGTTGCAAAATAGCAATAATTGCGAAAAAACCATACAAAAACAAGTATTCGCATTTTACGTTTTTCAACCATTTATGCTAAACTTAGGACCTTCATATTTCACTCAGAAAAACCTTATGATACAGTAAAGCAATACTGTAAATTTAGTTAAGGTCAGTTAAATAGATTTTGCAAAATCAATTTTGCAATCCAGCTTTCGCAAAAAAAATCATTTTTTCAAAATGTTACAGGATTGAAAATAAAGCAGATAGTAAGTTGATTTTTTTTTGTGTATAGAAGTGTAGTGTACCTTTCATTTGCAATTTGCAAAATTAAAATCGATTCACTACCACGGCGTCAGGAATTTTTTAAAATAAACAATAATTATTGGTGCTACGCGCAGGACAGCGGATAGTTTGCTCTGATTGGGCATTCCAATGACCTTTGATAATAATTGATACATATTAATTTTTATTACATATTGATATAAATAAATAAATATGTTTATTGCAAAATAAAAACACATATTCTATCCTTTGAAATAACACTTTTTTTAGCACAAACTTTCTTTATTCATATATTTTAACTTAGAGAATAAAAGTTTATTATTTTCAAACATATGCAATTGTTTAAACAATATTTCACAAACAATAATAAAATTAGTTTGATTTTTGTGGAATTAAAATATTAAAATACAACAAAATATAGAGTAAGAAAATAATATATTAGATAAAGATTGGAAGAAATTTTGGTGGAAATCAACTTGTGTGAATAGAATACCGCTGTCCTGCGCGTAGCACCAAAAATTAATGTTTATTTAAAAAATTTCCTGACGCTGTGGTAATTAATCGATTTTAATTTTGCAAATTTCAAATGAAAGGTACAGTACACTTCTATAAGCAAAAAAAAATCAACTTGCTATCTGCTTTATTTTCAGTCCTGCAACATTTAAAAAAAAAATGAATTTTTTTGCGAAAGCTGGATTGCAAAATTTATTTTTCAAAATATATTAAACCGATCTTAACTAAATTTACAGTATTGTTTTATCATATCATAAAGTTTTTCTGGGTAAAATATGAAGGTCCTAAGTTTAGCATAAATGGTTGAAAAACGTAAAATGCGAATACTTGTTTTTGAATGGATTTTTTCGCAGTTATTGCTATTTTGCAACAAGGGTGACTATTTTTTAAATTTTTAACCAATTCTATATTGTAGGAAATTTAATTACGCAACTCTTATGGCAGTACAACTTTTCTCAGAAATGAACAGTTTTAAAGTTATAATCAAAAAACCAATAAAAAAATCGAATTTTTCCTTCATATTTTGACATTTTGATTATTAAAACAATGTTCCGGACCATTTTGAGTGGGAGGATAACTCAAATATAATTATTTGAGTTATTTTCAAGCAATTTCTGCAAAAAAATTTGAGTCACCTCTCAACGTCCATCTCAAAACAAATGCGCCCTGGACTATTTCTGCTTTACATGCCTCCTTCCATGAGATTTGTAAAGTTACAAACGTCACATCTTTGCTATTTTATTTTTAAATAATTATTTTACTTTATTTTCTTTAATATTTCATTAATGATTATCTTCTATTCGTTTTAACTTGTTTTTTCGTTAAAAACTTGTTTGGCGCCCTCTTTTATTATCCTCTATTTACTATATATCTTTTTATTTAAATCATCAAGTCATCATACTGAACGTACCCCGTATATCCTTACTCTCTAAATATCTGTCTTTCAATACGGAATATGCCTGCTACTTCATACGTACTTGGTCGTCATTTCAAATGTCGTTTTCAATGACAGTGACACTTCATCCCTACTCGCTGACAAACTGAAAATGGAAGGGAAGAATTATTCCTTAGATACGCATGTAATTCGAATATTAGATTTATTTTCCATCAACAATTAATATTCTCTTGGGGTGAGTTTTTCATACAGCTTTTTATAATAATTTCTTCTAATATTTTTTATATCTAACCTAACCTCTACTTTTCTCCTTTCGGCAGCATGAGGCCCATCGCCGGCGATGCACTACTAGATGGCTGACAACTTAAACAAAGATGTATCTCTAGACAGATAGCAGCACTCAACATCTACGACACCACCAAGACCGTAGCTGCAGGGACCTAGGGCCACAACATCTTCCCTGGTCTACAATAAGTCGACAGCAGCGGTACCATCCGACATCAAGAAGTTACCATCGAACCAGCACTACAAGCCATGCATACGTATAATCCAGTAATTGTTAGTTGTTGGCAAGAATTTGAATGTTAATGCATTTAATAAGTCATATTTTTATTATATCGTTATTGAACAAATAAACATGATTGGTTAAAAATACTGTTTTGTTTGCTTCCATTCTAAATTTTCAGAGTTCATATTCTATGATAAGAACAAGACGAACACACACCCTAAGAGATTGGCTGGGCTGGGGTGAATGATAGCTATCTTGGATGATTGACGTATTATTTTCGAATAGTGTTTCAATTAGCTGGGGTAGTCTATCGCCTTTTTCTTCTACTTGGTTTCAGATTTTTAATACGAATATATTTCTTTCTTGGTATATTCTCTATTTTGGGCTAGAGTTGTAAGCCACCTCTTGTAAAAGTCGTATTTTTTACTTTGTTAATACCTTTATCTCATCATACACCAAAATGTAAAACTATAATTTACTTTCACCCTTCGTAAGTGCCATCTAAATTTTACATAATTTCATTCTTCTTATTAATGCAAATCCGGCCCTAGTGCGATTTCTATTCGGTATTTTGCGTCTGGGGCTTTGGCCCAAACCAACGTCCATTGCGATTGCGAATAGCTACTTGTAAGGTCTTTTGTACAATACCCACTTATTTTTGGGAACCGGGTTTCGTTACTGACCCAGACAAACTGATTATCATTTTGGTGGTCATGCGAGGACCACTTGATTCTCATCAAAACGGCGACACCGCACAATTCCACCAAAACTACGTATAAAGGTGTTTAATTTCAATTATCACAAAAAGGGAACAAATTTATGAAGTGCAAATTTATTTTATTGATTCTAACTCTTTTACATTTGAAATTGTGTATTTTTCACAGTCTTCTTCACTTTCTTGTATGTAGGCTTTAAAGCCTGTTTCTTCTTCAATATTAGCCTCCTAAATTGTTTAAGTTATCGCACCATCTTTTTCTTGATCTGCCAATACTTCTTCGTCCATTTGGTGACTTATCTCATGCTATTCGTACCATCCTATCTTCTGCCATTCTACTAATGTGTTCGTTGCACTCCTGTTTCCGTTTTGTCACCCATCCATTTATGTCTTCTACATTGCATATCTTCTTATATTATCGCTTCTCTCCCTATTCAACAGACTTTTCCCTGATATTCGTCGGAGTATTTTCATCTCTGTTGTTTCTAGTAGTCGTCTCGTTTTAGATGTGCCAGGTCTTGTCTCCGCCGTGTATGTCAATATAGGTCTAATTGCTGCTTTATAGATTCTTGCATTTGTGTCTTGTCTTAGGTGTTTGTTCTTCCAGATTGTGTCATTAACCCTTAAACGCCCAAGGGTGGGTAAAAAATGTCCACCTAATGCGTATTCTAATTTGGTTCTACCAATATTTTTGAAAATCAAAAAAAGCAGCATCTTGAGTTAAATATGGATGGGCATAAAAAGTACACCCTTGGCAAAACTTGTTACTAAAGGTTTCTACATAAATTCTCGTTGGTAGGAAGATAATCCATATAATTATCGATGTATAATTACATAATCTACATAATTATCCGCCAATGAGGAGGCTGAAAGAAAGAATATGGAGAAAATCGACAAATCTGAATTACTGGCTTTTACTGGTGTGTTAATTTTGATGTACATTGTAATTTTGTTGTAAGGTTTGTAAATTGTTTATATTAATATTTTAGAAGATGCTGTGTTTATTAAGCATAAGATTCTTAAGTTTAATCCATTTTCAACAACTCTCAATAAATATGTTAGCTATTTTCGAGGTGGACATTTTTTACCCACCCTTGGGCGTATATGGAACCTAAAAAAGGTTGGGCTTTTAATGGTTAAGAGATCCCGCCGCTTTACTTGCTTTTAAGCTTTGTTGTCGTACTTCCTCTTCAACATCTCCTTAACTGGTTATATCTATTCCCAGATATCTAAACCTTGCTTCCTGCTTTATTATTTTCCCATTAATTTCGATTTTACATCGTAGTGGGTATTTAGATGTTGTCATACATTTGGTTTTTTCTGCTGATATTATCACATTGTGATAATATCACATTTCTTGGCTGTTGTATTGAAGATGTGTGTTAATCTTTGGAGATCGTCTTCGGTCTCGTCGATTAATGCGGCGTCGTCTGCATAACATAATATTTGGATTTATTTGTTCCCCATTCTGTAACCATGACCTTTACGTACTGCTTCTATTATTTCGTCCATTATTATATTAAAGAGCAGTGGGCTTAACGAGTCACCTTGTCTGACTCCGCTTTCTACTGGTATAAACTGCGTTAGTTTTCTATTTATCTTTGCCTGTATTCGATTATGAAAATAGATGTTTTCGATGGTTTGTATAATATTAATTAGTATGTTTCTTCTATACAGTAAATGTAAGACGTCTTCGACTTAGATGCGATCGAAAGCCTTTCTCAGGTCTATAAAACATAAACATGCTGGTTTATTGTACTCAATGGCCTTTTCTATGATTTGTCTCAGTACAAATACGGCGTCTACGCAGGATCTTCCGGATCTGAATCCTTGTTGTTCATCTAATAAAGTTGTTAGTTTATTGATTTTGTTGGTTAGGACTTTTGTGGTTAACTTAAGTTAAATTGTTGTTAAGTTGGTATTTTTCACAGTGATTTGAAAAACTACATTAATTCCTACCACAAAATAATCCTAGGTACCTTGTAAGATGCGTTTTCGAGATGATGAATGCTATAATATTAACATTTATTCCTTTACTGCTATATATATATCAGGAAACGAAGCATTTAAACATCGAAAAATTACTGGGCGCTATTTTTCAACTGGAATATCTGGAGAGAGTCAATAGAAAAGGAACAACTTCTCGTGGGTATCGAAATTTTTACTGCGTCATGTTTTTTTATTAACATTTAAGCAAAAAAAAGGTTAACAAAAAAAGGTTCAAAACAAGGTTAATTTCATACCAAGAATTTTCCATGGCAACCTATTTATTTATTACAACTTTTTAACCAAATTTAAAAAATTGCTTTTCTGTCTTCTAAATCAGTTTTTGTGATTATTTCATTCATAGGAGATTCTGATCTGACCAATAGAAAGCTACAGAAATAAAATTTAAAGTGATTATTTTTTAATGATTTTAACTTCCAATTGTATAGTAATATATTTGATCACGTGTTTAATTCTGTCCAATCAGATTAAAATTATACTGAGAATTATCTACTGTAGAAAATTACCGATAGAATTTTTTTAAGTAGATTGTTTCTGTTTAATGGCTACCAGTTTCCTAGTTTTGACAACTGTCACATTTAAGAAAATATCCATAATATACGTATTAAAAAATAATCTTACGAATATCACACGACAGTAAGAATAAATAAGAAAATAATGCTTCATTTTTACTCAAATTTGTTGTCATTGGGCAATAGCCACACGAGCCCTGCGGGCTCTCGTGTCTATTGCCAGACAACAAATTTTCGAAAAACTGTCGCATTATTTTCAATTTATTCTCACTCTCTTGTGATATTATACCCGATAATTTTTGATAATATCCCGTCGTCAAGTATATTACGTCAGATGCCCTTCGTTGCTACGAAAAAATACATTCAGTGACATTAATGACAATTAATGTTTTAAAAATTATAAAAGTGATGACTTTCAACCGTCAAATATTTATAACAACTGTGTATTTAATTGTACTAATTTGTACTTACATACATAAATTACATACAATGAAATTTTTGTTTTGAACAGTTTTATTCATAAAATGATCGCAGCAAATTGCACTCTATCTCTAAAATTATTATCGAATTTTTGCCCTCGTGACACTTTGACATAATTTCACTCCCCTACGGGTCGTGAAATTAAAACTGTCAAAGTGTCACTAGGGAAAAATTCGATAATTTTAGAGCTCTTGTGCAATTACTACTGATAATTCGGAATGGGACGTTTCGATGCCGTCGGTTCATCGCCGGCCGTTTCGATGCCGCCGGTTCATCGCCGTCATATCTCGCATTTCCTAGAATTCCTAATTAATACTAAAAATAACTAATAATTGTAACTGTCGAAAATTCGGAAATATATCAGATAGCGATTAATTGACTGGCGATGAATCGGCCGGCATCGGCATCGAACTGGCGGCATCGAAACGGCGGCGATGAAACGTCCTAGACCCTGATAATTTGGGTTATTTTTATTTTTTGGGTTAACTGTAATCGCAAAATGCAAATGAACAATTAAAAATGCCGAAAAAAGCCAATTTTAGCGTATTTAATTCCATTTTCTAAGAGGTTAGACATCAAATAAAGCTTAAGTTAAGTAGTTTGTTTTTTTTTTAAATTTGATGTCTAACCTATTGATATGGACTCGAAACACGCTAAAATTTGCATTTTTTCGAGAGTAAAAAAGAATAACTGTGATTTCGAAGGGAACAAATATTTTCTACAATTAATTTGTTTATAAATTGTTCCGTTTCTTTCGAGTTACTAACTTGAACAAGTTTTTACAATGTTAGTGATGCATATACATATTATTACAGTTTATTAAATTTTAAATGAAAAACTGAAACTTCATTGATAAACTGCCCAAATTTCAGCTCTAAATAATTGTTATAATTGGGCTGTGATTAAAAAAGAAAAAAAAACACCTCCGGTTCTACATGTCGTACAAACTTCTTTTTTTTTTATATAAACAGATGTGCTTTTGATTATACCTTCCAGATGCAGTATTTTGGTTTATGTGAAGGATAAAATGGCGCAGATAGTTAAATTGTTTATTAGGTGAAAAATGGTATTTCATTCTGCATCAATTATTTGATAGTAAGCAATTAAAATGGATAATTATGCCTTTTTAAAAATGTGAAAATTTGAGCCCTTACAAAGAAAATGAAATCAAAAAAAGCCTTCTATATATTGACAAAGCACCTGTACAGCCATTTTAATATTACCTTTTTCTCCTCTCAAATTGAATAAACAAATTATTGTTTAAAAACTACTCAACCGATCAAGCCAATCTTTTACACATATTATAAACATAACATTGTCTCTTTTAATAATAATTATAAACAATAAAAAAAATACTTTCGTGTTTAATTTGCAATAACTTTTTGTTTATAAACATTTTTCATTTGTTTTTTCACAATATTGAAATAAACGAAAGAAGTCGCCTTTTTCGTTCTAAAATTTCGATACCCACGAAATGGTAAGCCATTTCGACTGACTTCCTCCAGTTATTCCAGTTAAAAAATAGCAACCAGTAATTTTATTTTTCAAGTGGTTTTCCTCTTCGTTTCCTGAATTTTTCCATTAGATAACGACTTTATGTATGAATTTACATTAAAGAATGATTCACTAGTGCGTCTTTGTTTGAAATCTCTGCTGAAATATTCATAAGATTCACTTTTCTTTAAGATACGGTATCTGATTATCGTACAACTCTTTTTCTACAATCTTCGTTATTCCACATTCGAGGTGGAATTTTATCGGCCATAGGGGAGCATAACATTTTGAAGGGTTGCTGTTCGAGAATTTTTGGTTATTCAATTGTTATTGTTGAGGTCCCCCCAGCACATCGACAAAGCGAGCAATATCGATATCTTTCTAGTTAACCTTGACCGCTTCCGGCTTGACATAGAAATTCTTATCGGATATTATATTTTTATTTTATTTGTATTGAACCGTTAAAAATGTCTTATCCCATACAAGAGGTATAGACGTATAGATAATATAATTTGGTCACATTCTTCAAACTAGATGATTACGAGTTAAATAATTGTTAAAGAGATTTACTAAGGAAGTAAAACTTCACTTGTAGGTAGATGGTATATAAATTTATTAAAAATTTTATCCAAAAAGATCCAAGTTGGATTAAAGTGGGTACATCACTAGTACAAAAAACACAAACGATTTCGGACTAATCAGTCTATCATCAGGTTGAAACTTCAGATCCAAAGTAGTTGGAACTAGCTACATAGTTAGGTCGAATGACCTTAGCATTACAAAAATTAAGCCATTTCGGCTACAACAATGTCGACAATAGGTCGATGTTAAAAGAATATAATGAGACTATAATCGAGTCTTCATCTTGGCTTCAAACTAGTTTCGCCATAACTAAGCCATTTCGGCTACAACAATGTCGACAATAGGTCGATGTTAAAAGAATATACTGAGACTATAATGGAGTCTTCATCTTGGCTTCAAACTAGTTTGATAGTTTGAAACTAGTTTGAAGCCAAGATGAACACTCCATTATAGTCTCATTATATTCTTTTAACATCGACCTATTGTCGACATTGTTGTAGCCGAAATGGCTTAGTTATGGCGAAACTAGTTTGAAGCCAAGATGAAGACTCCATTATAGTCTCATTATATTCTTTTAACATCGACCTATTGTCGACATTGTTGTAACCGAAATGGCTTAATTTTTGTAATGCTAAGGTCATTCGACCTAACTATGTAGCTAGTTCCAACTACTTTGGATCTGAAGTTTCAACCTGATGATGGACTGATTAGTCCGAAAACGTTTGTGTTTTTTGTACTAGTGATGTACCACTTTAATCCAACTTGGATCTTTTTAGAAAAAAACTTTAATAAATTTATATACCATCTACCTACAAGTGAAGTTTTACTTCCTTAGTAAGTTTTTTAGTATGGTATACAGCCAATGAGAGGAATCTTTTCCTTTATATTTTAAAAAGATTTCTTGTGGAATTAAAATTTCAGGGACTCGGATAAATATAATAACCAATAATCCAAAACCTGCCGTTATATAAGTAAAATATTCTTCTTCAATGGAATTTTAATGATGATAACATTGAAGATTGCTCAACAAAATAAGGCTCCGTTGTTGTTGCTAAACATCTATCTAATGTGACCCTGGATATCGTTTCTGATAATCTGATTACTGATTTTTTTGTTCAATTTCTACTATCAGTTTTTCCTACTCATTCCTCAGAGGCCTTCTTTGGTTTTTTTTCCTTTTACATGTTACCTATAACATTTATGTAGAATGTATTGCTTGATTACGTGAAGTTTTTCTATTTTATCTTCTCACTTGTTGGCTTTCCAAGGGCTGTAGCGCCACGGCTTAAGTATGATAACATGAATAAGCTTTTATTGAAGTCATGGTATACGTTTCATTTAAGAGGAATTACCGATTTTTTAATTACAGGGTGATATATTTTAAAAAACCCCTTTTTATACCATCTGAACCACCTATCCTAGAGTAAAAAAACTTTCAGCGATTATCCATGTACTGGTGTTATTTACAAATTTGTATAATGCACCCCCATTTTTTCCCCGGAACCACCCCAAAAAAGGAGAATTAATAAAGAAAATAATCAAAAATTGATTTTGGGCTACCATTGTGACTTTAGGGTGCAAAGAAAATAAAGTATGCATAGGTCATAATGTGTAGTAGACAGTGTGTTCTTTTATTTTCCATAAGTACGTTATCCATAATATGAATAGGTGACGAAAAAAAAAACAAAGACTGGAGCCGCCAAAGCGTTTCTGAGGTTTACGACGCCACTGTGCCGTAACGGTTGCGTATACGAAAAAAATGCATAGGACCTTATTTGTAGAGAAAATAGTGTTCTTTAATTTTGTATAAGTTTTGTTTTAAAAAAAAATGCATAGGCAATGAGAAAATCGTCAAAACATTCTCTCGAAGGGATAGGGGTAGTTTCTGCAGTATATTTTTAAGGATAGGGGTAGTTTCCGCAGAGATGTTGCAATAATCATATATATTTATAAAAAAAACCCTATTGATGGAGATATGTCCATATGGGTCAAGAAGCAAAAAAAAATTAACCACCCCTTTATTTATTTTTTTGGCTACAGGGGTTGCATTAAGAAATCGCTTTTGGTGTCCATGCATGGGTAATAAGAACGTGCACAAAATGATATATTATATGAAGCATTTTAATAAAGGGCATCGTATGTGAAGTTCCAAGAAAATCACTTTCTTTATTAACTTTCCTTTTTTTGGGGTGGTTCCGGAAAAAAAATGGGGGTGCATTATAGAAATTTGTAAATAACACCAGTACGTGGATAATCGCTGAAAGTTTTTTTACTCTAGCATAGGCGGTTCAGATGGTATAAAAAGGGGTTTTTTAAAATATAACACCCTGTAATTAAAAAATGGGTAACGGCCCTTAAATGAAACCTATACCAAAAAATCAGCCACTTATTTGTAATTAATCTCCTCAGGGTTTCTTCTTAATTGTCATTACAGTTAAGGAAAAAAAAATTTTAAAATCATCTTTTTTAAAAACTGAAAACTAAAACAGAAAAAACATAAAACCGGACTTGTGTCTATTTTGCGAGGTTTAATCTCTGTTTCCTACACTATTAATTAAAGTTAATTTCACTACAGTCGGAAAAATGAAAGAATACCCATGAACGAACATATAAAACACGCTGTATTTTTTTCCTGTCACCGTGTCACAAAGAAAATTGTCCAGTGCAAGTACATGTAACAATAATTATTACATGTACCTGCGCTGGCCAATTTTTTGTGTGACACGGTGACAGGAAAATACAGCGTGTTTTATATGTTCGTTTAGGGGTATTCTTTCATTTTTCCGACTGTACATTATAATTATACCTTTTCTATCACAATTAATAATTCTTCACTCTTCAATATTAATACTTTCTTCAGTGCCTTTCTTATAGATAGATCGTTAGAATGAGAACACCCGGTACATCTGACAATGTCCGCGCTATTTCAATGAAATTTTATAAACTTTACCTTGACCTTTTTTCTCTTGCTCATATATATACGGAACCACCACAGCCAACAGCCAACAGCAACAGCCACAGAGAGCATAGCGCAGCAGTTACAAGATCCTGATAGCAAAGAGTATAGAAAACCTCATCAGTCGAAGTTTATATATCTACGTTGTTGCCATTACATTCCATTTTCTTCTTACAGTTATAATTGATACGGAAAAGTGGGCATTTATGTTTACACCGTTTATACTTTGAATTGCTAAAATACACGTTGTATTAAAATATTCTTACAAAACCCACAATGAAAATAATTTCCCGTTCCAGGGCTCATCTGTTTTGAGATGGACGTTGAGAGGTGTCTCAAATTTTTTTGCAGAAATTGCTTGAAAATAACTCAAATAATAATATTTGAGTTTTCCTCCCACTCAAAATGGTCCGGAACATTGTTTAAATAATCAAAATGTCAAAATATGAAGGAAATTCGATTTTTTTATTGGTTTTTTGAATATAACTTTAAAACTGTTCATTTCTGAGAAAAGTTGTACTGACATAAAAGTTGCGTAATTAAATTTCCTACAATACAGAATTGGTTAAAAATTTAAAAAATAGTCACCCTTGTTGCAAAATAGCAATACTTGCGAAAAAAACCGTACAAAAACAAGTATTCGCATTTTACGTTTTTCAACCATTTATGCTACACTTAGGACCTTCATATTTTACCCAGAAAAACTTTATGATATAGTAAAACAACACTGTAAATTTCATTAAGATCGTTTTAATAGATTTTGCAAAATAAATTTTGCAATCCAGCTTTCGCACAAAAAATTCATTTTTTAAAAATGTTGCAGGACTGAAAATAAAGCAGATAGTAAGGTGAACTTTTTTTGCTTATAGAAGTGTACTGTACCTTTCATTTGCAATTTGCAAAATTAAAATCGAATAATTACCACGGCGTCAGGAAATTTTTTAAATAAACACTAATTTTTGGTGCTACGCGCAGGACAGCGGTGTTCGATTCACACAAGTTGATCTCCACCAAAATTTCTTCTAATCTTTATCTAATATATTATTTTCTTACTCTATATTTTGTTGTATTTTAAGATTTTAATTCCACAAAAATCAAACTAATTTTATTATTGTTTGTGAAATATTGTTTAAACAATTGCATATGTTTAAAAATAATAAACTTTTATTCTCTAAGTTAAAATATATGAACAAAGAAAGTTTTTACTAAAGAACGTGTTATTTCTTAGGGATAGAGTATGTGATTTTATTGACAATAAACAAATTTATTTATTTATATCGAAATTTAATAAAAATTAAAATGTATCAATCATTATCAAAGGTCATTGAAATGCCCAATCAGAACAAACTATCTGTCCTGCGCGTAGCACCAATAATTAATGTTTATTTAAAAAAATTGCTGACGCCGTGGCAGTTAATCGATTTTAATTTTGCAAATTGCAAATAAAAGGTACAGTACACTTCTATACGCAAAAAAAATTCAACTTGCTATATGCTTTATTTTCAAAAGCTGGATTGCAAAATTTATTTTGCAAAATCTATTAAACCGATCTTAATGAAATTTACAGTATTGTTTTACCGTATCATAAAGTTTTTCTTTGTGAAATATGAAGGTCCTAAGTGTAGCATAAATGGTTGAAAAAATGTAAAATGCGAATACTTGTTTTTGTACAGTTTTTTCGCAATTATTGCTATTTTGCAACAAGGGTGACTATTTTTTTAATTTTTAACCAATTCTATATTGTAGGAAATTTAATTATACAACTTTTATGTCAGTACAACTTTTCGTGGAAATGACTACTTTTAAAGTTATAATCAAAAAACGAAGAAAAAAATCGAATTTTTCCTTCATTTTTTGACATTTTGATTATTTAAACAATGTTCCGGACCTTTTTGAGAGGGAGGATAACTCAAATATTATTATTTGAGTTATTTTCAAGCAATTTCTGCGAAAAAATTTGAGTCACCTCTCAACGTCCAAATGTACTAATATTTTTACAGATCCGCCCTGGTCTAGTAGTGATTAATCACAAAAAATTTATAGTCCAGAAAGCCACTGCGCATCCGCTAGGAAAAATATTCCGATTCGGATTTTTTGCACAATCTTACTCAAAAAGGGCCCCTTTTAACAAATTTGCATGTTGCCAGGACCAAAAGTGGGTCAAACATTTTTTAAACGTTTTTTTTTGTTTTTTTTCCTAAAATTATTTTTTTTGCATGGGACAAAGTTTTTGTAGGTTGTTTGGATCATTCCAAACAGAAAAGGTGATTAAAAATTGAAAAATTGCGAAATCGGCCATTTTTAACCCTCAAAAACTATGTGAAAAACTGAAAATTTGAATGTTGCCAAGGTAGGTAGATATTTTTTAAACATCGATTGATGAAATCCCGAAGAGTTTTTTGCAATACAATATTCAAAACTCCTTTGTTTCTTAATTGCTAATCAAGCGTGCGCGACACTATTTTCCACCGTTGCATGTGTATACAGTATGGTGCAAATGAATAAATTTCGTTATTTCGTAAACCGGTGACTTTAAGAAAAAATCCTGAAAGAGGTCGATTTTTATTTTTAAGTTATGATATTGTGGCATATACGGTACACTAGTGACGTCATCCATCTGGGCGTGATGACGTAATCGATAAATTTTTTAAATGAGAATAGGGGTCGTGTGCTAGCTCATTTGAAAGGTTATTCAATTATCTATTCACTAATATAAACATTTACATAATTATTTATACAGGGTGCCCAAAAAAAGTTTTAAATTAAATTATTTGAAAAAAAAAGAATGTATGTAATTTATTTAATTCAAAATACATTTTACTGTTACCCGAAAACTAAAAAATGTTTATTTCACAAATAAACATTGCTTTTCGGTTAAATTCAATGTTCAAGCCAGCTCCCGCCAGCCACCTGCCTCTTGGAAGTTTGAACATATAATTTAAGCGAAAAGCAATGTTTATTTGTGAAATAAACTTTGGTACACCATGGCCTATAATCCTATAAGCCTAATGCTTAATGAGTAAATGAATGAAATTATATAAAAACAGGAAAAAATACTAGGTATATACAGAGTTGGGATAAAGTATGGAACCAACCAAATATCTTTGAAACGAAAAAAACAATATTTATGAATCTTTGCATGCAAGTACAGTGACGCAAAAGGCATCTGTTGCCATATTTTTTGTTACTACTCCACTTCCGGTTTCACAGAAAATACCCTTAACTTATTTACTTTAAATGGGACACCCTGTATATTTTTGCAGATTTTAAAAGAACTTTTTAGAAAGATTTTTAATTCATACATACCAAGTTTGGAAGAAAAAACTATTAAAACAAGAAATAAATCTCTTTACAGTTAAAAAATAGGTTAATTTATTTACGTTAGACCAATGATATTAAAAATAAAAAAAAAATTTCAAATGTTGAAAATGTTTGCTGTTCACCTCCTGACAACGTGCAAGCCTATAAATAAATTCGTGAGTCACTTTTTGCAAGATTTCTCCACGTATTAGTTCACATTCATCAATTATTCTTTGTCTCAAATCCTGCAAGCATGTTGGTCGCCTAACGTAAACACGTGATTTTAGATAACCCCAAAGAAAAAAAATCTAACGGGTTGAGGTCCAGAGAACGAGCCGGCCACTCTATGAATCTTCTACGACACGTCCAATTCATCGATTTGGAAAGTTCACATCCAAAAAATGAAAATTCACCATAACAATATTTCAATACAATCTTTTTCACTTAAATGAACCATTTTTAATACAACTTATTTCTGTCAATTAGTTCAGTAACAGTTTTACCTACTATCCAAATTCAAATAAGTCATGCAGTGCATGTAAACAACAATTTTAATCTACCTACACCTACAGTATAGATTATAGATGGTACTCGTTTATTTCCTACTACGTTGTATTAATACAAAAAATTATCTAGACACTTTTTAACAAATTTTTTCTACCAAATTTGGTATGTATGAATTAAAAATAACAAGTTCTTTTAAAATCCGCAAAAATATACAGGGTATCCCATTTAAATTAAATAAGTTAGGGGTATTTCCGGTGAAACAGGAAGTGGAGTGTTAACAAAAAATATGGCAACAGATGCCTTTTGCGTCACTGTACTTGCATGCAAAGTTTCATAAATTTTCATGTTTTTTTCGTTTCAAAGATATTTGCTTGGTTCCATACTTTATCCCAACCCAGTAGGAAATTAGGGAGATATAAAATAAAGAAGCTGTTGTTATATAGAACGGAACAATGCGACAAATTAGAAACCTGGCAACTCCGTCGAGAATTCAATGAATGAATTTTATGACAAGCCACAAAGCATGTATATAGCAAAAGTGACTCATTTATCGGTATTATTTAAAAATGTGCCCACACAATTCTCACACTTTGTTTATTTTACTTTATTATAAAAGGTAGGTGCGTTAAAATCATAAATATTGTCGTGACTATTCCGCTACGAGCACACGAGTAGGTTTCTTGGCCTAAATGAGAGAGTCAGTCGGTACCCGGAGCGACGATCGAGAGAAATAAATAAAAAAATTAAATCATAAAACTGGTAATTTAAATACCTCTAAGCAATGAATGGTACTACGGAAATCATTTGATGACGACAAGCTGGATAGTAACTATTAGCAGCAATTATAACGGTTAATCAAAGCCAACATCTAGGCTTGTAATAACAACGGTTTGGTTAAAGATTTGTCCGGAACATTATATTAAATTAATATTCCAATGGCATATTATGGGTAATGGGGGTATATATTCTAATGGAGTAGTGATGCGTGTCTCAAATGGGCTCTCCTACTCAAATGTCAACCTGCCTTTCACATTGGTTAACCCTATCACAAACGAGGCTCAAGCTACCGAGTACCAGCTACAAATCCCATCCCTATTAATACAAGAATATTTGGCGTAATATAGGCCCCGTAATATATGGCGTATATACAGGGTGAGTCATGAGGAACTGTACATACTCCTACCTCGTATAGAGGCTCCTATGGGGAATAACAAATGACCATTAAAAAGTGTCTGCTCCCATTGTTTAATAATATACACGGCGAGTTTCGCATTTTGACAGAAATTTGTATTCGTCATAATTTTTGAACGGTCAGATCGATGTGTCTCTTATTTTGGCCAATCGTTACACTATTATCACCTAATCAACTAATTTATTCAAACTAGAAAAAAATCAGGTCTGGCTTTAAAAAAATTAGTTCGTTTGGGTCTTAGAAAAAATTTCACCCTGTATACGCTTTTTGAAAACTCTAATATGAATTTTACAAATAAGACAAATAAGCAATTAAAATGGCATATTTATTTTTTTCCCCATACGATTAGTTAATTTTTTATTAAAAAATCAAATTTGTCAAAATCGGAATTTTAACCTAAAAATGAAAAAAAAATGAACTCACGGTTTAACTCGCTACAACTCTGTTCCATTTTAATATTTTTTTTTCTGAAATTTTTACAGCACATACCTCTTACCATTGTGAAGACTATGAAAATTGTTGTAGACTTTCAGTCTTCTTCTTGTAAAAGTTGCAAACTTGTAAATCGCAAAAATTAGGTGGAAAAATTTAAAATTTATCAATTTGATCACGTCTATGTTAAACTATAGAGTCCAAAAGAAGTGTTATGGGAAGTTTTAGATCTAGACGTGTTATAGAAAAAAAAATGGTAAAACTTTTAATTTTAAGAAAAACGTTGTTTTTGTAAATTAATTTTTGTAAAAAAAGTTAATTTTTTTAAATCTATGCAAAAACTTTGCCAAACTTTTTATGTATAGTCAAATTTGATTTTTTAATAAAAAAATAAGTAATCGTGTGGGGAAAAAATAAATATGCCATTTTAATTGCCTATTTGTCTTATTTGAAAAATTCATATTAGAGTTTTCAAAAAACGTATACAAGGTGAAATTTTTTCTAAGACCCAAACAAACTAATTATTTAAATCCGGGCCTGATTTTTTTCTAGTTTGAATAAATCAGTTGATTGGGTGATAACATAAATTAAATATTTGTTCAAAAAAAAATTCACTTTTGTAATAAAAGTTATTTTTTTTTAATCTATGGTTGTCTTTACCAAACTTTTAATTATTCATAGTCAAATTGGATTTTTTTTTATAAAAAATTAAGTAATCGTGTGGGGAAAAAATAAATATGCCATTTTAATTGCCTATTTGTCTAATTTGTAAAAATCATATTAGAGTTTTCAAAAAGCGTATACAGGGTGGAATTTTTTCTAAGACCAAAACGAACTTATTTTTTAAATCCGGACCTGATTTTTTTCTTGTTTGAATAAATCAGTTGATTGGTGGTAACATAAATTAAATATTTGTTCAAAAAAAATTAATTTTGGTAATAAAAGTTAATTTTGTTAAATCTATGGTTCACTTTACCAAACTTTTAATTCATAATCAAATTTGATTTTTTTATAAAAAATTAAGCAAATGTGTGCGGAAAAAAATAAATATGTTATTTTAATTGTCTATTTGTCTAATTTGTAAAATTCATATTAGAGTTTTCAAAAAGCTTATACAGGGTGAAATTTTTTCTAAGACCCAAACGAACTAATTTTTTTAAAGCCGGACCTGATTTTTTTCTAGTTTGAATAAATCAGTTGATTAGGTGGCAATAGAGTAACGATTGACCAAAATAAGAGACACACCGATCTGACCGTTCAAAAATTATGACGAATAGAAATTTCTGTCAAAATGCGAAACTCGCCCTGTATATTATTAAACAATGGGAGCAGACACTTTTTAATGGTCATTTGTTATTCCCCATAGGGGCCTCTATACGAGGTAGGAGTATGTACAGTTCCTCATGACTCACCCTGTATAATAAAGTGTGTTTTTGCCGAAAAAAAAAACAGTTAACAAAACGTTGTTAAAAGAGAATATTTATTTTGGACATTTTTGTTCAAGAATTTGATCTGTGTACTTGTCGGCTTCAGTTTTCAATGAGGAGGTTCGTTCTTACAAAAAAATGAGTAATATAACGTCAGAACAAGCAGCCCAAATTGTAGGTTTAATTGGAGGTGGACGATCGCAGCAATATATTGCTGATGTTATGGAAATCCATCAATCCAGCGTTTCAAGTGCTTTAAGAAGGTATAGAGAAAGTGGAGGATACACAAGAAGACCAGTTACAGGACTTCATATTGCAGACTTTGCGTACACATCATGTTACAGCTAGACAATTGCTAAAAGATCTTTCCACAGCCCTTGGTCCAATGTTCGGTTCGTAAAGTGCCAATTCGGTTAGAAACAGATTCAGAGAATTTGGAATCAGAGCCAGAATGCCTGATACTGCTCCACTGTTAACGAGTGCACACCTTGTAGCACGTTTAAGTTGCAGAACATGTCGATTGGGATAATAACGACTGTACTAATATTCTTCTTACTGATGAGTAGTGATGTAAGAAGAGAATATTCTCAAGAGAATATTCTCGGCCAGAATATTCTCGTTCTTGAGAATATTCTCTTGAGAGTTGCTGCGTCCTTAATCGTGCTAAGACGATACATAAAAAAGAAAAATGAAAAACGGAAAATGTGGATACGACTTTTCTAAGTAAACGCGAAACAATGACAATGAATTTAACTATGGAAATAAAGCTAGACAATTACACAGCCCAACAAAAAAAAATTTGTCTTGCTGCCGAAAAAAAATCAACTGATTTTGGTTAATTCATCTGTGCTGATCCCAAAAATACAAACCTTTTCTTTGTATCAGCTCTATAGACCAGGGCGCATCTGTAAAAATATTAGTACATTTGGACGTTGAGAGGTGACTCAATTTTTTTTGGCAGAAATTGCTTAAAAATAACTCAAATAATAATATTTGAGTTATCCTCCCTCTCAAAAAGGTCTGGAACATTGTTTAAATAATAAAAATGTCAAAAAATGAAGGAAAAATTCGATTTTTTTCTTCGTTTTTTGATTAGAACTTTAAAAGTATTCACTTCCGAGAAAAGTTGTACTGACATAAAAGTTGCGTAATTAATTTTCCTACAATATAAAATTGGTTAAAAATTTAAAAAAAGAGTCACCCTTGTTGCAAAATAGCAATAATTGCGAAAAAAACATACAAAAACAAGTATTCGCATTTTACGATTTTCAACCATTTATGTTACACCTAGGACCTTCATATTTCACCCAGAAAAACTTTATGATACAGTAAAACAATACTGTAAATTTCATTAAGATGGGTTTAATAGATTTTGCAAAATAAATTTTGCAATCCAGCTTTTGCAAAAAAAATTCATTTTTTCAAAATGTTACAGGACTAAAAATAAAGCAGATAGCAAGTTGAATTTTTTTTTTACTTATAGAAGTATCCTGTACCTTTCATTTGCAATTTTCAAAACTAAAATCGATTAACTACCACGGCGTCAGGAATTTTTTTAAATAAACATTAATTACACAGGCCTGCAAAAAATATTTTTTTAAAGTTGTTTGAAATTTGATAACTGACTTTGATGTACTTTTCAGCGCTGATTTCAAAAATATAAACCATTTTTGTCTATCACGTCAGGTTTTCTCACAAATTAGGGGGTATATTTGGGTATAATAACAAAATGTAAGCAATTTGTCACCTCTTTCGAACGTTATAAAATTTATTTTATTTATTAGTCATGTTCTAATCTTCATTGCCGGTACACTTACATTTATTTTTTAAGCTCAAAAGTCCTTATAATAACGCTAACGCTTTCTGTCGAACCTTCTTTTACTGCTTTTCCGGCTGTGGACTCGTTGAGGATCATCTCTTTTCATCACCCAGCAGTAGTCTGCTATCATGCTGACGTTTCATCTTCCTTGGTATCTTCTTTCCATTTCTTTGGTGTCTCGGTGAAATCTTTCGCCCTGCTTTTCACTGACATCACCAATGTTTGCCGGGAAGTACTCAAGATGTGAGTGGAGAAAGTAAAGCTTATAATGCTCATGTTACAGCCAAACTTCTTAAAGTTGTCGGTAACAGCTGCCGAGGAAATCGGTAACACCTAATTTAAAAGATGTCCAAGTCGCCTTTTCATTTTGTTCACAAAGTTGGGATCTCTCAATAGTTTTCTAATGTCCAGTCCGACAAAGATTTCTTCCTTTACTTTTGCCGTGGATAAACCAGGATACTGTCCACAAAGATATCTGAAACACTCCCCTTCTTTATTCAGTGCCTTGAAAAATTGTTTAATCAGCCCTAACTTAATGTGAAGTGGTGGAAGTATGACCTTTTTGGGATCCACAAAGCTTTTCCTCTCAACATTTTTAACTCCTACTTGTAGCTTTCTCTCAGGGCCCAATATTTTTATGTAGTGTTGCTTTTTGTCTCTACTGTCCCATTCATAGAGAAAGCAAGGGAACTTTGTATAGCCACTTTGTTGACCAAGCAGCATTAAAATAACTTTTAAATCACCACATAGTGTACATTTGTGGTCTGAGCAGCAGAGTTTGCTTAACACCAGGTCATCTTCTTGTGAGAAAAAAGATACAAATTCCGTTTCCGTACATCGATACCAAGAGAAATATGTATCCGGAACCAGCATATGTTTATTTTTTATTCTAGATCCTAAAACTTCTGCCGATTCTTTACCTCTTACCTCTTCCTTCAGCTCAAATTGTAAGAATGGAATGGGGATCGGTTGTGCCAGGATCGTAGTATTGTACAAAATACTGCTGCTTTCTCATAATTGCTCTTTATTTTTGTGAAATAACTGTATTTGATAGAATGTTTTCACTATTTTTCCCGAAATCAGCGTTGAAAACAGTATGAAAATCACTTTCTCCTAATAACTCTTTATTGTCATTTTGTGAAATAACTGTACGTGATGGAATTTTTTCACTATTTTTCCCGGCAACAGTGTTGAAAACATAATGAAAATCACTTATTAAATTTTAAACAATTTTTTGGTCGCACACCTGTGTTATTGGTGCTACGCGCAGGACAGCGGATAGTTTGCTCTGATTGGGCATTCCAATGACCTTTGTTAATGATTGATACATTTTAATTTTTATTACATTTCGATATAAATAAATAAATGTGTTTATTGCAAAATAAAAACACATACTCTTATCCTTTGAAATAACACTTTTTTTAGCAAAAACTTTCTTTGTTCATATATTTTAATTTAGAGAATTTATTATTTTAAACATATGCAATTGTTTAAACAATATTTTAGGTTTTATTTACTGGTTGTTTTCTCGACTAAAACACGCTTCAACTTGAAATTTTATTGGTTTGTAGACAACTAAAGGAGACGATAGACGAGTATTATAACAATCTGCTAAAAATTAAAAATTGTTTTTAAACTTTTTTTCTGTTTCAAAAATTATGCGATACTTTTTGCGTTTAGTGTATTAATACTGGGATGAAGTCAAGAATTTATAAAGCCAGTGTAAGACCAATAATGACATATTATGCATCCCAAACAACACCCGATATAACCACAACACAAAGACTACTGGAAACGGCGGAGATTAAAGTACTGAGAAGAATTACAGGAAATACTCTGCGAGATCGAAAGAGGAGTGAAGACATTAGAAAAAAATGTAACGTACAGTGTATAAACTCCATAAGGAAAAAATTTCCTGTGGCTGGCTGTATACCATTAATTACAAAAATTGAAGAAAAAAATCTTCTGTGCAAAAGATATTTTTATTTGAAACCCCCAATAAAGGGCTACATTAAAAAACAGAACGCTTTCGCTCTAAAGAGAGCATCATCATTGTTCTAAGCCTAAAATAAGTATAACCATAATTAGTGAAGACAAAAGTAAAAAAATTTAAAGGTTGACCAAGATAAAAAATTAGGTTATACTCACAAGCTCTACATGCTAAGCCACCAAAAATACATGGGTTAAAACCCTTAAAATGTCGACTAAAAGTCTTACATTGACATGTTGTATACTAAATCCTGGCGATGAAATCGCCATTTTAGAGAGATACCTCAAAGCATTATATGACTATTCCACGAAGCATGTGGGTGGTTGAGTCGATTTTTCTGTCTTCACAAAGAAAAAGGTGAAAGCCAACTGATTACAGATGACAGGTGTGAAAGCGTTTCTGACTAATGACAGTACGAGACAGACAGTGTAACTTGAAGTTTTGTGAATTGATATGTAGTTAGGTACACTAGCCACTAGTTTTAAAAAATTATTTGTAGTAAAATTCAATAATAAATTATTGCAATAATAAATTGATATGTAGTTAGGTACACTAGTTTTAAAAAATTATTTGTAATAAAATTCAATAATAAATTATTATTGAATGCCACTAGTTTTAAAAAATTATTTGTAGTAAAATTCAATAATAAATTATTATTGAATTTTACTACAAATAATTTTTTAAAGCTAGTGTACCTATTCTTTTGCCCTTTAATTCGTCCAATTCTGAACATAGGCTTCCCCCAGTTTCCTCCATTCGCTTCTGTTTAGTGCTTTCTGTTTCCAGTGCGTTCCTCCTATCTTTTTAATGTCGTCTCCCCATCTCATCTGGGGTCGTCCTCTTGCTCTCTTTCCTGTCCATGGTCTCCATTGTTGTATCGTGCTATTCCACCTATTGTCCGTTTGTCTAGCGCTATGACCTGCGAAGCTCCATTTTAGCCTGGTTATATGTTGACCTGCGTCTTTGACTTTTGTTCTATTTCTGACCCAGTTGTTTTGCTTTTTGTCTGTCAATTTTACTCCTAACATTGCTCTCTCCATGGCTCTTTGTGTCTTTAATATTTTATCCATGTTTGCCTTGGTCAAGGTCTATGTTTGGCATGCGTATGTGAGAATTGGGAGTATGCACTGGTCAAACACTCTTGTTTTTAAGTATTGTTGTATTTTTTTATTCTTTAGGACCCATTTTAATTTTCCAAATCCTGCCCAGGCTAATCTGACCCTTCTTTTTACCTCCGCTGTTTGGTTTTCCTTGTTTATTTTTATAATCTGTCCCAAATATATATAATCATTGACCGCTTCTATTGTGGTGTCGTTTAGTATTACGTTTCTATTGTCTTGTGTGTTTGTCATTGTTTTTGTTTTGGCAAAATTCATTTTTAGACCTCTTTGTTCGGATTCATTTGCTAGTTCGGTTAGCATGGTTTGTAGTTCTTCAAAACTTGATGCTATGACTACTACATCGTCTGCATATCTTAGGTGGTTCAGTTTCTTTCCATTTATGTTTATTCCCATGTTTGTCCATTCCATTGTTTTGAAAACATCTTCCAGTGCTAATGTAAATAGTTTAGGAGAAATAACATCTCCCTGTCGCACTCCTCTGTTAATTGGTATGGGTTTTGTGGTTTCTTCCAATTGTACTGTCATTGTTGCTTTCTTATATATATTATGTATTAGCATTCTGTATCTGGAATCTATTCGACAGTTGTTTATAGCTTTTTCTATTGCCCACATTTCCACGCTGTCAAATGCTTTTTCGTAGTCAACGAACGCTAAGTGAAGATCTATAAGGTATTCCTTAGCTTTTTCTATTAGTGTCCTAATTGTTAGAAGATGGTCAGTGGTGCTATATCCCTTTCGGAATCCTGCCTGCTCTACGGGTTGATACGAGTCCAATTTGTGTGTTAGTCTGTTGTTGATAATCCTCATGAATAGTTTATACGTTTGCGACAGCAGTGAGATGGGTCTGTAATTTTTTATGTCCTTTCTGTCGCCTTCCTTAAATAGCAGGATTGTAAGACTTTCGTTCCATTCGTCGGGTATTTCTCCTTTATGTAGACACTGATTAAACAGATTTCTTAATGTTTGTAAGATTTCTTCTTTCCCTTCTTTCAACATTTCAGCAAGGATTCCATCTGGTCCTGGTGCTTTGTTGTTCTTTAATTGTGATAGTGCTGCTTCTATTTCATAATTTTCTATTTTTGGTAGTGTTTCTGAGTTTACATTCGTGATTGTTTTCTTGATATATTCCTGAGTGTTGAAGTTTGCGTCTTTCTTTGAGGTGTATAGTTCTTTTAGTGTACCTAACTACATGTCAATTCACAAAACTTCAAGTTACACTGTCTGTCTCGTACTGTCATTAGTCAGAAACGCTTTCACACCTGTCACCTGTAATCAGTTGGCTTTCACCTTTCTCTTTGTGAAGACAGAGAAATCAACTCAACCACCCACATGCTTCGTGGAATAGTCATATAATGCTTTAAGGTATCTCTCTAAATTTCATCCATCGCCAAGATTTAGTATACAACATATCAATGTAAGACTTGTAGTCGACATTTTAAGGGTTTTAACCCATGTATTTTTGGTGGCTTAGCATGTAGAGCTTGTGAGCATAACCTAATTTTTTATCTTGGTCAACCCTTGAATTTTTTACTTTTGTCTTCACTAATTATGGTTATATGTACTTATTTTAGGCAAAGAACACTGATGATGCTCTCTTTAGAGCGAAAACGTTCTGTTTTTTAATGCAGCCCTTTATTGGGGTTTTCAAATAAATATACCTTTTACACAGAAGATTTTTTTTCTTCAATTTTAGTGTATAAACATAAACGAAGGAACACTAAACAGAAAAAAGAATGGAATAACCACAAAAGCAGAATGGGGGAGACGCAGGTGGTCAACAAGAGATAAATCACCAATCGGTAGAAGAAGTATTGGCCGACCGCGCATAAATGGAGTTACAACGTTCTATAGAGGTATCAATCCACCAATCAACTAGCAGAATTGCTTATAAAGAGGGAGAAGAAGAAGAATATTCAAATAATATTTAAAACAAAAAAAACAATATTTATGATTTACGTGAAAGACAATACCGCAACTATAATATGAATAAGATGTCCAATACACAATTCATTAAATTTTTCACAAAAAAGGCTCTACCTATAAAAAAAATGCACACTCAAAGGTAATATGGCTTATAAATTTTCCAGCCAATCCACATATCAATTTCAGAAAAGGAAAATCCCCTTTGGCGGGTATTGAATGAGTGACATACCTCTCTATTGACAAAATGATAAAAGATAACGGATAGGAAAAAATCGACAGGTTGTTGTTTCTTTTTTTTTTCAAATTGACCTAAAAAACTTAAAGGGAGCGTCATTTTAGTGTTTATTTATAACGCGACATTTGCGTGGTTTCGGTATTATTTTCCCCAAAATAATACACAAATATGTGATAAGGTGGAGTGGGGTAAGATCGTAAACGGGGCAAGTTCGTATTAGCTCTAAATCTGTCATAAGATATACATTTAATTGTACAAGTTAAGAAGAAGAAATCTCTACTAGATTAGTATGAACTGATTGACATAGATGTCTCTCACTCAGAAGTAATTGCCATTTATAAAATGTGAGATCTTAGTCCAGGGTAAAAGGTTTTTTCCATGACACTTGAACAGCCAGGATACTGAAGCGTTTTTTCGACAGGTAATACCTATAAGAGCAAATTGTAACTATTTCCTGCGTAGGATCTGGCGGCCATTTTTATTTATAAACAATTAAGTGTCAAAAAATGGCATCTTTCACTTTTTTTTTCAAATCATTGGAAAACAGGAAAACTTATGGTTTTTTTAGTACAAATATCTTCGAGATTATGGAAAAAGCTTTAAAATGACGTATTACAATATTTGATGTACTCATTTATTGTTAATATAATTGCGAAAAAAGGTCGGAATTGTAAAAAAAAATATTTTCGCAATAACTGTTGTAAAAATTAGTGTACAGCTTTGATTTGTCAAATAAGGGTTCTTTGGTGCTTAATATGTGATAAAAATTTCAAAGCGGTTTATTCAATTGTTTAAATTTTATTCAAATTGTTTATCCCAGAGAGCATTTTTTTGCAATAACATAAGTCAGAAGAAAGTGAAGTTAGAACCATTCCACAGGTGTCAAATGAAAGAGCATGAGCTGTATTTTCAACTTGGTTTAAAAAAAGTGAATAAAAAATGCATTTATTAGTAATAAATATTTATGCAAAAGTATCGTAAATCTTTCCTTATAAACTTTTTATTTTGATATATAAGAAATTATACATATTTATTACAATTTTTTATCAATTATGATATAGATGACATTACTTGGTAGTTGTGCACTTAAAACAGGGTAAAAAAGTTAATTTTTTTGGAAAA
This sequence comes from Diabrotica virgifera virgifera, assembly GCF_917563875.1. NCBI lineage: Eukaryota > Metazoa > Arthropoda > Insecta > Coleoptera > Chrysomelidae > Diabrotica > Diabrotica virgifera. The sequence goes on along the minus strand of NC_065447.1, from coordinate 22,122,243 downwards.
AGTTATTCAAAAAGTTTATAAAGAAAAATTGACGATACTTTTGCATAATTATTTATTACTAATAAATGCATTTTGTAATAAAAACAAAATGTAGCTCATGCTTTCATTTGAAACCTGTGGAATGGTTCTAAGGTAATTTTTTTCTGACTTATGTTATTGCAAAAAAAATGCTCTCTGGGATAAACAATTTGAATAAAATTTAAACAATTGAATGAATCGCTTTGAAATTTTTATCACATATTAAGCACCAAAGAACCCTCATTTGACAAAAATTTCAAAGCTGTACACTAATTTTTACAACAGTTATTGAGAAAATATTTTTTTTTGCAATTCCGACCTTTTTTCGCAATTATATTAACAATAAATGAGTATATCAAACTTTGTAATACGTCATTTTAAAGCTTTTTCCATAATCTCGAAGATATTTATACTAAAAAAATCATAAGTTTCACTGTTTTCCGTTGATTTCAAAAAAAAAGGGGGAAATGCCATTTTTTGACAGTTAATTGTTTATAAATAAAAATGGCCGCCAGATCCTACGCAGGAAATAGTTACAATTTGTTCCTATAGGTATTACCTGTCGAAAAATCGCTTCAGTACCCTGGCTGCTGAAGTGTCACGAACAGGGTATATTTTTGTCTTTTTACCCTGGCCTATCTAACCTAGAGCTGTTGAAGAAAGTGCCGGTATTTTACAGCAAATTTGGTGTCTTGTGCATTTATTTTTGATAAGTATTAAGAACATTGCTTAAAGTTTACGTTAAAGAAATAATTCCTTTCGATTATTTGAAATTTACTGGAAAAAGCACTCGGTACTCTGGTCTTGCTACGCAAATATTAGTGCCAGGGGAAAGTTCGGAGCATGTAGCGGGGTAAGACCGGACTTGCGCTTTTTCCAGTCAATTTTAAAGGTTATTTGTTGTACTTTTTGTACTGTTTCTTGGTCAAATTATTTATGTATAACCTTTTTTTAGATCCGAAATGGTTAGATATTATGTTAGAAAAATGAACCGAAGAGCGTAATTAACAGAAACAATTAAAGGAGCATTGATAGAAATTCGGGCAGGCCATAAATGTCATGCAAAAAACCAATCTTTATATTTAAATGTATAAATTTTAAACTAAGCAACTTATTTTAATCTGGCAAAAAGCATTTCATAAATGACGGATTAGTAATTCCGATTTTGTCTCATAGCATATGAAGAAAAATTTCATTGAGTTTTAAATAGCTGTTTACGAACTTGCCCCATGTATGCGACAAGTTCGGAATAGTTACTATTTTTTCTAATTTTTTACAAAAGTTCTAAGTTCTAATGTAAATTGGTGTTTTTGGCAATGCGAATTATAGCGTATTAATGTTACTTCACGTTGATACCAAGAAAATGTTAAATATTTGAACTATAATTTACAAAAAAATTATAAAGTCAAACTTAACGAAAACCGGTCCGAACTTACCCCACTCCACCTTATTGCTAAAATTTTCCTGTTTATTTTGACGAAGAAGCACTCAAATATGAGTGTGGGTTATTTTAGTGAAACAGTACCTTAGGGTGGTTATAAAATAGCATTTTTATAGTTTCGGTCACGATTTACCAAAAATTATGTTATTGTAACGTAGAAAAACTACGTCTAAACAAAACAAGCGGTTGCTGTGAAAAATATGGACTAAAAATGAATTTAAAAAATACTATACTCACCGAACTTATAAAGAATCACTATACAGAATAAGCCAAATAAAAACGGAACATATGCAGTTAATACAGTGTATCGGAACTACGTTTGAAATAGTCGACTAATATAAAAGTTTGACACACATAAATCATAGCAACTCAACTACCTGTCTTCTTTTAGGCTAAGGCTACGGCCAGACAAGCGACAATTTACGTCGCCATAAGAGCAGTAAAATGAAGCGCGAAAATTGGTCACGCGGCGAGTGTAGTGGATGGCCAGACTGAGCTGTAAAATATCGCGAAGCAATATCGAACGGGTCCATCTTCAGCGTCGTGTCGCAAACAAATGGACCTAGGTCCAAATTTGTAGCTCATCTAGCCACAACCACGACCAAAACACTGTATTTACATCTCGCGACACGCCGTAATTTACATCCCCGTCTGGCCATGCTTTTTACTGCAGTTATTGCCGCTTCTATTTACTGCTGTTACAGCGCCGTAAGAGCAGTAAAATGAAGCGGCAGTAAAAAGCATGACCAGATGGGGATGTAAATTACGGCGTGTCGTGAGATGTAATTACAGTGTTTCGGTCATTGTTGTGGTTAGATGAGCTACAAATTTGACCCAGATCCTTCTTACCAGGACCCATTTTCGCGCTTCATTTTACAGCTCTTATTGCGCCGTAAATTGTCGCTTGTCTGGTCGTAGCTTTAGCCTAAAAGGAGACAGGTAGTTGAGTTGCTATGAATTATGTTTGTCAAAATTTTATATTGGTAGACTATTTCAAACGTAGTTCCGATACACTGTATTAACTGCGTATGTTCCGTTTTTATTTGGCTTATTCTGTATGTATTTGAAACCTACAGCTTTTGGAAGCTATAAGTGTAAATATTTTAGTTGAAACGATAAGAAGAAGAGTTGGCGTGCCCAAGGACTATATAGCAGGAGGAAGTTACGGGATCCAGAGTTAACCAGGCAGCACAAGATTGATCACGTAAATTGGTGTCTTCCAAAGTAAAAAGTAAAGTAGGATGTTAGGGCAGTCACTGAAGGTGGATATGAGCTATTACCTCCGACTTCGTTGAACCTCCATAGATTTGCATGAAAGTTAGTAAGTAGTTAGAGGATATCTTAAGGAACAAAGGTGACATGGTGCCAACTTGCGCTTTTACCCTGGGGGTGGATGCCACCCCTTCTCGGGGGTGAAAATTATTTTATTGAAAATAATCCCATAATTCGATAGAGGGACAAATTCTAAGAAAAATTTGTTATATAAAGTTATTAAAATAAATCAAAACTTTTTGAGTTATTGAAGATCAAAGATTTTAATTTTTCTTGAGAAAAATGCATGTTTTTAACCGATTTTTCATCAATAACTCAAAAACTATAAGTTTTTACAAAAAAGTTATAATTACCAAAATTGAAGCTAATAAAAAACTAAATAAACCCTTTACTAGAAAAACCTTTTAATGTTAACTAAAAGTGAGTTATAGGTAATTGAATATATATTTTTTTCGGCAAATAAATACAGTCGGAAAAATGAAAGAATACCCATGAACTAACATATAAAACACGCTGTATTTTCCTGTCACCGTGTCACACAAAAAATTGGCCAGTGCAAGTACATGTAATAATTATTGTTACATGTACTTGCACTGGACAATTTTCTTTGTGACACGGTGACAGGAAAATACAGCGTGTTTTATATGTTCGTTCATGAGTATTCTTTCATTTTTCCGACTGTACATCTAAGTTTTCAAGCTGAAATAACGGGAAAGTGATGCATTTTATAACATAAACTTATTAAACATTTGTCAAAGTACTTAAAAATATCTATCAAACGAGCCCCCGAACAAGTTGATAGCATTAAAATTTATGCACCAAAATTTTTTCAAAATTTATTTTTTAAATAACCCTCTATTTTTAAGATATCACATTTATCTATAAACCGTTTGAAAGTTAATTCCAAGGGCTACTTTACCACGTTGAATTTAATCTTTTAGACCCCTTATTTTTTTTTAAATAAAAGGTTAAATGGTCCCGGTTGCATGGTTTTCACAGCAAAATTTAAGATTTAAACCTTTCTATCTCGGTTATTTTTTACCCTATGGAAATAGTAAAACAGGTAAAATATTTGACACAGAAAAAACTAAAATTTTTGTATATATCATTTTTTACGTATATTGAGTATTTTTGGAGTTATTATGGCTTCCCTAATTACATTTAACCATAAGTTTTTATTTTGGGTCATACCAACATCAACTTCCTTTACCCTCATGTCCTGCCTAATCGTTTCTCCCCAGGTCTTCTTTATTCTTCCTCTCCTAATCCTCGCAGCAATTTGCGAATCAGCTCCTCTATTTTTGAAGGAGCAGTATATTATTTGTCATTCGTGCCACTTCCATAATTCCACGAATGTCTTAGCAGACTTGCTCCCTTTTGTCTTAAAACTGTCCATAGTTTCCCAGGAATCTGGTTTCTGGTCCATCTGCTTTACCTTCCTTTATTTTTTGAAGTGTTTGAACAACTTCCTCGTCTGTTATTTTGGTGACCACTGCTGTCACCAGTAACTAGAACACGACGGATGAAATGGCAGAAAAATCGGAAAATGATAAAGATGCGTAGAGTATAACTAAAGCACGACGGATGTCGAATTTTTTTTCTTCTCGTAGCACTACAAACCGAGGTGGGTCTTGGCTGACTGCACAACTCGCTTCCATCTCGAACGGTCGTCCATGATAGTTAGGTCAGTGGGTAGCCCCATTGTTCTTAGATCTGACCATAATATATTATCTCTCCATCCGATTCGTGGACGTCCTAAAGGCGTTCTCCCTGTCGGGACTTCCTCCCAAATTAACTTGGAAGGCGGTTATTAGGGAGTATGAGTATGTGGACACGGCGGATCTTAGACGTTGGGATTTAATCTCTTGGGACTATTTACTTATATAAAAAAAATCCACTCAAACTGAAAGTAAATTCTGTAAAGCCGGCCTCAAACGACTCGTGTACTTCGCAAGTACAGAATTATTCGCCTACTTGGAAAGTATGCGAGTTTGCGATTGCAATGACAAACAGGGCACTCACACGATGTGTACAATTTACAAGTACGCGAACGTAAACATTTGGCTTAACGACCTTGATAAATAAATCAGTGGCGTGATTACTAATAAATAGACCAGGACATTTAGGAAAAAATAAATCGATATTTAAATACAGCACGTAGAAAGTTACACCGTTTTTCATTGTGTTCAGGATGACACCAGTAAAAAAGTCAACAATAGAAAAATGGCTAGAAATGCATAGTTGCATTTTAAAGTGCATAATATGCATCCAAAAGTGCATAAACATGTCAAAATAAGTGTATTAGGGCCAGATTTTGTTACTCGGGTTTTTTGGGTCGCTGAGGACGAATACGCCATCAGAACTGACCATCGGGGCACCTGGTGTCCAGGTTCACTGCTAAGTTTCGGCTAAGTTTCCAGGTATTCGGCACTAAATTTATGCAACCATTACTCGGGAGTTTTTGGGGTAGCTGAGCAAAAATACGCCATCAAAATCGACCCCCCGTTGCACCTGATGCCCAAAAACCCTCCAAACTCCTGAAAATAACATGCCTTAGCATTGTGTACCAGGCGGTCGGTTCTGATGGCGTATTCGTATTCAGCGACCCCAAAAACCGCCTATATATCTATTTGCATGCATTCAGCTCCGAAAACCTTAAAAACTCCAGAAGATGACGTACCTTAGAAGTGACCACGGGTACAAGGTGCTCCGGGGGTCGGTTCTGATGGAGTATTCGTGTTCAGCAGCACCCAAACCCCGTGTAATCCGTTTGCATTAATTTAGTACCAAAATCCCTTGAAACTCCAGAAGATGACGTGCTACAGCAGTCACACTGGGCACCAGGGGCTACGGGGGTCGGTTCTGATGGTATATTCGTATTCAGCGACTCCACAAACCTCCAAGTAAACTGATTGCATCAATTTAGGGCCGTTGGCCCTCGAACTCCAGATGACGTACCCTAGCAGTGACCCTGGGTACCAGGTGCTCCGAGGGTAGGTTCTGATAGCGTAGTCATCTTCAGCGACCTCAAAAACCACGCCAGTAACAAAACTTGGCCCTTAATATGCTTATTTTGACATGTTTATGCACTTTTTAATGCATGTTAAGAACTTTAAAAAGCAATTATTAATTAGGCATTTCCACTCATTTTTTTATTGTAGCCTTTTTTTCCTGATATCATCCTGAACACAATGCAAAACTAGCAAGTCTCTAGGTGGTGTATTTAAAAATCGATTTAATCCAGTGTTTTTAGTGCTAAATGCACTGGTCTAAATGAATAGTCGCAGTAAATGCCAATTATTTATACATTTCGTTTGACCGCCTCTGCAAGTATAGACAAGTATGTATGTACTTCGCAAGTGTGCGAATAATCGTGATCCCTTTGACTCGGGTCATTTTTACCGACAACAGTTGGAAGACGAACGAGTGGCAACGAGTGACAAATAATTGTACGAGTAACCCACTCAGACGACATGGCAAGTAATATACGCAAGTGACGATTATTCGCCAAGTACACGAGTCGTTTGAGTCCGGCTTAAGACTGTCGTTAAATCAGCAATGATACACGACGCTCAATGTTATGAAGTTAAAAACAAAGTAGAACAAAAGTGCTTATTGGAGAAATGCTTAAATGGATGAGTGAAATAGCAAACACGATCAAATTAAACAAGAATATATTAGGAGTAGTCTCGGTGTGACATTTATCGATGTTGAAATGATAGAACATGTTCAATGTCTAAGAATGGCCTAATATGACACATCGCATAAGATGAATTCCTGGACGAACTAGGGGGAGCTATAATGAAAATAACAAATCACTTAATCTTTCAGGATGATAGGGTCAAAAACCAAAAGATATAAGTATAGGCTAAATTGATGTTAAGAAGGATTCCAACGGGGCGTGTTAAAGCGCGCTTTTGCGAAATAGAAAAAGATAAAAACTAAAGACGGGAATCAACGCAACATGAAATAGCGAAATTTCTCTCAAAATTTGTGATTTATGATCCTTAAGCTAAAGAAGGATTCCAACGGTGCGTGTTGAGGCGCGCTTCACCAGTTTACCAATTTAAACGTCGACAAAGAGAGAAATATATAATAGTGAAAAGGAAAGAGATCACGATTGGCACCCGACGTTACTGTAAAGTGAATAAACAATTACTTTTTGATAAATTCACTGGACTTATCCCAAAGTGTAATCAGATCTTATTGTTTGGGTCCCGTGGATTCCAAATACATGGAAATACATTCTGCAAATGCTAGTATTTGCAGAATACATGGAAATACATTCTGCAAATGCTAGTATTTGCACGCTTTTATTAATTATTGTTCCTCGAGTATTGACTGTTGTGTCCCTCATCATTTTCTCGAGTACGATGTTGAACAAGATGCATGATAGAGCGTCTCCCTGGCGTAGTCCCTTTTTCACATCTATTGTTTCCGTTAGTTCGTTTTGTATCCGGATTTTACTTTCTACTTTTAGAGATTCTTTTATCAGTTCTATTAGTTGTGTTGGTATATTAAATTCTTTCATTGCTTTTATTAAGAATTCTCGGTTTATATTGTCATATGCGCTTTCGAAGTCTATGAAGAGATGATGTGTGTCGATCTTATTGTTTGGATCCCGTGGATTCCAAATACATGGTTCTGCTTCATACAACGATAAAAATTCCATCGCAAGTTCATTTAACCATTCCATAGTGAAAGTACCACGACACAGATCGTATCAGCCCCTAGCTCCGTCGGAAGGGTGGACGCCTTAGTACCTGTTTGTTACTCAACTTCTGTTTTCTTTGAACCGTGTCATTTTACCGACAACTGACGGGAGATAGATAGAGGGTTCAGTAATAGCTTAAGGGTCATAAATCACAAATTTTTGAGAGAAATTTCGCTACTTCACGTTGCATTGATTCCCGTCTTTAGTTTGTATATTTTTCTATTTATCAAAGCGCGCCTCAACACGCTCCGTTGGAATCCTTCTTTATACCGAACCCTCTATTTGTGGCCCCTGTGGAGCGGCGCGTTATTTACCGTCAATTGTGAGTAAAATGACACAGTTTAAAGACAATCAGAAGCTCAAACAATAGTCTTTCAACTGGGCAAGGAAGGTACGGTAAGTGACGTGGTAGTTTTGTGGTCTAACGACGTTGTGTTTTAATTTTCATCTGTAGATTAATCAACCTATTAATATTTTTAACGCAAACACTGCTGGTGTGTCTTGATATTCTTGGGGACATGATGGTCCAACGGATTTTATCACAAAGTAAATGTTTATTAATTTTGCAGCAATGTGGGGTGCCTCTTTTCTTTTCACTATTTTATATTTTTTGCTATTTATCTTTCTTCTTCTTCTTCTTCTAGTGACGAATCCACAAATGAAGGTCGGCTATAACCATTGCAAATTCGTCTCTATCGTCTGCTTTTCTGAAAAGCGTCTGTTTGTTTAACCCGGTCCAGTCGCGAATGTTTTTCAGCCAGGATATTTTGTCGTCTACCAGGACTCAGGACCCCTTTTTCTTTCGATTTTATCCTTCATAATCAGCTGTAATAATTCGTACTTATCGTATATAAGTATGTGTCTCAAATATGCTGTTTTTCTCTTTTTAATGGTGGTCAAAAGTTCTCTGTCTCTTCCCATTGCCTCTTCCCACTGTCCACAGTACGTTCAAAATTCTGCCACATCTCAAAAGCTTCTAGCTTTCCCATTAAGTCAACATTAACAGTCCAAGCCTGGACACCATAAAGAAAAATAGAGTGGATATAACATTTTACCATTCCATAACGGATTTGAAGATTGAGTCTTTCGTTACTCAGTTTCCTCATCCTCAAAAAGGCTGCTCTTGATTTCTCTATTTCTTTTTGCCGACGTTAAAATTGGTAAAACTGGTGAAGCGCGCCTCAAGACACTCCGTTAGAATCCTTCTTTAGTCTAATAGCAATATTGCTCAAATAAATATTCCACTAAACGTATTGCCATACCCAATTTATTTAACAAAGTCATTTATCACACTAATTACACACCTTAGATAACAACATTCTGAACCTCTTTAGTGGTGATATCCCCTATCAGAGACGATTTATTTAATTTGTAAGGTCACTGACACGATGAACGGCAATTATAAATAAAAATGATACTAAGAAAAAATAATGGCAAACTATATGATATTATACTTGGATTCCGCGTACCAAAAAAAAGTTGATTAATAAATAGCAAGCTGAAAATTTGTTAATAGCTTAACGGTGTCTAGACAAACTTTGATGTATTGGGAACACTGGAACAGGGGAAGTTTTAATTGTGGAACAGGTTAAAAATTTGGGACGTCAGACTACGAAAACGATCCATGTATTTTGTGGGACAGAACTTCCAATTGATTTGTTACCATTTCATTAAACTCTCATGCAAAAATCAGATTGGTGTTTATCACCAACTGGGCATTTTAATGAGTGGAACATGACGAACATGTCAAATGACAGGAATCATGTTGGTTAGTAATTAATAACAGTCTGATTTTTGTACGAGAGTTTAATGAAAGGGTAACAAATCAATTGGATGTTCTGTCCGACAAAATACATGGGACGTTTTCGTAATCTGACATTCCAAATTTTTAAACTGTTCCACAATTAAAACTACCCCTGTTCCAGTGTTTCCGTACATCAAAGTTTGTCCGACTAGACACTGTTAAGCTATTAACAAATTTTCAGCTTGCTATTATCAACTTTTTTTTGGTGCGCTGGATCCAGGTCTAAAAGAAGTACACTATGAAAAATGATTATATTAGATATTTATGAGATTGTGTTTGAGTTTAGTTTGATGTAATTATCACCAAAGAAGAACCAACACATCAGATTGTGGTAGAAAACAAAATAATTGAACAGGTAATGTGGGTCAAACTAACTGGATAAAAAGGTGGAATCAGAAATAAAATAAATTGCAAATAGATCAGCGGGATATCTGAACAATTTCATATGGAAGTTATAAAATATTTTAGGATAGATTCAATGTGGTGGCTTTTGGCCTATTTCACTGCGGCCTTTTAAGATCTATTTTGTCATCTAGTCCTACATTACATTCTCTATCCTGACCCTTTCTAAAAGGTTTAATAACTTTGAGACAACCTTTCATATAGCTCTTTGTTGGTGGTTTTTCTTCTACTAATGCAAATAACTGCACATTTGCCAGGCTGCTACACTGACATAAAGTGTGCTCTGCTGTTTGTTCCTTTAAGTGACAGAATCAGCACAGGTCATGATCTGCCAATCCTATCAGCTTCAACACCCTACGACTATTTTCCTGTCTTAGCTTATTAGATTATTAATTAGAAATATAAGGGATACTGTATCCTTACATATATTAAAACTAATGTACTATGGCTTGGTGCAGTCAGTCCTTCAGTACTGCTTAATATTTTGGGGCTCATCTCCATATATGAATAGAGCTTTTATATCTCAAAAAAAAATACTACGAACTATGTTTAAAGTATCACCAACTACATCATGTAAACCACTATTTATAAAAGCTAACATCTTGACTCTTCCTAGCCTATATATTTTACAACTACAGTGGAACCTCGATTATCCGTCAGGGCACCGGACCAAGGGTATGATGGATAATCAAAAAGACGGTTAACAGAACATTAAAAAATTCAAAATTCATAGTACAGCTCTCAAATTTTATTTGTATGTTTTGTTTGACAATATAAGAGAGATTTGTGTTCGTACAATCTAGTCAATTTGTCAGCTGTAGTCTGTGTCAGCTTCTGAATCTGCTTCCTCCACCTCTGTTGCCATTTCAACGATTTCATCATCTGTCAACAATGGATAGCTTTTTGCGTCCTCATCACAAATTAACCATTCTTTTATGTCATCTTTAGGCCACGAAAACAAAACAGTTAAATCATTCTTAAAATATGGCGATAGCAAAACTGTACATTTCAGTGAATTTCACTTGGCCTATCGACTTATCGCAATGCTCAAACAAAATGAATTTATGACTCATTTCTTACTTCTGTAGTCAATACAACTTATGTACGGACCCTGAGGGTTAACAGAGGTGACGGTTAATGGAGAGACAAATAATCGAGGTTCCACTGTAATAATGTATATAAAAAATTATGAGCAATCATTCCTTAGGAACGCTGATCTACATTCACATAACACACGCCTAAAGGATAACATACACCAGCCTTTTTCCCACCTGGGAGTTGCACAGCATGCTCCTACCTACATTAGGATCAAATGTTTTAATAAGTTCAGTGACATGCCGGTGACACATGAGATGCATATTGGCACTATTAAATGCTTTGAACAAAATCTAAAAACATTTCTAGTTAGCCATGCCTTTTACAGTATTGAGGAATTTTTAAATTTTTAATGTGTTTCTTGTAATGTATTTTTTTTTATTATTAATGTGAATAAGTGGATAAGTCAAATTTTCATAAAAACAAGATATCTCAATCTTGAAATAGTTCTCTTTCAATTCCGTCAGGTGAATAAATGAGTAATTCAAATATGCAATAGCTTACTTGGTAGAAGCCCATGAATATTTGGATTTGACGATTTATTAGGTATCAGAACTGGTATATCGACTTATCTAATATTGAAGTTTTAAATATTTGTTTGAAATAATGTATTTTAACTTGACCATCCGGGTACATAATATTCAGTCCGTGAATAACTAGGTATGCAGAAATGCCCACTTGGGCACGTTGCATTTTGCTTTATTTTTCTCGGTATATTCAATTACCTGTTTATCAACATAACAAAATAGTAGGGGGTTTTACATTTGAATCGGGAGTAACTAGATATTCAAGTCAAGTCTAGTCCGTTAGGACAAGAAAAGATTCCTACAAGACAAAGGAAAAAGGTCAAGACCATGTTTCAGCGGAAACGAGCCAAATAGTACAGAAAAAAAGAAGAATCAGGGAAGGACATGAAAGCAAAGACAAGAAAGTAAAGAACTCAGAAATGCTGGTAAAAGTTACACTACTGAAAAAGAAAAGGTTGTAAAACCTAGAAATATGAGACCATTAAAAGCATGTCGTATGAAATGTAATGAAAGGTTTTCAGACGAAGACCGGGGTAAATATTTTCAAAATTATTGGAACTTGGGAAGTCGGGATAGAAGGTGTAACTATACTGCTTCTCTAATTAACATTAATCCAAAGAAAACAGAAAAGCTAGGACCAAGAAAAAATATAGAGAACCATTGGCGAAACTAAAGGATTTATTGAGATAGTGGGTGAAAAGAAAAAAATGCATTTTCTGGAATTATTTCTCCTGATAGACGTGGAATTGCGCCATCAGGTAATAAACGCTCTGTGGAAGAAACTCAAAATGCCAAAGATCACATTTTGTCATTTTCTAATACAAGAGCCACTATTGCAGAAATAGGACATCTAAAAAGTACTTGTCTAGTGACTTATCTATTGCTAAAATGTATGACATGTACAAAAAAACAGTAGACAAACCAGTTTCATTAACATTGTACAAGAACTGCTTCTACAGTTTGTATCAAACACATTGCCTCAAATCACAGATAAGCTTCTGCCAATTAGTAAGGAGAAAAAGAAAGACCTACTTGATCTTTTGCCGCTCATCGATGAAGTTTTTCATAACTTTTACCGAAATTTGCCCACTACAGATATGCAATACTTGGACCCTGATTTGGAAGAGTTTGATGCAGATAATCAGTAGTTTTTTAGTTTCTTTTTCCAATTAACGTTGATGTTACTTTTTATAAAGAAATAAAGTATAAAAAAATGTTGAATTTTTGTCCTGGAAATTTACACTAAGTACAATAAGTCGGTAACTCAATAAGACCACAGAAATTTGGCGTGAATAAGTGGGTAAGTTAGTGACATGCTCAAAGCTCATGATTATGTACGTCATTCGTTGCATGATTACCCACCAATTTTTACGAAAACGAAACTGAATTTTTTATTCTTCAAAACTAATAAAATGTTTAAAATGGCCATATTGAAAAGTTTGTATTTTTGATTTATCGACTTATTCACAGATGGTACAGATATAATATAGCAGTAATTATATGGAATTTTTATTTCTTCTATTTATCAGTAATTATCAATGAGTAAGTAATTATCTCAGTAAGTAATTATCCAATGACCTCTCATTATCCAGTGACCTCTCTGATGAGAGGTCATAAATACACATTACTTCAAAATATAATGCAAGGAAAAATAGAAGGAAAACGGAATCCAGGCCATAGAAAAATGTCATGGATGTGGAATTTGAGAGAGTGGTTTGGCTGCACCACTAATGAACTTTTTAGGTCAGCTGTAAATAAAGTCAGGGTAGCCTTGATGATTTCCAATCTCCGATAGGAGTGGCACAAGAAGAAGAAGAATTATCCCATTAATGATTACTATGTCAAGAACAGCCCACTCAACATCCAACATTTACTACAACACTAAAGGTACAGTTTGTCTCTTAATTGAGAAAACAATACTCTTTTATCCCAATCTATTTTTAGTTAGCTGTATTTTGATAAAAACGAAAATTGTGTCTTAATACTATAACTAATGTGACAATACTAGAATTACTATATGATGAAGGAAAACATATTTATAAAATAGAGCCTGGGATAATAATTGTAGAAGTGAAACATGGTGGCTATTCTGGTGTCTTCTCTTATAATGGTAATCACGGGACTAATAATTCTAAACTTCCATTACTATTATTTGTACTAATTTTATTTGGATTGTGTCAATTTAGGGTTTTATACTCAGAAGCCTTAAAAAGTTTTAAAAATTAATAAATGAAAACAATTTTGTCTACCAATCCCGACTCAAAGGCATGACTAAGTAGCCCTTAACGGAATGGGGCTAGGTCATACCCAATTTACACATGGATCCATCATCTCCAAGCACCCTCAGCCGATTTGCCACAACTGTCAAATACCAATTTCAGTGCAACATATGAGGCTATGCGTGTAACAAGGGCGAACTCGAGAATCCCTGTTTCATGAAAAACACAATTTTAAAGTTGCTGAGTGAACGCGAAGTCAGCAAATTTGATTATTTACCTAATTCAATAATTATCGAAGGCAATAAGTATGATTATGAATTAATAAACCACTGTGTCTTGTGAAGGGACGAACATAAAAAAGGATGTTAAAAAAATCGACCATGTTGCACGTATAGCCTCATATAATGATAGAATATTCAGTGTAACCAACCACAAGATTGACAGCAAAAAATACAATACAATCTGAATGAAACTCTAATTGAAGACACTAGTAACACAATAAGCTTTTTCAGAAATTGTAAACTGTATAACAAACTGTAAAAAGGGCTCCACACTCTCGGCGAAGTTACTTCGCCAAAGTTGACCGAACGAAGTGCCTCTCTACACACATTCAAGCGGTGCAATACTGACAAAGATCCCTTTGACTCGGACGCGCCAGACTGACAGATTTCAGAAGTAGAACGAAGTTAGGCAAAGTTACATAAGGTGACCGTCTACACTCTCGTACTTGTTGAACCTTGATCAACTTCAGCGAGAGTGTGGATAGCATATGATTTCACAAAAGTGGTATACTTAAAATAGTATGCTGTACTGTTTGTAGACTAGTGTGAAGCTTCACACTATGTTCTCTGTATTTTTAAAATTTAAATATTATTAAAAATGAATACTCAAAGTAATTTTATTATTTATTTATTATTATTTTTAATGAATGCTGTGCCACTTTTAAGTGGCATTTAATCTGTCCACATTATATAAAATACAGTTCGGGTGGATATTCACAATATTTAGTCCTTCAAAAAATATACTGATGCATATGGGATTCAGCTTCTTACATTTACTGCACCAAAAAACATGATTTAATTTTTACCCATCTTTTGTCTGACTACACATAAATGTCAACAATTTTGACTCTATCCATAGTTCAAAGCAAATGTCACAATAAAGACAGCAAAATATTATTAGCAAAAGAGATTATTTTGGTGAATATCAACCATTATTTCATTATAATCTTCCACACTAACATGATATAAATAAAAGGTTAGGAGAAATATAAAGTCTTGTTTTATAATTAAATTGAAATGTTTACGTCTGTATAACAGACTCCCCTTGTTGAGTAAATTGATTGTTTAGTCTATTTCATGTGTCGCGATGAGATTTAATTTTACTATACAGAAAAAAATTCAGTTACAACATCACTATAAAAGTTTTGATTCAAAATGTTTGTACAGTAAAACCTCGATATAACGGACCTCTATTTAACGGACTTCGGATATAACGGACCAAAAATTCGGTCAAATGTAAAAAAATTAAAAACGTCCTGTTAATATTATACATTTAACAATGCCCATATCAAGATACATTGCATAACAACGGGGTCCCCGTGGATCCCAAACGTCATATTTTACAAATAATTTGAATAAACCTTTTATTATAGCATAATGAGGACACATTTCTAAATAGTCTGATTTATTTTAAACCTATTTTTATATAACGGACTTTCGGCTTTAACAGACACCCTGTTCCCCCAATTAGTCCGTTATATCGAGGTTTTACTGTATTTTTCAAAACTGCTATGTAGGTAGGTAAATGTAAATATTTTAGGTGTAAAAAACTTTTTCTAAAATAAACATAAACATCACTGCCAATCTGCCAATAATTCTAGGGGTTGATGCAGCTAAAAAAATTGTTTGGTCCAAAATTATCTCTTAAACAGCAACCAGATTTTTTTTAAATGTGTTGGTTTCAATCTATTAATTGTTACTGACAATGTTTTGTTATGTATTCTAAAGTAATGGCATTCTATATTCCATTTGTCAAAACCAGATAGGCTTCTTTTCATGAGCATTTTTCAGTGCGTCACAAATGATAGGAAAAAAGGTAAGTCCGTGATAATATACATTTTAGTGACATGACATTTTAGTTAAGTCTGAAGGCTTCTTTTCATGAGCATTTTTCAGTGCGTCACAAATGATAGGAAAAAAGGTAAGTCCGTGATAATATACATTTTAGTGACATGACATTTTAGTTAAGTCTGACAGTTGTCACACTTTATTTGCAATTTGGCATAAAAACAAATCAATTGTGTTTATTGCATTTATAAAATGGTAGTTTCTTTGATTTGTATAGTCTTATAAATTGTAGAGAGTATATTCGTAGATATATTATATAATTCGAAAATAAATGTAATCACCGACGTGCGTTTTTTTCTGTCACATGCAATTTAACGCGTTAGAAAGAAATCGAAAAACTGTGACGCACTGAAAGATTCTCATGAGAAAAAGCATATGCAAAAATGATGCAAAAGATTGAATACAAATTTAAGTGTATTCATAATTAAAATTACCTTCTATGCATCATTAGTGCACATGACTAAAATGTAAATAATATATTTAGTACAAAAATACCTTCTTAATAATATTCTTATTATTAGTACATGTAACTTTAAAACGTAAATATAAATTATACAAAAATATCATACTGTCTACCTTTTGGGCTAAGTAACATAAAAATAAAATAACTAAATACATTTATATTTAATCAGTATTGATTTTATTTTATTGTAATATTATTGTTGTTCGGCACCCTTCAGAATCTAACGCCGTGCGCCTATGGTGTAAATCAAAACGTAATTACTTTCCTACACCTACACAATCATCTTGTAATTACAAACCAACATCCCGAATTTGGAAAGAATACAGAATATAAAAAGCAATCAATAAAAGTATAGATTCCATATAAGGCTACATAATAATAAATTGAACAAAATAGAAAAAATACATTCTGCAAACAATGAAAACGTGTAAAAGATACATAATAATCGTGAATTAATAAAATTGTTTTGTTTATTTATGAGAGATTAACATAGTGTAAACAACAATGAAGGAGTAAAGAAAAGAATATAGTTTGTTCTAATTATTTAACTAATTAGCAATGTTATTGTACTTCAGGTGTGGAAAATATATTTAAAATTTGTTTTTCATATTTATCACGGCTATCTAGATACACATTATGAACCAAAAATTCGAGTTTTATTCATTTTAAATTAACATGTGTGACAGTTTTATTTTTCAACCTGTAATTTTCAAACGAACGCCCATTTCTAATGTGCACACATTCACATTCAATTAAACAAAAACCGGACGATAGAATGGTGGAATGTTGCAGGAAAACGAAATTAAGAACAGCAGTTACATAAATAAACGGTTTCGTAAACCTTTTTGACATAAGACCACTTAAAAAATGTCAATAAACCCTAAAAACACGAATCTAGGTTCGGTGTGGTTGCAACGTAAACAAAACAACCATTCGAAAATGTGACAGAAAGTGGTAATATCATGTTTTTGTTGTGACAGCAAAAACGGATGCTCGTTTGATGTAATTTAAAGAAATACCCGCATGAGAAGCTTCTATTACACTGAAATTATACTATTACATAAAATAATTCCCAGGAGAAAAGGTTCATTGATAGATAAACATTGAGAAGTGTCGAGGAATCAAAACAGACCCGCCATATTGATAAGCGAATGTGTGTGTTTTCGATGTTTTTAGAGAGAGAATTTAAGATGACTGGACCTACCTGAATCGGAATTAGACTCCAATGTATATCCTATTGCAAACAGAGCGCCAAATTGAAGAATTCTCCACGCCATATATATGTATTCATTTGGAAATGTTGATTAAAATTTTATTCACCCACCACACACTTCTAAACACACAAACACGTATTTAGTAAAATATCGTAGTCGCTACCGCGCGAGTCGATTCTCATATTCTCAATGCCACAATCGAGTTTGTTTAGGCATGGCTAGAAAGAAATGAATTCTCCGTTTTCCGTATTCTCCGTTCGTGTCTACCGATCGGGGACCCACGTGTGATCCTGGAAGTCGAAAGCGAACGAAGCGACGAAGTGAGGATGCCGAGTGGGAGACAAACTACCTGCTAATATCCTCTCGAGCCCAAATACTCGAGAATATGTGGAACTATGATCTGAACTGAAACGTTTTGTAAAATTTCGTTTTATATTATATTGGGGTGCGAATTTTGATAGAATTGCAAAAATATTTCTTTTGCAAATAATTTTATTCCCACCTTTAGTCGGATATTGCTTTTCACGCAAAAATGTTCTCTGATTTTATTTTCCTTTTGAATTTTGAAGTAAATTTATTTGCTAGTTTGGTTTGTATTTCAACTTTCTCGTAATTATTCGATTATTCCAATACTTTTGATGAATATATTAAATTAAATGAAAATGCATGAATACAAAACATGAACTGCAACAAGAAAATAGCTTCAGCTTCAGGAGAATAGATAGGTATTACTTGGCATAAAAGGCAGGAATTAATAGATTATTTAAAAAAATTAATATTGCTCCGGAGGATAGAGCCAACAAAAATAAAAAATTTAAATATAAAAACATTTATGGCCCTAATATGTACATATGTCAATCAATAAGACTTCTTTCTCTTTCTTCTTCAGCTTCAGCTAAGGTTTATGGATGTCTGCTTCTGCATGTACTATTTTTGGCACCTTGCTTACTTCCCTATTTGGCTGTCTTCGGCAATCACCTTGCTAGACACTTATTTAGATAGTCAATCAGTTTATGGGTTTCACGATGTATGTATATATCAGTGGCGGCTCGTGATTTTTTCAATAGGGGAGGCTATACCTAACTGTAAATTATCTAGACAAATTTGTACTAGCAAAAAAAAAATCCGCCAAAAAAATCTAATTTAAGGCCCCATTTTTTTGACCATTTTTTATTTACATTTTATAATATCCTCATAATTCATAATTATTTCATAATATCATATCATTTTAATTTAAAAATAGTTAGTATAATTGTAAAAGTGTATTTATTACCAAAGTTTGTGTCGTTTATTTGTTAACAATTCTATCTCTGTAAGTAGATATGCATATCAAAATAAATACAGATTTGAAGTTTTGCAGTCCATACATGTTGAAGGTTTACATTGTTTAAGATACTCAACTGAATTTTGTTAATTCTAAAAGCGGCTTACTCTGCGAATGCAAAAACACGGTAACTTACCGATATTTTGCTTTGCATTACAGATATCGGAAAAAGTTATTTAAACAAGTTGTTCCAAATATTATTCTAATCCCACATACATACCAAATTTCATCACAAAATTCGCACTTTTAGTTTTTTCATTATTTGTAGTCAGGATCCTAAAATCCGCAGAGGAGGCTGCTGGCCGAAAAATCTCACTTGCCCGATCTCCGGACAGCGTGTGCCTGCTGGGCTACGCGGAGCATTAGCAAGTAAGATTTTCCGGCCAGCAGCCTCCTCTGCGATTTTAGGATCCCGACTACAAATAATGAAAAAACTAAAAGTGCGAATTTTGTGCTGAAATTTGGTATGTGGGGTTAGAATATTATTTGGAACAACTTGTTCAAATAACTTTTTGCTATAACTCTAACGCGAAGCAAAGTAAACAAAACAGTGTAGAGTGTGTAAAAAATTTATGGGGAGGCTAAGCCTCCCTTGCCTCCTCTGACCAGCCGCCACTGGTATATATATCCTCTGCAAGCTCTTTCTGGTGAAGATTGAAGATATCCCTGGTATTAAGGAGCCTTCTAGTAGCATGGTGGAAGAATGTTCTGGTCCGTACATAAACTTACGTGCATAGAAATCGGCCCACTTAAAAATTTGGTAATTTTTGATGTCTCGTATTTCCTAAACCTGTTGGGCGATTTAATTGATTTTTTTAATATGTTATAGCCTGATTCTTTAACAATATCGCTGTAATAATATTGTTGCTAAACAGGTATACATTTTTATTGTATACCGGGTGTACTAATCAAACTGATTTTTTCTCAAAGTTCGCATCACCCTGTGCTGTGGAATATTCTAGAATTTATAAAATACTGAAATTAAAACCCAACTACAGCTTCATGTTTTCTTAATATTCTGTTTTTTGATTTATTCGTTTATGTTGGATAATAAAAAAGTTAGGTAGGTACTTTAACAACTAGACATGTTCTTCATCAATACACGGTGTTTCTAAATAAGTGCGACAAACTTTAAGGAGTAATTCTGCATGAACGAATAATGACCGTTTGCTTTATAAACATATGTCCGCAAATACTTCGTTTCCTAGATACGGGATGTTGAATTTTTTCTTACAAACTGACGATTTATTTACTGCTCTAAAACCAGTTGAGATATGCAAATGAAATTTGGTAGGTTTTAAGAGATAGCTATTGCCGATTTTTTGACATAAAATTAAGAATTTTATATTCATCATTAGCGTGCATACGGGTAATATGATCGATGATATTACCCGTATGCGAGCTAATGGTGAATATTAAATTCTTAATTGTATGTCAAAAATGTGCAATAACTACGTCTTAAAACCCACCAAATTTCATTTGCATATCTCAACCGGTTTTAAAACAATAAATAAATCGTCAGTTTGTAAAAAAAAATTCAACATCCCGTATTTCGGAAACAAAACATTTGCAAACATACGTTTATAAAGCAAACTGTCGTTATTTTTTCATGCAGAATTACCCCTTAAAGTTTGTCGCAGTTATTTAGAAACACCCTGTACTGATTAAGAACATGGCTATAGTTGTTAAAGTAGGTACCTAACTTTTTTATTATCCAACATAAACGAATGAATCAAAAAACAGAATATTAAGAAAACCTGAAGCTGTAGTTAGGTTTTAGTTTCAGTATTTTATAAATGCTAGAATATTCCACAGGGTGATGCAAACTTTGAGAAAAAAACACAGTTTGATTCGTACACCCGGTAAACAATAAAAATTTATCTGTTTAGCAATAATATTATTACAGCGATATTGTTAGAGAATCAGGCTATAACATATTAAAAAAATCACTTATATCGGCCAACAGGTTTAGGAAAGAAGAGACATCAAAAATGACCAAATTTTTAAGTGGGTCCATTTTTATGCACGTAAGTTTAGCTACCTCCCTCAGTGGTGTGAACTAAAGCCTTTCTTGGATGGTTGCTTTTGAAACTGTGTCCTGCCATGATGATCCATTTATTAACCTATAGCATGTCGTGACCTATAACATCGAACGTATTACAAGGCAAACATGGAGATGAGCGGGACATGGTGCAAGAATGAAACACGACAGATAAACAAAAAAATTGCCTGAGTGGAGACCACGGGCAGACAAGTGAAGTCGAGGAAGATCCCCAACGTGATGGACCGATGACCTCAAAAAAATTGTGACCAATTGGATAGCAGAGTCGCAGAACAGAAGTGTTTGGGCTGCGTTATAAAGACGGTGATCTGATATATCTTGTTTGAAACGGCGCACCAAAAGTCATGGACTGTAGGTGTTTTCGAGTAACTGGTCCTTAGAGGATATTCACAATGCCTCTCTCATCAATGCATCTTACTCTTTGATAACTGCCAAACATGGAAGATTTAAAAGATAAGCATGCTTAAATTAGCGATAGACAGTAAGAGAGGGCCAGGCAGGAGAAGACATTCATCGTGGCTCCAAAATTTGCGGAAGTGGTTCTGGCTCACATCAGTCGAACTATTCAGAAGTGCCGTAAGCAAAATCACAATTGCCATGTTAATAGCCAACGTTCGCAACGGGCAGGGCACTTGAAGAAGAAGAAATGAGCTATAACGAATGTTGGGAATAGACCTGAAAAATAAGAGTTACAACAAATGTTGGCAGACAGACATATTCAGACAAATCAAATCTTGACAAATTTTAAGCAAAAGAACAAGCTTGCTTTAAAAAAGAGTACAGCCCAATAGACTATATACAGAATGTGAATCATGTATGGACCAAGGGCGGATCCAGGACCGATTTTCGGGAGGTGCCATTAACTTTTTTTGAGTAGGGGTACCGGGGGGTTTGGGCGTAATTTTTAAAAATTAGTGTTACAGTGACATTCAAAACTTATCGTTATTAAAGTATTATTAAAATCAGTACCGATTCCTACACATTTTTTCGGATACAAACGTCAATGAACGTGACAAAGTCTTCACGAATGTTGTGATTATGGATGTATGTATCTTAAATTCATTCTCTTATTTTTACTTAAAAATGGTATTCTACACTCATCTCGCTAAACTCAACTGTTTTCGAGATAAACCCATTTTAAATCTACGATACAACATCAGTTTTTGCATAATGTCATTGTAGTTAGACCCGAAAAATAAATTTGAAACCATAATATGTAATTGTGCCAGTTTTCATATTTATGCCATTGCATCGCAAATTCCATTTGAAGAAATTTGCAATACCTACATTTTTGTAAATTTTTATGGTTTTAAGTTATTTTTCGGGTGTAACTACAATGACATTATGCAAAAAATTATGTTGCCTCGCAGATTTAAAATGCGTTTATTTCGAAAACCGTTTTTACGTAAAAATATTAACAGAATAAAAGTTTTGATTCAAAAAGTATGTAGAGTGGGTAATAAAAAAAATGAACCTATTAAATGAGCGCTGAAAGGCATATGTGGCGCCCTCTAGGTAATACATGATTTTTGTTGCGAATTTAGATTTCTCGTCCCAAAAAACCCGCTTACTAACTTTCGTGTTATTATCCCATGCCTGTTAGGAAATCTTCAAAAATAAAAATAAAATAAAACTTTTCAGTTATTATCAACTTTCGTACTTAAGTAAGTTAGCTTAAATCGACCTATTTTAAGCTCAGGAATATAAGGTTAAGCTATGGCACATTCTTCACCAAACACCCTGTATTATATGTGATTGAAACTAAAAAAATTTTAAATACAAATATTTAAATTTATATTTTCTTAAATTCTCGGAGGGGGCCATGGCCCCCATGGCCCTCCAGGTCCTCCCTGGATCCGCCTTTGGTATGGACACTGAAAGAAGATTTGTGCAGAAAATTGGAAGCATTTGAGATAAGGATATATCGGAGAATATGTACTTAAAATCCCGTGGACTGACCGAACCACAAATGTCCTCAGAAGAATGAAAAAAAACCGAGAGGTACTGACCACCATCAAATCTCGAAAGTTACAATATTTCGGACACATGCGAAATGAATCCAGATATGTCCTCATACAAGCCATCCTACAGGAAAAATATTTGGAAAGCCGGGTCCAGGAAGAAGAAGAACGTCCTGGTTGAAGAACCTCAGAACCTGGCTCAATACAACAACTGTGCAGCTTTTCAGTGCTAATGCGGGTAAAATAAAGTCATAAAGATTGCCATACTGACGGCCAACATTCGTCACGGATAGGCACATCAAGTAGAAGCAGGGCCGCGCCAAGGCTTTCAAGTGCCCTGAGGCAAGTAATTTTAGGCGCCCCTTTCCTCCTTCCTTTGTAAGTAGTTTTTTGTAGCTTAGTGAATCGTTATACGGTATACCTAAAAACTATTTTTTATGTGTTAAGAAAGTATCATCATAATCTAACCGTTATCGTCCACTGCTGAACATAGGCCTCCTCTAAGTTTCTCCATGTCTCCCAATCTTGAGCTACAGTGCCGGTTTAACCTAACTTCGGGCCCTGGGCGCTGGAGGTTTAGGGGCCCCCTTCATTACTATTCGTTGTCAGTTTTTTAACAAGAAAACACATACATTAACTATAAAGGTTTCTTGTAAAATCCATAAAATATATTTTTTAAACAAGCAAGAAGAATAGCAAATGTAAAAAATAATCCAAAAAATACATTTAAAACATAAATAAAAAACAGAAAGTTTCACAAAACAACACATGACAAACAAAAAAACATATTCTAAAAAATACATAACGACAAAAATTAGATCACTTTTTTTCTTGACTTGGCATTCGCCAACTGCCATATAATTTTATCACAATTCAGTTTCTCCAGTTTTTCATTCTCTATATACAATAGTGATGATGCGTCTAGGTTTTGTTGACCCAAATTGGACCTTAAATATGTTTTTATTCTTTTTAAAGCCGAAAAAGACCGCTCGCCTGACTCATTAGAAATTGGTATTGTCAAATAAATTTACAGTAAAGTTAAAATAAAGTTGCTTTTACATCCTGGAATCATCAAATTTTTCATAAATTCTATGATGTTTATTCAAATTTTGGCATAACGTTACAAAATGTGTAATTTCATTATGCAAGTTCTCTTTGGTTTCATCAACATCGTTTTTATGTTTCTCGCATAAAAGTATTAATTGACGTTATGACTTCTTCTTTATCTCTAGATTAAAAAAACATCTAAAATCTGATGTTACATCCTTGCAGCATTCAATTCGCGATTCTGAAAACAGCGACTAATTTTCTAGACTCTAGATTTTTTGCGACAGCGATTTTTTTGTAGCTGCGACTACAAATCGCAACCCAGGCAACCAAGTGACGTCATATAACGTCGAGGAAACGTCAGCTTTGATTGAATTTATACACGTGTTTGAACATTACGTCATATAGACGTCTTCTGTAGGTGATTTTAAATACGTAAGATTAATGACATTAAAATTACGTTTAAAAAATGTTTTCACTTCAGACAGCCAAGTCTGACGTCACAAAATTGGGAGGAGCTTAAAAAGCTTGTTTGTATTGACTCCAAACTCCAAACAATTTCGTTTATACCGATGTTCATAAGAAATTTCTCATTTATTGTTTACGTGGTTTGTGTCTTGTGTGATAAAATAAGACTTTTTATTTTAGATATTTAGTTGAAGAAACGTGTTAATTGAGAGATTTTTATTCGTTTTTGCTCAGTGAGTTAGTTTAATGCAGTAATTCTTCATGTTAACTATTTGAGGTTATGTTTATTTGTTTTTGATTTATATTTTCTGTTAATAAACTAATTATGTGTTATTGAGTTTAATTAAATTAATTTTTAGCCTACATTTTCATGTTACCTATTTTTATACTATTTTGAAACATCTGAAAGAGGTCACTTTTTGAAAGTATTAAAGACTTGATTTTACCGACGGCGACGTGTAAAAGTCGTCATCTTTTTGATGTTTGAAAATCGTCCCAATCTCGACGTGGAAAAACGTAGGTACAATGACGTTTTAAAATCGTCACAATTATGACGTCAAATCGATGAGACAAATACACGTGATTTTCAACGTCAGTACTACGTCATAGAAACACGTCAATTGGTCATTTTTATGACGTGTTATCTACGTTATAAAAACGTCATTTGGTTGCCTGGGAAGTGGAGTGCTAGCCTTAGAGGCCACTGTATAATGCCAAATTGCAATTTTTGTAATCGCTTTACTTTTGAATGTTTGAAAGAGTATGTACCTATTGTTTGGGTATTCGCATTTTCGAGAATAATCTATTCTTTATCTATTAATTAGATTTATGCATATCTATTTTTGTCTCTTGTTTAAAGTATCGTTTACACGTATCCAGTAACTGGCGCCAGTCTCACTGGAATGCGAGTGCTTGACTAAGACTCCAATTTGTACGATTATTTTGGATACAAATCGAGACATGGCCATTGATTAATAACCTACACAATTTTTACCCACTACCTGGGTAATCTTTAATCAATGACATGGCGAAATCTGACAACTTTCTGTAGTTTTTGGAAAAGGGCCTCGCCACAAACACTGACACGGGGCCCCTGTGGGGCTATGCTACGGCACTGTGTATAGGCGTGAAAAGATGTAACAATAGAACAAAGGCGTTTGCAATTGGCGTATCTGCGTATGAGATTTTTTTTTCGGGGAATATGTAAATTATTTAGCGACTTTATTTTTTATAATTAAAAGGAAAGGGCCCCTCCGGGGCCCGGGCCCCTGGGCGCCCGCCCCAAGCGCCCAGTGGATAAACCGGCACTGTTGAGCTACCAGCTATCCAGTTCCCGGCAGTTCTCTTTACATCGTCACTCCATCGCGTTGGTGGTCGATCTCTGCTTCGTTTATCCGATTGTCCTCCGGCGGTCGCTATTCCAATAATCTTCTAGTCTAGCTGTTGTTCGGTGTTCCTGCCACATGACTTGCACATCTCCATTTCTTCTTTGCTACATGTTCTACTATGTCTTTGATTTTTGTCCTTTGCCTGATATTATTTGGTATTCTGTCTCCTTGTGATTCTTAACATGGCCCTCTGGGTAACCCTTATTTTCTGCTCTTAGATTTCCAGCAGCAGTAAAGTAATATTATACTGATAAGTTATTATGAATACTATAAATATTAAAAAAAAAACAACGATTACATTATCAGAGAACAAATAAATACAGTGATGAGCGCGCTAATAACCGACAAAATAGCGCAAAAGACGGAAAATATAATACATTGCTAAACAAAAAGAGATTAAACTAGTGGAGGTGGAAATGATCGTTATAAACGTATAAATTAACATTACATTACATAGTTTCCCACCTTTAGACGTCTGTAACAGGAGTATTTTATAAAATTCTACTATCACAGTGACAGTTGTCATACTTCTCTGATACGTCTAAAGGTGGGGAATTATGTAATGTAATGTTAATTTATACGTTTATAACGATCATTTCCATCTCCACTAGTTTCATCTCTTTTTGTTTCGCAATGTATTATGTTTTCCATCTTTTGCGCTATTTTGCCGGTTATTAGCACGCTCATCACTGTATATAATTATTATTACTAGATATAGTTCATTTGCTCATGGTTTTTGCTCTGTATATTCAGAGGCGGCTCTAGCCCATGTAGCGCCTGTGTGCCGTCGATACGCTGGCGCCCTTTGGTAGACGCTCAGTTAAAATGGAATAGTTGTATAGGTACCTACCTAGTACTAGTACATAGGGTATTAGAGGGTATTAGGTACCCTTATAATGTAAACAAAAATCCAGATGCCAATAGTGCAATATTAAAAATGATGTCGGGAGCCAATAGGTATTCACGGCGCGGCGTCCGAGCAACCTACCAAATCTGTTTAAAATATTTAATTAAAAATGAACACTTTTATCTATGAGGTAAGGTTGAAAGTTGGTTGAGGAAATTTGACAGGTTTGAGTACAATGATCTCTCACTGTGCGCTACTGTCACTGGCAATGTGAGGTAAATTCTAAGAGCAGTGAACAAATTTGGGAACACTGAAAGTAATTTATTTGTATAAAATAATTTAAAATATCTAAAGATGTAGTAGAATTATCCATAAACATTGGTAATAAAGTAATAATCCTATTTCATTAAAGAGCTCAAACCTATCTACTTGTGAAGAGCCAACATGACACAATTTATTTTTTTAAATTAAAACAATATGCTCTTTTTGTATCTAACTCTAAATCCTTCCAGTGTTTTAATTTTTGAAGGAATGAAGGTGTCATTATTTTGCTTTAAAAATAATCGAAGCGTTCCTCAAACGTAGTGATTGCGGAATCTAATAGGTAATAGTAAAAGTTTATTTTAAAATGTATTTTCGCCTTCGTTACTAGTTCATCTTCCCCTCATAATTAAAAAATTTGCCTTAAAACTGCTATTGCCTCGACTTATTCTACTACAGTTTTTGCAGTATAAATGAACTCCTCAAAAGCATAGTCATTGCGTGATTCAGACAAACTAACTTATATTGAGGCTTACAGAATCAAAACCTGCTAGATCCATGTGTTGAAATTTTTGTCACGAGGCTAAAAGAACATTAAAAATGTAAATTTTCCAAAAATTACCCGGCATTTCTCATTCAAAGGAGCATCAATAAATATCATAGAATGCCACACTTCTTTGTCATTTTTCTGCATGCCCCTTGTAGATTCCGAAATTTGTACTTCAGTTTGGATTTAGCAGAACGAAAAATTTAGGATTTAGTAGGTTTTGATTCTAATGGGCTCTATTGAAACAAAGCATATTTTGTTTTAAAGCATTTTTTAAGTTGAAACAAAATAAAAGGCACGCTCTTTGGTGCTCGGCGCCCCCAACTTCCCGGCGCCCGTGTGCACCGCACACCCTGCACAATAGGTAAAGCCGCCTCTGTGAAAAGAAAACAATTGATATTGCGTCGTCGGGGATGAAAAAATATACGTTAAAATTAATTCCGGAAGTGGATAAAATGACCAATTATTCTAAGCAACTTTTGTTCCATATACAGTTTTTTCACTAAGTCAATATTTTTCGAGTTATTTGCGAGTGAATATGTTCATTTTTCAACATAAAAACCACGGTTTTAGACGGTTTTCGCAAATAACACAAAAAGTGTATATTTATTTTATTAAAAAAATGTTCTTAGCAAAATATAGGTTATAAATAAATTTAAAAAACTTATGCACGCATGAACTCGGTAGATCTAGTAGAGGAAGAGTTGTAGCTCGAGAAAAGTGGGTTCTTATTTGAAGAGTACAGGGGAAAAACAAGGAATGTCACATTTTATACACATATTGAGTAAACACCAATAAAAGTTTAATTCTTATGATATCTAAAAACTACTTAGGAGATTATTAGCAGAATTCTACCAATTATTAGTATATAATTTTAATACAACATTAATCTATATTAACTCATTAATTTAATAATGCGCCAAAAACGCGCCAAAAAAGCGGACAATCCTGGTCCTTCGCCTGGATATAAATTCTTAAAAAAATTATATAGACTGATCTTTCTGGTTATTGTTCTAAATCGATAGTCTAGTCGATAGTAATCAGTTTTTGCTACCAAATGGCAAAAAAAGCCAAAATTCATGAAAAAGTGACATTCCTTGTTTTTCCCCTGTACTCTTCATTTGTCAAATTCCAAATCGAACATTTCAACGTGAAATAACCAAAAATGAAGCACTTTTCGGACAAAACTCGTTATAATTTTTTAAAGTCTGTAGAAAAAGCTTTATTTTTGTTTTTTTTTTTAGTTTCTAGCAGCAAAAGTAATGGTAGGGGAGCCCAAGCGGGGATTTTTGCAGTTACTCGAGCGCGTCAGATTAGCATATGGGGAGAAACCTGGTACCCTGCAGATGTGCCTCTACCATATATTGGCTCTTAACACAGGGGAGTTCGTTAATGGGGGCCCGGAAAAATAAACCTATCCTTAAACATACTCGAAATTGTCAGATTAAGATAAGGTAAGTTAAGTACATGCAAAAGAGTGTACATTTAAAAAATCTGACGATTTGAGCGGGACGTAAGGAAATGGGCGAGTTAAAAAGTTTCACAAAAAAAAGCGAATAATTCGCGAAATGAACGTTAGATCGAAAAACAAAAAAATACGTGTTAAACATTTTTCAAAAATCTATCGAATGATACCAAACATGACACCCCACGGAGAGGTGTGGGGGGTAAATTTAAAATTTTAAATACAAATCCCGCGATATTTCGCAAAATAAACATTAGATCGAAAAACTGCAAAATACACTTAATCAATATTTTTGAATAATCTATGGAATGGTACCAAACACGACCACCCACGAAGATGGGGTGGGGGGTTACTTTAAAATTTTAAAGAGGAGCCCCAAATTTTTATTCCACATTTGGATTCTTTACGTAAAAATAAGCAACTTTTATTCGAAACATTTTTTCGAACTATGAAGAGATGGCGCTATAATCGGAAAAAACGATTGTTGGAAATGGAAAATTAAATTAAAAAATGGCAAGCGCCCACTAAAATGGAAAACTTTACTTAACTCTTTTTAAATTTAGGACCTACTCTTCACAACCCAACAGGTCCCCAAAGCGCTCGAGTGACTGCACATTTAGCATACTTTGCTCCCCTACCATAAGCCAGTAACGCTGAAAATAAAGTTGGTCTTTTTTTTTTGGTCAAAAACATCGTAAAAATCTCCGCTTAATTAGCATCCCCAATGAAATTAATCGTTACAGCTTTAAAATTTATTTCACTTATGTATATTTATATGATCTGGAAGTTTCACCATTTCAAAGTGCTTATTTTTGAAAAAAATTGGTTTTAAATTAAAAAAAAAAATAACTTGAAATTTTGAAGGAAATGCCTCTTTTTCAAAATTTTTCCCAAACATATATTTTCGATAAAATACAAACTTTTTGAGTTATTTCCGAAAAACCGTCTAAAAACGTGTTTTTTTTGGTGTTGAACTCGCAAATAACTCGGAAAGTAGATATTGACTTGGGCACGTGGTACTCCCTAGGGCAAAAGCACACGTCGACACAATAATCATTTTCTTCTTTGACATGTTGACTATGTGTATGCCAAATTTCATGTTAATCCAAGCAGTTCTTTAAAATTCAGAGGTTTTGCAATATTTTACCGTAAGTGAATGGAGTAATAGTTCAGTTTAATGAGAGAAATAACGGTTCGTACACTTAGGGGATCAAAGTAATAATAACTGCTATTTTTATATCTACCTACGATAAATTTTCAATTGTACAAGATAATAAAATATTATTAATATTTGTGGTAATTTCGGTATTGTCGAATTTTTTTTCGGAACCTACCGGCGCCCTTTTTGTCCCGCGCCGGGGGGCACCGCCCCTCTCCGCCCTTATGGACGGCGCGGGCCTGAGTAGAAGAACCATGTATTAATGTAAAAATCGCATAAATAGTACTCTACATTCGTAAAATTTGAAAAAGAGTTCGATACGATGGAAACAAGGGTTTTAATAAATGCGCTAAGGAGAAACTGAATAGGAATAGACTATAGACACACATACTTACACCATTAAACATTGTATAAGGACGTCACTACGACAGTTAACCTATTTGCCGACAAACAATCGATTGCAATAAAAAAGGTATTAGAGAATTGATTAGTTAGGATAAAATTGAAGGTTAGTGACTTATAAAGGGCAACGCTATAAGGAACAGCAGTTCGTTAGTTGGATGCTACTTACTAGGAGGATAAAAGTCATAGTGTGACCTAAAATATCTATTGTGTCCCCTTTTTCTTACCGTCGCTGATGGTTGCTCAGCGATTACACGCACAGTCCTATTCCTCCCAGTAAGTTTAATAGGTATAGGTATCTAATAATCAACCAACAGAATATCGAAAGAGTCGAGCAATATACATATCTAGCCACCAATTTAAATAGCCAATGGGACCACTCAACAGAAATTAAACAGCGAATAATAAAAGCAAAAGCAGCATTCGTTAGAATGAGACCAATTTTCAACAGTCGAGACATATCATTAAAAATAAAATACCGACTGTTGAAATGCTACATATTCACAGTTCTACTCTATGGAATGGAAGCGTGGACACTAACTGTTGCATCTATGAATCGGCTCGAAGCTTTCGAAATGTGGTGTTATAGGCGCATCTTACGTAAATACCTATATCCTAGGTTGACCGAATTACTAATGTGGAAGTCCTGCGTAGAATGGGGAAAGAGTGTAAGGTACATTCCATGTCAAATCACTCAGGCAAAAAATTTTGGATCTCCGATTTGTCTGAAAATTGGTATACAGCTTCTGCGGGACGTAAAAATAAGATATTTAAGGTCAAAAAATTTTCTTCTTCTTTTTTCTCAAAATGTTATTTTATGCGATTTTACAGTAATTTGGTGTTTATTTAAAAAAAATTTGCATTTTCTGTCGTAAAGTATCAATGAAAAACATAATATTTTAATAGAAAGGACTCAAAAATGTCATTATATGGCATTATCACAAGTTATTTTGAATCAAAACAAGTTTTTGATCAAATTTTATAGTGTAAAAAACGTTAAAATACCGTTTTTTACATTTTCCTCCATTCCCAAAATACATCATCATCGATTTGGCTGAAAATTTGCCCACAGACAGCCAAAAGATAGGACTTTAAGTGGTTAGAAGGATTTGAATTATATTACAATACCAAAAAAGTTACATGCAGTAATATCAGACTCAAAAGTATATATTAGTCCAGTCGGGATAGCATTTGACCTTGAATGCCGAGCTGCCCAAAATTTTATTTTTCTGATTTTTAGGGGAGTCAATAGTAGCCTAAATTTAAAATCATGAATGAATTCCTCCGTTACGTTAGCCGCCATCTTGATTTTAAAGGAGAACCTGTTTTGCTCAATATCTCCGCCATTTTTAACTTTTCGACGAAAATGGTAGGAACTGAAATTGTTCCAATAAATCGTATTTACAATTATTACAATTTCTTTTTAACAATTTTTGACGTGAGGTTGATATTTTCGAGTTAATTGTACTTACAGTAGACGCCTATATTTTTGACTATAATATTGCACGTAACTTTTTTGGTATTGTAATATAATTCAAATCCTTCTCACCACTTAAAGTCCTATGTTTTGTCTATCTGTGGGAAAATTTTCAGCCAAATCGATTATGATGTGTTTTGGGAATGGAGAAAAATGTAAAAAACGTTTTCTACGCTATAAAATTTGATCAAAAGCTTGTTTTGAATCAAAGTAACTTTATAATGCCATATAATGACATTTTTGAGTCCCTTCTATTAAAATATTATGTTTTTCATTGATACTTTACGATATAAAATGCAAATTTGTATAAATAAACACCAAATCACTGTAAAATCGCATAAAATAACATTTTGAGAAAAAAAGAAGAAGAAGATTTTTTGACCTTAAATATCTTATTTGTACGTCCCGCAGAAGCCATATACCAATTTTTAGACAAATCGGAAGTCCAAAATTTTTTTTGCTCCAAAATTGAGTGATTTGAAATGTAATGACCCGTAAAATTCTCATGACCATCAAAACTAAAAAATTAGAATATCTATTACATGTAATGAGAAATCAAGAACGTTACGGCCTTCTCCAAGGGAAGGTAAATGGTAAAAGAGAATCGGGAAGAAGACGCATTTCCTGGCTTCAAAATTTACGAAAGTGATATAACACGACTACCACTGAACTGTTCGGTACTGCGGTAAACAAAGTAAAGATAGCCATGATGATCACCAACATCCGGAAGGTACAGGCACTTTAAGAAGAAAAAGGGGCTTTATGTTATAGCATTTTTTACCGCTTGCAATTCTAGAGAAAAATCTCTCTCAGATAATAAATTAGATTAATAGGTTTTACCCATCAACCCTCGATGTATCTCTGTTCTGGTGAAAGTCTCCTAATGCTACCATATATTGAGTTAATTATGGTTTAAACGCTTACCATTTAATCACTATAGAAGTATTTTTGGTTTTCCCATTCCTTATAAGTCTTACCCATGTTTGACTCTTTAGCAATCTATTTCTTTTTCAATTTCTTCCATCACTCAGCTGTTTTTATTAGTTGTGCACAAGTATTCCGGGCGCATAAAAGTTTTTGTACCTCTTTTATACTCATATTGACATCGTTCTGAAGTTTTTGGAGCTGTCTGTGTACCACTTGATGTAATTCTTGTTTAACTTACAAATAATATCCTTGTCATATAACATATCTCTGTCATATACAATAATATCATTCTTTTTGTCTTTGGCCATACCAAGTTTCTATCTTAGGCCATACCAATATCATTCCTCTTTACTGACATGTCCTTTTTAAACGTCTCCCCAGGTCTTCTTTGGTCTTCCTCTGCTACTGCTCCCAGTAATCTACACATCAGCAATTCTTAGTACTAGGTGATCGACGTCTCTACCTTGAAGATAACCAAACCATCTTAACCTATGCTCTCTCATCTTGGCATCAATTGATGCCAACTCAAGACTTCCCCTAACAAGTAATTGTACTTCGTAAGTCCTAGGTTTTCACCCAAAGTAATCGAAAGTAGAACTGAAAGTCGATATTTGAACGCTTCTTGTAACTTTGCGTCGATTGATATACGATTTTATTAATTTTGAGTCATTTTGACTAAACTTTGGGTCATCTTTATT
Source organism: Diabrotica virgifera virgifera (assembly GCF_917563875.1). Classification (NCBI taxonomy): domain Eukaryota; kingdom Metazoa; phylum Arthropoda; class Insecta; order Coleoptera; family Chrysomelidae; genus Diabrotica; species Diabrotica virgifera. The sequence continues at coordinate 22,088,912 of NC_065447.1, read as the reverse complement.
TAAACAGAAATTACTTTAAAACAGGAACTAAAGATTAAAACTCAACTTTTCAATATGATTCGATTGATTACACGTACTATTTCTGCGACTATAACGGCACTTCTGGTTAGAACTTTTTAAGCGGAAATGATATAAAAACCAAAACCAAAAATTTCCTCATCTTGCTAAGGCACGTCGAATGATATATCGCTTAAACTATTTCGGTGCCCGATGTCAAATTTCTCATCTTTAATACCATCCTTGGGTTATAAGCTTTCATGCAACACCTCATTTGTCATTCTATCTGTATTAATAATGGAGGAGTTGTATTCGGGGACGGAAAGACAGATGAACAGACAGTCATGAAACCGGAAGTATATATTTGTTCTCTTCTTGCGAAGTAGTGTCGAATAATATATCACGTGTACTATTGCGGTGACTTTAAAACAGTACTTCTGGTCGCATTTCTAAAACCAGAAGTCCTAGGTCAAAGTTCGCACATTTAGTACCATTCTTGCATTATAAGCTTTCATTCGACACCTCAATTGATATTCTACCTGGTATAGTGAGGGAGGAGTTATATTCGCAGTCGGACGGACAGACGGACAGACAGCCTAGGTCAAATTTCTCACATTTAGTACCATCCTTGCATTATAAGCTTTCATTTGACACCTCATTTTTTATTCTACCTGGTATAACGACGGAGGAGTTATATTCGCGGTCAGACGGACCGACGGACAGACAGCCTAGGTAAAATATCTCACCTTTAGTACCATCCTTGCATCGTAAGCTTTCATTTGACACCTCGTTTGTCATTCTACCTGGTATAATGACGGAGGAGTTATATTCGCGGTCGGACGGACCGATGGACAGACAGCATAGGTAAAATATGTCACCTTTAGTACCATCCTTGCATTATAAGCTTTCATTTGACACCTTATTTGTCATTCTACCTGGTATAACGACGGAGCAGTTATATTTGCGGTCAGACGGACCGACGGACAGACAGCCTAGGTAAAATATCTCACCTTTAGTACCATCCTTGCATCGTAAGCTTTCATTTGACACCTCGTTTGTCATTCTACCTGGTATAACGACGGAGGAGTTATATTCGCGGTCAGACGGACCGACGGACAGACAGCCTAGGTAAAATATCTCACCTTTAGTACCATCCTTGCATCGTAAGCTTTCATTTGACACCTCGTTTGTTATTCTACGTGATATAATTACGGAGAAGTTATATTCGCGGTAGGACAGACCGACGGACAGACAGCCTAGATCAAATTTATCACCTTTAGTACCATCCTTGAATTATAAGCTTTTATTTGACACATCATTTGTCATTCTACCTAGTATAATGACGGAGGAGTTATATTCGCGGTCGGACAGACCGACGGACAGAGAGCCTAGGTCAAATATCTCACCCTTAGTACCATCCTTGGATTATAAGCTTTCATTTGACACCTCATTTGTCATTATAGCTGGTATATTGACGGAGGAGTTGTGATTACAGACAGACGGACAGACGGACGTGGATAATTCAAAGTTTTCACATTTTTTCAAAATTGGGTGAAAACAATATACATACTTAATTTTATCCATTTTTGTCACTCATCCATCTCATGAGTATTGAGCACGACAGTACTCATGAGATGGATGAGGAGCTTAGGAGACTGAGGCCCCGGAAGCCCCGAGAAAGACGTCAGAGAGGAAGTCGAAAGCTCGGCACGGCACAGTAACAATCGACGCGGTTAAACTCGGAAGCCTGATGAGTTTAATTAATTTACATTCATTTTTGTAATAATATTAATAGAACCAGTCCCTCTAGTTTCATGTTAAGCACATACCTTACCAACTCATTGTTTTTTCTGATGTTATTTAGCAGGGCCGTAAGTACGATGTTGGGAGCCCCGGGGCAAACGTGATCTGGATGCTCCCTACCGGGGGTCTGGGGGTGGGGGTTTACCCCCTGGCGAAAGGGGAGGGTCCGGAAAAATGGTTGACATTTACTCTTTTGAAAACGCATTTTAATACATTACATGACTGAAGTTTCTTGTACCTACATATTGCTATTTTAGTTGACCAACACAAAAAAATTTTTGAAATCACCTTATTTTAAGCTAAATAATTTTGTAAGTACATACCATCAATATAACATATTTTCTGTTTTCATAAAAAAATATACTATAATGTCAATTATATTTTTTGTCAATTATATTTTTTGTCAATTACATTTTTTGTCGGGGCCCCAGCTTAGCTCAGGCCTCAGGGGCCCCTTTTCTGTTCCAATTGCATTTTAGTCGAAATTCGAAAAGACTAATTTCCCCAGTGAAAAATTAAAACTTTATGTTGAGGTCTAGGGTGCACCTGTAAGGTCTTTTTAAAATTGTGCCATTTGAAAATATTTCGTTGGGATCGGTTTTTAAAATACATATTTTTATTTTCCTCGTTAAAATCTATGCACGGCCAACCAAACGGGGGCCTCTGCAGGGCCCCCTTGGCAGGGGGTCCTGGGGCACCTCCCCGGTTGCCCCAATGGTAGTTACGAAGTTACGGCCCTGTTATTTAGTTTTTGGCTGTCACAAGTGTAATTGTCACATTTGCTATTTTGTTCCATTGTTCTTGCTGGTATCAACCCATGGTTTCCTTAAATTTTTTAATTTCAGCTAATTGTTGACACGTTAATACATTTTTTTATTTCCACCTTTATTTGGATTAGATAGGTACTAGTTTTGATTTTGTTTATCACACAGTTTTTTTCTTCTTCTTCTTTTTGTATAGACATGACTATGTCTGCTTTTTCAATGTGCCTCCAGTAAGCTGTCGTTCCATCGTTTCTGTGGTCTTCTCACTGATCGTCTTCCTATTGGGGAACTGTTTCTCGCCGTCCTTACTACCCTATTGTGGTCAGTCGACCTATGTCGTCATTCCATTCTACTCTTCTGTTTCTTGCCCAGTTACCTATTAATATTCTTCACCTTGCATCTCCGTCGGATATCATCTGTACTTCTAGCTTTGTCTCACAGTGTCTTACCATTGATTTTTCGAAGCGTTTTCATCTCCGCTGGACCTGTCTTATCCCCTGCAAGCTTCAATTGGGTCAGTTAGTTCATCTTCTACTTCTACTTTTACTGTGTTGTTCTGGTACCTAGATGTTTTCGATCGTTTTAATTATTCCTAGAGGTACCTCTCTTGAGTATAACAAATGGAAAACGTCCTTTAATTTGACCATCAAATGCCTTTTTAACCCTTTCGGTCCCCTCATGATACATATGTCCCACTAAAGTTTAAAAATATTTACTGGCTCAAATACATCTCGATTTAAAAGTATGTACCTACATAGTTTTGTTTTAGTGGTATTATTAGTGCAAAAGCAAGAAAATAAAACTGACTTGACAACACTGGGTGACTTCCGGAGTCAGTTACAGATTATCTATTGTTATTTATTTTCACAAGTTCTCGATGTTTTAATGCGTTTATATTCGCTTTTTACCATTTTCATCGAGATTTTTGAACAGTAGGTGAATATTTTTCAGCATTTATATCAGTGATACACCATATTCTAAATATGGTATAGTATTTTGCAGTGGCGGCTGGTCAGAGGAGGCAAGGGAGGCTTAGCCTCCCCATAAATTTTTTACACATGCTACACTGTTTTGTTTACTTTGCTATTTTACTTCGCGTTAGAGATATCGGAAAAAGTTATTTGAACAAGTTGTTCCAAATAATGTTCTAATCCCACATACCAAATTTCATCACAAAATTCGCACTTTTAGTTTTTCATTATATGTAGTCATGCAGGATCCTAAAATTGGAGCGGAGGCTGCTGGCCGGAAAGTCTCACTTGCTAATGCTCAGTGCAGCTCAGAAGCGTTTAAGGAGACCCGGTCTCCTTAGCGCTGCATTATCGCTTAACGCACACGCTGCCCGGAGATTTAGCAAGGGCAGCTAATCGGAAAGCAGCCTCCGCTCCGATTTTAGGATCCTGACTACAAATAATGAAAAAACTAAAAGTGCGAATTTTGTGATGAAATTTGGTATGTGGGATTAGAACATTATTTGGAACAACTTGTTCAAATAACTTTTTCCGATATCTGTAATGCAAAGCAAATTATCGACAAAAAACGACACAAACTTTGGTAATACACTTTTACAATTAAACTAACTATTTTTAAAATGATATGATATTATGAAATTATGAATTATGATGATATTATAAAATGTAAATAAAAATGGTCAAAAAAATGGGGCCTTAAATTAGATTTTTTTGGCGGATTTTTTTTGCTAGTGCAAATTTGTCTAGATATTTTACAGTTAGGTATAGCCTCCCCTATTGTAAAAATCACGAGCCGCCACTGGTATTTTGATATAAATACTCCTGATTTTCTAGGAATAACCCTAGTGGGACAATAATGTTCCATTCCAGTGGTATTTTTAAGAGAGACATATTTAACCCATTGGGTTTTTTGCAGTATGTCGAAACGAGAGCTTTCTGAAAAAGAACTTCAATTTTTAGCCTATAAGCTTTCAGATATTGAAAGTGAACTGGACCGTTTTGAGACTGATGACAACAGCGACAAAAATTATGAGACAGAGACAACAACACTTGGACCTTTTTTTTCATGGGCTACCACTGGGATATATATGTCCCAGTTAACAATACCAATGGGCCACATATGTCCCATCTGTCAATCTCAAATCTAAGAAACAAAATCTTATGAAAACCTGTTTGCGTAACCTCATTACATACAAAAAAAGCTCAGAAATTACGATTTCAACTCCGTTTATTTAAGTGAAAAAAGTGGGGCTGAAAGGGTGAAGGTCCACGAACCATAAATATGCCGGTTTGTTGTATTCTATGATTTTTCTTTTTTGGACGTGTTAAGATAGGTATATCATCTACATATTTGGTATTTGCGCACCAATTTTCCGTCCTCTTATATTTATGAAACTTCTTCATCCATTCTTTTTAAGGTCATAAAAATCACATTAAAATCTCTATTAAGCAAGTAATGAAACTGATAATAAAATATCCATACACAGCGACACCAAACATGGAATGAGTTAATAATTGCATTATATTTGGCACCACCTGTACAACTTATTGGCATATTAGTCCGGTGATGTTAGGTAACAAGAAACTCAATCAAGAAATAAATAATAAGGACCTTGCAAAAGGAAAGCAACCTATAGATTCAGAAAAGAATAGATCAACCATAGATCAGATTTTTACTCTAAGACAGCTGCTTGAAAAATGATGGGAATTCAATAGAACTATCCATAATCTCTTCTTAGATTTCCGACAAGCGTACGACAGCATTAAAACAGATCAGATGTGGAATGTGGAATGCAATGGAACGCAATAGAACTTTCGGTTCCAAAAAAACTTATCCATCTCGTGAAGATATGTGTAAATCTAAATGGCTGTAGATCCAGAGTACGGATAAGTAACAAATTCTCAGAATCGTTTGAAATAAGCAGTGGCCTGAAACAAAGAGATGTGCTGTCACCTTTTTAATATAAATCCTGGAGAAAGTATTAAGAATAGCACAAATAGGGCTTTTCATCGATTGCTATTTGTTTCGAGCTTCCGTCATATGTTGTATGTATAATCTGTGTACGAGAAACTCGAAACAAATGACTGTGAATGAAAAGCCCTATTAGAACATAACTACTGACAGTAAATGGACCAAATTTTTTACCAGCATACGCGGATGACATTGACATAGGAAACACAGTCACTAACGTGAAAGCGACTTTCAACAAATTCTAAGTCTAAGGGCCAATGAAGAGAAAATGAAATATATGTGCATTAACAGACAAACGAGACGAGATAGAATAGAGCCAAATATTAAAATAGACCCATATAACTCTAAAAGAATAGAACATTTTAAATATCTCGGAGCGACAATCACCGCAGATACGATATCACGGAAGAGATGCAAGGGAAAATCCAGGCAGCAAATAGAGGTGTGTATATCCTCCACAACATTCACCATCATTCTCTTTGCCTTGTCCCTATGCGGGGTCGGCTTCCCTAATTGCATTTCTCTACACAATTCTATCTTAGGTCATATCAATATATCAATGTTAATCCCCTTTACCAACATGTCCTGCCTTATGGTCTCCCCCCAGGTCTTCTTTGGTCTTCCTCTCCTACTCCTTCCAGGAATCTGCACTTCAGCTATTCTTCGTATTGGGTGATTAACGTCTCGACGTTGAACATGACCAAACCATCTTAACCTATGCTCTCTCATTTTGGCATCAATTGGTGCCACACCTAGACTTCCCCTAATATACTCATTTCTAATTTTATCCTTCTTTGTCACTCCACCCATCCATCTAAGCATTCTCATTTCTGCCACATGCATTCGTTGTTCCTCTTTCTTTTTCACTGCTCAACATTCAGTTCCGTACATCATAGCCGGTCTTATGGCTGTTTTATAGAATTTTCGCTTCAGCTTCATTGGAATTTTTCTGTCACACAACACACCACTCGCTTCTTTCCACTTCATCCATCCAGCCCTAATTCTACTGCATGCATATCCATCTATTTCTCCATTACTCTGTAATACCGATCCTAGGTACTTAAAACTATTGCTTTTCACAATCATTTCACCATCCAAAAATACCATTTTATTTGTAGTAACTCCATCTTTAAATGAACATTCCAAATACTCTGTTTTTGTCCTACTAAGTTTTAAACCTTTTTCTTCCAGAGCTTGTCTCCACTGTTCCAGTTTGTGTTCTAAGTCTCTTTCACTATTTCCTACTAACACTACATCATCAGCATACATTAAGCACCATGGAATGTTACCCTGTAGTTTCGCTGTTATCTGGTCCAAAACTAATGAGCATAAATAAGGATTAAGCACCGAGCCTTGGTGCAATCCTACTTTCACCTGAAATTTATCAGCCTCTCCCACACCTGTCCTAACACTAGTCGTTACTCCCTCATTATGAGGGATGTATGATACATATCTCTCACAATCTTTACAATCTCTCACAACCTCACAATCTTTATTATAGCCTCCACAACATTATTAAATCTAAAAGCCTAAATCTACGAACATAATAGTAGGTACATTCTTTCACGGTTTTTGCTGTAAATTTTAAAGAACCGCTTGGATTGACATAAAATTTGGCATGTCAAAGAAAAAAAGTGATATGGTGTCGATGTGTGCGTTTACCAAGGAGGTGAGTTTCACCCCATCTCAGGGGTGAAAAAATATATGTCCAAGATAAGTCCCGAAATGGATAAACTGACTAATTTTAAGCAACTTTGGTTCTATAGAGTTTTTTCATCAAATCAATACTTTTCGAGTTATTTGCAAGTGAATATTGTCATTTTTCAACAAAATAACCACGTTTTTAGACGGTTTTTCGCAAATAACTCAAAACGTAAGCATTTTGTCGAAAAAAATATTCTTAGCAAAACTATATCCTGTAAAAAAGTGAAAAAAAAAACGGTGTATATATTAGGTCTCTATACCTAGCAAAAGCAGAGTTATAGCGAATGAAAAATTCCAAATAGAATAATTGTGAAATATTCAAATAATGAAGCATTCTTGGGAAAACACATTACACCTTTTTTTAAAGTGTTTAAAAAAGGCTTTAATTCTGTTTTTATAAAAAAAAAATTCGAGCATCAAATGTAAGCAAGTTACGCTCAAAATAAAGTTGGTCCCTTTTGTTTTGGCAAAAAAAAATCCGGAAGATCGCCCCCCAAAATGAAGTTAATCGATACCGTTTCACAAGTTACTTTACTTATGTTGCGTTTATATGATCTGTAAGTTTCATCGATTCAAAGTGCTTATTTTTGAAAAAATTTTGTTATAAAGTAAAATTTTTAAAAATTTTAATTTTGAAAAAAATGCTTTTTTTCAAAATAACTTAAAAATTGTTAGAGATACCAAAAATTTTAAACAATAGAAAAGTCGGCTTTACTTTTCTGAATATTTTGTATTTTTTTGTTTTTCTGTAAGACAAAAATTGGTTAAGATTCGGTGTTTCTAAATTTGCATACACTCGTGATAAGTGACTCGTTCAAGCCCTTTTAACTACAGCTCTTTCAAAAATAAGGACTTTGAACCGATGAAACTTACAGATCATTTACGCGAGTAAAAAACTTGTGAAGTGGTAACAATTAAGTTTATTTGAAATGCTAATTAGGGGGCGATTTTCCCGATTTCTTACCAAAAAAAAGGACCAACTTTATTTTGAGCGTAACTTTACTTTTGACGCTAAAAATTTTTTTAAAGAACAAAAATAACCATTTTTTAAACACTTAAAAAAAGTTTAAATAAGTTTTCCCCAAAAAAGTGCTTCGTTTTTTGGTTATGGCACGTTAAAATATTCGATTTGGAATTTGACGAATATGAACCTATTTTTCATTAGCTATAACTCTGCTTCTACTAGGGATAGTGACCTAATATATACACCATGTTTTTCACTTTTTTACGTGCTATATTTTTGATAAGAATTTTTTTTTCGACCAAATACTTACTTTTTGAGTTATTGCGAAAAACCGTCTGAAAACGTGGTTATTTTGTAGAAAAATGAACATATTCACTCGCAAAATAACTCAAAAAGTATTAACTTGGTGAAAAAACTTTATAAAACAAAAGTTGCTTAGAATTAGTAATTTTATCCATTTCCGGACTTATTTCTAACATATTTTTCATCCCCAAAAGGGGGTGAAAGTCACCCCTAAGGCAAAAGCACACATCGGCACAATATCACTTTTTTTCTTTGACTTGTTAGCTATGTGTATGCCAAATTTCATGTCAATCCAAGGTTCTTTAAAATTTAGAGGTTTTGCAATATTTTACCTTTAAAGAACGTACTATCAAAATCAGGATAAGACAGTGATTAAACGGGTTCTTATGTAAAAGGTGTGAGACGTGGACGCTGATAAAGGCAATGGAAAGAAAACTCCAGTGTTTGAGAGAAAAATCCTCAGAAGAATATTTGGACTTTATCACGACCCGAATACTAACCAATACCGAATGAGAACAAATGTCGAAGTCAAACAGATATATAGAGCTAGCGACGTAGTTCAAGAGAATAAATCCCAACGTCTAAGATGGTCAGGTCATATCCATAGACTCCCTAATAACCGCCGTGCGAGGCTGATCTGGGAGGAAGCCCCGACAGAAAGAAAGCCCTTAGGACGTCCACGAATGCGATGGAGAGATAACATATTTATGATAAGATTTAAGAAGAATGGGGCTACCCACTGAGCGACCGTTCGAGATGGGAGCGAGTTGTGCAGTCAGCCAAGCCAAGCCAAGAAAGGGAAAGTTGCCAGTGGTTGGCTGTATTCTTCTTTTTCTTCTTCTTAGCCTTCTATCGTCCACGTTTGGACATAGGCCTCTCCCAACTACTTCCATCTGTCTCTATCCTGAGCATCATACTTCCAATTTGTTCCGGCTACTCTTTTAATATCATCAACCCACCTCATCTGTGGCCTTCCTCTTGGTCGTTTACCTTGGTAAGGTCTCCAATGTTGTATTGTTGCATTCCAACGTTGGTCTTCCTGTCTAGCAGTGTGGCCTGCGAAGCTCCATTTAAGTTTGGCAACTTTTGTTGTTATGTCCTCGACTTTTTTTTTGATCTTACCCAGTCATTCCTCTTTTTATCTGGCAGTCGTATACCTAACATTGCTCTTTCTGTTGTGGCTAGTTTATTCATATTTGCCTTGGTTAGGGTCCAGGTTTGACATCCGTATGTCATGATAGGAAGGATGCACTGGTTGAATACTTTGCTCCCCAAGCATTGGGGTATTCCGCGGTTCTTAAGTATCCAACTAAGTTTTCCAAATCCTGCCCATGCTAGTCTTGCTCTCCTAGTAATTTCCGCACTTTGGTTCTCTTTGTTAAGTTTCAGGATTTGGCCTAGGTAGATATATTCCTGGACTTTTTCTATCTCACTGCCGTTTATAGTTATACGTCTGGGGTGATCTGTGTTTGGCTGTATACCATAGTTTAAAAAAACTTACAATGAACTCAAAATCGTGGATCTAGGACCAAACATGCTATAATAATATTCATATATTTTTTTCAACAATATTTAAAACAGTGTTATAAAAAATTAACTATTCTAATTGGGAAATAAGCCACAATTTAACTTAAAAAAATAATTTTATTAACGTTTTGACTTCCACTTCGGACGTCGTTGTCAACGTCTGACGTTGACGAAAAATTATTTTTTTTAAGTTAAATTGTGTCTTATTTCCTAATAATTAGAATAGTTAATTACAAAAATGCCACAAAGAAATAGCTTCAGAACATTATTAAGAAACCGGTATGGGCCTAGCGTGATTCAAAGTGTTATAAAAATGGATTGATTTTAAAAACTACATTTTTCTCTCCTTTTCAACAGAAACTTTGCTTTTTTTCGTGTTGAAACATATTTTTACTGGAGCATATCCACATAATCGGCAACTTTCGCAATATTTAGGATCAATTCTGAACACCGCCGTTTAGTCGTTTGTATATTCCATAAGCAAAAGCGAAGGACCATTCACAATACTAAGCGCACGCGCCCCTCTATGTGCCTTTCTCTGTCTTAAATATCTTTTCAGGAATTCTTATTTTTAACAGGTCCATAAACCCCACGTTTCCTGCTCTTAGTGCTTACATAAAAATTAACCACTTTATATAACAGGCACAATCCGAAATTATGAAGGTGTTTTTGTTTACTGATGATCTTGTTCAGAGCAAGTATTTTAACACTTGGAAGTGATAACGAGATTGGAATTGGGTTTTTATTTTTAAATCGCCCAATAAAAACAAATCAGTCTAACAAAGAAAATTGTTTTTTGGTACGTAATTAAATAAGAAATAATGCATAATCAAATATGGAACAGAGAAATTAACAAGAATGCTGTGCCGAATCATGGGAAGAGCAATAAATGGAGTGGACATTCATAAACAATGGCAGGAAGCCTATTGATATATACAGGGTGTTTGATAACGAATGGGCCATAGCTTAACATAGGGCCTTAATAAAATAGAGAAAAGTATAAAAGCTAAAATCGGTGAAGAGCAAGCAGGATTCACAGCAGGAAAAATACAACAGATAAGAGAGAAGAAAAGAGCTAAACAGAAATGTATATATGACGTTTTTAGCCCTCTGGAAGGCATACGACACCGTACCAAGGAAAGAACTATACAAAGAAATGACAAAAATAGGGATACCAGCTAATCTTACACAAGCAGACAAGAACATATACAGGGGAAATGAAGTATATAACAACAAGATAGTTACCAACTTCAAAACAACAAAAGGACCACTACAGGGATGCCTAATGTCACCAACTCTATTTAAAATATTTTTAGAACACGCACTCGCACTAACAGTTTTGAAGGTAAAAAGTAGGGGTATGAGAATACCGATAAGAGACGATTATCTCTAGACATATTGTGTTTCGCAGACGACCAGGTGATGATGGCTCAAGATAAGGAAGATATCAGTTACATGGTAAGATAATTAAAAGAGCAATACAGAAAGGTAGGCCTGTAAATAAATATGAAGAAAACGGAATAGGCAGCAATATCGGATGAAGATGTCAAAAATCGGGAAATAAAAGAACTCTCTCTCTCTCTTCAATCCTGACCCCCCCCCCCCGAGTGAGTGTAGTGGTCGACAGTGTATTGTAGTGATAGTGTATTGTCCGTCTCCAAAGATCTCTGTCTTTGGTCATTTCTTTTAATTCATGAATAGGTCTTTTGCATATTCCTGTAATTTGATCGATCCATCTTGTTGGGGATCTTCCTCGTGATCTTCGGCCTTCCACCTTTCCTTGTCTAATGAGTCTTTCCATGTTTTCTGTGTTTGCTCTCATAACATGCCCAAAGTATTTTAATTGTTGGAGATGGACTTTACTAGATAGTCGTTCGCTAACTTTTAGCTCTCTTAAAATTGAATGATTTGTCCTATGGTCGGTCCAAAGAATTCGTAGCATTCGTCTCCAACAGAACATTTCAGTGGCGTCTATCTTTCTTCTTTCCGAATTTCTTAAGGTCCAAGATTCACATCCGTATGTCAGTATTGGGAATATTAAGCAGTTGATCAACCTCATCTTTAACGCTCTTGAAATTTGACAGTTCTTCCATATTGTGGTCATTTTTGCTGTGGCGACTTTTGCTAGATCACATCTACGTTTTATTTCTTTCTGTAGTGACCCTGTGTTTGTGATTAATGATCCCAGATATAAGTATGAGCTCACAACCTCAAACCGATCAATTGTCATTATGTGTGGATGATTGTTATGTAGTATATCCACTATCATCTTCTTTGTCTTTGATATGTTTAATTGCAGACCAAATATTTGACTTTCGTTTTCAACCAGTCGTATAAGATCAATCAGCTCTGCTTGACTATTTGCAAGAAGAGCTGTGTCATCTGCAAAACGTAGGTTGTTTATTTTATGACCATTTATTGAGATGCCTTTTTCCCATCCTTCAAGTGCTCTTCTCATAATAAAAGAACACGTAGAAGTAAAAGGAATGAAAACATTTAAATGTTCGGGTTTTATCATGTCGAAACAGCAACAACAGAAGAAGTGATAAACAGTAGATTGGGACAAACAAGATTTTGTATAAAACAACTCCATAGTGTAATCTGGGATAAAAACATCAAATAAAAAACAAAACAAAATGATATACTAAACAATAGTACGAAGTATCATGATAGCAGAAATTTGGATCGTAAACAAAAAACCAAATGGCATGACCAGAAGAGACAGGATATCAAAAGAAGAGATAAGGAGAAGAATAAAAGTGGAAAAAGAGGCTCTGCAGTATATATGTAGATGAAAGAAGACTAAAATGGTACATCCACGTACGTAGAGCAGAAAATACATGAATAAACAAGGTTGCAGAATAAAGCCCAAGAGGAACAAGAAGGCGAAGAAGGAAACGACGACTGAGAAGATCATGGAAAAATGAAGTCGACGAAACCGTGTCAAAGAATAATAGCATTTCAAATGAGTTGTCCATCTTTATTCTGTCATTTCTTTATTGTTTTGTAATGTTTCCTGCAGATGTACAAAACGTATTCTCGAGTCGAGACCCAGACAGGCCGCCTTTCGAAGCCGAGGGGGCGACCACCAACAAGATGGACAGATGACCTGAAGCGGATATGCCAAACTTGGATGCAAGCGGCTCAAAACAGTTATTTGTGGGGTGAACTACGGGAGGCCTATGACCAGCAGTGCATAAGTATAGGCTGAATGATGGTGATGAATATTTCCTGCAATATCATCATCATCATCAACAACCCGTACTCGTCCACTGCTGGACATAGGTCTCCCTCAGCTCTTTCCATCTTTATTTGTTTTGTGCGGCTTGCATCCACTTGCTGACAATACGGTGGTCGTTCTCTGCTCCGTAGTGCTTCTTCTCGTGGCCTCCACTCGACAATATGTTTTGTCCATCGGTTGTCTGACAATCTGGCGACGTGTCCTGCCCAAATCCACTTGAGCGACGCGATTCTTTCGACGGCGTCCGTTGTTTTTGTTCTACGACGTATTTCTTCGTTTGGGATTCGGTCCCTCAGGGAGACACCCAACATCTGGCGCTCCATAGCCCTCCGAGTTATTCGAATCTTGTTCACTAGCTTTTTTGTGAGTGTTAATGTTTCCGCTCCATAAGTGAGTACAGGCAATACAGACTGGTCAAAGATTTTCCTTTTCAGGCATATGGGTAAGTCCGATTTAAATACATAGCTCAGTTTACCAAACGCTGCCCAGGCTAATCCTATGCGACGTGGGAGCTCGCACGTCTGGTTTTCTCTTCCCAACCGAATTTCATGTCCCAAGTACTTATAAGATGCAGTCTGCTCAATATCCATTCCATCAACAACAATATTATGATTTAGCACCAGATTAGTCATTATTTGCGTCTTGTTGATGTTAATCTTTAGTCCGACCTCTAAGGAAGCGTGATATAACTTGTTCAACATTATTATTGCATCATCCATACGATCGGCTATAAGGACGATGTCATCTGCGAATCTCAAATGACTGAGCTTATATTATATTGATACCAAATTCGTTCAGATCTGCCTTCTTAAAAGTGTGTTCTAAAAGGGTTGTGAACAGCTTTGGTCAGATGGTGTCTCCTTGCCGTACTATTCGCTGCATACAGAATTTATTAGTTTGTTGATCCGAGAGTCTTACGCTAGCCGTTGCATTTTGGTAGATATATTTTATCATGTTAGTGTAGCGATGGTCTATTCGGCATTCTGTCAATGATTTTAGCATTTTCTGCTGGTTTATGGTATCGAACGCTTTCTCGTAGTCCACGAATATCAGTGCCGACGATGGTCGGCACGGAATATGCCAATGGTTTGTTGTATTCCGCCGACTTCTCTATCAAGTTTTTTATTACCAGTAAGTGGTCGTTAGTGCTATATCCGGATCTAAACCCAGCTTGTTCTCTAGTCTGATAGAAGTCTAACTTAGCCTCCAGTCTTTTTTTGATAATTTTTGTGAAAAGTTTATATATGTGTGATAGCAGACTGATAGGACGGTAGTTTTTTAGATCTGTTATATCACCTTTCTTGTGCAATAAAACAATGATTGCATTGTTCCATTGAGAAGGGGTTTTTCCTTGGTAAATGCATTCGGTGAAAGGTTTGGCCAAAACCTGGATAATTTTATTTCCACGTTGTTGGATTGCCTCGATCACTACTCCGTAATCGCCAGGGGATTTTTCCTCCAATATGCTATATACAGAATTAATTCTTTATACTTTCAGGAATGCTGTACATTTTAAAATATTGTATTCCCGTCTTCTATTATCTATTATTAGCTAACTATTATCAATAAAAATTTTGTAAATATATTGGAAATCCCAAGTGCCTTTCTTATCAGACCTATATTGGCTACTAAGTTTGTTTACCGCCAAAGATTACTGGTTTTATTCACATACATAATTCTAAATAAAAAATCCTGACCTATCACAACATACATTTATTATATAAACTTGATACAATAACAAAGATAAAGTAATATATAATAATATTTATAAATCATTTATACTTTTACTACGAGACACATGTTTTCAAATAAACAATAATAATTATGAAATTATGATAACGATACCAGAAAAAATAATGAGGATTAAAAATAAGGATTGGTTTGTTTAGTGGTTGATTGATAAGCATGGGTAAATAAAGCATCTTATTTTCTCTATCTCCCTCGTTGTTCTTCCCGTCGTTCCCGTTGTTGTTCCCTTCGTCGTTCTTCTTCTTCAAGTGCCATCTTCGCGACAGAGGTCGGCAATCATCATAGCTATTCAGACTTTGGGGACGGCTGCACTGAAAAGTTCATTTGATCCGTACCATTCTCTCAGGTTACGCAGCCACGATATTCTGCGTCTCCCTATGCTCCTTTTTCATTGAATCTTTCCCTGCATAATGAGTTGGAGCAAGTTGTACCTATCTCCACGTGTAATATGTCCGAGATATTCCAATTTTCTGGTTTTGCTTGTATTTAATATTTCCATTTCTTTATTCATCGTTCTCAGAACCTCTTTGTTTGTGACGTGTTCTGTCCATGATATTTTCAGAATTCTTCTATACAACTCGAATGATTCCAGTTTTTTCATTGATGCCGCATTCAAGGTCCAAACTCCCATTCCGTAAAACAGAGTCGAGAAAACGTAGCACCTAGCCAACCTTACTCTTAGCTCTCACTTTAGATCTCTTTTTTTTATGAGGAGATTCTCGTTATGACTTTGAGTTTTAGATATTCTCATAAATTTTGTCTTCTTGATGTTCATTGTTAGACCGTATTCTTGGCTATAGATCGCTATTCTGTTCAACAGTCTTTGAAGATCTTCAATATTTTCGGCTAAGACGACATTGTCATCCGCATATCTAATGTTGTTAATGGGAACTCCATTCACCTTTATTCCAGCTGTTTCACCTTCAAGAACTTTCTTAGGGTCTCTTCCGAGTAGGCATTAAAAGCGCTGACGACAATATGCATCCCTGTCTCACCCCACGTCTAATTTCAATTTCCTCTGACAGCTGTTCGTTAACACGTACTTTTGACACGTTCGTTCACACGTACCATCCTGAGGTCATTGTAGTCTTATTCTTTAATTTCGGGACATTCATTA
Source organism: Diabrotica virgifera virgifera (assembly GCF_917563875.1). Taxonomy (NCBI): domain Eukaryota; kingdom Metazoa; phylum Arthropoda; class Insecta; order Coleoptera; family Chrysomelidae; genus Diabrotica; species Diabrotica virgifera. The sequence goes on along the minus strand of NC_065447.1, from coordinate 22,072,800 downwards.
ATTGTTCATGTCGTACTTTATCGAAAGCTTTATTATGCTCAATAAAACAGACTACTAACCATTTATTCTTGGAATAATATGGCTATTTTGTCCTAATTGTTTTTTTCACTGGAAAAAGCTCGGTGAAAAATGGAGGAAAACAGTAAATAACATATAAAACTGTTTTATAAAATACTTTTTTCTAGTATGACAAGGATGTGTACTATCCCCTCTACTTTTTAATATGTGCTCAGAAGCAGTGGGGTACTGAGCATGATTCCGCGGGTTCCGCGGAACCAGGGCCCGGACCCCGCAGGGGCCCACTCTAACGCTCTTTTTCTTCTTTTGTTTCTAATTTGATTGGGACATTTTGAACTAGTAGTGGCGTCGGAAGGTAAATTTTGATGGGTGGGCTCAGATAAAACATGTTAAAATAGTATGAAACGAACAAAAATGCTTTATTTGCATATAAAATTTTTACATATAAGTCTACACTCGACCAAAAACACGTTTTCTTTCGTCATTTCTGGAAACGAATTCACGCATTATGTCCTGTAGTTTGAGTTGGCCTGCCAAGTTTTCATGTACATGTAAAAGCATCACATGATTAAGACGTTTTTGGGTCATAGTACTGCGAAGGTACGTCTTCAAACGTCGCAAAGCGCTGAACGAACGTTCCGCTGAAGCAGCTGATGCCGGAACAGTCAACACGATAATTAGCAGTTGAAGGACTTGCTGAAACATCGATTTGACAGTTTTAGATTCTTTGGAAAGGAATTCAGCTAAATATTGACAACATTCTGGGCGTTGGTCCAATTGAAGACTTGACAACATCTTCAGCTCTGTTCTGAGAAGATCTGCATCGAAGTCGTCTGAGAAAGGTTTCAATAACTCTTGGATATCATCCAAGCTCGGAATGTCTTTTCCATGAAGAGCATCTAGAAGTAGATTTTCAAGTCGGATGAGGGTCTTCAGTCCTTCTTGATCGAAACGGTCTTTCAATTCGGTGATCATCAAATCAAGAACTTCGAAATAAACTACACATGTACACACTAGAAAATATAACTGTCCAATAAATTAATATTTTTATGTAGGTACTTATAAATAAAAACGAAGAATACTTATTCATCAAAAAATTTGAAAACAAAATTTATTAAGAAACACAGGGATCGCTTTTGTAAGGTTCCTTACTCGTTTTACCTGCTTACCGAAGCCCTTGTTTCAACACTTGTTTAAAGACTAATCGTCGGTACCTGCCTACACTTTTATTTTTTATATTAGCACGATCCATGAATAAGTTATAGGTAAACTACAAAGTTGCCGAAATACGGAAACTGATCAATGCAAGTTTTATACGGTGGGTCATAAAAATAATCCCAATACAATAGGCTCGATGCTCGATACTCGTGTTTATAGCACCTTCATCCTTCAGCCTGTACTTTTAAGTAATTCTGAATAACTGAAATTGAATTCTAAATATAGACAATACCTATGTAGTGGTAGGTAAGGATAATAAGGAAAAATATAGACACAAATTTCTATTTAAGAAAATCTCGTCGCTTGATAAAAGATATAAACCCCACCGTTATCTAAAGTTTTAAAAGCTATTTTGTTTGTCCTATATTAACCGCTTAACGTTCTTACTCGAGTTAACTCGGTTTTAAACTACGTTTCTATTTTCGCTTAACCGAGTTAACTCGTGTTTAAAATATTTGTACGATATATAAGGCGCCTACGCGTTTTAACTCCTCTAGCTCTAAATAATGGTATCCCCACTTGCTTGGGCGCCACACCTATATAATACAGGGGGCCGTGGCCCCCCTAGCTTTTCGGGTGCTTTAAACTATATAATATGGTTATCCAAAGTATACGAAATGTAATCTGCAACATCTTCACGTCTGGTCCCCCCTAAAAATTTTTATATGGGCGCCCGTGCCCACTTGTTTTCTCGTTTCTAATTTTAAACTTTCTACGATCGACTGCCGACTGGGGTGGGATCACGATGAGTAGAATTCTATTTTGCTGACGTCACGTTCTGCCCTGACTGTGACGTACTTCTGCGTGTAAGCCCTTGTTTTAGCGTGTATCACACTGTTAGCAATATTTAACATTATTATATTTGAATAATTGCGATTTTCTTCTCTTACTTGTAGTATTTTGTATGTAAAAAGTTACGACCGAGTTAACTCGGGTGAGCGCTAAGGGTATTTGTTATTTTATATTTTTCTAATAAAATATGCGTTTTTTTACTTTAGATTATATCTAGTGACAATAGTCTTGTTTGTAGTTTATTTTACTGTAATAAAATAAATAGGTAATTTTTTGACGAATTTTTGCAAATAAATGTGTGCGTTAAGCGGTTAAGGTTTTTAATTATATTATGACTGGAGATTTAGATGTAGAAAACTTTTAAGTTTCATTATTTATAAAAACAAAAATAAAGCTTTTTTAAAAACTTTAAAAAAGTTGTGATGAGTTTTTCCCGAAAAGTGTTTCATTTTTTGGTTATTTCACGTTGAAATATTCGATTTGGAATTTGACGAATAAGAACCTACTTTTCATTACCTACAACTCTGCTCCTCCTGGGTATACAGACTTCACATGTCACTACATTTTTTTCACTTTTTTTATGAGCTATATTTTTAATAAGAATATTCTTTTCGATAAAATAATTACTTCTTGATTTATTTGCGAAAAACCTTGTCAAAACGTGTGTTTTTTTGTTGAAAAATGAACATATTCTCTTACAAATAACTCGAAAAGTGAGTATTGACTTGTGAAAAAATTCTAGAGAACCAAAGTTGCTTAGAAATTAGTCAGTTTATCCAAATTTGGACTTAACTTAAAAGTAGGGTTTTCACCCCGAGAAGGGGTGAAACTCACGCCCAGGGCAAAAGCATACATCGGCACAATAGGTATCACTTTTTTTTGTTTGACATGTTAGCCATGTTTATGCCAAATTTCATCTTAATCCGAGCGGTTCTTTAAGATTTACGGCAAAACCGTGAGTAAATGGACTATAAATTAGCTTAAGTTTTTATAAATAAGTATATCGATGCTTAAGATGTGATACCGCGTATCTGCAATTTTTGACAAAATGAGTTTTATTGCTTATTGCATGTAAAAAATACTCTGTCATATTGTGGTGAAAGCGCTAATTTGACCTATACAGTTTGAATGAGTAACGTGATTAGTAGTGACATCTGGTATAGGTAAGCTGAATATATTTTAATGTGACAGCGCGTATCTGAAATCTGAATTAGTTGACATAGTAACGTGCTGTGGTAACATTGTGTTGATAAAGGTATGTACTTACAAAACCATAATTTATTTATAAAGAAACAAAAAGCATCATAAAATATGTTCAAAGTTGCAGACAGATGTTGTCGAATTGTGGTATTATTTAAAAACCTTTGTTATTTGCATCATAAATCAATAAACTTCGGCGTTAACAGGAAAACAGATACGCGATATCACAGTAACCACTTTTTTGATAAATAGGTATACCTTCAGATACCTGAAATCACTAAAGCAGTATACGAGTATAATATTTTTTATAAATAGTAAATTATTGTCCAAAGACTTCTGTTTATTTTAAATTTATTTCATTATAATTCGATTAAATATTTTAGATTACTGTTTTGTTCCAGATTAAAATGAGTACCTCTAGAGGTCGTCAAATGGTAACAAATGCAAGAAATGACGTAATAGTTCACGTTTTAAACAATAATATCAAGGACACCATTAAGTGTGCCATAAAAACAAACAATGAAGAAGCCACAGTATTGGAAAATACCGATGCGGATGAGCTGGGACCTACATTATTATCTTTGGAACAAGAGGTTGCCGCAGCCAATCTGCTTTTATTGGGGGAGTCTGCAGTAACAAACGAAACGTTTTCGACAGACATAAACAATGTTACTGATGGATTGCCAAAGGAATCTGATTTTGAAAAAGTGAGTAACTGGCTAAGGAATATTGACAATGAACGTTTAGATTGTGACGTAATATTAGAAACGGTTTCCAATGAAATTTCGACAAATGAGCTCTCCAGGGACAAAACACATCTAGAAGAATTAAGAAATGACGTTGCACTAAACCACCAAGGTATTTTAAATGAAGTGATGTCGAGCTCATCGTCTGTAATTGCTGATCAGATTGATGAATCGTGGTTGCCAGAAAACGAAAATAAGTCAGATTACTCAACTAGTTCGGAAGAAGGCAAACAACAAGAAGGGGAAGATTTAGATTGTGACGCAATATTAGAAACGGTTTCCAATGAAATTTCGACAAATGAGCTCTCCAGGGACAAAACACATCTAGAAGAATTAAGAAATGACGTTGCACTAAACCACGAAGGTATTTTAAATGAAGTGATGTCGAGCTCATCGTCTGTAATTGCTGATCAGATTGATGAATCGTGGTTGCCAGAAAACGAAAATAAGTCAGATTACTCAACTAGTTCGGAAGAAGGCAAACAACAAGAAGGGGAAGAACCAGTAGCAAGAGCCGATAATGACGGTAACAACGAAAATAAAAAAGCTCGAAAAAGAATAGCAGATATCAACGAATGGCACGATATTAAAAATAAAAGACTAAGACAACACGGAAAAAAATATATTGGCTGGACAAGGGTTGGAAAGACAGCGAAAAGAGGAACACCTAGAAATGAAAAACAAATGGGACCAGTCTGCTTATCCTCCGTATGTAAAAAATCCCCAGTAAGGCAGTGTCAAGATTTAAATGAAGAGGACCGAAAAGAACTTTTCAACAACTTTTGGAACAATCTCACATGGGACCAGAAAAAAATCTATATCGCTTCTCTGGTTTGCAAAAAAGAAAAAAACAGAAATACAAAGAAAGAGACTGAAGAATCAAGGAGGAAAAATACATTAACCTACACACTTAAAACATTAGATGGCAAGATTTTGACTGTTTGCAAAAAGTTATTTTTGTCAACGTTTGCTCTTACAGAACATTATGTATTTAACTGTTTGACATCAGAAACAAAGCATGGAATGATAGCAGCAACAGAGGTAAATAATGAGAGAAGAAGAGAGAAGAGAAAAATAGCAGAGATCCAAAAAGAAACTCAATGCAATAAGTCCAGTAACAGCGCCAAAGATGTATTGCGTAATTTTTTAGATTCTCTTCCGAAACTCCCTGCTCACTATTGTCGCAAATCTACAAGTAAATTATATATTGAGCCTATTTTTGGAGACAATATGAGCAAAGTATACCAGGAATATTCCAGAATGTGCCGTGAACAAAATAAGGAATTGAAACCAGTTTCAAGATACACTTTTGATTTAATGGTAAAAGAAAAACATATTTCCTTCCACATACCAAAAAAAGATCGTTGTGATACATGCTGCAGTTATGAAACAAATAATCTAGATGAGAATGTCTATAAGAAGCACATTAACAACAAAGAAAAAGCAAGGCAAGAAAAGGAGAACGACAAACAGGCAGGGCATGTAAAACAATGCATTGTCCTAACACAAGATCTTCAGGCAGTAAAAGTATGTCCCATGTTAAATGCATCGGCTTTATACTATAAAACAAAACTTTGCTGTCACAACTTTACCATATTTAATGTTAATACTCATCATGTAAGATGCTACTGGTTTACAGAAACAGAAGCTGACCTATCCGCCAATACCTTTGAAACTTGTATCACTGATTACTTGTTAGACCTCTGTCCTGTAAATATTCCTATTATTATTTGGAGCGATGGTTGCACCTATCAGAATAGGAATGCTACATTGTCAAATGCGCTTCTATCTTTTAGTGTCGAAAACAATGTTATTATCTACCAAAAGTATCTTGAGCGTGGCCACACACAAATGGAGGCCGATTCCGTTCACGCTCAAATAGAAAAGACAGTAAAATATAAGTCTATTTATCTTCCAAGTGATTATATCAGACTCACAAAGGAGTCGAGGAAACAAACACCATACCAGACAAAAGAGGTCACTTATGACTTTATCAAAATTTTTTCCGAAACTTTAGTATACCCTTCCATTAGACCAGGTCGAAAAGTGAACGATCCAACCGTAACTGATATTAAAGTCATCAAGTATACGCCTGATGGAATCATCCAAGTAAAATTAGATTATTGTGGTGAGTTTATAGATCTACCTACAAGAAAACCTAGAAGTGCAAAAACCAATGTTTCACAACTAGGCCAGTTTAAACCATTACGTAACGCTCCTATCAAAATAACCAACACAAAATATAATCACTTACAGCAACTTAAAAGTGTAATTCCTAAAGACTGCCATGGTTTCTACGACACCTTGCCTCACGAGAGTAAACAGAAGAATTAACAACGTATTTGTTGTTTTATTGATTTTAGTGTTTTCTGCATTTTTTAAATAAATATTTTAAGTCAATAAATTTCTTTCTCCCACACAAATAACAAATTGCAATATTTACATTTGGTAGTGATTACACGTAATCCTCCTCTAACCAACAATTAAACAATAGTGATTCTACGTATCTGCAGCTTTTTGTTAATGAGATTATATTAAAAGAAATGATATACAAAATATTAAAAGAAATGATATATGATGATAAAAAATATATAAAATAGTATTAAAATATTTAATTCTCACACAACAGAACGTTTTTTGCGTCTCATGTAAAAAGGGGTTTTTGCAGATACGCGGTATCACATCTTAAGCATCGATATGATATAGTTTATGATATATGATGATTTATATTTAACGTTTATAGGTCCGGATCCCGCGTATGAAAAAAAAGTTGATTAATAGCAAGCTGAAAATTTGTTAATAGCTTAAGGGTGTCTAGTCGGACAAACTTTGATATATGGGAACACTGGAAGGGGGGCACTTTTAATTGTGGAACAGGTTAAAAATTTGGAACGGTCAGACCACGAAAACGGTACATTTATTTTGTCCGACAGAACAGACTTAAACTCTCCTAACAGAGATTAAATTCTCATGCAAAAATCAGACTGCTATTTATCACCAAATGGTGATATGATAATGGTCAGGAATTATGACAGGTGATAAATAGCAGTCTGATTTTTGCATGAGAGTTTAATCTCTGTTCGGAGAGTTTAAGTCTGTTCTGTCGGACAAAATAAATGTGCTGTTTTCGTGGTCTGACCTTTCCAAATTTTTAACCTGTTCCACAATTAAAACTGCCCCTGTTCCAGTGTTCCCATATATCAAAGTTTATCCCACTAGACACCGTTAAGCTATTAACAAATTTTCAGCTTGCTATTAATAAACTTTTTTTCATACGCGGGATCCAGACCTATTATTAAAAACTTTTGATATACAATGTGTGCTTTTATTGGGTGGGCGGGCCCGCATCCCAACTAGAACCAGATCCCGCTGATCTATCGGTACGCCACTGCTCAGAAGAGATGTTTAAAGAAGCACTAGAAGACATCAACGAAGACATATCAATTAATGGAACACTAGTGAATAATTTCTCTTATAATTGATAAGCATAATAATATGTAAATAAAGCATCTTATTTTCTGTCTTCCTCTGTCATTACTAACCATTTATTCTTGGAAGAATATGGTGATTTTTTCCTATTTTTTTCACTGGAGCAAGCTCAGAGAAAAATGGAAGAAAACAGTAAATAACATAAAATTGTTTTATAGAACACTGTATCTCAGGTTCATCTCAGTTGTGACTTGTGAATAATCTCAGGATCATCTCGGTTCAGAGATGATCAGATCAATCATCTCCTTACGTACGTTTCAGTCTCCCCAGACCTTATCAGAGGGGCTACATGATCAGCTCAACACTATATAAATTGTTGAATATTTCCTTCGTTTTTATGCAAAAGTAATGACGCATTGTTTCATAAAATCATTACCCATGCTCTTGCTCTTGCTCTTACCCATTTTTAGAGGTTGTTCCAAATGTGTTCAATTGGGTTAAGATCGGGACTGTGTGCCGACCTGCACTGCAATTCGAGATGATCGCTTCATTGTCAGCAACGTGTTGAGAAATCGCTTTTGCACCTTCCCTGAAGCTCGTTCGCATCTACTGAGGTAAAAAATGTTAGTCTGAGTAAACGTACCATTAGAAGAAAACTGACAGAAAGAAATTTGAGGGCTTTCCGTCAAGCTAGGTCCCCACAACTGCTCTCACAACACCGTAGAGCTAGACTTGGTTTTGCGAGAGAATATTCTGACTGGACTGTGGCAGAATTGAAGAATTTACTGTTCTCAGATGAGAGCGGAATGGCCTGAAGATGTCCGGATGGACGTCAGCGTGTTAATGAAAGGTTTGCTCCATGCACTATAACCGAAACAGTGGCTTACCGAGGAAGGTCAACAATGATTTGGGGAGGTATCTCTTACAAAGCTCATACTGGTCTTGTTGTCTTCGATAGAGACAGTGTGAATACTCAAAAATACATGAAAGAAGTTCTCCAAGACCATGTCATGCCTTTCGCATAACTCATTGGTGAAACTTTTAGATTAATGCATGAAAATGCACGTTACCATACCGCAAGATTCACCTGTGCGTACCTTAATGAGTCGGGTTTCAAGTTTTACCATGGCCGGCATGCAATCCCGATCTTAACTCAATTAAAAACATTTGGGACAACCTCAGAAAACCATTAAGAGCAAGAGCACCAGCCTTTACATCCTTCGAAGAGCTCAAGGCGGCTGATGTAGAGGAGTGGCACAATATCATCCAATCGGATGTTCATAATATCATGCGTGCATTGCCGAACCGACTCTGAGAAGTCCTAACTGCCAGAGGCGGCATGGCGGCAACACCGATTATTAATACCCATATATTTTTGAAGTTATACTTCTTTATACGCGTTCGGAGTAAATTTATATGTGCGCGAATTCATCAAAAGTCTTGGTCCTGGGCGCAGCTTAAACGTTATACGCCCTCTGATTGGGTAATTACAATGACCTGTCAACAATTGTTTAATATGTCGGTTATTTTATTAATACGTCAATTGTCAATGGTTATGGGTAATAAACAAATGTTGTGTATATTAGTTTTTATTGTTGTGAGGACACAGACAAAAGCGAGTTTATAATTGTAGTGACTTTTTAAATAGTTTTTAAAAGCAACAGGTAAATGTTTCAGTATTGTAATAAGTAAAAAATTACATAGGTACTTACCTACCTATTTGGAAAATGTACCTACCTATAGTTTATTTTTTAACCAGGAGGAGTAAACTAAAAAGACAGATTCACACCCAAGAAAGTCACTAGAATATTAACCAAATACATCTTCTTTTTTGGTTGATCTAGTCGGCCCTCAGCGGTAATCCATAAATATTATATTATATTAATACGTCGCTAAAGAATTTTGCAAACGACTGATTTTTGTATAAAAGCAGACTAACAATCTAAAAATTAAAGGAATATAACACAGAAAACAAAAAATCGTCGGTATAACTTAATTAACCTTTGAAATGCCACCCACTAATGGCAAAATTTGATAAATGTCATTAGTGTAAAAATTTTATAACAGTTGAGTAAACTTGCCTGCGGTTGGACCAATTACAAACAAGCATTACAGAGCGGTAAATTTGAATCACTCCTCTTGGTTTAAAAACAAACCATAGTAGGTAATGCTTTGATTTACATAATTTGATTACCAACAAAATTTCTACCAATCTTCATCTAATATATTGTTTTCTTACTCTATGTTTTGTTGTATTTTAATATTTTAATTCCACAAAAATCAAACTAATTTGATTAAATTCAGAACTGTCAAACAGTAAAACGTTCAGTTGCCCTATCTTCCCAAATGGCAGATATGTGTAATTGGGTAAATGAGTAGAGGCTTCGATTACAAATCCAAGAGCCCTAAAATGCGCGGGTTCGAATCCCAATGCAAGTATATTTTTTTTCAGAAAATGCGTATTTAGTTAAAATTTTTGCCAACAATTATTATTGTTCAGAAATCATTCCTTTGTGGCATTTTTCAATGTGTTTGTGTGCATTTTATTATTTTATTTTTTTTTTAAATTTTTGGTGTGTTTTAACAAAAATTTTTGGAAAGTAGTAAGTATTAAAATTAGTTTAATATTTAAATAAAATATAAGTAAACTGTTTAAAGTACATTATATCAATTTCGTTAAAATCACATAATAGAAGTATAACTTCTTACGTGCGTACAAAGTACACACACATTGTTTTTAATTAGAACATGATTTTGTTTTTACCAAATTTTGAAAAAATGTGAAAACTTTGAATTAAACACGTCCGTCTGTCCGTCTGTCTGTCTGTCTGTGTGTGAACACAACTCCTCCGTCGTTATACGTAGTAGAATGACAAATGAGGTGTCAAATGAAAGCTGTCCGTCGGACCGCAAATATAACTCCTCCATCATTATACCAGGTATAATGACAAATAAGGTGTCAAATGAAAGCTTATAATCCAAGGATGGTACTAAAGGTGAGAAATTTGACCTAGGCTGTCTCTCCGTCTGTCCGTCCGACCGCGAATATAACTCCTCCGTCATTATACCAGGTATAATGACAAATGAGGTATCAAATGAAAGCTTAGAATCCAAGGATGGTACTAATGGTGAGAAATTTGACTTAGGCTGTCTGTCCGTGTGTCCGTCCGACCGCGAACATAACTCCTCCGTCATTATACCAGGTAGAATGACAAATGAGGTATCAAATGAAAGCTTTTAATCCGAGGATGGTACTAAAGGTGAGAAATTTGACCTAGGCTGTCTGTCCGACCGCGAATATAACTCCTCCGTTATTATACCAGGTAGAATGACAAATGAGGTGTCAAATGAAAGCTTATATTCCAAGGATGGTACTAAAGGTGAGGATTTTGACCTAGTACTTCCGGTTTTAGAAATGCGACCAGAAGTACTATTTTAAAGAGCGGAATAGTAAAAGTGATATATTATTCGACGCTCTTTCGCAAGACGAGAACAAATATATAATTCCGGTTTCATGACTGTCTGTCCGTCTGTTTGTCTATCCGCGAATACAACGCATCCGTTTTTAACACAGATAGAATGGCAAATGAGGTGTCAAATGAAAGCTTATGATCCAAGGATGGTATTAATGATGAGAAATTTGACATCGGACTTCCGGTTTTAGAGTTGCAACCGTAAATACTGTTTTAAAGTCGAAAATGGTATAAGCGATATATCATTCGACGTGCCTTAGCAAGATAAGAACAAATGTAAAATTTTGGTTTTTATATCATTTTCGGTTAAAAAGTTCTAACCAGAAGTGCCATTATAATCGCAGAAATAGTACATGTAACACATCAATCGAAACGTATTGAAAAGTTGAGTTTGAATCTTTAGTTCCGGTTTTGTCATTTCTGTTTAAACAATGATGGTCCAAAGTTTAGTAAAAATGACTTAAAATTAGAAAAATCGTATATCAATCGACGCAAAGTTACACGAAGGGTTTAAATATCGACTTCCAGGTCTATTTTCGATTGCTTTGGGTGAAAACCTAGGACTTACGAAGTCCAATTACTTGTTCAATATTATGGTTGTTTGAATTTTCTTATAAGATTTTTAAATTTTGGATTTTTGCTAAGCATCCCTTGATAAACGACTTTTTTAATGATTTCATTGTTTTCATCTCAGGTAATTTTCACCGTACCTATCTTTCCTAAAATGTGGTCCAATATTAACAATTTCTGCAAATTAAAAGAAATACAAGGTGGGCACGTGGGCAGTTAATTGTGCCGGTGAGTTTATTTCTTTGAAGTATTTTTTACATAATTTTTGATCCATCTTCTACTTCTCTATGTTAAAAGACGAATTAGGAGTCGAATAAAACGAATCTCATAATGTATGGTATATACCTAATTGGTGGCATTCTGTTATAAATCCTTCGCTGTATAACGATTTCAATTAAAAAGAGATATTCGCCATAACGGTCATTTCACAAATTAAATTGCCGATCCATTAATTTGTTGTACATGGTTTTTACAACCTTGTAGTATTTTATAGAGCATATGTATATTATTAGTTTGGTGCTTATATCCGTGACGAAAAAAATATAAATCAAATATAGTAAGTATTCACTCTCCGAAAACCATAATTGATTTACAAATCTTCTAAATTGTAGATTAAATATTTCTTTTTTTATTAGTACCTTTTTTTTAACTTATATATGTGTGTGCCTGCGAGTCTTGTGATTTGGTTTTGGTTTGTTTTGTGATCATTTTAAGTTTTTCATGCTTAGGTACTTCATGTTTCACTTATTTTAAACATCTTTAGAAGAACACGAATTCACAATACACATCAACAGGAACACTACGAAAAACCGCCACATTACGTTTTAAGTAAAGCAAGAAGAATTAAAAACAGTAGGACACCAGGTCCATGGCAGATATAAAATCTATATTCTTCACGTGTCATATCAGAATTATCCGATGTTGGCGGTCACCATTGCGAAGGCTTCTCGATCTTCTGCAATATGGAATAATTGTCCTGCATTTGATATCTGAGTCCATGCAGTGGCGTACTGAGCTGGGTTCCGCGGAACCAGGACCCGGGCCCCACAGGGGCCCGCTCTAATGCGCTTTTTGCTTCATTTGTTTCTAATTTGTTTGGGACATATTGAACTACACAAGTACACACTACGAAATTGCTTAATAAATTTTAATTTTTGTGTAGGTATTTATAAATAAAAACAAAAAATATCTATTCATCAAAAAATTTGAAAACCTTTATTAAGAAATAGAGAGAACGCGATTGTAAGGTTCCTTCGTTTTACTTGCTAAACCAAACCCTTGTCTCAACACTTGTTTAGAATAACCGCCGGTGCCTGCCTAAATACGTGCTGACACAAACATTTTTGTATTTTTTATATTACCACGATCTAGGAGTAATAGTTGTAAACTGCAAAGTTACAGTAATTCGGGAACAGATATTCAATGCAAAATTTTATACGGTGGGTCATAAAAATCATCCCAAGACGCTCGATGTTCCTTTTGTTCGTATTTATAGCACCCTCATAGCACTGCATAAATATAGACAATTATAGTGGTAAGGATAATAACGGTAGGATTAATATTAATTTACTGCTTTAATAGTCCATTCACTCACGGTAAAATATTGCAAAACCTTCAAACCAACAAAATTTAAAGAACGGCTTCGATAGACATGAAATTTGGCATACATAGCTAATATGTCAAAGAAAGAAACTGATATTGTGCCGATGTGTACTTTTTCCCAGGGGGTGACTTTCACCCCTGATTGGGGTGAAAAAATATACGTTCAAAATAAGTCCTGAATTGAATGAACTAAATAATAATTCTAAGCAACTTTTTTTATACTGTTTTTTCACTAAGTCATTACTTTTCGAGTTATTTGCGAGTGAAAATGTAAGTAAGTTACGATCAAAATAATGTTGGTTCCTTTTTTTTGTTTGTAACAAAAATCGTGAAAATCACCCTCTAATTAGGATGCGAAATTGCATATTTTTGAAAAGGCTGTAGTTAAATGGGATAAACGAGTCACTAATCACGAGTGTATACAAATTTTGAATAGCCATACCTTAACCAATTTTTGTCTTCAGGAAAACAAAAAGTTCAAAATACTTACAATAGCAAAACCTATATTTTTTATTACTTGAGATTTTTGGTATCACCAATCATTTTTAAGTTATTTAAAAAAAATTTTCATAATTAAAAAAAAAATTTACTCAACCAATTTTTTCAAAAATAAGAACCGATAAAACTTACAGATGATATATAAACACTACATAGGTAAGTCAAGTAACTTGTGAAGCGGTAACGATTAGTTTCATTTGAGATGCTAATTAGGTGGTGATTTTTACGATTTTTTTTTACCAAGAAAAGGGACCAACTTTGTTTTGAGAGTACCTTGTTTACTTTTTATGCTAGAAAATTAAAAAAACAGAAATTCAGCTTTTTTAAACACTTTTAAAAAGGTGTGATGAGTTAAAATATTCTATTTGGAATTTGACGAAAAAGAACCTACTTTTCATTACCTGCGACTCTGCTCTTACTGGGTCTACAGAGGACTTTTTGAGTTATTTCCGAAAACCGTCTAGAAACGTAGTTTTTTTTGTTGAAAAATGAAAATATTCACTCGCAAATAACTCAAAAAGTATTGACTTAGTGAAAACAATCTATGGAACTAAAGTTGCTTAGAATTAGTTAGTTTATCCAATTCCGGACTTATCTTGAACGTGTGACAAAATCACACATCGGCTCAATATCACTTTTCTCTTTGGCATTTTAGCTATGTTTATGCCAAATTTCATGGCAATTCAAACGGTTCTTTAAAATTTGGAGCAAAAACCTTGAGTAAAATGAACTATAAATTAGCTTGAGTTTTTATAAAAAATGTATGATATATTTTATGATATATGCCGATCTGTATTCAATGTTTCGTGTTAAGCACTCTATATTGATCGAAGCTCTAAAAGCTATAGGCTTGGACGGCAGAAATGTTTGAATAATTGCAAATTTATATTGGAATCAAACAACATCAGTTTTAGTAGATGGTGTGGAATCACAGGCTCTTAATATTAAAAGAGGAGTACGGCAGGGATGCCTCTTGTCACCACTGCTTTTCAACGTTTACTCCGAAAGAATTTTCAGAAAAGCTCTTCCTGAAAAACAAGAAGGAATACTTGTGAACGCTGAAGTCATCAATAATTTGCGATATGCGGACGATGCAGTACTCCTAGCTTCTAGTCAAGAAGATCTGCAAACACTACTTGATAGTGTCGTTGAGAGTTGTAGGGAGGCAGGTCTGGATTTGAACATACGGAAAACCAAAATACTCGTAATAAGTAAACAGCAGCATAAAAAACTGTCTATATATGTAAATAATACCAAACTTAAGCAAGTTGATAAAATCGTTTACCTTGGACAGCAACTAAATTCTAACGCAGAAAGTCACGGCGAAATTAGATCTAGGATGGAGCAGGCTAGAGCCGCTTTTAGAAGGATGTCCAAGGTGTTATGTAACAGAGACCTAAAATTGGCATTGAGGATCCGCCTAATTCGCTGCTACGTGTTCTCGGTCTTACCTTATGGTGTCGAGTCCTGGACTGTGAATAAAATCGATCTAAATCGCCTTGAGGCTTTCGAAATGTGGTGCTATAGAAGAATTTTAAAAGTTTCCTGGGTGGAGAAGATTCGAAACTCCACACTACTAGAACGTCTCAGCAAGACTACTGAGATCATAAAAAGCATCAAGTAGAGAAAGCTGGAGTACTTCGGACATGTAATGAGGGGTCCCAAATATAGGTTGCTACAAAATATTATGCAAGGAAAATAGCAGGCAAACGCGGTCCAGGACGAAGAAGAACCTCATGGTTGAAGAACTTGCGAGATTGGTGTATAATGTATAATCCCTCTGGGGCTCAGTGGAGAACGTTGTTCAGATGGAAACACCAATAGCGATAAGGGAATTTATTTATAGAACCGACACTAGGGTATTTTTACCCCGGGAGAACTTTTGAACATTGACTTGTTACTGGTACGCGTTTAGTTGAAGACTGATGAAGACTCTATTTGAAGTTACATCTTGACTGCTTGAGTTGATTCTTGAGAATGATTCTAAATGTGTATTCTTTCTCAGCGGTGGCACTTAGTATTGGTGTCAAGCCACGCGCTGAGTATATTTACAAATATTGAGAACAAAGAAATATATTTGATCATCAAATTAAATAATGCAATTGCCCGAATTATTGTTTACAGTTTACAATTCGTGAACTAAATTAGAGACCCGTACATGTAATTATATAATAACAAATTGGTTCATGTCATATACGGGGTGATAAAAATATACTGTTCAATATCGAATATGAATAATGAATGTTTGATATTGGACAATTGGTATGGTGTTGATACAAGCATGCTATTTAGGGTGGCAGTGAATAAAATTAGGATAGCTATGATGGTAACCAACGTTCTGAAAGGACATGGTACATGAAGAAGAAGATTCAATGTTTATTAAAAACTTTTGATAGGTATACAATGTGTGGTTTTATTGGGCAGGCGGGCCCGCATCCCAACTGGAACCAGGGCCCGCTGATCTATCAGTACGCCACTGAGTCCATGCACTAATGTTTTTTAACCAAGAAACTTGTTTTCTTCCTACACTTCTATGATCTTCTATTTTGCCTTTAAGGATTAGTTGTAGACTGGAAATACATAGCATTTTAGCAGCCGTATTTGTCGCAATGGGTGAATATTTCTCATGTTGTTAAATGTTGCTCTGGCTTTTTCAACTGTAGATCGTATTTCGGTTGTTTGATCCCATTTCGCGTTAACGACTGTTCCAAGGTATACCTACGTATGAGTCTACGAGTTGAATTAATTGGTTTTTTATTTTCAATTGTCTGGCAGGTTTTTGAGATTTGGTCACCAGCATCCATTTTGTTTTATTTATGTTGAGGTTAAGTCCTCTTTCTTCACTCGCTCTTTGCTTTGTACTCTGTTCATAAGATGCTAAAATTTATCGACACTGCTAGCAAGTACTACTGAATACTGTATACTTATCGGATATTATTTTAGGATAGAATTTTTGGGATTTATCGGAGATTTTTATATCTTCGTTTGCTCATCCAGTGTGTGTTTTTTTAAGAGTAAACAGTAGCGATCAACAGGTAGCAATAAAATATAACTTCGGGAGATAGTATCATAAACTTTGGCAACATTGGTAATCTTTGACATTATGTAAGATTAATATTATTGACAATTTAACTCATAGGCGCGCTAAATGGAAGTAACCGAAAACAATTTTGTTATTAGTAAATAAATATTTATAAAAATAAACCCAAATGGGTGAAAATTTTATGTTAACATAGGTATTTGTACGAAAAAATAATAATAAATAATAATTTCATTGTGAAGCGAAACGAGAGCAGTCTTATTTTATTTAGTTCATAGAGCGCCAAAGGCACTCTAGAACACCCTTTAACCCTTCTTAGGGTCCCATCAGAGGTGCATATTTCATTCTCTTTGAACTACTAAAATTCGGGCTACCGTTATCGGTTCACAACGAAATGATGGCATGAATGCCGTGGCGGTATCTGCTAAAGACGAACGAAAGTTTTACTTCTAATATTAACAATATCAAAAATAAAATAAAACTTAGAACTAGTCTTCTGGTTAAACCAATCGTGGCTTGTGGCTTCTAAAATTTGCAAGCCAACGAATTGCCGGAGCTAAGAAGGCCGAGGGAAATCTACCAGGTTAAGTCGTACTTCATGGAATGATTATTTATTATTTTGATTAGTTCTACTCGTAATCTGAGTATTCGGAACTAAGCTTTGTTGGAATTTTACCGTGCTGGACAGGCGGGAAGTGAGATGCAGCCTGATAGATCTTCCTCGGCATTGTTAGCTCCTGCACTTTTTATAAAAATACACTTTCTTCAATTTTTTTATCCGATGCCTAGATTTTGTGTCATTTTGGAACTACTAATGAAATAAAAAATTTTAGTAGTTCCAAAATTACACAAAATCTAGGTATCGGATAAAAAGTTTATTTGAAGAAATTGTATTTTTTTGTTCTTCTTAATGGCGGTACAGGCTCGTTTTTTTAATATTGTATTTAATTACAGAGTAATTTCCACATATTAATATATTTTTCAAATTGGGCCCTGTACCGCCATTCTTTATTTTATTACGAATACGTGTGCCAAATATCTCGAAAAAATATTCAAAATTACAGCCGCAATCTTGGAACGCGTTTTTGCTACCTGTTGATCGCTACTGTATCACCTTTAGCAAAAATAAATTTTTTCGGGTTCAAAAATTGCAATTTTTCGATTTTATGTTCAACCGCGTTTATCTCGAAAACCATGCATCCTACGAAAAAACTTGTCAGAACAGTTTTTGCTTAGAATGACCCAAAAAATACAAAAAAAATGTTTTGTTTTGCGAGAAATCGCTGTTATGTAATTCCTTAAGTTCTTTGTTTATAACAATCTTATCGACATCCGGATCAACTGTTACCCAACAAATTCGTGTTCTACCTACGGGTCAAGATACATAAAAAAATCTTGGGTAAGACCATCTGAATAAAGGAGGCCGTTGTACCCCCTTGGCGACAGGACTATGAATATCTACCTAAAAAAAATTGGCATTTGTACTGTAGTCAGGATTTCTGTACCTAAACATAGATTTATTACGAATTTCATTTTCATGGGAAACAACTTTTCACACTTTTTTTATGTATGACAACAGTAGATTACTTCTCATAGGTACTTACATTGTTAAAATTTGTGGTAGCTCCAATTTCGATGTTCTCATAATTTTGGCACGGCTTTTAATGGACTTTTTCTTGGAATTATTCGCTTTATTTGTCGTTTGATTAACTTTTCCCATTTCGTTAAACTATTGATAATATGTTAAAAATAAAATATCCTCCTAAATCTTTATACTCGCATTAGAATTCGAAATGTTTTTACGTAAAATATACAACAACAACAAAAATATAATAAATAACTATCAATAAACACTATTTTCCTATGAAACAACTATAACGAATTCTTAAATTAACACACTAAATACTGCACTGGACTGATATCAATAAAGATGACAGAACAAATTAGAGAAAATCTGACGCAGGTTTGTCAAAATGACACTGATAATTTCTCTATGTTGCCTAATTAGTTATTTAGTTATAATATGTTCGATTTCTTGTTAGAAATAAAAAATTTTAGTAGTTCCAAGATTACACAAAATCTAGGCATGAGATAAAAAAGTTTATTTGAAGAAAGTTTATTATTTTTTTCTTCTTAATGGCGGTACAGGCTCCTTGTTTCAATATTTTATTTAGTTATAGAGTAATTTCCACGTACTAACATATTTCTAAAATTGGGCTCTGTACCGCCATTCTTTATTATATTACGAATATGTGTGCCAAATATCTCGACAAAATATTCAAAATTAGAGCCGCAATATTGGAACGCGTTTGCTGCTACCTGTTGCTCGCTACTGTAGCCTCTTAATTTGTTCGGAGTAAATATTAAAAAGGAGAGGAGGGAGAAAACATCCCTATTGCACACCTTTTCTGATCTCAATGCTCTCTGTGAACGAATTTCTAGTTTTTACCCTGGCTGTCTGATTCCAGTAGAGACTTCATGTCACAATTCGGATATCCTTATCACCAATTCCTATGTTTTGGAAAATTTCAATTGGTTGGTCATGTTCTACATTATCGAATGCCTTCGAGTAATCTACAAAGCACATGGAGATATCCTTGTTCATATCTCTACAAATCTGTACTATTACTTGCAGGCAAAAACTGCCTCCCTTGTGCCCAAAGCGTTTCTAAAAGCAAATTGTGATTCGTTGATTTCCGCTTCACAGTTGTTGTGATTGAAGTTGCCAATTATCGTCTTCAAGTCTTAAGTATTATTCTATGTATAAAAATGTAATATTAATAATATAAATTTGTAATAATATGTAATGTATTTTAAATGATTTATGTGGGAATAATATTATGTGGTAATTTCTAAAGAATAATTGATCCGCTAATATTAAAATAATTAAATAATTCGCGAAACTGAAAAAATTACTCATATCTATGCCAAACAACAAATGTTATTTTTTTTTTATTTATGGTGTTATTATTCAACACGAACGATCATGACCTTTCCTTTCTCAAAATATTGCAAGGAATTATGAAAAACGAAAGATAAGAGTGCCAACAAAACTTCCTCTTATTAACCAAATTGTGATAAACTTTAACGAATTTAAATGAATATTTTTGGAAATTTTCCAAACTATACACCTAAGTAGTATCATATAATATATTCATACAGTTACAGCGTTGGTTACCTACTTAGTATTTAACATCGGTGAATACGGTTTTTTTTAATTGCATTCATATGCGACTCAGTTAAGAGGGGTATGAGGAATGAGGCATTTTCATTTCAAACTTTTTTATATTTCAAAATTTGATCATTTGGACATAACATTTAACAAATTTCGATTTTTGAAGTTATACTTCTTTACCGGCGATATGAGGGTGAATTTTTATATGTTAAAACGTATGATCCCGGCGCATGCGCATTATAACTTTGTTCTGATTGGATGTTCAAATGACATGTCAAAAATTATTAAATATGGCGGCTGTGGTACAGCTGTAGTTTGATTATTTATGGTTGTTGCGTTTTAAAATTTGTGTGAAAAGAAACAACAAACAAAAGTTAGTTAATAGTTATACTGCCTTTTTAAATAGTTTTCATATACCTATATTTTTGGACTTTTGGACTATTTTGGACAAGGAAAACTCATTCTAATTTGGTAAGTAGTTTTTATTATAATCATATTGTAATTATACATTTGGATTAGGTTGAAATACAGTAGAGCGTCGATTATCCGAACTAATTGGGTGACATAGGTGTTCCTAAAAACCGATTTGTTCGGATAATCGAACTACAATATATTGATACATATTTATAGTCATACATATTTATCCACAAGTGAATAAAAGCCATATTTATATACCTACATATTTATTTATATCTTGATAATGACAACTAGCAACTAAACAAAAAAGTGCAGTCCTTGCAACAACATAATTATTTTTGGATACAATATTGAAGAAAATTGAAGATATTTTAAGCGTCAATTACTAACGCTTGCTCGGTATTCGAGTGCGGGACGCGGGAGTCGATAGTTCGAATAAGCGGTCGTTCGGTTGATCGACGTTCGGATAATCGACGCTCTACTGTACATTTATTTTCTCAAGAATGGGGATTTTGGAGAGAAATCCCAAATTAGGTCCGATTTTTATTTTTAAATTATGATTTTTTGGCGTAGATTTATTTATCTAGTAGGTATGTAATGCTTTGATTGACATACTTAATTTGATTACCAACAAAAGGTCTACCAATCTTCATCTAATATATTGTTTTCTTACTGTTTTGTTATATTTTAATATTTTCTTCCACAAAATTTAAACTACATAATTTAATTATATTTAAAACAACTGTCAAACTGTAAAACGTTCAGTTACCCTATTTTTCCTCATGACAAATAATGTGGAATTGGACGAGTGAGTCTAGGCTTCGATTACGAATCAAAACGTCCCGAAATTCACGGGTTCGATTCCCGATGCAAGTTTTTATTTTTTTATGCATTTTATGATTGTAAGTATATTTGTTATATAATTTTTTTTTCAGAAAATGGGTATTTAAAATTTTTGCCAACAATTATTATCGTTCAGAAATCATTTTTTCTTTGTGGCATTTTTCAATGGGTTTGTGTGCGTTTTATTCTTTTATTTTTTTAAATTTTTGGTATTGTCTTAAAAATCACATAATATGTAGTAGAAGTATAACTTCTTACGTACGTACAAAGTACACACACATTCTTTTTTTTATTAAACAACTAGTGTTTTTACCCGTCACCGTCCGACGAAGGATACAATCGATTGCCCCTTCCAGACACTGCACTCATTTTTTTGCTTCCTCCTATTTTATCGTATCTCCCTCCAAATTTTTTCTGACCCCTCTTATTTTCTTCTGACTCCTTTCTATTTTTCTGGCACTCTCTAATTTCTTCTGACGCCCTCCATTTTTTTGACCCTTCAAATTTTTTCTGACTGCCTCAAATTTTTTCTGACACCTTCAGCGCATTTCCTGTAATTCTTCTCAGTAATCTCACCTCTGCCGTTTCCAGTAGTCTTTGTGTTGTGGCTGTATCAGGTCTTGCTTCTGATGCACATGCCATTATTGGTCGTACACTGGCTTTATAAATTCTTGACTTCATCTCAGTGTTAATATGTCGGTTTCGCTATAATATAGTGTTATTACGACATCCCGCCAGTCTATTTGCTTTTTGTACCTACATACTTGATTTTTCACTTCTTTGTCCAGGTCTCCGTAGATTGACAATGTAATTCCAAGGTATTTTATTTCCATTACTTGTTCAATACTGATACCATCAATTTTACATCTGATTTGTTCTTTACTGATAACTATGGTTTTAATTTTCTGAGATGAAATTATGTACCGTAGAGGTAAAGGGTAGTATATCTATCTAGCGAAGTTTTGAGATAATGGGGAAATAAGATGAATTCCAGAAAATTATTGCAATAATTCTTAATCTGAAGACATAAGAAATTATGTATTTATATAATTGTAATGTTGTATATTAGTTAACCCTTTCGGCCCTGATGGTAGCAATTGCGAAGCCTATATTTCCGCACAGATATCTGTGATACGACTCGTTCGTATATAAGATTATTTAAATGTATTTAAGGCATTTGGAATGTAAACAGGTTTTGTTGTTCTACTTGAAGTAATGTCGGGTAAACGAGATTCTTTTTTTCTTGCTAAGTATTTGTTGTTTTGTTCTAATATTGCTATTGCGTTGAAAAAATCTTCATGTAGCTGTTGGTATTTACTAACTAACATTATGAAAAGTTGATTTAAGAATAAATTGTAATTGTTATTGCATTTGCTAATTTTTGGTATGGTCCTGTAAAAGGCGTACGTAAATGCCACCAGTAGGTGTTAACAGTTACAAAAGTTGATTAAATAGATTAAAATTTATGACAAGATTTTCAAAAATTAATTCTCTTCAGATTGATTCCTACAATTGTATTTTACGGGAAAGGGAAAACTGAAGTTGATGCGACCCTTGCTCAAGTAGAAGAAGCATTAGCTGCCCTAAATGACGTCTGTTCAGATATAGAACACGATGGAGATCCAGATTATGAGGGGCCTGATCTATCAACATCAGATGAGGATGAAGTATCATGAGAAAAAGAAGAAATTCCTCAAAAGACTAAAAAAGTGCAAAGTTGTACCTCCAAAAGAAGAATAGCAAAGTTGTACCTCCAAATGGTACTTTTGATCGAACAAGTGAAAGTAAATTTAGTTATGATGAAAGTGGCAGTTCAAAAGAGCCGTTTGCCCTTCATATTGTAATGGGAATTATTAATTTTCCGAGACTGAGACTTTATTGGGCTCCTCGTAGACAATTCCGTTTGATTAACGATATTGGTATGTCCCGAAACCGATTTGAAAGTTTACGTAATCATTTACATATCTCATATGTCAACACCAAAGAATACCAACTATTATCTTTGGAAAGTAAACAAAATAATTACCAGCTTTGAAAAACTTTGCGAAAAATTAATGCTTGAAGAAAATAATTGCATAGATGAGACAATTATACCATTTGAGAGACAATTTTCTCTAAAACGATATATTAGAGGCAAGCCAAATCCTTGGGGCATAAAAGTCTTTAATTTTTGTGGTGAATCAGGAATATTATAAAAGACAGAAATTGTTTCAAAAATTATCATACAAGACGCCAATAAACCATATTATATTTTTATATACATGCTTTTTCTGTAGTAAACTCTTATATATAATTTTATATATTTATGCCGTAATAACCTCTTGGTGGCAGTTGCCACCAATTTGTAAAATTAAAAGTGGAGGGGCAAAAATTTTATAAAAAATATTTTCAGTCTTAATTAGGGGTCCAATTGAATAAAATACCAACAGAAAAATTTTACCTTTGAAAAAAATAATTCAGGGCTGAAAGGGTTAAACAATATTGTCCTACTGTGATAAAACATTGGTTTATATATTGGATAATATTGTGACAGATCTTTTGCCTCAGCATATACCTGCAGATAAAAAAGTGTACAAAATAGTAAGTGCCCACATAAGCGCAAATAAAAACACAAAAATCATCATCGCTATCATCAAAATTTTTTTGGTAACAACTAAATTTCTATAAAACTCATGAAACTGACTGGGGTTCCACTGTAAAAGGTTAGTATGTGATCCTTTTTCTTTTGTGTTTGTCACAACGTAGTGGTAACTGTTCTGGAAGATTGGTAGCAGTTGCTTTTATTTTTTGTTACTGTCAACAATCTATCGAGTAAAACTCTCTCAGTCAAAGTGACTAACACTTTTATGGAGATACTGCTGTTTACCGAGCGCGAAATAGCGCGCCCGATAAGCAAATCTGACAGCTGATGGAGTCACCACGCTTTACCTCGTTCAAGAATATAAAATAATCAACCAATAATACTTCGCATACCATCTTTTGCCACAAATAAAATTGAAAAATGTTAAGCTTAGCAAAAGTATTAAGTCCAAATTAGAAAAAATGGAGTTACTACCCTTTACCTCTACGGTAGAAAATTGTAATATTGAATTCTTTCGCTTTTATGTTAAATCTTTGCAGACTATCTTCATCTTGTGCTATCAATATTGCGTTGTCTGCGTAACAGAGTATTTTTACTTCTTTGTTGCCCATTCTGTAGCCTCTTCTTTTGTTGACGTTTTTGATGATTTCTCATCCAAGGTTAAATTAAAGAGCATATGACTCGATGAGTCTCCCTGTCTTATCCGCTGCCTATGCCATGTCTATATTAGGTTCTGTAAGTTGTCCATCTATTCTTACTTTCATTTGGTTGTTTTGGTAGATGTTTCCAATGGTTTTTATGATATTTAGAGGGACTTTCTCTATTATACAGAAGATGGATTACATCTTTGAGTCTTACTCTGTCAAATGCTTTCTTCAAATCAATCAGACATAGAAATGCTGGTCTATTATACTCTAGTGATTTCTCGATAATTTGCTTTATGACGAATATTGCATATGTACACGATCTTCCAGTACGAAAGCCCTGTTGTTCATCTGCTTAACTTATCCTCTGATTCATTACGTCTTGTAAGATTTTAGTTGTAAGTTTTAGGGTAGTATTTAACAAGTTGATACCTCTGTAGTTTTCTGGCTGCTGTTTATTTCCTTTTTTGAATAGTAGAATTAGTTCGCCTATTCTTCCGGTAATTTATTGTACCTACTTTATGATTTTGTTAATCGTTCTGTCATTGCTGCTCCACAGTATTTTAGTAATTCGTTTGGTATTCGTATTTCGTCCTTATCTGCAGCTTTTCAAGTGTCTTTCGGACCGGTGATACTGTGTAGCTTAATCTTCATGAGTAAGGGAGCCTGTTATGACTATGAGCTGATTCCTGCTTGTTTTCCGTCAGTGGCGCACCTAAAATTTTCCTCGGGGGGTTGACTTGGGCACAGATTTTTTTTCTTTTTTATATATCCTGCAAGGGGCTTTAACCCCCCTCCCTGGGTGCGCCAGTTTTTCGTAGTACTTCATCTCTATCAGCTATTTTATTTAATTATTTAACTAGAAATTACTTTTTTACCAGTTTATTAAATGTAATTTGTTCTTTCCGATGTGCCTATCCGTGGCGAATGTTGGTGATCATCATGGCAATATTTATCTTGTCTGCAGCAACGCAGAAAAGCTACACTGATACTGTGCTGAACCAAGTGCTAAGGTTCTTTAACCAGAATGTTCTTTTTCTTCCTGGACTCCGTCTTACAAATATTTTCCCCTGCAGGATAGGATGGCTTGTAGGGGGCATATCTGGATTCATTTCGCATAATGTGTCCATTGTATTCTTACTTTCGAGATTTGACGGTGTTCAGCACCTCTCGGTTATTCATTTGTAATTCGGTCATTCCAGTGGATCTTGAGTATTCTGCGATACAACGTAATCTCAAATGGTCCCAACATCTTGCACATATCTTCGTTCAAGGTCCACATTATTATATTTACCTGACTTATGGCCAGTTTCACCAACGACAAATTGTAGTTTATTCTATGAATAAAGTTATTCGATCAATAAACTGATATTTCTAGAAAAATCTAATAAGTCAGGAAATAAAATTCGAAATTGTTATCACAGTGAATGACAGGACGTGAAATGCAATTTAGATTTCCCTTGTCGAGTATTTCGAAACACTGTTATGCTTTATTTTTCCAACTTAAAAAGCTCCGAGGATAAATAAGGGACCGTTCAAGTATTACGTAACGCAGGTTGGGGGGGGGGGGGGGGGGTCAAAATTCTTCAAAAATTGCGTTACGTAATAGTTAAACGCCCATTACAGTGCGTTACGTAGGGGGGGGGGGAGGGGGGTCAAAAATCGCGTTACGTAATACTTGAACGCTCCCTAATTTCGAATTTTATTTCCTGACTTATTAGACTTTTGATTCATAGATGGTGCTAGTAGCATCTTTGGTAATTATTTTGATAATTACCCGGAAAGGATTTGATTTCAGTTCAGTCTCAGCTTGCCTCTACCCAGGTGCTGCGATGAGGAAATGGCTATTCCGAAATACGTATAAGCACATAGTAGAGCCTCTGTACTGTAATCAAATCTGAACCAACTTTTCTTTTCTTTTAATTGATATTTCTCCATTTTACTAACGTCAAATAAGACTAATTTTATTTCTTTATCAAATAAATATTTACTCTTCGCATAAATTGGCAAGTTAATCTCGCTGTAAATATCTATAAGAAAGTAAATTCGTCAGTTTAACTTTAAATTATCGAAATTATATTGAAACAAAATAAAAATATAAACGTCTAATAAATTTTATTCGACGAATAACTATTCATTGATTTATTTGTTGTTGGTGAAACCGGATCTTAGGTCCGGTTTCACCAACGACAAATACAGTCGAACCCGCTTATTGGAATACCTGTTAAAGGAATATCCCGCTTTAAGGAATAAAAATTTGAGGTCCCGAAACGTTTCTACCAGGCATCAATGACCAGTTATTAGAATAACCCCGTTATAGGAATACTTTGCTTGGCACGAAGGCTATTCCAATTGTAGTAGTTTATTCTATGAATAAAGTTAATCGACCAATAAACTGACATTTCTCCATTTTACTAACGTCGCATAAGGACTTATTTTAGTTATTTATCAAATAAATACTTACTCTTCGAATAAATTGGCAATAAATATTTTTAGGAAAGTAAATTCACCAGTTTTACTTTAAATTATCAAAATTATATTGAAACAAAATATAAATATATAAACGTCTAATAAATTTTAATCGACGAATAACTAACTATTCATTGATTTATTTGTTGTTGGTGAAACCGGACCTTATATATATATATATATATATATATATATATATATATATATATATATATATATATATATATATATATATATATATTTTAAACAATGTATTCCTAAAACTTCTTAACTTCGAGTCACGTGACTTTGTTTTTAATGTTTATGATTTTCGTAATTCGGTGTAAATTCATAATAGAGATGTAAAACATCACATGTTTTTCAATTTCTCTCAAGTACTTCTTTTATAAATAAAAAAGATCAGATTTAAGAGGCTTGGGAAATAAGATCTTCCTTTCTCAAGTTGGGTTGTGTTTAAATCCTCGTTTCATTCCCGGATGTATAACAAAGGAACCATATTATCTTCCAGTTTGAAAAGCACAATTCTATCCTCCAGTTGTAATTTTATTTATTTATCGTATGGCACTTGACACATTGGGACCGTGCAAGTTCGGAAGAGCGCCACCTAGTTTCATAGCTCAGCATCATTTTTAGCACTTTTAATTATAGGTATTGGCCAATTATATTAGTCCTGGTTACTGGATAATTGTTAAGGCCATAGCCCAAAAAAGAATAAGAAGAAAAAGTAAGATTGAGGTTATGTTATTAAAAGGTAAACATTGTATGCAAATCCACTTTTCTCTTTGTATTAATTTGTGCTTAGAAGTTGGAAACGAAAAGAACATAAATTGACAATTTTTTGTTGTATTTTTACAATTTATAACACATCATTTGCGAAATCCCATTTTTTTTTCAATGACAGTAAGTGTGAAATATGTCAATATGACAATTTCAACTGACAATATGAATTATAGAAAGTTATGAGATTTCTCCGCTACTCTCGCACGATCGTTTCTCGTATCCCCTCCAAGTACTTGCACACAGCGAATATTTTGTATAAAACATAGTACATAGGTTTACAAACGAACATCTAGCTTATTTATATAGCCTATCGACTCTGGAGTCGCCATTAGGAAATCCTCTGACCTGCCATGATATGATTTTGTGGGACACTGTTCTGTGATGGGACAGATGATTTGGGGTTGTCCGCAGTCACAAAGTGGAGATGGTCGTTTACCCTATTTGTGCATCATGTAACCACATTTCCCGTGTTGGTTTCTGATCCTGATCCAGTTGTAATAAAAAATAATAAAAAAAAAAACAATAATTCTTTGAATAGTAACTTTATTTCACATAAAAAGTTTTGCATTCCAACACACTTTACAATTAAGGTATAATCATAAGAAAATAATATAAAAGAAAGAAAAAAAAGGATATAATTATATCATTCGACCAACACACTCTGAATATATTTCAAAACGAGGAAAACAGTAATCGAATCAATCCTAAAAAAATGTCAAGATTGGTTTTTACGTTATAATTATATAATATACATATTTATCAAGATGCAAATAACATTAGATTTATTATATTTTATAACATATCAGCAATACAACTTCCCATGAGAATAATTAGTGAAAATAAAAAATTGATAAATACTTTACCAAGAATTTATGTAGCCTTTGTTTTCGTATGTATAAATTTCGCAGTCTAAATAAAAAGCACATATCTATTTTTTTTGACCCACTGTGTATGTTTTACGTATTTATATTGTATAAGATTTTACACTAAATAGATAAAATACAAACAATTTTTAATGAGTTAATTACTAAAAATTTATATTATTCATCTGTGTTTGGGGCATAAAAATATATTTTGTCTTAATGATCTAACACCATGGCCGCTAGCCAATGTTAAAAAATCGAAGGTGCCAACCATTCGATTACTTCTTTTTCTGTGATTATGTTTAGTGAATGTTGTTTAATCACAACGGAATTTAGATATGTATATTGATTTGAAGTTAACAGTACAAATACATCTGATATTGTCTCCATTTTCTATATTCGCAATAGCCATTTCCGACAGAGGGCGCTCATGATTTCAAAGATGGACGATAACTTCGGAAAATCAATTCATTTGTCATTTGATCTCGAAGCCGTAAAACGATGAATATGAATCATTTACACGTTTAAATGTAATAAAAGTAATCGTTCTCAGTAAAATGTAAACTAACCACCGTCATGTACTTCGTTATAGGTTTGCCAATTCGCAAAATTCATTGCCAAACTTTTCTTATATTCTCGTCCAACGGAAACTTATGTAAGGTAATTTGTGTTTGAGGAGTATAATAGGGTGAACATTGAGGAACACTGCAATAGTTTTTTGAAGTCGAAGTCATTGTTAATTACAATATCAACCGGCCGTAAATATGTACACAAATTAATGACAATTTAAATGTTTTCCCGAAGTTGATGCTTTTGAAATTTACCACCAGGCGTCGCCAACATTGCGGTTCTTCGCGTATTTTGAGAAAGGCTTTTGATCTGAAAGTGCAAAAGTTATATCTTAATTTTTTTCTAACTTTGTGTTCTCTTATTCTCATAAGAGATTGTAAAACTGAAATGTCACAAATACTTTCAAACAAGATCAGTAGAAGTAGGTTTGCTATAACAGACAAGTGGGAAAGTTTTTTGTTTATTTTAGATACAAAATAGAAAGTGGTTCGTAACTGTTGTCCGCAGAGGAAATTAGAAAAAAATTATGTGTTTTCTACAAGTAGAGATTTTTTTGGGAACACTGTTTCTTTTAGCACCTTGACAAGTCACAGCTTATTTCTGTGCAGCATTGTCGGTCATTTTATCATAAATATATAGATCACTTAACTACGTTTGTTTTAATCATGGAACGTATGTCAGATACGTAATCATCCGAGTGATTAATTAGATTTAAGGTACTAGTACACTTTAGAAGACCAAAAATAATAATTATTTTCAAGATTTTTTTTCCCAGAACCTTTATTAAAAATGAACATAAAACTTTTTACATATTAATATCTAACTCTTAGAGAGTACAAAAAATATATCTTTTTTCATTTGTGCACGTACGCTAATATTGTAGAGGGCGCAAAAGTCGAGGCCTCGAAAAATGATGGCGGACAGCTAATCTCAGGATTGGGATATCTGAAACAAAAATATCGTACTGCATTTGAAAGAGGAAGGTTTCTTACGTGACAATTTACCACAATTTGACCAAAAAATAAAAAATAAATATTTTTTAACCATGAAAAACTGAAGAAAAACGGGTGATTTTTTCACAATTTTTTTTCAAATTATCGTAAAATCTTTTTTTTTGCGAATTTTTTCACTAAAGGTGGTAAATTGTCACGTAAGAAACCATCCTTTTTCAAATGCCGTACGATTTTTTTGCTTCAGAGATCCCAATCCTGAGATTAACTGTCCGCCATCGGAACTAATTTTTTTCGAGGCCTTGACTTTGGCGTCCTTTACAATATTAGTGTACGTGCATAAATGAAAAAAAAATATATATTTTTTGTATTCTCTCGCACATCAAAGAAACATGAAACGTAAATTACGTTTCATGGAAATAAAACACTGCTAAACAAATATACGTCCGGCCATTTATGAAACTCTTCGAAAATAAAAATGTGTCATGAGCATGAATCACACTCGTTTCATTGGTAGGCGGACTTTGAGATTTGTTTAGCAGTGTTTTATTTTCATGAAACATGTTTCACGTTTCATGTTTTTCGTTTCATGTTCATTTTTAAGAAAGATTCTGAGAAAAAAAATTTTGAAAAAATGCTTATCTTCTAAAGTGTACTAGTACCTTAACGTACCATTATCTTTCAATTCAAAGCAATTCAAATCTTTCAACAAATGAATGAATGAAAATGAGTGTGCCATCTCTTGGAGTAAATATGTATTTAAAAGTTGAAAATGAGAAGAACTTCTAGAGAATAGAGAGTTATTCTATAACCTCTAAATTGACATATCCTAATTCTTGCATTCACCTAAGATATACTGATGTGTTACGATTTAGTTGGTGTAAGTATAAATGATAAAATTTGGACAGATTCAGAGGATCTGTGTTTAAACGAAATTGGCAGATCCAGATTTGAACTATACAGTCCAGATCTTACCCCAAAAATGATTTCTTTTTGTTTCAAACATTCTTACTTTTCTCCAATTCCCCAATTTCATTAAAAAATATGATTTCGAAACATCTTATATTAAAATAAAATATGTAAATAATATTAAAACGTCACAAGAAAATAGCTTCAGAACAATCTTATATTGATAAAAAATGACAACTTCAGTTAATGATATACGATATAAACTTACGTGCATAGAAATCGGCCCACTTAAAAATTTGGTCATTTTTGATGTCTCATATTTCCTAAACCTGTTGGCCGATTTAAGTGATTCTTTCATTTAAGCGATTCACTTAAATGAAATGGTTCATTTAAGTGATTCTCTATAGCCTGATTCTTTAACAATACCACTGTAATAATAGGTTTACTTGTTGCTAAACATGTAAATTTTCATTGTATACCGGGTGTACCAATTAAACTGTATTTTTTTCTCAAAGTTCGCATCACCCTGTGGAATATTCTAGCATTTATAAAATACTCAAATTAAAACCCAACTATACCCTCAGGTTTTCTTAACATTTTGTTTTATGATTCATTCGTTTATGTTGGATAATAAAAAAGTTAGGTACTTCAACAACTAGACCTGTTCTTCATCAATACACGGTGTTTTTTAAATAAGTGCGACAAACTTTAAGGGGTAATTCTGCATGAAAAAATAATGACAGTTGGCTTTATAAACGTATGTCCGCAAATGTTTCGTTTCCGAGATACGGGATGTTTAATTTTTTCTTACAAACTGACGATTTATTTATTGCTTTAAAACCAGTTGAGATATGCAAATGAAATTTGGTAGGATTTAAGAGACAGTTATTGCGGATTTTCTGACATAAAATTAAGAATTTTATATTCACCATTAGCATGCATACGGGTAATATGATCGGTCATATTACGCGTATGCGCGCTAATGGTGAATATTAAATTCTTAATTGTATGTCAAAAAATGTGCAATAACTACGTCTTACAGCCCACCAAATTTCATTGGCATATCTCAACCGGTTTTAAAGCAATAAAATAAATCGACAGTTTGTAAGAAAAAATTCAACGTCCCGTATCTCGGAAACGAAACATTTGCGGACATACGTTTATAAAGCCAACTGTCATTATGTTTTCATGCAGAATTACCCCTTAAAGTTTATTTAGGAGCTTATTTAGGAACACCGTGTATTGATGAAGAACATGTCTACTTGTTAAAGTACCTAACTTTTTTATTATCCAACATAAACGAATGAATCAAAAAACAGAATGTTGAGAAAACCTGAGGCTCTAGCTGGGTTTTAATTTCAGTATTTTATAAATGCTAAAATATTCCACAGGGTGATGCGAACTTTGAGAAAAAAACAGTTTGATTGGTACACCAGGTATACGATGAAAATTTGCCTGTTTAGCAACAATATTATTACAGTGGTATTGTCAAAGAATCAGGCTATAACATGTTCAAAAAATCACTTAAATCGGCCAACAGGTTTAGGAAATATGAGACATCAAAAATGACAAAATTTTTAAGTGGGCCGATTTCTATGCACGTAAGTTTATATACGATTCTTGTTAATTTATGAGTTAAATAAATTGATGTTTAAATGTTGAATGGGTTGCATATGCGAGTTCATTTTGAATTAAGTAAAAAAACAGACGTACTCGCAATCATTTATTGTTAACTTCCGACGACCGGTTTCGCTCTCTATAATATGCAGAGGATCTATAGCTGCATCATTTAGTTTACTTGTAACCGTTAACCTGAAGATGCTGTGCATATTATAGAGAGCAAAACCGGTCGTCGGAAGTTAACAACAAATGATTGCGAGTACGTCTGTCTTTTTACTTCATTTAAATTGATTTTTGTTACAATTCTGTCCTCCTCTATTGACCTTTGTCGCTATCGTTTTTAACCTCTATATGTAATTTATTTGTCTCAGGTTTTATTTGTCCCTATAGATTAATTCTTATTAAACAAAACAGTTGTTTAAAAGCATAGTGAGAGTTGGTGGAAGTTCCAGAGATTAGTCGTTTTAGATTAAGTTTCCTTTTACCTTTTTTTTAGAATCAAAATGTGTTTGGTCCCTCATAGAATAGATTCTCGCTTTTTGAGCTTTGAAAACGCCCAAAGAAGCAGAAACAGTCACATTGAATCTTACGTGAAAGTAAACCATACTTTGTATATAGGCTATTGATTATGTATTTTAGAAAGGAACTACAACGTTAACAGGGTTTTATTGCTTCATATATAGTCAATGGACCTCTATATTTGAAAAAAACCGCGGAGTGCTACCATTGAAATAGGTGCGTTTTGAGAAAGGGGTGAATTAGTCTCTAGGCACAGGGCGAATTAGGGTGAGTTCTATGCACATTTAGTGCAAAGACGTGTATAGGAAAATTGTTCCAGGTTAAATTTACTATCGAAATATCACATTTTAAAGTCAAAAACGCGTTTTTTTACAAAAATATATCCAAAAGAAAAGCAAGAAAAAAACATGATAGCAATTTTGTTTTTTGCCCCTTAACTTTTATCCACGGGGATATAGGTATAGGCATTGCTTCACAGAAAAATAACTTCCATCCTTCCTCTTTAAAATGGCGTTTAGTAGAAGTACCTGTGATTTAAAATTTTCAAAATATGATTTTTCAAATTTCGCTACTCACAGCGATTTTGGGATAATTTCAATGTTACTTCGCAAACATTGTTCTGCAACTTTTTTCTACGCATTTCTAGGTACACGCAATGGT
Organism: Diabrotica virgifera virgifera; assembly: GCF_917563875.1. Classification (NCBI taxonomy): domain Eukaryota; kingdom Metazoa; phylum Arthropoda; class Insecta; order Coleoptera; family Chrysomelidae; genus Diabrotica; species Diabrotica virgifera. Next base: position 22,039,214 of record NC_065447.1, on the reverse strand, counting down.
ACATTTAGTAGAAAGAGAAGTCAATTACCTTTAAAATGTTCTATCGTAGAAGGCCGTATGGCTATATTTAAGCAAGATATGGTTTTTCAAAATGTTATACTTTTAATGATTTTTGATATATTTTACGATTATTTGAAATTTCTCATTATAACTTTTTTTATTGTATATTTGGGTATAAACATTATTTAATAAAAAGGAAAGCTTATTTTCTTTACTTTAAAATGGTGTACTGTAAAAAATTCTAGGACTATTTTTAAACAAGATATATGCTTTTTCAAAGTGTGACATATACACATGCAATAGTTGGAACCATATGAAAACTTTTTTAGTATTAATTTTATGAAAAAAGTTATTCTTTATAAAATGCTCTGCCTAGTCTGAAACCTAAAATGCAATCATCAGATATAAAATTTTATTAATAGTGTACGAGGTATGTTAAAAAATATGAATTTGCTCAGGAGTAAAGTACCTTTATTTTTCACAATATCGAAAAGTGTTATTAAGAAATATTTGGAATTAAAAATTATATTATAATATGCAATTATATTCTTCTAATTGAAAAAAAAAAAAATAAATTTTTTTAAAATTTTTGCAAATTACGGATACTCTTGCATATCCTACGGATATCTTGTTTAAAAAAAGTCCTAAATTTTTTTGGAATACACCATTTGAAAGTAAAGAAAATATGCTGTTTTCTATTATACAATGTATATCCCTAAATGTACAAGAAAAAAGTCATAATGAGAAATTTAAAAAATAATAATAAAAAATATAAAAAATCATTAAAAGTATAAAACCTGTAAAATAGTCAAGCAACCTTATACAATAGACTTTAATTATACAAAGACTAGAATTTTAAAGGTAATTGACTCCTCTTTCTAATAAATGTACCATTGAATATACCTAGAAATGCGTAAAACAAAGTTACAGAACAATGTTTGCGAAATAATGCAGAAAATGAACCAAAAATGCTGTGAGCGGCGAATTTTGAAAAATACAATTTCGGAAAATATAAATCCTAGAGACTTCTACCAGACGTCATTTTAAAGAGAAAGAATGTAAGTTATTTTTTGCTGAAGCAATGTCTATACCTATATCCTCGTGGAAAAAAGTTATGGGACAAAAAACAAAATTGCTTTCTTTCGTGTTGATTTTTTGCTTTTCTTTTGAATACATTTTTGTAAATAAAAATATTTTTGACTTTAAAATATAATATTTCGATAGTAAATTTAACTTGGAATAATTTTCCTGTAGACGTCTTTGTACCAAAAGTGCATAGCACTCACCCTAATTCGCCCCTGTGCCTAGGGACTAATTCACCCCTTTGTCAAAAACGCACCAATTTAAATGGTAGCACTCAGCGGTTTTTTCAAATTTAGAGGTCTATTGACCATGTGCGACAATAAAATTCCGTTAACGTTGTAGTTCCTTTTAGCTCTCTTATTTTGAACATAATCAATAGAATAATAGTACAGTCCACTGCCTTACTAAAACTACTATTGTTCCTCAAAATACGAAAACCCAAAATGGTCAATAATTGTATTCTATTAATGTAGAATATTACAGAAGTCTTATTTAATTGACTTTCATCCTATAAACCTATACCTCTACTAACCTTGATCTAAAAATAAATGTAAATACAAAACATCGTTAACGGCGTCGTCTGGAAGGCCTGTCCCTATGTCGGTCTCTGGATCCTCTAGATCTACTTCTGGAAGATCTAGCAGATGAGCGTCTGCGCCTTCTAGTTCTGGAACGAGATCTGGAGTGCGACCTTTCTTTTGGACTGAGTCGTCGTCTCTTTTTTCTGAAAAATGTAAATACAAAAAATCAATGATATTCGTAAAAAACATGTGTGACAAAGATATGGAATACTAAAAAAAAGCTACCACCATTGAGGCGAAGGTAGTAAGTGGTTGCCCACAGTGAGGAATGCTGTCTCCACTGTTGTGGGCCACGCTGATGGATTACTTATTAACAAAGCTGCCCAGCCAACGGTTTCTATTGCCTGGGTAACGCTGATTACCTGGCAGTTGTAATCAAGCCAAGTACTTAGGTGTAATATTTGACCAGAAGCTGACTTGGAATTCGCATCTCCAAATATCACACATATCTCCGAAAGAATAGTTAGTGTAAAAGTCAAACTGGATGTCAAACCTCTGAACGTGATAGCGATCTATGCACCTGAGAACAACAGGGATGCCACCATAAGAGAAAGCTTCTATGAACACCTTCAGACTGTAATAAACGAAATTCCAAACGATGAATATATAATCATTATGGGTGACTTTAATGCCCGTGTTGGCAATGACACAGTTCCGGGAATTAAACAGCGATATAATGAAAATATCAGAAATGAAAACGGAGACCTTCTGACGGACCTCTGCAGCATAAATGAAATACGAATTAACAATACATTTTTCCTTCACAAAGAACAATACAAATACACTTTCGAAAACACTAGAGGACAAAGATCTATGATAGACTATATTCTGTCGAATAGAGAGTTACACCCGTCTCTAATCTTGGATGTAAGAGCACTAACATCAGGAGAAATAGGAAGCGATCATAAATTGGTATTGTGCAAAATCAGAATGAAAACACATATATGTGATAACAAAACAGCAGAATACACCACCAAGATTAAAGTCGAAAGCTTACAGGACGACTCCACAAGATACCTATTCCAAAAAAGACTAACGAAAAAAGCAGCAACATGTATATCACAGAAAGTAAAGGAGTCGAAGAAAGCTGGGCAAAAATTAAGTCTAATATCTTAGCCTCAGCCAAGGAAGTTCTTGGTGAAAGAAACATTAATAAAAATAAATCGCTTCCAAGACGAAGAACTCCATGGTTTTATACAGAAGTGAAGGAAAAATGTAAAGAGAAGAAAAAAGCTTACCTAAAATACAAGTAAACTAAAACACAAGAGGCATACGATAATTATAAGACTATAAGAAACGAAACATATTCAGTAGTAAGAAGAATAAAAAATGATCACTGGGAACGTTTTTCGAAAGAAATGGAACATGATTTTTATGGTCTCCAAAAGGAAATATGACGCTTTATAAGAGGTCAAAGAACGGAGGTAAATGAACTAATAGAAACAAAATACATAGAAAAGGATACATGGATTGACTATCTAAAAAAGCTCTATGCAGAGGAAGAACAAATGATGTTAGAACCGGAAACACCAGAAATTACCACAAATAAAGATGTTAATGTGCACAGGAAGTACGAACAACACTCGAAAAGCTGAAAAACAGAAAAGCTGCAGGTAAGGATGGAATACCAAACGAATTACTGAAATATTGTGGAGCAGCAATGACAGAACAATTAACAACATTAATTAACAAAATCATAAAACACAATAAAATACCGGAAGAATGGAGAACGAGCGAACTAATTCTACTATTCAAAAAAGGAGATAAAAAGCAGCCAGAAAACTACAGAGGTATCAACTTGTTAAATACTACCCTAAAACTTACAACTAAAATCTTACAAGACGTAATGAATCAGAGGATAAGTTTAGCATATGAACAACAGGGTTTTCGTACTGGAAGATCATGTACAGATGCAATATTCGTCATAAAGCAAATTACTGAGAAATCACTAGAGTATAATATACCAGCATTTCTATGCCTGATTGACTTAAAGAAAGCATTTGACAGAGTAAGACTCAAAGATGTAATCCATCTTCTGTATAATAGAGAAGTCCATCTAGATATCATAAAAACTATTGAGAACATCTACCAAAACAACAAAATGGAAGTCAGAATAGATGGACAACTTACAGAACCTATAGATATAGGCAGCGGAATAAGACAGGGAGACTCACTGAGTCATATGCTTTTCAATTTAATCATGGATGAAATCATCAAAAACGTCAACAAAGGAAGAGGATATAGAATGGGAAACAAAGAAGTAAAAATACTCTGCTACGCAGACGACGCAATTTTTTTTTATTTGTGACTTTCGCACTTAGCTATTTAGCCAGATACAATTTGATAATAATTAATACTAATACAAAAAAACTATTAAACCTAATTTAAAAAGAAAAACATATTATTCTAATTTACTTAATACTTAATAAAAAAGTGTCTATCTATACCTACTATTGCAAACAGGTCATAATAGTCAAAAGAAAAAAAAAACCTCTTAAAAATTCCTAAAAGACATTACTATAAATAGGGAAAAGGAGGGAAAATAAACAATTGGGTAAAAAAAGGTTAACGAAATTGGCTAAGATTGATTACAGACATACATTTGTACTATGTATACATTTGATTAGACAATCATATACTCTTTTGTCATTAGTAGCCAATAGGTTATTTATTTGGTACGGAGGAAATATTTGCAGCGTTTGCAAGCTGCTTAAAAGAGTTCCTGAATGCTGAATATATTTGGAACAGTTAAAAAAGATATGATTAAGATCTCCTTGTTCTTGACATGTTTCACATAAGTATGAATTGTAAATTTTGATTTTAGCAAGATGAGTAGGATAACAAGCATGACGCAATATTGATAGCCCAAGATGAAGATAATCTGCAAAGATTAGTCCACAGATTTAACATAAGAGCAAAAGAATTCAATATGACAATTTCATTTCAGAAAACCAAAACAATAGTAATCAGTAAAGAACCAATCAGATGCAAAATAGAAATTGATGGTATCAGTATTGAACAAGTAATGGAAGTAAAATACCTTCAAATTACATTCCAAGACATTACATTGTAGACTCAATAAATATTTGAGTCGTAATGTGACAAAAGATTATGTTTGTCGGCTAGGTCTAGAAGAAGAGGAAACTGCATTATATGCCTTATGCCATTGTAAAATAAAAAGATATAAATTCAGTGTCTTTCATTTGTTTAGTTGTAAGTTATTAAAAATAAATAAAGTCAACTAAAATTAAACTTAGTGCCTAAAAACATAAATAATAAAATAGTAAAGTCAATCGCGTAAAGTCAGTTTTATAACAGTAGACTCAATAAATATTTGAGTCGTATATGTGACAAAAGATTATGGTTGTCGGCTAGGTCAAGAAAAAGAGGAAACTGCATTACAATATGCCTTATGCCATTGTAAAATAAAAAGATATAAATTCAGTGTCTTTCATTTGTTTAGTTGTAAGTTAATAAATAAAGTCAACTGAAATTAAACTTAGTGCCCAAAAACATAAATAATAAAATAGTAAAGTCAACCGCGTAAAGTCAGTTTTGTAACAGTAGACTCAATAAAAATATTTGAGTCGTATATGTGACAAAAGATTATGGTTGTCGGCTAGGTCAAGAAAAAGAGGAAACTGCATTATAATATGCCTTATGCCATTGTAAAATAAAAAGATATAAATTCAGTGTCTTTCATTTGTTTAGTTGTAAGTTAATAAATAAAGTCAACTAAAATTAAACTTAGTGCCTAAAAACATAAATAATAAAAGAGTAAAGTCAAACGCGTAAAGTCAGTTATATAAGAGTAGACTCAATAAATATTTGAGTCGTATATGTAGGGTTACCATAATTTATTAAGGCCAAATCCGGACAGGGATTGTCCAAGGGGTTGTAGAAAATGTAAAATGTGAATTTGACTGTGTTGCTACCTCTGCCAGTTTAAAATACATATACACCTATGTTTTAACATATATGTATATGTACTTTAAACCTAGAAAATAATATTACAGAACGATATAAAAAAATATTTTTAGAGTTAAAATAATAAATTGCAAATATATAATGAAGTTATGTTTAATACAATTTTACTTAATTAAAAATAAACAATTTAAAAACATTCATAAAAAAGAAAAGGATAAACATTCAAGTTTTGCTTAGTCTGTACTGAGCCCAGGGATAGGTTGTTCTTCTCTCGTACTTTTCAGAAGACATAATTTTTCTCAAAAAGTCTTGTCATTTTTTATTTTGTCACGGAATTCGGAACATGACATTACATAATTTGCTTGAATATTGAGAAGCTTTTTTACAACAGGCAAAGATAATCTTCCTCTTTCAGCCGTTCATATAAAATTCATCATCGAAAAGATACGTTCAGCTGGAGCGGAAGTACCAGGCAGACAAAAGATGAAATCGACTACTTTAAAAATATTCGTAAAGGAAACGTTGCTTTTAGAAAATGCTTTAATTTTTTCCATCTGTCATGAGTGTTTGGGGTTTCTTCTTTAGGTAGTAAAGCCCATTTAGGTACGACCAACTTAACTAGGTGCTGTGCAGAATGAAATTTTCCACCGTTCGGCCAAGTGTTTTCCATTTTTTTAGTAAAGAAAAAAATCCGGACATTTCTCATATCCGGACGCCAATCCGGACATGTCTTTCAAATTCGGACTGTCCGGACGAAATCCGGACGTATGGTAACCCTACGTATATGTGACAAAAGATTATGTTTGTCGGCTAGGTCTAGAAGAAGAGGAAACTGCATTATATGCCTTATGCCACTGTAAAGGCCCTAAAAGATTGCAATTCCTAGAACTCGGCAAGGAAAACCCAGAAGCGTCAGACTATATGAAAAGGCCAGTATTAAGTCTGTGGAGCCTTATCAAAAGGACACGGCTGGATAGGGTGATTTAAATGACATAGGGGAACATAATATATCTCCAAAGGTTGCATTGTACCTGGCTATTAGCCACCTTGATTTGTAATCTGTAATGAGAAGATTTTGTTCCATTAATCATTCGTAGAAAGGTTTTAGTACGAACTGAGTATTTAACCACTTGTTTTATTCTCAATTGTATTCTGATACAATATATGAAGAAATGTGAGACAAGACTGAATATAAAATTCATAAAAAATAATTACCTATCTCTGTCACTGTCAGAACTGCTCGAACTACTTGAGCTACTGGAACTGGACGAATTCAGTCTCTTTCTAGGCTTAATGTCCTTTTTGTCTTCAAGTTCTTGCAAAACTTTGCACGTCTTCAACAACTTCTCCTTTTCGATGGCTTCCCTCTTTGCTAATTTGACCTTCTCCAACATTTCGCTTTCCTCTTTGGCTTTCCGTTGCTTTTCTTCCATTAGTCTCTACAAAATAAAAAATAGCAAATCAAAAATACGATATTTTAACAATAGAGACCAAATCTCTATTGTATAGGTATTAAACTATTAACCACCCTTAATACAACTAACTGGAAGATGTTTTCAAAACAATGGAATGGGCAAACATGGAAATAAACATAAATGGAAAGAAACTAAACCACCTAAGATATGCAGACGATGTAGTAATAATAACATCAAGTTTTGAAGAACTAAAAATGAATCTGAACAAATAGGTCTAAAAATGAATTTTACCAAAACAAAAACAATGACAAACACACAAGATAATAGAAACGTAATACTAAACTAAACCAAAATATAGAAACGGTTAATGATTATATGTTACAGTTCAAGTTGATTATTATTCCTAGTTTGAGTTAACTCAAATGGCTGGTTTTAGTAAAAGTTGATTATAAATATAAAATGAAGATTTTTATTCAACATTTACTAGTAAAAGTAGACTCCAACTAGAAAAAGTATACTCTTCCTAATGCCATTTAGTAAGAGTTGATTCACACAAACAACCGATTCTAGAAATTAAATGTTACGGTCAAAACCAAGAGACGCACACTCATCAAAAACGCACGTGATATTATGCTTGTATAATCTACATTTACTGAATCGATCCAGGAATAGTGAACTCAAACTAGTAAGAGTTAATTATATTTTTCCCGCGATCTACTTTTACTAACAAGGGTTAGAAAAAGTCTACTTTAACTAGTAAAAGTTGAATTAAATTTTTCAAATTAACTCTTACTGCTCGTTTTAGTTGGAGTTGACTCGAACTAGGAATAGTCAACTCTAACTGAGAATCAACTTGAACTGTAACATAATATATATTTGAGACAGATAATAAAAATAAATAAGGAAAACCAATCAGCGGAGGTAAAAAGAACGGTCAGATTAGCCTGGGCAGGATTTGGGAAATTAAAATGGGTCTTAAAGAATAAAAAAATACAATACTTAAAAACAGAGTGTTTGACCAGTGCATACTCCCAATTCTCACATACGCATGCCAAACATGGACCTTGACCAAAGCAAACATGGATAAAATATTGAAGACACAAGGAGCCATGGAGAGAGCAATGTTAGGAGTAAAATTAACAGACAAAAAGCAAAACAACTGGGTAAGAATTAAAACAAAAGTCAAAGACGCAGGACAACATATAGCCAGGCTAAAATGGAGCTTCGCAGGTCAGAACGCCAGCCAAACGGACAATAGGTGGAATACCACGATACAATAATGGAGACAATGGACAGGAAATAGAGCAAGAGGACGACCCCAGATGAGATGGGGAGATACCATAAAAAGGATAGTAGGAACATGCTGGAAACACAAGCGAATGGAGGAAACTGGAGGAAGCCTATGTTCAAAAGTACCCAGGGAACTATCCCTTTTTAGCCTATATATACGAAATAAAGGACAAAAGAAGAATACAACTAATATAAAAATGTATTTTATGCCTAATTCTGAATATAAATATTGTTAACCTTATCCAAAAGCCACTGACTAATAAGTAGTGATGTAGGAAGAGAATATTATCAAGAGAATATTCTCGAGAATATTCGCGAGAATTTTCTATTCTCGACGAGAACTATCTACAAATTCAAGGTTATTGAAACTAGAAAAAAAGCAATAAAAGTGTTTGTCTCTAAAAGGAAACAAATGAATATATTGGTAGAATATATTGGATCCTAAGTTTAATAGTGTTCATTTAAGCAGAGAAGAACAAGTTGAGAGAACTGATGACTCGGCTGAAATAATGGATGATTTGGCACTTTATCAGTATAAGGAGGAATTTTTTGGAAAACCGTACGTTGTAAAATTAATTGAAAAACTAGACCCAATGATATGCTGGAAAGGTAGATGTTTCGGAACAAAATTAACTAAAATAGCAGTTGATACATTAAGCATGCCTTCATCCAGTGCAGCGACGGAAACAAGTTTCAGTACTTATGGTTTTATCCACTCCTCTAAAAGAAGCCGCCTTACTGATGAACGAGCTGGTAAGGTAACTTTTATTGCTCACAATTTAAAATTGTTAGAGGAAGACCAATCCATGACTGAGCTGGCGACTCATGAAAAACAAAATCCCAGAATTGGATCCCAATTGAAATGCAGAATGTAGATAACCAGGAAGAGCTAATGATAGAAATAGATTCTAAATCTGAGGCCTGATCTTTTTCAGATTAAATCACAACATCCATTATTTGCTGCTAAGAAGAAAATTTTATTTTTTATCAAACAAATTTTGTGTTTTCTCTTGTTTTGCATTCTTTTATATAAAGAACACTGTTTTTTCGTCTCATAATTTTGTGTATAATTTCATGATTTTTAATATCCTATTTCATCTTTAATAATATCCCTAAGCGCGTCATAGGGTTCATTCTCAGAAAATTCTCCATATCGAGAATATTCTCCGATTTTTCATTCTCGAGAATTTTCCAACACTACTAATAAGTAAACGTAAAACATTACATGACCGTGAATATGGTATAGGATTATTAGTTTTTATTAATAGACGAGAGTATGTCGAAATAGTGTTAGATAGATCAGTATTATTATTTGTTTACAGTTGTGGTTCGAGCACCGTTTTACATCATAAATATAGCATTATTAAACTGAAGACGTTACTATAAATTTATTTAACTAAGTACCAAAAGGCAATCAAAATACGAACCTCTGGTTTTCTTTAACACACTATGATAAGGACTTATTCTAATACCTATATTCCACAATTAACAATTTGAATGACTGTTGAATGATTTAAAAATTGTGTCTTAAAATAAATACAATCTACCTGTAACAGTAGTTTAACCACTGCGATACCTTAACGCGTTAAGCGCTAGACACCATATTGAAGATAGCATTTCATATTGAAAAAATGCCACCCGGGCAAAGGAACTTCGTCATAGCAGTTTCGTCAATACACAGCGGTCACTAGGTACCTCCATGGCGTATGGGGAACTTCCTACATCGGTCCCTATGGACCGCCATGGCGCTTAACGTGTTAAAAAAGTACTATAACTTTTAGTGTGGAAAATTATGCAAAATACATTTATTGTATACATTGAATAACGCTAAATTTTCTAAAAAAACTTAATGTTGGCGTTACGAAATATACCGTTACGAATAGTTATAGTTACGAACTGTCGATGCTACGAAGTGTCACGTCACAAATTGACGGCCTTGCGGATTTTCCGCTACAATTTGTGGCGTTACGAACTGTCTAGTTACGAGATGTCATGGAACCGACTTATTTATATGTAAATAATGATAAACTTACCATTTCTTCCTTTTTCTTTAACTCCAACAACGCCATCTTTTTCCGAAGAATGAGCAATTTCCTGTATTTCTCTTCCGCGTCCTTATCAGCTTTGAACACGTCCTTGTCTTTATCCTTGTCTTCGACCTTGACGTGTTTAGCAGGAACCTCGGGCGTTCTGGAGCGGGATTTCTTCGATTTCTCTTTACTCTTGGACTTCCTCGAACGAGAACGGGATCTTGATTTAGATTTGGATCGGGAACGTGAACGGGATCTCCTTCGTCCTCTATTTCTGTCTCTCGAACGGGATCTTCTTGGAGATTTCTTGTAGTCCCTATAAAAATAACAATTTTGCATATTACTCAATACCTAATTACGAGTATACAGGGTGTCCCCGAAAATAGTGCTTAAACGTATAGGTAGAAAGCAACATGTAGAGCAAAAAAGTCTTATAACATTTTTTTCTAAATTCAACCGTTTGGCTAAAAAACCCAAATACATTTTGATATGCAAATTGAAATATGGCAACTATGTGCAATACAAAAATCTAAAGATAGACAATTCAAAAATAGTAGGTTTCTTTGTATGTTTACAGTTGTATTTGGTAGTAAAGTAATAATAATAAATCATGTAAATATCAAGGGAAACCCATTTTCGGCATGTGCCTTTAGTATTTACATTAAACCCTGTCTTTTTCCTCAACAAACAAACAAATTATTTTTTCTACAACCACTATTCAAAGTGCACTTTTCTGCACGGTTTTATGTTAGCAAACTTGATATTTTCTCACAGTATAAGATATTTGACATTAGTGTGCAGAAAAGTGACGTTTCTGTGCCGCAAAGTGACGTTTCTGTGCCGCAAAGTTCTTTTCTGCACAGTTGACTACCTCATTCTGAGTAACGTTATATTCTGTTTACATCCGTGGACTACCGCATTCTGAGTAACGTTATATTCTGTTTACATCCGTGGTTAAACTTTAGACAAATATATAACCTATAAGACAATTATTATATTTAACTATAGCATAGAAACTAAATTATGGATGTTACAACTGTTTTATTTTACAATTTTATTCTTATTAAACATTTTATAATTATCAAATAACCAATAAGGATTTAGCAACCTGTGCAAGAGACGTCGAATGAAGTAGGTTTTGTGTAAATCCGTGACTGCATAAATATAATGTCAATAATGTGTAATAATTGTTTAAATTTAAACAAATTAAGGCAGTGCATTAATTTTTTAACTGATTTCTGTGCAATTTATTTAGGTATAAGGAATTTAAATTGATTAGTAGGTATTAATTAAATACAGTTTAAAATTTATCACATAGGTACCTATTATAATTAATCGTCATTTGGAAATTGTGATTTTTATTTTTAGGAAAAACTGTGCTTGTAGAAAAAGTATAGTGTGAAACACGTGCAGAAAGGTAATTTCTCACTCGTTTGAATTGCGGCACTCGCTTGCGCTCGTACCGCAACTTTTCAAACTCGTGAGAAATTAGTACCTTTCTGCACTTGTTGCACAATATACTAGTATTGTTTGATTTTCAAACATGGGGTGGTATGGTTTGAAATCAACATTTCTGTGTTTTTTTTAAACTACAGTACCTTTATCAACGAAAACTTTTATAAATTCGCAAAGTCTGTGTGTTATTGCGTCGCCGCTCCTGCAATACTTACAGTAGATTTATCAATGGATTCTTATGTAGTTTTGTCTTCTGAATCCAAATCTGAAAACGGCATTCCGATATCTCTAACCGTCTTCGAGATAATCGACCTCAAAGTCTAAAATGTGACGTCACAATCCTTTTATTTTCCGCCGACACACTAAACGTCAGCTGAAATCGTTTATAGTAAGTAGGCTAGTTTTTTTAATCTGAATTTGTTAAGCAAAGCATAGGTTATTTACATTTGAGTTTGACATTTCGTGAATGTCAATCTAAATTTTAAATTAAGAATTAATAAAATATCAATGACATTTGATAGTGAATTTAATTATTATATAAAATAAATAAGATGTTCAAAAATACAATTTGAGTATATTTTGAAAGCAATAATTTGCTAATAACTTTACAAAGGTTTATACGAGTATACGGCCTCCCCTTTAATGGGACTACCTAATGATAAATGGACTGTTCCATTTGTTATGAAATGAAAATTGTTATTATAGTAGGTTCGCTAAACTCAGACACAACTGGTTAGTGATTTTAGTAGGTATTTTGATTAAAAAACTAAATTTCTATGGGATTCGAGGTATTTCTTTGAATTGGTTCCAATCTTACTTGAATAATAGGAAACAACTAGTTAGAGCAAATGATACTGACTCTAGTCTCAAAAACATTGTATGTGGAGTACCACAAGGTTCAGTATTGGGTCCTCTACTGTTCCTTATCTTTATAAATGACATCACTAACTTAAAAATCGATGGAAAAATTTTTCTTTTTGCTGATGATACCAGTATCACTTGGAGCAACTCAACTATTGCATCTCTTCATGCAACTATAACTTCTGATTTGCTTACGATAAAAACCTGGTCTGACTCTAATTTACTCTCTTTTAACGTGGATAAGACAGTAGCATTATCCTATAAAAGTGCTCTTCAACCCCTGCTTGTTAATAACAGCCAGATCTCTACCGTTGATTCTGTAAAATTTCTTGGTATTTTTTTAGACAGCAACCTCAAATGGTCCCTTCATATCGATTTGTTAAGTAAGAAACTCTCCTCAGCCTGCTATGCTATAAGATCTGTTTCGAAAGAACTCAATTTAGCATCTTCTAAACTAACATATTTTTCTTTGTTCGAGTCTCATCTTCGATATGGTCTTCCTTTTTGGGGTTCTAGTACAGCTGCCCAATTAGATGTTATTTTTAAATTACAAAAAAGAGCAATAAGGTATCTGTTTGGCCTCTGAAGAATAACACATTGCAGAAGTTACTTCAAAGATCACGGCATTTTAACCCTTACATCTTTATATATTTTAGAAACTGTTTGCTTAATTCGTAAACACATGCATGTCTTTCCAGCAAGGCCTCGTCATGACTACTCCACCAGAAATTCACATTTTGATGTCTATTTACCGATCCCGTCCTCTGAGTTAGTAAAGAAATCTATATTATATTCCGCAAAAAAACTATACAACCATCTTCCTTTACAACTCAAATCTTCAACATCTTTCCCCAAGTTCCGTAAAATGACAAAAGCTCATCTATCTGAAAGACCATATTATTCAGTAGAAGAGTTTCTTAATGACTAACTAAGAAATTACAGTATTGTACAAGTAACCAAACTTATCTATATTTGGGTGTCACATGCAGCAGCTTAAACTTATTAGTTCCTATGTCTATAAATAGTTTACTTTGTTGTATATTCACTTTGCAATTTCTATAAATTGTTGCAATATATCGATTTTATTTTTTTTCTTTACTTTATTAACTTATATTTTGTATTTATGTATATTTTTTTTATATTGACGATTTATCAAATTTCAGAAAATTGTATTTGTTATTGTTATTGTTAGATATTATTTATTTATTTTTTCTGACTTTAATTAAGCTTTGTCCATAAAATTTGTATTTTCAGTGACAATAAAGCATATTTCTATTCTATTCTATAATTTTTTGTTTTTTGCCAATCTGGCCGAAATTGGCAAAATTACTAATTATTTAGTAATTATTAACTATTTAGTAATTATTTTTTTGTCGAATTGGCAAAATTACTGACTAAAAGCACTAGCCAGTTGTGTCTGAGTTTAGCGAACCGAATATATGAAATGTTGTTTGGAATAAAAAATTACGGTCTTATATGTGCAATTACATCCTTCTAATGGAAAAAAATATTTGAAGATTTTTCTCAAATTATGGATACCAACAACATTTTCATTTATAACTCTTTTATTTTTAATTTGACGAAGAAAAGTTATTCTTCATAAAAAGCTCTTTATGGTCTAAGATTTATGATGCAACCATCATATCAAATTTTATTAATTTTATACGAGGTATATAAAAAATATGAATTTCGATCACTGGTAAAGTACCTTTATAATTCACAACATTTAAATTAGAATGATATAATTGCACATTAAAAAATAATTATTAATTCTAAACTACTTTTCATAATAGCAATTTTCCATATTATGAATTAAAATACGTAAATAAACAAAGTTTTCGTTATGATCATGCTCGCATTTTCAGCTTGTTTTATTTTAAATTAAATAAGCTTATTAAGTGCAATTCAAAGAATATTTAAAAAAAAATTCAAGGAGAAATACTGAAAAATAAGCCAACGGTGGCAACTTTTACAGACACCTTAAAAAAAGGATTTTGCGATGGACATCAGAACTCATCACTGGATCATTGAAACAAAGAAAGCTTTTATTAGCTCATGAGTTTCTCGAGACAACGCTGTCGAGTTTTTTTTGTTTTTAACGATTTTTCAGTTCTTGGTATCACTCGGAAGTAAAAAAAACGAAATTCTTTGTAACAGAAGGATTTTTTTTTTAATTAACATCCAAGTTTTTTTACAATCTGTTTTACAATGAAAACAATAAGTAAAATTGTTTGTCTTTACAATGGCAGAGAGATGTAAGGTCCAGTGACCAAAGCATCACGACACACACACATTACCTTGTTTACCGGTGAGATGCGCACATACACTGATACGCGAGCACGAAAACTAAAACTAAAACTGGCACAGAACACAATGGCTGGACGCTGTTGAAGGCGTAGCTTCCTCTGCTGTAGGCTCTGTCAGGATCGGTTAGGTAGGTCCAAGGGATCATATCGCTTCAATCTCTTCGCTTGTTGCTTGTTGAGAAGATTGTGTGCCAGGGTGTTTGGATGTACCCGCAACCTATTTTGATATTGTTCAGAAGATTTTTTGCACTCTTCGGAGACTGATAGTACCTGAAGATCTCTATGTATTGCGTCATTATGGATGTACCAAGGGGCATTAGCGATTGTTCTTAGAGTTTTGGATTGAAATCTTTGTATTTTCATAATAATAGATTTGCTAGCTGATCCCCAGAGCTGCAAACCATATGTCCAATACATATGTCCGTAACAGAAGGATGAAAATCAAAGATTCTTTTATAGGTGCATTAATTGCATTTTAGGAATTAAACCATAGTTACTTAAATAAAAGTTATAATTTATATAAAACTTAGAGCCCTAATCCAACACCTTTATTAGTTCAGATAATAGCAAATGCCACATTATTAAAGCAAGAAATAATTATTTTGCAGGTGTCTACCTGTCTGACCTACATTTGTGGTGTCAACAAAATAAAAATCACATCTCAAATAGTAAATAAACAAGGGGTTCCATTATGTTAAATTTCCGAAGTCACAAACAGTTCTTGTACAGTGAGTCCAGATTATTTAATTTTATGAACAATGTAATTTTTTTTGGAAACGGTTAACTTTAGATAAAAATGTAATAGGACTTTTTTGTTCTACATTGTGTATTATATCCATACCTTAAAGGAACGCACTATTTGCGGGGACAACCTGTATAGGGGAATTTTACTGTCAAAATAAACAAGGCCTAAAACTGAAGCACGGGAATTCAATCCTGAAAAAATAATTCAAAATGTACCTTACCTTCCCCTATTATCTCTTCTATCTCTATTTCTGTCTCCGCCCCTTCTATCCCGTTCCATCATGTCGTTACGCCTTCGGTCATCATATCTATCTCTTCGTCTCCTCATGTCGGAAAATCTACCATTTTTTTCATATCTGTTCTCACTTTGAACAACAGGTTTTTCGGTTTCAAATTTATTTCTTCCGTGTTTTTCTTCAACCTAAAAAGCAAACACTTAAATGTTTGTATAGATTCTCTTAGTAACTAGCCAATATGTAATACTACACCAGCGACAAGTAGACCAAGGTAAAGATAAAAAATGAGTTGAGAGGATCAACCAATTCAATACCTTGGTGGAACTTGAGACTTGGAAGGCTGGAGAGCCATATGCAGAGAGAGGAAAGAAGGTAGCAAGATTGTAAAACAAGCAAAGTCACATAACCAATTATAGAAACTTCTTCTTTACGTGCCATATTAGGTTCTCCTAATAAAGCCAAAGCTAAAAACGAAGGTTTACTGTAAATAGACCGAAATCATTGGACCGAAAGCAGTAGACCGAACTCATTAGACCGAAAAGCACTTTACCGAAATCTCACTAGACCGAACAGCAGAAGACCGAAAAGCAGTTCTTTTTACTTGTCGCAGTAAAAGAGAAAGACTAATGTAATTACAACTAAATGTTATTTGGATGGTTATTATAAACAGTTAAAATGGTGTTAACGTCACTCTACCCTTAATTTATTTTTACCTTCACTAATTTGTTTAACGGATGAGAATTATTTTATATCAGACTGTGACACAGTCTATATAGGGTGAGGCAGATAACTGGCCTATTAGAAATATCTCGAGAACTAAAGGCAACAGAATCATGAAAATTGGAATAAAGGGGTTTTGAAGGATGATCTATTAAATGAAATTATTTTCATCTCTTTTGCTTATAACTTCATTTTTTAAATGGGACACCCTGTATATTTTTACATTTTTGGATTATCTTCGATATCTTCTTTCTTAAAATATGAGGTTTTGTAATATT
Organism: Diabrotica virgifera virgifera; assembly: GCF_917563875.1. Taxonomy (NCBI): domain Eukaryota; kingdom Metazoa; phylum Arthropoda; class Insecta; order Coleoptera; family Chrysomelidae; genus Diabrotica; species Diabrotica virgifera. The sequence continues at coordinate 22,022,288 of NC_065447.1, read as the reverse complement.
ATACAGGGTATTTTAAAAGATAATTACGTTTTTTTATTAATTTCGTAGCAACATTCACACCCTGTAGAATTGTAGTAGTTTGACATCTAAAACTATACTTACGTTCAAATGATTTTTAATATACTCTACTATTGTTAAGAATCATTAGTATAGCTAAATTTTTAATTTTAGTATACAGGGTTGGTCGAAACTCGGAATGAGTATTTTCTGAGTTTTCTTAAATAGAACACTCTGTATTTTTGTATTGTAGTGAAATGATATTTTATAGTACTTTTTTATTTCTTAAGCATTCCCTATACCTAACTGCTTTAATTTGTGAGTTACTGGTGAATCAAGCTAAACATTAATTGCAACAAAAAATACGTAAAATTTTATTAGGTTGGCCGTGAAAATACTCAATCCCAAATAATTTTTCAGAAATAAATACATATTAATCCAGAGTGGTCCTTAAAATTACCAATAATGGTTTAGCTATCAAAATACCTACGTAGTTAAGATTGTTGGTTCGATTAACAATTAAGCACAAATTAAAGCAGTTAGGTATAGGGAATGCTTAAGAAATAAAAAAGTACCATAAAATATCATTTCATTAAAATACTAAAATACAGGGTGTTCCATTTAAGAAAACTCAGAAAATACTCATTCCGAGTTTCGACCAACCCTGTATACTAAAATTAAAAATTTAGCTATACTAATGATTCTTAACAATAGTAGAGTATATTAAAAATCATTTGAACGTAAGTAGAGTTTTAGATGTCAAACTACTACAATTCTACAGGGTGTTAATTTTGCTACGAAATTAATAAAAAATCGTAATTATCTTTTAAAATACCCTGTATAATATTACAAAACCTGATATTTTAAGAAAGAAGACATCAAAGAGAATCCAAAAATGTAAAAATATACAGGGTGTCCCATTTAAAAAAACGAAGTTATAAGCAACTTCCGGTATAACCGGAAGTAGCAAAGAGATGAAAATATTTTCATTTAATAGATCATCCTTCAAAACCCCTTTATTCCAATTTTCATGATTCTGTTGCCTTTAGTTCTCGAGATATTTCTAATAGGCCCTTTATTTGCCTCACCCTGTATATAAAATAATACAAAAAAATACAATAAACAAAAAGACAGATATACAAAATCTTAGCATAATTTACTGCAAACTTTTTAAATTTATTTACCATTTCGGTCTAATGCTGTTCGGTCTAGTGAGCTTTCAGTAAAGTGCTTTTCGGTCTAATGAGTTCGGTCTACTGCTTTCGGTCTAATGATTTCGGTCTAATTGTCGTGTACCAAAAACGAAGGAGCATAATACATTAATCAAAATAAGTGTGCCTTTTCAGTTTTAACTTCAAATATCTCGAAATCTAATGACTTTATCGTTACGAATGAAAAGTATATTATTTGCATAGAAAGTATTGGAGAATCTAAAAATTATGCTAAAATAGCAGTTTCATCAGTGGCGTAGAATTTGGTAAGGGTCAACCATTCACTTTCCCCTGTCGTACGCCTCTGGTAGTAGCCAGAAACGATTATTAAACATAATTTAGTAAGGTGTACAGTGCCTACACTTTCTGCCAAGTATCACACGGATATGTCAAATTATTTTAAAGTATTCTTTTTTTTTTAAATAATTTATCTTTTATTTAAAACTTTAAGAACTATGCGTGCCCTGTACTATAAAACTATTTGACATATCCTTATGGTACTTGGCAGAAAGTGTAGGTACTATACACCCTACTAAATTATGTTAAATAATCGTTTGTGGTTAATACCAGAGGCGTACGACAGGGGAAAGTGAATGGTCGACCCTTCCCAAATTCTACGCCAGTGATGAAACTGCTACTTTAGCATAATTTTTAGATTCTCCAATACTTTCTATGCAAATAATATACTCTTCATTCGTAGCGATAAAGTCATTAGTTTTCGAGATATTTCAAGTTAAAAATGAAAAGGCACACTTATTTTGATTAATGTATTATGCTCCTTCGTTTTTAGCTTAAAATATCTCGAAAACTAATGGCTTTATCATTACGAATGAAGAGTATGGTTTTTACATAGAAAGTATTGGAGAATCAAAAAATTGCACTAAAATAGCAATTCCGCCAGTGGCGTAAAATTTGGGAAGGGTCAACCATTCACGTTCCCCCGTCGTACGCCTCTGGTAGTAGCCGGAAACGTTTGTTTAACACAATTTAGTAGATTGTACAATACCAGCACCACTTACCAAATTTCGTGTTATTCCGGTTATTATCAACTTTTATACTAAGGTAAGTTAGCTTAAATCGACCTATTTTAAGCTCAGGAATCTAAGGTTAAGCTATGACCCATTCTTTACCAAACACCTTGTACAATGAATAAAATTAAAAATGTTAGCTTACCTTACTAGGCAATTGATTGGGAGCAGGTACATTGTCCTGGTGCGCTAACTGCATTAAACGCATATTGACCCTTCCAAAGCGGTTGTTGGAATTCAACTTGTTTGCTGATTGTGCTTGATTAAACTTTTCTGATCTATCACGCTGTTTATTGTAGCCACCGAACTTAATCTCTCCAGTGGCAGGATCTTCCCCGGTTTTTATTTGGACACCTTAAAGGAAAATATTCTAAATAACCACGAACATAATATATATGAAAATGACAACCGCGAAATGTTTACTCCGTACTCCGTGGCGTACACTTAAGTAGGTTTTAGCAGACATAAGGGGGGGTATGGTTTGAAATCAACATATCAAGCACATTTTTGTGAATTTTTTTCGAAGCTATGGTACAATTATTTTATTTTTAAATTAAATAAGCATATTAAGTACAATTCAAAGAATATTTAGAAAAAAAATGCAATCCAAAATATTGAAAAATAAGCCATTGGTGACAAATTTTGACAGGCAGCTCACAAAAAAATTGATTTTGCGGTGGACATCAGAACTCATCACTCGATAATACGAAAAAAAAATTCAAAGAGATTTAATTAGCTTATGAGTTTCACGAGGTCATAACGTCGAGTTTTTTTTATTTTTAATGATTTTTGAATTTTTGGTATCACTCCGAAATCAAAAAATGAAATTTTTGGTAAAAAATTTGTGAAAATCAACAGATTTATTATTGTTGAACAAAAAATAAGCAAAAAAAGAAAAATATCTCGACGTTACCTCATGAAATTTCTAAAGAAAATCTGTGCAAAATATCAGGTACATCGTCCGAGTAGTTTTTCAGTTACAATGTTCACCGCATATGAAAAAGCAGTTTTGAGAAAAATGCCTTTAAAGTTCTGACAACTGCATCTTCATCTTCTTATTTGTCTACCAAAAAGGCGAACAGTTGTTTAAAGTTTCTCACTACGCTCAAGTGTGCTGGCGCGAAGTCGCGGCAAAGCGAGTCGAAGGTAGAGATATTCAACACGCTGTATCTCTGGTAATTTTACTCTGATTATTTTGAAATTTTCGGAGAGTATTCTTGAAAGTATGCACTTTTATTTGAAATAATAAAAAAAATTAAATATTTCAAACCATACCCCCCCCCCTTAATAACATGGCTACATTCCTCTGTCTTGAGCAATCTCCATCCAATTCTCCACACCTATTTTACGCCCATAATTTCGCTTTGTAAAACCGCGAAATGTTCACAAAGCGAAATTACAAATTCAGAACTATTTTTTTTTGAAAAGTTTACATCAGAGAAACAGTTTCGTAACTTGTAAAAGAGCTTTTTGAAACATAAAAACTGTTTTGAATTCCATGACGTATTTAACAGAAATAAAAAATAAACGTAAATAAGCGACATATACAAAATACAGGTCATAAATTAAATCACATATTCTGGGAAAATAGTTCGAATGAACCTAACTTACCTTAGTACAAATATGCACCTTAAAAATGTTACAGTCCTTTGAAGTTACAAAATGAAAATTGACATGTGGCATTCTTATGGCAGGAACACCTTGAAGAAAAATTATAGTGAAATTTGTGCACCCCATAAAAATTTTATGGAGGTTTTTGGCTCTTAGTATTTTTTCGATAAGGCAATTTTTATCGAGTTGCGGCTTCTTTTTAATATGTTTACATAAAAATTTTATGGGGGTTTTGTTCCTTTAAACCCCCCAAATGTTTATGTACGTTCCAATTTAACTATTACTGCGATACTATTAGTTAAACACAGTGTTTTTAAAACTTTTTTGCCTGTTTGTATTTTTTCGATAAGTCATCTTTTATAGAGATACGGCTTCTTTTTTAATATGGTTCAAAATATACCTAAAAATTTAAATCATAAACAAATTTTCATATTATTACCAACCATATACAAATATGCTTTCGTATTTGTTCATCAAACATATTTTCGAAAAAGTACTAAGAGGCAAAAAAGTTTGTAAAACATTGTGTTTAACTAATGGTACTGCAATAATAATTAAATTGGAACGTACACAAAAGTTTGGGGGGTGGGGGTTTAAAGGAACAAAACTCCCATAAAATATTTATGGGGTGTCTAAATTTTACTATAATTTTTTCTTAAGATACTACTGCCATAAGAATGCCACATGTCCAGTTTCAATAAAAAATCTCTAATAGTTTTCGATATATTGGAAAGAATCGATTTTCATTTTGTAATTTCAAAGGGCTGTAACCTTTTTATGTGTACATTTGTACTAAGGTAAGTTAGGTTTATTCGAACTATTTTTGGTCCCAGAATATGTGATTAAATTTATGACCTGTATTTTTGCTACACAATGTATAAATAAAATTTGAAAATAAAAAAAAAATCGGCATTTTCCTTGGTGTGCCTATCTGTGACCGTTGGTAATCATCGTGGAAATCTTTATCTTATCTGCGGCAGCGCGAAAACGTAGTATAGGATGTTCTTCTTCTTCTTCTTATTGGACTCCGCTTTCCAAATATTTTTCTTTGCAGGATGTCTTGTAGGAGGGCATATCTTCTTTTAAAGAGATGACGCTCATTCTAACTCTCAATTCGTCCACTGTGAAATTTATTGGTGTCTCTTCTAAAGTGGTTTTCCTCCAAGATATTTCCTTCCTATTTTGTAAGCGTCTCCCCAGATATCTTGATTTAGTGCTTCGCATGACGTTTTCCAGCATTCTCTTTTGATCTTGTTTATTTCCGATTTTAAAATCTATCTATTTTCTTTGGAGCACGGCATGTCCCCGGAGTAGCTTTCGAGATTTGATGGTGGTCAGTATATGCTTCTTTTCATGAGCATTTTTCAGTGCGTCACAAATGATAGGAAAAAAGGTAAGTCCGTGATAATATACATTTTAGTGACATGACATTTTAGTTAAATCTGACAGTTGTCACATTTTATTTGCAATTTGGCATAAAAACAAATCAATTGTGTTTATTGCATTTATAAAATGGTATTTTCTTTGATTTGTATAGTCTATAAATTGTACAGATTATATTCGTAGATAGGGAGCGTTCAAGTATTACGTAATGCGATTTTTGAAGATTTCTGACCCCCTCCCCCCCTACGTAACGCACTGTAATGGGCGTTTAACTATTACGTAACGCAATTTTTGAAGATTTTTGACCCCCCCCCCCCAACTGCGTTACGTAATACTTGAACGGTCCCATATATTATATAATTCGTAAATAATTTTTTTTTTCGATTATAGCGCCATCTATTGACAACTAGAATAAATGTTATAAATTTGTCACAGACGAAATGTAATCACCGACGTGCGTTTTTTTCTGTCACACAATTTAATGCGTTAGAAAGAAATCGAAAAACTGTGACACACTGAAAGATGCTCATGAGAAAAATATTATCTCCGTTTTTTCTTAATTCTGTGAGTATCTCTTCATTTGCGACTCTAAAATCCGATAGCTATGATGATTGCCGACCTCCGTCGCGGAGATTGCACTTAAAGAATAATAAGTTTATGAATATAATGCTAGTTGTAATTTAAAAGATATCAACCTTTTGAATATAAAAGGTCTCCACAAAGGATTTTTGTCAATTATTTAATTATGTAATTAATCGGCACTAATAGAGACTTATCTACGCAAGGAAAAGTATCTATTAAACTCACAGCCTCGTCCAACCTCCGTATACTATCGGCGAAAGTGTAGGTGTAGCCTAAATTTATTTCTCGATTTTGTAGAATATTTTTAAATGAGAAAAATTGAACCATGTTTCTAATTGAGGCGGTAGCTAGAATAAGGGCGGGCCTATAGGCCTATGGGTCCTTCTTATGGAGAACATATAATTGAATTTTTCATGTTGTTCTCTGTCAGTCCACCAAAGTTTTCTACGATATTACGGTTTTTTATTTTGGTACAACACTTTTTTTAGAGAAGTGTTGGAATAGCTGAGAAATATTTATATAGTGTATTATTATTTATATTTTATATATTGTTTATAATATTTATATATTTATATAAACATATATTATTAAACTGTTTTCTATAATTTTATCAATGGATTATCGAAATTCTTGAAACTATTGGGACCGTACAAGTTCGGAAAAGCGACACCTGGTTTCATAGCTCAGCAACATTTTTCGCACTTTTAATTATATTGGCCAATTATATTATTCCTGGTTGCTGGATAATTGTCAAGGCTATGCCCAAAAAAATTATAAGAAGAAAAAGTAAGATGAGGTTATGTTATTAAAAGATAAACAATTGTATGTAGTAAATAATATTAGTTATTAAAATGCAGTACTGCAAGCAAAATACAATTAATAAATTTACTTTTATATAATAATTGCATATCATATCAATATTGTGGAGCAACATATAATTTTTTTTCTTCAATGACAGGTATGAAATATACGCCAATTTGACAATTTCAATTGACAATATGAATTATTTAAGAAAGTTGCAAGATTTCTCCGCTATTCGCGCACGATCGTTTCTCGTATCCCCTCCAAGTACTTGCACAACGCGAATAACGCTTAAAAAATGAAAGTGTTGATTCTCTTATGGCATAGATGTTAAATCTTTGAATGCTTGTTTCTCAAAATACATTTTTGGCAGATAGGCCTATCTTCTAGCTACCGCCTCAATTGCAATGATATGAAAATTTCATATTTTACTACACATCTACATTAACAAATACAACACAGCCTAGTAATACCTAGCAATAATATGCAACTTACCTAGAGCCATTGCTAAAAAGTCAGATCGCTTATTAATGGCCTCAGCTTCCTTTTCCTCTTCATCCACTTGCTCAATCTCCTTTTGGATATCTTCTTTGCTCTTATGTGTATTTTTTGAACTGGAGAGCGGATACTGTACTAAACTAGGCACAATTTTTTTATGCTTGTACGAATCCTGTAAAATATACCAGAAGGAATATGATTGATCTATTTTAATAGGAGTATAGTATAAGTAAGAAATATAATAGAACGGTCAGATTTGTAGGTTTTAATAGTTCTCCCTTTAGTTATAGAGCGGTGGCTCTTTTTGTGGTAATTAAATATGCAATTAAAAATATTTATTTTTTAATTGAAGACTTGAAGAGGCTTATGTTCAGATGTGGACGTGAATGGCTAGACGAAGAAGAAGAAGAATAATTTTTACTTAGGTATATACCGTTAGCATCTAAACATTCCGTATATGTATTTGGCACCTAGGGCTTTTCTATTGGTTCTTTGCAGCACGCGGTCATATTTCAACCAATAGGCGGCGAGGTGCCAAACGCGTATACGGAATGTTATTCGGTGCGAAATTCATGTACGGAATGTTAAATATTCGTAGACCGAAAAAGACAACTTTTTATTAGAGTTAGTTAAAAGGAGATTGATTAAAATACTTGTTAATATATTATTAAATAAAAATAAAACAATTATATAGTATTTGGAATGTTATTCGGTGCGAAATTCATATATGGAATGTTAAACATTCGTAGACCAAAAAAGACAACTTTTTATTAGTTAGATAAAAGGAGATTGATACTTGTTAATGTATTATTAAATAAAAATAAAACAATTATATAGTATCTGGAATGTTATTTGGTGCGAAATTCATATGCGGAATGTTAAATATTCGTAGACTAAAAAAGACGACTTTTTATTAAGTCATTTAAAGAAGACTGATTTTAAAATATTTTGTTAATGTATTATTAAAGATTAATAAAATTATTACCGATATGGAATGTTATTTGGTGCGAAATTCATAAATGGAATGGTATAGATTTGAGACATTATTTCTTTATTTGACTACGGTTTCGCTTTCGCAGAATTTTTAATGACTTGCACGTGTTGTTTAGTATGTTTAGATATGTTTCAGCTATTCAATTCTGTTGAAGTTTAGGGCTGTGTGCTACCAAACGAAAATAGTCATTTTTGATCTACGAACATTTAACATTCCGTATATATGAATTTCGCACCAAATAACATTCCATATGCTATAATTGTTTTATTTTTATTAAATAATACATTAACAAAACATTTTAAAATCAGTCTTCTTTAACTGACTTTAATAAAAACTCGTCTTTCTTGGTCTACGAATATTCAACATTCCGCATATGAATTTCGCACCAAATAACATTCCAAATACTATAATTGTTTTATTTTTATTTAATAATAGATACATTAACAAGTATTTTAGAATCAATTACCTTTTAACCGACTTATAAAAAGTTGTCTTTTTCAGTCTACAAATATTAACCATTCCGTATATGAATTTCGCACCGAATAACATTCCGTATACCTATGTGTTTGGCACCTCGCCGCCTATTGGTTGAAATATGGCCGCGTGCCGCAAGGAACCAATAGAAAACTCCTAGGTGCCAGATACATATACGGAATGTTTAGATGCATACCGTTAAAGCAGGATATATCGTATATGCTAAAATTAGTTTTGTCATTTTTTATTTACATTTAACCTTAGAGGGACTCCCTCTTACTGCCTGCTTACATGGGAGAGATTAAATGTCCAGCAAACGACGGCACTGTTGCCAGATTTACCTTTTTCCTTTTAGCGGGAATTTTAAAATTAGTCTAATGCCACTTTGGTTTTAAAAGAGAGTTCTGTATTCTTAAATTTATAACCTTACTTTTACAAGTAATTAGGATTATTTTATTTACATGTAAAAGTATTGTACTGTGTCATAATTTAAAACTCGTGTTACAGTATTTTGAAAAAAAAAATGAAGCTCAAAAGAAATATACTTATACAGTACAAATTATTTTAAGAAATATACTTATACAGTACAAATTATTTTTTAATGGGAATGGAAATTTACGATTTCAAAGGTGAAAATGTGTTTGGATAATATAGATGGACACTTTTTTATTTTAGTATTAAGTTGTTACATAATTATTCAGAATATTAATAAAATTACTAGTAATTTGAATTAGTTTTAATATGTATGATAATAGTATTAATTCTCATCATTTATCTGGCTAAATAGCTAAGCGCTAAAGCCGCAAAATAAAAAAAATTGAAAAAAACATTCTTAGCGAGGGCAAGTTAATAAATTCTATTTTCTTATTGCAGTCATTTTGTGACGGCTTAAGAAGTTACATAAATGATGTCTTTAGGCTGTGCAATTTTAACTGTAGAAAGACATCTTTATGACTTGTATTTACATGATATAGGGCTTTTCACTCAGTCATTTGTTTCGAGCCTCTGTCATGTGTTGTCTAATATTAATATATCTATGTCATATGTTATTGATATTGCCAATGATACAAACCAAAGACGTATGACGTAGATATATTAATATTGTGACACTTGACCGAAGCTCGAAACAAATGACAATCGATGAAAAGCCCTATTCAATAGGGCATTTCATTCACAGTCATTTGTTTCGAGCTTCTGTCATGTGTCACATAATATTAATATATCTACGTCGTACGTTATTGGTATATACCAATGATACAAACCAAAGACGTATGACGCAGATACACTAATATTATGTGACTCATGACAGAAGCTCGAAACAAATGACAATCGATGAAAAGCCCTATTGGCGTCTGCATATCAGGATCCGGTAATACTATATTATTTATCTATGATCAGGATATTGCTGGGTGTACACAAGTAAACAACACTTTTTTGATTAAAAGGTTTATTTCATTAAATCAAAACTTACATGGATACAATTTAAATAAGATATTTTTTCTATTTAAGGCAATATAATATAAGATATATAGTTTAGTATAACTCTCCTACATTAACAAGCTTTAACACATTCAGTGGCCATGACGTATGGGTAGCATCACGAAGGTTTTACGGAAGGTACTGATGACACATAAGTTATGTGAGTAGTACTGTGTAACTAAATAAATGATTTAAGTATGTGGTACCAGCCAAGTGGAGCTTGTTCGAGATGGGCACCAAACATGTTAATCTGGTCATGCACAGAGACTTATACTATAATATGTTATATCTCATATTGCTCACTATTGTAATGAGTGAGCCTGCATACACGAACTATAATATATTATTATGGTTCTGTGTATGCAGGCTCACTGATTACTACTGTAGTGAACAATATGAGATGTAATATGAGATATACCTATTATATATTATGGTATAGCTCTCCATGAGTGCCAAGTTTTAAACTTAACTGATAACAACTAATGGATACCCTTTTATCCAAAATTTTATGAAAATTTTGAAAGGTCATATTGGTATTAATTCCACAACCCCTTCCTATAACAATAGACCCATTGTTGGATGTTATTGCAGTAGTTCTACTGGAAATACTTACTAAAATTGTATGTATCTGCATCACTTAGAAGTCTACCCAAAAAGCTATTAATACTCTCTAAACCATCATTAATACATCTTGTATACATAATAGGATTTTTTCAGAATCAGATATTTTATTAAGATTTACTTACCATGACCTATCTATGTGCTAGGCACTTAACAGTCTATTAGGAGGAATACCCATTACATTTGACGAGGCATTGTAAAAGGTGTCGCTTATGCCTGATATGAAAACATTTGACTATACATATAATACCAACACAGACATGTATTTAAAAAAATTGGTAAATTAAAGTAGGTATCTTTTCTATTTGAAAATAAAAAAGCAGTACAAAATCCATTCCCAAATTCATCTTTTACTAATACTGTCATAAGTTCAAAGTCATAGGAATTGAGCACATGAGTTCCATCGATTGCAATAAAGGATTTACCAAACTTAATTAACATTTCCTTTTGGCACAGTATTAAGGAAAATAAGACAAAAATCATAAATGTGAAATTCAGAATGAATATCCATTAGTATGCCCTGTTGTTTGTAAAATAATATTGGACATGAGTCTGTAAGCATTCAACCCAAAAATAAACACTGGTTGCATCGTCATTGTACATATACCCATCTTTCAAATCAATGCCATAAGAAAGTTTAATGTTTGTGATATCTTTTCTTGTAAGTAAATTAATTCTTTTTAATTCGCCTCCTATGCTATTATGCTATCCTGAACAGTCTGAAGTTTACTAAAAAAGTAAAATATAGGTATAGGAGAATCAAACACACTAGTTTGAAATTGTAAACTGTAGTAAATATTCATGAGTAATATTTAAAAAGTGGTTTAGTGGTAACATTCTTGTTTTAAATTATATTGTGTATATCGACGGCGGAAAGGCAGGACCACATAACTGAAAAATTTGTATAAAATGAGTTACTTCCGTTTTCACTTTAGAATAAGTGTATCAGCACCTATTAAACAGCCTTTAGAGCTGGGAAAGCCTTTTGGAAGCCTTCCGGAAACTTTCCCAGCTGTAATCGCTGTTTAATAGCTGCCGATACACTTATTCTAAAGCGAAAACTGAAGTAACTTATGTTATAAAATTTTTTCAGTTACGAAGTCCTGCCTTTCCGCTGTCGATATGCAAATATTTTACTTACATTTTTGAAGAAAGTCTCAAAATAAACTTTGAAGAGGTATTTATCTGATTTTGGTATTTATGTAAGTGCTCTATATCATCCTCATGCCCGTAATGTGTTTTAAAATAGTTTCAATATTTTTAGATACTATTATTCGACTAGTACACCAAATAAACATTTTGCAGGATCCTTGGGATTTTAAAGCTCTTTCTCTATCTTGTTTTGTAAAATCATTTTTTGAGGATCACATACATATACATTCATAATAAGATGTTTCATGTTCTTGTTCTCTTCCTGTGCCATCCATACAGTACAAATCTAAAAAAAAAACAACATAACAGGTGATTACATTGGCAGTTATACTACTTACAGCTTACTTTGTATCTAATCTATTATCTAGTATTACTCTATTAGTATCTACCTACATAAAACTATCTTTAAAATCTAAATTTTTGATATCAATATCAACCTTTATACTTAAAAAATAAATAATAATGTGGAAGTTACATGTACCTACCTAAAAGTTTTTGCATTGCAATTTTATCAACTGGAAAAGACTGCAACATAATTAGTTTGAAATTATGACACAGCACAATATTTATTGTTTCAATTTACATGTAAATAAAATAATAATAATAATCCTAATCACTTGTAAAAGGGTGATCACTGGATCTCCCTCTACAGGTCAAAATTTTCAATTTTTGTCAAATAATTTACCTATTGTTCTCAGTTGAGGACAGATTGTAAATATTACAACATTAAATAAAAAAAAAAAAAAAAAAAAAAAAAAAAACTTGTAAAAGTGAGGTTAAGATTTTTGACTTGAGAAACAGAACTGTCAAATTTAAAACCAAACTGCTATAAAATTTTAAAATTCCCGCTAAAAGGAATCTGGCAACATTGGCGTCGTTTGCTGGACATTTAATCTCTCCCCTGCTTACATTGATAATTGATGTAGAATAGCTTTCGTAATTAATTTTGTTATTGTTATTGATACTAAAAGAACTTTATAAAAACATAATTAAATCAAAAATTATTTTACACTCTACCGACGAACGGATAAATCACATTCAAAATAATTAAATTTCCACACCTACACTCTAGTAAGGAACTTCTTCCCGACTAAAACCTAAAACACTTCGTACAGACCGATTCAGTCTGTGTGAACCGGTTGGTGTAAACAAAAAATAGTAAATATACCATACATATTTATCTATCAACGGTATTATTTATATTATTTTAAAGTGCGCATGCTCCTCTTGTCGTGGTCTAGTCCCTGATTGTCTCCGCGAACACACTTATTGTTTGTATAACAATTTTTATCAAAAATGGTAAATAAATATTACATATTAATGTCAAATATGTTATATGTGTATCATATCATTACCGTCAAATTGTGGTCGCCAAAAATATCAGGCGACTACGCTAGGCGTCGCGTCAGTCATGTACGGAGCGAATAATATCTTCTTCTTAACGTGCCCTATCAAGTCCCCTTGACGTTGGCGATTAACATGGCGAAACTGTCTCTGTCTCGAGCTATTCTAAATAGTTGTTCTGCTTTCTTTATTCCTGTCCACTACCTGATATTCTTCAACCAAGAGGTCTGTTTTCTACCAATTCCTCTGCGTCCTTCGATTTTACCCATCATAATAAGTTGAAGAATATTATACCGGTCTCCCCTTACTACGTGTCCAAAATAGGCCATCTTTCTATATTTGATGTTATCAAGCAGCTCGCGGGCAGTCTTAAGAACTGCCACATTTGTCAGCATAGCCGTCCATGGTATTTTCAGTGTACGTATGTGCAGCCACATTTCAAAGGCCTCCAAACGATTAATAGTGGATATTTTTAATGTCCATGCTTCGACACCGTACAAGAGGACTGACCAAATGTAACATTTCATCATGGACTTTCGAAGTTGCAAGTTATCATTACAGAAGAATGACCTCATTTTTAAAAATGTCCTGCAGGCTATCTCGATTCTACATTTTATCTCTTTATCTGGATCTGGTTGTTCAGTAATATGGAAACCAAGATATTTAAAACTGGGTACTCTTTGAATTATATGACCATCAACATATAACCGTGAATATTGATGGGCCAAACGGCTAAATACCATGTATTTTGTTTTTGAACAGTTTATGTTTAGGCCAAACTCTCTGCCCACTGTGTCAATGGCATTTAAAAGGTGTTGTAATCCATTCATATCATCACTTAAAATAACTGTATCGTCTGCATATATATGATTGTATTTATCAGAATTCCATTAACTTTCACACCCCATTCCAAATTAAACAGCGCTTCCTTAAATATTATATCTGAATATAAATTGAATAACAGTGGGGACAGTATACAACCCTGTCTGACACCTCTTTGTATTTTGCATATTTCTGTTGATTTTCCATTTATGCAAGCTGTCGCTGTTTGACGCCAGTATAATTTTTCTATGATTCGTACATCTTGACTATCAACTCATTTATCCGATCGTTCGGACTCGATCAAAGGCCTTCTCATAGTCAATAAATACAGCAAAGACGTCTTTCCTTTGATCTCGGCATTTCTGCAATAATACATTTAGTGCAAAGAGTGCGTCCCGGGTTCCCAGTTCATTTCTGAAGCCAAATTGTGTTTTATCCTGGTCTTCTTCACATTTATCTCTGATTCTACTGTGGATGATACGTAGAAAGATTTTCAAGGTGTGGCTCATAAGGCTTATCATTCTATAATCGCTACAGTTTTTCGGACGTTGTTTTTTTGGTAGGGTGATGAATTCGGACTTTAACCAATTTTCAGGGATATCACCAGTCGAATAAACATCATTGAAAAGTTTGACCAGTATTCCAATGTTTTCCTCATTTATGAGTTTCAACATTTCTGTAGATAAAAAAAAATTGAATATCTAGGACATGTAATGAGAAATCAAGAACGTTACGGCCTTCTCCAAGGGAAGGTAAATGGTAAAAGAGGACCGGGAAGAAGACGCATTTCCTGGCTTCAAAATTTACGAAAGTGGTATAACACGACTACCACTGAACTGTTCCGCACTGCGGTAAACAAAGTCAAGATAGCCATGATGATCGCCAACATCCGGAACGGATAAGCACTTTAAGAAGATGCTGTCAGGACCAACGGCTTTCTTGTTTTTTGCCATAATACATTTTTTGCCATTTGTTTTTGTTGTCAACGAATAATATAGAATAAATAAAAAATCTCTACCTTATTTTCATCTTCGCTCTGATCTTCATAATCCAAAGCATTATAATCTACTCCTTTATTCTTCCCTTTACTCTTCGGGTATTCAGTTTGGGGCGTTAATGATTTTTCAAAAGACGGAAGCTCCGGAGTTTCACTGCGCCATTTAGATTTGTCCTTTTTACTCTCCAACTGTTTACGCTTCGCATCGAGCTTCTGAAGATCGGACATTTTGATGACGCGAGATTCTTCTTTGCGCCAATGGATAGGAGTGGCACTGCGCGACCGGCTTCGAGATGGTGTTCTATATCGCTAAAAAATATTAACAGTTAATTAAAAACGAAAATAGGCGTCTGTATATTATTTCTTACAAATTTTCCTCTTCCTTTTATCATTCTTCCGCTTTTAGAGGTTGCAGTTCTTCCCCACCGATTGTAATCTCCACCCCAGTCCCGTTTGTTACCTCGATCCCTGTAGTTTTTATCTCTTCTGTCGTCTGAAAAAATATAAGATGAAAAACTCACGCCATAACTTGAGAACGACTTTACCGATTTCATTCATTTATTTTAAGTTTTCTAATACTGTGTAAAAGGTTATCACGGAAAGAAAATTTAAGAAAATTGCACAGAATATCAAAAAATTTCGAAAAACTTAATAATTATTTAAATTTCGCGCGTTTAACAATTTAGCCTTTGACAGTTGTTACCAACGACAAGCAATACGAAACGCAAAAAACGGAAAAACTGTAGGTCCAGACGAAATACCTGCGGAATTACTGAAATGTCTTGACGATGAAACTCTACCGGTACTACTGGATCTGTTTAATGAAGTATATAAAACCCGAAAAATCCCTCAGGAATGGTTGGTGTCCACCTTTGTAACAATACCAAAAACAAAATATATGCCAAAGATTGTTCGGAGTATCGGACAATATCACTAATAAGCCATACCCTCAAAATATTTCTAACAGTGATTCATGAAAGATTATACAGAAAGCTAGAATATGATATGGATGATACCCAATTTGGGTTCCGCAAAGGACTTGGAACAAGAGAGGCATTGTTTGCGTTTAATGTCCTTTCTCAAAGATGCTTAGATATGAACCTGGATATTTATTCCCGTTTCATCGACTTCGAAAAAGCGTTCGACAAATGAAGTACTAATAGAATGATTGAAAATAAAGATATAGACAGACGAGATTTACGAATTATCATCAATCTGTATTGGAATCAAAAGGCCAATATAAAGATAGAAAAACAAGAATCCGAGAATATTGATATAAAGAGAGGAGTAAGACAGGGTTGTGTTCTGTCGCCGCTACTGTTTAACCTGTACAGTGAAGCCATATTTCAGGAAGCGATAGCGGAGCTAAGTGATGGAATCTCTATAAACGGAAGAATAGTAAATAACATAAGATTCGCTGATGACACCGTTATAATGGCAGACACCCTGGAATCGCTACAAGAATTGCTAAATAGAATTAACGATTATTGCATTCGATACGGACTAAAAATAAACAAGAAAAAAACTAAATTTATGATTGTCTCAAAAACAGAACATGGAAATGAAAGGTTAATGATAGAGCAAACCCAAATAGAAAAAGTTAAGACATACAAATATCTGGGAACCTGGGATGATGACAAAAATGAGCAAAACCAAGAAATTAAAGTCCGAATTGAAACTGCAAGGCAAGCATTTATAAAAATGAAGACACTACTTACAAACAAAGACCTTCAGTTGCCTCTCAGATTGAGGGCTCTAAGATGCTACATATTTTCTATATTGCTATACGGAATGGAAGCTTGGACATTGAAGAGACAACACATAAGAAGAATAGAAGCGTTCGAAATGTGGTGTTACAGAAAAATATTGAAAATTCAGTGGGTTCAAAGGATTACCAATGTTGAAGTGCTACGACGTTTAAATAAGGAGTTAGAAATTATGAAAAGTATAAAAACTAGAAAACTGGAATATTTGGGTCACATTACCAGAGGAGAAAAATATGAGTTGCTGAGAATTATTATGCAAGGAAGGATCCAAGGAAGAAGAAGCATAGGAAGAAGACGCATCTTCTGGCTGAGGAATCTTAGAGAATGGTTTAACTGTAGTTCATTACAACTATTCAGAGCAGCAGCCAACAAAGTGACCATAGCCATTATGATATCCAACCTCTGATAGGAGAGGAAACTTTAAGAAGAAGTTGTTACCAAAATTCACACGTCGTACTGGGTAGTGTAGTATAAAACACTAGAATAAAAGATACTAAATAATATAATAAAAATTTCACAAAAATGCCTGACTAATAATATTCAAAAACTCAGCTAGAGCGCGACAGGACTCATTTTATGGGTATTTTCTTGGTATATGTGAGCAAAATGCTCATAAAGCAGCAAACACCACGTTAAATATTGTAACAAAAGAGTACTTTTGAGTGACCCCCGTATAACAGGTCCCATCTCCACAGACAGATAGACATCGAAGAATCTAGATGAGACGCGAAGCAACGGCAAGGGAGGCGTGTCATTGCTCGAATGTCGCGCCATAACTAGAGATGAGCAAAACATTCTAGAGAATAACGTGTCATCTATTTAAGCAGCGCGCGGCGTTATTTTTTAGTTAGTGTATAAGATAAATTCGATCTGTAACTTGTATAAATAAATTCGTATAAACGAACCGAGAGTTTTATTTATAGGCGAGCGGGAGATACCCCTAAAATGACCAGGTACTGACCACGGAGAGGTGAATGGCTAATTTTATTCATACTTTATATTTTTGAAGGTGCTGAAAACGAAAATGAGGTTTATTTTGAATTTTATGTGGGGGAACATTGTCAAAATCGCAATTTTAACCTAAAAATAAAAAAAAATCACGTTATTTTGCGTTTACCTCGCTACAACTCTGTTCCCTTTTAATATTTTTTTCTGAAATTTTTACAGTATATAGCTTTAACATTTCTGAAGACAATGGTACCTGTTTCAAGCTTTAATTCTTATTGTGATAAAGGTTATGAATTTTTCAAAGGAAAAGGTACGGATTTGTGCATTGCAAAGTTTAATCGCAAAAGTTGAGTGACGAAATTTAAAATTTAGCCTTTTAATCACGTTTATGTTAAAATAGAGAGTACAAAGAAGTTTTCTGGAAAATTTTAGATCAAAATGTTTTATATAAAAAAAATAGTGCAACTTTTATTAACGACATTAGAAATCCCCAATATAACGGTTATTTTTCGAGATACTGACTATGGGTGGTGAATGGCTAATTTTGATCTTATATTATGTTTTTGACGGTGCTGAAAACGAAAATGAAATTTATTTTAAATTTTAGGTGGGGGAATATTGTCAAAATCGCAATTTCACCATAAAAATAAAAAAAGTGAAATCACGTTTTTTTGCGTTTAACTCGCTACAGCTCTGGTCGATTTTAATATTTTTTTCTAAGGTTTGTACACTATATGTTGCTCACTGTTTTGAAGACAACGGTATCTGTTTTAAGATTTTTGTCTTATTCTAGTAAAAGTTATGAATTTTTTAAAGTGCAAGGTGCAGATTCGTGAATTGCAAAGTTTAATCGCAAAAGTTAAGTGGCAAAATTTAAAATTTATTTTATTAATCACGTTTATGTTAAAACATAGAGTACAAAGAAGTTTTCTGGAAAGTTTTAGTTACAAATGTTTAATAGAAAGGAATATTGTCAAAATCGCAATTTTAACCCAAAAATGAAAAAAAAAGTGAAGTTACGAATTTGTAAGTTTAACTCGCTATAACTCTGTTCCATTTTAATATTTTTTTCTAAAATTTCTACAGCATATATTTCTCATCTTTGTAAAGACTATGAAAGTAACTGTAGTCTTTCATTATTTTATTTATAAAAGTTATGAATTTAAAAAAATAAAAGGTGCAGAAAGTGAACTACAGAGTTAAATCTCAAAAATTAAGTGACAAACTTTAAAATTTATCTATTTGATTACGTTTATGTTAAACCATAGACTTCAAAGAAGTTTTATGGGGAGTTTTAGGTCTAGATGTATTATAGAAAAAATATGGTGCAACTTTTAATTTTAAGAAAAACGTTGTTTAATTTTTCTTTATTTTTAGGGCAAAATTGCGATTTTGACAATGTTCTCCCACCTAAAATTCAAAATAAACTTGATTTTCGTTTTCAGCACCATCAAAAACATAAAGTAAGACCAAATTAGCCATTCACCACCAATGATCAGTATCTCGAAAAATTAGCGTTATTTTGGGGATTTATAACGTAGATGTTAAAAGTTGCACCATTTATTTTCTATAAAACATTTTGATCCAAATATTTCCAGAAAACTTCTTTGTACTCATGTTTTATTTTTGAGTTTGATATCTATATTTCAAATTTTGGCAGTCAAATTTTGCGATTAAACTTTGCAATTCACGAATCTGCACCTTGTAGTTTAAAAGATTCATAACTTATACTATAATAAGACTACAAGCTTAAAGCAGAAACCATTGTCTTCAAAAAGTGAGCAAGATATAGTGTACAAACTTTAGAAAAAAATATTAAAACGGACCAGAGTTGTAGCGAGCTAAACGCAAAAAAACGTGATTTCATTTATTTTTTATTTTTAGGGTACAATTGCAATTTTGACAATATTCCACCACCTACAACTTAAAATAAATTTCATTTTCGTTTTCATCACGGTCAAAAACATAATCTAAGGCCAAAATTAGCCATTCACCACCCATGGTCAGTATCTCGAAAAATAAGCGTTATATTGGGGATTTCTAATGTCGACATTAAAAGTTGCACTATTTTTTTTTCTATAAAACATTTTGATCTAAAACTTACCAGAAAACTTTTTTGTACTCTCTATTTTAACATAAACGTGATTAAGAAGCTAAATTTTAAACTTCGTCACACAACTTTTGCGATTAAACTTTGCAATGCACAAATCCGCACCTTTTCATTTAACAAATTCATAACCTTTATCAGGATAAGAATAAAAGCTTGAAACAGGTACCATTGTCTTCAGAAATGTTAAAGCTATACACTGTAAAAATTTCAGAAAAAAATATTAAAATGGCACAGAGTTGTAGCGAGGTAAACGCAAAAAAACGTGATTTCATTTTTTTTTATTTTTAGGTTAAAATTGCGATTTTGACAATGTTCCCCCACATAAAATTCAAAATAAACCTCATTTTCGTTTTCAGCACCCTCGAAAATATAAAGTATGAATGAAATTAGACATTCACCCCTCCGTGGTCTGTCCCGCTCGTGTATTAACTGTGCGCTCGCTACAATATTAATGCCTCACTAATACCCGTGATATTCGAATAAGGTGTCCCTAAACTTGTAACGCTAAACAAATGAAATCATTAAAAACCGTTATTAAAATTAAACCACTCCATTAAATACTTTCAAACAATCTATAACCATTGAAGTAATTTTTAAAATCAAGTACAAACCTTTTCTATTATCGTTATTTTTATCCCTTTCCCTATCTTTTCTGCCTTCTCCTCTCATCAGGAATTTATTAGCTGGGATCTCGGGTATTTCTTCAGGATCAATATTTGTTACGGTAACTAACGGGTGAGGCTCAAACACTTCGCCTTCTTCTCCTTCTTCCTCCCCTTCGTCCGATTTGCTGGTTTCTTTGCTAAAAGTTACAAATTATATTGCTCTAAGTGATTCAAAAAGTCAAACGAAAGATTAATGAATAGAAGATAATCAGTTAAACCACACCTAACAAGTACATTGAAAAAGTTATCAAAAACTTTAAATCTTTAACAGAAATTAAACCAAGATCTAAAAAAGGCACAGTGAAATTTATGCTAAATTTGTTTCCCCTACCTATGCTTTTTATTTTTCTTCTCCTTTTTCTTATCTTTCTTACTTTTCTTCTTTGATTTAATTTCTCCCTCCTCTTCATTGTCATCATCCGCTTCTACTTTCTTCTTTTCTTTCTTGGCTAAAATACAGAATACATTAGTTTTTAAATTTAATTAATAAAACTATTTTAAAAATACCCTAAAGTTTTTTAAAGTATTAAAAAATAGGGGAACAATTCTGGAAATTCTGGGGTGAAAACCATATACAATGAAATATCCACATTTGTGTAAATACTTCTTTTCCTTTACTGAATTAATAAACGTAACAAACGATTGTCTTTGCCTTATGTTGTGCATTTATTTGGGCATTCAAAATGTTCAAAATTTAAAAAATAATAGGTAGGTACTAATAAAATCAATTCAACAATGTGATCTTATGATGTTAACACTAAATCTGTCACATTGATTTCGTATCTAAATCACTTAAAATTAATTCTTACTCCTCAAAAGTCCTTAAAATTCCAAAGTGGAAATTGAAACGTCAAAATAAATGTATTTTAAATTTTATTTGTGTGTAAAATCTCATTAAAGAGAGAAAATCAAAGGAAAAACCACAAGAAAATAGCTTCAAAATTCTAGTAAGAAAAAATATGAACCGGACCTCCTTATACCAATCGCATTTCCTATATCAATTCCAAGATAGTGAGATATGGATATCGAACCTGAAAAGTATCTTATTACTGACTTATCTATCTATAACAACTTGACACTGAATAACAGGGCTCCAATTACACAATCTTACCATTCAATTTATAATTATTTATTTGACCTCACATTCTTTTTCATAGTACTTTTAAATTGTTAATGACATCTTCAAGATAAACTTTATCTTTAATCTAAGAAGAATATAAGAAGATATAAGATAAGAGGATGTATTTGGTGATTTTTCCAGTGACTTTCTTGGGCGTAAATCTGTCTTTTTGTTTACTTTATAATAATAATAGTAATAGTCTCCCGTTTTATACCGCTCACGTGGCTTTGGGAGTATAGCAGGGTAGTCTGCTATATCTAGGGCCTACGGTATCCAAGGAAGGCAACAGGGCCAGTGCTACGCTTCAACCGCCTATTATTACCCCTGGTTTTACCCAAGGTACTCATTTTATTCAGGCTGAGTCGCCCTGGGGCCTACAAACATTTTAAAAATCTCTAGTTGTTCTTGCCGGCGGTAGGATTTGAACTCCGGCCTACCAGCACACGAGCGAAGCACACTACCGCTTAGCTATGCCGGCCCCCTTTTACTTTTCCTGGTTTAAAAACAAACCATAGGAGGAGTAAACTCAAAAGACAGATTCACACCTATGTGGCCTTCGACAATAGTCCACAAATATTATATTATACTATTACGTCACCAAAGAGTTCTAAAAACGACTGTTTTTTAATATAAATGCAGACTAATAATCTAAAAATTAAAGGAATAACGCAGAAAATACAAAAAACCGCCGATATAACTTAATTAACCTATAAATTTTAAATGCTAATAGTGTCAAAATTTCATTTATTATTCTAACTGGGAAATAAGCCACTATTCTTAAAAACTGATATTATTGGCTGCATTCACCAGAAATAATCGGTTTAAGTTTCAACTGAACAGCTGTGTTTCAGCGCTTTAAAACTACGTTCAGTCTGGTGAATGGTATTTTTTTCGTTTGACACTTTCATAGTTGGTTTTGTTTTGTGTTCTCGCATGTTTTATGAATTATGAACTTAACCTAAAACGAGATTCGTTGTTTTTGTTTATTTTTATATCGTGCTATCGTTCAACGATAACTTGGACGTGTCTTTCACAAATTTAATTCAAAAATGGATAATATAATACTACCTTTATTGTTGGTTAATGACATGAACAAGAAATAATTTTTAGTGCTGCTGGCTGTGCTGGACTTGGCAGAACCATTGGATGATGATGAAGTATTTCCACCATAAATAAATAATAATTGTCACGAGAAATATGAATTATGTTGAAAATATTGTTCCTCAATACACAGATTTACAATTTCGTGAGCGTATACAGTTATGTATCTCCTAAGTCTCAATTACTTTATAATTAAAACCATTGTAAAAGTAAATATTTTCAAATCAGCGCGCAATTACAATATATTTCTTAAACACGTGATACAAATACTACGTTGAATAAAATGGCGACCGCTTCGTCAACACGTTGAAGTTTAGAGTAAATTGACATGACGTTCACTCGAAAAATCTTAAACAGTTTCAAAGCGCTGACATAGCGCACTGGTCTGGTGAACGCACCCATTGACGTTTCGACTTCCTCTTTTTTTAACTTTTTTGTATCATAATAACGACGTCTGAGTTGAAACGCCAATAAAATTATTTTTTAAGAATTGTGGCTTATCTTAACAACTGTTGAGGGTATTCAAAAGTTATAAATAAAAACAATTCAATATTGTTATTTTTCAACTATCATTTCAAAAATTTGTAATTTTTAAATAAGTCAGCAACTGATTGAAAATGAAGAGTTTTTTATTTAGAAAAGGCATTTACCTTTGACTTGCTTTACAAGCTCTCCGCACTTGATGATCTTCGCATCTTGAAGAGGTCGACTGTTGGCATCCACTGGAAGTGATTCGATCTGCCTCACCAAATCAACTCCGCTCACTACTCTTCCAAATACCACGTGAACACTAAAAATATTTCAATTACATCGATGGTCTATACAGGACCAGAATCAGATCGTAATGCATAGTTTGCTCTTTCACAAAATTATTACAGAGAGTGGGTTCACATACAAAGTTTATCATTTCAAAATTGTTAAACCTTTCTAAAAATGAATGATTGTTGATAAAAGATATTCTTAAAAAAGTAGTGTATAGTGATTAGTGTATTGGAATAACACAAAAAAAGAATGTGTGTGTACTTTGTACGCACGTAAGAAGTTATACTTCTATTAAGTATATGATTTCAACGAAATAAATATACTTAAAAGTTTATTTGTATTTAATTTAATTAATAAACTAATTTTGATATTACCACTTTCAAAAATTTTTTATTAAAACAACACGAAAAATTAAAAAAAAAAGGATAACAATCGTCCGTGTCAGGATTTGAACCCGGGATCTTCGCGTTATGTAGTCGAATGCTCTATAGTATTTTTACTACAAAAACGTTATTACGTAGGTCAAAATTTTTGACGTAAGAGAACTGTCAAAACATTAGATTGTGACTTTTCATTATTGCTATGTTTATTATAAACACGGCAATAATGAAAAGTCACATTCTAATGTTTTGACAGTTCTCTTACGTCAAAAATTTTGACCTACGTAATAACGTTTTTGTAGTAAAAATACTATACCATTAACCCATCAGGGTTTTGTTTTTACGGCTTCTGGGACGTAATTACAAACGACGCGACGGTGACAAATAGATCAAGTGAAGTATTAAATATAAAAATGTTTAAAATACTTAATATCTTACTCCCAAGGAAGACAAATCCAAAGACACAAAAATTATAATAAATATATTTACTAAAAACACTAATATATTATGTATTATTTTCAAATCTTAGTTGCACTGATACATACATAAATTGGATGATTTAGCAACTAACAACATACTGTCGGTGTGCGCATTCGCCAGGGAATGTAAAAATTCACCCTCGTGCCTAACGAAGAATAACTTCAATAAGAATCTATGTTGGTTCTTCCTAGCACCCATACATTGTATAAAGGTTTTGATGTTTATAAGAGTTAAAATAAATTTGAAAACTTCAACTTTCATAAGTTAATGGTGATATTATTTGTATTTATTCTAACAATAAAAGAGCAAAACTGTACAAAAGATGTTTGTGGTCCTGCTAAAATTAATAGTTTCAACTTACTCGTCCAGATGGGGGGCCGGTTGCGTTGTACTATAACACAAAAATTCACAAGATATGATCAGCGTAGCCTCGTACTATGGGGTACACGTGTAGAGCTACATACATGACAAATAAATACGGCTCTGTAACATTTATTTAACTCTTTGGAGTTAGAATTGAAAACTATCATGACACTTAAAGTCCAATTCAATGTTGCCATATAAAAATGTACAATTGATAAATAGTTTTAGGCTGAAAGAAAGTTGTTTTATTAATTTAATACAGGGTGGAGTTGTCGTTAAATTAATTGACTCTTTTGATACGTACAATTGACTCATAGGTCCAGTTGAGGTATGTGACTAAAGAATTTGACAATGTTTAATAGATTATATCAAAATAAACACATATTTTTTTTCAGTTTACATTGAGTAGGCAGAAGAGCTGTTCAATAATGAATCAACTAAGGATAACATCTTTTTCTTCCAGCTTTACTTGTGCCATATAAGCGTGTTGGATGTTTCTGGTATCTATCCATTTTTTAACCATATCTTCCAAGCCTTCCAGTCTCTTGCTATTCCCCTCAGCTGTTACAGTATTTTCTTCTATTAATCCAGATTTCCTAGATTTGTTGCATCCACCTCATTCTACTCCTACTCCTTCTTCTTGTTCTAAGTTCCAAGTGTTTTGGCTTCACTTCCTTTACTATTCTTGTCCATTCTAGTTATGTGTCCTTACCAAATCAGTTTTCATTTTTCTATTGGTTTCTGTTTGATGGTTCTTTTCTTGTTTCTCATCGTTTCTCATCGATAGTGGAAATAATATTTATATACTGTTCACTCAATCAAAATATGTAAAATGTTCTTCAGTTTTCTTTAGTTTCTGCAATGATTTTCTTATTTTGTATTTTTTCAATGTACCACTGTCCCTATTTGTACTATCTATGTCCTTATATGTACTGTAATATCTAATTGAAAATAGTATTAGGTATATAGGTACTTATCTCTTTGATTGTATTGGTTACTGGGTCATTCTTACTAGTATTTTTATCAAATACAATCAATTCAGATAGTGGAAACAATATTTATATACTGTTCACTCAATCAAAATATGTAAAATGTTCTTCGGTTTTTTTTGTCTTTTACCTATCTAATCAGCCCTAAACATCCATCCTTGGATATAGGCCTCCTCTTCCTTCTTCCATGCCTCTCTATCTTGGGCAATTTGCATCCATTTTGACCCAGTGTGTTCCTTCAGGTCATCTGACCATCGCATCTGTGGCCTTCCCCTTTTTCGTTTGTGGTTCCATGGTCTCCAATGTATTATCATCTTAGTCCATCTTTCATCCTTCTGCCGTAGGGTGTGTCCGGCGAACTTCCATTTAAGCTTTGCTACTTGGGTAGAGACGTCTTTCACTTTTGTTTTGTTACGGATCCATTCGTTTCTTTTCCTGTCTGATAATTTAATGTTCAGCATTTGTCTTTCCATGGCTCTTTCTGTCTTTGCTATTTTTTTTTGCTATTTTTGCTATTTTTTTTTTACCTATTAATTTTAAAATAAATTATTCAGCCACCCTGTATATCAACTTTCCTTTACCTAGAATACTTACATAAAGAACTGTGATCCATTAGTGTCTTTTCCTCTATTAGCCATTGATAACAACAATGGCTGATCGTGTTTGAGAATAAAATTCTCATCTGCAAAGAAAATTCCTTCATTAGCCTTAATTTCAAAGTAACACAATAGGAGGGGGTAGTTAAGTCCTAAAATGACACACTGCCAACCAGGAACTGTTAATTCAATGACAAATTTTCGTGACAAGTTTAAAAATCTAATTATTTTTGAACTAATTGTGCAAGTGTATTTACGGAGTGTATTGACTGAATATAAAGGGGCTGGTAGACTGTTTCTGGTTAATCAAGTGTGCTCAAGTCTTGTGCTACCACGACCTGACCTATGGAAGGAAGTCAATTCTTGGAAGGAATGATGATACTATAAACTCAAAAATGTATTTCTATCTATGTGGTCTTTTGCATATCCATTCGCAACATTATTACAATCCTAGAAGTGTACAGCCAAAATTTTTTTACTTGAAACATTCGCTACCAAGGGGGGTATTTAAGTTTGATCCTCATAGACCAGAGCTATTTAAATTGCCATTATGTGCAGTGTGATCCCTGACTCACGGATGAGAAAAATCAATGTGGCTGATAATATATGAGTCGCTTGGTAGCAAATGGGTTAAAATGTTGCATATTCAACATTATTGAAAAAAAGAATGTGTGTGTACTTTGTACGCACGTAAGAAGTTATACTTCTATTATTATGATTTCAACAAAATTAATATACTTAACAGGTTATTTGTATTTTATTTAAATATTAAACTAACTTTCTTTACCTACCACTTTTAAAATTTTTTTATTAAAACGATAAGTACCAAAAATATAAAAAAAAATATATGAATCGTCCGGGATTTGAACCCGGGACCTCTTGATCTCCGGTCACACGCTCTACCACTGCGCTATCTCCCTTTTGCTTTGACAGGATACAAGATTTCTCATACATACTGACAAATTTAATACAAAAATACTTTAAATAATATACTTATTATTATTATAAAATATCTTATTCCCGGGCAAGACAAATCCAAAGACACAACAATTATAATAAATAATACATTTACTAAAAACACTAATATATTCTTTCACACCTTTTCTTGCACTGATATATTTATACATAACTTGAAAGATTCAGCAACTAAACGCCATACTGACTGTGTGCGCATGCGCGCAGAATTAGGAAATTTTACTCTCAATCGCGCCTAAAGAAGTATAACTTCAAAAAACTGGGTAAGGGAAAAGATGTATGTGAAAAAGATATGGGTCCCTGTCGAGATTGAAAGTTATAATTTTGTGGTATCTGTAAATGTAATTTTGATGTAATTTTTCTACTAATCTAATGTTAAACATACCTTCAAATGTCCCTCCATATATACTTTCGCCTCCAGTACCATTTCCATTTGAGAAATCACCACCTTGGATAATAAAATCCTTAACCACACGATGGAAAATTGCATCCTATAAAGAAGGAAGACAGTGTTTATAAGCAAAATTGTATACATAAACATTTGAAATTAGAAACATGATATTACTGCTGCTTTGAAAAGATTTGTAGTTGTTGTGTTGAACCAAGTAGGTTGATATTTCAGCCAGGAAATCCTTTGCATTTCGGGTCCTCGTTTGCTTTCTGCTTTTCCCTGTAAAATTAGTTGCAACAGTCCATATCTCTCGCCGTTCCTCATGATGTGACACAGGTATTCGATTTTGGCTGTTTTTACTGTGGTAACCAGCTCTTTATGTGATCCTAGGTAATTCCTATCATCATTTTTGTGACTTGGTAAAAGAAGTGACTATACTAAATTTACAATCAAGATGCAGTAGAAATAAACAAACAAAGACACCAGGTAACCAGCTCTTTATGTGATCCTAGGTAATTCCTATCATCATTTTTGTGACTTGGTACAAGAAGTGACTATACTAAATTTACAATCAAGATGCAGTAGAAATAAACAAACAAAGACACCAGGTAACCAGCTCTTTATGTGATCCTAGGTAATCCGTATCATTACTTTTGTGGCTTGGTACAAGAAGTGACTATACTAAATTTACAATCAAGATGCAGTAGAAATAAACAAACAAAGACACCAGGTAACCAGCTCTTTATGTGATCCTAGGTAATCCCTATCATTATTTTTGTGGCTTGGTACAAGAAGTGACTATACTAAATTTACAATCAAGATGCAGTAGAAATAAACAAACCAAGACACGTTAAATGCTACTACGAGCACTCCCGAATCATAATTTACAATGTATAAACTTTGAAAATCATGATGTGGGATTTACAATGTATATGTTATAGTCAAAGCCCGAATTTCAGGCCCTCCTAGGTTTGACTAGGCAATCCTCGTGTCTGACTGACAGTCTCTGTCAAAGCCCGAAATAAATTACAGTTTCGGCCTTTGACTAGTCAAACCTAGGAGAGACTAAGTTGGTCAGGCAAAGGTCGAAATTTAATTTTATGAAATCAGGGTTTGACTAGTCAAACCCTTAAAATGTCATAATTTGTTACATAGATTGGGTTTAATAAAACGTTATTTTTTAACTTTAACGTTTATTATTTTTATATTGTCGTAATTAAAATAAAAAAATAGTTGTAATTGTTTTCGGTCTGGTGGTATGTAGAGCAACATTTTTGGTGTTGTTTTATGTACTATTTACTATTAGATTGAAAACTTAGTCTTTTGCTAGCAGTTGCTGCTAGGGCATCCATGCCGTTTTGTTCGTTGCAATTCGTGACTGCACGCCGGGGTTTGTCCTGGTTGGGTCGGAGAGAGCAGCATATGTGCCTCCTGATGAGAGACTAATAAGTTTCGAAACCGGTATAGGTGCTTGCGGAACTCTATGATTGAACTAGAATATGATGGTGTTGCAACGAAATTGAAAATGGTTATTCATTTTTGAAAAAAAAAAAAAAATAGTGTTTATTATCACATTTTGAGGCATTATGGCATTTAGAGTTGCACAATACGTTAGACCTTTTACACCTACATAATTTTGAAGACCATTTCTTATTGCAGTAGCATTTTATAAAGCCTTCTCCTCCAAATTTAGAATCTTTTGTACTAATTTCTCTTAGAGGCAACTTAACGTCTGGAACATCTTCAAAATTAATAAAATTCTCGTTGCATTATATTATTTGATTTCTTCGAAAAAGTGTGTTTATTGTTCCGTATTTCGTACCAACTCTATATAAACTGTCAATTGTTTTATCTTGTATGATACCCAAAATATTTCGAGCATTTCCTCTGGCTCTATCAAGGCTGGGGATAGGTATTGTTACATTTTTTCCAATCGAAACTGGAGGACATTTTCTTTCACTTAATCGTTTCATAGCATTAGCCTGGACATGAAGACCTTCAATCGCCTTTCCTTTATTTATTTTAGTCTTTTTTGTCTGTGCACACCGCATGCATGGAACTTTTATTTCAAAACCTTCATAGTATGCACCAACTGTGTTGTCACGGTGGTACATGTTGTGCGCGCTGACAGCGCATTTGGCGCATACTATGAAGGTTTTGAAAGAAAAGTTTGCATGCGTTGTGCACAGACAGAAAATATTAGAGTAAACAAAGGAAAGGCGATTGAAGGTCTTCATGCCCAGGCTAATGCTATGTAACAATTAAATGAAGAGATCAAGATCCATCCCCGAAGCGCCAGAGACGCGCCGAATACACCTATGGCAAGCGTCAGCTACCGCGACACATTTTTCTCCCTCGGAGGAAATGGCTGCTGGACACAATTTACCGTATCCGACTTGGAAAGCGCTAAACAGACTAAGAACCGGCGTTTCACGTTGTGCTAGTAACCTGAAAAAATGGGGATACCAGGAGGACGATACCTGCGACTGTGGCGCGGTTCAGACCAGCCGGCATCTACTATCATGCACAGAGATGAGAGAGACCTGCACAGAACAAGACTTAATTATAGCAAATGACAGGGCCATCTATGTGGCCAACCATTGGAAATACAGAATTTAAAGTTGTTGGTGTTCCGGACACGGAAAGTAAGTATTAAGTGAAAAAAAGTCCTACAATTTCGATCGAAAAAACTATAACAATACCTATCCCCAGCTTTGATAGAGCCAAAGGAGATGCTCGAAATATTTTGGGTATCATAATACAAGATAAAACAATTGACGGTTTATATAGAGTTGGTGCGAAATATGAAACAATAAACACACTTTTTTCAAGAAATCAAATAAGAGAATGCAAAGAGATTTTCTTAATTTCGAAGATGTTCCAGACGTTCAGCTGTCTCTAAGAGGAATTAGTGCAAAAGATTCTAAATTTGGAGGACAAGGCTTTTTAAAATGCTACTGCAATAAGAAATGTTCTTCAAAATTATGTAAGTCTAAAAGGTCTGACGTATTGTGCAACTCTAAATGCCATAATGCCTCAACATGTGATAATAAACACAAATCTTATTATTTTTAATGTTTTTTATTTTAATTACGAGAATATAAAAATATTAAACATTAAAATTAAAATAAAAAATGACGTTTTATTAAACCTAATCTAACAAATTACGACATTTTAATAGCTGATCGGGGTTTGACTAGTCAAACCCCGATTTCATAAAATTAAATTTCGACCTTTGCCTGACCAACTTACAGCCGGTTTCCGAAACGTTATTCAAATCTTCGATCATCTAATCGAGCTGTTAGATTTGATCAACTGTTAATCAGTGACGAGTTTCTCAAACGTCGATCATCTTAAAATTATATGATCGTAGAAAATCGATTATCTGACATACGATTTGGTATCGATACTGTCACAATCGGCTGTCATCCTTCAAAATTTCATTTTATAACCAAAAAATTTCAATCCATAGTAAATAATTAAATCCATAATTTATATAATTAAAAAATATATTAAAAATGAGCAATACCAACGGAAATCCTCCACGCAAAAATTATACTGAGAGAGAGAGAGAAATGTTTGCTGTTGGAAATAATTGGAAAGTAAGTACGAAATTTTCTAACTTACAGAACAAATTTCTAATTGTATTTTTGTTTTCAGATACAAGCATATTAAATTGAAAACAAATAATGTACCAATGCTATGTCCACCAACCAAAACAATGAAACCTGGGAAAAAATAGCGCTGAATTTCCCAGAACTCCCAAGCAGCTGAACACTGCATATATAAACTTAAAAAGGGTCACTAGCCAAAAAGTAGCAGAGGAAAATGTAAGTGTATAAAACTTTCGGTTGATTTAGAGCTATATGGATTAATTACATTGCAGATTCAAAAATATAATGAGCAGAAGGTTTTGGACCAGTTGAAGAGAGACCAAACCGCGGACAAAGTAGGTAACTTAAATTTAAAGCTCTTAACACCAGGTCAGTCGAATTACACTATTTCTGAGTGGAATATTTTTATAAAAATATAATCCAATGAAACTAATTTTATGATGGGAACTAACCTAGTGTTGAGACAATAGAAGTTTAGTATTTGATGGTGTTAACGCCAAAGAGGTGTAAGTCATATTTGTGAAATGATGGAAGTCTTGCTTTATAACTTTGATAAATAGACATTTTTTCATCAGGAAAAGTGGTGTAAGTATTTACAGTAAAAACTTACACACCACTTTTTCTCTGAAGAGGTCTGTGTATATAATATCAAGATTATAAAATAGGGCTTACATCATTTCAAGAATATGACTTACACCACTTTGATTTTAACCCTTTCATTTCTTAATCAGTAATGAACTAATGAATTGTTTTCAGAAAGACATACTTGCAACAGGTGGTGGCACATTTAGGCCTCGTCTCACAGATGTAGGGGCACAAATGTTGAGTTTGATTGGCAATCAAATCCAACCTTTACCCAACAGTTGTGACAGTGCATCTGGTTTCTTCACATCTGGTGAGTCCTTACTTTATTAATTTATTTAAATAAAGGTAACTAATTTTAAATTTATTTATATATATAAAGCTTGATCAATATTTCCAATATTATCTGAACAATAACCTGTATATGGTCTTGATCTGTACAAAACTTCTGAATTAGAACATTTTTTTGTTCAGCACGTTATCCACAAATGTAGTACAGTGACCATTAGTTTAACTATTTAAAACTATTATCTGATAATGCTAGGTTTACGTATTCTATGGATGTAGCAATAGAAAGAAGCCACCTTCTGTTAAAAAGGATGATTAGAAGAGGGAGGTATGGTATAGTCGGTCTAGTCGGTTTTCTAAAGATTAACTTAAGTTTATCCATTGTTTCCAAAGTATGTACATCCGGATGTAAGTTTTTGAGTAAATCTAGAATGTTTTTGGCATCTGAAAGATTTCCATCTAAATTGGATATTGTATCCTACAGTTCTAAGTCAATTTAAGATTTTTTGAAAGGTATTATTGTTTAAAGTTTGATTGTTAAAGATATTATTTCTATGTTGATCAATAATAAATCTGAGAACAAGGGTGATAAGCGGTTCCCCATAGCCAGACCTTGTGCCTATCTATAGACATCATTAAACAAAAAAAAGATCTTCTGTAAACCAAATTTAAGCAAACTCAAAATATGAGAATTAATATCAATAAATATTATTAATACGAATTAATCATTATAATTATTTATTCCAATTCTAAATTAAGGTAGATTATTAACTTAGCTATTAAGATAGCTAAAGTATATAAATAAAAGTAACTACCTACCTAATTCGAGAAAGATTTTTTTTATAAAGAAAAAACTATCTGGTACATCTAAAACAATTGAAATTTTTTTTATTTTTATAGTTGCACAAGACAGTCAAGTGGAAGTAGATTACCTACAATTGGAAGACACATAGCAGACGTCCAATGTACCCTCTACTTCCACTGTGCTGCTCAGTACACCCACGACAACTGCTGTCCTGCCCAAGAAGACAGCCAAGATGTCTCAGGCTCGTTCAAAAAATAAAAAAGTAAAAGATGTAGGGAGCGAAACCCTTAATGTATCTTTTACAAAAAAAATTGAAACAGCAAGACTAGAAAAAAGAAGTAAGATAGTATTTTTCAACAAGAAAAAAAGAAATTTTAGAAGTAGAGCTTCAAATAAAAAAATTCGATCTCAATAAATTATTCGGTAATAGTGGTTAGGTATGTACCTAATAAAGTAATTTTAAATAAAAATTGTAATTTCTTTAAATAATAAAATTAATAAAAAATGTGTTTTTCAAAGTTTATTTACCCACCTGTTAGAATGAGTTATTACCTACTAGCTTCATCCTCTGCTTCTTTGTCTTAATGCATTCCACAATTCTTCATTTGTTATGGTGTTGGGCCAATACATCTTCAGAATATTTTGTGGGAATCTATTTACAAAAACTCTTCCTTGCATTTCCTTCTGATATTGTTCATGTCTCACTCCCATATCGTAGTATCCCTCACATATAGTAGTATTGATTTGATGATACTATTAAATGTGTTTTGGCTAATTTATGTTGAGATATGATATGAGAGGATTTCAAAGGCCTGTTGTCTGTTGTTCTTTTTCCTATTCTATGTTTAATGTTTGCCTGGACTCCAACTTTTGCACTATTATACTATCAAGATAGCAGAATTCTTTAACCTGTTTTATTTCTTCTTGATTGATGTATAGTTTACCATGCTCACTTATTCCTATTCTCATCTCTACTATCTTATTAGTGATGATTTTAAGACCAACCTCATCTGCCTTTCCCTCCAGCTTCCTTTTCACGTTCTTCATGTCATCTATTGTATGTGATATCAAGCAGATATCATATTGCATATCCCAATGTTGGATTTAATTGGCAACCAAATCTAATCTTTATACAACAGTTGCAGATGGTGCATCTGCTTACTTGCCATGTAGTGAGTCCTTATTTTATTTAATTATTTAACAAAAGGTAAGTAGTAATTCTAAATTAAATATTTAAAATTAAACATTATTTTTTTATTTTCACACTAACACAATATGTTGAAGTAGAGCTGAACTAATGCTCCTCTGTAGCACCAACATACAGTGAGCATGTAAAGGTTGGAATAAATTAATTTTCTCGAGAATGGACGATTTTGGAAAAAAATCCCGAAAGAGGTTAATTTTTATTTTTAAATTACGACTTTTTGGCATTATTATCATACTAGTGACGTCACCCATCTGGGCGTGATTACGTCATCAATGATTTTTTTAAATTAGAATATTGGTCGTGTGGTGGCTCATTTGAAAGGTAATTGAATTTTCTAATCAGTAATATAAACATTAACATAATTACTTATACAGGCTGCCCAAAAAAAATTTTTTTGATTAAATTTATTGACATAAAAAGAAGAATATGTCATTTATTTAATTCAAAATACACTTTACTGCTCTTAGAAAACAGAAAGAAATGTTTATTTGAAAAATATTCTTTGCTTTTCGCTTAAATTAAATGTTCAAAGTGTCAAGAGGCAGGTGGGTGGCTGCTTTAATATTGAATTTAAGCAAAAAACAATATTTATTTGTCAAATAAACATTTTTTCCTGTATTCTGATAGCAGTAAAATGTATTTTGAATTAAATAAATTACAGACATTCTTCTTTTTATGTTAATAAATTTAATTAAAATTTTTTTTGGACAGCCTCTATAAATAATTATGTTATTGTTTATATTACTGAATAGAGAATTAACTTACCTTTCAGATGAGCTATCACAAGGCCCCTATTCTCGTTTAAAAAAGTCATGGATAACGTCATGACGCCCAGATGGGTGACGTCACTAGTATGACATATAGGCCAAAAAGTCGTAACTTAAAAATAAAAATTGACCTGTTTCGGGATTTATTTCCAAAATTGCCCATTCATGAAAAAATGAATTTATTCCAACCTTTACGTGCTCACTTTATAATTACACTATATATTTAATTTTAAAAATTAAATTATAATTAAATAACTAATAATTTTATTTATTTATTTATTAAGCGCAACAGGCCTTGTAGGCCTAGGGCTAAAATGTTTACATTTCTGATTACATAAATAATATAGTAAATAACTTAATATAACTTACAAAACTTATAAATTTTATTTAAATACACTTCAGTCTTTTTACACACTCCTTCACCACCTCTCTCCATCTCCTTCTGTCCAATGCTAGTTCTTTCCATCTCTCAATGTTACTTTTCTTCAAGTCTTCATATACACTGTCCTTCCATCTTTTCCTTGGCCTGCCTTTCCTCCTCTTTTGTATTGGTATTCGTGAAAGTACCATTTTTGGCATTCGTTTACTTCCCATTCTCTCTATGTGCCCCAAGTATCGTATTCTCTGTGCTTTGATCGTCGTCGTAATCGTTGGCTCTTGATATAGTTCTTCAAATTCTTTATTGGTTCTTCTCACTAATAATTTTAAGTAAACACTAAAATACCCTTTATTTAATAACTATTTAACCTATATAATAACTAAAAAACTCTATTTAATAACTTTCAACAACTATTTATAAACATTAACAGCCCTTTAATCAACCAATAACCTCAAATTAGGTGACAGTTCCTTTTGGTCGCCGTGTGACATGCGAAATTGGTTAATCAGCGTTTCGGAAACTCAAAACACTTATGATCGGCTGTTAACTAACGATTAATCGTTTGTTAAATCATATGATCGACTGTTATTGAACTCCCGTTTAACTGGTGTTATTGAAACTCAAAATGCATTTGATCAACGATTAACCATCGATTACATAATTTTTGAGATGATCGTCCTTTCGGAAACCGGCTGTTAGTCTCTTCTAGGTTTGACTAGTCAAAGGCCGAAACTGTAATTTATTTCGGGCTTTGCCTAAGACCATCAGTCAGACCTGAGGATTGCCTAGTCAAACCTAGGAGTGCCTGAAATTCGGGCTTTGACTATAACATATATACATTGTAAATTATGATTCGGGACTGCTCCTAGTGGCATTTAAAGTGTCTTAGTTTGTTTATTTCTACTGCAGCTTGATTGTAAATTTAGTATAGGTCACTTTTTCCACTTTTGCTTAGGTGTCTTTACAAAAGATAACAGTTTCAATGCCAGGCATCTTAAATCTGTCTAACCTTCAAAATTGCATTTTCATAAAATCAAGAAATATCTATCTCTCCAAAATCTCTTTTAAAATTGCTACTAGAAATGGTTATGTAGACATGTTTTCTGGTAAAGCCAGAGATTTAATAATTCTACATGTCTTTTGGCTATTGGACAAAAACTCATAAAAACAAATTTCGTTTTAGAAAAGTCCCATTAATAGTTCAGAGAAACAAGGAAAAAAAAATATTCTGTTGGTGACACAACCCCCTCCAGGCCGAAACCAAATTTTTTGAGTAGTATGGACATCTATATTAATAACCTATATGTTTCCTGCAGCCGATTTTGATGATATACATAGTTATAAATAAATGAATATCAAAAAACGGTAAATTTTCGGTTTTTTCGTCTATTACTAAAAAGTGAAGCATTTTAAACAAATTTGAGAGTGAGAAACTCATAAATCGTATAAAAAACTTCAATATGGCGTTGGCTGAGTATGTCTGTCCTTATTGGTTGCTTAGAAAATTGTTAAATAAATCATAAATTTTGAGTTTTTATAAATATTCATAACTTATGTAAAAATGAACTTAGAACGTTCTTATTACACGGAATACTGAGATTTCTGGTGCTTAAATCATACCCCAAATTTCAAAGCAATTGGTCAAATAGTTTAAAAGGTATTTAATTTGTTTATCCCAAATTAATTTTTTTTGCAACGCTATAAGTCAGAAAATGATGAAGTTACAGTAATACTTTGAATAGTTTATGAAAGAAGAAGATTTATACTATTAATTTAATTAAAAAAAATGACAAAAAATAATTCTAAATACTGCAAAATTATTTTGCAAAAACATGTGAATTAAAAAAAGGGGGGGCTAACTTCGTCCCTAATTGTCCTAGGACAATTGTTTTTCTTTCTAAATGTGTATAAAAATTCAGTCTTTCCAAATATGAAAAAATAATTTTTCTATGGGTAACGGTTAGAAAGCTTTTCTAATTGTTTATAAGTAAGCAAAAAATCGACGTGTTTTTGCAAAATAATTTTACACTGTTTAAAATTACTTTTTGTCATTTTTTTTTAATTAAGTCAATAGTATAAATGTTCATAAATGTTCTTCTTCCATAAACTGTCAGAAGTCTTACTGTACCCTCATAATTTTCTGATTTATCGTGTTGCAAAAAGAATTAATTTTGGATAAACAAATTAAATAACTTTTAAACTATTTGACCAATTGCTTTGAAATTTAAAATGTAATTTAAGCACCAGAAGACTCAGCAACTCGTGTAATAAGAAGGTTCAAGTTAATTTTTACATAAATTATGAATATTTATAAAAACTCAAAATTTATGATTTATTTAACAATTTTCTAAGCAACCAATAAAGATAGACATATTCAGCGAACGCCATATTGAAATTTTTTAGACGATTTATGAGTTTCTTGCTCTCAAATTTGTTTAAAATGCTTAACTTTTTGGTTATAAACGAAAAAAGCGAAAATTTACCATTTTTTGATCTTTATTTGTTTATAACTATGTATATCATCAAAATCGGCTGCAGGAAATATATGTTATTAATATAGATGTCCATACTACTCAAAAAATTTGGTTTCGGCCTGGAGGGGGATGTGTCACGAGAAAAATCTTATTTCTCTGGCCCATAATGGTAATAATCCTAGGTAATCTGAATTTGCTCTACCGAGAATTACTTTGACACATTCGGAATAGGAAACATACAACACAAACATTCCTACCTCACACTATTAACTGCTAAAATCAACTTAATCTTTCCTTAAAAAAGAATGTGTGTGTACTTTGTACGCATGTAAGAAGTTATACTTCTATTAAATAATTTCAAAGAAATAAATATACTTAACAGGTTATTTGTATTTTATTTAAATATTAAACTAACTCAAGAAGGCTTTTGACTCCGTTTGACATAGAGGATTGTTATTGGGACCGTGCAAGTTCGGCAAAGCGACCTCTATTTCTACGCTCTGTACTTTTATTCGCACTTTTAATTATATTGGCCAATTATATTAGTCCTGGTTGCTGGATAATTGTCAAGACCATAGTCCAAAAAAATAATAAGAAGAAAAAAATAAGATGCAGGTTATGTTTAGCAAACGTAAACAATTGTATGTAGTAAATAAAATCCGTTATTAAAATGCAGTATTGCAAGCAAAATACAATTAATTAAATTTACCTTTATATAATAATTGCATATCATATCAATATTGTGGAGCAATATATAATTTTTCTAAGTCAATGACAGAAGGTATGAAATATACGTCAATTTGACAATTTCAATTGACAATATGAATTATTTAAGATAGTTGCAATATTTCTCCGCGACTCGCGCACGGTCGTTTCTCGTTTACCTTTCCAAGTACTTGCACACCGCGAATATAAACTTCACAGAATGAAATGCTCCCTTCTCTAATATGGATTATTGACGAATTTCTTAGAAGACACAGGTGTATAGTTAAGATCAATGAAACATATTCCCATTCATTTTCAGTGCAACAAGGAGTTCCACAAGGTTCACCACTCTCCCCTCTATTGTATAATCTCTATTGCAGTGACACATGCGACAATAGACTAACCAATACTAATTTGCTACAATTTGCTGATGACACTGCAGTGATATCATATGGAAAAAATTTAATAAAGACAATGGACTTATTGCAGAGGCAGGTGGATGACACAATATCTTGGATGAATAAATGGAGATTAACAATAAATCCTTCTAAAACAAAACTAATAATATTTAACCATACAATCCAAGATCACTCTTCAACTATAAACATATCGATACATTTTTGGCAAAGTAACGTAAGTGACATTTTTGGCGAATCATCCTTTTCCATTATACAAACTTTATTATTGTTTAGAAGGTACTGCCAAAGTGTTGTAAGCCTAGATATATTATGTTTGAAGTAATTCTAGACTTACTACACTTGGGCAGTACCTTCTAAACAATAATAGCTTTAGTTTAATGGAAAAACATAAAATGTCACTTACGTTACTTTGCCAAAAATGTATCGATATGTGACAATATTATTAAACCCTCCCAAACTGTTAAGTATTTGGGAATAGAAATAGATAACAAATTGAAGTTCTAACCACCACACAGCAGTTATAAAAAGGAAAATTATAACTCGAGCAAAACACTTCAGAAGTTTAACATACAAGAATGAGGGAATTACGATTGAAACAGCAGCCAATATTTATAAAATGATTTGCAGGCCCATGCTGGAGTATGTTTCTGCAATTTTCTGTAATTCTAAAGGTCCTGATAAAAATAATATAAAAGTGGCTGAAACAACTAGCCTTTGACAAATTACTAGAATGTGTCATCCTGATAATCCACTTCATAATCCATCAAACAGAATGCTGTACGATAAAACTGGAATTGAACTTATTAATGAGAGACTCAAGAAGTTGTTTAAATATCTCTCTATTATTGACAATAACAAAAATTTGATTGAGCCCCACATTGTGAAGATACCAGAGGACAGCTCCAGTAGATGTCCAGGAAGAACTCTTTTTGAAGAAATCTGCTACACATCAAGACAATAAACAACTCTATTTAAATCATCATCTGTATTGTAACTAATTGTCAGTGATATTGTGATTACCGCCACATACAAATATTTTTTTTTGAAGTTATACTTTTTTAGGCGCGATTGAGTAAAATTTCATAATACTGTACGCATGCACACACAGACAGTATGGCGTTTAGTTGCTGAATCTTTCAAGTTATGCATAAATATATCAGTGCAAGAAAAGGTGTGAAAAGAATATATTAGTGTTTTTAGTAAATAATAGTAAATATATTTATTATAATTTTTGTGTCTTTGGATTTGTCTTCCTCAGGAGTAAGATGAGTATTATTATTATTAAAACATTTTATTGTATAGAGGAAAGGCTGCAAATATGGGCTGGTCTTGTAATATGGGCTAGGTGGGTTTCACAGCTATTCGTTGCAGATCTCTACATTTTGACTATTGCAAACGGTATTTGACGAAGTTAAACTATCACCGTAGCAATGGCGCCACTGTGGTAGATATTTCCCAGTTTATAATAATTGTTTCTCGGTTGGTGTGAGTGTCAAAACTTTTTCGGGTAAGTTGATAAATTCCAGTATTTAAAAATAAACACGAATTTTAAAAAAACATCTGTGTCACGTTGAAGCTCTATTATTAGTCTTTGATATATGCTAATGAGTTTTCTTCAAATTGTCTGCTTTTAGACATAACTTCTTTTGTTGTGCAAAGCAAGCGTGTTTACAATATGGGCTAGTGGCCCATATTTAGAACAATGTAGCAATGTAGGCAAAACGAAGTAGGAAAAGGC
This sequence comes from Diabrotica virgifera virgifera, assembly GCF_917563875.1. Taxonomy (NCBI): domain Eukaryota; kingdom Metazoa; phylum Arthropoda; class Insecta; order Coleoptera; family Chrysomelidae; genus Diabrotica; species Diabrotica virgifera. The sequence continues at coordinate 21,981,670 of NC_065447.1, read as the reverse complement.
AAAGAAAAAAGGAAAGGAAAAGAAATAAAAAAAGGAAAACGTAAGCAGGTTACCAAAGTCACAAAGGACCAAAAAAAGAAATCGGGTTCTAGTAGTGAGGATGAGGAGGAATATGTGCCTGCAGATGATGAGAGCGATTACAATGAGTTTCCTTCTACACAGTCTCCACAAGACGCAGCTGACGTAACGTGTATGTTTTGCGAAGCACTTTTTTCAGAGGATAATCTTGGTGAAATATCGGTCAAGTGCTTCATGTATCATTTTTGGGCACATAACGAGTGCGCTGGGGCCGAAAAAGAAGAATACCTATGTGTGTGACTTTTGCAAATAGTTTTAGCCTATGAGTTATTTAATGGACTTTTTGTATTTTAGATATTAAAATATATTTGTCACACATTTACCTCACTTCACACAAATTTAAGACACATTTTTCGGGGTAGCCCATATTTAGGATCATTATTCAAACGGCGCAAAAGTACAATTTTTCATTATTTGTACATTTAAAACAGTTGTATATTTTTTAATCAATTTGGACTTTGGGCAGGTTATAAGTAACTAAATGTAGGTATTCTTACGTACCTTTGGAAATAAAATAGAATTTTTATTCTTTTTTTACAAAGAAAAACAAAATGGGTAGCCCATATTTGCATCCTTTCCTCTATTTATTATACTTTTCACCTTGTCTGTTTGTTACCGTAAATTGTCATTAGGTACGTCCGAACCAATACCGACAGAGTCTTCTTAGCCTATTTGGTATAGCATTCGGCCAGAGATCGAGAGGTCTTGAGTTCGCATCCGGAGCAATCCTATACTTTTTTTTATTTTTTTGAAAGCAGTATGCACAAAATTAGTTTGGTGTTTAAAAAAATTAAAACAAACTGTTTAAAGTATATTTATTTTAAGAAATCATATAATAGAAGTATAACTTCTTATGTGCGTACAAAGTGCACACACATTCTTTTTTTTTTAATTATTGTATTGTATTAATATTAACAAAAAACATATACTGTAGTAATGTATATTAATTGTGTAAATTGGCTGAAAGATTTCGGTCGATGGCCTTTTGGTACATTGTATCAATAAAGTATGTCTCTCTCTCTCTATTAAACTAACTTTCTTACCTACCACTTTTAAAAAATTTTTTATTAAAATGATACAAAAAAAAGAATATGAATCGTCCGGGATTTGAACCCGGGACCTCTCGATCTCCGGTCACACTTTCTACCACTGAGCTATATTCCCTTTGCTTTGACAGCGTACAAGATTTCTCATACATACTAACAAATTTAATAGACCAAGTGAAGTATACAAAAATACTTTAAATATACATACTTACTATTATTATAAAATATCTTATTCCCGGGGAAGACAAATCCAAAGACACAAAAATTATAATAAATAATACATTTACTAAAAACACTAATATATCCTTTTAATGACTTATTTGCGCTGACAGCGCTGATACATACATTTGAAAGATTAGCAACAAACTACATACTGTCTGTGTGCGCATGCGCCCGGCATTATAAAATTTCACTCTTGATCGTAAAGAAGTATAACTTCAAAAAAGAAGAATTATTAGAAATAGTGGGAGTGTCTACCAATCTTATAAAATTTTGTGGAGTTTATTTCTACAAAATTTTTTTATTTTGTACAATAAATAATTTTCTCATTTGTTATCAATACATTATAATGGTGTAAATAAATAATTGAGGCTATCAGCGTAAAAGTGGTGTAACCCATTTTAAAAATTTTACCAAAAGGCTTCTATTACATTAAAGTTAACCCTTATTTACGTATTTTAAGATGCAGAGTGTAGTGAGTAGCCAATGTTTGAGCCATTCTCCACCTGGAAGTACTTAAAGAAGGGAGAACTTTAATGTAATGAAAGCGTTTTGGTAAAATTGTTAAAATGGCTTACTCCACTTTTGCACTAAGTCTCAATTATTGATTGGCATAAGTTTTATGTTATTTTTATGTCTGTTTACTATTAATAATATTGGCTATGAGCAGGTGAGTTGGTTGTGTAGTAACTTCCCAAAAAAGAAATTACTAATGTCAGTGTCAAAGTGAATCTTGATAGAGCGAATTCAGTATATCTTGTTATCAGCCTGAAAACAAATAGGTCTCTGACTGATAATCATTTAAATAATCCTATGGTTATAATATAATAATCTACCCTACATACACCAAATAGACATATTAGACAGATTTGTATACTTGGGCTCCCTGATAAACAATAATGACAATTGCTCTGCAGGAATCAACTGTAGACTAGCAATGGCTCATCTCAACGCAGCTTAACAGCTAAATTAATTAAAATATAGAAACAGACAACAATAACAAGAAATACTATGAGAAAACTGCAAAGATCTCCTCAATAACCTGGCAAAAGACAATAAAGTGTCTTTAATATGGGTGCCAGCTCATGAAGGGTATATAGGAACGAACGAGCAGATATGTTAGCAAAACAAGGCTCAAGAGAAACTTTTGAAGGCCCAGAACATTTCTGTGGCATCACTAAAGATGCTACGAATAACAAGGTTCAGAAATGGCTGATAAAGAGCTCAAGACACTCAAGGGCAAATCCAGACTAAAAAAATAATCAAGAATATTGATAAAAACTCTCGAACAGTTTGATGAACCTCAATAAATGGTGCAGAAAGTACGAAATGGAAGGAGAGACTGCCATACACATACTATGCGATTGCAGTGTGCTAGGTGATGTAAGGCAGGACTTCGCTGGTCAAATGAGGTTTGAACCAGAAGAGATCCTAAATTTAATCCAATTATGAATAATTTTTCTACTGCATTAAAGCCATGAGTCTACTGATTTTGTTTCTATGTGTTTTAATGGCCTTTCTCTCTAATGTTGCGGTATATTTATAAACTTACTTTATAATAAAGAGGTTTTTGAGTCTCTTCCCCCAGCCCTTTTTCACCGGTACACAAAGCTCTGAAGTTTTCACAAGACTTCGGAGCCACATCCGTAAAAAGTTCGAAAACTATTCTACCGCTATTAATGCCGCCGATTGATACGTCGAAAAAACATCTAGCACGTTGAGCAGGGGTTTCTCTAGAAGGGGGCTCTTCTTCCCCCATTTTTAATCAGACTTGTTACCGTTCAAACAGGAACAAATTATATCGACCAACGCAAAGGCATCTGTTCCTGACAATATTATTAATTAGGAAATAGAAATTATTTTATAAAAAGAACAGAAATTTCTAATTAAAAGATAAATGATTATGTCAACTGTCAACGTCATACGATTAGACTCTATTTGACATTGTCAGCATTGACAATAAGTAGTAAGCCGTAAGCCCTGTACCGTACGTCTAAATCCTGACCCACTACGTTGCGCCGTGTAATTTGGGTTGCCTATATAAACTTGAATCGGCGAAATGGGCCTTCGAGTTATTTAAAAAATATTACATACAAATAGAAATTGGAATAAAATAGAAATGAGAAAATTATTAATTTATAGATATGTATTACAAAGAAAAGGTATCTAAATGGTTTTCGAGCAAGTCATGCTGTATGAAAGAATTTTATAAATAATAAAATTTTGCTATATTACCTAACCACTTTAAAAATTCATATTGTAAGGCATGAATAAATTAAATTGTAGTATGATACCTTTTTAGATGTACTTAAAAATGAAACTGAAAAGTTATTACTATAGAGATTGATATGTGGCTATGCTTGACTTAAATAAAACAACGATTAAATAATATATTTTATTATTAATTAAATTTTATTAAATTAGGGAAAGTATAGACTCAAAATTCAAAATCAATTGATGTAAAGTCACTTGAAGGTCGGTGAAAAGCTAGGGCTGACGAAATTTAATTAGTTGTTTAAACTCTAGATTTTAATTGCGAAGCGCATTCAATGAATCATATATGTGATTTGCTTATCCGCTCCGAGCTTCGCTGGTATCGCCACCTATAGTATTTTTACTACAAAAACGTTATTACGTAGGTCAAAATTTTTGACGTAAGAGAACTGTCAAAACATTAGAATGTGACTTTTCATTATTGCCGTGTTTATAATAAACACAGTATAGCAATAATGAAAAGTCACATTCTAATGTTTTGACAGTTCTCTTACGTCAAAAATTTTGACCTACGTAATAACGTTTTTGTAGTAAAAATACTATACCTACAGGATTACTAGTATAACTTTTACCGGAAATTTTCTGGAAAGAAAAAAGTGTTGCCTATACTCGGTGAGTTTCGCTGGTATGGCTGCTATCGCCATCTAACGGTTGACTAGTGTTCCTATTTCGGCCGGAATTTTAAAGAGAACAGTAGAAAAGCAAATAATAGTTGTTTCAAACTTATTATTTAATTCTTATCGTGTAATATTTACAACGTAAAGAAGTAATTGGATTGTAATCGATAATTAATAGCAGTAAGTACAGAATTTATTATTCATTATGATTATTTTTAAGATTTTGCTTATCGTTTTGACGTTTATGTTGACAACAGAAAAAATTTATTCTGCAAAAAAGTATAATAATTTAATAGCCTAATAAAATAAAAAAAAAGTCAAAATGTAAATTCGTACAGGTTAAAACAAATTTTATATCAAAGTTTAGGTGGGTACAAAAGATATTTTCAAGAAAGTATCCAAATCATACAAGGGGATCATTGTTTAAATAATTAAAAAGGGGTCATTTTTGCAAAAAAAAAACACTTTTTAAACTGCTGAGGTAATTCACTTATTAATGAAGGTCTATGGGATTTTTTTCTGCAAAGTTAAAGGGTAAATCTTTCACATAAGATTTATTGAAATAAATTTGACCCCCTATTTATTTAAATAATTGTATATAAAACTTTAAAAACAAATTTGCAAAAAAATATTTTTAACGTTTTAAATAAGCACTATAAAATTATCTTATTTTACAGTAGAAGTTGCGCTATGTTACCAGTATTAAGTAAAAAAAAATTGGTCAAAAAATATTTAATATTTTTTAAAATATTGAATTTGTTTATTAAATGTTACTAATATTTTCAATTGCAAAAATGCGGTTGTTGCCAAAGAAATATTCACCTGCTTAAGATCTCATTATTTTTATTTTTATGTATGTTTCATAGAGTTAAATATTAGCATAGAGAGAGTGTCATTCAGAGCGAAGTGACGACACCATCTTTTTTATTTGGATTAGTGCTGTTTCACTCTTACGCATAGTAAAGCTGCTACAGTTATCCTCCTCTTCCGTGCCTATATTCACACTGAATGTCATTATAGATTCTCGATACAATGTGTTAGAAGGAGATGCAGCAAACCAGTCACCTGAGATCTTGTCGTCAGGAAGCGCGGAAGGTAGGCTCCCTCTATGTTAATATATACCTCTATGGTATGTTTTCGATAAATGTATTGATAAATTCAAATTTCAATTAAACTCCCCCCTAAAATGGCATTTGAAAATTATTCAAATTTGTTTATAATTTGTTTTTTTTTAATAAGGTCGCGGGGATTAAGTATTTTGAAATGCCGTTTCGATAATTGCCTTCCTGGGAGTTTTTTACTAATTAACAAAATTTTTTTGTCGTTTTTTTCTTCTTCTTTTTTTCTTGGAGTTATATTAGTACGGGCCCTTTTAGGGTTAAATTTTATTAAGAATGTCGAATCTCTGAGTTGTAGATTCTAGACCTAAAATATTAAGATTTAACTAAAATCTCTTAAATAAAATGTGGCTACTTACTGAGTTACAGGGTGTTTTATTTAAAAATTTAAAAATTATTGTTACCAAGTACTTTAAAACTATTTGACGTATCCTTATCATACTTGGCAGAAAGTGTGGCTATTATACACCCTACTAAATTGTGATTAATAAACGTTTCTATCTAGTGCCAGAGGCGTACGACAGGGGATAGTGAATGATTGACCCTTCCCAAATTCTACGCCACTGAGTGAATTACTATTTTAGCGAAATTTTTCGATTCTCCAATACTTTGTATGTAAATCACTTTATTGGTATCGATAAAGTCATCAGTTTGAGAGATATTGGAAGTTTAAAATGAATGAATAAATAAATCAAAATAACTATGCCATTTCATTTTTAACGTCCTATATCTCGAAAACTAATGACTTAATCGTTACCAGTAAAGAGTATATTATTTACATAGAAAGTATAGGGCTTTTCATCGATTGTCATTTGTTTCGAGCTTCTGTCATGTGTCACATAATATTAATATATCTAAGCCATACGTCTTTGGTGTCTATCATTGTTATTACCAATAACGTATGACGTAGATATATTAATAATATGTGACACATGACAGAAGCTCGAAACAAATGACTGTGAATGAAAAGCCCTATTGGATAATCTAAAAATTTCGCTAAAATAGTAATTCCCTCAGTGGCGTAGAATTTGGGAAGGGTCAATAATTCACTATCCCCTATCGTACGCCTCTGGTAGTAGCTAGAAACTTTTATTTATCACAATTTAGTAGACTGTATAGTACCCACACTTTCTGCCAAGTATGATAAGGATACGTCAAATAGTTTTAAAGTAATTGGTAACAATAATTTTTAAATTTTTAAATGAAACACCCTGTAACTCAGTAAGTAGCCACATTTTATTAAAGAGATTTTAGTTAAATCTTAATATTTTTAGGTCTAAAATCTACAACTTAGAGAGTCGACATGCTTAATGAAACTTAACCCTAAAAGGGCCCGTAGTAATATAACTCCGAGAAAAAAAAAGAAGAGGAAAAAAAGACAAAAAAATTTGTTAATTGGTGAAAAATTCCCAGGAACTCGATTATCGAAACGTAATTTCAAAATATTTAATCCCCGCGACGTTATTAAAAAAACGAGTTATAAACAAATTTGAATAATTTTCAAATGCCATTTTAGGGGGAAGTTTAATTTAAATTTGAATTTATCAATACATTTATGGAAAATATACATAAAAATAAAAATAATAAGATTTAATACATGTAAATACGTCTTTGGCAACAACCGCGTTTTTGCAATTGAAAATATAGTAACATTTAATAAACAAATTCAATATCTCAAAAAATACTAAATATTTTTTGACCAATTTTTTTTTGCTTAATACTGGTAATATAGGGCAATTTAGTCTGTTTAATAAGATATTTTATAGTGCTTATTTAAAACGCTAAAAATAATATTCTGCAAATTTGTTTTTAATGTTTCATGTATAATTATTTAAATAAATAGGGGGTCAAATTTAATTTAGTAAGTCTTATATGAAAGATTTACCCTTCAACTTTGTAGAAAATAATCCTATAGATCTTCATTAGTAATTGAATGACCTCAGCAGTTAAAAAAGTATTTTTTTTGCAAAAATGACCCCTTTTTAATTATTTAAACAATGATCCCCCTGTATGATTTGGATACTTTTTTGAAAATATCTTTTGTACCCACCTAAATTTTGATATAAAATTTGTTTCAACCTGTACGAATTTACATTTTGATTTACATGTAGTGTAATTTTATTTTACTATGTAGACTATAATATAATTATTATAATATAATACTTCTTAAATATTAACTTATGAATGACAGTTAACGGCATCCTACGTTTCCTGTGATTGGTCGTTATCTTCACGCATTCAAATTTTGTTTCAGGATTGGATTGTAAAATTGAAACCGTCAAAATTTGAGAGTGTGCTAACTGATCCTTTAGCTCAAATTTTTCTACCGTTTTAAAATTAAAATTGTGTTTACTTTACTTTTTTCTAATTGCTAATTATGTATGTGTGAATGATCATATTATGTGACCGTTAAAATTATTTTTATAAAAACGCTGAAAAGACTATGTATTTAGTGTGTGTGTGTGTGTGTGTGTGTGTTCACAAAGAGGGGATGGCATTAGATAAACTTTTTGCCACAGATATTTGAAAGTTGAAGATTGAAGATGTCATATTAAATTTTTATTTTAGAATCTTTAAGAAATTGTATGATAATATCATTAATAGTTTTGGTATTGAAGCTTAGTAGATGTGAAATATTCAGCGGTAAACTTACAAACTATTTAGTGATAATAAAAATCGATATTTACTGCAGTTACATGATATTTAATATTAAAATAGTATTGGATGTGGTAGAATTTAGACTTTTTGTATATTACCAATTGAACAGTGAAGCTGTTAGATAAATTTTCCGATTCCGATCATTTCTACTGTTCACAGTTCTGTGTTTGCTTTTTGAGTAGGTATTTCATTTTCTTGACAACGAAAATGTTCGATGTGTAAAGAATTAATAAGTTCGTGGAATGCGGAAAAGTGTATATGTTACGATAAAAATAGATAATCTGGTAATTTTACGCACACAATTACCGATAAATGTATACAATTACCAGAGTCAACGGTAAATGTAGGAAATATTCTTTAAAACCCCTTTATTTACTACTTTTACCGGTAATTGTATACATTTTCCAGAGGCTCAGAAGAAATTCAAATTATAACGATCGGCACGCAAGCGAAATGTCACAATACATAATGGCACGTTTACATGTATCCAGTAACTGGCGCCAGTCTCACTGGCATGCCACTGGCAAGAAAATAGACCAACCTTCTAATCGAAACAGCGCTGGCAGACAGCGCTGGACTGGCACAAAAAAGTGTTTACATGATGCCACTACCATGCCAGCGCTGTCGTGTCGGTGCGACTGGCGCCAGTTACTGGATACCTACATATCGCTCCCTCAGTGCAAGACTGCAGTAACTCAAAATTTTATGAAAATGAAATAATCATGGAATTTGATTGTAAACATGCATATCTATCCCCTGTAAAACTTTAGTAACTTTCAAATGCTTAATGGGCTAAATATTAAAACAACAACAGTTTAACTATTTTGCGTATTTGAACATAAGTTCCGTGCAAAACTGTTGTAACTCTAATGTAACAGAGTTACAACAGTTTTGCACGGAACATTGCAACGGATTCGATAACAAGCAATAACAAGCAATGAAAAAGTAAGATATTTGTTATTTTAATATCTACGTATATCTGTGGTGTTTAATTTTAATATACAGCGCGTCTACGTAATCCATTAACGGCCGAGACAATAAACAAAGATTTTCGAGACCAACCTATTCGTCTATTCATATTTATTTTCCATAAGATGTGTGCGATGTCGTTTGACCATTTATTTGTTAGATTGGATTAAAACCACATAAATTAAGGCTAATTATTTACGACCAAAAAGTATTTTTTCTCATGAAAGGAAAAACAGTTATCTTAAAACATCAGTTATCTTGACAATACTGAGAGGTCAAAATATCTATTCTCAGAAAACTTGCCAAAAACAGCCAAAAATTCAAATGGCCAAAAAGAAAGATTTGGTATACTTATGCCATTCGAGCATGATACCAGAAGCCCACCATAGTTTTTATAAAAATATTTTGGCACAAGATGATGTACGAGAAGAGGACAACAACTACGGTAAAACCTGTCAGCAACGGCCACTAAAAATGAAAGAACTATTGGCCGATATAGAAAGGTGGCCGGTATTGCCAGTTTTTGTAGTCTAGATATACATAATTGGTTTGGGGAATTTTTAAACTGGCCGTTAGTACAGGTGGCCGATGTTGGCAGGTGGCCGGTAACACAGGTTTTACTGTAAAAGTAAATGTGTCTACACTTTTTACAATTTTCTCCGTGCAAAACTGTTGTAACTTTGAAATTCTAATACTAAATGTGTAGTGATTAACAATTTTTTCCGTGCAAAAGTGTTGTAACTTTGAAATTCCTGATTTTTTTTGCATTAATATTATTTTATTTAAATTTCTATTTTTGGTTAATGTAATATAGGCTGAAAAGCATGCAAAATCATAATCAAATGTTAATTTTTCTTATTTCTTGTCTCTTATTTCACCGATATTAGCACGAAAATAAACAAAATCGTCTTTATCTCGAAACTTACTTATTTTGACTTACTGCAGTCTTGCACTGAGAGTGCGATATATAAACTTGCCTTAACTGTAGACATCATTAAGGATCTATTTGGATCTGTGTAGAACTTGCCAGAAAAAATCTAAGAGTTCTCAAAAAAGGTTTAGAAGTGAAACCTATCCTGTCAAAAAGAAATGAATATATAGTAAAGGTCAAATAGATTTGATAAATATACAAGCCCAAGTAGATAATTAATTTAAGTTCATTTTTGTCTACCAAGATCAAAATTTCTACAATTACGGCCGTTGAAAACTAAACGTGCAGAAGAAGTTGCATTAGTTCTTCTTGACATTTTGTGCCTTTGGAGCTCCTAGTATTCTTCAAAGCGACAATGGACGGTAATTCTCCTACATAATTATAGAAGAACTGTGCTCATGTGGAAAGGTTTAAAGATAGTGCACGGTAAGCCAAGACACAGTCAGTCACAAGGATATATATTGCGAATAAATACATGGAAAATATACTAAGTTCCTAGTTGGAAAGCAAGCAAAAAGATAAGTTGTCAGAGGGTCTTCGATCTGTACAATTCGCCAAGAACCGAGCTTACCCTTATGACATCAAGTGCTGTCAGTATGAAGCTATGTTTGGGGTTCCTGCATGCCAAAATTTGTTTCAAAACTTTATCACTGCCAGAAGATCCTTTAGAAAATATTTCGATTGAAGAAGATTTGGAAATAAAAGAACAAGTAAGAAACCCATCAGTCAGGTCCTGATTCTGAAGAACGTGAAAAAGCAGAAGTGGATGAACCAATTGAGCTTCTAATAGAACAAGAACCAGAAAAACCTGAACAACCATCAGTGAATGAATCTAATAATGCGATTCTAAAAGAACTATTTTCTAATCAAATTTCAGAGAGACGAGATTCTGTTGCAATTAAACGGACAAGTGCAAAGAAAGGTTTTGAAAAGCAAGCGAAGAAAATGTTTCAAACATCAAAAACGTTTGGCTGTTTTTATGTGTGTTTAAAACGAATTATACGAATTGGGTACTAAAAAATGCGACTGCTAGAGTTGTACAGTAGAAATCAATTTACCATTTGCAAAGAATCATTCATTTCTTTAGAAGTACATAGTTCCAAAACTAAACATTTTTCAGTGCGCGAGTATGTTAGAAAAACGTCTTTGTTGGGTGAGCAAGGCTATCAGCGATGTACTTGCAAAAGTAAATGTAAAACAGATAAGTGAAAATGTAAAAATGGAAAGTTGTGTAATTCCAAAGTTCCATGAGAGTTTGCCATGCCAGAAAAAATGGTAAGTAAGTACAGTAGTAGTATTAATTCAGACAAAAGAGCTCAATTCAGGTTAAACAAAATGTTTCTTGTTTTAATTCAGTTCAATAAAAATCACACCGATTATCTACTTTAACCATATACATGATTTAGGATTTAAAACATAATATACATGATTTAAGTCGACTTTACATTACATGATTTATCATGTGATTTGTCATATGATTTGGTCATGGAGTGAAATTTACATGTTTACACTGTGTGATTTGTCATATGATTTTGCATTGTTTATACGGCTCGTTTTGTCATAAGCATTGTCATGCGGCTCGTCATGGGAAAAATCATATGACAAATCACATGATAAATCATGTAGTGTAAAGTTGACTTTATTAGGATTTAAGAAGACATGTAAAAAGTTCGCAGTAGGCCACCCAAATTACACGGCGCAAAGTAGTGGGTCAGGATCTAGAATCGAGTCCGTAAGCCGAAATAAGTTAGCAGTTGGTAGACAGTGTCGTACACGGATATATTTAACAGGGGGAATGTGCTGTGTGTCGACTGTATGTACGTCTGTCTGTCTGTCTGTACGTGCATATAAATTGAATAGAATTGAATGGCTAAGAGATCAGCATAGGGATTACGAACACTCGATACGAATCGTATCCGCCATGTTTTCCCGTAAGGCGCTATGGGAAAACATGGCGGATACGATGCGTATCGAGTGTACGTAATCCGGGCCCTGATAAAAGAGAGATTTGAAAGAGAAAAATATTTCCAGTGTGTTCCAATGCAGGAGAACAATTTATGAAGGTAAAGTACTAAAATTTAAATACTACAGTTTTTTTAAACTTTGATTATCATCAAAAATTCGCATTATTTTTTATTTTTCATGTTTAAGTAATATTTAATTTTAAAATAAATATAAACCTATCGAACTTAAAAATACATAAACATTCATCCAGTTCTTAAAAATAATTAGTAATTGATTCTCATCCTTCTACAATTGAATCACATGTTTTTAAAAGTATTTTATTTGTAAATATTAATAGGTAAAAAAAGTCCATCTGTAATTTTTTATATCTTTTTATAGAATCTTAATCCAGGATTGCAACAATTAATAGATGGTATTTTGGAAGGCACCCACCAATAAATGTTACCACATCCTTCAACTACAAGATCTTGGCACAGTATAAACTGTGATCTTGGCTCAAAACGATTAACTATGAATCAGCCATATCCTCTGAGGCCATTGAAACTGTTAAGAGACTCATTCAAATAGGGCGAGATAAAAAACTGTTCTTCATCAGTTTGGTTCTCGTTGACATCTCAATTAGCAGTCAGAGTGTGTGGAATAGTGTAAATTATAAGGAATACCTTGATTTAGGAATGTCCAATGAAAGCTCGAATGATAATGCACCTTTATCATCATATGCCTTGATTTTTATGATTGTATGCATCAATAGTTTTTTCCAAAAACCCATTGCCGATTATTTTACAAATTTTCTAACAACTGAGCAATTAGTAACTCAAACTAAATCAATTATCACTGAATGCTTTTTGAATGACATCAATATTTGCACTACAACTTTCGTTGGGCCTGCATCAAATGTTATTATGGGAGAAGAACTTAGAACTAATATTTGACTCATATGCTTCATTCAAGTACTTCAATAAATATGAGATTTTTATAACTTAAGATACGTATCATATGTTGAAGTTAATCCGTAATCAAATTGCATCATGATATATAACCGATAAGGATGATAAAGTTATATCTTGGTGCTATATTAATTCTTTGCATCGTTTACATTAATCGGAAAAATGCACTCTACTACAAAAATTAATAAACATTTATTTTTTAACAGCGAAAAAATGAAGGTTTTTCTGGTGGTGCAGATGCTCTCGAATTTTGTGAATTCGATTTAGAGCTTGAGGAGTTTAAAGGTGCTAGTGCAACAGCTCGATTTTGTTTAATTATTGATCACTATTTTGATCGTTTAACACAATAAATTTGTTGAACAAAAAACCACCTATAACTAAAAGTAATTTAGAAGAAATGCATGTAAAAATAGAAAGATACGTAAATTATATTAAGAGCCTAAAAATTGGCGATGTATCCAGAATTTCTTGTATGTTCTAGCAACAAAATTATTCAAAAAAATAGTTAGTGCAATGTTTATTACATACAAATTGTTGTATAAAAAAAATAAGACCATATAGAAATGTTTTATTCTTATATTAGAAATGACAGTGGTTTTAACAATAATTAACTCCCATGCAATTATTAAAGTTCCTTTATCTGCCAAGTGTAGCATCTCCAAAAGATGACAACTGCTCAGAAAAACCAAAACAAAGATGATAAACCTGACATTGTCAATGGCCTAAAGGGAATTCCTGAGATTGAAGAGAATTTAGATAATATCAGCAATCATGCAGGATGTAATATCTTATATTTCTGGTTCTGCTGTTAAAAGATAAAAATTACATGTAAATAATTTCTTAAAAGCATTGAGCTCGATGAGAAAAGTACCATATTCATCTTTGCAAAGTAGAAAAAGTTACGGAACTATAACTTAAGCAACCAAAAATATTATTTGCCAAGTAGCAGAGATAATTTTTTGGGCTCAAAATATATTTTTTTTTTGAAAAACATGCTTGAAATAATGACTTTGTTTGATTTATTAAGTACATAAATCAATGTTTGCTACTGATAATAGGTTTGTTCGTAGAACGATCAGCAACCGTTGCCAACCGTCAGACGCAAGCGTGTTCGTAGTCTATGAACTCGAACTGTTAACTGCGCATGCATCTGATGGTTGGCAACGGTTGCTGATCGATTGGATCGTACTACGAACAAACCTATTGTTTACAATCAAGCCCATATAGCCAACTGACCAACTATTGCAAGTAATTAGATTACCTAATTTAAAAAAAAATATGATACCTATGATAAAGTTGCATTATAGAGCTACAAGTTTGAAAAAGAATGAAGAAATAATAAGTTGTTATTATTTAAGAATCAATAATTTAAATATTTTTTGTTCAAAGCTTTATTTTAATTTTTTTCGATTTTCTGAATTTTTGTATTTTGTGTATTAAAAGGAATAAAACTAAAATTCTACTGTTCTGTGTCTAATTGATAATTTATTTTAAATTTAAAGTAAGAAATAAAACACATTTTGAGAGAAAATGTTTATTAATAAATTATCTAACACAATAACTATGATTTCTTTCAAATCACGAAGATGAAGTTGAATTTAAAAGTTTTTTAACCTCTTCATTTTGTTTTATTGCGTCAATACCTTTGGCTGTTAACTCTCTTGTGGTGTCAGGCAGATCAGATAGGAATTTGAAAGTAACTAAAACACCTTTATTCCAGCTTTCTTTAACTATTGAGGAGGCTACATCACTTTCTGGCAGTTTTGGGATCTAAAAACATACAGTTACATTAAATTATTAATGTGATTAAATTTAAAATATGTTAGAGATCCTAATGTATTCAAAAATACATATTTATATAATTTTATAATGATTCCACCTTTATCATTTAAATAAATATGTGATAAAGGACCAAAATAGCCAAACTGAGAGCAAAGAAAGCAAAAGATTTCAATCACATTAGATGTATCCAAGATGAAAATAATAAAATAGTAGTTCACGAAAAGGGTGTCAAAAAGAGATGGAAAAGATCAACAACAGATGCAATCATAAGGCAGTTGATGGAAAAATAAAGGAATAAAGAAACAAATACTCATATGGTATTCATTGATCTTGAGAAAGCATATAATAGAGTTCCTCGAGAGATTCTGTAGTGGGCAATCAATAAGAAAAGAGTCATAAAGATTGTGAAAGTATGTAGATATGATCATATTGTGATATGTAGGTATGTGTAGATAATATTGTGATATGATTGACACAGAGAGAAAGAGAGAGAGAACATGTATAAGGGAGTAACGATGTACATATATGTTAGGATAGGGGTAGAAGAGATGGATAAATTTTCATGTGAAAGTTGGATTACACCAAGACTCTGTGCTTAGTCTTTATTTATTCTCATTAGTTTTGGATCAAATATAGGAAACTACAGGGTAATATTCCCTGGTGTTTAATGTATTCTGATGATGTGGTGTTGGTGGGAAATAGTGAAGGCAACTTAGAATAAAAACTGGAACAGTGGAGACAACCTCTTGAGGAAAAAGGTTTAAAACTTAGTAGGACAAAGACAGAGTATTTGAAATATTTAAAAACGGAGTTGCTACAAATAAAATGATATCTTTGGATGGTGAAATGATTGTAAAAAGTGAGAGTTTTAAGTACCTAGGATCAGTATTGCAGAGTAATGGGAAATAGATAGAGATGCATGCAATAGAATTATTGTGTGTGACAGAAAAATTCCAATAAAGCTGAAGAGAAAATTCTATAAAACAGCCATAAGACTGGCTGTATGGAACTGAATGTTAGGCAGTTAAAAAGAAAGAGGAACAAAGAATGCATGTGGTAGAAATGAGAATGCTTAGATGGATGAGTCCAGTAACAAAAAAGGATAAAATTAGGAGAGTATATTAGGCAATGAACTGTCAATACTGATGGAATCGCCATGAAGTGAGTTTAATGGGGTTAGGATGTGATAGAAGATAATCAGGTAAAGGAGGGAAGATAATCGCCATCTTTCATAAACAATAAAATTGATAGTGCTAGTCAGGGTTGCCAGATTGGGGTATTTTCCCACATTTTTGGGGTAATTTGAAAGCGTATAGGGGAACTTCTCCAAGCAGAAATGGTGGAAAGATTTTTTTGGGGGGAACATTATGGAAGATTTTAAGGGGTCATGGCAAATTAAATTTGCGAATGTACACATAGAACCGTATATTATACTCTCATATAATCGAAGAAGATAGGACCTATGAATTATTTCCAGGGCCCTCTGTTGATAAGTAGTATAATTTTGGTTTACTGTTCTCTACATTTTTGACTACTAATTTACTAAAAGGCAGCAGAAATTTAAATTTGGGTGATTTGAGGAAATTTCTAAGTGGGGGTTTTATAAAGTCACATCTGGCAACTCCAGTCGTAGTTATAGCAAATTTTACCTGACAAATTCTCTGTCTCTCTAGGACCTCTCTCTTGTATGTTGGTGCCAATATTGCTTCACTGTTTGAATGGGAAGAGGCCATTCCATCAGTATTGACAGTTCGTTGATATTAGGAGAAGTCTAGAGATGACACCAATTAATGCCAAAATAAGGGAGCATAGGGTTAATATGGTTTGGTCATGTTCAATACGAGACCCAATACAAAGAATTGCTGAACTGCGGGTTCCTGGTAGAAGTATGAGAGGAAGACCTCGGGAGAAACGCTTAGGCAGTAAAGGGATTTGATGTTGATATGACCCAAGATAGAAACTTATGAGGAAATTCAATTAGGGAAGCCATCTCTGCATAGGGATAATGGTGACGAGGTGAGAAAGGTTCATTAAATAAAAACGGACACTGTAGTCACTTAATTTAAACTTTTTTTGTTAATTTACCTCATAAGGAATTTGAGATGTTATCTCTTTGACATAGGGACATGCAGCTTCTTTAATTTTTTCATAGGCTTTTATGCTTTCGTCGCTTTGTTTCCATACTCCTTGTTCCTTTATGTAGTAAACAGCTGTGGCAGCAAGTCCGGCTTTAATTGCAAACCTAAAATTTATTGTTTGATGTTATTATGTAAGAAATAATCAATGTTGTTTATGAAACCTTGTAATTGATTGGGGAAAAGGCTTGACAAAATTAAATCGATTCAGCATTTTCTAAAGACATTTAGATTTTCTTGACATTTAAAAATAAAAAAATATTTAATTTTATACCTACTTGATCATTTTATTAATTTTTTTTCCTGACACTGACACCCATTTAACCTAAAATGCAATGAAAACGTCAATGTCAAAGAAAATGCAAATATTCTTTCCACTTCTTTTAAACTTTACGTACTAGCCTCTAACATAAAAATTGTGTTCAGAGCTTAGAGAACGTAGAGATTTTGTTTCTATCGGAAAAATAAATACAGATACGGAAGAAAAATTAAATACTAAAATAAAATCCAAGGATTAGAGAATAAAAGAAAAGAAAAACCGCAGAATAAAATAACAAATAAGGAAATAAATTCCAACTTCACAATGGTCAAAATTCTGTTTATTTATGTTCTCTGCATGTGGCAATTGTGGCAACAATGTTTATTTATGTTCTCTGCATGTGGCAACAATGTAATGTAAACTGCGTACGCATCTAAAAATATAACCCTAGTTATGGCAAAAAGTTCTAATATTATTATTAATTATTGTAATTCGAAATAAACGCTACAATGAACGATAATATAATTTCCGAATTGGAAAAAGCTGCCGAAATAATAATGGTACGTAAATGTTTTTATCATATAGATAGGTTTAATTGACGATAGTGATTTACAGGCACCTCCAAATGTTATATCCAATGAACAAAGACGTTTAGCGGAATCTATTTTCCTGGACTTCAGGAAAAGCAAATCACCCTATGGACTGTGTAGAGATATTTTGGAAAAGTCTCAGAATCCTTATGTCTTATTCGAGGCAGCTGAAGTACTAAAAGTGGCCATTATCAGAGAGTGGTCATTTTTATTTGAAAATGATAAGACTTCTCTCCGGCAGTACTTGTTTGAATACATTACCACCAGAAATTTGCCCCCGTTTGTAAGAGACCGTCTTTTACAAGTTATTGCTATTATGGTCAAAAGAGCGAGCATTGATGATGGAGGACGAGAAAGAGCGAATATTTTAAAACAAGTCGAGAGTTTGATTGTTAATGCTGAGCCTGCTAAGGTAAGTTGTACATTTTCTTGTAAGAATTCTGTAAGTTCAAATAAATTTATATAATCATTTCATTGAATCTAAGCAGAATAATGAAAATTCAGTTACACTGCACATATTCTAAAGGTGTCGGTGGGGGATGGTGTCTATGCGCAGTTTACAGTCAGTGTATGAGAGAGAAAGTATTCGAAATAATTAGCAAATAATATAAAATTTGTTATTTCATTATTTCATGTACTTTCTCATACACCTACTATAATACAGAGCACTGAGCGTAGACACCATCCCCCATAGGCACCTTTAGAATATGTACTCTATGCAGTGATGAAATCTATAATAACCGGCAAAATAACGCACAAGATGGAAAACATGGTACATTGCGAAACAAAAAGAGATGAAACTAGTGGAGGTGGAAATGATCATTATAAACGTATAAAATAACATTAAATTACATAGTTTCCCACCTTTAGACGTCTGTGACAGGAGTATTTTATAAAATTCTACTGTCACAGTGACAGTTGCCATACTCCTCTTATACGCTCTGAGCTTCGCTCCTAGCGGTTACTAATTCAACTTTTACCGGTAATTTTTAAATTTATTATTTAATTGTTATCGCTTAATATTTACAACGCAAAAAAGTAATTAAATTGTAATCGATTTTTTTAAAATTTTTCTAATCATTTTGACGTTCTATTGATAAAATATCAATTTCTTACTTTGGATACTTTGACAATAATCGTGTAGATGGCGCTAAGATTACAATAGATTATTTATAATTAGATATTACGGAACATTAAAAAAACTTAAATTCAGTATTTAAAACGTAAGTATATTTAAGGTAAAAATATATACCACAGCTTTGACCAACTAATATTGTTTATAATTAATGTTTTTAATTTTAATTTTAAATTAATCACTTGACATTTATGTCAAATTTCCAGTAAACGTTTACAAACTTGTCACTACTGGCGTTCGCGAATTTGTAAATATCCCCTCTACATACGAGCTCACAGCGTATACGTCTAAAGGTGGGAAACTATGTAATTTAATGTTATTTTAGATGATTATAACGATAATTTCCATCTCCACAAGTTTCATCTCTTTTTGTTTTGCAATGTATTAAGTTTTCCATCTTTTGAGCTTTTTGCCAGTTATTAGCGTGCTCATCACTGTATATATTTATTTAACCGTTTAGCATACAGGGTGATATAAAATTACATTGTATTTCCATATGAGTGAGGTCTGATAGGCCTTGATATTAAATATACAGGGTGTCCCGAAAAGATTGGTCATAAATTATACCACAGGTTCTGGGGTCAAAAATAGGTTGATTGAACCTCACTTACCTATATACAATAGTGCACACAAAAAAAGTTACAGCCCTTTGAAGTTACAAAATGAAACTCGAATTTTTTTCATATATCGAAAACTCTTAGAGATTTTTTATTGAAAATAGACATGTGGCATTTTTATGAGAGCAACATCTTGAAAAAAAATTAAAGTGAAATTTGTGCAGCCCATATAAATTTTATGGGGGTTTTGTTCCTTTAAACCCCCCCAAACTTTTCTGTACGTTCCAATTAAATTATTATTGTGACACCATTAGTTAAATACAATTGTTTTAAAACTTTTTTGCCTCTTAGTACTTTTTCGATAAACCAGTGTTTATAGACATATTTTGAATATTTGTCGAATCCACCACATATTTGTATATGGTTAAGTACGATTATAGAGACCTGTTAATAATATGAAAATTTATTTATAATTTACATTTTTAGGTATATTTTGGAAAAGAAGCCATATCTCGATAAAAAGTGACTTGTCAAAAAAAGACTAAGAGGCAAAAAAGTTTTAAAAATACTGTGTTTAACTAATGGTACCGCAGTAATAGTTTAATTGGAACGTACACAAACATTTGGGGGGTTTAAAGGAGCAAAACCCCCATAAAATTTTTATGTAAATATATTAAAAAATAAACCGCATCTCGATAAAAACTGGTTTATTGAAAAAATACTAAGAGCCAAAAAAGTTTTAAAAACGTTGTGTTTAACTAATGGTACCACAATAATAAATTAATTGTAACGTACACAAAAGTTTGGGGGGGTTTAAGGGAACAAAACCCCCATAAATTTTTTATGGGGTGGACAAACTTAACTATAATTTTGTTTTAAGATGTTCCTGTCATATGAATGATACATGTTCATTTTCAATAAAAAATCTCTAACAGTTTTCGATATATTAAAAAAAATCGATTTTCATTTTGTAACTTCAAAGAGCTATAACTTTTTTTATGAGCACATTTGTACTAAGGTAAGTTACGTTCAATCGAACTATTTTTGACCCCAGAATGTGTGGTATAATTTATGACCAATCTTTTTGGGACACCCTGTATATTCTGTATGTATTTTCTTTCCTAGAAATCAAATGTAGGAGAGAGAAAGCAAGATCTGCATTTCAAAAAATGGCTAAGCTATTCAAATGTCCTGATTTATCAATACCCATAAAAATAAGGTTAATACCTTATATCTGTGGTACTAAGGCAAAACCTGATATGTCAAAAATTATCGATTTTTTGTTTTTAATGCCAATGTGCACCAGGTGTCCCAATAAGAATGGCGCTCGGCCATATCTCAGGAACCGTTTATAGTACAGCTTTGGGAAAAAAAAAATTTATAACAAAAGTAGCCTCGAGAAAAGCCTGGAAATTATTTTCATAATTGTAAGTCCACCGCTAGAGGGCGTAATTGAATATCAAAAATTAAAAAATGGAAATTTTACAAAATTTGCCTAATGAAAGGGCACTGGATTATCGTATTCTTCATAAAATTCTGCGCATATTTTATTTCACAAGTTTAAGTCTACCTTTGCAAATAAGAGGGGGGGGTGAGTGGGAACCTTGTTATGAAAAATCGCTGTAAGTCCGGTTCTGCTTAATCAATTTTTGCAAACTTGGTCCTGTTGAAAACAGCTCTTTTTCGTCAATGTAATAGTTATAATTTGGAAACAGCCTATTACGTAATATGCCGGCTAGGAGGCGCTATTTATTTTCTTTTTAGAAATTTAGTTTTCTTTGGAAAATATTAAATACAAGTATGTATTTTTTTCCTGTATTACAAAATTAGACCAAATTTGCAACAGAATACCAAAAACCGCATGTCTATACCTTTTTTCTATCTCGAGATATCTTAAGAAACGTTTTTAAACATAACTGTTGCTGTCATATAAGAGGAAATATATAGAAGCAAGTAGTGTGCTATGGAAAAAAAACAAAGAAACATTTTCCAGATGTCACCGTATATAATAAATCAAAACAAAATATAAAAAACTCTTTGGGTGACATCTTTGGGGATATTTCATTGCATATATTCTAGCCGCAACAGTTGCATTTCTTATGCATTCAAAGAATGTGGCTATCATGTCAAATGCTTCTTAGTTTGTAAGAATCATCTTGATTTTCACTCTGTATAAATTTTATATAAAATTTAATAGAAACAAACCGCAACAAACCATTAATGAACAAATTTTTATGTTTTACTGATTTGACACATGATGACTTTTTGAAGTTAATACTTCTAATAGTTTCATTTTTTTTCATAGCACACTACTTGCTTCCACTTTGACTTCCTTAACTTAGTTTACCGGTGACAATAACAGATGTATTTATCTTAGTTGGAAATAGGATAATTGATATTAAAATATAATGAAATAAAAATTAAAAATTTGTGTAGAAAATCTGACGTTTTTACATTTTCTATGATTCATTGAGAGAAAAGCAAATGCGTGGAGGCAACAGTTCATAAAAATTTACATATTAACGCTATTTTTTTGGTATTATTTTAGTATTAAAATTAGTGTAATATTTAAATAAAAATAAAATTAAACTGTTTAAAATCATAATAATAGAAGTATAACTTCTAACTCACGTACAAAGTACACACACTCTCTTTTGTTATATTTTATAGTGTTATTTGTCTTATTGTTGTTTTGATTCATTATATATGGTGAAATCTGGACAATGTTCCTTTGTTTTTTTCCATAGCACACTACGTGCTTCTATATATTTCCACTTATATGACAGCAACAGGTATGTTTAAAATTTACACGTTTCTTAAGATATCTCGAGATAGAAAAAAGGTATCGACATGCGGTTTTGGGTATTCTGTTGCTAATTTGGTCTAATTTTGTAATACAGGAAAAAAATACATACTTGTATTTAATATTTTCCAAAGAAAACTAGATTTCTAAAAAAAAAAAAATAACGCCTTCTAGCCGGATTATTATGTAGTAGGCTGTTTCCAAATTATAACTATTACATTGACGAAAAAGATCTGCTTTCAACAAGACTAAGTTTGTAAAAATCGATTAAGCAGAACCGGACTTACAGCGATTTTTTCATAACAAGGTTCCCACTCACCCCCACCTCTTATTTGCACAGGTAGACTTAAACTTGTGAAATAAAATATGCACAGAATTGTACGAAGAATACGATGATTGGATTTCCAGTGCCCTTTCATTAGGCAATTTTTGTAAAATTTAGATTTTTTAATTTTTGATATTCAATTACGCCCTCTAGCGGTGAACTTACAATTATGAAAATAATTTCCAGGCTTTTCTCGGGGCAACTTTTGTTATAAAATTTTTTTTCCCAAAGCTGTAGTATAAACGGTTCCTGAGATATGGCCGAGAGCCATTCTTATTGGGATACCCGGTACATTGAGCGATGGAGAATGTGATGACAAAACCTTACATCGCTAAACGCATCCATGTAACCAGTAGATAATAAAATTGTTTCCGATATGTCCACTATTACAACAACACCAAGAACTTTTAAACTCATTTGCTGCAAAATCACGTTGCTTAGCACCACAGATATATACCTCTTTATATCGTAAAAAGTAGAAGTCAAATGAGGACCAGGAAGGCATAGTATTTCCTGGGTGAAAAATCTATGTATGTAGTTCAAGACAACAAGCACAAATATTTTCAGAACATCAGTGTGCAAAGTAGATAGTGCCAAGATGGTCATAAAAATCAGAAACCCATATATGCACTACAAGAAGAAGACCATATCTAGCATGGCTGCAATGAATTAGAATTTAATCAAAAACACTTTTTAGATACCATCAAGTGACCAAAAGATATGGTACCCATCCTCTGGATGGTGATTTGTAAAAGCTGCTAAAAATCCTGGAACAGTTATCATGAATGAATTGAAGATCTACAAGCCAACTGGCTGCAGTATGTTCGGTTTATAACAAGGTTTCAAAAAAAGATTTTCCCATTGGTCCTTCCTAAGTTTTTTGTAAAATAGGATCACATAATTGTCTAGGAAATTTTTTTATTCTTTTACCTTCTTCTAAGTGCTGTATTATTAGAGCTTATATAAATAAATGAAAGTTATTGATTAATCAGCTAAACAAAAAGATACAAATTTACCAGCTTTAAAAACAAAAACAAATTCTCACTCAAATTATGACAATTGGGAGAAACCACTGAAAACAGTTGGCAACATTTCAAAAGTTTGTTTTTAACTAAATTTTTGGCTGCTCTTAGTGGTATTCTTTTTGTACTCATTGGGTCCCTTGACATCCAAAGATTTTGCACCCATGGTTTAGATAAATTACTAGTGACCATAAACCATTAAAAAAATGTTATCATTTACTGTTAAGAAATTTTTATCAAATATTTTATGTATTGATGTATTTTTATCAAATACAATATGTGTCTAATCAAAATCATATTTGGTAACAGATTCTCATGCATATAATAAGTGGCTGTAATTTATATCAATGCCAAGAACTTTTCTCTTGCCCTCATATACTAAGAAACAGTTAAATAAAATACAGTATTATTATGTAGCATATTTAATGTCAATATAATGAAACCAAATATTTACATGTTTTCATGGAAAATTATTTAATATCATAGTAAACAATTTAAAGATAATCTAAATGGGTTAATAATGTAGTTACAAATTAATAATTTGTGTCATAAAATTTTTCCATTTTTATTTGATTTTTTATATTTTGAATAAAAATAAAACAAAAATTTTGATCACAAAATGTTAATTATTTATAATATCATCGACTATGCTTATCCAGTTTCAGTTTTTCACAATTTAAATTTTCTTCAGTATCAACTTTTGAAGAATACTCCACTCTATAAAGTCAATACAGTAATTAACTGGAATTAATTAACAGTAATTAACTATATGTAGTAGGTATTTTACAGATATCACCACATTTTGTGTGGTACATAACAGCTAACAGCCAGTAATAGTTCTCGTTTTAACATTTAACATAGTACGTAGTTTTTATACTGGAAAAGGTTTTCCTCTAAAAGGAATAGTAAATGAATTAATAAATTTCATAAAAGCTGTATTTATTCATTGCTGTTGAGAATGGGCATATACAGACAACAATAAATCTAATAAATAAGTAAATTGTAGTCACGCGCTCAAGTAAAAATAGATAATTCTTCACAAAACAAATTAATGGTTATTTAAAATTTCCTAAATGGGAAATGATGGGTATGGAACACAATTTTTCATCAGAAAAACCTTTTTGGTTAGTACAGTTGTGGCCATTGTACCCTTACATATCTAGTTGCCCCTTTTTAGAATTTTTAACCCCGTTTAAAAACACATTTTACATCAAAATGATTACTGTTAATTACTAGTGGCGGACCCAGAATAGGTTGATTAATTGATGATAACAATTTTATCTGGCCAGCAAAAAAAAAACAGTAAAGCAGGAAGCTTCTTGACATAATAATGGGGCAGTTTCTGCATGTAGCCCCAGCAATAAAATTCTAGAAATATAGATTCTTAACATATTTTATGATCAAACAATAAAATAAAAAAGACTTATCACAAATTGCGAGTAATCGCCTTCTTCTTCTTAAGGTGCCGAGACCGCTTGTCGATCGTTGGCTCTCATGTTGCGCCGCATATTAACAATCATTGTCTTATTTACAGCCGCACGAAATAGTTCAGTGCTAGTTTTCCCAAACCATTGGCGTAGGTTTTTAAGCCAAGAAGTTGTACGGCGGCCCACACTTCTTTTTCCCATTATTTTACCTTGCATGACAAGGTGAAGTATGTCATATTTTTCTGGGTGACGCATTATATGACCAAAGTATTCCAATTTGCGCCTTTTAACCGTGTTCACTACTTCGCAACTTTTATTCAAACGTTGCAAAACCCTTTCGTTTGTGACTCTTTCTACCCAACTGATCTTCAGAATACGGCGGTAGACCCACATTTCAAATGCTTCTAGGTTTTTTAAAAGCGATTCTGTCAGTGTCCATGCTTCAACGTAAAGTAGTACTGGGAATATATAACATCGGACCATTCTTATGCGAAGTTCCAAATTTAGATCATGACTGCACAGGATTTTCTTAAATTTCATAAAACTTGTTCTTGCTTTGGCAATTCTACTTTTTATTTCTGTACTAAGGTTCCAGCTTTCATTAATATGAGTACCCAGATATACAAGATTACTTACTCGTTCAATCGAGTCATTACCGATTGTTACATTATAGTTATTATTATTTACGGCTGCCTGTTTACTAATAACCATAAACTTTGTTTTTCTTGCGTTGAGTTTGAGTCTATATATCGCGCAGAATGTCACCATTTGATTCAATAACGCTTGAAGATGTTCAATTGATCCAGTCAGCAACAAGGTGTCATCTGCGTATCTGATATTGTTCATAAGCATACCATTAATGAGTATTCCCTCTTTTGCGTTTTCCAAGACTTCATTTAAGATTGTTTCAGCGTAAAGATTAAACAACATTGGTGACAATATACAGCCTTGTCGAACTCCGCGCTTAATTTTTACTTCTTCAGAGCACTGATTCGCAACCCTAATACATGTAGCCTGGCCCCAATACAAATTTGCGATTATTCTAATGTCCCTACCGTCCAGACCGGTAGTTTTGAGAATATGTAGCATTTTTTCATGGCGAACTTTATCAAAGGCCTTTTCAAAATCAATCGCGCACATGAAAACGTCATGATTTACATCTCTGCATCTTTGAATTAAAACTTGGGTTGCGAATAGTGCATCACGCGTTCCAAGGCCACAGCGAAAACCGAATTGAGTACTTGAGATTCTTTCCTCAATTTTTCTATATGTTCTTTGATGAATGATTCTAAGAAACGTTTTCAATACATGACTCATTAGGCTGATGGTGCGATAGTCGCTGCATTTTGTGGCTCTGTGTTTTTTTGGTAGTACAACAAATGAGGATTTAAGCCAATCTTTAGGAATTTTTCCGCTTTCATAGATTAAGTTGAACAATTTCGTAAGTATCTTAATGCCCTCGACACCTAAAAGCTTTAGTGTTTCTACGTAAATCCCATCTGGTCCGATCGCCTTCCCGTTTTTTGCGTTCTTTATAGCGTATTGCACTTCTTCCTTAGTTATTGGAGGACCGCTTATGTCATTTAGCGTTTCTAGTTCGCTTCTTTCATCATCGAATAATTCCTTTATATATTCTGTCCATCGTATTAGTTGACCTTCGATATCGATTATAATTTTTCCGTTTTTATCTTCGATTAGTGGAGGATTACATTTTTTATTCAGTCCTGCAACTTCTTTCAGTTTTTTGTGCATATTGAATGCTTCATAGATACGCTCGTAGTTCTCAATTTCTTTACATTGTTGTTTATGCCACTCTGATTTAGCTGATCTTATTTTTCTTCGAATCATACTGTTTAGCTTTTTGTATTCTGTCAGATTAGCATTCTTATATTTTCTTCTTGCATCCATTAAATTCAATATCTCTTCTGTCATCCATTGTTGCTTATTCCTACGCTGATTTTCCATTAGATGGTCTTCTTGGACTTTTTCCAATGTTTCTTTGCATGACTCCCATAATTGTTCTTCTGAATGTTTATTTCCCAATTTCTGAAACTGATCTTCTAATTTATCGGTTACTATTTCTTTCACTTCCGCATTTGAAAGTTTATCTTTGCTGATCCTAGGAGATATTTTGGGTTTTTTAATCTTTTTAAATTTAAGTAATACTTTAGCTGCTAGTAAGTTGTTGTTGGAGGGTACATCCGCTCCTGGATATGTTTTGGAGGACAAGATAGCATTTCTATATCTTTTTGATATACAGATATAATCAATTTGATTTCTTACTATTCTTCCATAAGTGTCCATAGGAGATTTCCAGGTGTAAAGTCGTCGCTTAGGCAAGTCAAAAAAAGTGTTGGATATTACTAATTGTTTTTCTACACAAAATCTAATCATTCTATCTCCACGGTCGTTTCTCGTTCCTAAACCAAACTTGCCAACGACATCTTCTTCACTACCTCTTCCAACCTTGGCATTGAAATCCCCCAATACAATGTTTATATCTTGGCTTCCTGTGAGTGATAATAAATAGTGAGTAATCGCCACAAAACTGTATTTAAAAGACTAATTGCTTAACATCTGCTGTCATTGCAAGACAAAACTAAAATGCCTCCAATCTTGGCATCCGAGTATTATTTTATACCTTAAAGTCAGGCAACTTAGAAATTGTTAATATAAACAGGTCCGATAAAGAAAATGCTTATGTGTTTTATAATACGAAATCGGTTACATGGTTGGTCGTTTTTAAGTAGTCTCAACACAGACGAAATTAATTCGATTCTAGAACTTGAAATACAATGTATGTTAGTACAGCACAATCAAAATTTTGAGGGCAGTTATTATTAGAAACGACAAGGCTACAAACTTATGAAAGTAATTGTGTGCAGATCTTGTTCTAATGGCACACACATATAAGATGGATTGAAGTATTTTCTTCAATTGGGAAACTGCTGCCAAATTAAGGCATCATATGCAAAATAAGAATCGAACACATCTTTATTGTTACTAATTAAAAGAAAAGCGAGATATATAAAATAAAGATGACTGAATTTCGTATGATAAACGACTGGTTAAAAATGTCTTACAAGTATTACCCTTTCTGCAAAATAGCAATAAATACAAAATAAGGGGGCAAAATAAGCCTGTTTTTATTCAATGTTTTTCAGCCACTTTGGTTGCACTTAGAACTTGCGTAATTCGCTTAGAAAATTCTTACAACATACTTAAATCGTTCACCAAATTTCATTAAAATCGATCTGATAGATTTTGCAGAATAATTTTGCAATCTAAATTTTTTTAAAAACTTTCTAAAGAAAAAGTAGACCATCTAGAAGTTTGCTAATTTTTTGACATATAAAGAGGTTCTCTACCTATCTAACACACTTTACAGAATTAAAATTGGATTATTTAAGCGGCTTCAGCACTGTTTTAAAGTTATAAACAATTTTTTGGCTTATAAACAAATACAGTGAGGACGTTTGAGTTGGCATAAATTCATTTTCTCGAGAATAGGCGTCTCTGGAGATAAATCCCGAAACAGGTCGATTTTTATTTTTAAATTCTAATTTTTTGGTATACAGGGTGTTTGGTAAAGAATGGGCCATAGCTTAACCTTAGGTTCCTGAGGTTAAAATAGGCCGATTTAAGCTAACTTACCTTAGTACAAAGTTTATAATAACCGAGATACAGGGTGTCAAAGTTGAACTTTTTTTTTATTTATTATTGAATATTTCCTGACAGGCATGAGATATCAACACGAAATTTGGTATGTGGGGGTTTTTTGGGACGAGCAAACTAAATTCTCTACCAAAAATTATGTGTTGCCCAGAGGGCGCCACATACGCCTTTCAGCACTCATTTAATACGTTCATTTTTTTTTATCCGTCACTCCGTATAATTTTGACATTAAAATTTTTATTCCCCTATTAGTTTTACTTAAAAAAGGTATACCTCTTTCATCTCCCTAAACTCAACCGTTTTCGATATAAACTCATTTTAAATCTGCGGTGCAACATAATTTTTAGCATAATATCATTGTAGTTACACCAGAAAAATAAATTAAAACCATAAAATTATCCAAAAATCTATCGCAAATTTCTTCAAATGGAATTTGCGATGCAATTACATAAATTTGAGAACTGGCACTATTATTATGATTTTAAGTTATTTTTCGGGTGTAACTACAATGATATTATGCTAAAAATGATGGTGTATCGCAGATTTAAAATGCGTTTATCTCGAAAACAGTTGAGTTTAGGGAGATGAAAGAAGTATACCTTTTTTAAGTAAAACTAATAAGAGAATAAAGATTTTAATGTCAAAATTATACAGAGTGAGGGATAAAAAAAATTGAACGTAATAAATGAGTGCTGAAAGGCGTATGTGCGCCCTCTGGGCAATACATAATTTTTGGTAGGGAATTTAGTTTTCTCGACCCAAAAAACTCACACATACCAAATTTCATGTTGTTATCTCATACCTGTCAGGAAATATTCAATAATAAATAAAAAAAAGTTAAACTTTGACACCCTGTATCTGGGTTATTATAAACTTTGTACTAAGGTAAGTTAGCTTAAATCGGCCTATTTTAACCTCAGGAACGTGAGGTTAAGCTATGGTTTAAGCCCACTCTTTACCAAACACCCTGTATATATCATACTAGTGACGTCATACATCTGGGCGTGATGACGTAATCGATGATTTTTTTAAATGAAAATAGGTGCCGTGTGATAGCTCAATGGAAAGGCTATTTAATTTTGTATTAACTAATATAAACATTAACATAATTATTTATACAGGGTTTGAATTAAAAAAAATTAAATTAAATTAATTCCAATATTTAGATTACGTCATCACGCCCAGATGGATGACGTCACTAGTATGATATTTATGCCAAAAAATTATAATTTAAAAATAAAAATCAATATGTTTCGAAATTTATCTCCAGAGTCGCCCATTCTAAACTTTAAAACAGTGCTGAGGCCGCTTAAATAATCCGATTTTAATTCTGTAAAGTGTATTAGATAGGTAGAGAACCTCTTTATATGTAAAAAAATTAGCAAACTTCAAAATGGTCTATTTTTTGTTCAGAAAGTTTTTAATAAATTTGAACTTTTTAAAAAAAATTTAGATTGCAAAATTATTATGCAAAATCTATTATGTCGATTTTAATGAAATTTGGTGGACGGTTTAAGGATGTTGTAAGAATTTTCTAAGCGAATTATGAAGGTTCTGAGTGCAACCAAAGTGGTTGAAAAACATTGAATATAACAGTCTTTTTTGCCCCCTTATTTGGTATTTATTGCTATTTTGCAGAAAGGGTAATAATTTAAGACATTTTAAACCAGTCGTATATTATACAAAATTCAATTATCTTTATTTTCTTTCCGTACGACTTTGTTCCCAAATGAATCGTTTTGAAGTTATAATCAATGAAAGTAGAAAAAAAATCGATATTTTTCGAAATTTTTAAATATTTAAATTTTTTAAAAATGTTCTGGCCATATTTGAGAAGGAGCATAAGTCAATTATAATTATTGAAGTTGTCACCTAACTTTATCTGCAAAAATCCGAATGCCACCTCTCGCATTCACCTCAAAACAGATCCAGCCTGGTCTATAATATTACAATTTGTGTAAGTAAAAAATGCACGAAAATAGAGACGAATTTATCTTTGTTGTGAGACAACATTGTATCAACAAACAGTTGTATGTTATAAATATGTCAAAACATTCTTCGATAGGTAGAAGGTTTTGGCCAGCGAAATATAACTATAAGAGGAGAAACAAGAATAGCAAACAGGTATGTTGATTTTTCAACAAATTGTTCATTAAATTTTTTTTAATTATTTTATTTTAACCAATGTTTTCCTAAAACTCATAAACATATGTTAGATTGAATTAACACCGTACTTGATATAAAAATACCACTTTGTTTCAGAAAATTCTGGGATGTAACATAATATCCAATTTAATGCAAGAATACGCATCGACAGTAAAATCAACTGATGTGGGCCTTACTTGGGAAGTCCACTTCAAAGCCAAGAAACAATTTGAGGCAACAGACTTGAAGAGAATTTTTCAATTTTGTATATACCTTCTGTCAGAAGTTGTGAAGAACGATCCACCATATTCTGACACTTTGTTGGAACTCTCCAGACATTTGCTGAAGATTACTGAAGGTGTTTTAACATGGGCTTATGTGTCATCGATTCATATCCTTTTACTTATACGCCAGTCAATGGGAGCAAGAATAGGATATTACCTCTGAATTCTATTCTTCTGCAAGGATTTTAATGAAATTTTGGGAATAGCCTCTACTTATCTCCTAATTCAAAGTTTACCCTATACTGATGTGTCCTTTTATCTTGGGAGTGGTTTCCTCCCCTTCTCGGGGGTGGAAAATTTCTTGGTTAAAATAACTACGGAAGTGGCTAGAGAACCTAATTCTAAGCAAAAACTGTTCTATAATTTTTTCTTGAAAACTCAATATTTTTTGAGTTATTCGTGGTTGAAAATTGGCTATTTTCATTGAAACAACACCTTTTCGAACAGTTTTTTGCGAATACCTTAAAAACTGTGCATCTAACTAAAAAAACTGTATAAAACATTTCTGTAGCTTATAAAAAAAGAAAGATATTAGTTCCTTCATGAATCTTCTAGTTATAATACAAAAAGAGATATGGTAGGTGAAGAGTTTGTTTTTTTGGTGCAAACTTAAATCGTTGTATTTAACTTGAATAATATCGTATGGCATTTTTGTCGGGGAGATCCTTTCGGATAGTTCTGCGCCAATTACATCTTTAACCCTGTTTCAAGTAACTAGTGTCGATGTACACTAGCCCAGGGGGACCGACGGCTTAAGGAGGGGGTATGGTTTGAAATATTTAATTTTTTTTATTATTTCAAATAAAAGTGCATACTTCCAAGAATACTCTCTGAAAATTTCAAAATAATCGGAGTAAAATTACCTGAGATACAGGGTGTTGAATATCCCTACCTTCGACTCGCGTTGCCGCGGCTTCGCGCCAGCACGCTTGAGCGTAGTGAGAAACGTTAAACAACTGTTCGCCTTCTCTTTTGTAGATTACTCCTCGATTTAAAAAACATATTCCAATGTGCATCACTTTACGATCTGGCAGACAAATAAGAAGATGAAGATGCAGTTGTCAAAACTTTAAACGCATTTTTCTCAAAACTGCTTTTTCAAATGCGGTGGACATTGTAACTGAAAAACTACTGGGCCGATCTATCAGATATTTTGCACATATTTTCTTTAGACATTTCATGAGGTAACAACGTCGAGATATTTTTCTTTTTTTGCTTATTTTTCGTTCAACAATAATAAGTCTGTTGATTTTCACAAAATTTTTACCAAAAATATAATTTTTTTGATTTCTGAGTGATACCAAAAATTCAAAAATCATTAAAAATAAAAAAACTCGACGTTGTGACCTCGTGAAACTCATAAGCTTATTAAATCTTTTTGAATTTTTTGTTTCGTATGATCGAGTGACGAGTTCTGATGTCCACCGCAAAATCCATTCTTTTGTGAGCTGCCTGTCAAAATTTGTCACCAATGGCTTATTTTCCAATATTTTGGATTGGATTTTTTTCTAAGCATTCTTTGAATTGTACTTAATATGATTATTTAATTTAAAAATAAAATATTTGTACCATAGCTTCGAAAAAAATTCACAAAAATGTGCTTGATATGTTGATTTCAAACCATACCCCCTCCTTAACGTACTCTCCGAGGCACGGTGAGACGGCTCGTGTCATTATTGGAAATGAAAATGGTTTGTCTTTGGCAGGGATCGAACCCACGTCTACTGGCGTATGAGGCCAGCGTTTATGCCGTTACCCACGGCCGCTCATTTAACTTGAAATAACAGAGAAACGGTCGATTTTAGGTGTATAATGCTACCATTACCTTTTGTAATGCTTGAAAAGACCTTTAAAATAAGTAATATTAAAGGTCTATTACATTCAAACTAAGCGAGATATGCTGCAAAAAAATTGATGACTAATGTATTTTAAGAAAAAAATGAGAATTATATTTAACCCCTCATTCACCAGAATTTTAATAGGTCATTTTACTTCTAAAGGGTGATTCATTTAGAGATACTTTTTTTGGTGAGGATTTGTTGGGAGATCGTGCATGAATGGTATCACCTAAAGTTGCTTTCTTATTCAGTATTGTTTAACATTTCATCCTAGAAAGACTTAATTCGCCACAACGTCTAGAAATTATTTAGCTGTATTACGAAGATAGGCGTTCAATGAGGAAGGTGTTTCGTGCGCTTAGAGCAAAAAAAAATGTTTTCCGATGAGGCCTGTTTTTGGCTTAATGACGACGTGAATAAACAAAATGCCCGTATTTGGGTTGATGAGCAACCGAGAGGTTCAAGAGTTGCCAGTACATTCAGAAAAAACCACTGTTTGGTGTGGTTTATGGGCCGGTGTCATCGTCGGTCCATGTCTTGGACCGGCCAGAATGTTACTGTGAATGGAGACCATTATCGCGCCATGATAACGGACTATTTGGTACCAGAAATTGAAGTTCGTAGTTTAAGTGACATTTGGTTCCAAAAATATGGCGTTAACTGCCATACATCCCGTGAAAGCATGGCTTTACTGAGAAAACGTTTCGGTGAGCAATTTATTTCACGCTTCGGACCAGTGACTTGGCCGCCTGTATCCTGTGACATCACACGTCTAGTCGTTTTCCTCTGGGGCTACCTCAAGTCCAAGGCTACATGAATAAACCGGCTACGATTGTGGCATTGGAGGCCAGTACTACTCGAGTCACTGGTCAAATACCAACCGAAGAGCTCGAACACGTCATCGAGAATTAGACCTTCAGAATAGACCGTCTTAACCGCAGTCATGGTCAACATTTGAAAGAAATTAGGTATCTTTAAGAAGTAATCGTAAAGAATGGTTCTTTTTTTACGACAATCACGATTATCAAAAAAAAATTCATTTTTTTCGTTGTTTTTCCTTTTTTAAAAAAGTACCTCTACATGAATCACCCTTTACAATACCTTTTATTATAGTGTTATTTCTATGTTCAAAAAGTTGGACGGGTTTAAAATGAATGGTTTTTGAAAAACAAATAAGATCAATTTATAGAGCGCATTTTTAAATTTCCTTAAAAATCTTTCTTTTTCTACATGTAACTTGAAAATGATAAGTGATACAATAATGAAAAACAAAAACAAAATTTTTATCCAACAAAATCCTACATTTTTGTGTGGTATCTTTTTTTCGTATTCTTATCATTTTCGAGTTAGATGGAGAAAAGGAAGATTTTTAAGAAAATTTAAAAATGCGCTCTATAATTTGATCTTATTTTTTTTCAAAAACTATTCATTTTAAACCCGTCCAATTTTTTGAACATAAAAACAACACTATAATAAAAAGTATTGTTGAAGGAAAACGGTGCATTTAAATTCTGATGGATGAGGGGTTAAATATACTTCTAATTTTGTCTTAAAATACAATAGTCATTAATTTGTTTCGCAGCATATCTCGCTTAGTTTGAATGTAATAGACATTTAATATTGCTCATTTTAAAGGTCTTTTCAAGCACTACAAAAGGTATTGGTAGCACTATACATCTAAAATCGACCGTTTCTCTTTTATTTCAAGTTGAATACACCGATTTGAACATGCACCAAAAACACAAACTCTTTTCACCCACCATATCTCTTTTTGTATTATAACTAGAAGATTTATGAAGGAACTAATATCTTTGTTTTTTTATAAGCTACAAAAATGTTTTATACAGTTTTAGTTAGATGCACAGTTTTTAAGGTATTCGCAAAAAACTGTTCGAAAAGGTGTTGTTTCAATGAAAATAGCCAATTTTCAACCACGAATAACTCAAAAAATATTGAGTTTTCAAGAAAAAATTATAGAACAGTTTTTGCTTAGAATTAGGTTCTCTAGCCACTTCCGTAGTTATTTTAACCAAGAAATTTTCCACCCCTGAGAAGGGGAGGAAACCACTCCCAAGATAAAAGCACACAATCAGTATAGGGTAGACTTTGAATTAGGAGATAAGTAGAAGCTATTCCAAAAATTTCATTAAAATCCTTGGTGTCATTTTTCAATGAAAACTGCCAATTTTCAACGACGAATAATTCAAAGTATTGAGTTTTCGAAAAAAAAATATAGAACAGTTTTTGCTTATTATTAGGGTTTCTAGCCACTTCTGTGGTTATTTTAACCAAAAAATGTTGCACCCCCGAGAAGGGGTAGGAACCACCCCCAAGATAAAAGCACACATCGGCATAGGGTAGACTTTGTTTCTTGAGCTATTCTCTACTTATTGTGAAAATATCAAGTAAATCGATGTAGTAGGATGAAATTCGGAGCCAAATAACCTCATTGACTGCCCTATTATAACATTTTTAAAATTTTATTTTTAGTTAAAATTGTTTTGAACCTTCAAAAACTATGAGTACGTGACGAATATTCTATAATTACTGTTTTTAATTGTATGAAAATGGCATAATTCCACTACAGTTCAGTTTGCGGGCTATAACACTACAAAAACAATAATGCAGTTGCAAAAAGTGCAAAGAATAGCTTGCATAGGAATCACCCGTGCACTGATTTTGTGTTCCTCTGCCTTCTTATAGATAAGGCCCCACTACTTATACATGTAAGAGGCTAATGAAATTTTAGCCCCACAATGCAGTTTCTGCGCTGCTTCAAGCCCTCGGCCTATGCTGCTTCACCACTGGCTTGAAGGGGATTTTTCTGTGGTTCTCATCCACTTGGCAACTTCTTCATTAGCAACCAACTTACTAATACGATAAATATAGAGGTAAGCGCGGCAGTGAAATCCGGTGACCCACTCTGGGTCTTAATCTCATCCCTCTCTACAGTCTAGTCGATGGTTCTTTACTCGTTCGTCATTAATACCTGTCGAGATAAAACACATACTTTTTATGTAGTATCATTTCTTTCACGCATGAAACTTGAAGACAAACAAGCTACCGCCTGTTTTTAAGTGAAGACACATGTTATTTTTATGAACACTCTACACTCAGTACATCGAAAAGAAGAGATAGGGACAAAAAAGATAGCGGGCGTTTTCAGATTTTAAGTACAATTGGACGGGATTCTGCAGAAAGCATCCAAACCACACTTTGTTAAAACTGAGATATTAGCCAAAAACTTTACGATAAAATTTAAAATTCTCTATTAAAAATAATCATGGTTTAACATTAAAATCGTCAATATATGCATTAGATTTGATTTCACACATACAGTTTGATTCACGAAAACAGTCGTTAAAAAAAAAAGAATGTGTGTGTACTTTGTACTCACGTAAGAAGTTATACTTCTATTATATAATTTCAACGAAATAAATATACTTAACAGTTACAATACAAAAAATTAACAATAATTACCAAAAATTAACCAAAACTTAACAAAGCCAAAAATTAAAAAAAAATATGAATCGTCCGGGATTTGAACCCGCGATATCTCGATCTCTGGTCCAATGCTCTACCAACCAGGCTATCAAGGCGCCTGTTATTGACATTTCGGATATACATAATTACACATCACGGTGACAAGTGAAATATAAAAATAGATATTTTATTATTTTACGCCCAAGGAAGACAAATTCAAAGACACAAAAATTATAATACATAATACATTTACTAAAAAACACTAATATATTATTTTAATGGCTTATTTGCGCTGATACATAATTTGAAAGATTAGCAACTAAACGTCATACTGTCTGTCTGCGCATGCGCGCAGTATTATGAAATTTTACTCTCAATCGCGTCTAAAGAAGTATAACTTCAAAAATCCACTTTTGTGGCTTGGTTCCCTTCTGCAAAACAACTTAAGTGAATTCAAAGTTAACAAACATTTATTTTCCATTACTGAGTTACATAATCAGGCGTATAATCTAAAAAATGATAATATGAAATTGCTATTAGGATTGAATAATTTGTTTGATTTCAAAATCTGGAAGTCCCGTAAATTCAAGAAAACAGTTGCTTTAAAAAAATTCACTTTTGTGGCTTGGTTCCCTTTAAGTGAATTTGCATAAAGGAACCAACCCACATGGATCTGTTTTGCAGAACGCTGTTATGCTGCATCGATTGTTGGTTGGTTCTTTTGCTCATAGATGACGGTATATATCGTATATGGCTTGGTTCTTTTCTACAGAAGTATCTACGGGGTATTTTACAACCTATGAGACTGTTAATGGGAAAAATACATATTTGTGGTTTGGTTCCTTTCTGCAGAATCCCGTCCAATTTGTGACGTTTCTGGTTTGTTTACTTGCAGCTGTCAGTTTGTTGGATTTTTTGCTGTTTTTTTGTACTGTTTTTGCATTTAGAAGTTATTTATATTACACAAACAGTTATTTTCAGAACTAATTTTATATTGGAGTTTGAAATTTTATGGTAAGTGTATCTTATTTTGTCATTAATTTACATACAAAGTTAACCTCATTCACACAGTTAAGGAATCTTCTTCTAGTGCCGATTCCACTAATGAAGGTTGTGAAAGAAATGACAAAAAGAAAATATTATATTGAATTATTTTAGATTATTCCTGGAAAAACTCCAACCTCACACGAATTTATTAAGCTATTCCAAATTTAGCTGTAATTCTGCACCAAAATTTTAGAGAAAAAGTAACATTTTACATTCTATTTATTTGATAACGTCAAATTTTATAATATAATCCGTCATCGGAGCAGTAGCCACTTGTTGTTGATGCAAGGGTAACCACTTGTGTTGTTAATGACGCACGGGTAAAGAACCATGGACTCAACTGTATGTTATGGATTTTCTTAGCTTCTACCATGTCATGCTCACCTCACAGAATCAGCGACTACGACCAAGCGTGAAGTGGCTGTCCATTACCACAAGTTGTGGAGGGGCTATAGGAACGGTTTTGATGTAATTGTTCGGCAGTGGAATCCGGTACGTATTTCCGGGTACGACTCTGGAGAAATTCGTCTTAGCAGACGATAGATTGTTCATTATATTCGCCTACTACTTAATGAAGAATATAGTCTTCTGGAGACTCTGGAAACTGAGACACCAGAAGCTCTGAGGAAGACATCAGAGAGGATGTCGAAAGCTCGGCACAGTGACAATCGATGCCTTTCAACCCAGAAGCCTGACGAGTATAATATTCGTTTTTGTAATAATAAAGAAAAGTCCCAACTGTGTCAATAGACAAACATCCCGTAACCGCAATTTTGTCCCCATTCACCGTCAATTATTCTCATAATTCCTATTACTTTCTTATATAACTTTCTTTTCTTCTATCTTATCCTCTCTCTTCTTTAACCTATTCACCCTTTTCAACTAGCTTCTTCGTTCCCTCACTGGTTCCAAACTCCTTTACACACTAATCATTACTAACCACACGAATCCCTATTAATCAAAACCCAATTAATTCACCCTACTATCTTCTCACTTTTCTTTCATTTCATTACTTCGTTCAGTTTAACCCTAACCCCCTCTTTTCTCTCAATCCATCTCTTTCCCCTATTACATCTGTCCTTTGACCCTACATCACAGTCCTTTACTTTTTGTCTTTGACTATTTCCAAATATATTTTACCTCTCCACTTAACATTCATCCCTTAATTTCAGTTCTCACATTTAAACTCAGTGAATATTACAATTAAATATATCAATATTCGTCCTCTTAATTCTGTTTTACTAATTTTATTTTATTCATTACACCTGTTTACAATATTAATTTAATTTTAATTTCATTTTGTATCAACTGGGCTCACCTATAATCTAAAGGCCGCGTCTCACCATCAAATAATTTGATCAAACAGTTTGAGCAAACTTGACGTACTTGAGGAAGTACGTCAAAGTGACGTCACAATTGCAGGTTTTTTGAAATTCTAAAAATCTGTGCTCTCACTATCAGTCTAGTTTGATCAAATTTTTTGTATTGAGTTGTCTAACTTGTTTGTACTGTATTTAAAATTAAAATTTTTCATTATTATCCACAATGAACACTCAGGATGTGACGTCACTAACTGTCACTTTCAGTTTGCTCAAACCAGTTTGATCAAATTATTTGATGGTGGGACGCGGCCTTTACATTTCTTTATCTTAAATTTTACATACCCACCACTTTGTCACAAGAATTTTCTCAAATTTTTAAAGATGTTTCATAATAATTGCAATCCTTTTAATCATACATACATATTTCCTACTATTAGATTGACTATATCTAACTCCAATTTATTATTTTAACAATCTTCATTCACATTTAAATAAAAAAATTTGCCTTCTACATATACAACCACCAATACAATATTCATACAAGGTAGCGAGAAAGTGTGGAAACACGGTAATTTCTCGGAAACAGCTTGACCGATTTTTATAAATTTTGCTGGGTATGGGTTTTCTAATGCGGCCGATATTATAGTGGTAATTACATTGTTGTCAAATCTTCCGTTTTTCTGGAAATATAATGAACTTTCTTATTTTAAATGGAACACCCTGTATATTTTTTACGTTTTGAAGTTCTTAATAAATACTGATTATTTTTTATATTATATTCCTTATACCTAAATGCCACAATTTCAGAGTTATTGCTCCATTTATTAAAAAAAAATTAACAAATTATAAAAATCAATTTTATCGGCCCGGGTTGACATTATTTTAGGTTCTTTGGATCATTAGGAACAAAAAAGATCTTGTGTAATTTTCCTCAAAAGTTAATCGTTTCCGAGTTATAAACAATTTAAAACTGAAAAAAATCGAAAAATGACGATTTTCTATGTTTAAAAACACGTGTAAAAAATATTATTTTGGAAATTTCGAAGTGCCTAAACTTAAGTTCAAACCTTATTGTATCAGATACCGATAAGTGATTTGGTCTTATTCTATTTTAAAATATTATTTTTTAGTTGATATTGCCCGATCGCCCGTCCTCTCGTATGAGCTTCATTAAAATTTAAAAAACAAAACAGTATTTTAGAATAAAACATGCCAACAGTTCTTATAGGGATCTGATACAAGAAGGTTTGAGCTTGAATTTAGGTACTTTCTAATTTTAAAAATGATTTTTTTACTTGTGTTTTTGAACCCTAAAAATAGTCATTTTTCGATGTTTTTCAGTTTTAAATTGTTTATAACTCGGAAATAATTAACTTTAGAGGAAAATTACAAAAAACCTTTTTTGTTCCCAATGATACAAAGAACCTAAAATAATATCTACTCGGGCTCAAAAAAATTGATTTTTTATAATTTGTTTAAATTTTTTTTTAATAAATGTAGCAATAATTTCGAAATTATGGCAGTTAGGTATAGGGAATATAATATAAAAAAATAATCAGTATTTATTAAGGACTTCAAAACGCAAAAAATATACAAGGTGTTCCATTTAAAATAAGAAAGTTCATTAGATTTCCAGAAAAATGGAAGATCTGACAAAAATGTAATTACGACTATATTATCGGCCACATTAGAAAATCCTTGCTCACCAAAATTTATAAAAATCGTTCAAGCGGTTTCCGAGAAATTACTGTGTTTCCATACTTTCTCGCTACCCTGTATAAAGTTTGCCAACAGGGTAATTTCTCTGTATAATAGTATTCCAATTCAAAATTTATTCTTTCTTCTCTCTCACCACTATCTGTTTTATCTTTTTGTTTATCATTATTACTAATCAAATCACATTCTTCCTTTTTAATTAATTTGATCAGTTTAATTTTATAGTCAATTTGTAGTCAACAGTTAAATAAAAATAATTTTATATTTTAAATTTTGTAAAACATAATTTTCCTTTCTTAAAAAAAAACAATAGAGTTAAATGATAGACATTTTCAGATATTAAAATCTTTACCATATCATTGTTTTGGATCATGACCTTTTGTTAAAACTTTTGAAAATCGACTACCTTCTTCTTTTACTGTCAATGTCACTTCAAATAGTTCCTTAGAGATAGTGCAAACACACCTGGCCATGGAGCTGCGCGAAGGAGGAGTCAAAATTCACGTAAAGGCAGAAAGGTTGAAACGTTATACAGTGCGTTTCGCATGGAAGTGGAGACTAAATCAAATTTCGTCTACTACGCCGTGGTCACGAGTGTTTGCACTATCTCTACAAACCTTTGACACTTGGTAGTCAACGTTGGCCTAAGATGGTTGGTTAAGGTTGTCGATTAGAGTTTCACCATGTTCCCAGAGGTTATATCTATTAACATCGGCATTTAGCCTTTTCAATATTACAACAACATAATGTAGATTTAATTATAATTACAACCATTGTTTGGTTCTGGGCCTATTTAGCAAGTATTTGAGTAAGTAGTCATAACCACAATTTTTAACTTTCAAAATTTCAACCATCTTTTCAATTTTAATAGTGGGATTACTTATTCTATTTTAGATTCACTGATGATGGACTGATAGGTCCGAAAACGTTCCGAATGAACATATTTTATTCAATCCATTGGGCTTTTTTAAAATTTTAGTAAATATACCTATTACGTAGAAGTGGTTTTACTTCATGTTAGAGTTTGTTTAACTATACGGTATACAGCCAACCCAGGGAACTACCCCTTTTTAGAATATTAAGCTTCGTTTTAGGTTTAATTGTGTTTAAATAAAATATATTTTCTTTAACTCCTGTGCACTTCCCAAGAAAATCGTCGGAATATATGAGTCAATCTATGAAGCCTTAAAACTAAACGACTCATGGTCCGAGATTGTCCTTAATCCTGATTTTCTTCCGCTGATGTTTCAAATATACTGGAAAGTGAGAGATATAGACCAACTGGCGCATCATTCCTTAATTTGTCTGGTCCAGCTGGCGTCTCTTTCCGGAGGAATTCTTCCCAATGATGAAATTCGACTGAAGTATCTGCATTCTTATTTGGTGT
Source organism: Diabrotica virgifera virgifera (assembly GCF_917563875.1). Classification (NCBI taxonomy): domain Eukaryota; kingdom Metazoa; phylum Arthropoda; class Insecta; order Coleoptera; family Chrysomelidae; genus Diabrotica; species Diabrotica virgifera. Next base: position 21,939,916 of record NC_065447.1, on the reverse strand, counting down.
CATTTTTTAATCTCATCTCAAAGTAAGTATGTATTGACATTATTACGAGCATCAACGTACGTTCAAGCGCATGAAAAAATTTTCTTTAAAATGTTAACAAAGTTTGAACTCAAGTACCTTTTTTATTTGTGGCCCAATTTTGATAATTTGGTTTATGACAAACGTTGGCTATCATCAGAGGAATCTGTACATTGTCAACAGCTGTTCTTAAAAGGTTTGTAGTGCCGACTCCATGGCATTGATGTTTGACAAATGTAGATCAAACCAAAGAAATTAAGACACGTATTGAAATAGCATGAGCAGAACTAGTTAGAACGGCAATCAACAGGGTCCGCATAGCCATGATGATTTCCAACCTTCGATAGAAGATGGAACTTAAAGAAGAAGAAGAAGCCGACTCCATACCATTATCTATGGTTCGTTAACCAGGAAGTATGCCTACGACCTGAAGTACTCTTTCCTTCAGACTTTTCTTCTATATTATTAGTTTTAGGAGTTCATATTTGTCATTTTTTAAGAGGTGGAAAGCATTCAAGCTTGCGTTTTTATTCTTTCTTTCTTGGCTCTACAACTCTTGATTCTTTTTCGCGCGTTTTTCTATTTTTCTTTACTCTTCTGGTCTTGTTCAGCAATCTCCCATTGTTGCACCGCCCCCCCCCATTTTACGTAGATCACTCGATGATCTTCCTTTCTTCTTTTTCTCTAAGTACCGTGCTTAAATTTTAGGCGTGGGTAGCATCCATGACAATTTGCCGATATCGTTATCGATCTTGTGCGGCATGTAACAATTGATCTGCTGATAAGCCAGTCCATTGACGAAGTTTTTGGAGCCATGAATATTTCTTCCTACCAATTCCTCTTTTTCCGTCGATCATTCCGTTAAGTATTAGCTGCAGCATCCTTATCTGCTACCTCTCAATATATGCCAGAGATATTCAAGATTTCTCTTTTTTTATCATCTTGATTAAGTCATCACAATATCTCACAATCAATATAAACAAAACAGAATACCTTAGAATTAAAGACGAAGAAAGAGACCCACAACTCTCGATTGGAGATATAAAACAATGCGAAGAATTTAAATACTTAGGGACAGTCATAGCGAAGGAAGGAACATCGAAACGGGACATCCAGCAGAAAATACAACAGGGTCGAAATGTGGTACAAACACTAAACTCGTTACTTTGGTCTCCTAAAATTAGTTTACAAACCAAAATGACAATCTACAAGTCGGTTGTAGAACCAATTACGGATCTGAATGTTGGCAAATGACAATGAATGAAAAGAAAAAACTGGAAGTAGTAGAAATGGACTATCTGAGAAGAGTGTGTCGGATATCTAGACTTGATCACATCCCAAATGAAGAAATAAGAAGGAGGACAAGAAGAATCTACAATACCGTAGATGTACTGGAATCCAAACAACTTTTATGGTACAGGCATGTAATGCAAATGGATGACGAACGATGGCCAAAACAGGCTTTAAACTATGTCCCATGGAATAGAAGAAGAAGAGGAAGACCAGCACTGGAATGGAGAGAAGGAATCAGAGAAATAATGAGAGATAGAGCCATAAATGAGGAAGAATGGACCGACCGAAAAAGGTGGAGATCGAAATGAGGGATGCGGCAGAGGCTGTAGGACCCCCGTAGATATAGATAGATTAAGTCATCTTCCTTTCTAAGACTAATCATTTTGTTATTTCATGTTGGTTCAGTGTCCACCTGTATATAAGTTAGTTGTTTATTTTCAACTGTGTTTGCTTATGAGATTGTCTGCTGAGACCATATTCCTCTTCCAACGTATTAATATTATTTACTATCTTTTGTAATTCTTCTACGTTGTCAGCTTATGTTAGCTGTATCATCAGCATATCGCAAATTTTTTAATTACCTCTTTAATTCTGCTGTGCAAGTTGAAAGATCATTTCGACATAAATATTAAACATTAGGGGGGAAAAGACGCAGTCCTGTCTAAGCAACATACTGATTTATTTTAAGACGACAATATTTGATACACTATATTTTTTTGTTTCAGTGTTACCATAAAAAATAAGGAGGCACTGGGTTTGTCAAATATCGTCAAGAAGTTAATTACGTTTTTCTTACCTTGCATTTTTCAGTTACCAGATGGAATGAAGGATACTTTATTAGATGAATTTACAAGAATTACTTGCCATCTGTGCGACGGGGCCGTAATGGAAGAAATAGTAAGTATTCGTATATGTGAAAACAGCAGACGGGCCGTGAATTGTAAGTTTTTTGAATTCCCTCTTGTCTTCTTCGCTTCAGCATCCATCTGGCTTGCAATTTTTAGAAGCCATGGAGGTATTACCAGGAAAATGGTCCAATAAGTTTTCAATTAAATATCTTTTAGGAATAATTTTAATATTTTTAATATTTCTATTAGGTTGAAAACTTTAAAACTTTGACTTTCAGTTACCAGATGTCGTTAGACACCTACTCCATGGACGTCAGTTGCAATGCGGGGATAAGCTCTCGGAGATTGGTCACTTGGGGCTGAGAGCAGCAGGCCTACGCCTCTCTAACGATAACTCCAAATAGAGTCAAAAATCGTCGATTTAGAGTGCTGGCTTGCGCTCTTTGTTCTAAGTGAAAAATAAGACAGTTTTGCCTTCGCATTGCAACTGAATAAAAATGGTATACATTTTTATTTCATTTAATATTATTTATGTTTTTTTTTCAAAATAGTTCCTTATATCATTCAAAAAACAGATGGTATTTCCTATGAATTCTCGATATGATTAACCATCTTAATCCATACTTTCTTTCTTGTGCCGCTTGCATCTGTTGACCATTATTCTAGAGGTAGCCCAATACCTTTTCCGTATTGATATTCTCTCTATATCATACAGATTCCACAGAAATGTACAGGAATCGGTGAAACTATTCTGTCCCCAGCTGCAGGGCAATTATCTGCCAATGCCATAAATATCTAGAATCAGGTAACATGAGACCAAACGACCCCTTTGAAATCTAAAATCGACAATATGAGAAAGAAAGTCTCTCATCCGTGACAAAAATCACCAATCAGGCGGAAAAAAAATTAAATGTGGAAAGCAGTCATTTTATTTTAAATTTTGTAGGAAAACGAAGAAGACCGATATTTTACCGACGCATTTGACAATATGTTAGAAGCTTGGACCGGCCTAATACAAGACCTCTCACACTCACATTACGACGACAAATTTCAAGACTGCGCCAAACAAGTGTTTAATAAATACGTTCAGTGCCATCTAGCGCCACCAGATGGATGTAGAAGAAGTAATGTAGACGTAGACGATGATAACGAAGATAACGACAGGGTTAGATACAAGGATCAGTTACAGGTTATAGGAATGTTTGGTAGAGTTGTGCCAGGCCATTCATTACAGCTTTTGTACAAGTAAGTTGGAAAAGTTTTTCTTATATTAGACATGTGTTATCAGAATGTAAATACAGTATAACTTCAAGTCGAATTAATGATACTATGTAACAAATTAAGCATTTCAATAATGTTTTTCTATTTTTTACACGTATTTCTTGCAATTTAGATTACTTGAAGACCGAATAACGAAGTTTTCGTACCACATTCTATCGATGCAAAAGGGTGCGATGAATTTGAATCAACACGCAGGATTAACCGATCTATTCGAAGATATTCACTGGGTAACTTTAATTTCTGGCCATGTTATTTGTATGGATAGCGACGGAGAGACGCCTATGATTCCGTCAGCGATTATGAAATATTCAATAGGTAAGGAAATTTAGGTTACGTGCACGATTGAAACGGTGCCAAAGATACTACCATTCCACCCCTTATTTTTTTTTAATTATATACGAATTTATAATACCGTATTTATTGACCGCCCCAGGTATAATAAGAGTTTTACTTATCAAGTCTACTATAGAGCGTTTCTCGTTGAGAATGGAACGTTGCTTAGATAGGCCAATGTATTTCTTATGGACGATAGAAGCGCGCCGATGACACGCCGCACTGATTAGAATGAATCGTATATCGGCAGTCGAGTATCCACCCTTGCCCGAGAGGTTCGGCAACACTGATCTCCAAAAGTGCAATGTTCCATTCTTAACGTGAAACAAAGTATAGTTCCCATTCGAAAACCCTTGCATTTCTCACACTTTTAGATACACGACTGTCTCATTGTATATCTCATAAATTTCGTTATAAGTTCCCTCGGAGATCCGTGGAAAAAATTTACGCCCAAAATAACAAAATTCAGTTTGGCAACACTGTCTGAATGTTGATAGTAACATATCCTTTTTTTAAGATAAACACAACTGTAATTTAGTCCAAACAAATTAATATATTTTTTTTTGTCGACAAACATGAGATTTTTCTTTGATTTCTAGCCTTTGATTAGTCAAGAGTAGTTTTGATTTCACAATTAGAGACCTACCTGTATTTTAGCTTAATTAACAGTTCCCCTGGGAAATATTCAGTCAAGGCGAACGTATGATCCTTATTGTTTATAATTCTCTTATTCATTGAGAGGGAAATGGTTGCCCAAGAGGCGTGATTGGGAATATACTTTGATTTTTTCTTTTGGTTGCTTAAATGATGGGAGAAATATTTGATTACAACTATTGTTCAAAGAATGATGCTATGGCAGATTGTGGTAGGGAGAATAGACCAAGGTAGACAGAGTTGAGGAATGGATTTTAAGTTCAGTTTTAGTCTTAGCTTAGTCTTGGTTAGAGTTCAGATTCCTGGTGGAGCTTTGAAGGGTCGCATCGGCGGTACCGAAGAAGTTGAGTCTAAGTGGAAGCAGAGATTCAAGCAGAATGTAGTGTTGGAAGTTTGTTCCTCTTCGTGGCTTGTTAGCCAAGTGCCGCTGGTACAGTCAAGACCATGGCGCCCTTTGCCGCTTTCAGGCAAAACGTCGGTTCATATTGGTGTATAATACACTATCAAAGTTCTTCCTGTAAGCAGTTATGAATTAAGTATTGATAATCATACTAAACACTTCGGCCAAAATAGTAAGACCGATTGTATAAATATGTTTGTGAGTTTTGTTGGAAATTTTCATGAAGTTAATCAAAATTGTACTATCTACTTAAATATTTTTGTTAAACTGCAAATTAAGTGATATGTTTGTGAGTTTTGCTGGAAATTTTCATGAAGTTAATCAAAATTGTACTATCTACTTAAATATTTTTGTTAAACTGCAAATTAAGTGATTAGTGTAGTGACTTAAACATCTTCAAAGAATCAATGACAGGACGATTCCTGGGCCAACAAAGGTATTTAAAATGTTAACCTTTTGTTATGTGATAATTGGACTCTTATAAATTGTAAAACCAGAAAGAGATCCATATTATTTTCTTTTTATTTTTTTTATTTTTCAATAAATTTGATTTTGTAATAATGTTTGGTTATTAATTATCTAACTCCCTTCTCTTGATCAACAATTAAGTAAGATTATAATAATATTATAATAACCCAACGATTGTCAATGTCATTTTTTACGTTTTCATTAATTATTGTTTGTTCCTTTAAAATTATTTTAAAGCATCCGCTCAAGAAAATTCTGACGATGATTAAAGTAATAATTGAAACGTCACCATGAATTTTAATTTATTTATGGGTTTTATCTTTAAGTGTATTATTTTTATTAAGTAAGAATCAACTAGGTAAGGAATAATAAGGTAGGTTATATTTATCTTTATGTAAATTTATATGTATTTTGCGATAATTATTTGTCGTTTATTAATTTTTTACTTGAGTTATTTTTCTAAAGTTTTTTTTGTTTTGTCTTCCATTTTCTTGGTAAGATGATGGCGCCCAATATTTTAATCAGTCTTTATATTGTCATTTCAATATCATCTATTTCCAAGCCAGCAAGAAAATGTAAAGAAACACCTCACAAAGAACTACCCCACATATATACCGATTTTGAGCAAGGGAGCCTTTGTTTGTTCCATGTAGCCCAAATACTCATCCCTTTCTTCTGATATATCAGCTTTCTCTTCCCAAAATTTTTGATCAAGTTTGACAATCTATAACTTTATAATTTGTACTCCTATTTTCAAGATTCTTGCATCAGTTTGTAGGTATGTACATATATTGACGTGGTTTGTTATTATTCCGGTAATAAAAAATTTTTTATTAGTTGGCATTATCCGGGGGTAAATGGAAACGTTGTATTTTCTCTTAACTTTAAAAAATTCTGTGGAAAAATTGGAGGGCTGATTTTGTTTCATACTCCTTTTGTTATCCTGGAGGTATCACTAAGGTTTTGTTTTTTGAATTATCCGAATATTTTTTTATTGTAAGAGCTGTAAATAAAAACTTGCTTTGAAGGTTTATTTAATTAAAATTATCAAGCACGCTAAAATTAACAAAAGAAAATTAACAACAAAACAAAACAATTCAATAGCGGGTATGTCCACCTTGCCTGGGGAATAGCCCGATATTCCTCTAACAGGGCCATAACTGTACCAAATTTTCTGGAGGCCTAGGATGACGGCAAATAGCTTTTTTATTCATTCCATAAATGCTCAATAGGATTGAGATCTGGGCTGCATGCGGACCATTCTAATCTTATTAATCCAACCTCTATTTTATAAGACAATCAGTGTTTTTATCTACAAAAAATGGTACAGCTCTTACAAGAAAAGAGATCAAAAAACAAAATTTTAGTGATACCTCCGGAATAATATGACAGGACTATGAAACAAAATCAGCTCTTCCATTTTTCCACAGAATTTTTTAAAGTTAGGAGAAAATACAACGCTTCGATTCACCCCTGTATAATGCCATGCAAGCAAAATTTTTTTGTTACCGGAATAATACTAAACGATATCAATACATGTACCTACAAACTGATGCAAGAATCTTGAAAATCGGAGCACAAATAATAAAGGCATAAATCGTCAAACTTAATAAAACATTTGGGTGGCGGAATTTTGTGCTGGTGAGTGTATTTAGCACATTTTTTCATTGTGTGTTTCATTAGGTTAATAGCAAAATATAATGTTTTAGATCAACATAGAGGCCAACAGTCAACATTACAGGCTTCTATGGCCGCAATAGAAGCTCTAGAGACAAAATTTTCGCAGCCCGAAAACCTCGAACAATGCGACCACGTTATCCGAATACTTTTCGACGTTATGAATCTATGTGCCTTGGAAGATTACGCGGCTTCAGCTAAATTAAAGCATCTTATGAGTCCAGAAGTAGGATCCACGGCGATGTGGTTCTTAAAGAGATGGTGTTTATCGTATCTGTTGCCGGTTGAAAATTATTACGAAGAGGTAAGTTCTTATTTTTGTACTTTTTAATATCATTTGAATATAGTAAGTACAAGGTGATTCAGTGAAACGGTACGATTTGGCAACGCTGCTGACGATAAAGTAGAGGAGCCGCGGGCTTGCAACGTAAACGTTGTGCTATTATATTCTATTTTGCCCATATCTCATTTACTCCTTTACCTGTTGTTACTGGGTTTATCTCAAATCTTTGTTCTAAACGTCTTTTATAAAGCTATTTTGTGTTTTGGTTCTGACACTGCCACCTCTTTTCTATGATATTGAGCCACTACTTTCAATGTTCCTAACCCAAGTCTTAATAGCCATGTTAGACGGAACTGCAGAACGGGGCGGCAAGTGGTAGTGTAAACGAAACGCAGGTACACGCACAAAACTTTCACCATTTTTGTAATAAGCTTTCACAGCAAATGCGCGTCATTCACCCGACCACGTCTCCATGATAACTAAACTTCCCACTCTCTAGATTCACAACGTTTACGTCGTAAGCCCGCGGCTCCTCTATTTTATCTTCAGCAGAGTTGTCAAATATAGTACCGTTTCACTGAACGGCCTTGTACAAGTCGACAGAAATATCTAAAATCGCCAAGGTCACACCGATCGAAAACTTTAGTTACGCGACGTTGTCAGATCAATCGGGTTTCAAAGGTTTTTCGGTTTTTTATTTGTTACCTTTTTCACAGTAAAATTTCCTTTTGCTTCCTCCTGCGTAAATTTTAAAACGTATATAATTTCACGGAATTGTACTATTCTCCTTGTCCTATTTTTCACGGCACTTATAATATTCATGTTTATTAAAACAATATTAAATGTATTCTAATTATTAAACAACTATTAGACGATTTTATCTGGCAATGTCGCAAAACCATTGATTTCGCGCACAATGCATTTTAAATGGATGTGTACTCTTTGCACCAACGTGTTTTACTGAAGTCCCCTCTCCTTGATTTGCTACCTGAGTGACCTTCGCGGTTTTAGATATGTCTGTACAGTTGTACTTTATATCCTAAAAAAGTATTGTTTCTAATTTCGCAAATATTATTAGTATTATATCTTAAACTAGCTGACCCGGCAGACTTCGTACTGCCTCAATAGATAAAAACAAACTGTTGTATACAATAAACTTAAAATTAACAAAAGGAATTCGTAATTAATAAACAAAAATGCTCGATGTGAATGAGGTTTTATTATTATTTTTAATTAATTACACATGATGTTTGAAATAATAAAGTTTAGTTAGAAGTAACAAAATAAAGTTTGTAGTGCAACAGTTACAATCTTAAATTTGTTTATCTTATAATGAATATAACAGCTTTATTATATCTACATTCAAAACAACCATCTATTTATTATTAGGTTCGGGGAGATTCCAAGTCTATAGGTGTTGATTAAATAAAATTAAATTCAATTAAAATTAAATAAAAAGTAAATGAAGTAAATTAAAAAATTCAATTGAATAAATGTAAATAAAAATAAAAAAACTGAATAAAATTAAATACAAATAAATAAAATCATATTAACTTAAATACAATTAAATAAAGTTAAAAAAGAATTAAATAAAAATAATAAATAAATTAAAAAATAATAATAAAATTAAATAAAAGAAAATATAGTCTAATAAAAATAAATAAAATTTAATAAAACGAAATAAAATAAAATAAACAAAAATAAATAAAATACTTAAACTAAATAAAATTAAACAAAATGAATTAAAATTAAATAAAATTTTATAAAATAAACAAAAATAAATAAAATACTTAAACTAAATAAAATTAAACAAAATGAATTAAAATTAAATAAAATTTTATAATTTGCTGCTTGTTCTTTTCGTGTGCTCAGAATTTTTCTCCTGCTTACGGTTCCGTTTAGAGATATTTTTTGAAAATTTCGCAAAATTAAAAAATTCATATTTTGCCCAATTTGAGTCCCAAAGTTAAACTGTGCCACTTCTCTTCTATGAAATTTGTCGCTCGTTCTTCTTCTGTCCTCAGAATATTCCTACGGCTTGAGATATTGTATTTCGGACACCGATTGTGCTAGACAAAAAATTTTAGTACGGTTCTGCTCGGAATTCAGCAAGGAGTCTACCTACTTAATTTCATATTTTTCACGTCATTATTGTGAGAGTTACGGCGTCATGGGCAACCCCCTAATGACATACGGGTATGAAATATAGACAGCAACCTACTCCCAGTACAGTCCAATATACCTGCAAAATTTCATAAAAATCGGTTAAGTCGTTTCGGAGGAGTATGGTAACAAACACTGCGACCGGCGAATTTTTATATAGATGTAAAATATTTAAATGGCTATTAAAAAATAACGGTCTGAGATAAAAAATTGAAAATTTAGGATTGTATGTATCTTTTGCTTCTACATCTCATAAAAATAGTAAAAAACGGTTTTTCCAAAAATTAAAAAAATATATCAGGGGGGGCAACACCCCTTATGACGTACGGGTATGAAACTCCATATTATCCTATTCCCAGACCGCTAGAATATACATGTAAAATTTCATAAAAATCTGTTCAGTCGTTCTCGAGTTATAAATGGTGTAACTAACACAACCTCGACTTTCTTTTATATATATAGATGTAAAATATTTAAATGGCTATTAAAAAATAACGGTCTGAGATAAAAAATTGAAAATTTAGGATTGTATGTATCTTTTGCTTCTACATCTCATAAAAATAGTAAAAAACGGTTTTTCCAAAAATTAAAAAAATATATCAGGGGGGGCAACACCCCTTATGACGTACGGGTATGAAACTCCATATTATCCTATTCCCAGACCGCTAGAATATACATGTAAAATTTCATAAAAATCTGTTCAGTCGTTCTCGAGTTATAAATGGTGTAACTAACACAACCTCGACTTTCTTTTATATATATAGATGTAAAATATTTAAATGGCTATTAAAAAATAACGGTCTGAGATAAAAAATTGAAAATTTAGGATTGTATGTATCTTTTGCTTCTACATCTCATAAAAATAGTAAAAAACGGTTTTTCCAAAAATTAAAAAAATATATCAGGGGGGGCAACACCCCTTATGACGTACGGGTATGAAACTCCATATTATCCTATTCCCAGACCGCTAGAATATACATGTAAAATTTCATAAAAATCTGTTCAGTCGTTCTCGAGTTATAAATGGTGTAACTAACACAACCTCGACTTTCTTTTATATATATAGATGTAAAATATTTAAATGGCTATTAAAAAATAACAGTCTGAGATAAAAAATTGAAAATTTAGGATTGTATGTATCTTTTGCTTCTACATCTCATAAAAATAGTAAAAAACGGTTTTTCCAAAAATTAAAAAAATATATCAGGGGGGGCAACACCCCTTATGACGTACGGGTATGAAACTCCATATTATCCTATTCCCAGACCGCTAGAATATACATGTAAAATTTCATAAAAATCTGTTCAGTCGTTCTCGAGTTATAAATGGTGTAACTAACACAACCTCGACTTTCTTTTATATATATAGATGTAAAATATTTAAATGGCTATTAAAAAATAACGGTCTGAGATAAAAAATTGAAAATTTAGGATTGTATGTATCTTTTGCTTCTACATCTCATAAAAATAGTAAAAAACGGTTTTTCCAAAAATTAAAAAAATATATCAGAGGGGGCAACACCCCTTATGACGTACGGGTATGAAACTCCATATTATCCTATTCCCAGACCGCTAGAATATACATGTAAAATTTCATAAAAATCTGTTCAGTCGTTCTCGAGTTATAAATGGTGTAACTAACACAACCTCGACTTTCTTTTATATATATAGATGTAAAATATTTAAATGGCTATTAAAAAATAACGGTCTGAGATAAAAAATTGAAAATTTAGGATTGTATGTATCTTTTGCTTCTACATCTCATAAAAATAGTAAAAAACGGTTTTTCCAAAAATTAAAAAAATATATCAGGGGGGGCAACACCCCTTATGACGTACGGGTATGAAACTCCATATTATCCTATTCCCAGACCGCTAGAATATACATGTAAAATTTTAAAAATCTGTTCAGTCGTTCTCTAGTTATAAATGGTGTAACTAACACAACCTCGACTTTCTTTTATATATATAGATGTAAAATATTTAAATGGCTATTAAAAAATAACGGTCTGAGATAAAAAATTGAAAATTTAGGATTGTATGTATCTTTTGCTTCTACATCTCATAAAAATAGTAAAAAACGGTTTTTCCAAAAATTAAAAAAATATATCAAGGGGGGCAACACCCCTTATGACGTACGGGTATGAAACTCCATATTATCCTATTCCCAGACCGCTAGAATATACATGTAAAATTTCATAAAAATCTGTTCAGTCGTTCTCGAGTTATAAATGGTGTAACTAACACAACCTCGACTTTCTTTTATATATATAGATGTAAAATATTTAAATGGCTATTAAAAAATAACGGTCTGAGATAAAAAATTGAAAATTTAGGATTGTATGTATCTTTTGCTTCTACATCTCATAAAAATAGTAAAAAACGGTTTTTCCAAAAATTAAAAAAATATATCAGGGGGGGCAACACCCCTTATGACGTACTGGTATGAAACTCCATATTATCCTATTCCCAGACCGCTAGAATATACATGTAAAATTTCATAAAAATCTGTTCAGTCGTTCTCGAGTTATAAATGGTGTAACTAACACAACCTCGACTTTCTTTTATATATATAGATATTTATCATACATATTGATATCTTTTTTAGCTGAGTCCGACATTAATAGGATGTTTAGGCAAAGACACACAAGGCGCTAGATTGGTTGTATCTTATGTATTGTCAAAAATCCAGTCAAATCTCTTCCATTTTCAATCAGAGCCGATATTGCTCCGGGATACAGTGGAGTTATTCTGTGATATTGTCTGCGTCAAACAAAAGTAAGTATTTTTTTCCTCGTGTGCTAGCAAAAAGTGTGTAATGCAAGCATCACTGGTGTTCCAAAGATGTTTGTGAACGTCAAAGGAAAGAATGTATTAAATTCCATGCGGAGAAATAAAGGGTATACAACATATGATATTGGGTTATAAGAATATAACTATGTAGTACTGGTAAATAGTACTGTAAGGCCCGGTACTTTATGTTTCGATTAACAGCCGATTAGTTAACCGGGGCTTAATCGGGACTTCTTTAGGGTCTCTTGCGCTGTAATAAATGCAATTATAAATATTATTATACTTTATACTTATTTATAATTATAATAATACTTGTAATTGCATTTATTACAACGCAAGAGACCCTAAAGAGGTCCCGATTAAACCCCGGTTAACTAACCGGCTGTTAATCAAGACATAAAGTACCGGGCCTAAGTGTGCTAAATAATTTGTTTCACAAGGTATGAAAATTTAAATAAACCTTAAGGTTTATTTCACAGACACATAGAAGAATCACTGTGACAACAGAAAAGAAGAGGGATTGGTTTGACTTTCTGACTACACCCTGTATATTATAGTTTGCCCTAGACGGAAAGAAGAAGAAGAACTATGTTACGTCATCATAGTCTCTTCTTGGTACGACACCATGTCTATTTTCTGATTACACCCTGTATATCACACGTGTTATTCATCAGCTGTCAATTAACAAACGGTTCCGGTCTTAGCTAAGTTCATGCTTTGACTAAGCTCGGCCGGTAATGCATATCCAACGCTTACCGACATTGGCGCCAGTGACGTCTGAGTTGGACTTTGACCGTCAGGCCCAACCGACCCATACTCTACTTTCTACTACACGATGACAATGACTGGAGACATCTTAATTTACAGTACATTGTTTAAGCACATGTTGAAAATAAAAAGTAAATGTATCCATAAATTAAGTATAACCTCTTGTGTCTACCCCTATGTTTCCCCCATCTACCCGTGGTGAGGTCTTTCCTGTCTTCTTCACTCTGAAAGACCCCTGGGTCTATTAAGTATCTTGTGTACAAAAAAACATAAAACACTCATTAACCCTTTCATTGCTGACGAAATATACCTAACGCGACCTGGATGCTAACTCGATTTTTCGCTGCATTTACATTGTAATGTTTTGGTCGAGATGGCCGTGGAATTGCTTCATCCATAATATGAATCTAAATTCACGTTATAAATACAGTTTTATCTACGAATTCAATAAAAATGCAACGTGTTTCAGTCAAAGTCGAACACATACTAACATTTAACTAAACGGATGTTGTGCAATCTGCATATGACCCCTGAAGACGTCATGCGCACTCGACAGTAGTAATGGTATGGCGTTCTTAGGCGTATCATCATTCAAAGGGTTAATCTATATTTTAACAGGAGTGGCGGCTCGTGGCCTTAGAGACAGGGTCGGCAAGATTTTTTTGTCTCCTCATATAGGTATGCCATCTAATTAAAAGGTTTAAATCATCAAAGGCGAATTTTTTGTTTTTTTTGTTTGGTTTACTTGACATTCTCTCTTGTGTGTTTCGACAATACGTTTTGATTATTTTGAGACAAGAGAAATCCCGTTCATTTGAGGCAGAAGTTAGTGGTAATAAGAGAATTTATGAACAGTTTGTTGCAGTGAATTGCAGTACTTACTATATAAAATTACACTTTCCGAAAATATTTGGATCAGCATTATTTTTAAGTAACTTGTAAATAAATATATTGGAAATTTTTTGGCGAAGGTAACTTTTAAATTTTGAATTATCAGAGAGGTCAAAAATTTGCAAATGTTCAAAATTCGAAAAACGAGTACCTGTCTATTTGCATAATACAGGTATCCAAAATTTCAAAATATACTAGTTTTTCGAGATATGTAACATCCCTTTGTCTTTTTTGGAGTGGTTCAAAAATATCAAGCGAATCCAAAACGTCACTGCGTATATTGGAAACTTCTATCATTACGAAAATCTCTGAGATTTTGCACCAGCTTTCTTATTTTATTTTTAGAATAAATGATGGCAATTGACTGATTTTGAACAACAATGAATATCAAATGGGTTTGGGCAAACACTTTCTTAAATATATTTAAAAGAGTAATCATTTAATAAAGTTCTCAAACCGATTGCTTCACGGATCGAGATATCACCGCTTTTAAAATCGTCGCCTTCGATAATAAAATAAAAAACTTCCAAAAAGCTATTCACGAAAATCTGCCACAATGAAAACTAACCGAGATTGATTTAAAGTTTCATCGCGTCTGACAAACTGTTTGCATTTTTTTCGAAAAAAATTGTTCTAAAACAGTAGTCCGTTTAGGCGAGCTAAAATGGCAAGAAAAGACGATATTCTTTAATTTTTTACACGTATCCTGCAGAACTATATTCATTATATGCGCATGACAGTGAGTAAATAAGGTTTGTGGTGCAATAGTTTTAACTTTTGCCTGGAGACCATCCAATTCACCGGACATCACGGCAGCGCCGTCGTAAATTTGCCTTACCAATTTATTTTTGATATCCAAAAATTTTAATCTGTCCTTTAAAACACCAAAAATATATCCTTATTGCTTTTACTGACGTTTGTAAAACCTAAAAACCTCCCATAAATATTACCACGTAATGCCTATCGAACAACAATTGATAGTTGTGAATGACATGATAATCAGAAGTTTCATCTACTTCTAGCGAAAAGCAAATGGTTTTCAGAATCTCAGATTCAATAACGTTATTCAAAATGTAACTAATTGATTATATTAGTTCATTCTGTACTGTTTTAGACACGCCGCTAAATATCTTTGAATCAGAAAAAAAATGGAAAATTTCAAATCGTATTTCTTAAACAATTTTATTAGTTCTCTATAATAATTACTTTGATTTGAGTTCCTGACAACTTAAATAAATTATAATATCAATGAAACGACGTAAAACGGCGTGATTATTTTTTACAATTTCTGCCGATGCTTCCAAATGAAACATCGGCAGATTTAAATGTGCCGTACCTGCCGCTTAATGCCCACCGAGGGAAATATGCGTTTGGTTGCTCTTCGACTCGTATTTCGTTGAGTTTTACGTGTAAATCGTCAAGCTCGAGATGAGATGGGGTCGGCTTGTCGAAAACAGTCAGATGAATGGCTCGGATCATTCGTTTTTTGAAAAGTCTCTTATGCGCAGGGATCACTTAACGCTCGGATTGGGCGAATCCTTTTAAAAACCATGAATAAAATTCAGTCTGTATTATCTAACAGATTTTTTTTATTTCACAGATACAAATGACATCAACTCTGATTAAATTAAATATTAAAAAAAATCTATATCTATAAAAATGTGTGGGTCGGCACTGCCGACCCTGACCGGTCGCCACTGTTTAACAGATCTTTAATCTATATTTTGTTTACAGGTCATCGCATATAGTAAGAACAGAAAGCATGCGGAACCTGATCAAACTATTTGGAAGTCTAGAACCTGGATCTTTGCCACCGAATATCATCCGAGGCCTTTGTAAAGGATTTGTCCTAGCAGGAGTAGCCTTAGATACGAGAAACGATAGCATACACAATGCCATGAACGAATACTATGACTTAATTTTAACACCTCTACAACAAAGGTTCAAAGCTGTTTGGGGACAGGAGAACTTTACTAGAATATACCAAGAGGAAAGAATACAAAAGATTGTTATAGACTTACTAGAGGCATTTATAGGAATCGCTAAAGGTTCCTTGATGCCTAGTTCGACTACTTTATTTCATTTTTTAGCCCCAATACTAAGCGAATTACCGGCTCTGATTACCGTTTATCATAATTATCAAGTAATTGTGCAGCTCGTTTTAGAGCTGTTTGGACAATGCGCAAAATACATGTTGTGTTACCTTACCCCTTTCGATAGTAAAAGATTATACGAAAGTTCTTTAGCGACTGTACAGGCGTACGCGAAGTGCAATCAAGGAAGATTCACGACCGAAACATTCGCCGAAGAAAGCAGCTTCCAAGATCTCGCTCTTATTTTAGATCTGCTCACTTTTATTCTCTCCAAAGACTGCGTTGACTTATGCACTGAGACTGATAACGAAGAAATCTCTGTGGTGGCTTCTGATGTGTCACTTTTCGGCTTAAACTTCATTATGCCTCTGATGACTAGAGATTTACTCAACTACCCGAGCCTTTGTGCTCAATACTATAGACTGTTGGTGCTTATTAACGATATATACCCCGAAAAAATATGCAATTTACCGCCTGAACTCCTGAATACCTTATTAAGATCCATAGAGTTGGGCCTGACTAATTTCGGTTCAGATATAGTCCAGGCTTCCCTGGATTTCATCCAGGCCATGGCAACGTATATATGTACAAAAAAATTGGTGCAACAACCGTACGCCCAAGCCATCAGACCTTTCTTGAAATTAGTAATAGACTTAACTTTATCTCATCAAATCAATAATGACACGGTATGTTCGGCTAGTACGTGTATATACGCCCTTATGTGCTGCTTCCAAGACGATTACAAAATGTTGGTGCAGAGTTTGATTCAAACGCAGTCAGATCCTACGACGGCAGATCGATTGACAGCAGCTTTTAACAATTTGGTACTGAATGTAGACATGAGCGGTAATCGATTGCCTAAACTGAAATTTAGAGATAATTTTGATAAGTTTTTAGCAAACGTTCATGGATTTTTGTTGGTTAAGTAACATTAATCTACTAGTGTATGTTGTTTTATATAGATAATGTAAAATAAAACTATTTTTTCACGAAAATGTTGAGATGATAGGTTTATATTTATTTAACATATTTGAGATAGCGTCATTAAAGTATATGATATACAGCAAAACATTCACTGGATAAACTACATTCGAATTACAATACAGGGTGATTGATTAGTGGGGTAAAGCTCAATAGATCCGCTATAGTAATATATAGCAATAAAAGTTAATAACAAAAATTGTAGCCAACTTTAAGCTTCACATTTTAAAATTAATTAGAATGTTACAGGGTGTTCGATAACATCGTGGCAGACCAAACTTATGTTTTTTTAAATGGAACACCCTATAATTTATCTTATATTCGAAATCTTCTTACCTTCCCCATTACAAAAATATAAAGGTCTGTTATACCGGGTATTTACAAAGTTATAGCCAATTTTCTATGAAAATCGTAACAAGTTCAGCTCCCTGTATAAATAAAAATAAGTACAGCAGCAATGGTTTATTGATTCCATATTTTTTTATTTATTGTCAAAATTTTTAAAAATGATTGACATTGCTAATTTTCTTTATATCGAATACAGGGTGAGTCCAAACGCAAGTAAATTATTTTCTCAGTAATTTTAAAGGGAACACCCTGTATTTTATATCACTATTGAAAAGTACCATTACCGTACTTTAATTCTTAGACAACATTCCCTATGTCTAAATTTATTAGTTTTAAAATATTTTCATTTTTCAATGGACCAGTAGCGTGGCTACCCAGATCACCAAAATTTAATAACCTGGACTGATTTTTTTGGGGTTACGTTAAGAATGAAGGTTATAAAATGTCTCCAACAACAAGGGATGAGATGAAAAATGAAATACAAAGTGTATTTCGAAGTGTTAATTTACAAATGCTTCGTAGTGTAAGTAGCTCATTCACTCAACTCATTTTGAACACCTTATGTAATTAAATATATAAAATATTTTACTAAAAGTAGCTTTTAATTTTTTCAAAAATGTTGTATTTTGTGTTCATGTTTTTTTTGAAAAAATTTTTTACTGATAAATTATTTTTCGTTTTTTATTTGTTACATTGTTACATTTACATACAAAACTAGTTTTTAATTGTTCTCAGAAAATGTTGTATTTTGTGTTTGTGTTTTTTTGTAAAATGTATTACCAATAAATTATGTTTCTTTCTTTATTTATTACATTTACATACAAAAGTAGTTTTTAATTGTTTCAAAAATGTTGTATGTTGTGGTTGTGTTTTTTTTTCGGAAAATTTATTACTAATAAATTATTTTTCTTTTTTTATTTGCTACATTGTTACATTGATTACCGGATTGATAATCAGTAATCTTAAATTATTAGTTTTAAAAAATTCAGTCATGGCTTACTTAAAATTTGGAAAGATTTAGACCCCTAATTAATAATTTGCTCTGAAAATTTAAAATATCTCAAAAAGTAGTAAATTTATACATAGGGAATATTATACAAAAATTAAAGTACGGTAACGGCAATTTTCGATAGTGACATAAAATACAGTGTGTTCCATTTAAAGTTACTGAGAAAATAATGTACTTGCGTTTTCACTCACTCTGTATTCGATATACAGAAAATTAGCAATATCAACCATTCTTAAAAATTTTCATAATCAACAAAAAAATAAGGCGCCAATAAACCATTGCTATTGTGCTTATTTTTATTTATACAGGGAGCTGAACTTGTTACGGTTTTCATAAGGTTTGTTCCAACCCGATACAAAACCGTTCTTGAATCGTTACGCGCATGCGCAATAATGAATAATTATGCGCAGTAACTTATTTTTTGTTACTGCGCATACGTTCAAGAACGGTTTTGTATCGAGTTGGAACAAACCTATAGAAAATTGGTTATAACTCTGTAAATACCCCGTATAACATAACAGACTTTTATATTTTTGTAATGGGGAAGTTAAGAAGATTTTGAGTATAAGATAAAATATAGGGTGTTCCATTTAAAAAAAAAAACAAGTTTGGTCTGCCAGGATGTTATCGAATACCCTGTAACATTCTAATTAATTTTAAAATATGCAGCTCAAAGTTGGCTACAGTTTTTGTTATTAACTTTTATTGCTATCTATTACTATAGCGGATCTATTGAGCCCCCCTAATTAATCATCCTGTATAGTTATGTTACTCTTATTTGACAAAAGGACAATTTTACTGCCCTGTCTCAGTATATGTACCAGCAAAAAATATATCTTTGCAACAGAAATTTAATTATCGTCAATAAATAATATGAAAAATTTTTGAAGCGAGCTTTTATAGTGACATGTATTAATTTTTCTCTATAGTAAGATGTCACGACACGTGAAATAGATGAAGGATTTAATTTTCTTAACAAGGGGAGTCCGTTATACAAATGTAAACATTTAATTTAATTATAAAACAAAACTATATATTTCTGCTATTTTTCTGCCTTTTATTTATACCACGTTAGTGAGAGATATTTCATACTTTTTCTTAGAGTACTGGATTATAATAATTAAATAGTGGTTGATATTCACCAAAATAATCAATTTTGCTGTCTTTATTATAGCCTTTGTATTGAATTATGTCAACGTCTGTGTGAGGTTGCCAATTTGTATCGTAAGTTTCAAACATTTTAAATGATGTACAACTTTTTCACAATGTGAAACAGAAATTTAAAGCAAATTTTAAAACTCAAGAGAGCGAGAGAGAACTGTAAACCACAAATATGTATACAAAAGTAGACAAAATATTTTAATAAATTAGTGTTTATCTATTTACCTCTAAAAGTTACCCCTCTCTCCCAACTATTTTCTAATTTGATAATTTTACCAAGGCACATTAATGTATATTCTTTTTATTATATATAATTATTACAAATATGATCATAATGTGAAAGTAGTACTTTATTTAAAAGTATGTTCCTAGATTTTTGTGAATATCCGTTTTTCTTATTTCCCGCATAGTGATAGAAGTCATTTGTTTTTTTATTTAGGTCTGTCAAAAATATAACTGTATTCATTTACTTAAAAATTTATTTATTTTTATAGGCTTTAATTTGTTTTAGACGTGCTTGCCATTTTTCTGCATTGATTTGTTGAACCCTCTATTTATACATTTCAACTATTCTAAGGCTGTGCTCTCCAATAAACGCCGTATGCCGCGTACAGCGTTACGTCAAACATCGCATACAGCGTTTGTCGGTTGCCGGCAACTGACATAATCACTACGGAACGTTAGGTTATGGTCATCAATGAACGCCGTAGGCTGCGTACAGCGTCAGGCTGTGGTCTCGAATAAACGCCGTACAACGTTACGTCACATGTCGTATACAGCGTTTTTCGGCCGCCGGCATTTTTATCGCCTACATCACATATTGACCTGTTATTTTTGACCAATTCAATTAACAAATCACCTTTTTCTCTTTTATGGATTACTCGACTCATATCGCAAGGTTAAAATGCATACTAGCAACTGTTGTACTAAAATGCAAAACATTTGAAGCCCCGTGCAGCAGTTAGATTCTACGTTCGACGTACAGTAACAACCGCTAGTACATTCTTTCACGGTTTTTGCTGTAAATTTTAAAGAACCGCTTGGACTGACATGAAATTTGGCATACGCATAGCTAACATGTCAAAGAAAAAAAGTGATATGGTGTCAATGTGTGCTTTTGTCCATCTCGGGGGCAAAAAAATATATGTCCAAGATAAGTCCCGAAATGGATAAACTGATTAATTTAAGGCAACTTTTGTTCTATAGAGGTTTTTCAGCAAATCATTACTTTTCGAGTTATGTATTTGCAAGTGAATATGTTCATTTTTCAACAAAATATCCACGTTTTTAGACGGTTTTTCGCAAATAACTCAAAACGTAAGCATTTTGTCGAAAAAAAAATACTTAGTAAAACTATAGCCTATAAAAAAGTGAAAAAACGGTGTATATATTAGGTCTAGGTATATACCTAGCAAAAGCAGAGTTATAGCTAATGAAAAATAGGTTCATATTCGAAAAATTCCAAATAGAATAATTCAACGGGAAATATCCAAATAATGAAGCATTCTTGGGGAAAACACTTTACAACTTTTTTAAAGTGTTTAAAAAAAGCTTTATTTCTGTTTTTATAAAAAAAATTCTGGCATCAAATGTAAGCAAGTTACGCTCAAAATATATTTGGTCCCTTTGGTTTTGGCAAAAAAAAATCGGGAAGATCACCCCCAGTTAGCAACTTAAATGAAATTAATCGTTACCACTTCACAAGTTACTTTACTTACAGTAGGAAAAATGAAAGAATACCCATTAACGAACATATAAAACACGCTGTGTTTTCCTGTCACCGTGTCAGACAAAAAATTGGCCAGCGCAAGTACATGTAATAATTATTGTTACATGTACTTGCACTGGACAATTTTCTTTGTGACACGGTGACAGGAAAATACAGCGTGTTTTATATGTTCGTTCATGGGTATTCTTTCATTTTTCCGACTGTATGTTGTGTTTATATTATCTGTAAGTTGCATCCAATCAAAGTGATTAAACACTTTAAAAAAGTTAAAATGAGTTTTTCCCAAAAAAGTGCTTCGTTTTTGAAGATATTCTTCTTTAGCGGCGAATCGATTGAGGGTAAAATTTGATTGATCCGCGCGCATGCGCACACCGACAGTATGGTATTAGTTGTTATACGGGCTCTGATTGGGTGTTGAAATTTTGAAATGATCTGTCAATATTGTTCAATATGGAGGTTATCGGTAAACAAAAATATTGTATAATATTAGTTTTTATTGATGTGTGGACAGAAATAAAATCAAATTTATAATTATAGTGACTTTTTAAATAGTTTTGAAAAGCCGCAGGTACGTAATTCTAAATGTTTCAGTTGGAAATACCTAATAGTTTCAATATCTATCTATTTGGAAAATGTAAACAAAATAATGTAGTTACCTATTAGTAGGCAATCCTTTAATTTACATAATCTGATTACGAACAAACTTTCTACAAATCTTCATCTCATATATCGTTTTCTTACTCTATATTTTGTTGTATTTTATTTTGACAAAAATCAAACTAATAATTTTATTAAATTCATATAAATTTATGGTGTAAACGTTTAGTTTGTGTATATTCCCACATGACGTATACGAGAGTTTGGTGCAGTTTGAAATGGCGTCAACTTTCGTACGGCGCGGTAGACGTGAAGTGGGTTCAAGCCCCAAGCAAGTTATTATTTTTTTTATAAATTTATTAGAATTTATGATTTTATGATATGAGCGTGGGCACGCTCCTAATCAAATTATCAACATTTTGTTGTGGTAGGTTGCTCCATCCTTTAAAAGCAGCTTGTACGAGCCGTGCGGTGTGGATTATCCCGTCGAGCTCTAATTTTTCTTTTAAGCATATCCCACAAATACTCTATAGGATTAAGCGCGGGTGAGCAAGCAGGCCACTGCAAGCAAGGGATACCTTCTGCTTCAATGATGCCTGTAGTCACTATAATGGTATGTAGAGGTCCATTATCATGCAATAAAATTAAAGTTTCTCCTGTTGCGCCTCTCCAGAGCCTGACAGATTATCAACATACCTGTGAGCAGTTAAAGTTGATTGGATGAAAATTAAAGGAGTTTTTTACGGATCACAATTCCTCTCCAGAACATTACACTTCCCCTTGTATATTTGTGAACAGATCTGACAGTTTTCGTTCTTGCTTGTTTTCCTCGACCTCTAACTACACGATTTCGTGGGTCATCTGATTTTCCATCTGATTACAATAAATTCTGACTGTTTTTGAAAATAGCACATTTTGTCAATTCCCAATGTTCCAGTTTTGGTGGTGAAGACACCAATTTAGGCGATCAATCTTGTGCTGCCTGGATAACTCGGGAACCCATAACTGTCACCTGCTGTATACTTCTTGGTACGAACTCTTCTTCTTATCCTTTCAACTGAAACAGTTACACATGTAGCTTCCAAAAGCTGCCTTTGGAGCTGCAGGTGAGAAATGGTTGGGTGCCTTCCAGCTGATTCGACAATTAAACGATCGTGGAGAGCCGTTATTACTTTTAGCGACTTTCCCTTGCTTTATTTTTGAGCTTTCCTAGTTCCTGTTACGTAGCATATGTTTTGGACAGAACGCCCTGTATTACGCCTAGCTCTGCAGCTATGTCCCTCTGAGAACATTACTTGCTCCACAAGACCAATAATCTTTCCCCGTTGTAAGTTTTATAACCCCACATGAGGCATATTTTAGTTTTTGGACGCAAAAGTTAGTTTATTTATTTTCGTTCAACTTGTAACTCGAGCAAATAATCTATACCGTACCGGGCTGTACTATCCGATTGTCTTTTATATTAAATATATAAATAAATTTTGTTTATTTTCAATAAAAACCTTTAATCTTCGCAACAATAACAAGTTTTTTCAAAATAAATAAATATTACTTTGAAATACATGGTGATTCCATATAAGTTTGGGTGTGTGTAATAAATAATGGATATCTATTGGATGTCGAACGCAGTGTCTATCTGCTATGAGCGACTTCAAATGTTGGAAACAACGTTTTTAGTTATTTTCGAGTATTTCAACATACGGCTGGTACAGGTTAACCTAGCGAAATGCGTAAAGCTAAATAGTAGGTAAAAAGAACAAGACGAGGTGCTTATCAACAGGTTGAAATATCGCACTTGACTGATAACGAAAACGATCGGAATGTTGTTGCCGGCGATCGACAAACGCTCCGCCCAACCTACGGCATTTATTGGTGACCACAGCTGACTCTGAACGCGACCTACGGTGTTTATTGATAATCATGGCCTATGTTTTGTATTGACTACGTGAAGTTGCCGGTGACTGACAAAGGCTGTGTAAATGACGCTGTACGTAACCTACGGCATTTATTGGAGACCACAGCCTAAATCATACAGACGCGACGAATAGCGTGACGCGATATGCAGTGTACGGCGTCTCTAGAGGAGACCATCGCCTGTGAAGACGCGTACGGTAGTTTCATGCTGCATTCGGCGTACAATTATTGTATATTATTATAAGAGACCGAAACTATTATTATTTATTGTATTAAGCATACAGACGCGACGTATACCTACTGGAGATCACCTCCTAACGTAACAGATGGGGCTATGAAACTAGTTTGCACGTAAACCCTGAATTATGGACTATTTTTGATATATTTACAGTGTTTTTAATTGATATTTTTGTTTCAATCGAAACATGCATGTTCTACAGCAATTAATGTTGCTATTTATAAATCAACTAATAATCGTGTTGACTAAAAAATGTAGTGAAATCAAAAAGGCGTTTG
The DNA here is from genome assembly GCF_917563875.1 of Diabrotica virgifera virgifera. NCBI lineage: Eukaryota > Metazoa > Arthropoda > Insecta > Coleoptera > Chrysomelidae > Diabrotica > Diabrotica virgifera. The sequence goes on along the minus strand of NC_065447.1, from coordinate 21,915,700 downwards.
GGAAGTGATATTCCGTTTACATTCCCTTTTGGAAGAAATGTGCGTTGATTTAACAATTATTATTTTGCATTTACTGTAATTTTGCAAAAGCCAGGAATCTCTTTATTTTTATTTTTCATATATTTTTATTACTCACAGAGGAATATTTTTTGTATTAGAAATTAACAAACTACATTCGATCAGTCGAGCCAATCAATTTATTTTGGTTGTAATTTACTTACATATACTGTAATGACGTCTCAAGTTATCATTGTTTCATCGCTAGTATATTTTAATTTAGGTCATAAATTTTTTGCGTTTTTTTTTTTTTGTAGATATAATATCATTTTTATAGTTTTTATATATTGATAAACGTGTTATATAAAATTCAAAATAAAAGTATCATTACTACAAAAACTATATTTTTATTTTCCAAAGGTTCCAGTTGTCAGAACTGTATAAGGTAGGTGGCGACTACCTAGGTGACTCACATCCACGCGCTCATCAAAGACATATGGAAAAAGAGGAAATACCCGACGACTTGAAGAAAAGTATAATATGCCCGATCTATAAAAAAGGAGACAAACTCCAGTGCAAAAACTACCGTGGAATCTCTCTACTATGTACAGCATATAAAGTCCTCACGCATATTATGTGGAGAGCGGCTCCAACCACTAGCAGAAAATATTATTGGAGACTATCAGACGGGCTTCCGACGGGGAAGATCGACACTGGATCAAATATTTACAGTCAAACAGATCTTGAGCAAATCATGGGAACACGATATTGCTGTTCACAACGTGTTTGTAGACTTCAAACAGGCATACGCCTCAGTCAAAAGGAACAAACTATTCTATATATTGGCAATACAACACAAGCTAATAAAACTCATTAAAGCCACAATGGATGAAACTCAGGCATGTGTACGAATACAAAACCACCGGACAGACTTTTTCAAAATTTCGCAGGGACTAAAGCAGGGAGATGGGCTGGCCCCAACATTGTTTAACCTGGCACTGCAGTATGCGGTTAGGCAAATGCAAACTGGACGAGGAAACCTACTGACCAACCGAACGGTTCAACTGGCCGCTTATACCGATGATATTAATATTATGAGTAGAACATCAACAGGAAACATACGCAGAGTTAAAAACACAAACAAAAATGCTAGGTCTGGAAATTAACACAGAAAAAACAAAAATAATGACTCGGACGAGAAGAAATATAGTCCACAAAACATTATACATGAAGATGACATTGAAACGATTGGAAAGTTTACATACCTGGGAGTAGAAATGTATGCCGACGGATCAGAAGACGGAGAAATACAGAAGAGAATAACGCAGGCAAACAGAGCTTATTTTGCCCTCTCCTATATATTTCGGTCTAAAAGTGTCCACCGAAATACAAAGATGAGAATCTATAAAACTTTAATTCGACCAATAACATGCTATGGCAGTGAAGCCTGGGTCCTGAAAGAAATATTCAAAAACAAACTCAAAACATTCGAAAGGAAAGTACTGAGGAGAATGCTAGGACTTGTGAGGGAAAACGAAATCTTAAGAAGTCGATACAACAACGAACTTTATCAACTTCATAAGGAAGCACCCCTGTCAGACTTCATTAGAATACAAAGATTGCAATGGGCCGGACATGTGATAAGATTGGGAGAGGATAGGCTACCAAAAAGAGCACTGAATGCTAAAATGCAGGGAAAGAGATCGGTTGGAAAGCCAAGAAAACGCTGGGAAGACACAGTAAACAGCGACGCACAAGCCATTTTAGGAGTCCGTGTATGGAGAAGAGCAGCCACAGACAAGCAAGGGTGGAGGCAAAAAATAAAGGAGGCCAAGGCTCAATTTGGGCTGTAGTGCCGTAGAAGAAGAAGAAGGTTCCAGTTGTAATAATTTTGATTATGGTTATGAATTTTGAGGATTAGAACTTGAATAATTTTGCGAAGTATGACAAGTAAAGATAAACATGTTTTTTATTAACATATGGCTTGTTTTCTTAAGCCCTTTACATCTGGATGGATTATATCAACATTGGCTCTATAATACAACTCCTGGTGGGTTTTGGCCTGTTCTAGAATTAGCTTCCATTCCCTTCTATCCTTCGCCTTGGTTTTCCAATTTCGTACTCTTAACACTCGTAGGTCGTCTTCCACCTGGTCCTTAAATCGTGCTCTGGGCCTGCCATCTTTTCCTCACTCCATCCAGTTTTTGGTTATAAACATGTTTTGATGGACCTACCAGTACTAGATTCACTGTAAAGGGGGTTCAACTGGATGGATAATTAAAGTAAATCGTGGAGGGGCTCTTCATGTCTAGTCGCTAATTCTGTGATTTAAGAGCGCAATCAAGGACAGCTCAACTAATCAAGCGACACCTAGAATTCATTAGCCTTCCTTCTCCCGGAATGCATTGCTCTACTAACCGCAGAAAAAGACTAGCCACTCTGCAGCACTACTGAATGGAGCCACAAAGTGGCTTAGGCAGGCGATTTTGTAGCGCCAATGATTTTGTAATGGACGCCACTAGCAGCGAGGATCGGCTAGCCGCTGTCACTCGTCTGGAATGGCACGTTTAATTTACATAAGAAGCTACTTTGTGGCGCCACAGAGTAGCGCTGCAGAGTGGTTGGTCTGTTTCTGCGGTTAGTTTGTTCCATAGCTTCTCGTCGAACTAGAATCGAGCAGGAACAAATAAAGCAGTCGTTGTAAACTCGACAAGCACCGAAAAAGGCTCAGAGCGCAGCAAAGAAGCATTCACAGGCCCAAAACCTTTTGTTGGCCTAGCAAAAAACAGCCAAAAGAACAATATCCGAGTTGTTGGAATGGATGAAATGTAACTACTGGTATGAACAAACCTGACCATCCAGCCTCAAAAGTCCGCTGCTGAACATAGGCCTCCTCCCCCCGTTTCCAACCCCATCTATCCTGCGCCGCTCTCATCCAGTTTTTAATTAGGTTTCTTAAGTCGTCAGTCCATCTTGTAGGCGGTCGACCAACACTTCTCTTGGCCTCCATTCTAATAACCTCTTTGTCCATCGCCCATCTGTCATTCTGGCTATGTTTCCTGCCCATCTCCACTTCAACCTGGCTATCCTTTCGATGACGTCAGTCACCTTTGTTCTTCTGATTTCTTCGTTTTGTTATGGTCTTTGTCTCGCAGAGTTATTCCTAACATTGACCGCTCCATTCTTCTCTGCGTGACTCTTAGTTTGGTAGCCGAGGCTTTAGTTAAGGTAAGTGTTTCTGATCCGTAAGTCAAGACTGGGAGGAGCCATTGATTAAATACCTTTCTCTTTAGGCATGTGAGCAACTCACTTTTAAAAGTTTCTCTCAGTTTTCCAAATGCTGCCCACCCAAGACCGATTCTTCTCTTCAGTTCATGAGTATGGTTATCCCTGCCAATCGTAATTTCATGTCCCAGGTATTTATATCTATCTGAGTTCTATTTCTTTCCCACCAATACTGATGTTCTGGTTGGGTACCAAATTTATCATTATTTTTGTTTTCGAAATGTTTATATTTAAACCTAAATTTTCTGTAGCCACGAGTTCGTATACCATCTCTCTTGCCATACCTAAATCCTCAGCTACTATGACTATTATCATCGGCGAAACGTAAGTTGTTTAGGTATTCTCCATCTGTTTTTATTCCCTTTGTCATCCAATTAAAACTCTTGAAAGCATGTTCTAAGACCGTATTAAAATGTTCTGAAGCATTTTCTTGTGGCATTTTTGTAATTAACTAGTTTTGATGGGAAATAAGTCACAATTTTACTAAAAAATGATTTTATTAACGTTTCGACGTCTAAATCGGATGCCGTTGTTAAAATACTAGAAATATTAAAAAGTTAGGTGGCATTGGGTCTCCTTGTCTAACACCCGTTTTATCTTTATGCGATTACTGTTAGTATGCAATTTGACAGTGGTTGTTGTCTGTAAGTATATTTTGTATACCGTGAAGTGAGGCTACTTTGTGACACTTTTTTAGGTTTTGTGATGATATTCGCGGAGTGCAAGTACTTGGAAGGGGAAACGAGAAACGACCCTGCGCGAGTCGCGGAGAAATATTGCAACTATCTTAAATAATTCATATTGTCAATTGAAATTGTCAAATTGACGTATATTTCATACCTTCTGTCAATGAAGCAGAAAAATTATATATTGCTCCACAATAATGATATGATATGCAATTATTATATAAAGGTAAATTTAATTAATTTTATTTTGCTTGCAGTACTGCATTTTAATAACTAATTTTATTTACTACATACAATTGTTGACGTTTTCATAACATAACCTGAATCTTATTTTTTCTTCTTATTATTTTTTTGGACTATGGCCTTGACAATTATCCAGTAACCAGGACTAATATAATTGGCCAATATAATTAAAAGTGCGAATTTTAGTATAGAGCGTAGAAATAGGGGTCGCTTTACCGAACTTGCACGGTCCCAATAGTACATACACTTTCGGTTTATTATAATTTTAAAAATATCACCTGAAACCTCAATCTTTCCTCTCAGTGAAAACTAGAATGCGCTATATGTTATATAAATCAAGAAAATGTCAAAAAAAGTTGTCACAAAGTGGCCATGGGTGGGGGTTTCTTTGTGACACTTAAGTTTTTCTGCGATATTTATATGGAATTCTAACTGTGACACAAAGAATCACCCGTACATTTTTTACAGACATTTTAATGTTAAATGGACATATTGTGTTAAAATATAAATTTACTTTGGTAGAAATGTCTTCTTCAAAAGTCAAAGTTTTCACGCCAACCTAAAATCACCTGTTTTGATGATGATCAAATCAGCTGTGGCATGACGAGCGAAGTTGCACTAGGAACTTTGGTTATGGTTCCCTAGATAGTGCACATAGTCTACTATTGAAATAAAACATTTTTATTCCAGCATTTCTAATGGCTCGGCCAAGTTAATAAGTTTAACTTTAGAGGCCACTGTCACAAAGTAACCACATGTGTCACAAAGTAGCCTCACTTTACGGTACCTATAATCTAGCCTGCATTCTTTAAGCGCCTGTAATATTTTGCTAAGCTCAACTGTGTCCAAGGCTTTGTGAAAATCGATAAAAACCAGAACTAGAGGTTTATTGTATTCCACTACTTTCAACTACTACAACAGACATTAATATATTGAACAAACAAATAATCACCACAATACAACAGGCTCAAACTAAATATTGTCCAACAAACCAAAAAGATGAAAAGCTAAGTCAACCTACTAAAACCCTTTTAGAACTAAGACGACAGATGAAAGGAGATAACAGTTCCAGCAAAGAAGTGCTAAATCGAATAAATAAGACGATCACACAGGCAATAGGAAAAGACATAAGAAACTACAATGTAGAAAAAACAAAACAATGAAATATTAACAATAGTCGAAAAGTTCTACAAATCAAGAAAAAAAGATGACAATACGCAACCTCCAATTACAGTAAAAACTGGGGTATTAAATCAAGGATCAAATTTAATGCCCGATATAACAAAATCAGAAATCAAAGAGGCTCTGAAGAAAACAAACCAGACTAAAACATTTAAATACTTTTATACATGAACTTTCTAACAAGAAATCCAAAGATCAACAAAAAATAAATAAGAATAATCTGCGAATTATCATAGTTTTCCTAAGAGGTTTTATTTGACTTCCATTTGTCCCTTGGAAATTAGAAAGAGGATGGTAAACGCATTTTCAATATTTAGGTTGCTCACCTCCGATTTCGTTGAACCTACATCGATTTGCATGAAAACTGGTGAGTGGTTAGAAGATATATCAAGGAACAAAGGTGACATGGTGCCAACTTGCGCTTTTACCCTGGGGGTGAAAATTATTTTATTAAAAATAACCCCACAATTCGATAGAGGGACTAACTCTAAGCAAAAGTTGTTATATAAAGTTATTGAAATAAATCAAAATTTTTTGAGTTATTAACGATTAAAGATTTTAATTTTTCTTGAGAAAAATACATGTTTTTAAGCGATTTTTTTTATAAATAACTCAAAAACTAATAAGTTTTTACAAAAAAGTTATTATTACCAAAATTGAAGCTAATAAAAAATGAAATAAATTCCTTACCAGAAAAACCTTATGTTAACTAAAAGTGAATTATAGGTAATTGAATGTATATTTCTTTCGGCAACTACTCAAATCTAATTATTCAAGCTTAAATAACGGGAAATGATGCATTTTATATCATAAACTTATTAAACATTTGTCAAAGTATTTAAAAATATCTATCAAATGAGCCCCCGAACAAGTTGATAGCATTAAAATTTATGATCCAAAATTTTTTCAAAAGATATCTTTTAAAAATTTTTCCAAAAAATGTTAGTTTTTTTTAATGACTCCTGTCAATTTTGAGATATCCGTTGTAATGTAATCATTTAAAAGCTAAAACTAAGGGCTTTTAAACCACGTTAAATTTAATCTTTGAAACCCCTTACTTTTTTAAAAATAAAAGGTTAAATGGCCCCGGTTACATGGTTCTCGCAGCAAAATTTCAGACTGAAACGTTTCTATCTCGGTTATTTTGTACCCTACAGAAATAGTAAAAAAGTTAAAATATTTGATACAGAAAAAACTAAAATTTGGTTATATATCATTTTTTTCTTATATGTATTGAGTATTTTTGTAGTTATTATTAAAAGAAAATGAAAATTGCGAAAATTTGAAAAATTCTGATTTTTTAAAATTATATCTGTTTTTCAAAAATATGCATTCCAAACCGGTCAAAATTGGTGAAATCATTACTTATGCTAATATAAAGAAATTCATCTGGTGAGGATTTCTATAAATTTTAATATTTGTGGAAATGGCGTATGTTTTATTTTTCACTTTTTCCAAAAAAATTTGAAAGGGTTCTCTTATTTTCATCATAACTTGCTTAATTTTGATGCTATTAACTTCTTCTGGAGCTCATTTGATAGGTATTCCGAAGTACTTTGACAAGTGTTTAGTAGGTTTATTTTATAAAATGCATCGTTTTCCCGTTATTTAAGCTTGAATACTTAGATTTGTATACTCATCGAAAAAATATAACTTCAATTACCCATAACTCACGTTGAATTAACATTAGGTAGTTATTTAAATAAGGATTGTATTCAATTTTTTATTATCTTTAATTTTGGTAATAACTTTTTTGTAAAAGCTTATAGTTTTTGAGTTATACGTGAATAACAGCTTTAAAACAGGCATTTTTTACGAAAAAATAAAATCTTTGATCTTTAATAACTCAAAAAGTATTGATTTATATTAATAACTTTATATAACAAATTTTGCTTAGAATTTGCCCCTCTATCGATTTATGGTATTATTTTTAATGAAATAATTTTCACCCCCGAGAAGGGGTGGCATCCACACCCCAGGGTAAAAGCGCAAGTTGACATCATGTCACCTTTGTTCCTTGAGGTATCCTCTAACTATTCACCAATTTTCATGAAAATCGATGGAGGTTCAACGAAATCGGAGATGAAAACCTTCAGTGACTGCACTACTGAGAGACAAACACAAAAGACATTGCAAGTCGTGATCAGGCATATTTTAGGGAAAATACCGCTCATCTAACAATAATAACCAAAATTAAAGAATTCAAAATACCTCATTTATTTTCGTCGCTTTTTACAGCTTTCTAAAATTTAGTACAATGTGTCATACATCTTAAGATGATTAACCAACTATTTTTTTATTAAACAATAAAAACAAAAGGGTTTATCTAGTTCAAGATTAAAAATTATTACATTATTACAGATAAAAAATCTTATCAATGCTAGGAGACTGAGTATAAATAACATCCGATAAATTTTACTGCCAGATTGTTGAAATTAAATTAGTTACAAAATTAGTATAAACTAAATACGAAATTTTATTTACAGAAACCAAAGACTAATATTAAATTAATCAAAATGTAGATAATTTTAATTGAAATAAAAAAGAAGCGGAAGTAAATGTTAAATGGCTTGTTTACGAAAATAAATTCTTTGTTTGACATTTCGACCTCCAAATCTAAAGCTATTCAGCGTTAAATAAGGGGAAGAAAATTTCAACTAAAGAATATTTTTTATTTCCAACAGAATATTAAAAAATCATCCAACATTCAAATATATGTTATAATATATTTTATATTCAAATATAAAATATATTATAAATATATAATATATTTTACAAAATAGGATGAGTATATATTTTTTGCACTTTCTACTTAAAAATGATTAAATTGTATTTTTAGATTAAAACGTAAACAAGTTAAATAATATAACCTAATCTTAACATATCCTAACTTTTATCAAACAAAAAATTGGAAGTTACGGTTCATTACAACAGATAAACAGCAGTGTTTCTTTGATGTATTCAGATGAAGCTAAAAGAAAAAGTTCTACTGAATTCATTCCATATTTATGATGATTCTTCAAGATAATTCATTTTACAGATTGGTCAAACTTCAAGAATATTATGTATTAAAATCCTGGAAAAAATACTATCTTTAGTATGGTTCTGCAACTGTTTCTTGTGGCATGTCTAAATTTCTGAAGTGAAAAACAAAACATCAATATTTTTAGACAACAATGTAATTCATCATTACAATCAACTGTGGCTAATCCCATATAAACAATATTTAACTGTCCTTGGTAATAAGGAGCTATCTTCTTCAAGTGCCATCTCTGTGACAGATCAGCAATCTGGATTTTAGAGATAGCTGCTCTGAAACAGTTTATTTGATATACAGTAATCCCTCGTTATCCGCGGACTCATCAACCGCGGTTGCGATATCTGTTGAATCTTTAATGAGAATCTTTTATTATTTTTATAATTTGAACAGTCGCGTTAAATTACTCATGATACGCCACTGGCGCTTGTTCTTAGTAGTAATACTACGGCAATTTGTTTATAGTTCGGAAGGTTTAAAATACCCAAAAGTGTAGACGCGATCTCAGCGCCTTTATTTTTGTTGATATGATAATACTATTTCACAGATACGCAATTTCATCATATTTCTTTCTATGTATGTAGTAATATACGTATTCAAATTGGGATTATATGTCATATTCTTCTTTGAATCATGGATCCCTCGCCAACCCCGGTTTCACCAACCGCACCTTTCTCTTCAGAACGTAACCCCTGTGGTTGAAGAGAGATTACTGTACATCCCTACCATTTAATCATAAACTACATCCTCATCTTCACATTAGTCTCAGTCTCAACTTCTTTTATTTCTATTTTGTTGGATACTATATGAATTATGAATATGGCTTAACACTTTTAAGTCCGCCGACATGGCTTCCGTTTTAAGACTGTTATCAATGAGGTGCCATTGACATGGCTACCATGTTTACATTTCAACAATTTTCCAATCACTGTATAAAAGTGCCACATGAGATAAGTATGTATATTGGCCCCGAGCTGAAAGTGTTAAGGGAGCGTTCAAGTATTATGTAACGCGATTTTTGAAGATTTTTAACCCCCCTACCCCCCTCCGTAACGCACTCTTATGGGAGTTTAACTATTGCGTAACGCAATTTTTGAAGATTTTTGACCCCCCCCCCCCCCCAACCGGCGTTACGTAATACTTGAACGGTCCCTAAGTACAACTATGTGTATACTTTAACTTGAACTTGAGCTCCCTTTCTTCTTGAGACAATATCTTATTTTGATCATTATGATCTATAATTCGCTTGCTGTTCCGATCCTTATGAGTAACAGTGCTGTATTGATAATAAAATTTTAGCTGACATCGGTTCTCCTTAACTGTATAATTGACAATCAAAATAACCACTACTGTCTATTTGGTATATTGGGATAAAACATGATTTAAAGACAGAAAACGAGAAACTTTTTGAATTATTTTAGTAGGTGTAAAACGTTACAAAACTGCCCGTGGTTTGTTAGTAAATAGTAACTGTACAAAAAGGACACAGTCCTTTGACAAATAAGGCATTTGGCCAGTGAGATTTAGAGTAGATGACACCTTTGGTTTCTGTGTAACCAAACCATTTGGTAATCGAAATGTGAAATGAAAAAGCATTTATAAAAATCTGAAATTCATTTATTTTTGTAGTGATCCTTCTAAGCAGCTGCTTCGACTTCCATTGGTTGTGGATCCGAGGAACTTTCAGACTTCTTCTTTTTCTTTTTGGCAGCTTTAGGGTTGGCAGAACTGTTGAGGATCGATTTAAGTTCTGGGTCGACTATTGAATGTTCTGATTTGTACAATTCAGGGTCCAAGGGCAGTCCTGTGATTTTATGGGGCCCGTTTGGCATTAACAGAACTGTGAATTTGAAGTGTGCCACAATTTCTCCTAAAATTAGACAAATATCAAAGATTTAGTTTGTTAGAAATGCTAAATCTTTATAGTTATCTCCATTGATCATTTTGGAAAAATTCTCACCTGGTTTTTCATATAAGACTTGGAAAGGTTCTATCAACTTATTCTTTACACATTCAACAACTCCCATTTTTGCTTTTGTCTCATCTTGGAAATTCCTTAAATTGAAAGGCATATTTCCATACTTCGTCCTCACTTCAGTATAGAACATTCTTGATGCTTTGAGTTTCAATTGATAGATTTCATCTGTTTTCTTATAGACAGAAACTCTAGTGTCAGCTTCTTTTCCTACTCCTTCGCCTGTAAAAAGATATAAAATATGAAAACATGCTAAAAGGACACCGCACACATCTTATGGAAAATATAATGTCTCTCAAATGAAATAAAATTTGCATGAATCAATTGGTCTTGAAATTACAATCATTTCATATCATTGCGCCATCTCTGAATTTTAATTAATTAACACCGTAAATTGTAATTAAAGGTTTATCGAAATCACATTTTTGAAGTCTGTAAAATTGTCATTCATAAATACTATTAGTCTATACCCTGTTTTTAAACTAGTAGGAGTAATTTAAACTTACGACGCTTATAATGCTTGTTTGATATGAATCCGAAAAAGTCCCCAGGGTTCGACTTAACCACTGCAAGAATTCTAAAAGAACTTCCCAAGAAAGGAGTGCAATATTTGACACAGATTTTTAACGCAATCTTAAGAACTGGTTACTATCCCCATTTGTGGAAAGTGGCACAAATCATCTTAATACCCAAACCAGGCAAACCTATAGAAGAAGTAAGTCCTATAGACCTATCAGTCTACTTTCAGTGATGTCAAAGGTTTTTGAAAAACTCTTACTAAACAGATTACAGCCAATCCTCGTGGAAAAGCAGCTAATACCCAACCACCAGTTTGGATTTAGACAACAACATGCTACCACTGAGCAAATTCACCGAGTCTGCAATTCCATAAGCAAAGCCTTAGAAGAGAAGCAATACTGCTCTGCAGCCTTTTTGGATGTCTCGCAGGCTTTTGATAAAATCTGGCACACTGGCCTGCTATACAAAATAAGAAAATTCCTTCCTCTCAACTACTTTCTAATCCTCAAGTCCTATCTTTCTGACTGCCATTTCCTTGTAAAAGTTAAAGATCAATGCACTAACTTATATCCAATCAAAGCTGGAGTATCTCAGGGTAGTGTCCTTGGACCAGTTCTCTACCTACTCTACACAGCAGATCTTCCTACGCAGATGCATATGTAGATGACACAGCAATCATTGCAGCTCACTCAAACCCGTACATCGCCTCGCAACTGCTCCAGACATTGAATGTATTTAAGGAATAAATAAATAAATATTTTGAATGTCTTAAAGGATCAATAAATTATGACTATGACAAATCTCGATAGAATAAACATCTGGTTACAAACATGGCGAATTAAAGTAAACGAAAGCAAGTCAGTACATATAACGTTCACTAATCGAAAAGATATGTGCCCAACCGTCTCATTAAATAATCAAGTACTACAACAAAAGGATGATGTAAAATACCTAGGTAAGCACTTGGGCCACAGATTAACGTGGAATAAACACATATTCACGAAAAGAAAACAGTTGGGTCTGAAACTCAATAAAATGTACTGGCTGATGGGAAAAAGGTCACAACTGAGTTTGTACAATAAAATTTTAGTATACAAGGCAGTGATTAAGCCAATATGGAGCTATGGTATCCAACTGTGGGGATCTGTGTCGAGATCCAATATCGACATCCTGGAGAGATTCCAATCGAAAACCTTGCACATTATCACAAATGCACCGTGGTACATGCCCAATGAACACCTTAATGTTGATCTTCAAATGAAGACTGTCAAAAAAGAAATTGCCAGTTACGCCCAAAAATACAAGATCTGACTACAAAACCACCCCAACAGGCTAGCGAAGAACCTAATGATACCCCAGGCAAACATAAGGCTAAAGCGCCACACTCCAAGCGATCTGCCAACAAGATTTTAAATTTTCAAAAATATTTTATTTATTAGAGTTTTATTTACTTATAGGGTTTTATTTTTATTAGTCAGAAATAATTTTGTTAAGTACTAAAATTATGATTTCATAGGTTATTGTCACTGGACAGTCTCCTGCAAGTCTCTTTTAATTGTTAAACAATTTACTTATTGTAATCATTATTACAGATTGTAAATAAATATGATGTTAAAAAAAATAATGCTTGTTTATAATTGGTTCAACCTCAGGCAAGTTTACTCCACTGTTATGAAATTTTGACACTATTGGCATTTCATAGGTTAATTAAGTTATATCAGCGATTAATATTAAGTTGTTTTCTGTGTTATTCCATTAATTTTTAGATTTTTAGTCTGCTTTTATATAAAAAATAGCTGATTTTAGAACTCTTTAGGGACATAATAATATAATATTTATGGATTACCGTTGAAGGCTAACATGATCAATCAAAAAAGAATATGTATTTGGTGATTTTTCTAGTGCAGTGATGGGCAAAGTACGGCCCGCGGGCCAACTCCGTGAAAGTATTTAATCCGGCCTGCCGATGGCCCTGGACAGACATAGTACACGTATAGCTTTAACACAAAATGCATTTTTTCTATAATTCTAGCCCTCCTACAGAATTTATTGAAATTTGTGACCCCCCATTAAAAAAGTTTGCCCACCACTGTTCTAGTGACATTATTGGGTGCGAATCTGTCTTTTGAGTTTACTCCTCCTGATTTAAAAACATGGTATAGTGACCATTGAAAAGATTAACCCAGCATGAGCTAAGCTGATTAGAGGAACTATATACTTTTATATGACTGACCAAATTATCCTCCTCCTCTATCTTTCTCCTTCGTAAGGATGTAGTGGCGTCCTGTGCGTGTTGTTTTGCTTCGGAGAATGAGTAACCAGTCATGTTCTTTATTTGGTCTGACCATCATCTTCCTCTAGATCTTTTGCCTACTACAATGCCTTCAATCATTTGCTCCATGCTTTCGATTCTTCTAGTTATATATCCAAAATATGCTTTTTCTCATGAGGGTCTTTCAGTGCGTCACAGTTTTTTGATTTCTTTCTAACGCATTAAATTGTATGTGACAGAAAAAAACGCACGTCGGTGATTATATTTCGTCGGTGACATTTATAACATTTATTCTAGTTGTCAATAAATGGCGCTATAATCGAAAAAAAAAATTATTTACTAATTATATAATACATCTACGAATATAATCTGTACAATTTATAAGACTATACAAATCAAAGAAAATACCATTTTATAAATGCAATAAACTCAATTGATTTGTTTTTATGCCAACTTGCAAATAAAATGTGACAACTGTCAGATTTAACTAAAATTTCATGTTAGAATAAATGTCATAAATGTGTATTATCACGGACTTACCTTTTTTTCTATCATTTGTGACGCACTGAAAAATGCTCATGAAAAGAAGATTATCACAGTATATTTTGTTTGATAGCTGTGGTGAGTCTAGTTTTCATATTAAGTTCATTTTCTTTTTATTCGCAGCAAAATTGGATAGCGAATTTTTGTGCTTTGTACATATTATCAAATTTGATCTTGAAGCTACTTAGTAAATTTCTTCATGAATTTATTATTGGCGTAAAGCTGGTATTAGTTATAATATATTAATTGGTCAAATATATTTTTCTGGCATATTAGAAACATCTTCACAAAATTTCAATGATATTAAATTTTTGTAAAAGATAAGAACTATGTAAAAAATACATATTTTCAATTAAACATCAATTACTGATCCTAAAGCCATACTTTATGTGTTATTTATATAAAAAAAATGATAACCTTACCTGTACTGATTAAAACATCCATAGCATATACTTCATGTTTGTCTAATTCAAATTTCTCATGTTCTTTTTTCTGTGCATCGTTGGGGTTTTGAATTATGGTCTTCTCACCATCAATTTTAAATTGTTTCAGTTGATGACTCAACATACCTTCAAAATTAAAACAATTTAGACATATTTAAAAAACCTCAAGTTATATTATTTAAACTATACAAGCACTCAGATTATGTTTGTCTGTCATTGATCATTCAGAAGGATCAATTGGAAATTTTAATTTTGATCATCATGTAAAAATGTGTTTTTTATGAAGGCAATGAAAAAACTTAAAAGCTGTAGTTGGAGCAGTTTTAGCTACCAATCTGAACTATTGCATGATCACGAATCATGATCAACTACTCGCAATCAGAAAACTGTGTACTCTACAGTTTCAGACCTAATTCTTTATAAGTATGCTTCCACTTTTTTATGTCTTCTAATAGTTTAATGTCTCAGGAGATCGACAATTAATTCCATGCATACAGTGGAGTAAATAATTAAAAAATCGAGAGAATACAACAGAGAAATGTATGTAATATTCATTTCAAAAATGCTTTTAATAAAATTAATAGTGACAAAAATGATGGAAGCATTAAAGCATCTTGAGATCCCAGAAAAATTAATACATGTGCTAACAGTGAGCCTAAAGAACACCACAGCAAAGATTAGTTTCAACGGAACAACTTCTAAGAAGATCAAAGTAAACAAAGCTGTGAAACAAGGTGACTATCTCCCTGACACTGTTTAACCTGATATTGGAAGCAATCATAAGAGGGCAAACCTCAGCAACAAAAACATTATTACAGATTAACTTAAAGTAATACCATATGCATATGATGTAGTAATCGTAGCAAATATACAAAGGAAACAAAAAGAAAAAGGCTAGCGATAAACCAGCTGTATAATGTATAATCCCTCTGGGGCTCAGTGGAGAACGTTGTTCAGATGGAAACACCAATAGCGATAAAGGAATTTATTTATAGAACCGACACTAGGGTAATTTTACCCCAGGAGAACTTTTGAACACTGACTGGTTACTGGTACGTGTTTAGTTGAAGACTGATGAAGACTCTATGTGAAGTTACATCTTGACAGCTTGAGTTGATTCTTGAGAATGATTCTAAAATGTGTATACTTTCTCAGCGGTGGCACTTAGTATTGGTGTCAAGCCACGCGCTGAGTATATTTACAAATATTGAGAACAAAGAAATATATTTGATCACCAAATTAAATAATGCAATTGCCCGAATTATTGTTTACAGTTTACAATTCGTGAACTAAATTAGAGACCCATACATGTAATTAAATAATAACAAATTGGTTTATGTCATATACGGGGTGATAAAAATATACTGTTCAATATCGAATATGAATAATGAATGTTTGATATTGGACACCAGCACAAACAAAATACATGACAATAGGGAAAGACAACACAACAACTCAGAAATATCTAATAAGACAGAACCATAAATTTGAAGATGTATCCACTTTTAGCTACTTGGGAGTAACAATAGGGAAAACCGGAAAAGAGAGAACAGAGGAAAGCATTCTGAAAGGTAAAAAAAACATGGAATGAATAGAAAACTGCTGAGAAGCAAGACTAAGTAAGAGAACAAAGACAAACCTATATAAGACCAGTTGTTACTATAAATAAAAAAGAGGAAGACAGCTTTATGAAATTTGAAACAAAAATAAAGAGAATGATACTGGGCCCCAATGTAACAAGGGAGGGAGAAAATATAGTCAGATACATAAAATCTCTTCACTTAGAATGGATAGGACATACATATGCGCCCACACTCAAATATGTTGAGAAGGATCCCTTACTCTCCCTTATATATTTTACACCAGCTTTTGTACAAATACTGGCCCTATTAGGATTTTATATATCGATGGCTTAGTGTGAAAGCCTCGTATCTCATTAAATTACAATTTTACAGGAGTACCCAAAGAAATACTCCAAAAATTTGGAGAAATACTCCAAATTAAGTACCAAAGTCTTGGTTATAAATATATGTGGTATTCACACTAAATCAAGAGAGCAATTGATATATGTGGTTTCTTTTTTCGGCTATAGAAAATAGTCTAGTGTATTTGGATTTTTTCTAACAGTTGTAAATTGTGAGATACAAGGTTTTCAAACTAAAACCACCCAAAATGTTATTTTCGAAAAAAAAAATGAGATACGAGGTTTTCACACTAAGCCATCGATATTTTAATTTTTGTTTAACTGCTTAATATTGCTATATATCAATTTCTAAATACATAGTTCAACTTATGTGACTCTATAATTGCATTTTAATGAAATTATAGCTTATAAAATGAATTCAAAAAATAAGCAACAACTAAATTAACAAAGAAAACATAATATACCTTCGACTGGCTTGCACTTATATGATTCAGCAACTTTTTGTACAGCTTCGGTGATGGCATAGGTTTCATTTCCAGGCTTTAGAAGCCTAAGAGCAGCTTGTGAAGCATAATGTGCTGCGAGGATGACATCTGCTTTTCTTCCAGTGACCTTTTTGTTGTTAGATGAACCTACAATTATTGTGTGAGCCACTACTGCTATGAAACCATCTATCTGAGCTCCCAAATCACTAAAAATGAATGTTTGTGTAATTCCATTCTTTACAACATATTTGATGATTTTTGTATGTAATTTTTCTCAGTTAAATAAAATGACATCAATATTTCTCAGCAGGATCAATTGGATTTTAGATTCATCATGAAAACTATGCATTAAAAAAATTATCTTACTCAACCACAAATGGTCTACTTAAAGTGAAAAACGCATAAATCCAAAATACACATGATTTTACAGGAGACCAAAAACTGACTATCGATAACTCCACTTGTATAAAACTAAATATAACGTGAAAATTGCACAACTCCCTAAATAATTTAACTTCAGGTTTCTCGTAACCAAACTGTTTAACACATTGATGGACAGAACATCCATAGACGTCTAATTTCCATTGATGTAGGTTATACATTTGACGCAATGTCCGTCAACATGTTAATTGTCAAAGAACATCTTTGCCCGATTTCACCAACGATACCTAAACAGTTGCCTTATTAAGTAATTCTTATCGATAGGAACTTTCTAAGTCAATACTTAAAAACAATAGCGTTTCATAACTAAAAATAAACTAAAAATAACTAAAAAAATTCTTTCGTAGGTATTAATTCGGGTACGTTTGAACTATTTTTGATAAATAAAAAGAAGAATAAGATGATATTTTCTTACTTTTTCGATTTTATTTGTCATTATTGTTTGTTTGCCAATTTGGTTTTATGTTCAGTTTTGTACTGTTATAGTTATTTTATTTAATAGTTAGTTCAGGGGCGGCCCGTCGGGGTAGGCAAGGTAGGCGCCGCCTACCCTCTTCAAATGTAGTACAATAAAATAAATTATTAATATAAATTACTTATTTCAAAATTGTAATTTATAAATTTTGACACAATATCTACAATAAAATAGCAAAAATTATCCAAATTATTTTTAAAAATATCCAAAAAATTTTCTCTGTAGTTATAATTATTGTACGCTCCTTGTAGTATCAGTAGTACTGTATAGATTCTATATTCTCCTTGGTCAGGCACTCGGGAACGTAGCCTGAAATAGAACGACACCAACACTGAATTGACGTGCGATCTCTCTCTGTTTACGCGAGCAGGCCTGCTGCAGGTCTGCTCGTAGCGACCGTATTCTACGATTTTGAACGGGCGGATAGGCACAGAGTCTTATAGCCGGACCTACAAAATTTTATCAGTTGCTTCTCTTGTGTCTTGTGAAACTGTTTTAAAATAATTGTTTTTTGATTTTGGCTGTTATTAGTAGGTTAAGAATTGAATAAAACTAGGTAGGACAATTTAAATTTGTTTATGAAAACTGAATAATGTGTTATTAGATTATATAGATAATTAAAAATTTAAAGCGAGGTTAATTGTTAACTTATCAATTTATTCGAATAGTAAATTATTAGTGTGATCGAGACGCCTTTTTCAAGGCGCCAAAATCAAGAAAGATTAGTAATTATTTCAATGGGCCGGCCTTTACAAAATTTATTAATTTTATCCACAGATAAGACAAAAGACAATCAACCATTTTCGAGATCGTTTAAAACAATATGGTATGAAAATCATAAATGGCTAAGCGGAAGTTATTTTAAAAATTCACTTTTCTGTTGGCCTTGTCTGTTGCTCTCAAATTTGAAGCAAAATGTTTGGGTGAGTCAGGGATATTCAGATTTGAAAAATTTATCAGCTAGTGTAAAAAAACATGAATCTTCGAAAGAACATTTAAACAATTGCTTAGATTTAAAACGGTTAGAAACAAATAAAAAAAACTACTGACAGTGCTTTCGCTGGACATATTTCTCTATCTAATAAGATATATAATGAAGAAGTTGAAGAAATTGATGTTACAATTCTTTTAGCAAAACAAGAACTTACATTTCGTGGTCGTGATGAGAGCCATAATTCTTCAAACATGGGTAATTTTAAAGAAATTTTTAATTTAGTAGTTAAACGCGATCAGGAAATCCAGGATTATGTTAAAAAATAGAAGGGGTGTTCACGGGTTTGTCAAAAACAATACAAAATGATTTAATAGATTGTCTTGCCGATTACGTAAAAAATGAAATTTCAACAGAAATTAATGAAAGTCAATTTTTTTCTATACTAGCTGACGATACTACTGATATAACCGAAAAATCACAGTGTACTTTAACAATCCGTTTTGTTAACAAAGTTGGTCAGGTAACAGAAAGATTTTTAGGGTTTTTTGATGTTAGCGATAATAGATCTGCAGACGCTCTATATAGTTTAATTTCAAACGTGCTTGAGCCATATGATTACAAAAATAAATTAATTGCTCAATTTTACGATAATGGCTGGCTCTTTAAACGGATTACATTACAATCAAAAATTAAAGTAGATGCTCCAAAAGCAATTTTTACACATTGTTGCGCTCATAGATTACATTTAGTATTGCAAGACGGCTCAAAATGTATTACAAACTGTAGGATATTTTTTGTCGCCTACCCGAAGTATATGTGTAGCCTACCCGCATACTGAGGTCACGAGCCGCCACTGAGTTAGTTACTTGTGAATTTAGTTTGTATATAATAAATATAGTCTTGTATGTTATTTTTGTATATGCACAGTGAAATGGAGGAAAAGAAAAGAGTTGTAAACTCCACATATGACGAAACATTAAAGTTAGTTGAATTGTCATTAATGAAATAATTTTAAAATAAATAATGTTGAAAATTGCTTTTTATTATTAATTTTTAATGACACACTTTTAGTGATATGAATGGGTTTTTGAAACACAATAGACCTGTAAAAAAACTCTAAATTAGTTTCTATATTTTCCAACACATTTATTAATATAAAAGATGATACAAAATTACAACTAATATACCTAATATTACAGAATAAGAGAAAAATAGAAAAATTAAGGTAAGAAGCAAATTATTGACAAACGTCACAAGTAGATTAGTCAAAATTGTAAAAATATAACCTGACTCTCAACGATAAGTAATACCTAAAGTTTAGAGAGATCAAAAACCTTATCCTAACGTAGGGTAATGCTTAAGCGGTTTAGGCAATTCTTATCGTATGGTGAAATCCATTTTAGAGTTAGGAAGTACCTAAACCCACTTAGGTAATTCTTAAATATTTAATTATCGTTGGTGAAATTGGGCATATGTGTCATTTTAACCTGTACCTTGCAGGTACTCACCCATTTACAATTAAGTCTTTTTATTGTTTAACATTAGAAAAGCACCAACATATACATTTGAACAGTTTGGCCACTAACAAAAGTAGATTTGTGCTAACTTTATAAGGTCATCAAAATTAATTTATGCAGATTTTCATGTCACAATATTAACAAAATCTAGTAAACTATATTAGAAGAAAACAGAGTCATGCCCATACATAGCTTTTGGATAATGCTAACAGATGCGATCAAGTCCTAAATTGAATATTTAGGACTTATGTATTTTTCATATTAAGCGACCAAAATATTTTGTCTCATTAACTAGCACTGCAGTTAACAAGTTAATTATGGAATTTTTTTATGGTGCAATACATAGTAATTGACAACTTACACTTTTGCCACATCTTCTTCCTTTAGAACTAAATCAGATTCGCTTGGAACAGGAGAAAAGTGACATATACAGTTGTTTACAGATACACAAGTGGGAAAAGCAATGCCTTTCTTCAATTCCTTTTCTTTTTTAAAAACCTTATTGGTTTCATCAAGCAGTAGCTGGTCTCCGTATTCACAAATTTCCCTTATGGATGCACCGGGTATACATTTGTCTATAACTTGTTTTAAAACTCCTGAAATTAAACATTGTAAGAACTAATGTTGAACAAAGGATTATATAAAATTGTGAAAATAACTGAGGCTTGGTTAAGTACATTGCCCACTGAACTTTCACAATAAATAACTTATTTGTAACTATATACGATCCATACAAGTTCTTGATGTTTATTTAAGAAGTTGGAACCATGTGGTTTTCAGTACCGGGAACCAAGCTCCATATGGCTTCACATTATAAATGTGCATTAAGTGAATTAAAAATTAACGCAAGCGACAAAATAATTTGTTATATGATATATCTTCAGTCTGAACTCACTGTTAACAATTTCTCCTGCCATTTTATACTTGGTAACCACCAAGTCTTCGGCAATCGTTTTTTCGACCACATCTTTTTCGTCCGCCATAATTTACCTGTATACGACTAGTCAGTGGTGCCATCACAAGACGCGCAAAACTGAAATTGACACATTGACAGACGTCGTGGGGTCTGCGTCACTTGTTTTTTGGCGGTATGAATGAGTTTGCCAATAGATTTGATTTAAACATGGAATTTATAATTTGTAATGCTTTATTCGCTTAATTTGCTGCTATATAACTATTAATAGTGTTAACAACAATATAGAATTTACTTATTAAAAATTGATATCATCATGAAAATGGCTATCATAATCAATGACGTCACCCCCAAGTGTCAGTGTCATCTGTCAACTATTCACCTGTCATTGTCATTCTATCTATGGATACAAGAATCTACAGGTCGAGCAAGTCTCGTAAATTTCACGATTGCGAGCCACGCTTCACGCAACCGTGTTTGCGTACTTGTGTTTCGAGTTGCGTGGGCGTGCAGAGTTATATTTACCAATTCGCGCAATCGTACTTGAGACGCTGTGTCAGGTGAGGTGTTTGAAAATTTGTGTAACTTGATTGCTTGATTCTGTGGTGTGAAGGTGGTTAAACTTTTGTTTTATTTTTTTTTGTTTTGTTTGTTTTTGTTGTTGCGAATATATCGCAGAAAGTTTTTAGATGAAGTAATTGTATGATGAAGATAACACAGAAAATACAAGAGGGCAGCATACTTTGCAAAACAACTGTTACAATTTGAAATCAACAATTTGTTAAGTTGTTGTCTTGCAGAGGAATATTTATAATCAATGCTTGCAGGTAAAAAAAGTGACTTTTTAAAAAATTATATCTTGGAAACTAAAAATTATTTTTATTTATAATTGAAACATGTAAAAGTATAGTACTCTCAAAAAAATTTCAGCCAAAAATATTCATTTTTGTAGAGTTGACTGCAATTTTTCGACAACAGCCCTTTTTTGCCGTGAGCAGCATAACAAGTCCAGTCTCATCTGAAATCAAAGTTTCTTGTAGTTTATACCTCTGGCTAGTGAATCAACAAAGGATTTTTTATTAGATGAGGTCATTTTTGTTTTATAAAAAAAACTACTTTAAAAATGAGAAAAATTGGGGTCAAAAATGTGTTTAAACTTATGTAAAATCTTCAAATTTCATTTTTTTTTAATTCCTTCGTTCATATTCTAGCCAGAGGTATAAACTACAAGAAACTTTTTGATTTCAGATGAGACTGGACTTAGTTATGCTGCCAACGCAAAAAAACTTAAACTCTACAAAAATGAATATTTTTGGCTGAAACTTTTTTTGAGACTACCTTAAGTACTATACTTTTACATGTTCCAATTATAAATAAAAATAAATTTTAGTTTTCGAGATATAATTTTTTTAAAAAGTCACTTTTTTTACCCACAAGACCCCTTAAAAAAATGTTTGGAAGAATATGTTTGATGGCCAAGATGCATACATATATTTAGAAGGAAAGTTCCTGATTTCTGTAGTATAATACATAATACCGAAGAGGAAGTAGCCCTAAGCGCCGGACTCCACTTGCGATTTGTAGTTGTGAAGATTGAACACATTCTTTCAAATAGAAGTCAATCCATGATTATTTAGTCACAAATGGATTGACTTGTATTTGAAACAATGTGTTCAATCTTCCTGATTACAAATCGCAAGTGGAGTGCGGCGGTAATAACACCAAAATATTCCATATAGGTCCATAGAAGGTACACAGACATTGAAAAATTCCTGGAATATCCCCGAAAACATGTTCCCTGAGAACATCCCAGGAAAATCCTGTGTCAGCATTTTAAACATTACCTGAATGTCTTATTGGAACATTCCATGAATGTCCACGAATGTTCTCTGGACATTCAAAATATATTTTGTAGACATTCCCTGGATATACCAGAAATACAGTGATGAGCGCTCTAATAACCGGCAAAATAGCACAAAAGATGTATTAAGTAGTGAGATAAAAAGACATGAAACTAGTCGAGCTGGGAAATTTAGCGATATTAACTTATACATTTAGATTGTATTGATTGTGTACCACCTTCAGACGTATCAGACGAGTTTGGAAACTACCACTGTCACAGTGACAGTTTTAGTTGACATACTCCTCCGATATGTGTAAAGGTGGGATCAATATAACGTAAATTTAAAGGTTAATTTCGCTAAATTTCCCAGCTCGACTAGTTTCATTTCTTTTTATCTCACAACTAAATATTTTGCCGGTTATTAGGGCACTCATCACTGTACATCCTTGCTGATGTGACAATACCTCCTATCTGTTTTTTCATGAGTTTTGTATGAGAGATGGAAAAACATGTTTTAAGGTCACCTCCTGTGTTCATATGTAAGTTTTGACTTGTTTTGTAGTTCATAGATAGTTTAATTTACTACAAAACAAGTCAAAAAATATCATATGAAAACAGGAGGTGACCCTAAGACAAGTTTTTAGTCTCTCTTACAAAACTCATGAAAAAACAGATAGGATGTATTATTACATCACTGACGATATGTGGCCATACCAAATAATACATCCTTGATAAATATAAACATTTTTATTGAACAAAATCTTTTCATACATTTTTTTAATGCAATTTACTGATATTCCTAAATATTTCAAAAAAATGTGTCACATTTGCTTTGTAAACCTTTCTTTTGCCTTTCGTAGCCACATATTCCGTTTCCTTCCTGGTTTTTTTGTAGACCACTTCTCTCAGCTGATTCTAAAAAAAATAAAATAAATGGTAATTTTTCTATCCTTTACAATTAACAATCAGAAGAAATATTATTTACAGATAATGATATGTATAATAATAATAGGTTTGTTCTAGCATCAGTTTGAAACCATCAGCGAATAGTGGACCAGCGCGAGTAGAGGGGATCGCACTGGTGACTGTATTATGTTCTTTTACTGACCAACTGTTTGCTGATGGTTTTTGACTAGTTTGACCGTTTGCTAGAACAAACCTAATAATAATGAATATTTTGTATTTTGACAATGACATCTGATGTGGAAGTCAAAACATTAATAAAATTATTTTTTCAAGTTAACTTTCACATGCGCGTCTTAAAATTTAATACTTATATCATAAATAACTATTAAAACTATCTTAAGAGGAAACAGTATAGATCAACAGGTAGCGAAAATGTGTTCCAAGATTGCGGCTGTAATTTTGAATATTTTTTCAAGATATTTGGCACACATATTCGTAATATAATAAAGAATGGCGGTACAGAGCCCAATTTGAAAAATATATTAATATGTGGAAATTACTCTGTAATTAAATACAATATAAAAAAAAACGAGCTTGTACCGCCATTAAGAAGAACAAAAAAATACACTTTTTTCAAATACAACTTTTTTTATCCGATTTTGTGTTATTTTGGAACTACTAAAATTTTTTATTTCATTAGTAGTTCCAAAATTACACAAAATCTAGGCATCGGATAAAAAAGTTTATTTGAAGAAAGTGTATTTTTTTGTTCTTCTTAATGGCGGTACAGGCTCATTTTTTAAATATTGTATAATTACAGAGTAATTTCCACATATTAATATATTTTTCAAATTGGGCTCTGTACCGCCATTCTTTATTATTTTACGAATACGTGTGCCAAATGCCTCGAAAAAATATTCAAAATTACAGTGACAATCTTAGAACACGTTTTGGCTACCTGTTTATCGCTACTGTATTACCTTAAAACATTGCAATTTGCTAAACCAGTATATTTTACTCTACTACTACTCTACTAGCTACCTCATTTTCCACTGTTTCTAAAGACTTGTTTACATGGGTAGAGTTTTGAGGAGAGTAGAGTAGTGGTAGTACTCTACCAAAAATGGCTTGATACCATTCACGTGAGGAGAGTACAAGTATAGTACTGATGCTAGTATAGTGAAACCGATTTTTGTATTTTTAAACACTCTTGATTATAAGTGCACCTTAAATTCTTAATTTTTTGCTTAAGCTTGTTTACTCCAAAGCCCCCTTTGCCATTCTTTCGACGATTTCATCCTCCGCAGCTTGCTGCAAACTTTTATTTCTGTAGTATACACTACCTAAATTCCATAAACACTGGTATTCGCCGTATTATAGCTCTACAAGTTTTAAAGTTTCATCTTCGGTGAACTTCATTTTCACTATTTACACAAAACACAATTCCAGCCAGAATGACAGCGCCCCCATGTACTCTCCTACCTACTCTATTCTGCCATAATTGAGCGTGTTCCATGGGTAGAGTGTGCAGCCGAGTAGACATTTTGGCAGTAGTGGTGGTCATAGAGTAGTTACTTTGCCATAGGTTGCTAGTCACTCTACTTTAACTCCAACTATACACTCTACCAGCTATTCTACTGTGCTGAGCATTTTTACAGGTAGAGTTACTCTACTCTATCAAGTACTTGCATCATTACTCTACCCGTGTAAACAAGTCTTAAATCTACTGAATGAAAATCTACTTAATCTTAATCTACTCTTAATGAAAAATGTCTAAAATCATTTACCCACCTAGTATTATTGTAGAATTTAAGACAGTCCAGTGCCTTATAAATAATTTCAATATGAATATTTTTCCCTTTAATTCTCCTTTGATACCACTCCATTTTAGATTTTGGGGAACTTATTTCATTGTGTTTATAGACCATATTTATTGAAGGAACCCAATCTGGAGATTGTTATTATCTATTAAGTCGGCTGGTTTTCCTATAAGATTAAAATGTTAACATCTTCAAAAATCGTTACTGTTGTAATTGTAACTTACCAGATATAAAATGATTACAGCAGACAGGACAGGAAAATTTTCATTTCGCTAGTAAAACCTGTACATTGTATTGCATTTAACCATTGTTGTCTCTCAGATACCTTATTTAGTTCAGTTTAAAAGTGAACTTTATCTTGACTTTATCACATTTCACACTTCAAAACACAACACCAATGAAGCATATTATCTTTCTAAATGAATACTTCCAGAGAAAATGTTAAATTAATCTTTGTACAACACAAAATTACAAAGAAATACAACTAAAATTATCTAAAACTCATTAAGAACAGATAGAATAAGATTTATCTTTTACACCCAGTAGCCATATTGACATATTGATTTAATTTTGAAAACGATTATATTTAAATTTGGTAAATATAACTCCGTACGACCACGCAACTTGAAACACAAGTACGCAAACACGGTTGCGTGAAGCGTGGCTCGCAATCGTGAAATTTACGAGACTTGCTCGACCTGTAGATTCTTGTTCTATGGATTTCCTTCTTCAGACAGACACAGATGATTAACCAAAACAAATAGCTATGGAGGAATTAAATGATAAATTTTATTTTGTCTACAGCTCTTCAATTTCGGACAAAATTCAAATTAAAATGTATGGTTTTACACAATGCTTAATGTTTTAAATACATCAATTGTTTTGAACCACCAATAATTTTTTTATTTTTTTAGTGGTACTTTGGAAGGTAAAAGACATAAACCTGAGTATACTAAAATTTTGGAGGATCCCATGTTAAAGTACTCTGGTTTGTATCAAGATGGTTGTGCTGATTTAGTAGTATCATGTCAAATCTTTGATAACAATCAACCCCTCGCCCTACCTGTTACTACTTCTTACAAAGCCTTCACACAAAGATGGAAGTAAGTCAAATCTCACTTACTTACATCATAACCCTTTACGGTTGTTATCATGATGTACATGACACCATTAAAACTCATATAGATTACCTAAATTTTGCCCACAGGTTGCCTGGCATGTCAGACATGAAAATCATAATTATTATTAGTCCTTTGTATCTCTAGCATGCTGTAAATTTAAAGTCTTATAATTCGTTAACCATTCAATAGATAAAATTTTTAATGGGATATTTGAATTATTTAACAGGTTGATTGCTGACTACTCCGATCGGAGTGTGCTGGCCTCCTTCGATGATGCCGGCTACTCCAATCGCAGTATAATTCGCATAATTGAAGTAAGACTCACGGAGTAGTCAGTGTTACCGAAGGAGGCTGTTTTTTCCATCAGCAAACAACCTGTTAATAGATTTTGGTTGAGAATCACACATATGGGTTTTCAGCAAACCTAGTGAATGTTTTAAATGCGTTTATGTTTGACCTTGTGCTTACTACAGAGGCTTCCATTTCAATTAAAGCAAAATGTTAATGTGGAGTTCTGTTGATTTTATAAAGAATACACTAGTCTGTAATACAGTTCGACCCAAATTTAAGTTTGCATGTAAAATAAGCTAATAAAATTTAAGAATAAATGGTATAAAAACATGAATTTTATTTGACACAAATGAGAGTTTAGTGTTCAGTTATACCAAATGAATACTTTAGCATAAATAAAAAAAAAGATAGAGCTATTTTACATAATGTCGTTAGAAATATTTTATTTTATTTATCAACGGGCAAGCCCAATTACAATAATGTTAAACTATAAATTCATAACACTGACTACATCTACGGTTACAATACAATAAGTTAATCTGTATTATTATACAAAGCAATACAAAAAGTTATCTACAGTGGGAAAAATGAAAGAATACCCACTTCTATAAATAACAAACGTTTGTTATAGAAAAAGATAGCAAATACAAAATAAGTGATTGATGTGATCGTTCATGGGTATTCTTTCATTTTTCCGACTGTATATCAAATGCAAAAGTTATCTATACAAAAAGTTAATCTGTATTATTATACAATGCAATACAAAAAGTTATCCATATCCATTACCCAAGTCAAGAGTACACAAAACCTGACGCAAGAATGAGCCAAAGGTTGCAAAGAAATCTATGCTATTGTCCTTTTCATGAGCATTTTTCAGTGCGTAACAAATGATAGGAAAAAGGGTAAGTCCGTGATAATACACATTTATGACATTTATTCTAACATGACATTTTAGTTAAATCTGACAGTTGTCACATTTTATTTTCAATTTGGAATAAAAACAAATCAAATGTGTTTCTTGCATTTATAAAATGTTATTTTCTTTGATTTGTATAGTCTTATAATTTATACAGATTATATTTGTAATATTATTATCTAACCTTCTGTTACTCGCGCCAACTTTTTGTGATCGAATACTCGCGCACGGTGCAGAAGACCGGGTCCAAAAATATGGGTCAGCAATATTTGAAAAAAAAATTTTTTTGCAAAATTGTGTACAATTATATTATTTAATGAATATATGATCATATAATTGTGTAAATATGTGTTTGTGTCAACATTATATTACTTTAACAAAAAGTAATTTTGTTAATCATCATCTTCATACGTTTCCTCGTCAGTCGATACTTCCTCAAATAATTTTAATAATCTTTGCTTCTCCTTCTCGTAATCCATATCTAAATATAAATAAACAAATATATAAACATTAAAAATAAGAAAAAGACCTTAAATTACCTGACTAATTAAAACTTACTACTTTTAATTACCTGACTAATTAATAGGTCTTGCCTAATAATAAAAGTACAATACTTTTTTTTACACTGCACTTGGACTTCACACACAGTTGACTGATGACTGAAGAGGTATATGCAGCAGCAATTGAAAATATGCACTACAATCAGAGTTACAGGCAGTTATTTAGAGGCCCGGTCTCATACACAGTGTGCGAGTAACGGAGGGCTAATTAAAAAAAAAATATTGTTTTTATTATGGCGCCATCTATCGACAACTAGTAACTAGAATAAATGTTGTAAATGTCTGTAATCGTGGACGTGACTTTTTTTCTGTCACATACAATTTAATGCGTTAGAAAGAAATCGAAAGACTGTGACGCACTGAAAGATGATCATGAGAAAAAGAATATCATATTGATTGGCTAGTCTGGCAGTTCTTGAAATGAAGTTGTTAAATCCATAGTTAGTGCGATGTATACAATATTAGATTGATTAATCAGCAACGATGACCTCAGTGCACTTTCATCCGTCAAACAGTGACACATAGTTCAGTAGTCATGTAATACATGCCAACAACTTGTACTACACTTTACTCGTCATCTCAACTGCAAAGGGTTAATAACAATAAGTAGTGTTTGTGTCTTATTTGAGTATATCAATATATGATGTATAACAATGTTTCTTTACAGTTGGAATGAATGGTTAACTTTACCAGTTCAGTATAATGATTTGCCAAGAAATGCGCAGCTAGCGTTAACTGTCTATGACTGTTTTGGGCCTAATAGACTTTGTCCTGTTGGAGGTACCACAATCTCTCTTTTTAGTAAACATAGTGTGTTTAGACAGGTAAGCAACTTGATTTGGTTTTTATAAGACATTCACAATGTTTTTGATATAAATGTGAATACCTGTAAACACATTGTCTAATACAGTTTGTTTATTGATGAATTTGAATAATTCAATATGTTCAAAGGATACCGCATACATACTATGGAAAATATAATGTCACCATCATTGCACCAATTTATGAATGATACTTTTATGGACTTCAGAAATGTGATTTTCACAAACTTTAATTACAATTTAAACTGTTTTTAATCAAAATTCAGAGTTGGCGCAATGGTATGAAATAATTATAATTTCGAGACAAATATATTCATGTAGACCAGTAAGGATCTGCGAAAAAACGTCTATTTTTGGATGTAAGAGGTGGCATTCGGATTTTTGCAGATAAAGTTAGGTGACACCTTCAGTAATAATAATTGACTTATGCTCCTTCTCAAATATGCGCGAAACATTAATAAAAAAATTAAAATATTTAAAAATTCAAAAAACATCAATTTTTTCTGCTTTCTTTGCTTATAACTTTAAAACGATTCGTTTTGGAACAAAGTCGTAGAGAAATAAAATAAAGATAATTGAATTTTGTATGATATACGACTGGTAAAAAATGTCTTAAGGTATTACCTTTTCTGCAATATAGCAATAAATACAAAATAAGGGGGCAAAATAAGTGTTGTTATTCAATATTTTTTAACCACTTTTGGTGGCACTAATAAATTTTGCATAATAAATTTGCAATCTAAATGTTTTTAAAAAAGTTCAAATTTTTAAAAATCTTTCTGAACAAAAAGTAGATTATTTAGAAGTTGGCTAATTTTTTTAAATATAAAGAGGTGCTCTACCTATCTAATACACTTTACAGAATTAAAATCGGATTATTTAAGGGGCCCCAGCAATGCTTTAAATTTATAAACAATTTTTTGGTTTATAAACAAATAGTTTTGTTCTGAAGCTATTTCCTTGTGGCATTTTTATGATTAATTATTTATATGGGAAATAAGCCACAATTAATTGTGGCTTATTTCCCATATAAATAATTAATCATAAACAAATAGCTTTGTTTAATAATAAAAAAATTAATTTTCAGCAATGCAAATAATTAAAACCGGTATCATTTGACTTAAACTTTCAAATGCTGTCAGCAGAATTGCTATTTTATTCTTTAATCAAACGTTATTCGCGTTTAAAAATTTCAATTTTTCGATTTTTTGAAAGTTCCACCGCGTTTTTCTCGAAACCTATGCATCCTACGAAAAAACTTGTAAGAACATTTTTTGCTTGGAATTACCCATGAAATACAAAAAAATGTTTTATTTTGCGAAAAATCGATTTTATGTAATTCCTCAAGTTCTTTGTTACTTTGTTTATAACAATCTTATCGACATCCGGATCAACTGTTACCCAAAAAATTCGTGTTCTACGGGTCAAAACACATAAAAAAACTTGGGTAAGTCCATCTAAATAAAGGAGCCCGTAGCACCCCCTCCTGGCCTCAGCACTAATTTGTTTATATGCCAAAAAATTGTTTATAACTTTAAAACATTGCTGAGGCTGCTTAAATAATCCGATTTCAATTCTGTAAAGTGCATTAGATAGGTGGAGTACTTCTTTATATGTAAAAAAATTGACAAATCTTTGTATGTTCTAGTTTTTGTTGTGCAAGATTTTAAAAAATTTTAATTCTTTAAAAAAAGTTCAGATTGCAAAATTGTTATGCAAAATCTAGTACAAGTCAATTTTAATGAAATTTGGTGTACGGTTTTAGCACATTACAAAAATTTTCTAAGCGAATTAGGAAGGTTCTAAGTGATGGAAAATCATTGAATAAGGACAGGCTTGTTTTGTCCCCTTATTTTATATTTATTGCTATTTTGAAGCAAGGGTGATAAATTAAGACATTTTTAACCAATCGCATCTGATAGAAAATTTAATTATCTTTGTTTTTTTCATATAAATGAATAGTTTTTAAGTTATAAGCAAAAAGAGTAGAAAAAAAAGCGAAATTTTTTGAAATTTTTAAATATTTTATTTTTTTTATTAATTTTCCGAGTATATTTGAGAAGGAACATAAATCAATTATTATTAACGAAGTTATCACTTAACTTTATCCGCAAAAATCTGAATGCCACCTCTCACATCCACCTAAAAACAGATCCTTACTGGTCTAATGTAAATTTTATTTCATTTGAGTGACATTATATTTTCCATATCTGTAATCACTTAAATATTTGTAGGTACTTTAAGAATGTAAAGAAATAGTAGATTTATACTGGAGTAAATTTTAGATCAAAAAATTGTCTAAGTTAATTTTGTCTAAATTGGGACTTCTTTTGTTGCAGGGTATGTTGGATTTAAGAGTGTGGCCAAATAGGGAGGCTGATGGAAATTTTCCTACATCTACCCCTGGGAAAACCAAAAACGGTAAAGAACAGATGCAGAGATTGGCCAAGCTAGCTAAGAAACATAGAAATGGTTATATCACTAAGGTTAGCAGTATAATTTATTTTAATCAGTCTATTTCATATAAACTAATATTTCTAGGTTTCATTACTTTTAACCAATAAGCATTAACACTTAAAATTTAGATCAACGCCAGTAATCAAATAATTACAGCTTTAGTAAAGCTTTAAGTAAATAAAGTAGAAAAATATTGAATTCTTCCTCAATCTCAATCAAAAACCGAAAAACCGGTAGGAATTAATTGCTAATTTATTGCTGAAGTTTTATGCCAAGAAAGAATTAATTTATTGTGGCAACAGTTTCCAAAAAATAATTATTATTGAACCTATCTTAGTGTCATACTGTATTGATAGATACATTTTCTTTAATAATGTTCAGCTTACTTGCTGCACTAATAAAGTTTAACGAATAAGAAAGCAACAGGACATGATAAAATTACTGGTAAAGTGTTCAAGTGATTCTTAAACCTATACTTCACTGGATCTTTTTCGGATCTTGTGAGCTTCATCACAGTTTTGCTGACTGCTATTCAACAGTTTGTCGTAATCCTCAGAAATATGGCCTTAAACTGAATCTAAAACAATAGTTTCTGACTGAAGCTGCGTTTAAGTTTTTGGGTTTTCCAGAAATTTGAGGTTTGCTGATACCCGAAGTTGGGTTGTTTTTAGATGCCACTAGGTGGTCACTCCAAGTTTTAATATGCTCTCTATAAATCCAATTGTTCTTAAACGATTTGAGACATTGCAGATGTTAATCATCATCATCATCACTGGCTCGACAGCCCTTTCTGGGTCTTGGCCTGTTCCAGGATTCTTCTCCACTCTGATTTGTTTCGTGCTTTTTTGAAGTTATACTTCTTTACCGGCGATAGAGGGTGATTTTTTTATATGTTAAAACCTATCATCCCGGCGCATGCGCATTATAACTTTGTTCTGATTGGATGTTCAAATGACATGTCAAAAATTATTCGATATGGCAGCTGTGGTTTGGAGGTAAAGGTAAAGGTAAACAGATGTATAATATATTAGTTTTATTGTTGTGAGGACAGAAACAAAAAAGTTTATAATATTGTAGTGACTTTTAAATAGTTTTTAAAAGCAACAGGTACGTAATAATTGTTAATGTATCATGGGTATAAACCTACCTATTTGATCTGCCAAAATACATAGTATGTAATACTTTTATTTATATAATTTGATTACCATCAAAATTTCTATCAATATTCACCTAATATATTGTTTTTTTACTCTATGTTTTGTTGTATTTTTTCAATTCTAAATCATTTCAATTCAAAATTAAAATAATTTGATCAATTTTCAAAATATCAAAATATCACAAGTTTAATCCGTTTAGTTAGTCGATCTTCGTAAATAATGACACATAGTGTCCGTGGCTAAGCGGAGAAGGCGAATGAATTCCAATACCAACCGCTCTTATCAGCGCTGGTTCGAGTCCTAATAGAAACTTTCTTTTTTGTTTTTTTTAATACATTTTATGATTGTAAGTATATTTATTATATAATTGTATTTTCAGAAAATACGTATTTAGTTAAAAAAATTTTCGACAATTAATGTTCAGACATCATTTGTGGCTTGTTAATGTGTTTGTGTGTGTTTTATTCTTTTATTATTTTAATTTTTGGCACTGTTCTAATAAAAATGTTTGAGAAGTAGTAAGTATAAATTAGTTTAATATTTAAACAAAATATAAATAAAAAGTATATTAATTTCGTTTAAATCATATAATAGAAGTATAACTTCTTACGTGCGTACAAAGTACACACACATTCTTTTTTTTCTCCAGTTTTTTATTTTTAAGGTTATTATATCATTTTCTATTTGTTCTAAATATCTCAGCTTCGGTCTTCCTCTTGTTCTTTTTCCTAGTGGCATCTGTTTGAATATTTTGTTTGGTATTTCGCCTTCTTCCTTTCTTTCTACATGTCCCATCCAACGCAGCCGTCCTATTTTAATGAATGTTATGATATCCGGATCCTGGTATATTTCGTATTGTTCAAAGTTGTACCTTCTTCGCCAAATTCCGTTTTCTTTTGTGCTCTTATATATGTGTCGCAAGATTTTTCTTTCAAAGGAGGCTAGCAATGTTTCCTCTCTTTTAGTGAGTGTCCAGGTTTCTGAGCCGTATGTGAGTACCGGTCTTATTAAGGTTTTGTATATTTGGCATTTTGTTTTCCTTGCGACGTTATCTGATCTTAGTTGCCGAATTAAGCCATGGTAACTTTTATTGGCAATAAATATTCGCCTCTTCACTTCCTCTGCTACGTTATTATCAGACGTGACTAGGGATCCCAAGTATGTAAAGTTTTTTACCCCCTCAGTGTTGTATTCTCCTATTGTTATATTTTGTGGCTGCCTTTTTTCTGTGTTTTTACTTACCTGCATATATTTTGTTTTGTTCTGGTTGATTTTAAGGCCACTATTTTGTGCAGCTCGTTTTATTTGATTGAATGCCTCTGTCATTTCTCTTCTTGATCTTGCGATTATGTCAACATCATCTGCAAATGCTAGTATTTGCACGCTTTTATTAATGCAGATGTTAATGGTCCATGTGAAATTGGTGGAAACAGAGCTGTTTTCTATTTTATGATATCCAAGGTCTAGTTCATAGTGAAAAACATAGTAGGTACCTAGCCTGTCTTCCCGTCGTCAAGTTTATTTCAGCTTATCACTACCTTATGAGTAGCAACAACAGTGGAATAAGTCATATTGTGTCTGAAAGTTTTAGACATAATTGATAGGAAAACTTATCGTTTTGATAAGAAGGCCTAAGATCTGCTGACTCTTACAGTTATTTCATCAATTATTAAAACAAATTATGTGACATTTCTACAAGCATAGTAAAAGCATTTTTCCTTCAAATGGCTAACATATTCAAGTCAAATAAAGATAACTGCTATATGTATCTACAGCATGCTTAACACTGACAATGATCTGTAATATTAAGTGATAATTGAAGGTTAAAAAGATTACATACTTTCTTTGTTACTTATATTAACTTACATAACCACTTTTACTTTTTCTATTCAGGTCGATTGGTTAGACAGACTCACTTTCCGAGAATTAGAAGTAGTAAATGAAAAAGAGAAGAGGTCCTCTGAATACTTGTACTTAATGATAGAATTCCCTACCATTAACGTTGATGGTATGCCACATCATATTGTTTACTTCGAGCAAAATGGGGAAGAAATCCTTTCGGTGAGGTTGCAAGCTGATTTAGTTACAGTACCAGATCAAGAAATATTAAAGGTGAGTTTTAGATTATATTAATGCTTTATTTTGTTTTTAATAATGAGACATAATATTTTATTTTACGTCTAAAATCCGGTATTATTTTCTGCTACATTTTAGATTTACAAAAATATGCATTACAGTTTAAAAGTGTTTTGGTGGTTCAAGTAAAAACCTCAAGTTATATCGAATTTTAAGTCTTTTGATGTTACATTTTGGTCACGTTTGGTGCTGTGATGCTAACATCCTCTGCTAATTAAGCTAACTATTTCCTTCCACCTGTATCAATCCTAAGTATGCCATATCTGAAAGTCTCGGTAGCGCAATGAGTAAAGCAGATATCCTTCCTAATGATTGGGGGGTTCTAATCTCGCTGGTAATGGAATTTTTCTATTAAATAAAGAAAAAAGAGTGAGAACGATATAAGAAATAGCTGCGCTAGCTGCAATCGAATTTCGGTCACCATTACCATTAGCAGATGGTATGGAAAGAACCTTTGTGGTCATGGAGATTGGACCTATTTTTAAGCCTTTCAGACATCCTAAGACGGGTCAATTGTATCACCTCTATTGATAAGAATCTAGTCTGCAGCGTTTGTTGGGCACAGGCTATTCCGGGCTACCATATCTACTAGAATCAGCACGGGCTCAAAATCTCTTTCCTGCTCTTCCTGTCATTACGAACGTCTAATTCTTTAGTAACCTTGTGGCCTCATAGAAAGCCACAAGTCTCATTAGGGGTAACTCCTTCATTTGGCTCCATTTCATATACTGAACCAGGCTTTTATGATCGTTGCCAAGATCTGCAACCTCTGATAGGTCAATGCCTGGTTCTTCCAGACAGCATGTGAGGTTTCCTCCTCTTCATGACAAAGTCACCTAAACAGGACTCCCGGAACCAGGCCCACCGAGAGAGTGGTAGAGCTGGTAGATTTTATCGAGACCCGGTGATCTAAGGGGCCCGGCGTCAACCAAAGACGTAATGGTTCCTTTTTTTAATTTCACTGGAGCCCGTTTTTTACCGGGGCAGCCATGTGCATAATGCTTTTAATTAATACTCGGCTATATTATTTAATATGACCCCTACATACAGTGAGGACGTTTGAGTTGGAATAAATTTATTATCTCGAGAAGAGTGTCCAAAAAAAATTTTTTAATTAAATTAATTGAGACAAAAAGAAGAATGTATGTAATTCATTTATTTCAAACTACTGTCAGAACTACAAAATACTGTCAGAAAGCAGAAAGAAATGTTTATTTGACAAATAAACATTGTTTTTCGCTTAAATTCAATGTTAAAACTGCCACCCACCTGTCTCTTAGTAGTTTGAACATTGAATTTTAGCGAAAAGCAATGTTTATTTGTGAAATAAACATTATTATCTGTTTTTCTGTCAGCAGTCAAATGTATTTTGAATTAAATAAATTGCTTACATTCTTCTTTTTATGTAAATTAATTTAAAAAACAAAATTTTTTGTACACCCTGTATAAACAATTATGTTAATGTTTATATTACTGAATAGAGAATTAAATAACCTTTCAAATGAGCTATCACACAACCCCTACTCTCATTTAAAAAAAATCATCGATTAGTTCATCACGCCCAGATGGATGACGTCACTAGTATGGTATATATGTCAAAAACTCATAATTTAAAAATAAAAATCGACCTGTCTCAGAATTTCTCTTTCAAATTCGGCCATTCTCGAGATAATGAATTTATTCCAACTCAAACGTCCTCACTGTATATTTTGAAATATATTTTATTGTTTTAACGCCGTTGCGAAAAGTACCTCTATTGTAAAAAAATTTCCAAATGCTAATTTCTTTTTCTTTTTGACAAATTGAATCTTTATAAAAAAGAACTCCTACATATGCATACATACACAGGGTGGGCCAAAGAAAAGAAAAATGTCGAAACATGTCGATTTTTATTTTTATGTTGCAATTTTTTGGCATATATTTCATACTAGTGACGTCATCCATCAGAGCGTGATGACGTAATCGATAATTTTTTTAATGGGAATAGGGATTGTGTGGTAGCTCATTTGAAAGGGTGTTCAATTCTCTATTCAGTAATATAAACATTAATGTCATTATTTATACAGGGTGACCAAAAAAATATTTTTTGAATTAAATTAATCGACGCAAAAAGAAGAATGTATATAATTTATTTAACTCAAAATACATTGTACTGCTGTCAGAAAATAGAAAAAAATGTTTATTTCACAAATAAACATTTCTTTTCGCTTAAATTAAATCACAAACAACCTTCCTACCTCTTGTCAGTTTAAACATTTAATTTAAGCGAAAAGCAATGTTTGTTTCGTAAATAAACATTTTTTATATTTTCTGACAGCAATAGAATGTATTTTGAGTTAAATAAATTACATATATTCTTCTTTTTGCGTCAATTAATTTAATTCAAAAGTTTTTTGTGGCCACCATGTATAAATAATGATTAATGATATTATTTTTTATATTACTGAATAGAGAATTGAACACCCTTTTTAAATGAGCTACCACACGACCCCTATTTCCATTTAAAAAATCATCGATTACGTCATCACGCCCAGATGTATGACGTCACTAGTATGAACTATACACTAAGCGTCAAAATTAACGCACCACCTTAAAAATGGGACATTTTTGATCTGTCGTATTTTCTAAACCTGTTGTCCGATTTGAGCAATTTTTTTAGTATATTATAGCTTTATTCTTCAAGAATATTGATGTAATAATATTATTGCCAAACAGGTAAGTGTCATTGTATACAGGGGCGGTTTCTCCATTGGTTCATTTGTGCAGTGAACACCCAATGAAATTTCATTAAAATACATATTTTTAAAAATCTCATAAATATCATAGTATCATTAAGGTGATACAGTAGCGATCAACAGGTAGCCAAAACGCGTTCCAAGATTGCGGCTGTAATTTTGAATATTTTTTCGAGATATTTGGCACACGTATTCGTAATATAATAAAGAATGGCGGTACAGAGCCCAATTTGAAAAATATATTAATATGTGGAAATTACTCTGTAATTAAATACAATATTAAAAAAACGAGCCTGTACCGCCATTAAGAAGAATAAAAAAATACACTTTCTTCAAATAAACTTCTTTATCCGATGCCTAGATTTTGTGTCATTTTGGAACTACTAATGAAATAAAAAATTTTAGTAGTTCCAAAATGACACAAAATCTAGGCATCGGATAAAAAAGTTTATTTGAAGAAAGTGTATTTTTTTGTTCTTCTTAATGGCGGTACAGGCTCGTTTTTTTAATATTGTATTTAATTACAGAGTAATTTCCACATATTAATATATTTTTCAAATTGGGCTCTGCACCGCATTCTTTATTATATTACGAATATGTGTGCCAAATATCTCGAAAAAATATTCAAAATTACAGCCGCAATCTTGGAACGCGTTTTCGCTACCTGTTGATCGCTACTGTTTCCTCTTAAAATATAACTGTATTTATTAATCACATAATTTGTTTGCACAACACCGCTACGCTAGATGCACGTTTTAAGTGCAGAATTCAAATTGAACCTAGCCACTATACAGTAACCCTATAGAAGAACGAGAGCTCTTAAATCCGTGAACCAGGGATTCTCCTATCTTAAAACAGTGACCATTTGTGCACTGCACACAGAGACCGGGGCGAAGCGTTTCGATTCACAGTTTGGCATTTTCCGTTGTGGGATTTTATTAAATACAATATTGGTAGGTAGTTTTTTTTTAGGATGGTGGAGCCTTATTCAGTGAAGTTTATAAAAGAAAATGCAAATAGTTTTGAAAATCGACTTCTTATAAAAAGAATGGACTAACTTGGCCGGAGATAAACTTGGTACAAGAATGTGCAATAAGAAACAAAAAGTTTAAACATTGTTTTAAAGTTGAACAATATAGAAAAACTTAGTGATTATGTGGGTGTGATAAACTACATTCTTTATTTTGTTTTCCATGTTTAGTATTTTCAAAGAATAAAACTATAATTTCAATCTCGGTCTTTGGATGCCGTTAAAATAAACGGATTTTTAAACAGTTTTGACAAAGCCATTTCATTATTCGTAACTTCTGCCTCCACCTTCACCACCGAAGAAGTGCCATCATTCAGTAGGTATCATATCCTGCCCAAAACAAAAAAAGTGTGTGACATCCTGACTAATCGGTTCAAAGATAGGTTTCATTTTACAGAACATCTTTTGGCGAGGCCCCAAAAATTTTTCGCCTGCGGCGCGTATTCACCGTTCGTATAATTACATTCTTTAATTGAACACCCTCCTTAAATTACCACGAGCCGCCACTGATTGTATACCGGGTGTAACAATGATAGTGTGTTTTTTCCTCAAAGTTTGGAACACCCTGTGGAATATTCTAATTGAAATTAAAACTTAACTGTAGCCTTAGGCTTTTTTAACATTTTGATTTTTGATTCATTCGCTTATGTTGGATATTAAAAAAGTTAATTACTTTATCAACTACCAATGTTATTCATCAATACAGGGTGTTTCTAAATAAGTGCGACAAACATTAACGGATAATTCTGCATGAAAAAATAATGACCGTTTGCTTTATAAACATAAGTCCGCAAATGCTTTGTTTCCGAGATACGGGATGTTGAATTTTGTCTTACAAACTGATGATTTATTTATTGCTCTAAAACTGGTTGAGATATGCAAATGAAATTTGTCAGGTTTTAAGAAGTAGTTATTGCGCATTTTTTGACATACAATTAAGAGTTTTATATTCACCATTGGCGTGCATAAGGGTATAAACATTTTAGATACATCCCGTTTGCACGCCAATGGTGAATATAAAATTCTTAGTTGTATCTAAAAAATGCGCAATAACTACCTCTTAAAACCTACCAAATTTCATTTGCATATCTCAACCGGTTTTAGAGTAAAAAATAAATCGTAAGTTTGTAAGAAAAAATTCAACACCCCGTATCTCGGAAACGAAGCATTTGTGAACATATGTTTATAAAGCAAACGGTCATTATTTTTTCATGCAGAATTACCCCTTAAAGTTTGCCGCACTTATTTAGAAACACCCTGTATTGATGAATAACATGGCTAGTTGTTAAAGTACCTAACCTTTTTATTATCCCACATAAACGAATAAATCAAAAAGTAAAATGTTAAGAAAACCTAAGGGTACAGTTGGGTTTTAATTTCAATATTTTATATACTCTAGCTAGAATATTCCACAGGGTGTTCCAAACTTTGAGGAAAAAACATAATTTCATTGTTACACCCGGTATACAATGACACTTACCTGTTTAGCAATAATATTATTACATCCATATTCTTGAAGAATAAAGCTATCATATACTAAAAAAATCACTAAAATCGGACAACAGGTTTAGGAAATACAAGACATCAAAAATGTCCCATTTTTAAGGTGGTTTAATTTTGATGCTTAGTGTATTGTGATGTAATTGTCTTTTTACGTGGTTGACTCTACTATTTTATTATTTATGTTTTTAGGCACTAAGTTTAATTTAATTGACTTTATTTATTTTTAATAACTTACACTTAAAGAAATAAAGAACACTGAATTTATATCCTTTAATAACACTAATTTACAAACTTAACATTAAAATACTGCATTATTTTTATTCGTTACAAAATAACCACGGCTTTATTAAAGATTACACTAAAACAACAATTTATCTAAATGTCTAATATGTACAATTTACATTTACATTTATTTCGCGTCCGAACATCGAAAATGTTACTCGACCGACGACTACAAATTTATAACTAACTCTAATTTCAAAAAATGTCTCTTTATATAGTTATAAAAATTAATCTACTGATTTCCAAACAAAATCGAAAGAAATGTATTATTTACAAAGCAATAAAAAAAGGTGTATTCGGTGATCTTCTAGATATTAGATATGCCGATATGTAAAGGCTGTATGACACTATACATTTTCTTGTATCATTTCTAATATCGTTTCTGATATGTCAAAAAAATGCATAGTGTCATACACAGATACAAGAAACGATATCAGAAACGATACAAGAATTTGAGTCAGACACAGATTCTTGTACAAGAACTGCGCCAATTTCTGCGCAAAGAGCAAAAACGTAAAACCTGCTGGTAAAACATCTAAAATGTCATAATTACTTACTCATAATGGCGGCTGAAATGAAAATGGGATCATGTATTGATGAATTTATTTGTGTTTTTGTAGGTATTATTTATAAATCTTTTATTGATACTTAATATACCGTTTGGTATGGATTATACTGTTCTACTAATAACCATATATTTAGCTCCTAATAAAGTTCAAACTATATCTAAATGTAGGTTTCATGGTGCATAATTTTTTAATAGACGAAAATACAATAGTTCCTAATTTGGATCAAACTGAAGATAATTCTAATGAAAATATTTTAGCACAAATATCAAAACAAAATAGAAACACAAATAATCAACCTCAAACACTCAACGTAAAATTCTGGTTAACATTAAAATGTTAATTAAAAGTTTATAAATTTTATAAAATCCTTAAAATCAGCATAGGGATTAGGAACACTCGATACGAATCGTATCCGCCATGTTTTACCGTAAGCCGCTACAGGAAAACATGGCGGATACGATTCGTATCGAGCTTAGAGCATGGAAAATTTTTTCTCTATGGGAGAGGGTAAAAAATTTTTCCACCTACCTCTACCGAAAGTATACTTTTCCGGACCTGATTGTAGGGAGCAAAGTTGTACTTTTCCTCCCTAGGGAGGAAAATATTTTTCCTCCCTAGGGAGGAAAAGTAAAAATGACGTCATGGTATTTCATTCATGAAATATAACTTATTGACGCCCTGTATAATATCTATTTTCTATTACGAAGTATCTATACATTTTAACGTTTATTTATAAAACATCCTGTATTTTGCAGAATGGTAAAAAACAGTAAATTGTTATTTTGATTTAACAATGTTTACATTAATAATTTGACTTATATTTGACAGTTGACAGTAATATTGTACCTACTTGTTGTTTTAGTTCTAATAAATTTTGTTGGTTAGTTACATAAATAAATTAAGTAAAAATGAAAAAATTACTTGTTATTTGAGGAAGGTGGAAAACCCATATGTATAACATGGGAGTAAAGTGCCTTTTCCTCCCTTGAATGATTACTGCCCTCCGCTACGCGTCGGGCAGTAAACTTCATTCTCGGGAGGAAAAGTTACACTTTCCTCCCTTGTTATACAAATAGCTATTCCATACTCTAAGGTATCGAGTGGTCGTAAACGAAGCGTTAAATACCGCTATGAATTCCAAGATTTCATTGGTTAGAACTACCCACGTGATATCTGTGTTCGTATTGGTCAAATGATTAAGAATGACAGAGCGGGATATTTAAATACCAATATTGTATGCAAAGTGTCGTTTCAAGAAAACAAGTCAGCTGACTGAGGATGATGGATAAATATTAATTTCTTGTTTATCTTTGACAATTTTTATGACAGAAATAAAAGTGTGGTAGAAAATCAATATGTATATTGAAAAACGGTATTGATTAAAAAACACTATTTATTCGTTTCTACTAGTCTTCTTTCTAGACTCTACCTAGTCTCATAAAATATTTCTTTTTATCTCATAAAAAATATAAACAATTATTGTATAGTTATAATATTCTTTTAATTTATTTCAGTTGTTCAATACAAACACGGCAGTACTCGAATATATCTTATAAATTAAATTATAAATGCATGAAAATTAAAAAGAGATAATTTACATAAAAGTTAATATAGGTACTGGATATGGGGAAAAGTAATTTAGGGGAAATTATATGTTATATTATATAATAATTATGATTTTCTTCGGCATTTTGTGAAGTATAGGGCATGTTGTGTCTAGTGTCCTTTTAAAAAGTCTGAAATTTCATTTACATTTGGATTTTTAAACGTATCACTTATTAATATGTTGCTACGATTTTTGTTCCTTTGTGGAGAAAAACCGTTTCTGTGGTTCAATGTTTTTACATATTGAAACCTTTAAAACACTTCAATTTTTTTATGCAAATTTTTATTAAATTTTTTGTTGCATGTGTATATTTGACAAAACAATCTAAACATTGCTGTCACTTAAATTATCTAAATCGGGTGTATGTATTTACAAGCATCGTCAAATCTTCATGATCTTTTTTATTGCAAATTAAATTGATGTTACTTAAATTCTTAAAGTCGTGGTTTCACTATCAAATAATTTGATCAAACAGTTTGAGCAAACTCAGGAAGTGACGTCACAACTACAGTTTGTTCAAATTATAAAAATCTAGTCGTCACACTATCAGTTTGATCAAAGTTTGTATTGAGAGTTGTGGTAGTAGGTACATATATCAAAACCCACAAGCATTCCAACACTTTAGCGAATAATAAGCCCCAAACTCTCTATTGTAGAAGGGAGTTAGTAACAAACCAAAAAGAAATCAAGTCCTGATTAGGAAAAATCTAGAAAACAAACAAGAGTAACTATTGGCTACAAAAGCTGCTGTACAAAAATCAGTGTGCACGCTGAAGAAAGCAACGCAGGGAATGATAACGAAACAATTTTAACGTGTAGCTAGGCCATGACTGATAAACATATACAGGGGCTCACAGCTTAAATGATGCAGTCACTACTCAATAAAGCTAGCTTGTGTCAGTCGCTCAATATTTATTAGAAAAAACTTACATACTGAAGGTAGGTAAGTTAGTATGAGTCTTCTAAAATAGCATAAGCTATGTTTTGGGTTTCAAATATGCAATAATTAACACCCTCAGCGCCAGTGTATCCTTTTAGATATACACTGTCCTCAACACTGTGTACTAAAAAAGATACACATGGCTCGTTGTGTTCGATCTATTGTGTCACCTAAAAGGACACACTTTCCTAAGTTTTTATATGTAGAGAATAATGCTATGGCCTGAGCCAATTTCCTGGTATAACTGGGTTTGGCCTTATGACATAAAAAGATAGATTGTATGTAACTAGAAATTCGTATGAAAAATGTTGCCATGTATGGGCCAAAACAACTTGCTCCAACTCATTATGCAGGGAAAGATTCAAGGAAAAAGAAGCATAGGGAGATGCAGAATATCTTGGCTGCGCAACTTGAGAGAATGGTACGGATGAACATCAAATGAACTTTTCAGAGCAGTCGTCTGCAAAGTCCTAATAGCTAAGATGTATTGTCAGAGAAATAGCAAATAATCCCAAAAAAGTGCACCAAAATTGAGAGATGAGGTGGAGACACAGTTTGGAAAAATAGGTAACCCTAAAACAATTAAACGGATATTACAAAAGAATAA
This sequence comes from Diabrotica virgifera virgifera, assembly GCF_917563875.1. Classification (NCBI taxonomy): domain Eukaryota; kingdom Metazoa; phylum Arthropoda; class Insecta; order Coleoptera; family Chrysomelidae; genus Diabrotica; species Diabrotica virgifera. The sequence goes on along the minus strand of NC_065447.1, from coordinate 21,871,529 downwards.
TCTACCTACATAGCTGAACTGCAAGAAATAAATCTTTTATCAGCCAAAGAAATAAGCAACAAGGAGTTTTGTTTTCTTTATTAATATTCTCCTTTAAAAGTTTACATCATTTTAGCTGATATCAAAATCGTACACAAAATAATTAAAGAACTATTGTTATTTAAGTATGGTATATGGTATATTTGAAACCCAAAACATAGCTTTGCTATTTTAGAGGACTTATAGTTAGTAACTTACTGTCAGTATGTAATTTTTTTTTCTTATATTGGGTCACTGACACAAGCTAGTTTTATTGAGTAACGACTATATCATTTCAGAATTGAAGCTGTGAGTCACTGTAGGTGCAGTACAATAATTTTGCTTATACAAATTATCAGTAATAATATTTATTTACATCAAAATAAAAATTCCATCACATAATGATGTCTAGTCTAACAGCTGATTGTCATTTGTCTTTATTGCTTAATTCTCTGACCAATACGAACACAGATATTACGTGGGTAGTTCTAACCAATAAAATCGTGGAATTCATAGCGGTATTTAACGGCTCGTGGTCGTAATCCCACGCCATCTGTAGATGCAGTACTACCAACTACCATAACGTGACACAGGGTGACAAACAAAATTTCGACCAATCACGTGCCGAATTTCATACAATTTTCGATACAAGAACTTGCATAGTGTCATACAGGGCACAAATGTACGTACAAGAAATGATACAAGAAAATGTATACAAGAAACGATATCAGAAACGATATTAGAAATGATACAAGAAAATGCATAGTGTCATACAGCCTTAACAGCTGTCTCGCCGACGAACAGGGTTTCAGACACTTCGGCGCCAGAGAGTTCTGGCGTTGACAGGACCGGCCTGGGAGAAAAAATTGTAATTTAAAAATAAAAATCGACCTGTTTCGGCATTTTATTAAAATCTAATAACTACTGCCAAATATCGAGGTAGACTCTTTTCTTTGCCCCACCCTGTATATGCCGTACATAACGTAACGTTTCCCGATTTCTTTTGCTCTACACTTTGTATCGGAATATTGGGGTCCGCTCATCCCTCTTGGTGGTCCTTATCGGAAGAAAAACACACAACTACCACAATGCAAACGACAATGACACGAAAAAATAAATTAGTATACTTATATCCTTTTATTTATTATTAACATCACGAAATAAATTTTGTTTTAATATTTTTAATGTGTAATCGACTAACATATTAAGTTATTTTTATAATGTTTTTGCAACAATTTGCAACAATCTTATATCATCGGAAAATGATGACATTAAATTATAGACCAGGACTAATCTGTAAAAAAACGTGTTCTTTGGATGTGAGAGGTGGCATTCGGATTTTTGCAGATAAAGTTAGGTGACACCTTCAATAATAATAATTGACTTATGCTCCTTCTCAAATATGCCCGGAACATTAATAAAAAAATTAAAATATTTAAAAATTTCGAAAAACATCGATTTTTTCTGCTTTTTTTTGCTTATAACTTTAAAACGGTTCGTTTTGGAACAAAGTCGTACAAAAATAAAATAAAGATAATTGAATCTTGTATGATATATGACTGGTCAAAAATTTCTTAAGGTATTACCTTTTCTGCAATATAGCAATAAATACAAAATAAGGGGGCAAAATACGCTTGTTGTTATTCAATGTTTCTTAACCACTTTGGTGGCACTTAGAACCTTAGTAATTCGCCTAGAAAATTCTTATAACTTACTTAAATGGTCTACAAAATTTCATTAAAATCGACCTAATAGATTTTGCATAATAAATTTGAAATGTAAATGTTTTTAAAAAAGTTAAAATTTTTTAAAATCTTTCTTAACAAAAAGTAGATGATTTATAAGTTGGCTCATTTTTTTATATATAAAGAGGTGCTCTACCTATCTAATACACTTTGCAGAATTAAAATCGGATTATTTAAGGGGTCTCAGCAATGTTTTAAAATTATAAACAATTTTTTGGCTTATAAACAAATAGCTTTGTTTAATAATAAAAAAATTAATTTTTAGCAATGAAAATAATTAAAACCGGTATAATTTGACTTAATGCTGTCAGCAGAATTGCTATTTTATTTTTTAATCAAAAGTTATTCTCGTTCAAAAATTGCAATTTTTATCTCGAAAACTATGCATCCTACGAAAAAACTTGTAAGAACATTTTTTGCTTAGAATTACCCAAGAAATACAAAAAAATGTTTTATTTTGCGAAAAATCGATGTTATGTAATTCCTCAAGTTCTTTGTTTATAACAATCTTATCGACATCCGGATCAACTGTTACCCAAAAAATTCGTGTTCTACGGGTCAAAATACATAAAAAAAACTTGAGTAAGTCCATCTAAATAAAGGAGCCCGTAGCACCCCCTCCTGGACACAGCACTAATTTGTTTATAAGCCAAAAAATTGTTTATAACTTTAAAACATTGCTGAGGCTGCTTAAATAATCCGATTTCAATTTTGTAAAGTGCATTAGATAGGTGGAGTGCTTCTTTATATGTAAAAAAAATTGACAAATCTCTGTATGTTCTAGTTTTTGTTGTACAAGATTTTAAAAAATTTTAATTTTTTAAAAAAAGTTTAGATTGCAAAATTATTATGCAAAATCTAGTAAGTCAATTTTAATGAAATTTGGTGGACGGTTTTAGCACATTACAAAAATTTTTTAAGCGAATTAGAAAGGTTCCAAGTGTAACCTAAGGGCCGGTATTTCCAACCTCACTTAAGCCAAAGCTTACTTTAAGCCTTTGCTTAAGCGTAGATGCCTGTATTTCCACTTCAATTTGAGGCTTAAGCCTAGGCTTAAACCAAATAATTTTAAGCTCGCGCGGGAATTGGTTTAAGCCTTTGCTTAAAATTTGTTTTCTGTTTTTTGAGGTTATTTCTATAGATTATTAATTATAGAGTTGTTTTGAAAACCAACTTTTAAGTAATAACGTTATTATTGGATTATTAAATAATAATCTATTAATTTATTAATCGTAACAACGATTATTAAAATTCTTACTACTTTTGGAAGGTGTAGGCACATGAAAATTGTTTATTTCTACAATGCTTGGTAGGTATATTTATTTTACAAAAATAAACTTACATTCCAATTTGACATTTTAAGGAATATATCCAATAAACAAAATTACAAAGACGGATCTATTGCTTATGCAAAATAACAATAAAAATATAACCAGAGAAAATATAGACAATAAACTAAAAACACATGTACCATGTAGGTACACAAAATTAAGTGAAGTAAAAATAACATTGATACAGATGACAAGATAAAATTAAATGTCAACAGTAGTGGTTTTTACCTCAGAACAGTTACCTCTGGCACTTTGACGTATTGAGAGGTACCAAACCAATTAACTTTACAGCTGAGCATCAGTTTAGTTAAGAGAATGATGGGAATACGGCACTCAGCTTAAGCTTCTCCTTAACTTTTGACACAGGCTTAGCTAAGCAAAAGCTTAAGTAGCTATTGAAATACCGGCCCTTAGTGATGGAAAAACATTGAATAAGGACAGGCTTGTTTTGCCCCCTTATTTTATATTTATTGCTATTTTGCAGCAAGGGTGTTAAATTAAGACATTTTTAACCAATCGTATCTGATAGAAAATTTAATTATCTTTGTTTTATTCCTATACGACTTTGTTCCAAAATGAATCGTTTTAAAGTTATAAGAAAAAAACGAAATTTTTTGAAATTTTGAAATTTTTTATTTTTTTTTTATTAATGTTCCGGGCATATTTGAGAAGGAGCATAAGTCAATTATTTTTAACGAAGTTATCACCTAACTTTACTTGCAAAAATCCGAATGCCACCTCTCACATCCACCTAAAAACAGATCCTTCCTGGTCTATTAGGATAAGAAACATTTTGTTGACATTATTTCTAGTGTTGATTTTTATTGCTTATTTACTCGCGATTATTTTTGTTTAGAGATAAATAAGTTTGAGATAAATTTACAACTTAATTGCTCGGTAGTGTTTGTTTTATTTTAAACATTATTAAAGCGAATTGAGACAACGCCAAATAAATAACTTTCTCCAACCTTAACTTTTACCATACGCGCACTGCTCGATAACTACGTGACCGAACACAGATTTGTTTTAAATTATTAAGATGTTTTTTCTACGACCGTTTAATAACATGCTCATTATTCGCTATTTTTTCATAGATAATAGCACCCATTACTATACCTGTGAGTAATAATTCATTACTCACGGGCTGAAGTTACTAACGAGTCATTACTCACGGGCTAAAGTTAGATTGAAGTGGTGCATGCCATTTTTAATATTAATCTTATATAAGCTGCAAATAAAATTACTTAAACTTGTTTATTTAATACAATAATTATTGTAATTTATCCCAATAATTAACTTATAATAAAAATTTTTAAAGGAATTTTAACTGTAACAATGTCAGTATATTTTTTACGTTTATATCTTGTTTACTAAAAATTTTGACGTTTATAATTTAATTTAGTGACAGTGACATTAGCGCATTTTGTTTAGGTATGTTAATTGGAAATTATAACTAATATTGTGTTTGTTTTTATAGTTATATTGTGTTAAATATTTATACTATATTATGTATAGTTATATTAATATTATATTATATATAGTTAAATGTAAATATACTTTATAACTATATACATATGAAATAAGTCCACCGACAACAGTCATTTCCTATTTATTAGATTCACTGACAGTAGGTACAAATTTAAGCTTATAATATTTCGGAAACGAATAGAACTTATATTGAATATTTCTAGTTGTATTTTTACAATAAATAAGAATTTAGTAATAGTAGACAACCAATTATTCAGCCACGTACACTTCGCATCAAAAAAACTGGTACACTTTTTTTTCCCAATGTAAACCTGTGTTCATACTGGATACAATGGCTCGTGAATCACGGCGTTGTTGCCAGCACAGATAATGGAATTGCACTAAATCTAAATACAAAAAATAACGATAAAAAATCATGGTGGTGAATCGTCAAACGGGCTATTCGCGGTGTGCAAGTACTTGGAAAGGGAAACGAGAAACGACCGTGCGCGAGTCGCGGAGAAATATTGCATCTATCTTAAATAATTCATATTGTCAATTGAAATTGTCAAATTGACGTATATTTCATACCTTCTGTCATTGACGCAGAAAAATTATATATTGCTCCACAATATTGATATGATATGCAATTATTATATAAAGGTAAATTTAAATAATTGTATTTTGCTTGCAGTACTGCATTTTAATAACTGATTTTATTTACTACATACAATTGTTTACGTTTGCTAAACATAACCTGCATCTTATTTTTTCTTCTTATTATTTTTTTGGACTATGGCCTTGACAATTATCCAGCAACCAGGACTAATATAATTGGCCAATATAATTAAAAGTGCGAATAAAAGTACAGAGCGTAGAAATAGAGGTCGCTTTGCCGAACTTGCACGGTCCCAATAGGTAACTCAATGTAAAATTCTAAACTGTTAAAGTCCTGCTTCCCTAATCATTTTACAACAAAAGTCATGAGAAGCTATTTGTAGAGGATTAAAATCTGTATTAAAAACAAAAGCTAAAATTGTTCTAGGATTTAAACACATTCCAACATTTTGAAAAATACCTACATTTGCCACAGTAGGTATGTGTGTAAAAGTTAGGCCCACGTTATTATTTACCTGATTGTTCGCGCACTATTGATTGAATAAAACATCTTTATTATTATTACTTTCTCCTCAACTGAGGCTATTTTATCAATTTTATATTTTTTAAACAAGAAATGATAAAATAAAATTTTTGACAGTTCAAATTGTCAATATTTATAACTTTACTGTGACCGAACGCAACCGATACACATTATGGTAATGTGTGTGGCCTAACTTTGGCGTATTTCTGTGAAAAATTATTATATTTTTACAAAATTTTGGAATATGTTTAATTATATTTTGAATATACAGGGTGTCCCGGAAAATAGTGCGTTCATTTAAGGTATGGAGAGAATACACAATTTGGAACAAAAAAGTCCTATACCATTTTTTTCTAAAGTTAAGCGTTTCCAAAAAAAAGTTAACATTGTTTTCCATATACCTGTATTTTAATGTTTGGAAATTTTAATAAACTGGCAACATCGTACGCACTACGGCATAATAACATAATAAGAACTCGTTTGTGATTGTGATTAACAGTATTTAAAATAATCCAACCTAATAGTAGGTAATACTACTTATGTATTTACTATTTGTTTACTAAAATTATTTTCTTTTGAAATGTATTGAAATACCTATTGCATAATTTTAAACGAATTACACATCTTTTAACATAAAAACACATCTTTTAACTAAACTAGTATTATGTATTTAGTAAGGTTTAAATGGGTTGAATGCTGAGTATTGCTGAGGGCTTTAACTGAATTACATAGTTTTAATAGTTTACAGTGGAACTTAAATACACCAGATAATGTCTCAGTAATTTGTTTACTTGTGAACTGAAATAACTAAGTTGTACTTACTTGAAAATAATTAATATACCGAATAGATGTTTCAAGTAACCTTTCACAAACACGAACACCATTCATAGGTAATAACATAATAGGTAATACACTCACTATTCGAAAACATTTTCGGCATTGACACTAAACAGGATTCTTTAAAACTATCTGTTTACTATCATCTTCTATCTATTTACATGGGACTGTCTATGCTTAAATTTGCGTACCGCACATAGTTGTCAGATTTAAATTTGGATACCAAAATACATTTTAATTTTTTGGTCAAACGGTTGCATTTAGAAAAAAATGTTATAACAGTTTTTTGTTCTACATGGTGCCTTCTACCTATACCTTTAAGGAACGCACTATTTTCCGGGACACCCTGTAATTACAATGTAACATTTCAATGGTCTTCATTTTTTTCGAATCCTTAAAAAACTAATAAGTATTTTTGAAAAATTTAAACGCAAAATGAAATATATTATATTACCGAGGACCGAAAGTCCCTTAGAATAAATAAAAAAAATGTTGAATGAAATATTTGCAATTAAACATCACTAAATTTTCTCTTTATTTTCCCCCTGTAACTTATTAAAATAAACATAGAAGTTTTCAGGGACTTTCGGCCCTCAGTAATATATTCATTCAGTAAAAATATTCATTATATTTCTCATGATTAGAAAAAATGAATACATTTAATAAAACACAACTATGTCCTTAATATTTCAGCAGTTTCGAATTTTATTGTAATACATAATAATTAAGTTCCACACTTGTTCACTGTAAAAGTTATTCATTTTGTATTAATTTCAAATTTTAATTTTCCAGTGTGTTTTATTTATTAGTATCCCACAACTCTAAAAGAGTTTTGTGCTCCACTTTACGAGAAACCCTTTCACACTTCTCGATTTTAAATTAAACATAATAATTTAATGTCAAGTCTAGAGTTGTTATCTGTCATTCATGTCATATCTGTCATAAATTATAATAGAACACGAATTAATTTATGGGTACTTAATTGAGATGATGGAACATTACAAAATTAATAAGAGAATTTTTTAGGATGCATGTTTAAATAAATGTGACTGACTAATCGAGAATGCTCGATGTTGTTTTAATTTTTAGTAAACTACTAAAAACTTGCGGTCTGCCGCCCAGCCCTGCTTTTAGCTGGTTTGATATAATATTTTAGTTGAACTGGCAACGTTGCCTAGAAATAAGAATGACATATGTGACAAGACCAATTTACACAACTAGAAAAACACGATTTTCGGTTATAAGACTTGTACCAGTTTTTTTGACGCGAAGTGTACTAGGGGTAAATAGAATTTAGGTATTTTTGTAAATTATTATAATTTAAATCTCCAGTAGTTGATAATTAAATTTTTTACTAATTAAAATAAAAAAAGGTCGTAGAAAAAGTATAGTATTCTACTCGCATCTAATGGTTATTACTCACTCTGATGAATTACGACACTCGCCTACGGCTCGTGTCGCAAACTTCATCATCGTGAGTAATAGCCATCATTACATGCTCGTTGAATAATATACTATTAAACTATTTATTCTAGTGGTCTATTGCAGCATTTGCTTCCTTCTATTAGTACCATATTTTGCGCGGTCTTTTTCCATTATTTGATAGCGATGATTGTAGATAGGGTAGAATATCCCACTACCAAAAAAGCCAAACCCACAACACTACAATGAGTTCCGTCTGATAAGCCTTATAAGTTATGCAGTAAAAGTCCTATTAAAAATCGTACATAATCGTATCTATAGAAAGTGCGAAACATCATCGGAGACGATCAGTTTGGATTCAGAGCCGGCATGGGAACGAGAGAAGCCCTCTTCAGTTTACTAGTTTTCGCCCAAAAATGCTAGGACCAACAGAAAGATATATTTATATGCTTTATAGACTTCGAAAAAGCATTTGATAGAGTAAAACACGATCTACTATTACAACCTTTGCAAGAAGTCGGTTTAGACGGAAAAGACATCAAATTACTAAAAAAACTTGTATTGGAACCAAAACGCCAGTATGTGTTCTGTCGCCTCTACTGTTTAATCTTTACTCCGAGTTTCTATTTAAAGAGGCACTGAAGGATTCCAAGGATTTAGTCGACGTAAATGGCGTAAATATCAACAACATCAGATACGCCGATGATACGGTGTTGATTGCGAATTCCGACTTGGGTCTACAACGACTCATCGACAAGACCCATCTCGACCTGTAAAGGCTGTATGATACTATGCATTTTCTTGTATCGTTTCTGATATGTCAAAAAAAATGCATAGTGTCATACACCGATACAAGAAACGATATCAGAAACGATACAAGAATTTGTGTCAGACACAGATTCTTGTACAAGAACTGCGCCAATTTCTGCGCAAAGAGCAAAAACGTAAAACCTGCTGGTAAAATATCTAAATGTCATAATGGCGGCTGAAAATGGGATCATATGTCTTGATGAATTTATTTGTGTTTTTGTAGATGTTACAATAAATAAATCTTTTATTGATACCTAAATATGGACTACTGTTCTACTAATAACCATATATTTAGCTCCTAGTAAAGTTCAAACTATAACTTTGGATTTCATGTTGCATAATTTTTTAATAGAGGAAAATACAGTAGTTCCTAATTTGGATCAAACTGAGATAACTCTAATGCAAATATTTTAGCACAAATATCAAAACAAAATAAAAACACAAATAATCAACCTCAAACAGTCAAGGTAAAAATCCTGGTTAACATTAAAATGTTAAATTTATAAGTTTTTAAAAATTTATAAATTTTATAAAACCCCTAAAATCAGCTGTAGACGCAGTACTACCATCATACGTGACCATACCAATGTAACGTGACACAGGGTGACAAACAAAATTTCGACCAATCACGTGCCGAATTTCATACAATTTTCGATACAAGAACATAGTGTCTGTGGTGTCATACAGGGCACAAATGTATGTACAAGAAACGATACAAGAAAATGTATATAACTTTCTAATATCAGAAACGATATTAGAAATGATACAAGAAAATGCATAGTGTCATACAGCCTTAAGCAATTTGGTATGAAAATAAAATTAAAAAAACCAAAGTGATGTCAATCCGAAAAAACCAAAACGTACCTCAATCTTGCTCAATAGGGCTTTTCATTCACAGTCATTTGTTTCGAGCTTCTGTCATGTGTCACATAATATTAATATATCTACGTCATACGTTATTGGTATATAACAATGATACAAACCAAAGACGTATGGCGTAGATATATTAATATTATGTGACACATGACAGAAGCTCGAAACAAATGACAATCGATGAAAAGCCCTATAAATGGGCACATTTTACAACAGGTAGCAATTAGCAGCCTATATCCTGATCTAGAAATAAGATCGAGAATAGAACAGGCCAGAAGATTTTTCGAAAAATTCAAAATACTGCTTTGTGGTTCTCGAATAAAACTTGAAATTCGACTACGTTTATCAAAATGCTATGTCTGGTCGACTCTTCTCTATGCAGTTGAGACATGCACCCTTAAAACATCAACATAAATAAATAGGAGGCCTTTGAAATGTGGATCTACCGGAGAATCCTCAATCCCTTAGCTACAGTTCTTGTCTGACATATTTTTTTCTAAGGCGTACTTATTCTTTTTAAATCCATGTTTTCATTCCCTACGAGGTGGATTTTAGGGGTAAGACGAGGGGTAGCAAACTTTTTTGTATCTTTTTTGGGGGTTCCAAAAGTGACATTTTCCGCAAAATTCATTTTGTTCATAATATGATTTTTAGAGATAAAATCTCTGATGACTTGACTATAAGTATGTCATTTTTAATAAAAGTAGAATTGTCATTGTAATTTGTGTCTAAGGGCCGGTTGTTCGAACGCTAATCAACAATGATCATTATCAAATATTTAATTACTGCCACCAAAACTGTCAATGTCAACTTTGTTTGGGTTGCTGAAAACATAATTAATTACAATTATGAGATTTATTATTAATTATGTTAATAATTATTGTTATATTAATTGATTATAGACTCCACAGACTTTTTAACAACCCAAACAAAGTTGACATTGACAGTAATTAATTATTTGATAATGATCATTGTTGATTAGCGTTCGAACAACCGGCCCTAAATGAACTTCAAGCAAGGTGAATAATACTTCGATAAGATTCTAAAAATGTATTTCTCATTTTTACAACTTCGATTTTTATTGATCAATTTGAATCGATTTTTACTGGGATTAAATCACTTTTCTTAGTGTAATTAGTGAAGTTCCTTAACACTGAATGAAGTTATTTATAAATTTGTGTAAGCAGGTGGGCGATGCACAATCTCGTCTCGAGTGTTGACATCATTTTATTTACCTTGAAATTAAATATCGAATGAGCCCCCTAAAACGTAGCCAAAGCCACGTTTTATTAATTTTATCAGAACATTGCACATAATAATCAAAGGCGATTGGAGAAGGGATTTAATCAACTATAATATTTCCTTGAGTTCAGTTATAATCGTATTTTTAGCTGAAACAGTTATTTAGAAAACAAAACCGATAACCAAATATGCGGAATAGATAAGATATTAAATATTTAACAATTTAATTCTACAGTCCCAAGGAAAAACAACGTTCCGTAAAAATGTCACTTGGTAATAATGACTTTGTGGGGACAAATCGTTGGTAAAAAAAGTGTGAATGGCAAAAAAGAGACGGAATCTTCTCTACTGCCCAAATGTCGATTGTGCGATAGCATTATAAAAACTAGTGCGATAAAATGTTCGAAGTGTTCGTGTTATTTACATACCAAGTGTTTCGAAAAGGTGGCAGAAATTTTCGATATAGAAAAAGACGCATGGCAGTGTAGATCGTGTTTTCAAAACCGTAAGCTTTTGGAAATCGATTTGATTAGGATCGAAAATCAGTGTTTGAAAGATCAAGTTAGGATTTTGACTAAGTTAGTTAGCGAACAGGATTATTTGAATTGTTTGCAAAAAGAGAGGTTGCAGGGGTTTCAGGAAAACGGCGAAGTAAGTTTATTTTATTGTTTTTACTACTCAAATTTCAAATGCCAACTTTTAGCATATAATACAGTGGCGTTTCATGATATTGGTTATATTCCAAGTAATGAAGCTTAAAATAGGACAAAACCTCGCAATTTTTACAGAATGGATCGATTTTCTTGAAAATTTGAGAATGAGTAGTGGATAGTCCAAGGATCAAAATCTATATGATGCCAAAAGGCGCTTTTACCATGGGGGTGGTTGCCAACCCATGTCGGGGGTGAAAATTTTTTATTATATTTTGACCCCAAAAGTTGGTAAAAACATTCATTCTAAGCGAAAAATGTTCTATACATTTTTTTGATAAAATTAATAGTTTTCTATTTATTCGCTATCGAAAGTGTTAGTTTTGTATTAAAAAAATTAAATCAGTTTTCTGCAAATAACTCAAAAAGTTTTTGTTTTATCAAAACCACTTTGCTTAAAAAAATGTACCTTTTGAAAAAATCAACAAAACCGTGTTTTTAAATTTTCTTTAGGACCAATAGTAATCGAGCTATACTTTATTATATGTTAGGTCTTCTTCGGCAAATGCTAAATACTGTAGTTTCAAAGTCAAAAGACGGGAAAACTATGCATTTTTCGAGGATCACTTGTTTAAACTAATTTGAAGTATTTAAAAATATCTATCTTCAGAAATAAAAAAAAGTCTTTAGCTCAAAAATTAGGTGGCTTATAATGAAAAGAATGTCAGACCCTATATTTTTCAGCGAAAAAGTGATCGAAAGCAAACCCCTAATCACCACCCTGATTAAAATTAGTCATTGACCTTATTTCGTCTTCTTTACTTATGTATTATTAATAGGTTCTAGAAGTTTAACTGGTTTAGAATGATTAGTTTTTAAAAAAATGGAGCCAAAAGCAAATATCGAATTTTTGAAGTTTGGTAAAAAATTCCCTTTTCTTCAGAATAGAAAGATTATCATCAGAGATACAAAAAAATATTTAAATATAAAATTGTAGCTTATTTAATTCCCAAGAACCTGGTTTGCAAAAATTTTCTCGAAGGTAAAAATTGAGTGAGCTATTGACAATTAAAACTTATAATAACATGCAAAAATCACCTTTACCAACCCTTTCAAAGTCACCACTTTTTGCGACTGAGGATTTTAAAAGGATTTTCTATTTCCAGTCTTATAGATCTTGTAAAAACCTACTAAATTATTTTTTAACAAACTTTCTAAGATAAAAATTAAAAAGGTTACAGTTAAAAAATCAATATTTTTTTTTTCAAAAAAAAAAATAAATCCAATTGGAAGCATCATAAATAAGTTAGCTTTGCTTTTAGTCATTGGCCTTATTAATTCTTCTTTATTTATGTATTATTAATAGATTTTAAAAGTTTGACTGGCTTAGAATGATTAGTTGTTAAAAAACTTGAGTTAAAAGCGAATAACGACTTTTTGTAGTTTGGTAAAAAATGCCATTTTCTTTAAAATATAAAGATTAGCATCAGATATACGAAAAAATGTTTTAATATGAAATTGTAGGTTATTTAGTTCCCAAGAACTTGGTTTGAAAAAATTTTTTTACGGCAAAAATTGAGTGAATGGTAAATGAGTATATATCGAAAAACATTGATTTTTTCTATATAAAACTAACACTTTCGATAGCGAACAAATCGAAAAGTATTAATTTTATCAAAAAAATGTATAGAACATTTTTTGCTTAGAATGAATGTTTTTATCAACTTTTGCAGTCATCATATAGATTTTGATTCTTGAACTATCCACTACTTATTCTCAAATTTTTAAGCAAATCGATCCATTCTGTAAAAATTGCGAGGTGAAATGCTTCGGTTCCTGGACTATTAGAGGGCCACATAAACTTATTTTTAAGGCTTATTTGAATATTTGATGTACACAGCGCCGGATAAAAGATGAGCACTATGGGCAACCCAAGGGCGCCAAATTTTGAGGGGCTCCAATATAAAATACAATATTTTTTACATTCAACGTACCCGTAAAGCGAAATATTTTAGTACTTAGATATTATTTCAGATTGTGCTCTTGATACTTAAGAAACAACTTTCATTTACGTTACGTTTTGTAGATATAGGTGTTTCTGAATTTTTCTGTTATTATTTTTTGGTAAATACCTTGCCATGTCGTCCTACAGATTTTCACCTTTTAATTTTTGTGGTGAATGATCGCCTCCTGTCTCTGCAGATGTGGAGTGTATTTGTATCAATAATTTCTACTATATCAAGATTGCGCAGTAATCGTAGATTTTCGGTTATGAAATTTTTGGTATTACATAGTTCTAATGATCTCTTATTTTTGGCACTGTGTGTAGTATATTTTTGTTGGAATTTACCTTTACCAGTAGAGGGAGGTGGTCAGATGTAATTTAATCGCAAATGAAGCATCGATCTTTAAATCTACCCAGGTTGTTACTTGTAACCAAGATCTGATGCCGGATCAACGAACCATTTGCTTTTATGTCTTCCGTTTAAATCGCTCATTAGAATTATTTTATTTAAAGTTGCGAAACACTAAAATTTGGAAAGTAAGTGATTTGGATGTCTATCCCTTTCAGCACGTACCCACACAATTGTGTGGGTTGTTTTGAACTGACGTAAAACTGCTAAATAGTAAAATTTAGCGTTCAGTACGAACGACGATGGTTGTGTAGGTTCAGTGCTGTGTTTTGCGCTACGTTACGCGTAGGTATGAATTTTATTTGGTTCAACAATCACAACTTGTCTTGCAACTAAGGGGGTCGTCGATTCAGTAAGAAATGTAAAAATAGATTTTTGTTATTAAAAAATGTCAATAATAAAATGTAAATGTCTGTAGATTACTAACACATGTTTATTTAAAGCACCTGTACATGGATATTTTCAAAAATGATATTAATAATTTTCAAATATCCAATTACATCACTACCAGCACAATTATGTGGGTCGGATGATCGTTATTGTCGTTCTCTCTGTTTACAGATTTTGACTTTAACAAACCAGAAGATATCGAGGAGGTACTGAATACTACTATTGAAGATTTAGAATTAAAAGGCGACATCCGACGCCCTGAAGGGTACTAAGGATTATGAGAAAGAAGAAAGAAGAAGAACTAAAAGGCTTTAGTAATGCCTCAGATTTATTTATTTATTTATTTATTTATTTCTACGGTAGAACCATTTACAAAATACAAAAACAAAAAAAAAATAGAATAAGTAAGATCATGTATAAAAAACAATGAATATAAGACAATTAACCAATAAAATTTGTAAAATAACACAGTACATATATCAAATCACAGTTAGAAAATGAAAAATATCACATATTTAACTCATTAAATTCTCTAGTTGCCTCTTGAAGTCATTAATGCCTAGACAGAATGGATCAAGTTTCATGTCATTGCAAAAACTGAGCATTCTCGACAAGGGAAAATGACGAGAATACTCAGTTCTATGAAAAGGAATATGAAAGAGTGCAGTGTGTCGAGTTCTATGAATTGTATTGAAGTACACATTATCCAACAACGAGGGACAATTAATATCATTGTTTAGAAGTTTAAATAAAAACAACATATCAGCTCTCAACCTGCGGTTCTTCAGTGTAGCAATGTTAAATTGAGACATTATTCCAGAATAATCTATGACAAAATTTTCAGTATTTCTTATATTAGTATGTGCTTTATAAGCCAAAGATCTTAGAAACTTCCGCTGAACGCTCTCCAATCCATCAATGTAGACTTGATGAAATGGAGACCAAACAACAGAGCAGTATTCAAGTCCTGAGCGCACTAGAGAGCAGTACAGTAATTTGAATACAGTAGGTGAGAGATCATGACTGTTGCGATAAATAAACCCAAGATTGCGAAATCCTGTTTCCTTAATTTTAAGATAATGGCTTCTAAATGTCAATGCACAATCCAATAATACACCCAAATCTTTAATCTCAGTAACTGAATTCAAGAGTACATCATTAGGAACATATCTATTAGCTGTTAGATTATTTATACGACCAAATGAAATACAAGAACATTTAGTCGGGTTTAGGCTTAAACCATTTTGTTTCGACCATAAACATATATTATTAACATCATCTTGCAGGAGATCTTTATCTGATATATCCTGTATGTAACGAAATAACTTAAGATCATCAGCAAATAGTAGAAAGTGTGAGTTTTTGATAGCCTTACCAATATCGTTAACGAACAAGTTAAAGAGCATAAGAGCACAAGTTAACGAACAAGATTCTGATACGACGTGGAATAAGGAGCCAAATAGCCTTAACAAAAGCCTCTGAGACAGCCATTTCTCGGATTTTGACCAAGAGGGAGAAGATACTCGTGAGAATTCCCTAATTCACAACAAAAACCCATCTTCCTAAAATGATATTGAGGTTCCTGGTACTTCCGGTGTAACTGCAGCTCTCCATAAAAACTTACAATAATAATATGGGTGGAGTAGATGTCTGCGACCAGGAACTTATAGGAATATTATAGAATCTGGATAAAAACCAGAAATTTGGCATTAAAAGGCAGTCTTGATTTTTTAGATTTAGCCGTAGTAAATACGGATGGAATACCCGAAGATTGCAGAGCAAATAATATGCCGAAATAAAAAATACGAGATCTTCTTGCATTTAGAATGGAAGTCGGCGAGAGTTTACTAGCGTCCCTAAAAGAAAAAGATCAGATCAAGAAGTGGAAGAATAGGTCGAACAGGAAGAAGAAACACAAGACGAAACATAAATCAGGCCACAAAATGATCGAGCTGCACAACCAGCTGAAGATGAAAGGTTATGTGGGTACGAACATTGGCCAAATATTGACTACTTACATAACTACAGCAAAATTTTGCAGGTCAGGTTGTAAAGGCGGAACCCATGTAGATACCTTAAATGTGATGTTTACCTATATCTCACGACAGACCAGAACTGTTTTTGGAAATTTCATACCAAATAATATGTGTTCTAATGTATTCGTATTTTGCACAATTTGCGTAAAATAAAACCCAACCTACACAATTGTGTGGGTATAAAATTTCGAGACACCCTGTATAAATTATTATTTTATTATTTTTTCTGTATTAATTTAGACATAAGAACACAGAGTACAAAGTTTCGAAATTTTTGTTGATCATTTTTTGTTGCCGTGCGGAAAGGGCTACAGTAAAAGGTTATCGTTAGGTATATAAAACTATAATCCGAAGATACTCCCGACGATCTTTGGGCCTTGTAGAGACGAGATAATGGGAGAGTGGAGACGAAGACACAACCAGGAATTCCAAGCACTCTATAGAGACATAAGACAATCGTATAATATAGGCAGGACATATATTGGGACCGTGCAAGTTCGGAAAAGCGACACCTGGTTTCTACGCTCTACACTTTTATTCGCACTTTTAATTATATTGGCCAATCATATGGTCCTGGTTACTGGATAATTGTCAAGGCCATAGTCCAAAAAAAAATAATAAGAAGAAAAAATAAGATTTAGGTTATGTTATTAAAACGTAAACAATTGTATGTAGTAAATAAAATTAGTTATTAAAATGCAGTACTGCAAGCAAAATACAATTAATTAAAAAAGATAAAAAAGAACAATTAATTAAATTTACCTTTATATAATAATTGCATATCATATCAATACTGTGGAGCAATATATAATTTTTGTCCTTCAATGACAGTAGCTATGAAATGTACGTCAATTTGACAATTTCAATTGACATGAATTATTTAAGAAAGTTACAATATTTCTCCGCTATTCGCGCACGATCGTTTCGCGTATCCCTTCCAAGTACTTGCACACCGCGAATACTGAAAGCGAATGATGAAATACTACTTAATACAACCAAACTAAAAAGGGATAGTTCCCTGGGTTGGCGGCTGTATACCATATAGTTAAAAAACTCAACACCGAAGTGGCTAAGTGGCACCGAAAAATGGCTAAGTTATTCAAATGTCATGATTTATCATTACCCATAAAAGTCAGGTTACTGCGATGTTATATCTTTCCTATACTGTTGTACGGAGTTAAGTCGTGGACTCTCACAGACGCCACCTGCAAGAAAATTGAGGCTTTTGAGATGTGGCTTTATCGTCGAATCCTGAAGGTATCTTATACCGACCAGGTTACTAATGAGGGTGTTTTTCTGAGAATGCAAAAAGAAAAAGAGCTGTTAACTACAATAAAAGCAGCCAAAATCGAATACCTCGGTCACATCATGAGAAACAGCGAAAGATATGGACTACTGCAACTAATCTTGCAAGGAAAAGTGGAGGGAAAACGAGGACCAGGAAGACGAAGGATTTCCTGACTGAAGAATCTACGCACATGGTTCAACACAACAACCACAAGTCTTTTAGAGGAGCAGTGTGCAAAGTATAGATTGCCATGATATTCGCCAACATCCGAAACGAATAGGCACTACAAGAAGAAGAACACCAAAGTAAAACAACTTCTATGTAATAGGTATATCAGTCCATCATCAGTGAACTCAAATACTTGCTAAATAGCCCCAGAACCAAACAATGGTTGTAATTAAAATTCAGTCTACATTATAGTGTGTTGTAATTAAGAAGGCTTAACGCCGATGTTAGAAGATACCTCTCAGAGGTATCTTCTGGTCTACATTAACATTACCAATATACTAACATTAGCAATTCAGTCTACATTATAGTGTGTTGAAATTAAGAAGGCTTAACGCTTAACTGAATTTTAATTACAACCATTGTTTGGTTCTGGGGCTATGTAGCAAGTATTTGAGTTCACTGATGATGGACTGATAGGTCCGAAAACGTTTGTTCTGAACACATTTTAGACAATCCATTGGGATTTTTTAGAATTTTTTAATATACCTATTACATAGAAGTTGTTTTACTTCGATGTTAGAGTTTTTTACTTAATACAACCTTCTGGGAAAGTCCAACGACAGAAGGATAGTTGGTCACCCCAGAAAAATATGGAAGGATGCAGTAACGATTAATCTACTCAAGATGAGGGTGCATCAATCGGAGATTATTGCAGAGAAAATCGGCAAGGGTAGAGGAAAATAGTAAACGAGACGAAGAAGAAAGAAGAAGAGTTTGTGTAGAAATGGGTGTACAGGCAGTAACCCTTCGACACTTATTCACATCGATTGTCGAATAGCTCTGATAGGGGAGTGCATATAGATTTTCACTTCGGAAAAAATCAAACAAGATAGAACTTTTTGTAATTTCATTAAGAAATGTTTAATAAACAACATATCAAAAAGTTCTACTCGAGAAGTGGGTGCTTCATTTTCTATTAAACAAATGAACTGCGAAATTAGGTGTTTTTTTAAATAACTCCGAAATATAAATTTTAGAAAGAGACTGACTTGACCACTGAAAAATTTAGAAAATTTTACAAAAAAAACCTTATATAAAGAATTTTCTAAAATTAAATCTGTATCTTCTATAATTTTTTATTTATAACGCTAAAGTCACCCTTCTCACAAACATTGGCGCACTGTAAACTAGCGTACGGCGAAGTGCACGGTTGAGTTATTTTAATGTAATTCTTTAACCAATAAATCAAATGAAATTTTACAAATTGAACATGAAAGAAGAATAATTAAGCTATCTTATGGTTATAATAAAAAGAAATAAAATGTATGGGCATAAGTATGGTGCGCGGTGTGGGCGGACAGTGAGCCTTGCATGAATTTGTAATTAGTGAATTGAATGAATGAGTTGAATGTGTAACTAATACATTTTTTCTTATAAAACTCTCCATTTTGCACAACTTACCTTTCAAGCATCTTACTAAATGATGTTTCATTAAAAAAAATCTCGAAAATTTAATTCAAATGATATGACGTCTCAAAAAATGTAATTTTTGAAATCTTCGTAGTTTTATAGAATTACCACCATTTTAAGACGGTATTACTCAAGTTTGAACAGATCTATTACAGTTTTATAAGTGCTTTTTTAAAGCTTAGGATGTAATCTTTAAAATGCACTAAATTATTTTACTTTAGAAATGAAATAGACTATTTCTTTTTGAGAAAATTAAGAAAGGTAAAGAAACTGTAATAGAAAAACCGAAAATTACCAGCTAAAAAACTGTTTATACAAAGTGATCAAAACTTTTTTCTGTAAAACTTACCTAAAATACATTTAATAAGAAGCTTCAACAATAATAAATGTTCAGCAAAAAAAATTTTTTTAGCTCTTATACAGTATGTCTGCGTAACTTGGAACCTATTGATAACTTTTTTTATTATCAGTTTTACGAAAAAAAGTTAATTTTTATAAGATACTCTGTATCGTATATAATCTAAGATGCAATCATCAAATATCAAATTTAATTAATTTTATACGAGGTATCGATAGCTTAGTGTGAAAACCTCGTATCTCATTTCACAGAAAATTTTACAGGAGAGACTTTAAACTTAATTTCTGCATACTATAACTTAAAACAAAAAAACTATGTTAACATATTTTTGATTCTGAGTATGTTTAGATCATTACACATACATTTTTCATATATATTTTGGGTTAGAGTATGCAGAAATTAAGTTTAAAATCACTCATGTGAAATTTTCTGTACAATGAGATACGAGGTTTTCACACTAAGCCATCTGTATGTCAAAAAATATGAATTTCACTCAAGAGTAAAGTACCTTTACATTTCACAATATCGAAAATTGTTATTAAGAAAAGTTGTTTGGAATTAAAAAATTTGTTTTAGTGTTCAATTACATCCTTCTAATTAAAATATTGTGAATAATAAAGGCACTTAACTCTTTCATATTTTTTACATACCTCGTATAAAATTAAAAAAGTTTGATATCTGATGATTGTATCTTATATTTTAGACCAGGGAGAGCATTTTATGAAGAATAACTTTTTTTCGTAAAAGTGATATTAAAATAGTTATCATAATTATTGTAATAAAATGATGATGATTATCCGTAATTTGAGAAAAAATTGAATTTTTTTTTTCGATTAGAATGATGTAATTGTATATTTAAATATAGTTTTTAATTTCAAACAACTTTTCCTAATAGTATTTTTTGATATTCTGGAATATAAAGGTACTTTATTCTTTAACGAAATTCATATTTTTGACATAACTCGTATCGTATAAACTTGATAAAATTTGATATCTGATGGTTTAGTTTTAGATTTTTGACTATCTAGAGCATTTTATGAAGAATAACTTTTTTTTCGTAAAATTGATAATAAAAAAGTTTTCCATGTGGTTCCTAGCTGCACAGAAGAACTTCTGTATAAGAATTTTCAAATTGCAATGTCATATTCGGATTCAGCATAATCAAAAACAAAATAGAAACATATTTGATCAAAGTAAAATTCAAACATATTTGATCAAAACAATTGTTATTGTTTAAACAATTAACAAACAATTAGCGGCCAATTCTGCGAGTAGAACTTTTTACTTTAACATGTATATAAACTAACAAATAAAGTTTTAGAAAAATACAAGCTTTTTTGAATTTTTCCAAAACAATGCATATTTTTATTCTAATTGCACTCCCCAAGAAGTGCCGTAATATTTATATAATATCTGACCCCAGCGTTTTAAATGCAACATAAAAAAAGATCACGTTTTACAATTGCCGGTACGTGAATAAATTCGCGAATATTTTACTCATTTGTTTTAGATTCTAACGCCATTCGTAAGACTCGCGCTCGCGAGATTAAAGTATACCACAACCCACAACCATATCGAAAAAACCGTACCTTTACCATGTAGATTGTAGATCAATAAACAAATTCCTTGTAACGCATCTCGTTTTTTCGATGTCAACATTAGAAAGTCTTCCGCTTTACCTTTCTCCTACTTCCCATCCCAATCGAAGAAGTTCTCTCGAAGATCCAAATCCAAAATTTTAAGTCGAAATTCAAAATTAGTGGGGTAGAGACACGATAGAGTTAAACCGCGTCTTCGCGATTCTTTCCGTCCTCCGATGGTGATGTTGAGTGGCAATCGGTACATCGTTCATTATTTGATTTATTACTTTTTGTTAATTCGACAGACGTGCCTCATATCTAACGGATTTATTTACCCGAGAGATACACAGCTGTACTTCACGGTAAGCACAATTAATTGTATTAATTAAAAAAATTCCACCGAACTATTATAAATCGCTATATTGTCCCACTTTCCCCGATCGAAATAAGATTTTCAGGTTTAATTGCGTGTAGTTTTAGAGTAGTGTTTCAATATGTAGGCCAGTCCGAACAATTCGACCTTCGGTAAAAAATATTTATTTACTTTCCTGCCACAATTGGCATTATGAAAATGAAAAATTGGCATTATTAAAAAAATACAACGTAAATTGTCAAAGATATTGGTTGACCATTATTACACTGTGAGAAGACAGCACGCAGCGGTTTAAAATATCTACAAAGTAGCAAACGGCATCTTTTGTAACGACCTATTCTTTTAAATTTATGATGATTATGTAGATTTTATGTATTCTTCTTGTTCTTTGGCGGTCAGACTGAAAGGAACGAAAAGTCCGTTCTAGTTTGACCCAAAAACGCGTGCCAAAGAAATTACAGTAAAACCTGTTCATAACGACCACTAAAAATGAAAGAACTATTGGCCGTTATATCAAGGAGACCGGTATTGTCAGGTTTTGCAGTCCACAAATACAAAAAAGATATTTGGAACTTTGTTTATTTTATTAATTAAAACAAATATGTATATTCTATATTCCATACAAAACGGAAAAATAGTAAAACTACTTTAATATACCTACTAATACAAAACATAAACTACATACTATACTAGGATAAAAAAGATGTTAAGTTTATGTGTCCATTTTTTATTTGATTTAAAATTTTTAGGTTTGATTTAAGAATTTCAGCTTCACATTTAAGTAAAATTCGAGACACGTCCATAAAATGTATATTAGGGAAATAAGTCCTCTACTCACAATCCTTTATTGGTTTTATTACATTCAAAAAAAGATTGGGCGACCGGTTTCGCTGTTTGCAAGTTATACAGCATCGTCAGGCCCACTAGAAACTAAGGCTAAAAATCATATAATGTGTAAATAACAATGACAATGAAAAGTGTATACAGTGATGGGCACGCTAATAACCGGCAAAATAACGCAAAAGATGGAAAACATATTAAGTTGTGAGATAAACAGAAATGAAACTAGTGGAGCTGGCAAATTTACCAATAAAAACCTATAAATTTACATTCTGTTTATTGTTTCCCACCTTTAGACGTATCGGACGAGTTTGGCAAATGCCACTGTGACAGTGACATTTTTAATTGACATACTCCTCTGATACGTCTTAAGATGGGAAACAATAAATATAATGTAAATTTAAAGGTTTTTTTATCGCTAAATTTCCCACCTCCACTAGTTTCATTTCCTATTTATCTCACAACTTAATATGTTTTACATCTTTTGCGTTATTTTGCCGGTTATTAGCGCGCTCATCACTGTATAACGATACAAACAAACAGTTATTAAGATAGTACCACAGATTAATTATTTTTACTATGATGGTTTGTAAAAACAAACTACTATGGTGTGTTTTTAAACCAGGAGGAGTAAACTAAAAAGACAGATTCACACCGAAGAAAGTCACTAGAAAAATCACCAAATACATCTTAAAAAACCATAAAATCCTTTATAAAAGGTATATTTGTTAAAATCCCTATACAGGGCTACATCAAGAACATAACTAGTTTTCAATCGGTTGACCGATCATCATCAGTGTTTGCCTAAAATGTGTATAACTCAGAATCCAACATGCTAACCACCAAATTAAAAAAAAAATATATGGGTAAAAACCCTTTACAAATAATCCGTCATCGAAACATAGATGAATAATGTGAATTTAAACATGGATGTTTAAAATATCCTGCTCTAGGTACCATTGAGCTCGAATTTGACTTGTTCACATCATGGCTGTATGTTAGCAAGTGGTACTTTGGTGGTTAGCATGTTGGATTCTGAGTTATACAAATTTTAGGCAAACACTGATGATGATCGGTCAACCGATTGAAAACTAGTTATGTTCTGTGATGTAGCCCTGTATAGGGATTTTAACAAATATACCTTTTATAAAGGATTTTATGTTTTTTTTGTAATAAATGGTATACAGCCAACTACAGGAATTTTTTCCTCGTGGAATTTTTCAAATACATCTTTTTTGGTTGATCATATCGGTAATCCATACATATAATATTATACTAATACGTCGCTAAAGAGTTCTAAAAACAATTATTGTTTAAAAGTAAACTAAAAATCTAAAAATCAAAGGAATAACGCAGAAAACACAAAAATCGCCGATATAACTTAATTAACCTATAAAATGCCAGTTGTGTCAAAATTTCATAAATGTCATTAGTGTCAAAATTTCAGTAAATAAACTTGCCTGAGGTTGGACCAATTACAAACAAGCATTACGTTCTCGTCTTGGTTTTAAAATAGACCATAATTATTAGCCAACAATAGTGCTTAAAATTAAATTAAATTTCAGAGTTAAATTTTAAGTTTTGACCAGCTCCACTCTGATGTTGACTGTATGAATTGTTTTTGTAAAAAAAAATGTATTGCACACATTGAAAAAATGTAAAAGAGAGAGAATGTAAGAGAATACTTACATATTAGTACATTCTCTGTCTTACGATTATTTTGGACGAACTTAGTCCTCCTTTTTTTTCAAATTGGAGATATTAAACAATGAAATAATAGCCCGATCAAAGAACAATCTGACCCCAAAAAAATAAAGGAAGGATGAAAATTTCGAAATAGGTAGTTGAAATTGTCTATTATTATATAAGAAAAAGTTTACAATTCTACATCCCCTCCATTTTACAAAAATGGAGGGGAATACCCCTTCTCAGGGGTAAAAAATATACATTCAAAATAAGTCCAAAATTGGATAAAATGACTAATTCTAAGTCTAAGCAACTTTTGTTCTATAGGGTTTTTTCCCTAAGCCAATACTTTTCGAGTTATTTGCGAGTGAACATGCTCATTTTTAACAAAAAAAAAACATGTTTTTTGACGGAGGAAACCAGAGTGGGGGGTCAAAGTCCCGTTTTTTATTATTTTTTTGTGACGCTCATGATCGAGATAGTGCACCAAAATTTGGGAATAAGTAGGTCATGACGTAACTAAGTAAAATCTCCAGAAGTGGAAGGCTGCGTGGCCGACAAAGGGGTGGAGCAGGGGTAAATATAAAAAATGTAAGGGGTTTTTTGCGACGATCGTGATTGAGACAGTGCACCAAAATTTGGGAATAAGTAGACCATGACATAACTAAGTAATATCCCCAGAGGCGGAAACCAGAGTGGCGGCTGAGGGTAGTTATAAGGGGTAAAAGTCGCGATCTTTTTTATTTTTTTTTGTGGCGCTCATTATGGAGATAGTGCATCAAAATTTGGGAGTATGTAGGACATGACGTAACTAAGTAAAATCTCCAGGGGCGGAACGCTGCTTGGGGTACAAAGGGGTGGTAGGCAGGGGTGAGTATAAAAATATATGGGGTTTTTTTGCCGTTCGTGATCGAAATAGTTCACCAAAATTTGGGAATAAGTAGATCATGACATTACTAAGTAAAATCTCCAGGGGCGCAACGCTGCGTTGGGGACAAATGTTGTGCCGGGTCACAAAAAAAAATAATACACACTGCGACTTTGACCCCTTAAAACTACCCTCATCCCCAACTCTGGTTTCCGGCTCTACGGATTTTACTTAGCTAAGTCATGGTCTACTTATTCCCAAATTTTGGTGCAGTATCTCAATCACGAACGTCGCAAAAAACCCCTTATATTTTTTATATTCGCCCCTACCCCCACCCCTTTGTCGTCCACGCAGCGTTGCGCCCCTAGAAATTTTACTTAGGTACGTCATGACCTACTTATTCCCAAATTTTGGTGCACTATGTCGATCATGAGCGTCATAAAAAAATAATAAAAACCGCGACTTTGACCCCTTATAACTACCCTCGGCCCCGACACTGGTTTCCGGTCGTTGTTGAAAGTCATGTACACAATTTCAACATATCCCCGTATAGTTTTTCCATATTACTTATCACGCACAAAATCCGCTTCTATCTCTCCGACTATTAAGCTTGTAAATTGTTTAAACAATTTTTGAAAAAAAAATTACTAATAACTGGTATATCCTAGCTAGATAAATGCAAAAAAATATTAGACTTACACAAATTAATAAGAAGAAGACAGTGTCCGAAAAAAGAGAGAGAAAATATAAAATTTATGAAAGAAAGTGAAACAACCAGAAGAAATGAAAAAACATTTTTTTGGCCAAAGCTCGACATATAAATTGGTCGACCCCTCGTATGTCGATTTTTTCTCTAAACAAGTATCGAAATCGTCAACTTTTGTCTTTTGTCGTGTTTTTGTAGTGAGGAAAAGTGTTTAAAACAAATATACTTTTGATTTTATTATCGAAGTACATGCTTACTCTCGTCTGGCCTACTGTCTTTCATTTTAACCTACTTTCCCACGTTCTCCCATAACTCGCAAGTAATCCTATTACCACGAGTATCCACTTAATTTGATCAAGTTCTATCTATACGTACCAACTGGTTTCTTGTGCATATCAGTTTTAGAAAAAAAAATTGATAAGATGTGTTTCTATTATTTGTGCCAATATTTATTTTGTGGAAAGATATGTCATAGAGGTTGGTGTTTTTATATATAAACTTGTATTATTTATGATTATAAGCTGCGGATGTTATAAAAATGTATTAAAGAAAATATCGTTTATAGGATGAGCTAAGTGACATTGGTCGTAATTTCATTATGGAACAGAATATCCAAGAAAGTTATTAAAAAAAAATGTTTGCAATGATATTCTCCAGGCTTGGAAAATATCAATTCTACTCTACAGGGTGATTAATAACTAAGTGGTAAAGCAAACATACTTAAATAGGACACCCTGTATATTTTCTCATATTTAGATTCCTCTCACAATCTCTGTTCTTACAATATGAAGTTTCACAATACCTCTTCTTCAAGTTCTATCTTCTATAGATAGTTTGTTGGAAATCATCTTGGCTATGCGGACTCGGTGACTGTTGCTCTAAATAGATCTGCACTACTGCATTCAAACCATTTCTTTAAGTTATTTTTTTTTGTGTGAATTTGATGGTCTTGGCTTAGCCAATTAGTCAGATATTTTATTTTAAAAACAAACAATTTTTTTCAATCAGGAATTTTTTCTGTATTTTTAACTCTAAATATATGTACATAACAAACTAACATACTAGTATCTAAAAAAATACACTGTTTTGGATGTAAATATTTTTTTGTATATTTGTTTTATTATATTTTTAATTTGTCTTTTTTCTTTTTTTTTCCTTTTTTTTTCTCTTTTCTTTGTTTTTTTTTTTCTTTTTTTTTCTTGTTCTTTTTTCAGTTATAATATACAATAATTACTTAAATCTACAGGGTTAAAAAAATAACAACAAAACAAACATGCTTGTTTTGTTTTAACAAACATGCCTGTTTTGTTTTAACAAAATTACTTAAATACAGGGTTAATTATATTGCTACAATTTATATTTACAGTTTTTGATATTTTATTATTTTTTTTTATTTTTAACTTTAAGTTATTAATCCAGGATATTCTTAGTCTCCCCATATTCCACTTTCCTTGAACTTTGCCTTGCATAATAAGTTGTAATAATGAGTATTTTTTCCCTCTCATCACCATGTCCTACATATAATAGGTAGGTACTCAAGTTTTCGTCTTTTGATAAAATTAATATTATTTCTGCTTTATTTTTAATTCTTTTTATTTTGTGTATTTTATCAAAAAATATATTTCTGATTTTTCTCAGATTTTTTCGTTAGGTGTGACACCTTAAAAAATACGAAAAACTGATTTTTACAAGTTTTTGTGTGTTTTCCCTATTTTATAGACTTCAAAATAAATCAAATCAAGTACCTGAAACTGAAAATCAACTGAAACACCTTTAAACCTACAAAAACGATGTTTTTGAGTATTTAAGGGTTTTTGTAAGTTCAAAGAAACACATGGTTTTTGGGGATTAAAGTTGTTTTGCCCAATTTATGAATATCGTAAAGGACTCGTTTACTTCAAATTATATATTATAACCTATGAAAAAATCTCAATTTAATCTATTTCTATATGAAACTATTTTGAGGTAATATAAAATAAAGAAAATCCCCAAAAACCTCTAAAAATCGGTTTTTCGGGTTTTTGAAGGTGGCACAGTTTAGGAAAAATCTGCAAAAAATCAGAAATATATTATTTGACACAAAATATATTTTTTGAGTACACAAAATAAAAAAATAGACTGCAGTCATCTCCGAAACAAGTTATACGCTTTCTTTTTTGACTGTCTCAGTTACTTAAAATTATATAAATATGACTTATAAAAAAACTTTGATTTGATCTATTTTAACATCTATAAATTAAGGGGTAGGCGCAAAATTTTCACTCCAATGCTTTTTAAATGTATTAATTTTTTTCGAATCTAGAGAAAACAAATAGGTAAGTATTTTTGAAAAATTTAAACGCAGAATGAAATATTACGTTATTACCGAGGGCCGAAAGTCCCTGAAAACTTCTGTAATGTTTATTTTAATAAGTTACAGGGGTGAAAACCTAAGAGAAAATTTAGTGTGATTTTTAATTTCAAATATCTCATCCAAAAGAAACTTTTTGTTTATTCTAAGGGACTTTCTGCCCTCTGTAATAAAGTAGTCTTTCATTTTGCGTTTAAATTTTTCAAAAATACTTATAGTAGGGAAGGAAAGTATGCTAAATTTGCAGTTACTCGAGCGTTATGGGGGCCTATTGGGTTGTGAAGAGTAGGCCCTGAAACCAAACAAAGTTAAGTTTTCCATACAGTGGGGGACTCTCCATTTTTGAATTTAATTTTACATTTCCAACAATCGTTCTTTCCGATTATAGCGCCATCTATTCATAATTCGAAGAAATGTCTCGAATAAAAGTTACTTATTTTCCAAATTTGCAATAAAAAATGGGGGCTCCTATTTAAGATTTTAAAGTAACCCTCCACCCCGCCTTCGTGGGGGATCGTGTTTAGTGTCATTTGATAGATTTTTCAAAAATATTGAATACGTGTATTTTTCAGATTTTCGATCTGATGTTCATTTTGCGAAATATCGCGGGGTTCATATTTAAAATTTTAAATTTACCCCCACCTCTCTCCGTGAAGGGTCGTGTTTGGTATCATTCGATACATTTAAGAAAAATATTGAACACTTATTTTTTAGTTTTTCGATCTAACGTTCATTTCGTGAAATATTCGCATTTTTTGTGAAACCTTGTGACTCGCCATGCGCCGCGCTCAAATCGTCAGATTTTTTTCAATATAATGTACACTGTTTTGCATGTACTTAACTTACCTTATCTTAATCTGACGATTTCGACTTTTTCTTAGGATAGATTTTTTTTTTCGGATCCCCCTTAACGAACTCCCTTGTATTAAGAGCCAATATATGGTAGAGGTACATTTACAGGGTACAAGATTTCTCCCCATGTGATAAGCTGACGCGCTCGAGTAACTGCAAAAATCCCCGCTCGGGCTCCCCTACCATTCGTTTTCTCAGGATTCGAAAAAAATTAATATATTTAAAAAGCGTTGGAGACGAAATTTTGCGCCTACCCCCTTAAGCACATAGAACGTAAAAAAATTAAAAAAGAACACATATTTGCAATAATAATCCGATATTATGTTTATACAATAATTTTCTTTACGCTCAACAATTCTGTCTGCCTATTAACGTACTGTTTTTAATCTTAAAAAAATCGTTTAACATTTCTTCTATATACGGTATTTAAATAATTCATTGCTTTCTCCACTTCTTCAATTATACTAATTTGTAATCAATCATCTACGACTTTTATTTAATTGACTCTTCATTTTCGTTGGCCGTGGCTTTTATCAAGATTCAAAATAACAATTTTATTTTAAAAATGTTATAATAAACATCTGGAATTATTTTCAAACAAAAGCAGTTTTATTTAATTTATAATGAAATCATATCTGAATTTTTAATAAATAAATAAACAGGACGGACATGTGTTTGTATCGATTTTTTTACATAACATTAAGTATGTTTGTGGGTTAAAAACCCGATACTTTTTAATTGATGTTTCCGGTTTATGTCGAGATTTTATATTATATATGTATGGGTATTGTATGTATGTATATGTATAGGTATACCGGGTGAGCCAAATAAAGGGCCTATTAGGACTATCTCGAGAACTAAAGGCAACATAATCATGAAAATTGGAATAAAGGGGTTTGAAGGATGATCTATTAAATGAAAATATTTTCATCTCTTTGCAACTTCCGGTTATACCGGAAGTTGCTTATAACTTCGTTTTTTTAAATGGGACACCCTGTATATTTTTACATTTTTGGATTCTCTTCGATGTCTTCTTTCTCAAAATATGAGGTTTTGTAATATTATACAGGGTATTTTAAAAGATAATTACGTTTTTTTATTAATTTTGTAGCAACATTCACACCCTGTAGAATTGCAGTAGTTTCATCTAAAATTCTACTTACGTTCAAATGATTTTTAATATACTCTACTATTGTTAAGAATCATTAGTATAGCTAAATTTTTAATTTTCGTATACAGGGTTGGTCGAAACTCGGAATGAGTATTTTCTGAGTTTTCTTAAATGGAACACCCTGTATTTTAGTATTGTATTGAAATGATATTTTATGGTACTTTTTTATTTCTTAAGCATTCCCTATACCTAACTGCTTTATTTTGTGCTTAATTGTTAATCGCACCAACAATCTTAACTACGTAGGTATTTTGATGGTTAAACCATTATTGGTAATTTTAAGGACCAGTCTGGATTAATATGTATTTATTTCTAAAAAATTATTTGGGATTGAGTATTTTCACGGCCAACCTAATAAAATTTTACGTATTTATTGTTGCAATTAATGTTTAGCTTGAATCACCAATAACTCACAAATTAAAGCAGTTAGGTATAGGGAATGCTTAAGAAATAAAAAAGTACTATAAAATATCATTTCACTACAATACAAAAATACAGGGT
Source organism: Diabrotica virgifera virgifera (assembly GCF_917563875.1). NCBI lineage: Eukaryota > Metazoa > Arthropoda > Insecta > Coleoptera > Chrysomelidae > Diabrotica > Diabrotica virgifera. The sequence continues at coordinate 21,840,942 of NC_065447.1, read as the reverse complement.
GTTCCATTTAAGAAAACTCAGAAAATACTCATTCCGAGTTTCGACCAACCCTGTATACTAAAATTAAAAATTTAGCTATACTAATGATTGTTAACAATAGTAGAGTATATTAAAAATCATTTGAACGTAATTAGAGTTTTAGATGTCAAACTACTACAATTCTACAGGGTGTGAATGTTGCTACGAAATTAATAAAAAAACGTAATTATCTTTTAAAATACCCTGTATAATATTACAAAACCTCATATTTTAAGAAAGAAGACATCGAAGAGAATCCAAAAATGTAAAAATATACAGGGTGTCCCGTTTAAAAAACGAAGTTATAAGCAACTTCCGGTATATTTTCATTTAATAGATCATCCTTCAAAACCCCTTTATTCCAATTTTCATCATTCTGTTGCCTAGTAGTTCTCGAGATATTTCTAATAGGCCAGTTATCTGCCTCACCCTATATACAATAGCTCATTTAAAATCATGATCTCTTTAGAAATTATCTCTGTGTATTGAATAGTCTATTCGTCTATTGAAATGTCAAAAATTCGAATAAAACTGGGCCTCTCTTAAACACTCATAATATTGTAATGCAGTTTCATTATTCATTATTTGATGGAAATTCATGTTCAATAGCGTAACATAAAAAATTTCAGTTGATCAATTTCAGGATGTAATTATTGTATCAGACATAAAAAGTCTAAGTACCCATTCAGACTAAGACACTGGTGTCTGACAACGATGTCCGCCACCGACAGACGAGCCACTCTCGAGTGTTTGACTGATTTTAGTGGCTCAACAATGCTTTGCTGCAATTGAACACCGGTGTCAGACAACAGTGTCTTAGTCTGAAAGGGTACTAAGACATCATTAGATGAATTATTTCAGACGGATTTCCTGTCACAAAAAGATTAAGGACAAGGATGTTCTTTGTCCATACCTCTATTCAAAATAAAAGATTGTTTTCAATCTAATAGTACATAAAACAACACCAAAAAATGCTGTTCCACATCCTACCAGACAGAAAACAATGGGAACCTTCTCTGGTAACACCTCCGAGGCTTCTACAATTTGCAAGCCCTAACGGATGCTGAGACTAAGGAAGATGAGGGAAATTTACAATTCACGTCCCATCTGCTCAGCGCGGTAAAGTTCCAACGAGAATGGTTCCCTTCGTACTACAATCAGAGTAAACATTTTCAATTTCGTTGCAACACGAAACTACAGTCGCATCATTAATCCAGTTCAATCAAAGAGGGCAGCAAGCACCTCTACCGGTTTCGAAACTTATCAGGAGGCACATATGCTGCTCTCTCTGACCCAACTAGGACAAACCCCGGCGCGCAGTCACGGATTGCAACGAACGAAATGGCAGGGATGCCCTAGCGGAATAACACATAAAATAACATTAATAATATTACTCTACATCCCACTAGATTGAAAACAATGGGAACCTTCTCTGGTTACACCTCCGAGGCTTCTACAATTTACCAGGTAGAAGCTTCAGAGGTGTTACCAGAGAAGGTTCCCATTGTTTTCAGTCTGGTAGGATGTGGAACAGCATTTTTTGGTATTGTTTTTATGTGCTATTAGATTGAAAACTTAGTCTTTTGCTAGCAGTTGCCGCTAGGGCATCCCTGCCATTTCGTTCGTTGCAATCCGTAACTGCACGCCGGGGTTTGTCCTGGTTGGGTCAGAGAGAGCAGCATATGTGCCTCCTGATGAGAGACTAATAAGTTTCGAAACCGGTAGAGGTGCTTGCTGCACTCTCTGATTGAACTGGAATAATGATGCAGCTGTAGTTTCGTGTTGCAACGAAATTGAAAATGGTTATTCATTTTTGATCTATTCAAAATCTTTATTTAGGAAGCATTAAACAACTAGAGGAAAAGTGTACAGGAATTGGAATAGAACTTGAAAACAAGTACGTAACAAATATATTCTTCACAGACGATCAGGTGATTATAGCAAACGATGAGGAAGACATGGATTAGGTATATGATTCGAAAGTTAACCGAGGAATAAGAAAATTGGGGACTCACCATCAATATAAACAAAACAAAATATCTTAGAATAAAGGACGAAGAAAGAAACCCACAACTCTCGATTAGAGATATAAAAAATGCGAAGAATTTAAATACCTAGGGACAGCCATAGCGAAGGAAGGAACATCAAAACGAGACATCTAGCAGAAAATACAACAGGGCCGAAATGTGGTACAAACACTAAACTCATTACTTTGGCCTCCTAAAATTAGTTTACGAACAAAAATAATAATCTACAAGTCGGTTATAGAACCAATTTTGACGAATTATACGAAAATAGGTCCTAGGAATAACGATTTTTATTGACCAAATCATATGAGTGTATGAATGTGTTGTTCACCACCTTTTCTCGGGGGCAAACTTTTTTTAATAATACCGGGAATGAATATACTAACCAATTTCAAACAACTGTTGTCCTACATATTTTTTTTCTGAAAGTTAATTGTTTTCGACTTTATCGCAAGTGAAAATGTCAATTTTGTAACAAACAAAAAACACTATTTAAAACGTTTTTTGCGAATTACCCTTAATAAAATGTAGAAAAAACAGTCTTATAAAAAAAAACTAAAAGAATGGTGGATTTATGGTGTCTGTAGTCCCAGTACAAGCGGGAAAAATCTTTATTTCAGAAAAAATGCTTGGAAAAATCTTTATTTTTTGTTTTTATAAAAGTCCCTAGCACCAATCCTAAGGGAGTTATGACAAAAATAAGGTTGGTCCATATTTTTTTTAGCAACAAAAAACAAATAAACCCCTAATTGCCACCTTAATTAAAAATAATCGTTACTCCTTTTCAATTCACTTTATTAAAGTATTTATAGTATGCTCTAGTAGACTCTAGAAGTTTGGCTGGTTCAGAATGCTTAATTTTGAAAAAAAAAAAATGAGTGAGTGGAGAATTTTTGTAATTAAAGCATTTATTAGAAAAACTGCCCGGCTTCAATTTATTTCAAATCATAATTTTTCTAAGATATTCATTGGAAGGAATGTGCACATCCAAATAATTGTAAAAGTTGGTTTCATATTTTTATTGATACTTCAAGCAAAAATAGATACAAACTTAGCAAAATATATTGGAAAATATAGAGGTACAGTGGAACCTCGTTAACTCGGATTAATCGGGACCGCGGCCGATCCGGGTTATCGAAAATCTGGGTTAGCCGGAGAAAATGGTAAAAATTATAAATAAAATACAGATAGTTGGAGTATTCCATGACGTTTTTTCCATCTATCCAACCAACCTTGACTCGCAGTGAAATTTGGTTCACAATCAGGCAACATTTTATTCAGCTTGAGTGCTGATTCTTGAATAATTTGTCCAGACAATGGTAAACCACGTTCGCATTCCGCACAAAACCACATATACAAAGCGTCGTCGAGAGTCTCATTTTTCACTTTATTAGCTTTGCGCCGATTGTCCAAACTGTGTTTTGTTATCATTTTAAAACAAAATTCTTGAATTTTAGTTCTATTTTTCTTCCAATCCGATACTGTAGATGTACCGACACCATATGATGCTGCAATAGTTTTTAAAGATTCGCCTTTATCAATTCTACCTAATGCTTCTAGTTTATTTTCCATTGTCACTACAACATTTTTACGTTTTGTTGCCATTACGTAGACAAACTTTACGAACGATTACAGAACGGAAGCGGACAATACCACGATACACTCACACAGTGTGAGTGTATCGTGACAAATACCCATTATCTCTCAAATATTATATTAAATACATTTTTTTTGTTGAAATATATGTCTGATAAAATCGGTCCGGGTTAGCCGGACTTCCGGGTTATCGGGGTTCCACTGTATTGTGTTGAACAATTTCCGCCATGCTGAACTATTTCTAATACAAAAGAAACAAACATCATCTATTACTAACAAAGACTGCACGCAACTGATAAATTTACGGATAAGATCATTCACGCTTAACAATGACCATTCAAAGCGGCCTATAAATTGCGTTCTTGCTCGACAGTTTTGTTCGACGAGCAAGTCTGTTCAAACAAAAATGATTATGCATCATTTTGCAAAGAACGACAGTTTTCAACCCACACATTTCCGTTTTGCTTCATTTTTGTTCGAACAGACTCGCTCGTCGAACAAAACTGTCGAACAATAACGCAATTTGTGGACAGCTTAAGGTGGGACAAGTGTTGATTTTACAACAATCCGCATGGACATCTGTTGTTTTACTAAAACTATCCGAATGTTCCATGTAGTTTACTCCGGACATCTGAGATTTTTACACAACTGAATGTGTGAGATGAATAAAGAAACTACTATTTATGAGAACAATACATAAAGTCGAATTTTCGAAAATGGACATGTGTTATTTTTCAAATAAACACTTTAATTTCACAAACAATTTCTTTTTTTCAAATAACTAAAACTACTAGACATACACTACATTTTGTAGAATTTGTTGTAACAAAGCTGTGTGTTTTACATTTTTATGTAGTTCTTCTATAGGTAGATTTCGATTTATTTGAAAATAAAAAGGATTTTTTTTTAAATATACAAATCCTCCTCTTATTTCCACTCTTCAATTTTTTTTAAACTAAGCATTTTAAACCAGCCAATCTTCAATGTTAAAAAAACATTCATTTTGTGTGATTTACTTTATAACTGTTATTTTTTATTGTTTGCAGGAAAATCTTGTCGAGAGCAAACATCACAAACTCGCCAGATCTCTGCGAAGCGGCCATTGCGATAAAGATGCCAAACCGAACGCAACAATGCGCGACATCCTCAACACCATCGTCTCCTATCCCCCTACCAAAAACCTTTCCAACGAAGAGCAAGATCACGTCTGGAAGTACCGCTTTTACCTCAGCACCCAGAAGAAAGCCTTAGCGAAGTTTTTGAAGTGCGTCAATTGGAACCAGCACAACGAAGTTCGGCAGGCTCTACATATGATGGAAATGTGGGCTCCAATGGATGTGGAAGATGCGTTGGAACTACTGAGCCCGAATTTCGCGCATCCCGCTGTGCGCAGATACGCTATTTCGAGGCTACAGCAGGCGCCTGACGACGAGATTATGTTGTATCTCTTGCAGTTAGTACAGGCTTTGAAATACGAAAACTTTAAGACCATTCAAGATGGTAAGAAACATCATTTAGTTTTAATATAATCTTTTTTTTTTTATTGGTATCCCATTTTGCTTATTTAAAGTACGCCTCAGCGTGTTTAAATTCAACTTTCAAAAACGCGCGTGTTTTAAAGTTACCTTAAAAGTTTTAAATATTGATCTGACCTGACAGGATTACATTCCTTGTAACGTCAAATAAATAAAATATGAATTAAATATTACTAACAAAAAATGTTTCCAAAGCTTTATCCAAATATTTGAAAATCTTAATCTTTTAAATGAATATGATAAGTACAGTTGGTATTGTTTGACATATTTGTACTTCCGTTTTTTAAATCAGAGGAAATGCTGTTCAAATTAATACTACCGACATTATCGGAAGCCAGTGAGGTTGCACTTCCATTTGCTCTTCCATCCATTTAATAAACTTTTATTATTCTTTCATTTGGGGCCGGCGTAGCTCAGGTGGTAGTGTGCTTGACTCGATTGCTGGTAGGCCGGGGTTCAAATCCTAGCGCCGGCAAGAACAACTAGACATTTTTGAAAATGTCTATAGGTCCCAGGTCGGCTCAGTCTGAATAAAATTAGTACCTTGGGTAAAACCTGGGGTAATAATAGGCGGTTGAAGTGTAGCACTGGCACTGTTACCTTCCTTGTATACCGTAGGCCCTAGATATAGCAGACCCTGCTATAATCCCAAAGCCACGAAAGCGGTATAAAATGGGAGACTATTATTATTATTATTCTTTTTTATGAGCGTCTTCCGATTTTTGCGGTATTAACCGTGATTCTGCTTTACTATTGAAGTAATCAATGTTAGAACTCATTTTTAAGCGATATATAGCCAGTAATAGCAATTGAAGAAGAAGGCAGATTGCAAGTTAATTTTTGTTTTTCTCATTTCTATAACAACGAAAGGTATACTGATGTACATGAGTTCAAAGTGTACCAATAAAAAAAATAGCGTAAAGTATTCGTGGATAACTAGTCTTTAAAACACATGCTCTATTTCGAGCACGTGTTTTAAAGACCTCAATATCCACTTATACTTTAATAAACTTGCGTGCATAGAAATCGGACCACTTAAAAATTTGGTCATTTTTGATGTCTCAAATTTCCTAAACCTGTTGGCCGATTTAAGTGATTTTTTTAATATGTTATAGCCTTATTCTTTAACAATATCGCTGTAATAATATTGTTGCTAAACAGGTAAATTTTCATTGTATACCAGGTGTACGAATCAAACTGTGTTTTTTTTCTCAAAGTTCACATCACCCTGTGGAATATTCTAGCATATATAAAATACTGTAAAGCCTCAGGTTTTCTTAACATTCTGTTTTTGTATTCATTCGCTTATGTTGGATAATAAAAAGTTAGGTACTTTAACAACTAGCCATGTTCTTCATCAGTACATGGTGTTTCTAAATAAGTGCGACAAACTTTATGGGGTAAATCTGCATAAAAAATAATGACAGTTTGCTTGATAAGCGTATGTCCGCAAATGCTTAGTTTCGGAGATACGGGATGATGAATTTTTTCTTACACTCTGATGCCTTATTTATTGCTTTAAAACCGGTTAAGATATGCAAATGAAATTTGGCGGGTTTTATGACATAGTTATGGCATATTTTTTGACATCAAATTAAGAATTTTATTAAGCACTTATGGCACTTTTGGCGCTCTCTAAACTAACTAAAGTAGGACTGCTCTTGTTTCGATTCACAGCGAAATGATTATTTACTATTTTTATTAGTTTTACTCCTATTCTGAGTATTGGGAACTAATCTTTGTTGGAATTTTAGAAGCCACGAATGGTATAACCATATTAGTTCTGATACAGTTTTATTTTGAATATGTATTGTTAATATTAAAAGTGAAACTTTCGTTAGTTTTTAGCAGATGCCGCCACGGCTCTATGTCATGATAATCTTTCGTTTGTGGATCGAGCTGACGCATGACGGTCAGAATTTTAATGGTTTAGAGAGAATCGAATATGTGCTCTCTGAAGAAACTCTAACAATAGTTCAAACTAGTTAGAGCACTTTTGGCGTTCTCTAAACTAACTAAAGTAGGACTGCTCTTGTTTCGATTCACAGCGAAATGATTATTTATTAAGAATTTTATATTCAATATTGGCGGGCATACGGGTAATAAAATATGATCGGTCATATTACCCGTATGAGCGCCAATTGTAAATATTAAAGTCTTAATTGTATGTCAAAAAATGTGCAATAGCTACGCCTTAAAACCAAATTTCATTTGCATATCTCAACCTGTTTTAAAACAATAAATAAATCGTCAGTTTGTAAGAAAAATATCAATACCCCCTATCTCGGAAACGAAGCATTTGCGGACATATGATTATAAAGCAAACTGTCATTATGTTTTATGCAGAATTACCCCTTAAAGTTTGCCATACTTATTTAAAAACACCCTGTATTGATGAAAAACATGGTTAGTTGTTAAAGTACCTAACTTTTTATGGTCCAACATAAGCGAATGAATCAAAAAACAGAATGATGAGAAAAAATCAGGCTATAGTTGGGTTTTAATTTCAGTATTTTATAAATGCTAGAATATTCCACAGGCTGACGCGAACTTTGAGAAAAAAGCACAGTTTGATTCGTACACCCGGTATACAATGAAAATTTAACTGTTTAGCAACAATATTATTACAGCAGTATTGTTAAAGAATAAGGCTATAACATATTAAAAAAATCACGGTTTAGGAAATTCGACACATCAAAAATGACCAAATTTTTAAGTGGGCCGATTTCTACGCACGCAAGCTTTTACTATTTGTTTCTAAATACAGATTATGGACGGATACAAACTTTTAAAACATTACCCTTCTTCGTCTTGTTTATAATACACTATTTTTTTAGGTTACACAAGGATCTCACCAGGTCGCGATGCTTACTTTCTTACAGAAGATAAAGAAGCGCAGCTAGAAAAGAAAGACAGTAAAGAGAGTAACAGCACCATTACTAACGAACCTTTGTTGCACAGATCTTCAAGCTACAATCAAGGTACGTAAAATGTTTAATATAGATATGGTTGGGACAAAAGATGTAAAATCAAAGTTTAGAGCTATTTCATCCTCATCATCATCATCAATCAGCCCTAATTTGTCCACTGTTGAACATAGATCCGATGTAAATCATAACGATTCAATAAAGGATTGTCTGGCGTTCTCAATTTCCCTTTTTTTTTTGTAGATACTATTCTAGCTGATCAAATCGCCGCTTCTAACGTCAACAGCGTCATCGAAAATCCAGAACAAAAACCCAGCGGTCTACCAGAAAACCTTCTTCAAAATCCCATAACTGACAGCGGAAATACAGATACTTTAAGGAGCCATATGAACGACGAAGAAGAGGTCCAAGATTTGGCCTCTTTCCTAATTCATAGAGCCTGCAAGAATTTCAGCCTAGCTAATTATTTTTATTGGTATTTATTGCTGGAATGTGAAGATCAGGATACTAATCTACGCCAAGATGTTGCTGATGTAAGTTATTTTGTTTTATTTATAATTTAAATATTCCTCTCTAAGCAGATTCCTCCAAAAATTTGTCTCTTCTGACTATTTGGCTTTGATATTCTAAAACTTTCTTCTTCTTCTTTAAGTGCCATCTCCGCGACGAAGGTCGGCAATCATCATGGCGTTCTCAAAAGAGAACTACAGTCTTGTCCATGTTTGCTCTAATCTCGTGTTCTATTAATTTTTTAATATCCACAAAGAAAAATAATTTCCTGTAGTCGGCTGTATCCCATTAATTACAAAAAATTAGTTAAAATCCTTTATAAAAGGTGTTAAATTTAATGGAATTTTAAAAATTTCCTTGAAGGGCTACATCACAGAAGTTTTCGAACTAAAGAGTTGATCATCAGTGTTGTTAACAAGTTTTACAGCACTGATGATGATGATAATGTGAAGTTTCACATTACGGACTGTAAATAACCTATTTACAATCTATAATGTGAGATTCTGCACGAGTTACCCACGGGTTATCGTGAGTCCTGTGTTGCCTGATGTAAAATCTAGGATTATTTTAAGGCCATCGGTACATAATTCGCAAATATTTTACGGCTATTCCTACTTTTTCTGTCCTCACACGGCAAATTACGTGTAGTAAAATTCACACTGGTATGGATATGTAAACATTACTAGAATGCAACGAACTGTCAATACGGATGGAATAGGCATGAAGAAAATGGACATCCTAAGTCTTGACGTCACAAAATTGGGAGGAGCTTATATTTGGCTCCAAACAATTTTGTTTATGTTAAACACTCATAAGGAATTTTTAATTTATTGTTTACGTGGTTTGTGTGACAAAATAAGATTTTTAATTAACCTAAACTCAATGTAATTATTGATTTTTCTTATTTGTGTTTTGTCGTGATTTTGAGGTAGTATAGTATTTAAAGACATTCATTAGATTAATTATTTTATAAACTTTACGTTTTTGGTGATTTTGAGTGCTGACAACATGCCTGTGACTTGTATAGTAGTGAACTGTGGAAGTCCAACTGATCGGGATAATGTTAATTTTAATTTGTTTTTTGTCCTGATTTTGAGCTAATATAGTATTTAAAGACATTCATTAGATTAATTATTTTATAAACTTTACGTTTTTGGTGATTTTGAGTGCTGACAACATGCCTGTCACTTGTATAATAGTGAACTGTGCAAGTCCAACTGATCAGAGTATTGTTAATTTTAATTTGTTTTTTGTCGTGATTTTGAGTTTAATATAGTATCTAAAGACATTCATTGGATTAATTATTTTATAAACTTTACGTTTTTGGTGATTTTGAGTGCTGACAACATACCTGTGACTTGTATAATAGTGAACTGTGGAAGTCCAACTGATCAGAATAATGTTAATTTTAATTTGTTTTTTGTCGTGACTTTGAGCTTAATATAGTATTTAAAGACATTCACTAGATTGATTATTTTATAAACTTTTCGTTTTTGGTGATTTTAAGTGCTGAAAACATGCCTGTAACTTGTATAGTAGTGAACTGTGGAAGTCGAGCTGATCGGATAATGTTAATTTTTTCGTGTTCCCTCTATAGGGCTTTTCATTCACAGTAATTTGGTTTGAGCTTCTGTCATATGTCGTATAATCCGTGTATAGTAATATTATACACGGATTATACAACATCTAACAGAAGCTCGAAACAAATGACAATCGATGAAAAGCCATATATTAGAAACTCATTTGTTTCCTCGCCTAACTAAATTATCAAAAAACAGGACGCACTCATGCTAGGAATTATGGTTTTTATTAATATTATTACAATTATTTATATGTGACACTAACGTAACTAGTGACATTAATTTTAGGCCAATGTGACAAACTTTATTAATACTAAATTTTAACATTTATCCCCTATTTTGTTAAAACAATATTATTTTGTTTTTCATTCTATTCAAAATAAATGCAGTTTTGACAGGGAATTTGTTTTGTTATTTATTTATTCCATATAGACCTGGATCCCGCGTACCAAAAAAAAGTTGATTAATAGCAAGCTGAAAATTTATTAATAGCTTAACGGTGTCTGGTCCGACAAACTTTGATGTATGGGAACACTGGAAGTTTTAACTGTGGAACAGGTTAAAAATTTGGAATGTCAAACTACGAAAATGTTTATGTAATTTATCAGATAAACTTAAAATTGATTTGCTACCAATTCATTAAACTCTCATGCAAAAACCAGACTGGTGAAAAAATCACCAACTGGGCATTTTAATGAGTAGAACACGAAGACCATGTCAAACTACAGGAATCATGTTGGTTAGTAATCGCAGTCTGATTTTTGCATGAGAATTTAATGAAAGGGTAACAGATCAATTGGATGTTCTGTCCGACAAAATATATAGGATGTTTTCGTAATCTGATGTTCCAAATCTGAGTTTCCAAACTGTTTCACAATTAAAACTAAAACTACCCCTGTTCCAGTGTCACAATACATCAAAGTTTGTCCAACTGGACACCGTTAAGCTATTAACAAATTTTCAGATTGCTATTAATCAATTTTTTTGGTACACGGGATCCAGACCTAATAGGCTTGTTCATAGTACGACACAAACGATTAGCAACTACTGCCAACCATCAGATGCATGAGCAGTTAACAGTTAGCGTTGTGCAGTTAATAGTTAGCATTCATAGACTACGAATGCGCATGTGTCTGATGGTTGGCAAGAGTTGCTGATCGTTCTACGAACAAACCTATCAGTAAGCACAATTTGTGATATCCATGGGTAGTTACTAACAGAAAGAGGCAGGATTCGATTTTTAAAACATTTATTTTAGAGTCAAAACATAGTCATACCTTAAACGATAAATGTATATTATCATTACAAGTTGATACTAATTACAAAAATAAATACACATTTAAAAGACCAATACATAATTACTCATGATGAAGAAGTACATTATAATTAAAAATGAATAACCATTTTCATATCGCTGCAACACAATGCCAAAGCCATCTTATATTTCAGTTCGTTTAGTGAGCACAACAAGCACTCTGACCGAACAGTTTCAAAACTCATTAGTTTTTCATCAGAGAATGCATATGTTGCTATCTCCAAACCATGTAGCTGTAACATATGTACATGCATTGGGTTCTTCTTCGTCTGTCTTGCCCTGGGCATACTCAGCTAAAAATAGGATTGCTGCAATATGGCTGCAGACTTCACTATTACCGGCCATACGCATACAATGTGCATTTGCTATGTCATCAGAACTGGCTATCACCCCACCCAAGCATTTAGTCGTTTAGCATTAGCTTTTTGGAAATGCTTCACCTAAAAAAAATATTATATTTTTTTTGGAAATTCTTCAACTACAAAAATTTATTTTTATTAGAGTATTTGCGTTCTTTACAATGATTGAGAATATTTTATTTAAAATCAGACATTCATATAATATAATTTTAGAACAATCATGACAGTAATTCAAATAGATGGCAGTAATAAATCATTTTCAGAGAATTATGGAGTTCGCAGTTTACAGATTAAGACGACGATATGTCTGGTTTCATACAGATATAAACGTAAATAAATCTAATATTTAGAACCAAGTTATCCAAAAGACACTAATCCATATATTTATTAATGGTGAATAAATAAAATAAAGGCATACCTTTCCAACAATAATATGGAAATCAGGAAATTATTAACAATTTTTACTCCATTCAAAACAAATCCAGCTGTAAAATATTTATGTGCCTGAAGGCTTTTGTATGCTTTCATCTGCTGCTTAGAGTAGCAACTGTGAGACTACACCAGATATGTATAAATATCTATAATAGTAACTTGATGGACTGCACTTTACTGTAAAATCCAATTCTGACTGAATTGTATGTGGATCTAAATTCCCAATTATTTTCAGCTTCAATAAATATCTAAAACAATAAAAGAAATAATGTTATTGCTTGCAAAATTCATCATTATTGATAAATATCGGGGCAAAATGAACAGTAAATAAACATTGTTTCGCCTACCTTTCTCGCAACATCTGGAGTTTCCAATAATAATTTCCTTAAATAATCACTTTGCATTGTGGTAAAGTTTATAAAGTTCACAAAAACAGGAAACGAAATCCAAATGAATCCAAAATAGACAAAATACGACGATAAACAATGAAAAATCATTGAAAAATAGATACAAACATAACCTCTTTGTTAGTTTGTGTGCCAACCAGAGGTCACGTGGTTTGGATTGCCTAATTAGGCAATCCATCGACCTGTCAAAGATAAACCACGTGATCTTTGGTTGGCACACAAAACTGTTCCTAACCTAAACTCAATGTAATTATTGATTTTTCTTATTTGTTTTTTGTCGTGATTTTGAGGTAGTATAGTATTTAAAGACATTCATTAGATTAATTATTTTATAAACTTTACGTTTTTGGAGATTTTAAGTGCTGACAACATGCCTGTGACTTGTATAGTAGTGAACTGTGGAAGTCCAACTGATCGGGATAATGTTAATTTTAATTTGTTTTTTGTCCTGATTTTGAGCTAATATAGTATTTAAAGACATTCATTAGATTAATTATTTTATAAACTTTACGTTTTTGGTGATTTTGAGTGCTGACAACATGCCTGCCACTTGTATTGGGACCGTGCAAGTTCGGCAAAGCGACCCCTATTTCTACGCTCTATACTAAAATTCGCACTTTTAATTATATTGGCCAATTATATTAGTCCTGGTTACTAGATAATTGTCAAGGCCATAGTCCAAAAAAATAATAAGAAGAAAAAATAAGATTCAGGTTATGTTATGAAAACGTCAACAATTGTATGTAGTAAATAAAATTAGTTATTAAAATGCAGTACTGCAAGCAAAATAAAATTAATTAAATTTACCTTTATATAATAATTGCATATCATATCAATATTGTGGAGCAATATATAATTTTTCTGCTTCATTGACAGAAGGTATGAAATATACGTCAATTTGACAATTTCAATTGACAATATGAATTATTTAAGATAGTTGCAATATTTCTCCGCGACTCGCGCAGGGTCGTTTCTCGTTTCCCCTTCCAAGTACTTGCACACCGCTAATAATAGTGAACTGTGGAAGTCCAACTGATCAGAATAATGTTAATTTTAATTTGTTTTTTGTCGTGATTTTGAGCTTAATATAGTATTTAAAGGCATTCATTAGATTAATTATTTTATAAACTTTACGTTTTTGGTGATTTTGAGTGCTGACAACATGCCTGTGACTTGTATAGTAGTGAACTGTGGAAGTCCAACTGATCAGAATAATGTTAATTTTAATTTGTTTTTTGTCGTGATTTTGAGCTTAATATAGTATTTAAAGACATTCATTAGATTGATTATTTTATAAACTTTTCGTTTTTGGTGATTTTTTTAAGTGCTGAAAACATGCCTGTAACTTGTATAGTAGTGAAGTGTGGAAGTCGAGCTGATCGGTTAATGTTAATTTTTTTCGTGTTCCCTCTATAGGGCTTTTCATTCACAGTCATTTGTTTGAGCTTCTGTTATATGTCATATAATCCGTGTATAGTAATATTATACACGGATTATACAACATCTAACAGAAGCTCGAAACAAATGACAATCGATGAAAAGCCTTATTAGAAACTCATTTGTTTCCTCGCCTAACTAAATTATCAAAAAACAGGACGCACTCATGCTAGGATTTAAGGTTTTTATTAATATTATTACAATTATTTATATGTGACCCTAACGTAACTAGTGACATTAATGTTTAGGCCAATGTGACAAACTTTATTAATACTAAATTTTAACATTTATCCCCTATTTTGTTGAAACAATATTATTTTGTTTTTCATTCTATTCAAAATAAATGCAGTTTTGACAGGGAATTTGTTTTGTTATTTATTTATTCCATATAGACCTGGATCCCGCGTACCAAAAAAAAGTTGATTAATAGCAAGCTGAAAATTTATTAATAGCTTAACGGTGTCTAGTCCGACAAACTTTGATGTACGGGAACACTGGAAGTTTTAACTGTGGAACAGGTTAAAAATTTGGAACGTCAAACTACGAAAATGTTTATGTAATTTGTCAGATAAAACTTCCAATTGATTTGCTACCAATTCATTAAACTCTCATGCAAAAACCAGACTGGTGAAAAAATCACCAACTGGGCATTTTAATGAGTAGAACACGAAGACCATGTCAAACTACAGGAATCATGTTGGTTAGTAATAGCAGTCTGATTTTTGCATGAGAATTTAATGAAAGGATAACAAATCAATTGGATGTTCTGTCCGATAAAATATATGGGATGTTTTTGTAATCTGATGTTCCAAATCTGAGTTTCCAAACTGTTTCACAATTAAAACTATCCCTGTTCCAGTGTCACAATACATCAAAGTTTGTCCAACTGAACACCGTTAAGCTATTAACAAATTTTCAGCTTGCTATTAATCAATTTTTTTGGTACATGGGATCCAGACCTAATAGGTTTGTTCATAGTACGACACAAACGATTAGCAACTGCTGCCAACCATCAGATGCATGAGCAGTTAATAGTTAGCATTCATAGACTACGAATGCGCATGTGTCTGATGGTTGGCAAGAGTTGCTGATCATTCTACGAACAAACCTATCAGTAATCACTATTTGTGATATCCATGGGTAGTTACTAACAGAAAGAGGCAGGATTCGATTTTTAAATCATTTATTTTAGAGTCAAAACATAGTCATACCTTAAACGATAAATGTATATTATCATTACAAGTTGATACTAATTACAAAAATAAATACACATTTAAAAGACCAATACATAATTACTCATGATGAAGAAGTGAACAGTTTCAAAACTCATTAGTTTTTCATCAGAGAATGCATATGTTGCTATCTCCAAACCATGTAGCTGTAACATTGGGTTCTTCTTCGTCTGTCTTGCCCTGGGCATACTCAGCTAAAAATAGGATTGCTGCAGACTTCACTATTACCGGCCATATGTATACAATCTGCATTTGCTATGTCATCAGAACTGGCTATCACCCCACCCAAGCATTTAGTCGTTTAGCATTAGATTTTTGGAAATGCTTCACCTAAAAAAATATTTTATTTTTTTGGAAATTCTTGAACTACAAAAATTTATTTTTATTAGAGTATTTGCGTTCTTTACAATGATTGAGAATATTTTATTTAAAATCAGACATTCATATAATATAATTTTAGAACAATCATGACAGTAATTCAAATAGATGGCAGTAATAAATCATTTTCAGATAATTATGGAGTTCGACGACGATATGTCTGGTTTCATACAGATATATACACGTAAATAAATCTAATATTTAGAACCAATTTATCCAAAAGACACTAATACTGTTATCCATATATTTCTTAATGGTGAATAAATAAAATAAAGGCATACCTTTCCAACAATAATATGGAAATCAGGAAATCATTACCAATTTTTACTCCATTCAAAACAAATCCAGCTGTAAAATATTTATGTGCCTGAAGGCTTTTGTATGCTTTCATCTGCTGCTTAGAGTAGCAACTGCGAGATTCCACCAGATATGTATAAATATCTATAATAGTAACTTGATGGTCTGCACTTTACTGTAAAATCCAATTCTGACTGAATTGCGTATGGATCTAAATCCCCAATTATTTTCAGCTTCAATAAATATCTAAAACAATAAAAGAAATAATGTTATTGCTTGCAAAATTCATCATTATTGATAAATATCGGGGCAAAATGACAGTAAATAAAATTTGTTTCGCCTACCTTTCTCGCAACATCTGGAGTTTCCAATAATAATTTCCTTAAATAATCAGTTTGCATTGTGGTAAAGTTTATAAAGTTCACAAAAACAGGAAACGAAATCCAAAATAGACAAACTACGAGGATAAACAATGAAAAATCATTGATAAATAGATACAAACATAACCTCTTTGTTAGTTTGTGTGCCAACCAGAGGTCACGTGGTTTGGATTGCCTAATGATTAGAACGTAAACAGTTTTGAGGTTATGTTTATTTTCAACCATTAAGGCATAAAAACCACCTGAGCAAAAACGAATAAAAATCTCTTTATTAACACGTTTCTTTAACGAAATACCTAAATGAAGTCTTATTTTGCCACACAAAGCACATACATGAAAAATTCCTTATGACCATTTAACGTTACAAACAAAATTGTTTGGAGTCAATATAAGCTCTTCCCAATTTTGTGACATTTGTGACGTCAGACTTAGGCCGTCCATTAATGCGGCCAACATACAAGAGAGAGGTCCTAGAGAGAGACAAAGAATGGGCAGGAAAAATTGACAGGCCCTGTAATTTGAGTTGCCTATATCAACTTAAATCGGGGAAATGGACCTCATTTTTATAATTCTTATAAAATTCTAAATATAAATGTAACATAAAAACATAATCAAGGACTTTTTCACTTTATATAAAACAGCCACTAATTTAGTATTTAAATAGTTTTAAAATTATTTAACTCCCAAATACTTTAGGAAAGTATTTGTTTTGATAAATACAAATAACAATTCTGAAAAGTATTTAAACACCAAGTATGGTACTCTGTACTCTATTTACTCTGTAAATACAAAAAAAAATATTTCAATTTTGAAATATTTACTGCCAATCAGCCTTCAAGTTAAAATATGAGGTCCATTCAACGAACTGTCAATACTGATTCAATTGGGTCCATTTATATAGGCAACTCAAATTACACGGCCTGTCAAATTTTCCTGCCCATTCTCTGTCTCTCTCTAGGACCTCTCTCTTGTATGTTGGCGGCAATCTCACTTCACTATTTGAATGGGACGGGGCCATTCCATCAGTATTGACAGTTCGTTGTTAGAATGTCATTCTACTTGAAAATGTCATCATTAACTTAAAGAGATGGCTTTTGAATGTTCTTGGATAACTGTTATTTGTATAATTGCAAATGATTAATTCAGTTAATAAATGAATGTGATAATTTTTTCACTATGTATTCAGTGATTTTAATAATAATTTATATGTACAACAAAAACTAATACTCAATCGAGAAAAGAGGAAAAGTGTTAAAGTGATTTTTTAATAATATATTGTTACTGTGGAACGCTTACAATTTTGAACATCTTTAACAACAAAATACTTGGATCACAGAATATATTATCCTGATGTATTATCTGCTTGGATCTTTCACAAATTAATAATACACAATAAATAACTTTTTATTAAGTTCATGTCTTAAATCAATTATTTATCAAATACACTACAGTCGGAAAAATGGAAGAATACCCATGAACGATCACATAAATCACTTATTTTGTATTTGCTGTCTTTTTCTATAAATAACAAACGTTTGCTATAGAAAAAGATAGAAAATACAAAATAAGTGATTGATGTGATCGTTCATGGGTATAGGGCTTTTCATCGATTGTCATTTGTTTCGAGCTTCTGTCATGTGTCACATAATATTAATATGTCATACGTCTTTGGTTTGTATCATTGGTATATAACCCACATCCATTGACATATTAAGCCTAGACTCGGCATACTCACCAAAAAAGCGTAACGCGGAAACAGCATGTAAACAGTCGATCGGTGGTCTATCTATCTCTTTTAACTAAACGATCCCGCGCATGTGACTGACAAAGATGGCTAGACCACTCAATCCTATGTCGGCGTTACACCTCGATGCATTGAGTGGCATATCCCTAGCCAAGTCTATTCTCTTTACATGTCTCTGCCCACATCACTGGTATATAACAATAACGTACGACGTAGATATATTAATATTATGTGACCAGTGCCGGATTTACCACTAAGCCGACTAGGCCGCGGCCTAGGGCCGCAAGCAAAAGGGGGCCACAGCGTTTTGTAAAAAAAATTTTTGGTAAAAAAATTGTCACAACATTGTCAAAAATAGCAATAACAATAAGAAACTCCTTACAAAAAGAGTAAACGTTAGAAGATGCCAAATGGCATGCTGTAAAAGCTATTTTACTTAACTACTGGAGCTACTACGATGCAATTTAAAAAATATCAGCCGATACAGAGGAAACAAATGTGAGCCGAGCTGAAGCTAATGGAATCAGTAAACAATTTTTAAAATCAGAGAATGCTATTCTACTAAACATGTGGTACGATATTTTACGTTTTGACAAGAGTACCAAAACATTGCAAAAGACTGCTACAGACTTGAATGTGACTTGCAACATATACAAATCCCTAAAGGATTTGAGTCTGAGAGACAACTTTGATTCCTATGAAAAAAAGAGGAAAACAGTTGTCTAAAAAGGAAACCTATATTCTTGAAAAAAAAAGAGGCCCTAAAAGAAAAGCTCTCCCTGGCGAAGACAAAGATGAATCTACTGAACCCCACTTTAATGGCAAATTAAAGATTAATACATTCAATGTTGTAATTGACAGGCTTTATTCAGAATTGAAGGAAAGGTCCGAAGTTTATTTCAGCCTTAATGAAGAATTTGGATTTTTAAACAACTTATCGGCAATTTCCAATAAAGAAATCAGGGGAAAAGCTTCTATATTGGCTAAAAAGTATCGAATCAACATAGACGGTGACTTTGGAGAAGAGTGTGTAGGTACAGTTCAAAGGCTTTGTTGAAAGTATATTGGATGAAGAAAGAGAACCTCATGATAACAAGATTACCAATTTACCAATCCTCCGAGGAATACACTTTTGGAGTATCTGAAACTCATTCGTGAAAAACAGTTAACAACATTATTTTCGAATATGGACACGGCTTTGCGCATTCTACTATGCATGATGACATCTAATGCATCTGGAGAAAGATCATTCAGCGTGTTGAAAAGAATCAAAAACTACTTGAGGAACTCGACTTCTGACGAAGATTCTAGATTGTCTAGTTTGGCAAGTTTTGTTTCAAATGCTGAGCTTTTTTAAGCCTTAGACTTTAACGATTTAATTAAAAATTTTGCAGCCAAAAAGCTAGAGTGTTTAGAGTGAGTGTCAATGTTAATCACTAATCTAACTTTATCCAAATTAAGAACATGACATTGACATTTTTCAGTATTAGAGAATAATGTTAGAATTGACCGATCTAGAAGTTTATTTGTTGTATCCTTAATATTTTTATTTTTCAGTACCGTATCCTATTACTATTACAGTTCATATTATTTTGCTTATTCTTTTACTTATAATGTCTTTTCAACTCGGCTTTTTTTAGTCTTTTGTTGTCGCCTGTACTTTTCCCCCCGAATGAAACAAATGTTATTTAATTTTAACAATTAACTACAATACTAATTTATAATATAATAATTTTAGCAATATTAATAATTTTTCAAATAACTGCTGTTTGCTAACTTTTTGAATTATATATTTTTTATAAATATAGAAATTGTTGGTACATATAGTCGGTTCGCTAAACTCAGACACAACTGGCTAGTGATTTTAGTAAGTAATTTTGCCAATTTGGTAAAATTGGCAAAAAAAGAGTTACTAAATAGCAAATAATTACTAAATAGTAATTTTGCTATTTTTGGCAACATTGGCAAAAAACAAAAAAGTTACCTACTAAAATCACTAGCCAATTGTGTCTGAGTTTAGCGAACAGACTATAGAGCTGTTTTGGGGTTTTAGCCAAATTTGTAAACCAAGATTATTTAATTAGCGAATACAACATTTCAACCTATTTATGTACCGTATTCAAATATTTAGAACATTAGTGGGATTTCTATTCATTTATGTTATGCTCTGTATGTTGTACCAATTTTAAAAAGTAAAATTAAAACAAACGTTATGTATTAATATGAAATAGTTTATGCTTTAATTACATAATCTTGAAGTTATCGGGGGCCGCTCGGGGTAATTTGGCCTAGGGCCGCAAGTACCCTAAATTATGTTATGTATGCTCTGTATGTTGTACCAATTTTAAAAAGTAAAATTAAAACAAACGTTATGTATTAATATGAAATATTTTATGCTTTAATTACATAATCTTGAAGTTATCGGGGGCCGCTCGGGGTAATTTGGCCTAGGGCCGCAAGTACCCTAAATCCGGCACTGTATGTGACACATGACAGAAGCTCGAAACAAATGACTGTGAATGAAAATCCCTATTCTTTTATTTTTGCGACTGTATATATCAATATTATTTAATCAACAACTCAAAATATTCCCGATGCCATGTCAAATATTTAAAATTGTCACTGATTGTCACTGTCTGACTGACAATATGCTGACAATATTCTATTCGACTGAGTGCGTTGTAAGACAAAGATAGATTTGGAAAATATTACCACCGACATTGTGTTCATTTTTTTCGAATCCTGAAAAAAACCAATACATATTTTTGAAAAATTTAATCGCAGAATGAAAGACTACATTAAATTTTCTCTTAGTTTTTCACCCCTGTAACTTATTAAAATAAACATTATAGAAGCTCTCAGGGACTTTCGGCCCTCGATAATAACGTAATCTTTCATTCTGCGTTTAAATTTTTCAAAAATACTTACTAGTTTCCTCAGGATTCGAAAAAAATGAATCTCCATTTGAATAGCATTGCAGCCAAAAATACGTACCCATCCCCTTAAACGTCACACTTAATTTAACATAAACATGTAAATATTCTACAGGTCTACTGCATTTAAAGATGTACGTTTTCACTTTTTCACCCCTATATTTTGGGGGCTCATGTATGTAAAAACCTGTTAACAGCACTGATGATGAACTAATTAGTTCGAAAACGTTCTATGATGTAGTCCTTTAAGGGGATTTTTTAAATTAACACGTTGACTACCGTGAGACACAAATGTTGTGTCTCATGTAGTTGTTGATAACAGCCGCGTGACCCATCGTAGTTGTCTCAAAAGCATAGAAACGGGAGACTCGTGGCCGTAGGCACCTACTTTTTTTTTTAATTATGGCAGCCAACGTGTTAAATGTACCTTTTTTAAAGGATTTTAACTGGTTTTATTAATTTTTTGCTCTCCGCTAAATCAAATTTGTGATCTTGTTAAATACAAAGTCTTCGTTTTTTTCTAACAGTTTTCCTATAAATCTTGTATAAACTTTTGTAATTTTTTCATAATTTTATTGATTTTTTTGCTTCTATTGATTCCTCATTCATGACATTGATATTAGTAAACATATACCCATTATCTCGCTAAAATCTCTCGAAAATTATTGTTTAATGTCAGTTCTATGATGCTTGTAAAACTGTATTAAATTTCTGTATCTAGTAGAACACTCCAAACTACTTTGCGGCTATTACTGTATTATTTTTCAATGAAGTTCTAATTGGAGTTACTTTTGCATATCGATATGAAAACCTCGTATCTCATTTCACAAACAGTTTTACAAAAGTGGCTTTAAACTGAATGTCTGCATACTCTAACCTAAGATATGTGTGAAATATTTATGTGTAACGATTTAAATATGCTCAAAATCAAAAATACGTAAGGATAGTTTTTTGTTTTTAGGTTAGGTTAGAGTATGCAGAAATTCAGTTTAAAATCTCTACTGTAACATTTTCTGTAAAATGAGATACGAGGTTTTCATACTAAGCCATATCTCAAATATTTCACAGAATATCAAATCCAATATTGAACTTATTAGCCGCAATATATTCTTTAATGTCTCATTTTAATGTCTTCATCTTCTGTAGCCTTCCTCTCTCCTCATCTCTATCTTTTTTGCCGTTTTTGTATCATTCCTCCTTCCTTTGAAACTCCTCGTTTTATTCTTCTCACTCTTATTTTTTCAATATTTTCTTTATCTCACTCCTTCACTGTCTCTGATTCTTTCTGGTTTTCTAAGTTGTTTTTTTTTTAATTTTAGGAAGCAGTTAGAAACATGTACCTTACTGTCATGAAAACCTTTTCGCAAACCCTCGCACGTGGCTCAGATTCGATGCAAAAGAAACGCCACATTCTCACTAAACAACAGAAGTTCATCGACAAGCTGGTTAAGTTGATGAAAACGGTTTCGAGAGAGAGCGGCAACCGCAAGAAGAAAGCCGAAAAGCTACAGCAACTTCTGGCCGATTCCGATAGTTTCAAATTTAATTTTTCGAAATTCGAAGCCATACCTTTCCCCTTGGATCCGGATGTTATGATCAACGGTATCATTCCAGAGCAAGCGAGCTTGTTTAAGTCGGCGTTGATGCCTTCCAAATTGTATTTTAAGACGGTAAGTAATAAAAATTAAAATTTATAAATGGTAGATTGATAAGGGCATTCGTATTTTGAGTTTCCTGTTTTTTGCTGAGACCATTGGTCATAGAGATTTGTAAAATTATCATCTTTTTGTACAGCAATTACATTTATTCTGCTAAGCCTCTACTCTAGTCTTACCAAAAAAAAAGGAAACCACACAAAAGGTAAAACAGGGTGCGCGCTTCTCGTCCAGTGACTTAACAGGATATTATTTTAATACATATATTGGACTAGGCCACAGAAGATAGATTCTTACATAAATATCCTATGTAGAATGATGTCCTGTTCAGAAAAGGACTGTAGTATTCAGTTTTTGTGATCAAAGACACTGCTTTTGTCATTTTCCGCAATTTATTAACAAAATCGCAAGTAAAAACAGAAGGGAAAACCGAAAAAATAAAACTACGTTACGGTAGGATACGGTTTTCGATTTCCCTAAACTTTAGGTATTACTTATCGTTGACAGTCAGGTTATATTTTTACAATTTTGACTAATGTACTTGTGACGTTTGTCAATAATTTGCTTCTTACCTTAATTTTTCTCTTATTCTGTAATATTATTAGGTATATTAGTTGTAATTTTGTATTTTCTTTTATATTATTAATATAATATGTGTTGGAAAATATAGAAAATCCTTTGGGAGTTTTTTACAGGTCTATTGACAAAATTATGTAGTCTACCTACTACCTAACAAACTACTGTTGTGTTTCAAAAACCCATTCATGATATCACTAAAAGTGTGTCATTAAAAATTAATAATAAAAGAAGCAATTTTCAACATATTTATTTTAAAATTATTTCATTATTGACAATTCAACTAACTTTAATTTTTCGACATTGTGAAATTTACAATTCTTTTCTTTTCCTCAATTTCACTGTACATATACAAATAACATACAAAACTTAACAAACCTAATTCACAAATAACTAACTACTAAATAAAATAACTATAATAGTACAAAACTGAAACCAACTTGGAAAACAAACAATAATGACAAATAATCGAAAATGTAAGATAATGTCATCTTATTCTTCTTTTTATTTATCAAAAATAGTTCAAACGTACCCGAATTAATACCTAGGAAAGAATTTCCTAGATAAGCAGTTCTTTTAGTTGTGAAACGCTATTGTTCTTAAGTATTGACTTAAGAAGTTCCTATCGATAAGAATTACTTAATAAGGCAACTGTTTAGGTATCGTTGGTGAAATCGGGTATATATCTCGTCCAAACTATTTTCTTTAGCTCTAGATTTAAGGTGAAACAGTAGCGATCAACAGGTAGCGAAAACGCGTTCCAAGATTGCGGCTGTAATTTTGAATATATTTTCGATATATTTGGCACACGTATTAGTAATATAATAAAGAATGGCGGTACAGAGCCCAATTTGAAAAATATATTAATATGTGGAAATTACTCTGTAATTAAATACAATATTAAAAAAACGAGCCTGTACCGCCATTAAAAAAAATACACTTTCTTCAAATAAACTTTTTTATCCGATGCCTAGATTTTGTGTCATTTTGGAACTACTAATGAAATAAAAAAAATTAGTAGTTCCAAAATGACACAAAATCTAGGCATCGGATAAAAAAGTTAATTTGAAGAAAGTGTATTTTTTTGTTCTTCTTAATGGCGGTACAGGCTCGTTTTTTTAATATTGTATTTAATTACAGAGTAATTTCCACATATTAATATATTTTTCAAATTGGGCTCCGTACCGCCATTCTTTATTATATTACGAATACGTGTGCCAAATATCTCGAAAAAATATTCAAAATTACAGCCGCAATCTTGGAAGGCGTTTTTGCTACCTGTTGATCGCTACTGTTTCCTCTTAAGATATGTTTCGAACTTTAGAATGGGCAAATAAAGGAGTGACGATAGACGGCGAAAACCAGAACCATCTGAGATTTGCCTATGATATTGAGCTAATAGCAAAAGACAGAGATGATGACTAACATAATTACTAGACTGTTAATACTGTTTCGTTAAAATTGCTATAAAATTTACTAAAACTGTTTTGTAAGTATAAAACACCCAATATTAACATGAATACATTGGTCCAACATGCTATCACCATGAATCATTACATATTTTTAGTAGATTACTCTGGTGTCAAAATTTATCTAGAAAAAACAATTTTCAATTCAAATATTTTATTTCAATAAACATAATAGACCAGGGTAATAAGACAAAAATATACCCTGTTCGTGACACTTCAGCAGCCAGGGTACTGAAGCGTTTTTTCGACAAGTAATACTTATAGGAAATTGTAACTATTTCCTGCGTAGGATCTGGCGGCCATTTTTATTTATAAACAATTAACTGTCAAAAAATGGCATTTTCCCCTTTTTTTTCAAATCGATTGAAAACAATGAAAATTATGATTTCTTTAGTACAAATATCTTTGAGATTATGGAAAAAGCTTTAAAATGACATATTGCAAAGTTTGATATACTCATTTATTGTTAATATAATTGAGAAAAAAGGTCGGAATTGCAAAAAAAAATATTTTTGCAATAACTACTGTAAAAATTAGTGTACAGGTTTGAAATTTTTGTCAAGTGAGGGTTCTTTGGTGCTTAATATGTGATAAAAATTTCAAAGCGATTCATTCAATTGTTTAAATTTTATTCGAATTGTTTATCTCAGAGAGCATTTTTTTTGCAATAACATAAGTCAGAAAAAAATGACGTTAGGACCATTCCACAGGTGTCAAATGGAAGAGCATGAGCTATATTTTCAACTTGGCTTAGAGAAAGCGAATAAAAAATGCATTTATTAGTAATAAATAATTATGCAAAAGTATGTAAATCTTCCCTTATAAACTTTTTGAATAACTTTTTCCAAAAAAAATAACTTTTTTTACCCTGTTTTAAGCGCACAACTACCATGTAATGTTATTTATATCATACTTGATTAAAAATTGTAATAAATATATATAATTTCTTATATAAAAAAATAAAAAGTTTATAAGGAAAGATTTACGATACTTTTGCATAATTATTAATACTAATAAATGCATTTTTTATTCACTTTTTTTAAACCAAGTTGAAAATATAGCTCATGCTCTTTCATTTGACACCTGTGGAATGGTTCTAACTTCATTTTTTTCTGACTTATGTTATTGCAAAAAAATGCTCTCTGGGATAAACAATTTGAATAAAATTTAAACAATTGAATGAATCGCTTTGAAATTTTTATCACATATTAAGCACTAAAGAACCCTTATATGACAAAAATTTCAAAGCTGTACACTAATTTTTATAATAGATATTGCGAAATTAATTTTTTTTACAATTCCAACTTTTTTCGAAATTATATTAACAATAAATGAGTATATCAAACTTTGTAATACGTCATTTTAAAGCTTTTTCCATAATCTCAAAGATATTTGTACTAAAAAAACCATAAGTTTCACTGTTTTCCATTGATTTGAAAAAATAGGGAAAAATGACATTTTTTGACAGTCAATTGTTTATAAATAAAAATGGCCGCCAGATCCTACGCAGGAAATAGTTACAATTTGCTCTTATAGGTATTACCTGTCGAAAAAACGCTTCAGTACCCTGGTTGCTCGAGTGTCATGGAAAAACCTTATTACCCTGGACTATAAGTATTTCTATTTAAGGTTGAAAACGAAGAATATGTAGCAATATTTAAATTGGGAGATGACCTACGACAGGATCAGTTGATATTACAGATGATCACTCTTATGGATAAGCTCTTGAGCAAAGAAAATTTGGACTTAAAACTGACGCCTTACAGAGTACTCGCTACGAGTACGAAGCATGGGTTTGTACAGTTTATAGATTCTGTCACAGTTGCCGAGGCTCTGGCTACAGAAGGTAATATGACTTAATATTTCAGATAATTCGAAAAAAGTGAATGTAAATGTGAGAGTATTCTTCTTTTTTCTTTAAATATCGTTAAATTTCTGATGATTGATAAAAATCTGATGGCGATCAAAAATAGAAAACAATCGATCTTCCATTTTAATGTTAATATCTGATCTTATATTTTTCAGTCTTCTACAGTTGATGCATTATATCTTCTCGCATTATAACTTCCAGCGTTTTCTGTCGAAGCAATCTTCAGTCTTTATATATCTGGCGGTCATTCGACATCTTCTCTCTAGGATTGTCTTGGTCTACCTCGTTTTCTTCTAGTCTCTTCCATTTTTCTAAATTCTTCTTTTATTTTATTTTGTTATTTTATTATTCCACAATAGTTGTAGCTGTCGGGTTTGACCAATCTTGTTTGACCAATCCTGGAATGTATTTCTTCGTTATTCCCCTATGGTGGTATTCCACCCTCAGGAACGTCCCATGTTGGTTGGGATAGTTACCCCCTATGACAGGGGTTGATGAAGTAGACAATATTTTCCGAATACTTATTTATTTATAATACTCTAAATACCACAGTAACTAGTTGGTGCGTTTGGAAATCTGACTCGTCTAATAATGTATCTAAATCCCGAATGATAATTGATAATAGAATGATTCGCGATGTTATTTTGTAACTATAAATAAGATATTTTTAATGCTGATTCGGCTTGGCCGTGAAATAAGAATAATATTGATTAGCTGACAAAGCGTTATTGAAACTAGTGCACTCGTGTTGAGCAATCGGTGTCGCCTCATTATTTAACAACAAACGTGATATTTATTTTGTAAGACATTTAAAAATTAAATGAATATGTGTTGCTCTTATTTTGGATGCTGATAATCCTGTACACCCCGCTTTTGATGTTATTTGGACTGCCATCTATTTGAAGGTTTCTATTGGTTTTATAGTTCCCATTTCAGTTTGTAGGCTTTCTGGTTTTTCTCCTACAATTAAGTACTCGATTTTTGTATATTAATTGTGAGGCCCCACTTGGTGTACTCCTCTTACAGTTTTCTTAGCATATGGTCTTCAGCTAGAATGGCTTGATCGTCAGCGAAGTGTATCGTGTGTAATCTATCGTCTTCGATTGGGGTGCCCATATTGCAGCACTTTATTCTCCACAGTGAGAGAGCCTTTTGAAGAGTGTATTTGCTATGCAGCAGTCTTGCTTTAGGCCCATACTAATACTAGTTAATTTGTTTCCAGCTATTTCCAATTATTAGCTAAAATCTTATAAATTAATTATTTATACTTTCGATATTTTTATGTTTCTAACATTAACATTGATTATAATGATTTATATTATAGGTAGCATACACAACTACTTTAGAAAATATCATCCTCAAGAAAACAGCCCCTATGGTATAGCCCCCGATATAATGGACACGTACGTCCGTTCTTGCGCCGGTTACTGTGTAATAACCTATCTCTTAGGTGTCGGAGATAGACATTTAGACAACTTACTGCTAACTAGAGATGGCAAGCTATTCCATATCGATTTCGGATATATTTTGGGCAGAGATCCGAAACCTTTACCTCCGCCTATGAAGTTGAGCAAGGAAATGGTGGAAGCCATGGGCGGAGTTCACTCTGAACATTTCCAACAGTTTAGAAAGTTGTGTTACACTGCGTTTCTTCATCTAAGAAGGTAAGCTAATTTTATTTATCAAACGATATACAGAGTGGGTCAAAGAAAAGAGTCCACCTCGATATTTAACAGTATTTATTAGATTTTAAGGAAATGAAGAAACATGTCGATTTTTGATCTAAGGATACATATTTTTACGATACATACATCTGTCATTTGTCAACCCCCCTCCCTTCCATTTCCCCCAACCCTTATTTTTAAATAGGGAATAGGGGTCGTGTGCTACCTCATTTGAAAGGTTATTCAATTCTCTATTCAGTAATATTAACATTGACATAATTATTTATACCAAGAAAAATTATTTTGAATTAAATTAATTGACACAAAAAGAAGAATGTATGCAATTTATTTAACTCAAAATACATTCTACTACTGACAGAAAACATAGAAAAATGTTTATTTGACAAATAAATATTGTTTTACGCTTAAATTCAATATTCAACCTACCAAGAGGCAGATGGGTGGCAGCTTGAACATTGAAATTAAGCGAAAAGCAATATTTATTTATCAAAAAACATTTTTTTCTCTTTTTTGACAGCAGTAGAATGTATTTTGAATTAAAAAATTACATACATTCTTCTTTTTGTGTAAATTAATTTAATTAAAATATTTTTTCTTGGGCACCCTGTATAAATGATTATGTTAATGTTTATATTACTGAATAGAGAATTGAATAACCTTTTAAATGAGCTAGCACACGACCCCTATTCCCTATTTAAAAATAAGGGGAAGTAGAAGGGAGGGGTTGACAAATGACAAATGAATGTACCCTAAAAATGTGTCCCTCTTAGATCAAAAATTGACCTGTTTCGTCATTTCCTTAAAATCTAATAAATACTGCCAAATATCGAGGTGGACTTTTTTCTTTGGCCCACTCTGTATATGAGAAAACCCAATAATAAAAAACACTACAACAAATCTTGTGTTATGTCTTGCCTTGCCTTGCCATGAGGTTCCAAAAAAATAATAATTATAAAAAAATTAGCAATGACAATACGATAAATTGGCAATGACAATATGGTATGACAGGTACAAGTACACTTTTGGTGTGCAAGAAAAGGCATAATTTCGATTATTATTTTTTTTATTGTTATTAAAAATATCGAGTTTGATCACTTACAATTGATTAATATGCTATTCTTGGACCATATAGTAATATAATCGATCATCATATTCTTCGTCCTGCTGGACAGTTTTTTTAGCGAAACGACCTTCTTTCATTAAAGCCGTTCATTACCAATGTAATTCAGGTCTATGCCCCAACATCATCCAGTGATGAAGATAATTTAGAAGCATTTTATAAAGATCGTACTGATGCTGTAGATCTTATTAAAACAGCAGAAAATAACGCCAAAGTTGAAAAAGAACACTGTTTGAATATCGTAGGGGATTATGGCTTGGGAAACAGAAATTAACGTGGAGATCTACTCTCGGAAGTCAGGTGCAGAATCAGAGAATAAAATTAGTAGGAACCAAATCGACTTCATTCTAATAAAAAATCGATTTAGAAACTACATCAAATCAGCTAAAACTTATCCAGTTGCTGATATTGGGTCTGATCACATCCCTATTGGGACCGTGCAAGTTCGGAAAAGCGACACCTGGTTTCATAGCTCAGCAAAATTTTTCGCACTTTAATTATATTGACCAATTATATTAGTCCTGGTTGCTGGATACTTGTCAAGGCCATAGCCCAAAAAAATTATAAGAAGAAAAAGTAATATTGAGGTTATAATATAGGTCTGTTCGTACAGGAATCAGAAACTATCACTGACTATCAGCAACTGCACGACGCATGCGTGTTTCAATTGTGCGAACGCTAATATTGAAACACGCATGCGTCGTGCAGTTGCTGGTAGTCAGTGATAGTTTCTGATTCCTGTACGAACAGACCTGTTATTAAAAGGTAAACAATTGTATGTAGTAAATAAAATTAATTATTAAAATGCAGTACTGCAAGCAAAATACAACTAATTAAATAGACTTTTATATAATAATTGCATATCATATCAATATTGTGGAGCAACATATAATTTTTCTTCTTCAATGACAGTAGGTATGAAATATACGTCAATTTGACAATTTCAATTGACAATATGATTTATTTAAAAAAGTTGCAAGATTTCTCCGCTATTGGCGCACGATCGTTTCTCGTATCCCCTCCAAGTACTTCCACACTTGCACACGATGAATAGTAGCTGTACCCTAATGAAAATTAAAAAAGGTGATCAAAAAGAAGTCTCGCAAAAATGTTGATACAACACAACTACAAGACGAGAAAGTTAAGGATGCGGTATAAATACAACTTAATGAAAATTTAATTTGGGAAAATATCGGTGAGAATGTCGATGGGGGCTTAAATAAAATTATAACAACAGTAAAGGAAATTTGTGTGAGGGATTTAAAAGGCAGCTCGAAGCTAAAAAAGAATGCTTGGATGACAGAAAACATATTGCATTTGATGAAACAACGGAGACTAGCTAAAAACAACGAAACAAAATATACAAAAATTATACAAATAGAAATCCTTGTAAACACAATACTCTGGGCTAATTAGCAAAATTCATGGAAAAGTTATTTACCAGCAATTTTATTGCTGGAATCGAATTATAAGATCCTATACATTAATAATATAGGTATGCAAAGTCCGCAGATAGTGTGCTACCTTTTTTATAAACAAAATGGCGCCGACAAATCGTATTTTTTTTAATTATTGCTCTATAACTCCGAAGATTTTAACTTTTCAACAAAAACACCCAAATAAAAATTCACCGCAATTAAACTCTGCATAGATTTGTTTTTTCCCGATTTGCTCCGACGAAAATTTTCCTCGGAAAATGCGGGTTTTCCCAACAAAATCTCTAATTTTCAAATAAAGTTTTAGGTAAGTAATTATTAATCAATAATTAAATAACTTAGTGACATCAAAGCTTTCTTGGTATAGATTGTAATTCCAGAAGCCGGTGAAAATTAAACGAATATTTTAGCAACAATTCAATTGTTAATTAACGATCGCAATAATAACCAAAATAATAATGATACATTGATCAAAATTATTGAGATTATAAAGATGAGATGTTTATTTAATATTTTATCGACAAAATATAAATTTTTCGTTTTTTTTTGCATAATCTTTAAATTTTGAAAAAAAAAATAGTTATAATACGCTGGTCTAATTAGTAAAGTACAAAGAGAGGTTATTTACCAGCAATTTTATTGCTGGAATCGAATATATGATCCTATAGATTAATAATATAGGTATGCAAAGTCCGCAGATAGTGTGCTACTTTTTTTATTAACAATATGGCGCCCCCAAATCGTGTTTTTTTCAATTATTGGTCTATAACTCCGAAGATTTTAACTTTACACCAAAAACACTCAAATAAAAATTCACCCCAATTTAATTCTACATAGAGGCATGTTTTTCCCGACTTGCTCCGCCGAAAATTTTCCTCGGAAAATGTGGGTTTTCCCAACAAAATCTCGAATTTTCAAATAAATTTTTTGGTCAATAATTAAATAACTTGGTGAAATAAAAACTTTCTTGGTATAGATTATAACTTCAGAAGCCGGTGAAAATTAAACGAATATTTTAGCAACAACTCAATTGGTAATTAACAAGTTACAGTCGCAATAACAACCAAAATAATCATGAGACATTGATCAAACTTAGATAGATTATAAAGATGTGATGCCTATTTAATATTTTGTCGACAAAATATAAATTTTTCATTTTTTTGCATAATCTTTAAATGTTTAAAAAAAATAGTTATAAACAAATTAACATTTCTCAGAAATTGTTTATTATATTATAATTTAAAAAAATACTTAATATGCGTATTTCAAAGGTCTTGAAAATGAATGCTTTAAAATTTTTTTCCAACCATTTGCAAAAAAGTTATGAAACAGCAAAGTAAACATACGATTACTCCGTTGTTTAAAATTTGTTTTTAATTGTTTCAAAGCTTAAAAGTGAGTTTATGGTACAAACTAATTACTCTCAAAAATACCAAACATTAGTTCAATGGTTATATTTTAATCAAAGATTAAAAATGTTTTTTTTTGTAACTTTTAGCGCGAAAGTAGGCTTGATACAGAGCCGTGGACGGGTTATAATACATAATTTTATTTATTAACTAGTGCACGTCGCGCGACGGTCGTCGTCTCGAGTGAAAATGTTAGCTACGATACTGTATTAGTCTACTTTCGCGCGTGTAAATTACAAAAAAAAATATTTATTATCTTTAATTAAAATATAAATATTAAACTAATAATCGATATTTTTCGTAAGTAATTAGCTTGTACTTTAAACTCACTTTTACGCTTTGAAAGAATTAAAAAACATTATAAACAACGTAGGAATCGTATGTTTACTTTGCTGTTTCATAACTTTTTTGCAAATAGTTGCAAAGAAGTTTTAAAGCATTCATTTTCAAGATCTTTGGAATACGCATTTTACCTATTTTTTAAAATTAGAATATAATAAAAACTTTCTGATAAACGTTAATTTGTTTATAACTATTTTTTTTAAATATTTAAAGATTATTCAAAAAAATTAAAAATTTATATTTTGTCGACAGGATATTAAATAGGCATCTCATCTTTATAAGATTTCAAAGTTTGATCAGTGTATCATAATTATTTTGGTTATTATTGCGACCGTAAATTATTAATTAACAATTGAATTGTTGCTAAAGTATTCGTTTACTTTTCACCGGCTTCTGGAAGTATAATCTAAACCAACAAAGCTTTTATGTCACCGAGTTATTTAATTATTGGTAGATAATTACTTATCTAAAACTTTATTTGAAATTTAAAGATTTTGTTGGGAAAACCCGCATTTTTCGAGGAAAATTTTCGTCGAAGCAGATCGGGAAAAACATGTCTTTATGTAGAATTTAATTTCGGTGAATTTTTATTAGGGTGTTTTTGGTGTAAAGTTCAAATGTTCGGAGTTATGGAGCAAAAATTGAAAAAAAAACACGATTTAGGGGCGCCATTTTGTTAATAAAAAAAGTAGCACACTATCTGCGGACTTTGCATACCTATATTATTAATATATATAATCATAAGCTTCGATTCCAGCAATAAAATTGCTGGTAAATAACTTTTCCCAAAAATGGCCTATTCTCCGATAATCAGCCCAGACTACAAGTGAAAGATAAAAATATACTCTGTTGTGTACTTAGTTAAAAGCTTTTTCGTAGTTGATAAAGCCAATATGTGTTTCTAAACTATTTTTTTAATAAACGAAGGAACACTTTAAGAGTAATTTTGTCATTTGCCATTGTTTGAGAGCCATTCTTATTCTCTAAAAAATTCGTCATATTGTTTTCGAATTTGCCTAAATGTTATTAAAAATGGTATTAAAAAAACTGTTTTAGATAATTTAACAAAAAAATCAGATATTTATCATGTTATCCTTTTAAGTAAAAAAGAATGTGTGTACTTTGTACGCACGTAAGAAGTTATACTTCTATTATTATGATTTCAACTAAATTAATATACTTAACAGGTTATTTGTATTTTTTTTAAATATTTAACTATTTAAAGTTAATAAATTAAATTAATTTAATTAATAAATTAATTAAATATTTAACTACTTAAATTTTTACCTACCACTTTTTAAAAAATTTTATTAAAACGATATCAAAAATATATAAAAAAAGAATATGGATCGTCCGGGATTTGAACCCGGGACCTCTTGATCTCCGGTCACACGCTCTACCACTGAGCTATATTCCCTTCGCTTTGACAGGTTACAAGATTTCTCATACATCCTGACAAATTTAAAAGACCAAGTAAAGTGTACAAAAATACTTTAAATATACTTACTATTAGTATAAAATATCTTATTCCCGAGGAAAACAAATCCAATGACACAAAAATTATAATAAATAATACATTTACTAAGAACACTAATATATCCTTTTATATGATATAATATGACTTATTTGCGCTGACCGCGCTGATACATACATGTACATATCTTGAAAGATTAGCAACGACCCTAATAACACAAAACATTCCAGGAATGTTCCTAGAAGGTACTCACAGGACATTGAAAACATTCCTGGAATGTCCCCAAATGCACACGAATGTCCCTGGAAAGTCCCAGGAAAGTGCTGTGTCAGCATTTTAAATATTCTTAGAATGTTCTGTTGGAACATTCCATGAATGTCTACGAATGTTCTTTGGACATTCACAGTATATGTTTTAGACTGAATGTCTTGTTGGAACATTCCATGAATGTATACGAATGTTCTTTGGACATTCACAGTATATTTTTTAGACTGAATGTCTTGTTGGGACATTCCATGAATGTTGGAACATTCCATGAATGTTCTTTGGACATTCACAGTATATTTTTTAGACTAAATGTCTTGTTGGAACATTCCATGAATGTCTACGAACGTTCTTTCAACATTCACAGTATATTTTTTAGACATTCTCTGAAATATATCGTCAGTGATGTGACAATACCTCCTATATCTTTTTTCATGAGGTTTGCAGGAGACGAAAAACATTTTTAAGGTCACCTCCTGTTTTCATACGTAAGTTCTGACTTGTTTTGTAGTAAATAGATAGTTAAATTTACTGCAAAACAAGTCAAAAAATATATGAAAACAGGAGGTGGCCCAAACAAGTTTTTAGTCTATCTTACAAATCTCATGAAAAAACAGATAGGAGGTATTGTCACATCACTGACGATATGTGGCCATACCAAATAATGCATCCTTGATAAATATAAACATTTTTATTGTAAAAAATCTTTTAATGTAATTTACTGATATTCCTATAAAAAAATGTGTCACATTTGCTTTGTAAACCTTTCTTTTGCCTTTCATATCCACATATTCCATTTCCTTCCTGGTTTTTTGTAGACCACTTCTCTCAGCTGATTATAAAAGAAATAAAATAAATGGTAATTTTTCTATCCTTTACAATTAACAATCAGAAGAAATATTTACAGGTAATAATATGCATAAATAATAATAATAATAAATTAAATAATATTTAATAAAGAAAATAATAAAACATTTTTTATTTTGACAACGACGTCCGATGTGGAAGTAGAAACCATAATAAAGTTATTTTTTCAAGTAAATTGTGGCTTATTTCCCCATTAAAATAGTTACAATAATTACAAAAATGCCACAAAGAAATAGCTTTTTCACAAACAAATAAGTATTTTGTTTTATTATATTTATTGTTTTTATTATTTACTTTAACTTAAGATTATAACTTAATTCTTGTTTTCTATTTCTGATGTTTTTATTTATTTACCTTCAATATTAATCTGTTTTCTTGTATAATCTACTTCGCAATAATTATGTGATATATTGGACTTAAAATGAATTCAAAAATTTTTTGTAATTGAGCAACAATGTCAACTTAGATCTCTGAATGTAGATAATGAAGAGCAACGGTATCTACAGTTGGAAAAATGAAAGAATAGGGCTTTTCATCGATTGTCATTTGTTTCGAGCTTCTGTCATGTGTCACATAATATTAATATATCTACGTCATATGTCTTTGGTTTGTATTATTGTATATACCAATAACGTATGTTGTAGATATATTAATATTATGTGACACATGACAAAAGCTCGAAACAAATGACTGTGAATGAAAAGCCCTGTACCCATGAACGATCACATCAATCACTTATTTTGTATTTGCTATCTTTTTCTATTTTAGAACAAATAGAAAATGATATAAAAACTTTAAAAATAAAAAACTGGAGAAAAAACGGACGAAACAGATCATAGTGGAGAAGAATCCTGGAACAGGCCAAGACCCAGAAAGGGCTGTCGAGCCAATGATGATGATGATGATGATCTTTTTCTGTAACAAACGTTTGTGATTTATAGAAAAAGACAGCAAATACAAAATAAGTGATTGATGTGATCGTTCATGGTTATAGGGCTTTTCATTCACAGTCATTTGTTTCGAGCTTCTGTCATGTGTCACATAATATTAATATATCTACGTCATACGTTATTGATATAACCAATGATACAAACCAAAGACGTATGACGTAGATATATTAATATATGTGACACATGACAGAAGCTCGAAACAAATGACAATGAACAAAGCCCTATAGGGCTTTTCATCGATTGTCATTTGTTTCGAGCTTCTGTCATATGTTATATAGTCTGTGTATAATATTAATACAACACGGATTATACGACATATGACTGAAGCTCGAAACAAATGACTGTAAATGAAAAGTCATATTCTTTAATTTTTCCAACTGTATATTGTAATTGTATTATTAATTGGGTTAAGCATATTACCTGTGTGATATAAGCTATTGGAACAGCACAGTCTCTCAAACGAATAGTTGAAAGTGAAGTTCTGTCAATATCTTTTTCTAAAAAATGTTTTGAACATACTGCTCTATTAACAAATCTGATCAATACTTCATGCCTTCTTCGCAGGATCTTCTGGAAAGCTAAAAATACAAAATATATGCATTACTGAACATTATTAACAAATTTTAGTTTTAAATAAAAAATATGATTAATGAACTCACAAAATATTATAAAAAGCAGCTTAGAAATTGTTTATTAGTATAGTCGTTTCCCTAGACACAACTGGCTAGTGATTTAAGTAGGTAATTTTTTTGTTTTTGGCCAATTTTGCCAAAATTACTATTTAGTTATTATTTTTTTGCCAATTTTACCAAATTGTCAAAATTATTTACTACAATCACTAGCCAGTTGTGTCTGAGACTAAGTTTAGCGAACCGACTATACTATTCATACTGTGTATTCATTAGTTGGTACTATTATAGTGTGTGGTCTACCATCCTGTTTATAAAGGCATACATTAGCAAAAACGCAAAAAAAAATTTAATTTTACAAATAATCCGTTTGTTATTATCTCTATTTACTATTTTAGTTAGGAATAAGCAAGTTTGTGGCTTATCGCAATTATTAAAATAATAAATGTATATTTTCTGAAATAGGGGCATGCCTTTGTTTACATATTTGCATAGGTACTAACCTTTGAAACGTTATTCCTGCAGATTTTTTATCTACATTGCTTCTGCTACTCCAACTGATTTTATGCACTATGTTAATAATACTATTAAAGTTATTATAAAAGTATCCGAATTAAAAAAATATTCTTAAAAATCACAAATAAAAACAAACAACGATCACGGCAAGGTGGCCAACGGCCAAGGCCAAGATGCATGCCAAGATCGCCGAAGTCCGAAGTGAGGTCATTGGTCGTTTTTAGTCACGTGATGCCCTCTCTAAGCACCATGCACAAATACATGCGCCGTGAATTTGAAAATGAACATATAGCAACATTGGTAGTATGTTCACAGAATGTCTTATGGTAACATTCCAGGAATAATTTAATCAGATGTTCACCGAATGTTCCCTAAATGTCCAGGACATTCAAATATTGATAGAACTTTGGTAGTACATTCCTGGAATGTTGTGTGTTGTTAGGGGATATACATACTGTCTGTGTGCGCATGCGCCCGGCATTATAAAATTTCACTCTCCATCGTAAAGAAGTATAACTTCAAAAATTATATTTTTTCTCAGATTTCTAAACTTTTTTCTGTTTTTTTTTTAATATAAAAATTTATATATACCAATTTATTTCTAGGCACGCAAACTTGATGCTCAATTTATTCTCCCTAATGGTGGACGCTAGTGTACCCGATATAGCTCTAGAACCTGACAAGGCTGTTCGTAAAGTTCAAGACAAATTGAGGCTAGATCTAGGAGATGAAGAGGCTGTGCATTATATCCAAAACCTGATCGAGACTTCCGTTACTGCTATAATGGCGGCTTTCGTTGAACAACTACATAAAATTACTCAGTATATTAGAAAGTATGTATTGTTATGCACTATATTTTCTCTCAGTTATGAAATTGATCAGTATCTTATCAAATTAATTAATTAATTAATTATTTTAATTATTTTAATTGCTATTCAGGGAAACAAAACCACAATTTAATAAATCTTTCCAATAAAAAAAATGTTCTCAGGGTTAATTGATTTTAATATATCATCTTTAGTTTGTGGCTTCTAGTATTTCTCGTTGCTTACTTTATCCAGGACAAAACAAGGAAAATAAATATGTTCACAATCATATAAAATTTTATAAATATTATTTATTCATATACTATACCATAAATATAAGATTCAAAATGTATGCTAAAACTTTGTTCTCTCGTAAAAATATTTTATCTACTAAAAATGATCTGTAATTCTACTATCTCCTTTCCTTTTAACAAAATTTTATTTAAATTTTTCGGTGGACTGTTCTTATTATTATAAAAAAAAAATTAATTTTCACCTTTACATAGGTTACTTATGTCCTCTATGAATTTATAAATGAATAAATTATGCTGTAAAACTCTTAAATTGACAAAAAACAAATATGGTATGCAATATCAAACAACTCTCTCTTTTCATAAATAATCTGACTAACCTTATCTATCTTCTTAACTTCTTCTCATGGATTGTGTCGTCCTCGTTTCTCCCACACGTGCTCCTCGGATGCTGCAACTGTTCTTACTGTACAAGCTGTTTCCCACACAAAACAGCACTCGCTTGAAATCTCTCCTCAATTTAGTCTCTGACTTGATACAAACAATATCAATCTTTATAATTCCAAGATTTTTTCTCTCAGCTCGATATCTTGTGCAAAATTGATACAAACCGGCTACTCGCTCCAGACAGACAACTGGAATCTATTCGGACACGAGATTTTACTTCTCGACTCGATCACGATTTCGTCTCAACAGAAATCTGCTTACACGGCCACCAAATTAACCACTTTACACAAATTCACTACTTTCCAAACTCGACTGGTCTCTTCAGATCTTGATTACACAGTAAAACTTTTTCCCTCATCAAACTCAGACTCAAACATTCTATTCTCCCTCCATCGGTCTCTTTCGCCAATCACAAGCATTCTCTCAACGTCACCTCTCTACTTTCATTTCTTAAGAACAAATAGTGTTGTATACAAATTTTCTGTCTTGTCAAATTTCCAGGAGATATTAAAATTAACTTCTTTCTTATATCCTAGAAAAAAACCTTCTATTCTAAAACTAAACAAATCTGTTTACCGTCGTTGCTTTCGAGGAAACCATTTAGAAACGTCCTATTGTTCACTCCAACCGCGAATACATCCACTTTCTAAAACCGATCGTAATTTAGTTCCATTGTTTTGAATTATTAAGTCCGTTCGTAGAATCTTTATATCACTACACTTTTCCTCTTTTCCACGAAATACTGCTTACGATTAATTATATTATTTACAAATTTTGGCTATATACAGGGCGATAAAAATTTATGATCTTGTGATCTTGGATATAAAATGAATTCTCTAAATTTTCCCCATAAAAATTATATAACAATACAAACAAGTAATTCTAAAAATTATTTAAGACTAGTTCTTGTATATATGTAGTAATATCTCTAGAAACATGTAAAATATTGACGAATTTTGTTTTTCTTTTTTAGTTAAAACAATCGCTGTGAGGATTTAATAGGAAGTATACGTATAGATATGTTACAAATATATAAAACTAACCGATGGATGATATCTCAAGGATGTCGGCCGAATCAACAAGCTATTAGGAGTCGACATTTTTATTCTATCAAACATAAACCATCACTAAGGATACAGGAATGTGCTCTATGGATATCATATTGGAAAATGGCTGCCATTACATACCTCATTTTAAACATGGAAAGGCCCTTTTGTTCTTTTTAGGGTAACGAAGCTGTTGAACAAGGAAAAGCAGGACAGTAACTTAAGTTTTTCCACTGAATAAAAATTATATAATGTGCAACTTAGGTTACCTGATTTTTATATGCTCTATTATTGTTATATGGCATGAATATTATTTTACTTGTGGTTTATATCAAACGACTGAATTGTGAAGTAGATGTAATAAATTATTTTTGTTTAAGATCCTAATAAAAATAAAATTATTAGTCAATAGGTATGGAGTCATTAGTTTTATTAGCTATTGTATTTCCTAGTTATACCTCTCCATGAGTTTATCTTGATTCTTTCCAATATTTATCCTATTCCTAAATATACTTTTTTTAATCATCCCCTATCATATCTTTTTTATTTTTTTTTTCTCCTACTCCTTCCAGGGACTTGACAGACAGCGAGTTTTTGTATTGGATCTTGGCGATTGGGAGAAAAAAGTTAGCTTTGATATAATACCATGGAAATGCAGGATTAGAAATAAAAAACTTATCATGATACATCTTGGATTACTACAAATGTTGGAACACTGAAAAAATTGTTAGACTGAAAAAAAACTTAAGGTAGGTCAGTTGAGGTTTAGACAGAATAGGTTAGTGTCAGAGAAAAAATATTGTATCTTCGTCCGGCTGAGTTGAAGCGGTGTAACTAAAATAAGGGTGTAAATAAGGCAATGTAACCTAAAATAAGGGTGCAACTTAGGGAAATTGTTTTAAATTATACCGATAGGGAAATTTCTCATGGTTAGTATGGGCCTTTAACGAGAGCGACAAAGAGACATGTATTTGTTATACATTTAAAATGGGCTAAAAGATATACGCCGACAAAGCGAGGTAGCTCCCACAATCCACTCCGTGTCGTAGGTAGGGCTTTCTCAACACAGCGTTGACAAAGTAGATTTAAAAAAGAAAAAATAACAAAGTAGAAAAAATTATAATATTTAACTTTTTGTAATATAATAAACAAATTATTTAAAAGAAAAAAACTTAAGTAAAAAATATTGTTTTCACCCATTTTAAAAAAAGTGGGCGAAAAAGGTTGAATTATATTTCAACGTCTCCTTATCTTCAACCTTTTTCGCCCACTTTTTTTAAAATGGGTGAAAACAATATTTTTTACTTAAGTTTTTTTCTTTTAAATAATTTGTTATATTCGTTTATAAGTTTACTGCCTGTGCTTTCCAAAGTGCTGGAAAATTTAATAATGAAAAGCATCAAGCCAATACTAGATAGCAAAAATCTCATACCAGAACATCAGTTTGGGTTTAGACAAGAACAAGGAACCATAGAGCAATTCCATAGATTAGTAAAACATATCAGCAACGACTTTGAAAATAAGCGATATTGCTCAGCAGCGTTTCTTAACATAAGCCAAGCGTTCGATAAAGTCTGGCACAAAGGTCTACTCTATAAACTAAAAAACCTATTGCCTCATCCGTATTATGAACTTCTAAAGTCTTACTTATCTGACAGATTCTTTTCAGTTAAATACCATTCAGAATATTCAGAATTATACCAAATAAAATCAGGAGTACCGCAAGGCAGCGTGTTAGGACCAATGCTGTACCAGCTTTTTACTGCAGATCTACCAACTTCAAGAACTACAATAACAGCAACCTTCGCAGATGACACTGCAATACTCGCCTCACATCATGATCCAGTAACTGCCTCAAGAAACTTACAAGCCAGCCTTAATAATATCCAAGCATGGTTAAAAAAAATGGAAAATTCGAGTTAATGAGACCAAATCAATCCATGTTACCTTTACACTAAGAAGAGGTATATGTCCAGCAGTGTTATTAAATAATCAAATAATTACTCAGAGAAATGAA
Source organism: Diabrotica virgifera virgifera (assembly GCF_917563875.1). Lineage (NCBI taxonomy): Eukaryota > Metazoa > Arthropoda > Insecta > Coleoptera > Chrysomelidae > Diabrotica > Diabrotica virgifera. The sequence continues at coordinate 21,799,006 of NC_065447.1, read as the reverse complement.
GTCAAATATTTAGGTTTACATCTTGACAGAAGATTAACATGGAGAACACATATATTTACAAAACGAAAACAATTGGGTCTCAAACTAAGACAACTTTACTGGCTTATTGGCAGAAAATCACAATTAAATCTCACAAATAAGCTCTTAATATATAAAGCCGTACTGAAGCCAATATGAACGTATGGAATTCAATTATGGGGTTCTGCTAGCAATTCAAACCTAGAAATCCTACAAAGATTCCAGAACAAAGTTCTTCGAATTATAGCCAATGCTCCGTGGTATGTTTCGAACAAAATAATAGGAAAAGACCTCCAAGTTCAATCCATAAAAACTGAAGTCACAAAGTACAGTGAAAAATACAAAAACAAAACTAGTGCTCATTCTAATCACTTTAGTGCGCGAACTGTTTAATGTCAACGATGAAGTGCGTCGACTAAAGCGTTTTAAGCCTACATACTTATTAAACAGATTTAAATAAAATTAATTAACATTTACCACTACATTATTAACTTTGTTTGTTAATTATATGTTAAAGGGAGCCTCTCACTGGAGAGAATTCCTACATGTCAATTGTCATAAAATTTACTTATTGTTACGAGTGATAACAGATTGTAAATTAAATGGAGCTTAAAAAAATATTCGTTTACAAAAAGTTAAATATTATAATTTTTTCTACTTGGTTATTTTCTTTTGTAAATCTACTTTGGCAACGCTGTGCTGAGAAAGACATACCTAAATAATTTGTTTTTATATTTACACATGTGGATCATTAATTTAGATACTAATTTGTCAATAATAAACAATATAATTTGGAAATTATACAAAAGTGCTGACGAAAGTAAAACTATTTACCTTTGTTAGATACACAAATCACGCGGGTCTCGTGTCAACGATCACCCAATTTCAGCTTCTATAAAACTATGATATCTCAGCTAGAGAAGGAGTCTTCAACTAACTCGCGTACAAGTCACAATCAGTACATACTCAACGTTCTCCCGGGGTAACTACCCTAGTGTCGGTCTTTATAAATAAATGATTTAAGTGCTATTGGTGTTTCAATCAACTGAAGAGCAGCCTCCACTGAGCCCCGAAGTTAGACATGGTTAGAAATACTATAACAAACCCAAAAGGCACGACAGAGGAGTCGAGGAGTGGAAACAATATTAGAAATAGGTACTATTCTCTAACAACGAGTCAGTCAATACTATGAATCAGAAATTGGAGCGGCGATTACTTATTACTCTTTACCATCGAAAGACTAAAATCAATTATCTTACCACATATTCCCAGGAACAATGCAGATTCGTCCCAGATAGGGGAACAAGAGAACACATTCTCTATTATTCAATATGTTGAAAAATTCCGAGTGTTTAATATAGACACATATTTGTGCTTTATTGACTACTCCATAAGGCCTTCGATAACGTAAAATGGGATAAAACATGGCATACACTTAGGGAAATAGGTATGTAAGAACATCCTAATCAATTTATTACAAGAAATGTATGTAAAACACCGCTAAAAACTTCAAATTGAAATCTGAAGTTCAGCAGAAATGTATAATTTTTTATTTATTTGAAATTCGCCCTCAAAATAAATTGAAAACGATTTCCGAATTGTATTAAGATGCCACAAGAAAATAGCCTCAGAATAATATTAAGAAGAAAATTACTTCTGATTAATGTAAAGAAAATAAAATTGTCATATTTGGCGGCAATTTTTAAATTATATTAGTCAACTGTCAGGTGTGGTCAATAATTTGACAGCAGACAGGTGTGGCAAATTTTGTTGGTTATGTCTCAACAGTTGTTTACAAATATTATTTTTGTAGAAAATTTTCAAAAATAAATATTACTTGAAAGTATTCCTCTTAAATTAGGTTCAAACATGTTTTACACAAATTTTACATTGTGTTTTATAATTTTTAGTGCTTTTGTTCAATTGTGTAAGTATCTGCTTTATTTGATAATGAATCATAGTGTAATTAATGATAAAAGTTTTTGTACCAAGAATTATCTCAAATGCTGTATAATTAAATTCATTTTTAGTAAAACAGTCAAACGTGTTTTTTTAATTTTTAGAAAGGAAAATTAGATATCAGTATAATTTTCGCCGTATTTTAATTAATTGTTTAAAATTGTTTATTGCCCTAATTACTGTTGTTTAATGTGAGTTAGTACCTATAATTTGTTGTATCCATAGGATTCGAAGCCAGATTTGGATTTTATTTTTTATAAAATACACGTATTGCAATACATGAATAAACACATTTTAGAAAAATTGAAAATAGTAAGGGCCCAGAGGAGGGACAAAATAAAATTCCATGAACACATGTGTGAGCTTTGTGGGTGAAATAAATTGTATGTAAACTATTTATCCACGGTGTATTATTATAATAGTACTAATAGTAGTATACTTGAAACTCACCCAAAAATGGAAATTAACTCAGAGCACATAGATGGGTACGCACTTGAGTACATAAATTAATTCATAAATGAAAATAAATACATAGCATTTAAATATAATGTCTTTAATTCACTTCATTAAATAGAAAACACTAAGTGTTAAGCTACAAATAGGGTTTACTTTTACTATATACAGTATGTCCCTGTAAGTTGTATCCATATAGAAAACGTTTTGTTATTAATTTTACGAAAAAAAGTTATTCTTTATAAAAAGTTCTGAATGGTCCAAAACCCACGATTCAACCATCAGATATCAAATTTTATGAATGTTATATGAGGTAGGTATTTCAAAAAGTTTGAATTTCACTCAAGCAAGGGTAAAGTAGCTTTATTTTTCACAATATTGAAAATTGCCGATAACTAACATTATTTTTAGTTATTTCAATTCTGATAACTCTTTTATTATTAATTTTACAAAAAAAGTGATTCTTAATAAAACGTTCTGGGTGGTCTAAAACCTAAAATACAACCACCTTATATCAAATTTTATACAAGGAATGTCAAAAAGATAAATTTAGATCAAAAGTAAAGTATGATTATAGTTCAGAATATTTCAATTAGTAGGATGTAATGACATACTGAAACATAGTTTTTAATTCTAAATAACTTTTCATAATAACAATTTTCGATATTGTGAAAAATAAACGTATTTTACTCTTGAGCTATATTCATATTTTTTGACATACCTCGTATAAAATTGATAAAATTTGACATAAGATGGTTGTATTTTAGGTTTTAGACCATGCAGAACTTTTTATTAAGAATCACTTTTTTTCGTAAAATGAATAATAAAAGAGTTACCTATCTGAATTGAAATAACTGAAAATAACGTTAGTTATCCATAATTTAAAAAAAATTCAATTAGAAGGATGTAATTGCATACTAGAATATAGTTTTTAATTCCAAACAACTTTTCATAATAGCAATTTTCAATATTGTGAAAAATAAAGCTACTCTTGAGTGAAATTCAAACTTTTTGGCATACCTCGTATAATATTCATAAAATTTGATATCTGATGGTTGAATCTTAGTTTTGGACCATGTAGAGCTTTTTATGAAGAATAACTTTTTCGTAAAATTAATAATAAAAAAGTTTTCTATATGGATACAACTTACAGGGACATACTGTATAAATGTCTAGACTTTAATCGAAAAGCTAAAATATAAATAATTATCTGCCTTAAAAATACAATTTGTTAAATATTTTAACGGGGGAAAATCATCTTAATTTTTTTCAAACAAAGTTTATACTAAATCAAATGTTTTGGTCTTAATATATTTTATTTTTGTTTAGCCCTTTCCCTAGATTGTTATCAGTGTTCGGGGAGTGATCCAAACAAGCCATTTCAATGTAATGAATGGTTATCTGGTGATATAGATATTACGCCAGAGCCATGTGATAATGTTTTTGGTGCAAAGTATTGCATAAAACATGTTGGCCGATTTGAAGGTACATAGCTAGAAAGCAAAGTATATGTATGTGGGGTACCTAACATCTCAACTAACAATTAAACAACATATTTATATTTCTAATCAAAATTAATTTGTCATTGTAAAAGAAGTACAGTAAGAATAGCTACTGTCGGAAAAATGAAAGATTACCCATGAACGATCACATCAATTACTTATTTTGTAGTTGCTGTCTTTTTCTATAACAAACGTTTGTTATTTATAGAGAAAGACAGCAAATACAAAATAAGTGATTGATGTGATCGTTCATGGGTAATCTTTCATTTTTCCGACTGTATACAACTTTTTCGGTTGAAACTGTTAGAATTAAATAAATGATTGATATTGTGGTAAATTGTTAAGTTATGTAGTGATAGGCAAACTAAAACAGGTAAAACTGTATATAATTATATTCATTTCTAATTAATATCTATTTTATAACAATTTCTGAAACAAGAGCTGAAATATCAATGTTAATTATTTGCTTACTGAACATCTTTTACTTTGATAACTATTTGTAATTGCTAATGAAGTAATACTAGAGTGTGAATGTAAGTGAGACACAATAAATCTGTTGATTATTTAGGATTTATGAAATTAATAAAATATTTGTATCATTTATAATTTTGTTCTTCATACAAATATTTTTCAATGACAAGTGATCAAAGAGTCCATAATTCAAATATACACCAATGAGCTCGCTAATAACTGGCAAAATGATGGAAAAGATGGATAACATATTAAGTTGTGAGATAAAAAGAGATGAAAGTACACTAGTAGAGATAAAATATTTAGCAATAGAAACGTATATATTTACATTATATTGAGTGTTTCCCATTTTTAGATGTACTTATCTGATGAGTTTGGCACTAATACTGTGACAGTGACAGTTTTAGTTGACATACTCCTCAGATTTTTTCCATTTTTTGCGATATTTTGCCGGGTATTAGCGCGCTCATCACTATAGAATGTGGAGGCTTCTACAATCAATAAATCTACAGTAATATGATATTATACATACACTGAGCACGTAAAGGTTGGAATAAATTCATTTTCTCGAGAATGGATGACTTTGGAAAAAAATCCCGAAATAGGTCAATTTTTATTTTCAAATTGTGACTTTTTGGCATATGTATCATACTAGTGACATCACCCATCTGGATGTGATGACGTCATCTATAATTTTTTTAAATGGGAATAGGGGTCCTGTGATAGCTCATTTGAAAGGTAATTCAATTCTCTATTCAGTAATATAAACATTAACATAATTATTTATACAGGGTGTCCAAAAAAAATTTTTTTGAATTAAATTTATTGACATAAAAAGAAGAATGTGTGTAATTTATTTAACTCAAAATACATTTTACGGCTATCCGAAAACAGGAAATAATGTTTATTTAACAAAAAATATTGCTTTTTGCATAAATTCAATATTAAACCGCCACCAACCTTCCTCTTGACAGTTTGAACATTTAATTTAAGCGAAAAGCAATGATTATTTTTCAAATAAATATTTGTTTCTGTTTTCTAAGAGCAGTAAAATGTATTTTGAACTAAATAAATTACATTCATTCTTCTTTTTATGTCAATAAATTTAATTCTAAATAATTTTTTTTGGGCACCCTGTATAAATAATTATGTAAATGTTTATACTACTGAATAAAGAAATAAATTGCCTTTTAAATGAGCTATCACACGACCCCTATTCCTATTTAAAAAAATCATCGATGCCGTCATCACGCCTAGATGGGTGACGTCACTAGTATGATATATATACCAAAAAGTCGTAATTTAAAAATAAAAGTTGACCTGTTTCGGGATTTTTTTCCAAAATCGTCCATTCTCGCGAAAATGAATTTATTCCAACCTTTACGTGCTCACTGTATAATATGCTATTTATTTCCAATCAAAAACATTTACTATTACTTCATTTTTATTTGTTGATACTAACTTATTTATTTTACTAACTTTGAATAACTCTTTGTTTTATTGCTGCTTTCTTGGAATATTCTCTGAAAGGTTCTGCTATAAAATGTTACCAGTGTTCTTCCTCAAAGTCAATAGACTGCGCAGATGGGTTGATCCACATGGGTGGATTAGAACCCCAAAGCTGTGAAAACGTTTTTGAGGCTCAATATTGCATAAAATCTACAAGTTTAGAGGGTATGGACGTTAATTTTTGAATCTGAAGTGTGTTTTTGTTTTGGGTGGTTTTGTGCACTTACGAACAAAATTAGATTAAGCATGCTTGTCATTGAAGCTTATTCAGCTTCTTTTTGGTGCTCTTTTGTTGGTATTTAGATCACCATATTAGTGCGCGTAACGTAATCATAGGTCTGACTACAGTCATATATAACCAGTACATCAATATTAGCATACCAAGTAATCCATTTCTTTAGGTAGACAGGCTATACTCATTTCATAATATGGGAGGGTTGGCACATTGTTTTCTGCACCACAGTGTCATAACAGGTTAATATTTCATTATCGGTCTGTGTTAAGAACCCCTCCCCCCATCAATCTTCCTTGAACTACAGAAGAACTCCTCTCTATGAAAGCTAAGGCGGACATGGTCTACCATAATTGATTTCATTGAGTATTCCATTATACTAGGATCGTTTTTTTTTCAACCTCCGTTTGTCCATAAAAAATTCCCGTGAAGCGTTTCGCCATTGCGGTGCGCAGTGGGCGACAGCGCATCTCCCCCGCTACACTCTACATTAATCCCGACTTCCAGGCATCAGTCCAGTCTGTACTGTGCTACACACGAAACAACATGGCCGCGACAATTAGTTCTCCCGCCAAGTGTGAATTACGCGCTGTCATTCGCTTTTTGCAGGCAGAAGGCAATAGTGCAGCTGCAATTCATCGAAGGATGTGTCAAGTGTACGGAGAAGGGTTTATGAGTGATGGAGTTGTGCGTGAATGGTGCCGAAAATTCAAAGAAGGACGAAATGATGTGCATGACGAAGGGGGTCAAGGTCGCAATTATGTCGTTACAGATGAGCTTGTTCAACGTGTTGATGAAGCGGTGAGAAACAACCGTCGCTTCACTTTAACATCGTTGGCAATGGAATTTCCACAAGTTTCATTTGACACACACACTTGACACATCCTTGATGTGTCAAATGAAAGCGAATGATAGCGCGTAATTCACACTTGGCGGGAGAACTAATTGTCGCGACCATGTTGTTTCGTGTGTAGCACAGTGCAGACTGATGCCTGGAAGTCGGGATTAATGTAGAGTGTAGCGGGGGAGATGCGCTGTCGCCCACTGCGCACCGCAATGGCGAAACGCTTCACGGGAATTTTTTATGGACAAACAGAGGTTGAAAAAAAAAACGACCCTCGTATAAGATCTTGCATAACATTAGACACAGTTCGGACCCTTACAATACCTGGCCGATAGTTTTATTCTACAAACATAAGGATACAAGAAAGACACAAGAACTGGAAATCGTAGATGTGAAGAGGAGTGACAATGGTCTCAATAGTTTGACAACAAAAAAATTGTTTTAGTAGACGATTTCATGCATGTGTAGTTCACTTAAATTGATTGCTTTCACTAATAGGTAATTGTTTTTAACATTTTTAGCTTGCTTAATCATGAGTTTGGTATAATACTAACAATATGCGCTTGTTTTGTTTTAGGAGGTATCGGCACTAAACGATTTTGTTCGTCCTTGGATCTTGGCAACTATTGCAACTATGTGAAACAACCAGGGGATACTTTAACATACAGGACATGCCTTTATACATGCACCGGAGATGGTTGTAATCCCGCTGCTTCCAAGAAACCTCAGTCTCTTCTACTGTTGATGACGATAGCGGGAATAGTATTTTATAGAATGATCTAAGACGGATAACATATTGTAAAATGTAGGATGTCGACTCACAAACCCTTTGGCTCATTGTTAACCTAGTCCGTCCCTTAAGTGTTAGAGCAGGTTCACATGACAAACGCTTAACGCATGCTAAATTTTTGTATAGCGTTCACATGGTCCATCATTGTCAAAGATGGGCGTAAAAATAATTTTAACAGTGACTTTATACGGATAGCAGAAACGACGAAGGTTATGATATTGTACGATTTGTGAGTGATCCGAATGGAAGGACATAGCTAGACAGGTAAAGACCCATCCAGGGTTATGTCAGAAGAAGAGCAGAACGACGAAAGACGAAATGTCAACTGAATGATAACACAACATAAAACCAATGATATCAAAGCCCACTTTGACGCGCTCTGCCAACAGTTGACTGCAAACGCAGCGTTCAACGCGTGGTAACATGTGTACATAGATGTAAATGCGCGTTAAGCGCTTTTCATGTGAACCTGCCTTTAAAGTAAGAATAAATACCCCATTTTTGTATGTAAGTTAAAATCTAGTAAAATATTGATGATTATAAGCGAATCTCAGAGACTAAAGTAAAAAATGACAATATTTTACACGTTACTATATACGTAGATAATCTAAGACCTTAGTTTATTTGTAAAAAGGTAGCAATTTTGAGTAAAGTAAACAATATATATTTTTTTTGTTTGGAATTTACTTGAATATTTAGTGAAGGCAACTCTAGTTTTGAACCGATTTTTCTCAGCTTGATCTGTTAAATAGTAACTAAGTCACTTTGCTTTAGAACAAAAGCTTTTTTGATATACATTTTTAAAAGGGGATATTTTTATTTATATAGTAATAGTATATTGACGTATCACGTTTTTATCTATCGTTCAAAATGTTTTGATAGCATATTTTATAGATATTTTTAATAATAAATTAATGTACCTTTACTTAGAGTATAAAATGACCAATGACCAATAGTTGAACCTAAAGATATATCTGCCCTGCCTCTCTGTAAATATAGTACAATTTTACGATGTCAATCAAAATGTGGCAATAATAAATATGGATATTAAAGAAATATATTGTTTTATTTCCTGAAAAATACTTTGCTGAGTTAAATCTATCCTAGTGTATTTAAGACGAACACGATTAGGAAATTCGTTAACCAGTGAAGAAAAAGTTAGTGCCTCCTGATCTGTATGAAAGTAATTCTTCTTCTTCTTCTTAGTCGTTAACATGGCAGAAATACATGCCGTACAGATTAGTTCCTAAGAATGTCTCAACCGAGACACTCAGAGGGCAAATGTCTTCATTTTATCAGACAGTCAAGCTGCCTTAAAGGCTCTTAAGTCATTTACTTCTGAGTCAAAGTTGGTTTGGGACTGCAAACAATCCGTTAAGAAGCTGGCAGAACGCAACAAAGTAACTTTGATGTGGGTGAGGGGTCACAAGGGAATCGCAGGAAATAAGGAAGCTGATAGCCTCGCAAAAGAAGGGGCCAATACCCCTTTCCAAGGTCCAGAACCTTTTTGTTGACTACCAAAAAGCCACATCAACATCAGAGAGGAACTCCGGACCTGGGAACTCAATCAACTACAACTGTACTGGTCTAAGACACCAGGACAAAGGCAAGCAAAAAGGCTCATAAAAGTGTCTCCTACTGCAACAAACTGCCTTCTCGAAATGAGCAAAAAAGATATAAAAATGGTCACTGCCCTCTAAAGGTACGTATCCATACAAGGGTGAACCCCGCTCCGTGTAGCAGCTCAAATGTCGTTTCTGTGACAACGAAAAAGAAACGGCAGAACACATACTATGCAATTGCGTAGCACTATTCTGCAAACGACTAAAATTCCTAGAAAAAGTCACCCTAGCGCCCTCTGACATAGAAAACAAGTCACCTAGGATGCTAATCAACTTCATCAGAAGTATTGGCAACTACACACACCCAAACTTATATGGAATCACCATATATTTCAAAGTAATAAAGGTTTTTATTGAAAATAATCAAATCTATAAGACAATCAGATAGTACAGCTCGGTACGGTATAGGTTATTTGCTTGAGTTGCAAATTGAACGAAAATAAATAAACTAACTTTTGCGTCCAAAAACGAAAATATGCGTCATATGGGGTTATAGAACTTACAACAGGGAAAGATTATTGGTCTTGTGGAGCAAGTAATGTTCTCAGAGGTACATAGCTCTAGAGCTAGGCATAACACAGGGCGTTCTGTCCAAAACCTATGCTCGGTAACAGGACAAGGAAAGCTCAAAAATAAAACAAGGGAAATTCGACAAAAAGTAATAACGGCTCGACACGATCGTTTAATTGTGAATTCAGCTGGAAGACACCCAACCATTTCTCACCTGCAGCTTTTGGAAGCTACAGGTGTAACTCTTTCAGTTGAAACGATAAGAAGAAGAGTTCGTGCCAAGAAGTATACAGCAGGAGACAGTTATGGGTTCCCGAGTTATCCAGGTAGCACAAGATTGATCGCCTAAATTGGTGTCTTCACCACCAAAACTGGAACATTGGGAATTGACAAAATGTGCTATTTTCAGAAAAAGTCAAGATTTGTGAAAAATCAGATGACCCACGAAAGCGTATACTTAGAGGTCGAGGAAGAGAAGAGAGAACGAAAACTGTCAGATCTGTTCACAAATATACAAGATGAAGTGTAATGTTCTGGAGAGCAATTATTGTGATCCGTAAAAAAACTCCTTTAATTTTCATCCAATCAACTTTAACTGCTCACAGGTATGTTGATAACCTGTAGTTAGGCTCTGGAGAGGTGCAACAGGAGAAAATTTAATTTTCGTGCATGATAATGAACCTCCACATACCATTAGAGTGACTAGAGACATCATTGAAGCAGAAGGTATCCCTTGTTTGGAATGGCCTGCTTGCTCACCCGAGCTTAACATTATAGAGAATTTGTTGGATATGCTTAAAAGAAAAATTAGAGCTTGCCAGAATAATCCACAAAACACCTCACGGCTAGTACAAGCTGCTCTTGAAGGATGGAGCAACATATCACAGCAAAATGTTGATAATTTGATTAGGAGCGTGCCCACGCAAACTGAAGCTTGCATAATGACTAGAGGTGATAACACTGACTACAAAAAAAAACAAAAATATATATAAAAAAATTAAACATTATTCGTTTTCCATTGAAATTTTTTATGCTATTCACTTTAAAACAACTAATTTCAATTTGTTTGTTAAATACTTTATTGTTTTATTTAATTGTTATGTATTTGGTAGATATTAAATTACTTTAAAATAAATATTGTTTGACTTCGTGTGTTCGTTTCTTTAACTTCACACGAAATAATAAGAAATATCTGGTGATTCCATATAAGTTTGGGTGTGTGTAGATTAAGGTATGCACAAAAGATCTTTATAGGTCGAAGTGCGCAGAGGCTGCATAGCCTTAACGCTCTCACATAATCTAATCTCTAGTCGTTAACCTGATGCAGGTATCGTTATATGATGAACTAATAATTAGTTGATTTTTCCAATGTTCCTCTATTTCGCTCTATATATGCCATTCTAGCACATTTTGACAGTAAAGCATCAATAGTAGCAACAATATGGTTCGTGTATTATTTGGGAGCTCTACCTCTATTTCTTTTGCCTGTCACCTTTCCCTGGATGGTAAGTTTTTCAATAACATTTCTTCCGAACATGTGTCCACAATAGCCTATCATTTTTTCTTCGGACTATCCGTGGTGTTATCAAATAATTGGAAAACTAGATTTTTACCAGCCTCATTTTTGTGTATAGTATTTTTACTACAAAAGCGATATTACGTAGGTCAAAATTTTTGACGTAAGAGTTGTAATGTTTATAATAAACATGGCAATAATGAAAAGTCACATTCTAATGTTTTGACAGTTCTCTTACGTCAAAAATTTTGATCTACGTAATATCGCTTTTGTAGTAAAAATACTATATATAGTTATTTCATCCAAATTCTGGCATACATTTTTTTGTAATTGCTGATCGGCGCTTTATTTAGTACAACCCTTTAGTTAGTTATTAAATGGCCCAGCTAAGTGATTATAAACATACCATAAGAAAAAATACTATAGTAATTTTGTACTTGCTGAGGAGAAGTGTGATATACGCAATGTTACTTGGGATGCAGTGTCACAGCAAAAGTATTCAGAGATTGTCCTTACCAGATAAGTCTTACCTCCTCTCTTGTGAAATCCAGTTATGGATGGACTGACAACTAGACTCTGCAATGACAGATGGCATGTCCTGAATTCAACAGGCCCCGACTTAGTTACAGACTGAACTTCAAATATATAGGGCTTAACACAAGCCCCCGGAAGTTCAAAATCATGAAATTTACCAAAATGTGAGATGGAGGGCACTATCCCTGGAGTGGCCATGGATGCCACTCAATTAAACCCGACAAACCCTACAAAATCGAAACAAGACAACATAGGGAGTCAAACGAGGCAAATGCATATTGCATCTACATCGATGGCCCCAAAATGGAAGAAGGCTCAGGATGCGGGATATACTCCAGATACTCAAGTATAAAATGGGGTAAGCGTAGTATTAGACTGAATTAGAGCGTATTTAGACTGAACTGGATGGTATCTCCATAGCCGCAAAAGAGTTAACAACTCGGAAAGGTATAGTTGGTAAAACCATAATAATCTGCACAGACAGCATACAAGCGCTACTAACCCTGAACAGACCACGTGTCATATCAGGGCTAATAATTGGAGTGTCATTAGTCACTAGCCCATAAGCTTTGGATAGTAACATCATCTTGAGGTGGGTTAAAGGACACAACGGGAATTAAGGCAACCGCATTGCTGACCAGCTAGCTAGGAAGGCAGCAGGCTCAAGACTCTTAGGCCCGGCGCAAATTGAACCTAAGCGAGACACAACCTGCGCCGGCGAACTGCGTAGACAGTTTTGCGCATCCTACTATCAGTGCATTCGTCCACAGGTCTTGCTTGGGAACGTTTGTCATCGGCGTACAGTTTTCTTGGGCCGTGAGACGCGTGGCTCAGCGCCAGATGTTTATTTTTACTTGTTCTTGTTTGCGATGAATACGGATGGTACCTAAGTACAATTTATTATGATAAATAAAAATATTAGCATAGTCAACACCCCGAGTGAAAACTGCCTTGTCTTTGTCATTAAATTCTGATAACTTTTGGTAGACTAAATAAGCGGCGATACGATATTAATAATCAAAGTTATGCCTTTACAAAAACACATTATTAGAAAAATAAGGTGAAAAATTATTCATGTTACTTAAAACCGTGATCGATAAAAATATCGTATTACCCTCAAATTCAACTTGTCGGCATATTCAATTTTTGTTTATTACATTTTTTATGCTTAAAAATTAAAAACGAAATATGCAGATAGTGTTATTTTTTATGACCGATCAGTAGCGGAGGGATTATGAATTATTATGACCTGCAGTAATTGTAAATGATTGCGATCCTGCAGTAATTGTAAATTATTGTGATCCGAGCAGTAAATTGAGGAATATGAGTTATGACCGAGCAGTAGGGGAGAGATTATTTTAAATATGTAGGTATTATGTGCAGAAATAAAATACTCAGTGTAAGATATCTTTTTATACACCCGCTTATGATCAAATTCGATGTTTTCGAAAGTCATACCGCTACGACTACTATAGGGACGTGTAAGATATTTTTAAAACGTTACTAGTTTTAATCAGTATTTGTACTCAGTACCACTTAGAACCGGTATCAAAAGTAACCGTTACATGTCCGCACTGATTTTGCCCGTCTCTATTCGCCACGTCGATAGCCAACGGTTGGGTTGTGTTCAATATGCGGCACACTAGAAAAATAAATGCACGGGTCACCCGTCCCAGGTTGTGTCTGGCTTAGGTTCAATTTGCGCCGGGCCTTAGGACCTGGTGATCTTTTTGGCTGGTTAACTGCAACAATCGCGGAAATTCCTCCAATCGCAACACCTCCACACACTGGGGCTAGTAGACACTCTCTGTGCAGGAAGTGTGAACGAGATGCCGAAACTGTCGAGCATGTTCTATGTGAATATTCTGAGTTATCGTCAATACGAGAGTTACGCCACTGGATTCTGCAGATTCTAGGATACTAGAATCTGCGCAATAATACCTTATAAATAGAGGGACTTTCAGATCATTATAACTTTTTGCTACTTGTATTCAACTTTTGCTTAACTTTGTTCAGTTTTGTTTAACACTTCTGTTGTTTCACATTTTTGATTTATATTTTGAAAATAAAATACTTTTTTAAAAACTCCTTCTCGAACATCAAATACATAATTGGCGCAGTCAGTAGGATACGTGCGGGATCGGAAAAGACAATTTTACGCATACAGTGATAGAACTTTTTCGGTCTTTGGTGTTTTACATCGCAGCGCGTATCGAAAGAATCTCTACCCTACAGTGGTATCCAGCGAGAAGCAGAGTTCCAGAAGAAGCAAAAGTTCGCAGAAGAGAACCAGGTGCTCCAGATAACTGTAAGTGCCTTTCCTTTTCGCCTTTCCTTTCATATCTTTGTGAGGAAAGATAGATTAATTTTTTGAATTTTGAAAAAGAATACATTTTTGATACATTTCTGATACATTTTTGATATATTTATATACTGTTGCAAATATTGAATTTTATTGAATAATTTTTTGAAATATTTGAAAAATATTTATATTGCATATATATTTTTATTTATTTACATACGTATTATTTTGTTAGATATTTTGAATTTGAATTTATATTTTATCTGATAATATGGCTACTGCAGCTCAAGCTCAAACACAAACTCCCCTTAATTGGGATTTTCTCAAATCAAAACTAAAAAATATTAGACCCTACGACGGAGATTCTAATAACCTGAACAAATTTATCTCAAGATGCGATGAATTAATGCGAACATATACTGTATATAAAGATGCAGATTTAAATAAACATATTTTGGAATGCATACAGGATAAACTAGTTGGAAAAGCAGAAGCACTAGTAGGGAATCGCATGGAATTAACGACATGGGATAGTATAAAGAAAGCATTACAACAATGCTTCGCAGATAGACGTGATTTAGACTGCTTAATGCAAGAACTGACACGAACAAAACCATATAAAAGTGAAAGCCTCCATAATTTTGGAACAAGGATACAACTCTTAAGAAGTAATGTAGCCCAAAGAATAAGTAACGATACTAGTATAGAACTTGCAGATAAAGTATGCCAAATTAACCATTGCGACAAGATCGCACTAAACACTTTTATTGCGGGATGTACAGGTGTTCTTAAAAATAATATGCACCTTAAGAAACCAAATTCTCTTGAAGATGCCATTGCATATGTCGACGAGTTTCATAATTTTGAAAATTTATATGGACATTCCAGTAATAATTTTCCAAAAAATAATCATAATTTTGAGCCACACAATTCTTTTAATCAATCTAGCAGGCAAACTCAGCCTAACAACTATTATCGACCCCTAAGTTCGAACCCCACACATCAATATCAAACAAATCCAAACTTTACTTATCAAAATCAAAACCCTTTCAATTCTAATTATTTTAATCGTAATCAAGGTTATCAAAACCAAAATCCTTCAGGACCCAGACATTTTGAAAATCATTCCACATCTCAGAATCGTTCCACAAATTTTCGACCAGAAAGTAACGTCTTCAGGCCCAACCGAATTCCTAATGATAGGTTGCCTAAGCCACAACCGATGGAAATAGCATCCAGAAATACATTAAATTCAAACTCTAGATGAAATTCCAATAGATACAATAATTATCGAAAAAATTATTTCCCAAGAAAAATTCCCGATACTATAGCTGAAGAGCTATACACAAATAATTATCAAAACGAAAATATTAATTCAACAGAACCTCAACATGGTAGTCAATTTGATTATTTTAGAAATCCTGAGTATGATGATGATCAAAATTTTTATATTGGAAAGAAAACCGTCAACAGAAATATATTTCAATAATCCCCTACCATATATTGAAGTAGGAAATTCAAAAATAAAATTATTGATTGATACCGGTAGTGCCAGGTCCTTTCTACGACCAAGTATTGCAAAAAAATATTTTCCTAATTGCATCTACCAGTCAAATGTAGATATAAAAACTGTTCTTAATAGTAAGACTATCAAATATCAAGCCGAAATACCAGCATTTCCAGAATTCGGAAGTGACTTTTATATCAATTATGTCCTATATGATTTTCACGAATATTTTGATGGAATCTTAGGATTAGAAGATATGATGAGAATGAATTTAGTTATAGATTTAACTAATAAACTAATTTATAACAACAATGTAATGATACCGATTAATTTATATCATCACAAAATGACGAGTAATAATATAAGAGAAGAAATGTATAATAATGAGAACAGAAGATACAATAAAAATCAACATAGAAGAAATAATGGAAATAAAAGCAGAACATATTATAGAGGGTATAATAATTATAATGAAGGAATATATAATTAAAATTATGGTAAATATAACGATAATGGAAGAAGATATTATAATAATAATGATAGAAGGTATAATGGAAATAAAAGAAGAATATATAGACGATATAACAAAAATACGAGAAGAACATATAGAAGATATAATGAAAATAAAAGAAACATATATAATCATGAAAATTTTCTAGACCAAAGCAACGGAACGAGAATGAAATAGAATTACAAGAAGATTCCGGCTTTGAAGAAGAAGATCCAGCAACCAGCATCCCAAAAATAACTCCATTATTTTTCGGACTCAGTGAGGGAGGAGTTACGCCACTGGATTCTGCAGATTCTAGGATACTAGAATCTGCGCAATAATACCTTATAAATAGAGGGAATTTCAGATCATTATAACTTTTTGCTACTTATATTCAACTTTTGCTTAACTTTGTTCAGTTTTGTTTAACACTTCTGTTGTTTCACATTTTTGATTTATATTTTGAAAATAAAATACTTTTTTAAAAACTCCTTCTCGAACATCAAATACATAATTCGAGAGTACAGTGGGTGATCATATTATTAGAGCCACCTCAGAAAATTTGACTTTTCTTTAATAATGGTATGTAAGTTTTTTCTTTATACGGTCCACGTTGCCTTTGAAACTTGAGAAATAGATGCTATGTTTCTGTTGGAGTGATTAGTATTGAATATTAAAGTTTTTATTTCTGCTATTTTCCTAGGTGAAATGTCTTTGGATTTCCCATGATGTTCTAGTATCATTAGTGTAACGAACGCGCAATTTTTACTAAATTCACAAAATATAGTATAGGACTGTCAGAATATCACTAGAGAGCAATCGAAGCTCACAAAGTTTATTATAACTCTAAACACCAAGAATACAAAATAATAGGCACAATAGTTGCAAGCTAGGCTGGGCAGCCCTGACAAACAATGGCATCTGAGTCACGCATTGCCACACATGCGTGTTGCCACTTTTGTCAGACTATTTATTGCACTTTCATAAAGTGTAACAAGACAGCCAAATGGAAACAAATGCATTAATATATAATATAGCTCAATTATATACCCTTCCTATAAAACATTGAATTTTACTAGGTGGCTCTAATAATGTGATCACCCACTGTATGCGTTCGGCGAGCCTTGGCCTACACCTGCCGACATAGGGGAGCTGTCTCCTGGTGATTTATCCGCCTTCCTGGAAATGGCAGGATGGATGATGGACGACAACCCCTGGGAGGATGCACAGTGGGTCAATTGTGGTCTAAGTGCTGTGGGACTTGACTCGCCCTCCCTATTCTACAGATGGGTGAGGAGAAGTAATCAGCAACATTTCCTCACTTCGGGATCTATGTATATTTTTTTAGAATAATAAGGGATTATTAAGTAAAACTTCATATTATGTTCTAGATGCTGTATTTAAAGAATGTATTTCAAAAAATAAAATCTAGTTGATATTAAAATGCACAAACATTGATCTAACAGTAGTAAAAATATGTAAAAATATTATACGATCGACTTTTCACAAAACATGTTATAATCAATGACATCCATAATGAAAAATATTGAATCCTATCAAGATGATACCCTAACGCTATGTTCACAAGGCAATAGACAGCCTAAGTCTGATGTCACAAAATTGGGAGGAGCTTATATTGACTCCAAACAATTTTGTTTGTAACGTTAAATGGTCATAAGGAATTTTTCATGTATGTGCTTTGTGTGGCAAAATAAGACTTCATTTAGGTATTTCGTTAAAGAAACGTGTTAATTAAGAGATTTTTACTAGTTTTGCTCAGGTGGTTTTTATTCCTTAGTGGTTGAAAATAAACATAACCTCAAAACTGTTTACGTTCTAATCATTGCATTAAATTAACTCACCTGGGCAAAAACGAATAAAAATCTCTTAATTGACACGTTTCTTTAACTAAATACCTAAATGAAAAGTCTTATTTTTTTCACACAAACCACGTAAACAATAAATTAAAAATTCCTTATGAGTGTTATGTATAAACAATATAAACAAAATTGTTTGGAGTCAAATATAAGCTCCTCCCAATTTTGTGACGTTACAATGATTTTTTGAGGTTAAATTTGGTTCTGTTAAAGAACCAGGCAAATGAAAATATGTATGTACAGTCATTGAAAACTTTTAAACATGAAAGACATTCCGTTTTTATTTCGAAAAATAGTTCCAATGAAATGTGGTTCCGAAAAAGTTCTAACAATCAATTTAAAAATGGCTGCGGCTGAAATAAAAAGGTTAAAATGGCTATAATAACAGCAGAATTCGACGTTCACATGATTATAGAGCAAAAAACTTTAATCTTTTCAGAGATGCTCGTCATATGATACGTAGTATTCAATATATTCTGTTCCACATGATACTTTTTGTTATGGTTAAAGTATAATAGTATATTTTTCTTTGAGTGTCTTCCGTCGTGTCATTTTAACAGCTGTTCATATAAGAATAACAGCAATAGAAAGTTACATATATCGTCAAAGTCAAACGCAGATTGTGTAATTTTAAAATTGTTCTTCTCCAGCAAGAATTTTAAATTATTTTTTGAAGTTGTCCACTGTTAAAAACCTCTGCGCATTTTGTAGTATTAGCTCTGAGCATCCCAGCATCCGTGTTTTACACTTGATGACTGGCATATTCTTCCCAGTTATTCTGCATATATCACTTTATGGCTATTTTTTATTTTAAGGCCATTTTCTACAAATACTACAAGCAAACTTGCAGGGAAGAAACTAGCATATACAAGTCAATATATTCAATTATTTTATTTATCAAAATTTCTGCATATTCATAAAAATAAATGAGAAAATAAGTATGTAATATCAATAATCTTTTATCAGATTCAATATTTTTCGTTCTAAGTCTACGTAATACTGTTCTTTGCCTACTTTAAGGTATTTTTCTTAATTACAGCTACCTTCTACTTTGGTAAATGTGAACAGTAATTGCTTAATCTCTGATTGACCAAATAATAAGTAATCTGTTATTGTAAATGTGTTACATCTACCTACAAAAGAAAAAATTAAAGAAGTTCCAAAATCACACTTGCCTCAGTTGTCCTCATACACTAGTACCAACATCACAATATAAACAATATGTTTATGCAGATTGTAAGGTGTTGTCAATCCTTCACAACATAGTATACAGACATAACTTTGAGTTAAAACGAAGCATGATATAATCTATTCGCTCCGAGCGTTAACAAACTGTCAATGCAAAATCGACCGACCTGCTCATGGTGGCGGTTGCTTGAAATGCTTGTAAGGACGATTTAGTGTATGTTTAAATGGGATATTTAAAAAAAAAGCCATATCTCGCTATTTTTTGTGTTGTTCACTGTAAAAATACATGGAGAAATAGTGATGTGAAATACCTTTATTTTCCTCGTTCCCAAAAAACATTAAGATTAAAGAATTAAATTGATTAATGCTGTTAGAAGAATTAAAAGGTCAACTTTTTCCATATACAGTGCTAGTCAAAAGTCCGTACCCCCCCTCGTATCTTTTGAACGGTTATACCTTTAATACTGAAATTTGGAGGGAGCAAATAAACGGACGTAAGCTTCTTAACTAGTCATGACAGGTGACGTAATAGTGACAGATGACTTTACAGCACCACTGTGACAGATAATTTTAAATGGGATCTTATGGCAAGTGATACATCGTTTGAAAGGTATTGAAAATACCTATTCAGTCATACTAATTTTGTTTGAGTTTAAGCTAATTTTGATGAATAAATGAAATAAATATAAAATTGTAGTTTCGCATTTAATTAATACAAATTCAAAATTCCGCCTATGATTACTTGTCAAAAAGGTTGACGTTGACGTAAAAACTACTAGAGAATTGAAAAACGTCAACTTTTTTGACAAAAAAACCATAGGTGGACATTTGAATTTTTATTAATTAAATGCGAAACTACAATATTATATATATTTAATTTATTCACCAAAATCAAAATCAACTTAAACCCAAAAAAATTAGTATGGCTGAATAGGTGTTTTGAATACCTTTCAAACGAGGTATCACTTGCCATAAGGTCCCATTTAAAATTATCGGTCACAGTGGCTTTGTAACGTCATCTGTCACTATTACGTCACCTGTCATGACTGGTTAAGAAGCTTACGTCCATTTATTTCCTCCCTCCAAATTTTACTATTATAGGTATAACCGTTCAAAAGATACGAGGGGGGTACGGACTTTTGACTAGCACTGTATACAAAGGATATGACAATATACAGATGATATAATAATATTATTTACGTTTTTATAGGTTTTATACATATTATAGTATTTTTACTACAAAAACGTTATTACGTAGGTCAAAATTTTTGACGTAAGAGAACTGTCAAAACATTAGAATGTGACTTTTCATTATTGCCATGTTTATAATAAATTTATATTTATAATAAACATGGCAATAATGAAAAGTCACATTCTAATGTTTTGACAGTTCTCTTACGTCAAAAATTTTGACCTACGTAATAACGTTTTTGTAGTAAAAATACTATACATAAACTTTTTAGCTCTGAAAAATCCGAATTGACCATTCCAGGTCACGTGACTTTGACAGCGTCGCTGAGAGGCAAATATTGTGTTTTCAGTGCTATTTTTGCTATTTTCTCGTTTTATTATAAAAATTCTGTGGTTTTAACTACAAAAATGTCAAATATTGGATATTATAACACCTTCACAGGGGAAGCAAAAACCCGGCATAATCAGAAAATCAGTATTCTTGACCCACAATTCCCGTTGTTCTGTTGAATTTAAAATGACTCGATCTTGAAATGCCGCCGGTATTCTAAAAAAACTCACTTTATCTCTTTTACCTTTACTGGAACACTTTACAACTGAACCACCAGAAGCGAAACTCCTGCCGAAAACGGTAACATAATTTTCATGCTCATGTGTCAACGTAACTGGTGCAACCTCACTTTTGCGACTGACGTGACAGTTGTTTATAGTTAAATTTTATATTTATATATGTTTTATTTTATATTTTATAGTTAAATTTTATATTTCATATTTAATTAATAACTACTTGTCAAAAATATTACCTAATTTGGAATGGTCTATTCCTTAGAACAGGGGTTCCCAAACTGGGGGGCGTGAGGACATATCAGGGGGGGCGCGAGATAAGTTGAACATTAAATTAAATTTAGTTATTTTTCTAGAATTCAAAATAAACCGCTTGTTAAACTGTGTCTGGTAACGCAGAGTAAGCAAAAGTTATCTCAAATACTTATCTCTTTTTGAAAATACTGAGACATACAAAAACAGGTAGCTGATGCAGTAAAATAATTGCCATTTTTTGCTATTCAGCTAGACGAGAGTACTGACATAGCACAATGTTATCAGTTAATTGTTTATGTTCGGTATATTCAAAACGAAAGAATGAAAGACGAGCTACTCTTTTCTACAGAGTTGGAGACTGGAGACCACGACAAAAGCTATTAATGTTATGAAAGCAGTGTGAGAGTTTTTTGACAAACATGAACTCTCTTAGCAAAAACTGATCAGTTTATGTACAGATGGCGCACCTTCAATGCTTGGTTTTAGCTCAGGCTATTTGCACTACATTGTTTGATACATCGACAAGCCTTGGCAACAAAAACCTTTCCAAATGAACTTCTGGCTGTCTTAAAGTTGTGTATTAAAATAGTGAAGTACATAAAAAAACAGTGCGTTAAATACTCGACTGTTTAAAACTCTTTGTGAAGATTTAGAAAGTGATCACACAACACTGCCACATCATACAGAAGTACGATGGCTCTCAAAAGGAAACATGTTGGCAAGATTATTTGACCTTTGAGATGAAGTAATCACCTTGGAACATCAAAAGCAAAATGAGCTAAATATGGCCTTCAAAAAAACATTGTATCCAAGTAATATTGGCTTATTTGTCAGACATCTTTGACTCGTTGAACAGCCTTAACCTAAAACTGCAGGGTGAAGACTAAGAAATATAGTAGTTACTCATTGTGATGGAGGCTTAGTTACTCAACTTTGGAGGCGTAAAATATCAGAAAACCCCTGAAATTATTCAAATTTCTCTACAGTAGAGCCAATCTCAGAAGAAACACGCTTCAAGGACATTTTTATGAAGGATCAAATTTTGAAAATCCAAATATCAAACCATTTGGAGAGCATAATTGAAGAGTTCCAGAAATACTTCCCAAACATTTGTGACAATTTTATTTACAGAATGTCAACTGATCCATTCCATGTAAACATAGACTCCCTGCCTGAATCACTTCAAGAAGATGCTTTGCAAATAAATCCAAATGATTTTTTGCATGATTCCTCCGCCAAATACTTTGTTATAATGGACAAACCTTCATTTTGGTTAAAATATTTCAAAGTGTATCTTAGTGTATCACGGGAAGCTCTTCATTTATATTTGCCTTTTTCAACACTTTTGGCAATTAAAACAAAATATCGGAATAAACTTGATGTTGCTAGTGACTTGTGCTGTGCACTTACTAAAACTCAGCCACGAATAGGCATACTAGTAAATAAAATGCAAGCACATCCATCTCACTAACCAACCTAATCTATTTTTCTTTTATTAATAATTTTTGTAGTTTATGGAAACTGATATTGTTGTATCTTATGGCAGAATAAATAAATGTTTTGTTTTCAAGCGAATACTTATTTGTTTTTGTTTTGTTCCTATTTAGGCGCATACAATTTATTGTAAAGAGGAGGGGGGGGGGCGCGAGAAGCTTTCATTTCAACAAAAGGGGGCGTGGTACAAAAAAATTTGGGAACCCCTGCCTTAGAACATCAAGTTCTATTCTGTAACTGGTGCACAAGGTCAAATATTTCGGTCCCAACAAAATCAATGGAAACGACAGTCAGATTCGCTTCTGTGTCTGAACAAAACGCCGGTATTTTAATCATATTTTTAAATTAAACAATGGTTTTCTGCATGATACTATAAATAACAAGATAATATATTGCACATCCGGAAGTCGTGACGTAACTGGAGACCGGCAAGATCGTAATGGTTCGTAATCATTCGTAATGTCCGATTACTTTGAATTGTTCGCGGTTGTATTTTATATTTTATCTTTGACAGTTATTTTGACTGGAATCTCGACACTAAATTTTTTTCGAATACATTGAAGTTTAATTTTATTTTGCTAATTGAATAATTTCATCACATAATGCATACAAACCCCATTTAACTTTAACAAGAATTCAAATTCAACTTCCGGTCTCCAGTTACATCATCAATGCGCGAGCTCGGACGTATTTGCGCTTCGGGAAAATACTATCTCTTTATTTATAGTATCATGGTTTTCTGCATTAAACGTACTTTGTTTACAAGATGTTTGCCCCTAAACCGCTGTCAAATGACGTCACTCTGGAATGGTCTATGGAAATCCTAAGTCTGACGTCACAAATGTCACAAAATTGGGAAGAGCTTATATTGACTCCAAACAATTTTGTTTGTAACGTTAAATGGTAAGGAATTTTTCATTTATGTGCTTTGTGTGGCAAAATAAGACTTGATTTAGGTATTTCGTTAAAGAAACGTGTTAATTAAGAGATTTTTATTCGTTTTTGCTCAGGTGGTTTTCATTCCTTAGTGGTTGAAAATAAACATAACCTCAAAACTGTTTACGTTCTAATCATTGCATTAAATTAACTCACCTGGGCAAAAACGAATAAAAATCTCTTAATTGACATGTTTCTTTAACTAAATACCTAAATGAAAAGTCTTATTTTGTCACACAAACCATGTAAACAATAAATTAAAAATTCCTTATGAGTGTTTAACATTATAAACAAAATTGTTTGGAGTCAATTATAAGCTCCTCCCAATTTTGTGACGTCAAGACTTAGGATGTCCATTCAACAAAGCTTCATCTTAATTCTTAATCTAGTCTTTTGGACCTTGGCGATTTTCCATGTCAATTTTTATAAGGATATCTACTTTCATTAGTCGTAACTATTTGCATCTGTTTATTTTTACACCGATCTTTTTAGTTCAAAGTTACATATCCAATTTTAATTTTATACTGTTGCGTTTGAAAAATTTAACATTAGAGTGCCACTTGAACTATAAATACTTTCATCTTTATTCTACATTATACAAAAAATAAATAACCTATTATTTGGTCAATCACCTAATCTCTCAAGAAATCAACCCGAACAGTCAATCGGTGCTTTTTAAAATTCTCACAAGCAGTATTTGTCGGTGTTGTACCACCATTTTTAAAGCTATAAGCTGTAGTATAAGCTATCATAATAACCAGTCATAAATTGGTTCTTGTCATACGTAAATACTTTCATAAGCTATAGCTAAGCTAGGCTTAAAGTGACCTAAACATTGATTCAACTAACGAGTGTAGAACCCATTAAAAATGGGTCCAAAATGTGTACCCTTCTAGTGTCATCTATCAATGTATAAAACTGAAAATTATTTACTACAGAGCAATGATCCATCGTTGCTTTTGTAAATTCTTGTGATGTAAAACGTATGACGAGTTTCGATAATAAAGGTAAAAAGTAACATATAAAAACTATTATTCTTTCTTACAAATTCAGTTCCACATAATCAATTTAAAAAATATGACATATAATGTCAACTGACGTAACAACGTTATGACGTAGAACACTTCTTTTATACTTTTCACTTGTTATACTTCACCACACTGTGACTTCTTCCCTTATTAAGGTATATGTAACAAGAAAAGTCAGAGTAAGGCGAAACATGCCAAAAACATGTTAATTATAAGCAAATTAGGGTAGAAGTGTCACAAAAATGTAGTTTTAATTTATATATTTTATATAATAATGGAATTTTGTCAGATAAGAGTCTCTTGAGTTTAATATATGTATGTATATTTTCGTTATTTAAAAAGTTTCTTTGTCCCTTGAGTAGTCAACTTTGTGCAAGCATAAATTTGAACATGTGATTGATGACGTGAAACGGATTTTGTAGAAAAAACATTACACATCGTAAAACTAACCTATATCTTTTTGTAAAAACATAAATCACAAAATTCATAATCAATAAAAATCAAAATTACTTTGAAAATACTTCGTGGTAACTCGACGAATAAACTTAACCGCTAAAATTAAAATGTAAACAATGATATAAAAACATGTATAAAAAATATACAACAAAATATGTACCGTTAAAAAATGAAATAAAATTAAGTTAAAAAAATCAGTAGAATTACTTCTTAAGTAACCTCTTCAGCTGCTCTTCGAGTTCTTTGACTCTTTGTTCGCTATTGATAAGTTGTTTCTTCAATTTGCGAATTTCTTCGCCTTGAGATTGATATGCTCGTCGTAACTGTGAAGAAAAAAAAAAAGGTAATTTATATGCGCCCTCTAATTTAAAATAGTATTCGTAAAATCAAAGATAATGGCGAAGTAAGGTAGAAAATTTCATTTTTTTACTAAATTTTGTATATAGACGGAAATACACCATTCAATTCGGTTGAACAATGTGGATGATTCAATTATTTTTCATTTAATTCGGTTGAACAATGTGCATGATTCAATTCGGGATTTTTATAAAGTCGAGAAATATCGGAGTGTTTTCATCTATGCACCATTATTAAATAAAATGATTACGAATATCTTATAATAAAGTATGAAACTCACATAGTACAAGTCAAAATGAAATAAACGGTTGAATCTAAAACAATCGACAAAACTTGTATAGACGCGTCAATGTGGTTGAGTCATCCCAGTTGTACAACGAAGTTCAACAAAAGTAGAAATTGGCTGAACTCATTTCAACGTTCAATTTTGTTGAACGCTTTCATTGAATTGCAAAATACATGGTTCATTTTGGTTGAATCATCAACATTGTTCAACCGAACTGAATGGTGTATTTCCCCTTTTACTCTCAGTATCTAGTTTATTTTGTTAAAAGTATTTCTTAAGAAATCATTTTAAGTCGTTTTAATAAAATTTCCGTTATATTTATACCACCCAATCCCGCAACCCCCAATCTACCCGCATAATCTGGTTAAAAGTTACCGCTTTAATATTATAAAAGCAGCTAAAGTCCTTTTCATGAACATTTTTCAGTGCGTCACAAATGATAGAAAAAAAAGTCCGTGATAATACACATTTATAACATTCCACCGCCGCCTACGAAAAGTATAACTCCGAAAAATGCCGTTAAGAATAGAACTTTCAATGAACGCCGTGAAAAATATTATTTTCGATTATATGATTGTGAAAATTATAATCCTGAAGTGTTAGCGAAACAATTTATGTTTTGAGGAGTATCGGAAAAAAACATCATTTCTGTTTGTGGCTCCACGAAAATTATAATTAGTAAAAAGTTCTCAGAAATAATTGTTTTCGTCGGCAAACACAAAAACAAAAAGGGAAATAATTGTTTTCGTCGCCATCTATTATGAACTAAATATTTTCATTATTAATATTTTTTGAGTTATAATCTTCGCGGACACGCATATAAAAAATTGTAATCGCCAGTACTTATCAAAGAGTTATTTTCACTGGAAATGTATTAGGAATCACATTACTCATAGGTACCAGCGATTTATTCTAACATGACATTTTAGTTAAATCTGAC
Source organism: Diabrotica virgifera virgifera (assembly GCF_917563875.1). Lineage (NCBI taxonomy): Eukaryota > Metazoa > Arthropoda > Insecta > Coleoptera > Chrysomelidae > Diabrotica > Diabrotica virgifera. Next base: position 21,772,175 of record NC_065447.1, on the reverse strand, counting down.
AGTTGTCACATTTTATTTGCAATTTGGCATAAAAACAAATCAATTGTGTTTATTGCATTTATAAAATGGTATTTTCTTTTATTTGTGTAGTCTTATAAATTGTACAGATTATATTCGTAGATAAATTTTATAATTTGTAAATAATTTTTTTTCGATTATAGCGCCGCTATCTATCGACAACTAGAATAAATGTTATAAATGTCTCTAATCACAGACGTGCCTTTTTTTCACATACAATTTAATGCGTTAGAAAGAAATCGAAAGACTGTGATGCAGTGAAAGATGCTCATGAGAAAAAGATTACAATTTGTTATATTCTAAAATATTCTGCAAATATTCTAAATAATCCCTTTAAAGGTTTTACCGACATCAACACCTACTTCTCAATTCTTTTTATTTTCCGTCTTGCCATCCAGATGCGAACGACGATTCTACGTGTGTTCTAGACCCCTTTTAGGGTAAGATTTTTATTTTTTGTACCTTTTGTTTCTTCGCATATCGTGTTTTTGTATTGCCTCATCTAATTGGGGTGCTATAGAGCGTTTCACGTTTAGAGTAGAACATTGCGGATATATCCTCATGTATTTCTTATGAACGATACAAGCGCGCCGATGCCACGCCGTACTGACTAGAATGAATCGTATATCGGCAGTCGAGTATCCACCAGTGCGCGAGAGGTTTGGCAACATTGATCTCCGTAAGCGTAACATTCTATTCTTAACGTGAAACAAACCATAGGACAGAGACCACTTTAATCCTAGTTTGGTTTGTTTCAGTTTGAACGGTAGCCACTTTAATCCCAGTTTATATTAGGATGGAGGTCCCTCATATGAAGCTCCTTTTTTGATCTCAGTACGAACCGAGGCATCCAACCTTAATTTGGAGGCCATCGTTTATCCAAGATTCGAGCGGTGTCGAAGCCCACAATCCAGTCTTAATTCTATTACCAGATAACAATATAAGATACTGAATTTAGTTAAAATCTTTTCCATAAGCAGTGCACAATTTGTTATGTTTAATAAATATTTTTTACAGTCTCTATTTTAAACCTGTCTGAATCGAAATGGATTTATTAAACAACAAATTTTGTGTTCTCTTGTACGTATTTAACATTTTTTTTTTATTTTTATTGCATGCTTTTTTGTTTCAATACAGTTAATTCGGTTAATTCCCAATTAGAATAGTTAAATACAGTTGATCCGTTGCAAACACGGGTTAGGTTAGTTAAGACCGTTTTCAAGGTATTTTATGCGTATATAATTTAAGTTCTGTTTTGTTTATATACCACTGCTATTTGATATTTTAAATATGATAGATAAAGTGAAGCTTACCATGTTTTTATTTTTATGATATTTGTATTTCATTGATATTTTCATTCCATTTGATGTCTATATCAGTCTAATTTAGTCCTTATTTTATTTACAGCAGCTCTAAATAGTTGGTTAGAGCTCAGACTAAACCATTCCCTTAGATTTCGTAACCAGGAGTTTCGTCTTCTTCCTACATCTATTTTACCTTTTATTTTGCTCTACATAATCAAACGCAGTAGACTATAACGAGGACCTCTTACTATATGACCGAAATATTCAAAAGAACTGCAATATTACTAATCTTGTCTGCCCATGATATTCATAGCATTCTTCAATAACACCAACGTTCAAAAGCTTCAAAATTCTTCCCTTGAATATCCCATATCTGCTATTTTTTGTGAGTTAAATATGTAAAAACATGCCATTTTTTGAAGAGTTATTCCCTCCTGTTGTTTTTTATCTATCCTTTTTGTGTTTCTCACCTTTATGAATGACCCCACCCTTATTCTTCCAGGATTGAGCATACCTCCGAATCACATAGTATATTAGTGGTTTTAAGTTTACTTCGTAGTAATATATACTCCGTCTAATATACTTACCGTTGCACGTCATCCGCGTCATAGCCCGTGACGTCACATGATACTAACACGAAATATTTAGGCGGTAGGTGTGTTCCCTTTTAGAATCATTTTGCCGAGTACACTGGAATTACAGCCGCTAGACATATTTTATTATATACACGTAGAAAAAATATTTGAAGATTTCTATAATGTTAACTTAAAGAAATACACAATAATATGTTTCATTTAATTTGTATAAATGAATTATAAAGCGTTTTTATGAAGCATATTTGTTAGGACACACTGTAACTGTAACCGAACGAAGGTGATATTTTGGCATAAATTGATAACACTTATTTGACAGTTGCGGTATTGACACTTCAGATTTGTTTTTATTCTTGACTGTAAGTATTTGTTGTATTATATTTATTGTTATTATTATTTACTTTAACGTAAGATTATAAATTAATTCTTGTTTTCTATTTCTAATGTTTTTATTTATTTACATTGAATATTAATTTGTTTTATTGTATAATCCACTTCGCAATAATTATGTGACATGTGATTTAAAATTAATTCAGTAATTTTTTGTAATTGGGCAACAATGTCAACTTAGATCTCTGACGTAGATAATGACGTGCAACGGTAAGTATATTAGACGGACTGTAATTCAATATGTATGATACAAATTTGATAAATCGTTTGATCTACAATTTGGTCTCACTGTACCTAGAGTTCGTATTCCCGGTTTTCACTTTAATATTTTTATTTATCTTCTTTGAAACGGTGGATATAATATATTTAATACAATTATTATGACCTTCGGTACTTAAAATGCCGGGCAATCTCTTCTTTCAATTAAGTTTTTATTTCGAAATTAAATATGTAATCGGGAAATTCTTCTTTTTGAATTATCGTTGGTTGTAACATTCTTCAAACGATCTTCTTGTTAAGAAATCTATTTTTGTCTCTGTTAAGTCTTGCCTTTTGCTGTATAGGATACAACAGATTGGATTATTCATTTCATTATTTGAATATTTATCATTTATAGACTATTTTAATTTTATTATTAATTAAGTTAATAAATTTATTACTTACGTCGTTTTCAGTCATGATATTATCCCCGAAGCTATTCACCTCTTTGATGAGACGAACATCTTTATGGTTGTTGATTTCGATTTGACTGAACTTCTGCTGCAACTTTTGGAAAGTTTGATTGTTCGTAGTTTTTCTACTCTTCTCCGTAATGACATTATCCTTCGGTCGGTAATCTATGATAGTCTCCGTTGCAAGGAAAGCCAGTTTCTTCTTGTTGTTATCCACCTTCGATGGTTCGGCGACCGTCTTGATCAAGTTGCGTTGTTTTATAGAGGTTATGTTGAGTTCGTTTTGTTCACCTACGAATATAAAAGAGAAACAATTTATCACTATTATTAAACTCAATTATAACCAAAAAGGAGCATTTTCAGTTATAAATTATACAATCCTGGTAAAAAAAATCGACACTTGCATTTGGCATGTTTTTTTAATTATATAGGTATAGGTGTTAGTAGTTTACACTTGAGTTCATGGTTCTTTACCCGTGCGTCATTAGCGAGATAAAACACATACTTTTTATCTAGCATCATTCTCTTCCACGCATGAAACTAAAGACAAACCAGCTAGCGCCTGTTATTAAGTAAAAACAGATGTTATTTTTATGAACGCTCTAGACTCAGTGCATTGAAAAGAGATAGGTACAAAACAAGACGCTTAGGAATATTTTCAAATTTTAAATACAATTTGTGACGTTTCTGGTGTGTTTACTTTTGTGGCTGTCAGTCTGCTTAATTTTTTGCTGTCTTTTTGTCGAATTTTTGCATTTTGAAGTTTTTTATATTACAAAAACAATTTTTTTCACAACTATATTTATATTGGAGTTTAAAATTTTATGGTAAGTGCATTTTATTTTATTAAGTGACATTAAAGGAAAGGTTGTGTTAAGTTTCCGCCAAAGTGAATGAAATGACAAAACGAAAATCTGTTATTGAATATAAATTGTTTATTTATTTATTAATCACTAATGATATTAAAAAAACTTATTAAGCTACTTCAAATGTAGCTGTAATTCTGCACCAAAATTTTTAAGCAAAACTTACATTTGACATTATATTTATTTGATAACGTCAAATTTTAACCCGTGATCGGAGCAGTAGCTACTTACTGTCTCTTGCTGTTGCGTTTAGTAAATTTGCGACTTATTTCGTATGCTTTAAGTGATGACGTACGGGTAAAGAACCCTGGACTCAAGTGTAAACTGGGAGGAAGTAAACATTAATAATAAAAATGATCTAATTAAAAAAAGACTAATATATAAAAAAGTATTAGTAAAAAGTAAAAAGTATTAATAGGAAAAATGAGTATTTTTTTGCTTGAAAAATGGCTTTGGCAGAGCCAATTAGCCATACTTGTTTGTGATTGATTGCAGATTCATAGTCATAAATTTCTTATTTCATAACGTAAGTAAATACTACAATATTATTTTTTTGATACAACATATTATATTATATATTTTTTATTATATATTTTAATTTGTGGTAATCACTTTTTTTACTTCTATTTTTTTGTTATTTTTTTTACTTGTTTTTTTATTTTTCTTTTCTTTTTTTGTTTCTATTTTTTTTGTTATTACTATTTTATTATAGGTATGTTCTTTTTATATATATTATTTTTTTCTTTTTAATTTTTTCAAAGCAAATTAACAAATTATGCCTTGTTTACAACTTGTATTTACATAATTTAACATGTTTATAAATGAAAAATAAGTAATCCAAAATAAAGTAATAATAACGCAAAAAAATTAGCATTGTTCTAAAAACAAAGCAAAAAATTAAATTTTAATTGCACAAAGTTGGTTGTTCTTTAGGTATCGGGTTTATCGGGTATTAATCTCCTCTTCATCTGCGGAGGATTTCAATACGCCTAGGCATACTTGCAATATTTTGCTGAATCTGTTCTTGTGATATATGTTCCCATTCTTCATTTAACGCTATTTTTAGCTCTTGAATCATTACTGGCAATGGTTTGAATTTCTTTTTAATCTTTCCCCTAAAGTGTCCCATAAATGTTCTAGTAGATTCATGTCAGGCCTACAAACGGTCCAATCCAAAGCGGAAATTCCGACAGTATTTAGACAGTCCATGACGATTCACGCATTATGTGTAGGCGCATTATCCTGCATAAATAAGAAATTATCCCCAACAAAAGGGGCGTAGGAAACAACATTGTCCTCCAGACACTGTCGTATGTATCTGTCTGCTGTTCCATGAGTTCAATGCTGTCAAGAGTTCCATGTTTGATGAAAAGTAATTCGGTACGTCTGTTGAAAGAAATACCTCCCCATACCAAAACACCACCACCACCAAACGGCGTTCCGGGTGAAATACAGCAAGGGTCTCATCCATACGCGTTTCCGTCCACCTGGAGATTGTAAGCAAAAACCGGTATCGTCAGAAAACATTACAAGACTCCATTGCTGAACAGTCTAGTATCTGTGATAGTTCGTAAACCTCATCCTGTTAGCACGACGAGCTACTGTTATTTTTAGGACATGCTATCGGCTTATGAGGACGTGAACCACTTTCATGCAGGACTCTTCTTACAGTTCGTGCAGAAATATGAATTTCTCGAGATTATACCAAACGGCATCCCCCTGTCGCACTCCTCTACGACAGGGAGATGGTATTTCTCCTAAACTATTTACGTTAGCACTGGAAGATGTTTTCAAAACAATGGCATGGACAAACATGGGAATAAACATAAATGGAAAGAAACTAAACCACCTAAGATATGCAGACGATGTAGTAATAATAGCATCAAGTTTTGAAGAACTACAAACCATGCTAACCGAACTAGCAATTGAATCCGAACAAATAGGTCTAAAAATGAATTTTGCCAAAACAAAAACAATGACAAACACACAAGATAATAGAAACGTAATATTAAACGACACCACAATAGAAGCGGTTAATGATTATATATATTTCGGACAGTCTGTCCCGGACAGATAATAAAAATAAATAAGAAAAACCAAAGAGCAGAGGTAAAAAGAAGGGTCAGATTAGCCTGGGCAGGATTTGGGAAATTAAAATGGGTCTTAAAGAATAAAAAAATACAACAATACTTAAAAACAGTGTTTGCCAGTGCATACTCCCAATTCTCACATAAGCATGCCAAACATGGACCTTGACCAAAGCAAACATGGATAAAATAATGAAGACAAAAAGAGCCATGGAGAGAGCAATGCTAGGAGTAAAATTAACAGACAAAAGGCAAAACAATTGGGTAAGAAATAAAACAAAGGTCAAAGACGCAGGACAGCATATAGCCAGGCTAAAATGGAGCAGGTCAAAACGCCAGACAAACGGACAATAGGTGGAATACCACGATACAACAATGGATACCATGGACAGGAAAGAGAGCAAGAGGACGACACCAGATGAGATAAAGAGATGACATTAGAAAGATAGGAGGAACGCACTGGAAACAGAAATCACTAAACAAATGAGAATGGAGGAAACTGGGGGAAGCCTATGTTCAAAATTGGACGAATTAAAGGGCAAAAGAAGAATATCAAACGAGTAGCGACATTAAAGATGGTTCCGTAATGCGGAAGTGTTTAAAAAACGTTCATCATGCTGATCTCTGCACCTTTTTCTGCCTGATCCTGGTCTTCTAGTTCTAGTGTATTCTCCAGGCTGACGATACTTCATAAGAGAATCATGGACGACACTTTTGGTACTATTCAAACAATTTACAATATAACGTATACTGCGACCATCTTCATGTAATTTTCGGGAGTCATACTAACACGATTTGAAAAAACTAACGAACAGTGATCTGAATTTATCATAATAGACGTGAAACTTATCGTAAATGCAATAAAAATGCAAACAATATGTTGCTGTGTAGTAAACAAGATAAAGTAAAGTTTGTTTAGCAGTAAATGGTTGACTTCAATTAATGCGGTCTTAAATATTATTAAATTTATCTGACTTGGCCCATTGTTAAGACCGGTCCGGAGCGATAAGCAAACGAGGTAGACAGAGTAGGTCTTTTGACAATTAACACTGACTAGACGGTACTCCTATAATAAAGCAAAGGATCCACAAAATTTACAATAATTACGACGACAAAAACAAAAAACGGATGTAAAATATATTGCTTTGCTTATATACCCGAAATTAATGTTTTCAAATGAGTTTTAAAATAAATTAAATCTATTTTAATTGCTAAGATTATAGAAAAACAAACATTCAAACATATTTAAATTTTACCTGAAACCGGGCCTTTTATACTATTATCGGTTAACCCAGGATGTTTATAGTCGGTACTATTTGAAGTCAACCATTTACTGCTAAACAAATTTTATCATTTTTTACCAAATATGTCAAAATTTTGTTTCTATGGTGACGCGATAATTTAAAAACATTGAAAGAACCGTTTTTACTTTATCGTACTATATACGTAGTATAGTATAATAGATAAAGTTATAGGATCGTGCAAAAAAAAATTTTTCAGATTTCACTTTTTTTCGACGTTTTGAGTCCCCCTGAGTCTAAAAAGCAAATAAAAAAAACTTGTCGGAAGTATGACGTACGTACGTACGTATGTCGCCACCACCCAGCAAAAACTACCGGACCGATTTTGATGAAATTCGATATGAGTAAGTTTAAGAGAATTTTGTCGAGAAACTAAGCTTTTAAAAAAAACCTCTCAAAGGGGGGCCGAAATAGGGGGGTTATTTAGGGACTATTTTTGCAAATTTTGACCGAAATGAATGAAATTCAACTCAAAGTAAGCTCATCGATAGGTAAATAAAAATACGGAATTTGACATTTCCAAATTCAAAATGGCGGCCAACATGGCCGACCGCCCACCCGACACATTTCCCTACCTATCTAAAAACTTGTTTAAGACAAGTTTAATTTGAAAAAGTCGTTATATAGCCTAAAGATGGGGCTATAAGAAGGATGTTATCGTTTTCAGAAAAAAATACGGGTTGCCTATATTTAAAGGGTCAAAATTTGACATAAATTTGAACTAGATTTTCTCAAAAATGGCTCCAAGGAATTTTTTTATTTCTTGATAAATTTTTGATATCCTATCAGTAAATTGAATGACATTAGTCAGATTTCTTAACACCCCATAGGAGGGGAGTTATGAATTTTTTATAAAAAAATATTCGAGTGCCCGTATTTTCCTTCTTAATAGAAAATAAAATTTGAAATTTTGCAGACATATATGGTACTTTATTATCTATTATCACAATAAATTTTACCAAAAATATGGCTTCCGGTTGAACCGGAAATGAATAAAAAAGTTACGGTAAATAGAAATTTTGCTATAATCTTACGTGTGTCCTCTCTTACGCGATCATAGCAGAGCATTATTGTAGGGCAGTCAATGAGGGTATTTGGCTCCGAATTCCATCCTACTACATTGATGTACTTGATATTTTCACAGTAAGTAAGGAATAGGTCAAGAAACAAAATCTACCCTACATACTATGGCGCTTTTATCTTGGGGCGGTTCCAACTTCTTCAAGGGGGTGGAAAATTTGTTGGTCAAAATAAGCACGGAAGTGGCTAAAGAACTATTTCTAAGCAAAAACTGGTCTATACTTTTTTTTGAGAACTCAATACTTTTTGAAAGTTGAAAATTGGCCATTTTCATTGAAAAATGACACCTTTTCGGACGGATTTTTTGTGAATACCTTAAAAACTATGCATCGAACTAAAAACACTATATAAAACATTTTTTAGATTATAAATAATAAAGAGATTCGTTCCTTCGTAAATGTTCTATTTACAATACAAAAAGAGATATGGTAGGTGAAAATAGTTTGTTTTTTGGTGCATGCTCAAATTGGTGTATTCAACTTGAAATAACAGAGGAACGGTAGGTTTTAGGTGTATAATGCTTCCAACACCTTTTGTAGTGTTTGAAAAGGCCTTTAAAACGAGCACCGTTAAATGTCGGTTACATACAAACTAAGTGAGATATGGTGCAAAAAAAATACATGACTAATATACTTTAAGGAAAAATGAAAAGTATATACATTTAACTCCCCATCCACCAGAATTTAAATGCATTGTTTTTCTTTTGCAATACCTTTTAATATAGTGTTATTTCTACTTTCAAAAAGTTGAACGGGTTTAAAATGAATGGTTTTTGTAAAAAATGTGATCAAATTATAGAATAAATTTTTAAATTTTCTTAAAAATCTTCCTTTTTCTCCATGCAATTTGAAAATAAAAATATTTCACCCCTGAGAAGTGGTGGGAACCTCCCCCATGATAAAAGCGCCATAGTATATAGGATAGACTTTGAATTAGGAGATTGGGCTACTCCCAAAATTTCATTAAAATCCATGCAGTAGGATAGAATTCGGAGATAATATCTTGTTCTTAATCTCGCGCATTGACTGGCGTAATCGAAATAGAATGAAATGCAAATATTGTAAACTATTAATTTCTCTACAAAATGAACTAATTTGAAATGAAAGTATGACTAATATTCTATTGATTTATGCAATAATCTATAGTATGTCCCCGAAATATGGCATCGAACATTTTCTTAAATGCAGAAATTAATGATGCGTAGAACCATAAAATAATTTCAAGTACAGAAGGTGTTTCTAAAATATCAAAATAACGAGTAACTTTGTTATTTTTATAGAATGCCAGTATCTAGTATCATACCGATAATAGATCGGTACGATAAAGTTCTCGGGCGGCCCTTCTGTCCAGCGTTTTATTGTTATGACTTTTTTTGACCAGGAGTGTATTTTGAGGATCATAACTCACCTGTTTTCATGGATATGAGCAAGGGCATGGCATTCTTGCCCCTGATCCATTCCTGAGCTGACAACGCCGGCTTAGGAGCTGCCGTATCCGGGTACAAATCTTCATGGAATTGATCACTTTTGCGAGGTACGATCATACTGATCGGTTCACACAAGCCTTTAGTTGCATGTAACTTATAAAATCGAAAAACTTCACACTGGGCAGTCCTTAGACCTCTCTTTGGCATAAAACCTAACCCTCTTTGAGGATTTCCAGACAGAATTTGGCTTAAGTAATGCACATACGGAGCCTCATCGGTCACTTCGTAGTATCTAATATTACCGTCTCCTTTTCCTGCGAGGTAAACCATGTTGGTGTCGGCGTCGAAGAAAGGAAAAACTACGCCGGAGGAACTGTCAATACTGTCTGTAAAAAGAGGCTGAGATAGATCGGATTCGTCCCAAACTGAATATTGTCGGTCGGAATGTCTTGAGAAGCCGGTGGTTAAAAGTTGACCAGTTGAACCTAAGTAGACCACTTTGCTCGCTTTAGATCCAGCATGGCATATTCCTTCCTAAAACAAGATTTCAAGATTATTTCAATTATAATAGCAGGGGTCACAGCAAAAATGACCACAATATGGAAGGACTGTCAAATTTCAAGAGCGTTAAAGATGAGGTTGATCAACTGCTTAATATTCCCAATACTGACCTACGGACACTGGCGAAGCGTCCATGTAACCACTGTTACCATTGGTAACAGTTAAAAATCTTGCAAATAAATATTTTATGACGATGAATAATTCTATTTACCAATAGAAATATATTATTATATTATGTGGTAATACCGGGTGTCCACTTATATTTTCCCCCATTTTAACTGCCTATAACTTCTAAACGGCTTAAGACAGAAATATGCGGTTTTCACTGAAATGTTTTATTTTAGTAAAAGTTTTGTCTGAATGGATGGAATTTTTTATATCGCTTTAAAATACGAAATAAAAAATGGCGGATTTTTGAAAAAAACTTTGTTGACTTTTTTTTTAATGGAGCACCCAGTATATTCTTTTGTAAATTGAAAGAAAGGTTGTCTATCTAGCGATATAAAGTCTTTCAAAATCGGTTGTCAAATCACTGAGTAATTAATTTTTAAAATGAGAGGTGCAACGTGGATATCACATACCTAAATAACATTACTAAGCAAGTTATGTGATTTCCACATTGCATCTCTCATTTTAAAAATTATTTGCTCAGTCATTTGACAACCGATTTTAAAAAATTTTATATCGCTGGATAGATAAATGACCGTTTTTTCAAGTTTTTAGCTAAATGACCATTTTTTATATCGCTTTTAAATAAAAAAGGGCGGATTTTTGAAAAAAAAAAAGTTGTTGACTTTTTTTATTAAAACACCTAGTATATTTTTTTGTGTCTTGAAAAAACGGTCATTTACCTATCCAGCGATATAAAAAATTTTAAAATCGGTTGCGAAATGACTGAGCAATTAATTTTTAAAATTGGAGATGCAATGTGAAAATCGCATAACATAATATCATTTTGCTCAGTTATGTTATTTAGGTATGTGATATCCACGTTGCACCCCTCATTTTAAAAATTAATTACTCAGTGATTTGACAACCGATTTTAAAAAACTTTATATCGCTGGATAGGTGAATGACCTTTCTTTCAATTTACAAAAAAATATACTGGGTGTTCCATTAAAAAAAAGTCAACAAAGTTTTTTTCAAAAATCCGCCATTTTTTATTTCATATTTGAAAGCGATATAAAAAATTCAATCCATTCAGACAAAACTTTTACTAAAATATGACATTTCAGCGAAAACCGCATATTTCTATCATGAACCGTTTAGAAGTTACAGGCAGTTAAAATGGGGGAAAATATAAGTGGACACCCGGTAGTACCTAACTCAGTAAATAGCCAACAACTCGTAGACACGAAAATATTGGCGAGTTTATGTGACTCAGTTGCACTTTATTATACTCTGTTACCAGACCCATTTCTGGTTACAATGGTTATATACCCACGTTGGCGCTCGGGACCGACTAGTGACTGAAAATTTTGAAGAAGCGACGGCATAAGCGCGCTGTGTATCAGTAGCGCTGTTACCAGATTTAAAATTGGTGACAGTACCTATAAAAAGTGTGCGTGCAGTTAACTATGGATGAATGTCGCTTCTTAATCGATCAACTACTTGAAAAGTAATTCTCCTTGCATAATTTTGAAGACAAAAATGAGATTATTAAAAATGAAAGACCTATTTTAAACAATTTAAAAAAGGAATCAACAAAAGTAGTTCGATATTTTAAATTTAGTTGGTACAGTGAAAATCCTTGGTTATATTATGGTTGCAAGAAAAATATACTGTATTATTGGCCATGTCTTCTGGTTTCTACAGAAAAATGGGTGGACCAGGTTCATGATTTAAATAGCGTTAGATTTTTAAAAAGGAGACATGAAATTTCTCCGTTACCTACATGTAAGATGTATACCCAATTTGATTCAGTTTGGCAAAACAAAAATCAAAAGTTCTCTTAACCAAGCTTTTAAAGCAAGTATTGCTAAACATAATAAGTTTGTTAAAAAAATAGATAGGTATACCCTTAGCACACTTATGTGCCAAACGTATGTTTTTGGGCCAAAAAATAGATAGGTATACCCTTAGCACACTTATGTGCCAAATGTATGTTTTTGGGCCAAACAAGAACTAGCGTTTCGTGGTCATTTTGAGTGCGACGACTCTGACAATCGAGGCAATTACAGGGAATTGTTAACATTAATTGCCAAAAAAGAATTTTGTCAACATCTAGAAACATTTGTTTTTTCGACAGTTTTAAGTGATATACAAAATGATATTATTGAAGCTACACTCACCGGCACAAAATTCCGCCATCCAAAATTTTTGATTAAGTTTGACAATTTATAACTTTATTATTTGTGTTCCGATTTTCAAAATTCCTGCACCAGTTTGTAGGTACATGTTCATATTGTTTGGTATTATTCCGGTAACAAAAAATTATGCTTGCATGTCATTGTACAGGGGTGAAAGGAAGCGTTGTATTTTCTCCTAATTTTAAAAAATTCTGTGGAAAAATGGAATAGCTGATTTTGTTTCATAGTCCTGTCATATTTTCCCGGAGGCATCACCAATATTTTGTTTTTTGAAATATCTGAATATCTATTTTCTTGTAAGAGCTGTACCATTTTTTGTAAGTAAAAACACTGATTAACTCACAATTGAGGTTGGATTAATAAGATTAGAATGGCCCGCATGCAGCTCAGATCTCAATCATATTGAGCATTTATGGGATGAATAAAAAAGCTATTTGCAGTCATCCTAGAAAATTTGGTACAGTTATGGCCCTGGTAGAGGAATATCGGGCTATTCCCCAGACAAGGAAAACACATCTTTATTAGATGCTAAACAAATTGCGAGCAGTCGTTGCTGCAAGCGGTGGACATAACCGCTATTGAATTGTTTTGTTTTGTTGTTAAATTTGTTTTGTTTTGTAATTTTAGTGCGTTTGATATTTTTAATTAAATAAACCTTCAAAGCAATGTTTTTAATTACAGCTCTTACAAGAAAAGAGATATTCCGATAATTCAAAAAACAAGATCTTAGTGATACCTCCAGAATAATACAAAAGGGGTATGAAACAAAATCAGCCCTCCAATTTTTCCACAGAATTTTTTAAAGTTAGGAGAAAAAACAACGCTTACATTCACCCCCGTATAATGCCATCTTGACAAACATTTTTTGTTACCGGAATAATAGCAATTGACATCAATACATGTACTACAAACTCGTGCAAGAATCTTGAAAATCGAAATACAAATAATAAAGTTATAGAACGGTTATAGATTGTCAAACTTAATCAAAAATTTTGGGTGGCGGAATTTTGTGCCGGTGAGTGTATATATACATTTATTTGTACAAATATTATCGACCGTACTGTGTTAAATAGTAATGTTTGAATAACGGCGATTCGGTCAGTTGAAAGAAAACTCTATTTGTTTTAAGTCTCAATATTTCGTCACTATTTGGTGACTTCTTCAGGAGAAAAAACTATAAGAGTAAAAATTTAAATTTCTTTATTTTGAAAATTGATTTAGAAAATGAATTAAAAAAAGTCAAAATAAAATCTGTCATTTTCTAAATCAATTTTCAAAATAATGTTAAAGAAATTTAAATTTTTACTCTTATAGTTTTTTCTCCTGAAGAAGTCACCAAATAGTGACGAAATATTGAGACTTAAAACAATAGAGTTTTCTTTCAACTGACCGAATCGCCGTTATTCAAACATTACTATATACATTTAGCCACATCCTCATTTTTTTAAATAAGATTTTTTGCATCTGGTTTTGGTAACACATCAGAAAAAGTCACGCGTCGCCACTGCCTACGGATGTGAATCTTGGACCCTGAGGCAATCGAAAAGAAGAATTCGAAAAGAAAAAGACGCCACTGAAATTTTCTTTTTGAAACGAATGCTACGAATTCCTTGGACCGATCGTAGGACAAATAATTCAATGTTAAGAGAGCTAAAAGTTAGCCAACGACTCTCCACTAAAGTACATCTCTTCTTCTAGGTTAGTGGTCGGCAAACTTTTTAGCCAAAGAGCCAAATATGAACATTACAACAATTTTAAAAAAATTGGGAGCCAAATCTGCTTGTTCAGCAAACTTTTATTACACGAAATAAAACTAAAGTCCTACTACCTAGTCCCATCCATAACCGCCAAAAAATTAAAACGTGTTTTTTTCGTTTTTTGGCGATATTTTCGTTTCTAATCATCGTAGAAACTTCTATTTTCTTTCGTTTTGTAAGGTTTTATTTCTTACAACACTGTCTTTTTTACAAAATTTTGGCGCAAAATCCATTTTTTAAATGTTGATATGCAGAACCAAAAAGGGAAAGAACAACAAACGTGAGCTTTTTCAGCTGATCATAAGAATTAGGAATACTATTCCAAGCGTTGAAAATAGGGCTTACAATACCGGGATTCCGGGATCCCGAATACCGGGATCCCGGACGATTTTTTCCGGTATTCGATACCGGTATTTATAATAAAAATACCGGTATTTCGGTATTAGCTTAATTTATAAAAAGTGAATTGATGCACAATAAACTTTCTTCTAAAATATTTTTTGCTATTACAAGAAATTATTTTTGAAGATAAACAACCAATTACATTGTAAAAAATATTTATTAAACACTTTTATTACACATACAAGTTAAGTATAGCGCTTTCTAAAAGCGTGAATGTCGTTAATTTAAGGCGAAGGGTTATATCAGCTTCTACAACCAAATTATTAAATTTTGTCTATACAAATACATAAAATGAGTTATATAAAAATTCTTAAATATTTAAAATTAGACTACTTTATTTTATAAATAAGCCGTAAGATTTATTAATCAGAATTCTTTTTACATTTTCAGATTTATTTTTCATTTTTTTGTGTATTGTGGTGTATAAATTAGGCTAACTCATTTTTTAAATTATTAATAATAATTGAAAATATACAGCGGTCTAAATACAGAGTAATCCATATAAAATAGTTGTCACAGTAAGTTAATCTTTGTATTAATATATTTTAAAGTTAAATTAATTTACAAATAGCAAATCATAAGTAAAAGTACTATCCTATTACGTATATGCAAAATTTATCCTAGAATCAAATATATATGGTATGTTAAACAGTAAATGGTTAAGTTCAATTAGTTACCACTATAAACAGCCCGGATTAACCGATAATAGTATAAAAGGCCCGGTTTCAGGTAAAATTTATTTTAGGCTTTATTATGGGAGTACCGTCTAGTCAGTGTTAATTGCAAAAGACCAACTCTGTCTACCTCGGTGGCTTATCGCTCCGGGTGGGTCTTAACAATGGGTCAGGTCAGATAAATTTAATAATATTTACGACCGCACTAATTGAACTCAAACCATTTACTGTTGAACAAACCATACTTAGTTTTTCTATTTGCACATTTTTTGGATCTATCTATTCCTACTCTCTATGTAATGTTATAAACAACATCTACTCATTTCAAAACAAAATATAATAGGTTTCATATATTATTTAATAACAAGTCGATATAACAACTGACGATAGTATAAATATAACGTGTATATTTTCATAATCATTTCACTTATTCATAATACCGGTTTTAATACCGGGATCCCGGTATTTGAAATTTTAAATACCAAATACCGGTATTGAGATTTTGGCTCGGTATTGTAAGCCCTAGTTGAAAATGATCATGTCTTCCTTTTCTCCAATATTTACAATTTAATACGAAGACGTTCGAATTTAGAGCGCCATACCTTCTTGTTCTTAAATACATATTTCAAAGCTATTAATGCAAATGTTAAAAGAAGAAAATTTCAACTCTGTTATCGTAGTATTAAGAGGAATTTTGACAAATGCTAAAGTTTGTAAGTTTGATAAAAGCTACTTTATCAGAATAAGATGTAGGTAATGTTTTTCCTACCAAGTATTTTTTAAGTGAAAATATTGCGCTATCCGTGGATATTTGTGCCAGAGCAGCAACTAAGGAGCCAAAGAGCCACATGCGGCTCCGGAGCCGCACTTTGCCGACCACTGAGGTCATCTCCAACAATTATAATACTTTGGATATGTTATGAGAGCAAACACAGAAAACATGGAAATTCTCAATAAACAAGGTAAGTGGAAGGACGAAGATCACGAGGAAGATCCCCAACAAGTTGGATCGATCTAATTACAGGAATATGCAAAAGACCTATGTATGAATTAAAAGAAATGACCAGAGACAGAGATCTTTGGAGACGGACAATACACGACATCACGTCGACCACTACACTCCCTCCGGGGGGTCAGGATTGAAGAGAGAGAGAGAGAGCTGGAGCAACTAAAATGTCTCAAGACCATTTAGCCCTGATGAGACTTATTCGCCTTCTTCACGTCTGTCTTTTTTTTTCTTTTTCTTATTCGGAAAAGAAAATCTGGTCAGATATATGAAGGCTAATAGACTCAGATGGGCAGGGCATGTGATAGGCAGTAACGACAATCGCCTTATAAATAATGTGATCTGGGAAAGGCCAGATGGAAGAAGGTCTGTAGGACGGACTAGAAAAAGGTGGAAAGATGCAGTCAAAGAAGATCTAGAGAAAATGGGAGTGCGACAATGGGAATTAGTGGCACAGGACCAACAAACATGGAAGTAAACGTGGCAAAGACTCACGAATAGTTGTAGCGCCATTGATAATGATGATGACGTCTGTCTTTCAGGAGGAGTGTGTTAATCTTAGCTTAGAGTAAACTAATAAGATTACAATCTCAAGACTGATAGTCAACATCTGCGACAGAGTGAATGTAACAAAATGAAACCATAGAAACCAAAAAATGTCTAGGATAAGCTGTAAATGGTAAAAAATATGTAGATTTACAAATGATGTTACCCACTAAAAAGAATCAAGAATATAACAATCAAGAACAGCCTTTTTGAAGATGAGGAAACTTCTGAGTGGCCAAAGACTCAATCGGCAAATCCGATGTTGGATGGTAAAATGTTATATCCACCTATTCTTCTTTATGGTGCCAAGCTTGGACTGATAATAGAAATTAAATGACTTAATGAGAAAGCTGGAAGCTTTTCCGATGTGGCTTTTTAGGAGAATTTTGAAAATACCATGGACCGATCATAATGAAATGTTGCACAGAATGGGAAGAGACAGAGAACTTTTGACCAATATTAAAAGGAGAAAGACAGCATATTTGGAGCACATACTTAGAAATGATAAATAAGATTTGTGGCAGCTGATTGTAAAAGACAAAATCGAAGGAAAAAAAGGTCCTATACCTTTGTGATGACTGGACCGGGTTAAACACAGAGACATTTTTAAGAAAAGCAGAAGATAGAGACTAATTTCCAATGGTTAGAGTCAACCTTTATTAGTGAAGTCGACACTAGAAGAAGAAGAAGAAAAGTAATAGTGACCTAGGATTTTACTGTCGTTATTCTAGTCTAGTGTATTAATTTTCGTAGGTATTTAAAAATCCTTACCGTTTTAACAATGCCACTTCTTGGTTCAATAATCCTCAATTTTTTATCCTTGCAAGTCGTAGCCAGCAAGCTGCCGTCTCTGTTTAAGGACATGGAATGTATGGCATCGTGATGGCAGTCGATCACGTTTATGGCTTCGCCTTTTTCTATATCCCAAACAATAACCTACAATAGAAATACAAAAACTTAAAGACATAATTAAAAAACTTTGTTGTAATTGCTATATTTTAATGATTATTTCATTCATAGGAGATTCTGACCAATAGAAAGCTACAGAAATCTGAATTAAATCGATAATTTTTGATAATCTCCCGTCGTTAAGTATATTACGTCAGATGTCCTTCGTTGCTACGAAAAAATACATTCAGTGACATTAATGACAATTAATGTTTTAAAAATTATAAAAGTGATGAATTCAATCGTCAAATATTTATAAAAACTGTGTATTTAATGGTACTTACATAAAATAATCGCAACAAATTGCACTCGACCTCTGAAATTAATATAGAATTTTTGCTCTCGTGACACTTTGACATAATTTCACTCGCCTTCGGCTCGTGAAATTAAAACTGTCAAAGTGTCACTCGGGAAAAATTCAATAATTTCAGAGCTCTTGTGCAATTACTACTGAAAATTTAAAAATCAAAATGGATTACATCAATGTTCAAAACGTTTTCGGACGTATCAGTCCATCTTCAGTGAACGTAAAAGAAAGCAAGTTATCCCACTAGATTAAATACGAAAAACGTGGGTGAAATTTTGACTGTTGGAACACAAGGTCCCTACTTGAAAAATAAGGTTATATGTACATCTTGGTCTGCGAATGTCAGCCAACTGATCAAATTATTTTCGGCATTCAGACTCAGTTGGCTGATATTCTCAGACCAAGATATAAATATAATGTAACCTTTTTCGAGTAGGGGCCTTGTGTTCCCGGAAATCCCGGGGATTATCCGATATTGATGATGATCATCATCATCATCACGTAGCGCTGCAACCCTGGATGGGTCTTGGCTGACTGTACAACTTTTTTCCAGAAAGATAAGAGGGAAGTGCCAGATACATAATTCATTATTAAAATAACAATAGATAATTATCTATACATAATATTTTAATAATAGACAATTATCTATTATTATTTTAATAATGTACACTCACCGGCAGAGAAAACGGACACCCCAAAAAATGGGTCATTTTTAATGTCTTGTATTTCCTAAACCTGATGCCCGATTTCAGTAATTTTTTTAATATGTTATAGCCTTATTCTTTATCAATATCGCTGTAATAATATTGTTGCTAGACAGGTACATTGTCATTGTATACAGGGTGTACGAATCAAACTGTGTTTTTTCTCAAACTTTGGTACACCCTGTGGAATGTGCTAGCTTTTATAAAATACTAAAATTAAAACCCAACTATAGCCACAGATTTTCTTAACATTCTGTTTTTTTATTCATTCGCTTATGTTGGATAATAAAAAAGTTAGGCACTTTAACAACTACCCCTGTTTTTCGTCAATACAGGGTGTTTTTCAGCAAGTACGGCAAGCTTTAAGGGGTAATTCTGCATGATAAAATAATGACAGTTTGCTTTATAAACTTATGCCCGCAAATATTTCGTTTCTGAGATAGGGGGTGTTGAAATTGTTCTTACAAATTGACGATTTATTTATTGCTCTAAAACGGTTTGTGATATGCAAATGAAATTTGGTAGATTTTAAGAGCTAGTTATTGCGCATTTTTTGGCATACAATTGAGAATTTTATATTCACCATTGGCGTGCATACGGGATATATCTAAAATATTTATACCCGTATGCACGCCAATGGTGAATATAAAATTCTTAATTGTATGCCAAAAAATGCGCAATAACTAGCTCTTAAAATCTACCAAATTTCATTTGCATATCACAAACCGTTTTAGAGAAATAAATAAATCGTCAGTTTGTAAGAACAATTTCAACACCCCCTATCTCGGAAACGAAGCATTTGCGGGCATACGTTTATAAAGCAAACTGTCATTATTTTATCATGCAAAATTACCCCTTAAAGTTTGCCGTACTTATTTAAAAACACCCTGTATTAACGAAAAACAGGGGTAGTTGTTAAAGTGCTTAACTTTTTTATTATCCAACATAAGCGAATGAATCAAAAAACAGAATGTTAAGAAAACCTGAGGCTATAGTTTGGTTATAATTTCAGTATTTTATAAAAGCTAGAACATTCCACAGGGTGTTCCAAACTTTGAGAAAAAAACACAGTTTGATTCGTACACCCTGTATACAATGACAATGTACCTGTCTAGCAACAATATTATTACAACGATATTGATAAAGAATAAGGCTATAACATATTAAAAAAATTACTTAAATCGGACATCAGGTTTAGGAAATACAAGACATTAAAAATGACCCATTTTTTGGGGTGCCCGTTTTCTCTGCCGGTGAGTGTATTAATAATGTATATAATTCTGTATCTGGAGGATATATGAGTTAATAAAAAATGGAACCAACAAACTATTCGAGATACTAACAGAAGTTTTCAATAGGCACTTGCATGGAGAACCAGTGTCACAAAGTTGAAAAGAAGGATGGATTACATCTATCCATAAGAAAGGAAATAAGGAAGATTGCAATAACTATCGGGGTATAACTGTTACGAGCACGATTAGCAGATTATATGGAAGAATTATAAAAGAACGTATATGCGAAGAATACCGCCCTTTTGAGTCAGAAGAACAAAACGGATTCAGAGCAGGACGATCCACAATAGATATTATTTTCTGCTTATCCCAAATATTCGAGAAAAGAACACTGAGATCTCGAGAAGTGCATTTACTTTTAGTCGATTTAACAAAAGCATATGACACCGTGCCTGTTGCGAAGTTGTGGAAAGTATTGGAGAAAACCAGTATCAGCGTTACACTAATCGATGCTATTAAAGAGCTATATAAGAACGCAATAGCAAAAGTTAAAATAGGAAACGAGGTGTCTCAACACAAATAGAAAAGTATTTTTCGTTCAAAGCGTCTGAGCTTTTCTTAGTTTGCTATGGTCATGGTCCACGTTTCACATCCATTTATTATTACAGGTCTGACGATGGATTTATTGATCATCTCTGAACCGAAGGGAAACATAAGCTGTCTCCCTTTTTTATTTTTGTGTATATTTTTGATTTACGTTTTATCTGTTTAGGCGCGGAATTATTTAAGTTTGGGAACCTCTGATATAAATAAATCATCTCATTTACCGATTTGCGTTAGCCGTTTGTTGTGTAACACATTAGTCCAAATGTGTTAACATTTTTTATACAAACGATGCAACACTAGACCCACGAAAACAATGGCCACTACAATTATTTTTACTATCCGCTTCAGTGATCGTAGCCTACAAAAAGCGTTTCTAAGTTCATGCACTGAACATATCTACGGAAAATAATAAATAAATATCCAATTAGTTGTAATCAGGGGAATCTAAGACTTAACGAACTTATGGTGGAGTTGTTCAGTGAAGGACGTTGAAATAAATTAGGGGGTTATTTAAAATATCATACCTACGTATTACTGTTATCACTAACTGAGCGATAGTAATACGAATATGTTTATTTACTTTGTTCTAAAATTTGCAATTTTAAAATACAATTAAAATTTTCTGTAATTACCGTTGAGTCCATGGTTATTTACCCGTATGTCATAATACCTGACGAGCTAAAACACATACTTTTCATCTAACATCATTGTCTTCCACGCGTGAAACTAAAGATAAGCCAGCTCCCGCCTGTTATTAGGCCCGGCGCAAATTGAACCTAAGCCAGACACAACCAGAACCAGAACACAACCCAACCCAACCGTTGGCTATCGACGTGGCGAATAGAGACGGGCAAAATCAGTGCGGACATGTAACGGTTACTTTTGATACCGGTTCTCAGTAGTACTGAGTACAAATACTGATTACAAAATACTGATGTATCTGATCCTTGTACTGAATTGAGTAGGCAACTTAAAATCGGTATTTCCGTACTTGTAACTAGTAACGTTTTAAAAATATCTTACACGTCCCTAGTAGTCGTAGCAGTATGACTTTCGAAAACATCGAATTTGATCATAAGCGGGTGCATAAAAAGATATCTTACACTGAGTATTTTATTTCTGCACATAATACCTACATATTTAAAATAATCTAATCCACGAGGAAAAATTTTTCCTGTAGTTGGCTGTATACCATTACAAAAACATAAAATCCTTTATAAAAGGTATATTTGTTCAAATCCCTATACAGGGCTACATCAAAGACAGAACTAGTTTTCGATCGGTTGACCGATCATCATCAGTGCAATCTTAGAATCTACATGCTAACCACCAAAGTAAAAATATCTGGGTAAAAACCCTTTACAATTGATCCGTCATCGGAACATATGAAAAAGATGTGAATTATAACATGGATGAATAAAATATCCAATGTTTTTCGCCCGAGGTACCAATGAGCTCTATCTGACAAGTTCACATCATGGCTGTACGGAAGCAAGTCCGTACGGAAGCAAGTCCGCAAGACTTGCTTCCGTACAGCCATGATCTGAACTTGTCAGATAGAGCTCATTGGTACCTCGGGCGAAAAACATTGGATATTTTATTCATCCATGTTATAATTCACATCTTTTTCATATGTTCCGATCACGGATCAATTATAAAGGGTTTTTACCCAGATATTTTTACTTTGGTGGTTAGCATGTAGATTCTAAGATTGCACTGATGATGATCGGTCAACCGATCGAAAACTAGTTCTGTCTTTGATGTAGCCATGTATAGGGATTTTAACAAATATACCTTTTATAAAGGATTTTATGTTAAAATAATCTCTCCCCTACTGCTCGGTCATAACTCATATTCCTCAATTTACTAGTCGGATCAAAATCATTTACAATTACTGCAGGATCGCAATCATTTACAATTACTGCAGGTCATAATAATTCATAATGCCTCCGCTACTGATCGGTCATAAAAAATAACACTATCTGCATATTTCGTTGTTAATTTTTAAGCATAAAAAATGTAATATGTAATAAACAAAAATGTAATATGCCGACAAGATGAATTTGAGGGTAATACGATATTTTTATCGATCACGGTTTTAAGTAATATGAATAATTTTTCAACCTATTTTTCTAATAATGTGTTTTTGTAAAGGCATAACTTTGATTATTAATATAGTATCGCCGCTTATTTAGTCTACCAAAAGTTATCAGAATTTAATGACAAAGACAACGCAGTTTTTACTCGAGGTGTTGATTATGCTAATATTTTTATTTATCATAATCAATTGTACTTAGGTACCATCTGTATTCATTTCAGATAAGTCCATCTCGCAAACAAAACCAAGTAAAAATAAACATCTGGCGGTGAGTCACGCGTTCCACGACCCAAGAAAACTGTACGCCGACGACAAACGTTCCCAAGCGAGACCTGCGAACGCATGAACTGATAGTAGGATGCGCAGAACTGTCTACGCAGTTAGCCGGTCCAGGTTGTGTCTCGCCTAGGTTCAATTTACGCCGGGCCTAAGTAAAGACGCATGTTATTTTTATGAATACTCTAGACTCTAGACCAGCGGTTCAACCTGTGGTACATGTACCACTGGTGGAACATATTATTATTTGCAGTGGTACGCAAAACACAAAAACAGCCGAAAATCTGCATCACTATTATGGTTAATTAGATTATCTAGCCAGATAGGTATTCCAGTTAGGTGGCACAAAAAAAATTAAAAGTATTTTGTGGTACATGATTCAAAAAGTTTGAGAACCACTGCTCTAGACTCTAGACTAAGTATATCAAAAAGAGATAGTTACGAAAAAGACACTTGGAGATGTTTTAAGATTTGAAGTACAATTTGTGACGTTTCTGGTTTGTTCACTTGTGGCTCTCAGTTTGTTCGATTTTCTGCTTTTATTTTTGTCCTGTTTTTGCATTTAGAAGTTATGTATATTACACAAACAGTTGTTTTCACAACTAATTTTATATTGGAATTTGAAATTTTATGGTAAGTGTATTTTATTGTGCCATTAATTTACAAAAAAAGTTAACCTCATTCACACAGTTAAGGAATGGTTTTGTTTTTCAAAAAGAAAATATTTTATTGAGACTTTTTTCATTCAGTTATTCATGTCGAATTGGACAAATTTTTAATTTCGAAAAACTTTCCGGGGGGGGGGGGGCGTTTTGGTTTCTAAACTTTTGGTGCGTTCGACAACTGGATTACCCTTAAAAATTTGTCGGGCAACAATACCAGTAAACTGTAAGCATTTTTATCAAACTATCCTGCAAAAAATCATCATTTATGAGTGTGACCAACTAGCCCGAAAACTCCGGGACATGGCCCGAATTACGAAGTCGTGTCCCGGCGTCCCTGACAAGGCTTCCGGGCCATCCGAATTTTCAACGTTTTGGTAAAATTCTATTTTCAAATTTTGAATATATTTTTCTTCTAAGAATTCACATCGAATTGAATTGGTGGGACGAAAAAAAGTCGACAATTTGTAGAGTGTAATACTAATACCACATCCAAAACGGATGCATTTTACATCGTGGTATTATAGTTCTACGAAAACTCAAACTCTGGACTTTTCCCGTTTTCAATTATCGTCTTCTGAAAAGACGATTTAAAAACATGAATATGTATTAATGATAATTATATTTTTAAAAGGTTCTATTTACATAGAAGTCCAACATCAGTTTATTTTCTAATTTTTCCTTTTTTGAGAACGATTTCCGGATTAGAAGTCGAATCGTCAAAAACTAACACAAATGTGATTATCATTACAACTCATCCCATCAAAAAAATTGTTGTCAACATAAAAATGTTAAATAATCAATAAAATGATAATATTAAAGTACTAAATTTAAAGAAAATGGCCCGATTTTCATTGAATAGTCCCGGATTTCAGGTATTTTTTTCAGCCTTGTCCCGAATTCGACTGAATTGGAGTTGGTCACACTATTATGACTCTATTATCTATATAGGGTGATTGATTAGTGGGGTAAAGCTCAATAGATCCGCTATAGTAATAGATAGCAATAAAAGTTAATAACAAAAATTTTAGCCACCTTTGAGCTTCACATTACAAAATTAGTTAGAATGTTACAGGGTGTTTGATAACACAGCGGCAGACCAAATTTATGTTTTTTTAAATGGAACACCCTATATTTTATATTATATTCGAAATCCTGTAACTTATACAGGGTATTAACAAAGTTATAACCAATTTTGTATGAAAATCGTAACAAGTTCAACTCCCTGTATAAATAAAAATAAGCACAACAGCAATGGTTTATGCATGCCTTATTTTTTATTTATTGTCAAAATTTTCAAGAAATATTGGCATTGCTAATTTTCTTTATATCAAATACAGGGTGAGTCAAAACGCAAGTATATTATTTTCTCAATAATGTTAAATGGAACACCCTTTATTTTATACCATTATTGAAAAGTAACATTACCGTACTTCAATGTTTATATAACATTCCCTATGTCCAAATTTATTAGTTTTCGAGATATTTTCATTTTTCAGAGCAAATTATTTTAGGTGTCTAAATTTAACTAAATTTTAAGTAAGCCATGACTGAATTGCCAATTGACGATTACTGATTATCAATCCGGTAATCAATGTAACAATGTAGCAAATAAAGAAATAAAAATAATTTATTAGTAATACATTTTACAAAAAAAAAACACAACCACAACATGCACATTTTTGAAACAAGTAAAAACTGCTTTTTTTATGTAAATGCAACAAATAAAGAAAGAAAATTGGTAATAAATTTTACAAAAAAAAAACACACAAACACAAAATACAACATTTTGTGAAGACAATTAAACACTACTTTTGTATGTAAATATAACAATGTAACAAATAAAGATCGAAAAATAATTTATCAGTAATACATTTTGCAAAAAAAACATGATTGAAAAAATTAAAAGCTACTTTTAATAACATATTTTTAAGATTTAATTACATAAGGCGTTCAAAATTACCTTAACACATTTATGCACGCCTAAAAACGATCATTGAATGAGCTACTTACTCTAGGAAGCATTTGTAAATTAACACATCGAAATACACTTTGTATTCTATTTATCATCTCATCCCTTGTTGTAGGAGGTATTTTATAAACTTCATTATTAACGTAACCCCAAAAAAATCAGTCCAGTTTATTAAATTCTGGTGATTTGGGTGGCCACGCCACTGGTCCATTGAAAAAAGAAAATATCTCGAAAACTAATAAATTTAGACATAGGGAATGTTATCTAAAAAATAAAGTACAGTAATGGTACTTTTCAATAGTGATATAAAATATAGGGTGTTCCATTTAAAATTACTGAGAAAATAATGTACTTGCGTTTTGACCCACCCTGTATTTGATATAAAGAAAATTAGCAATATGAATCATTCTTTAAAATTTTGACAATACATACTTAAAAAAATATGGCATTAATAAACCATTGCTGTTTTGCTTATTTTTATTTATACAGGGAGTTGAACTTGTTACGATTTTCATATAAAATTGGTTATAACTTTGTAAATACCCTGTATAACATAACAAACCTTTATATTTTTGTGATGGAGAAGTTAACAGGATTTCGAATATAAAATAAAATACAGGGTGTTCCATTTAAAAAAACATAAGTTGATCTGCCACTGTGTTATCGAACACCCTGTAACATTCTAACTAATTTTGTAATGTGAAGCTCAAAGGTGGCTAACATTTTTGTTATTAGCGTTTATTGCTATCTATTACTATAGCGGAGCTATTAAGCTTTACCTCACTAATCAATCACCCTGTATAGTGCGCGCTCCATTTGGATGATTGTTTGATAAAAATATTTAAAATTAACTGGTAATATGCCCAACAAATTTTTAAGGGTACTTCAGTTGTCGGACGCATCAAAGTTTAGAAACCTCTATATTTATGCAACGCCTCCTCCCGAACATTTTCCGAAATAGAAAAGTTGTCAGACTCGACATGAATAACTGAATAAAAAAAGTCTCATAAGGAAAGTACTAATTTTTTTAATAGTGGGCGCAGGGACTATTACTCCTTAAAGACGAAAAATATTTTGGAATCGTCCAAATTTTCTAGTACTCCCCGTACAATAATTAAGACACACGTTTCAAAATATTCCCTTGCCAATTCGTCCTGGTCCGCCTATGGTAGGCGGTGTACTAACAAACCTATAAGACCGAATCGACAAAAAGTAAAGTTTTGCGTTATTGGAAAGTAAAAAAAGAATTGGATAGAAAGCTAACGAACTTGAACACTAAATATATTACTATAACTAGTATTACATGCGTTTTTATGGAACGTGTGCAAGTTCGATAGAAAGCAAGTTCATAAAAATTGATTATCGATCAGATACATATATAGAATATTGATATTTGATTAAAAAACTCATCGGTTTCCACAAGCCAATCTTTATTGCTATTTAAATTGAAACTAGACATTTAGAATTTAGAGTACTATAATATAGCGGAAACCAAAGAGTTCGGAATAAATAATACCCTTCATAGTTGACAATAAGATGAAACACTCAGTGAATGGGAGATTATGTAAACTAAGAATAAAAACAAAATTCTTTATCCTCTTAATCATTAACATACACTGTCCAACAGAAAAACATAACATAGAAATAAAAGAAGGGTTCTATAAACGTCTAAGCTCAACGTTTTTCCTACACTGCGATTAAAGGAAAAACAAATATTGATCAATTTAGCAGAAAAGTTACACGTAATAATGAAGATATATAGAAACACCAAATTATGCCTGTACCACTTATTTCTGTTATTTAATTTTAACAATTTCCAGAGACCTTAGGATTTTTGTTATGATTTTTATTGAAAGGAATACTTGATTTCAGAATCAGAAGTGTTATATTCGAATGTTTTTTTTATGCTACAGCATACGTTTTTTCAAGATTCTCTCTGTTTGGCAGATGTAAATCTTTAAGCTTAGTTAAATATACCGTTGAATATTAAACTCATCTTTTAAGGATTTGCGAATCTAGGATCAAAACTATTGTTGGCCGTTGCTGATGGTCTAGATGCCGTCGTTCATTCTATAAAAGACGCGAGAGAGGTGTTTTTACAACTCGATGAGGAAATAGGTAGTCAGGCTCTTCGAATAAATGAAGAGAAGACGAAATACAAGTTATTAAACAAAAATCCAAGACATAACTATTGATGAACACAACTTCGAAGTAGTAAAAGAGTTTAAAAATCTGATGGCGGTAATCACATAGAAAAAGAGGTCTCAGAAAGGATAGCTGCTGGGAATAGAGCATTATACTCTCTATCATCATTATTAATATCTAAGCTGCTAAAAAGACAATCTAAATTGAGACTGTACATGTCAATTATACGCCCAGTTGTTACATATGGAAGTAAAACATGGGCTCTACATCAGCAGGAAATAACCTGCTGGTATCTGAAAGGAAGGTTCTCAGAATGATATTTGGCTCTCAAAGAGATGAATTGACAGGATAATGGATAGGGTGCAATTCTCTCTGCAATTCTGAATTGGTGACTCTGTGTGATACCGAAAACATCGTCAGACATATTAGTCCAGGAACCGAAGCTTTTCACCTCGCAATTTTTACAGAATGGATCGATTTGCTTAAAAATTTGAGAATAGTAGTCCAAGGATCAAAATCTAAATGATGCCGAAAGGCGCTTTTACCATGGGGGTGGTTGCCATAACACCTCGGGGGTGGAAATTTTTTTATTATATTTTGACGGAAAAAGTTGATAAAAACATTCAATCTAAGCAAAAAATGTTCTAAACATTTTTTGGTAAAATTAATAGTTTTCGATTTATTTGCTATCGAAAGTGTTAGTTTTATATCGAAAAAATCAATGTTTTACGATTCACTCAATTTTTGCGAAGAAAATTTTTTTTTCAAACCAAGTTCTTGGCAATTAAATAACCTACATTTTCGCATTTAAACATTTTTTCGTATCTCTGATGCTAATCTTTATATTTGGAAGAAAATGGCATTTTTTTACCAAACTAAAAAAATTCGTTATTCGCTTTTAACTCCAATTTTTTAAAAACTAATCATTCTAAGCCAGTCAAACTTCTCAAATCTATTAAGAGTACATAAATAAAGAAGAATGAATAAGGCCAATGACTAAAAACTCCGCTAACTTACATTATTATGCTTCCAATTGGATTTCTCCTTTTTTTTTTCAAAAAAATATATTGATTTTTTAACTTTAACTTTTTTATCTTAGAAAGTTTGGTAAAAAAGAATTTTGTAGGTTTTTTTTACAAGATCTATAAGCCTATTAATATTAAATCTTTTTAAAATCCTCAGTCGCAAAAACAGGTGACTTTGAACGGGTTGGTATAGGTGGTTTTTGCATGTTATTACGTTTTAATTGTCAATAGCTCACTCAATAAAAGGTTATTTTTTTTTCAATCTACAAAAATTCGATATTCGCTTTTAACTCCATTTTTTTAAAAACTAATAATTCTAAGCCGGTCAAACTTCTAGAACCTGTTAATAATACATAAATAAAGAAGACCAAATAAGGTCAACGACTAATTTTAATTAGGGTGGTGGTTAGGAGGTTGCATCCGATCACTTTTTCGCTGAAAAAAATAGGGACTGGCATTCCTTTCATTATAAGTCATTTAATTTTTGAGCTAGAGACTTTTTTTATTTCTGGAGGTAGATATTTTTAAATACTTTAAATTAGTTTGAACAAGTTATCCTCGAAAAATGCATAGTTTTCCCGTCTCTTGACTTTGAAACTATACCCCAGGCTGTGGGTGAAAAAATGTGATATAATTCAGGAATTTTTGTAACCTATCAGGTGTTGTAAAGGACGATGCCAGGAATAACTTCTACTAAAATGTAACCAAAAATATTGTGCGCTTTTTTTTTAATTGCGATTTTCATTTGTTAAATTTGCAATTTTTATTGATTTTTAATTTTGTAGCTTAGAATATTGATTTTAGAGAAAAACTTTTAAATAGAAAGTTGTAGTAAATTAAAAAACCTACAATTTGAGCTCTGGTAAGTTTAATTTTGTCAATTGGTTATTGCAAAACAGCCTGCGAAAGGTCCAAAATGGCCGTTTTTT
Source organism: Diabrotica virgifera virgifera (assembly GCF_917563875.1). NCBI lineage: Eukaryota > Metazoa > Arthropoda > Insecta > Coleoptera > Chrysomelidae > Diabrotica > Diabrotica virgifera. Next base: position 21,742,280 of record NC_065447.1, on the reverse strand, counting down.
ACAATTGCATTATTTATTGTACAAATAATTTTTTTTATTTTTTAAAGCTTTAAAATGAAGATCTTTCAATTCCAAACATAAAAAAAATTGTAAAGCCAGATTAACTAATTTGTTTCTTAGATATTATAAATTGTTTATCACAAGAGGTCAAATGTCGAAGGCTATAACTTTTTGAAAAAAAATCGTAGAAAGTTGGTGAAACATCCAATCTCCTTCGAAAGAGTTATGTTTTCATATTCTGATGTAAATAAATGCGTAAAACATTTTTAAACCTCTAATTTTTGGATTTGAAAATAAGGGGGCAAATTTCGTTATAAACATTTAGAGCTGAAGCGGCCCTGTACATCCTATGAGTTTTTAACTTACATATTATTGTTGCTGAAGATGAAACGAAGGTTTATAAACAAATAAAACATTTCTACGACCAACTGAAGCCGAGATAATTTTTGGGTTTGCAAATAAGGGGGCAAATTTCGTTATAAACATTTAGAGCTGAAGCGGCCCTGTATATTCTATGAGTTTCTAACTTACAGATTATTGTTGCTAAAGACGAAACGAAGATTTATAAAAAAATTAAAATTTTCTACAACCAACTGAAGCCGAGATAATTGTTTTTTTTTTCTTAAATCATAGTGCCTTTATTTATAACAATTACGAAATTATTTTGCAGTCATTGACTAAAGAAAGACTTATATTATCATAAAATAAAAATTATTATAAAATATAATTATATTTAATTATTAAAAATTATTTTTTAAATCGGTGCTTTTGCAAGCGGCCGAATTTTGCAAATCGCCCGGCTCGCTTCAAATCCGCGCGCTCGGAAAATTTTTACGTAACTTGTATTAAATGACAGAAAACAATTTAATAATATTACCATTATAATATACAGTCTATTTACCACTGTATTTGTTTTTCTTTATAAACTTTTATATGTGAAATCCAAAAAGAATAGTCACTACAAGAAGAAAAAGTTTTATGTATATTATAGTAAGAAGTAACATTATTATTATTATATTTATATTTATAACAATGAAAAAATTAAAAATATAGTTATATATTTCATATATATGTATCATTTTTGTAATATTATTTATTCAGAAATGAAATTTCACATATAAAAGTTTATCAAGAAAAACAAATAGAGTGGTAAATAGATTGTATATTATAACGGTAATATTATTAAATTGTTTTTTGTCAAAATTTAATACAAGTTACGCGAAAATTTTCCGACCGCGCGGATTTGAAGCGAGCCGGGCGATTTGCAAAATTCGGCCGCTCGCAAAAGCACCGATTTTAAAAATAATTTTTAATAATTAAATGTAATTATATTTTATAATAATTTTTATTTTGAGATAATATAAGTCTTTCTTTAGTCAATGACTGTAAAATAATTTCTTAATTGTTATAAATAAAGGCACTAAGAAAAAAAAACAATTATCTCGGCTTCAGTTGGTTGTAGAAAATTTTTATTTTTTTATAAATCTTCGTTTTGTCTTCAGCAACAATAATCTGTAAGTTAGAAACTCCTAGGATGTACAGGGCCGCTACAGCTCTAAATGTTTATAACGAAATTTGCCCCCTTATTTGCAAACCCAAAAATTATCTCGGCTTCAGTTGGTCGTAGAAATTTTTTATTTTTTTATAAATCTTTGTTTCATCTTTAGCAACAATAATCTGTAAGTTGAAAACTCATAGGATGTACAGGGCCGCTTCAGCTCTAAATGTTTATAACGAAATTTGCCCCCTTATTTTCAAACCCAAAAATTAGAAAATGTTTTACGCATTTATTTACAGCAGAATATGAAAATATAAATCTTTCAAAGGAGATTGGATGTTTCACCAACTTTCTACGATTTTTTTTCAAAAAGTTATAGCCTTCGACATTTGACCTCTTGTGATAAACAATTTATAATATCTAAGCAACAAATTTGTTAATCTGGCTTTACAATTTTTTTTTATGTTTGGAATTGAAAGATCTTCATTTTAAAGCTTTAAAAAATAAAAAAAAATTATTTGTACAATAAATAATGCAATTGTAAAAAACGGCCATTTTGGACCTTTCGCAGGCTGTTTTGCAATAACCAATTAACGAAATTAAACTTACCATAGCTCAAATTGTAGGTTTTTTAATTTACTACAACTTTGTATTAAAAAGTTTTTCTCTAAAATCAATATCCTAAGCTACAAAATTAAAAATCAATAAAAATTGCAAATTTAACAAATGAAAATCGCAATTAAAAAAAAAGCGCACAATATTTTTGGTTACATTTTAGTAGAAGTTATTCTTGGCTTCGTCCTTTACAACACCTGATAGGTTTCAAAAATTCCTGAATTATATCCTGAAATCGACCTATTTTTCACCCACAGCCTGGGGTAACAATATTTAGCGTTTGACGAAGAAGAGCTAACATATAATAATATATAGCTCGATTACTATTATTGGTCTTAGCAGAAAACTTATTAAAAACATTGATTTTTTCGATATAAAACTAACACTTTCGATAGCGAATAAATCGAAAACTATTAATTTTATCAAAAAAAGTATGGAACGTTTTTTGCTTAGAATTAATGTTTTTACCAACTTTTGCGGTCAAAATATAATAAAAAATTTCCACCCCCCGAGATGGGGTGGCAACCACCCCCATGGTAAAAGCGCCTTTCGGCATCATATAGATTTTGATCCTTGGGCTATCCACTACTTATTCTCAAATTTTCAAGCAAATCGATCCATTCTGTAAAAATTGTGAGGTTGTATCCTATTTTAAGCTTCATTACTTGGGACTATATATAAAAGCTAACCGGATAAGATGGACATCAGAGGAAGACAGTATTTTCTGAGAGACCAGACGGTACAAGATCAGTAGGCTGTCCCAGAAAAAGATGGAAGGATAATGTTAAAACCGTTTTATCAAGGATTGGGTACAATAGACCATACCAACAGTAAAGACTCAGAGGCAGACCTCCTATGAGATGGACAGATGATCTGAAACGGACTGCCGGGAAAAATTGGCTACAAATAGCGTACAATAAAAACAATGGAGAGGAATACTTGAAGAGGCTTATGTTCAGATGTGGACGTGAATGGCTAGACGAAGAAGAAGAAGCAGAAGGGGTACAACAATGAGAAATAGAGCGCAAGATCGTAGAAGATGGAGGGCTATAGTAGATGGGCGAAGTCTCACCCCGAGTTATAAAGCCAGTCAAGAAAGAAAGAAAGGATCTTTTAACCAGTCTCATTTGACTTTTTATATTTTTTTACATTATACTGAATTATACTAAACTAAGAAATGTACAGAACAAGAAATTGAAAATTGTGTTCCTCTTGCAGTATACACGAGATGGAAGAAGTTGTGTGTTTTAACTTTTAAACGCTAAAATAAATTAAGTCTATACTCACCAAATAGTCGAAACCTGCACTGAATAGGATGTTTTCAGCTGTAGGATGCCATTCTATGTAGCCAACTCGTCGTTTGTGACCCTGCAGTTCTACCAACCAATCTGTTAGGTGCACCGAAAGACCTTCGTCAGGAATGTGCCACAATTTTATCTAAAAATGTTTTGATATAAAAAAAAACTGCTGTAAGGAGATACATCATAAAAAGCAGAATTAAGGCAAAACAAGAGATGGCAAGAGTAAAAACTTGATTTACCTAAACAGGGTGTACTTGTTACAGGGATAGATTTCAACTCGCTTAGGACTTTTCTCATATGCTATAATTCTAAGAATAGAAGCCAGCTACATGTACCAATTGTCGATATTCAAGCAATATTACTCTCGCCTATGTACATTTTTAATTACCGGTATTATAACTACCATTATATTGGTTTATATGTAAAAAAAAACTTACCGTACAATCATCTGAACAGGAAGCGATAACATTGTCATTAAAAGGATTCCATTTTATATCTAAAATTGGACCCGAGTGGCCAGTGACTTTGCTGGCATTAAAATCCAATCTGCCAGTCTGGAAACAAAGAAAAAATAAATATGATACTATGTATACTAATTAATTTGTTAATAATACAGTAGAACCCCGCAAATCCGAACTAATTGGGGGGACAGCCTGTTCGGATTTCGAAAAGTTCGGATTATCCGAAAGTTAGCCTTAACTATTAGTAGTTCAAAGCTTTCATTGTGATTTTGAGTAGCCAAACGTTCTCGCAAGAGTGTGGACAATATTTTTGGACTCAAGTTGACTACGAGAGAACCAAAGTAAGTTTGTGTTTAACCTTTATAAACACTTTATAAACCTAAATATTAAAAGTATAATATTTATTTTTAAGAAATTTTAAATGTCAAAGTTCTAGTAATGCTACATTGTCCAATTTTCTGGCTTTACTCTGTATAATAAACATGTTTTTAAGTTTTTGTCTTGAATTTTTAAATTTTTTTCACTTTCCGTTGGTTCGGATTTGCCGAAAGTTCGGATTCGCGGGGTTCGGATTTACGGGGTTCTACTGTACATATATTGTGAGTACCACAAAATATTTTAAAATCATCATCATCATTCTCTTTGGCTTTATCTCTATGCTGGGTCAATATTTCTCCACAAAGGGTACCCCCGTTAAGATAGGCAAAATGCCCTCACTCTCAGAATTCAATTTTTTTAATTTTTTTACGTTCTGTGCAATTAAAAAAATGAGATAACGCGGATTTTTAGCTCGCCACCCCCTTACCCCTCCCCCACAGCCAAAAACGTAGATTTTTAGATTTAATTTTTTTTAGTTGGGTTGCAATTGATTTAAAAATTTCAAAAAATTCACACGTGTAGCTGAGGCTTTTACAAAACATGTCCATTTTTTATGGACCCTTAGGTCGAGTGTACATAACCTCAAATTTTTTTTAACTTTTTTAAAACGTATAACTTTTTTTTGGAGGGGGCTACAGGTCCAATTTTTTTTTAATTTTGTGTATTTTATCAAAAGCTATCTCACTGATTTTTTTCAGATTATTCTGTCAGGTGCGCCATCTTGAAAAATCCGGAAAACTGTTTTTTAGGGGGTTTTTGGGGGTTTTCTCCATTTTATAGACTGCAACATAGATCAACTCAAGGTTTTGTTAATAGATTATGTATAATTTGAAATAACTGAGTATATTAGTATATTCAAAAATTGGGCGAAACACTTTTAAACCCCCCAAAAACCATGTTTGTTTAAAGTTTTGTAAGGATTTTTGCGGGTCTAATTATTTTTTTTGAGGTCGATACAGCCTGAATATTTTTTTTTATTTTTTTACGTTTTATATGATTTTAAAAAATTAGGACTCAACGCAATTTTAGCCCACTTCCCCTATTCCCCCTCCCCCACAGCCAAAAATATCAATTTTTCCATTTTATTTTTTTTTAAGTTGGTTTGCAATTAAATTATAAATGTTGTTCTGAAGCTATTTCTTTGTGGCATTTTTGTAATTAACTATTCTAAATGGGAAATAAGCCATAATTTAATGTATTTTGTGCATTTTGTGTATTTTATCAAAAGCTATCTCTCTGATTTTTTTCAGATTTTTCCGTCAGGTGCGCCATCTTGAAAAATCCTGAAAACTGTTTTTTAGGGGGTTTTTAGACTGCAACATAGATCAACTCAAGGTTTTGTTAATAGATTATGTATAATTTGAAATAAATGAGTATTTAATGATTATCAAAAATTGGGCATAACACCTTTAAACCCCCCAAAAACCATGTTTTTTTAAGTTATGTAAGGGTTTTTGCGGGCTTAATGATATTTTTTGAGATCGATACAGCCTGAATATGTTTTTTTCATTTTTTAACGTTATATGGGATTAAAAAATAAGACTAATCGCATTTTTAGCTCACCACCCTCTCCCCCTGACCCCACAAAAAACGTCAATTTTTCTATTTTTTTTTGTTTAAAGTTGCAATTAATTTAAAAATTTTATGAGGCTTCTACAAAACATATCTATTTTTTATAGACCCGTGTAGGTCGAGTGTACAATATAACCTCAAAATTCCTTTTTTATTTTTTTAAAACGTATTTTTGACTTCCAATCGATATTTTTTTAAAACGTCCAATGAATATTGTACATCTCGCTCTCTCGCGGACGGCCGCTTCAATACATATGCTTATCGATCATTTTTAATTATTAAAAATAATAGTTAGTAATAAAATAATGACAAAAATTTCTTTAGGCTATTGCAGGGGGGGGGGGCTTTAAGCTTTGAGTTGGTCACTTTATGACTTTCATAATAATTTTTAATCGAGTTATTAAGCCTTGAAAATGGCCATTTTCGCGTTTTTCAAATTTGAAATTGCATGTAACTCGACAACAGTCAATTTTATAGAAAAATCACAAGATACCTTTTTTGCTCAGCTTGATCCAGAGAATCTAAAAATTTTTCCGAAGTGAAAAAATTGATTTTTTTGAATTCGTTTAAAAAATGTTTAAACAATTTTCCTACCGCGGTACTGCCTGGCACCTTGTGGATTTGTTATAAGTACCTGTTTTTGAGTAAGTTTGTGCAAAAGAATTAATCGGAATAATTTACCTAACGGGACAAGCATACAGCGGGGACTATTTGCATTATGAGCCAAACGTAGATGGTTTGTAAAATACACAAAACACAAAAAAAATTAGCAGCCATCGCCAAAAAAAGTTATACGTACCTATTAAAAAACAAAAAAAAAATGAGGTTATAATATGTACACTCGACCTTCGGGTCCATAAAAATAGATATTCTCTAAAAGCCTCAGCTGTGCGTGTGAATTTTTTATAATTTATAATTTAATCATTACTAACTATTCTAAATGCGAAATAAGTCACAATTTAACTAAAAAATGATTTTATTAACGTTTCGATGTCCGCCACGGACGTCGTTGTCAAAATACAAAATATTAATAAATTAAACAAAAATGTTGCTTGGTAAAAAAATCTTCTAATAATTTAATTTAATCTGACTTATTTATATAGATCGTCCCAAACCATTTTTTCAGTGCGTCACAGATTATCGAATTCTCTCTATCGCATTACAGATGGAAAATAAAATCATTTTTTAGTTAAATTGTGGCATATTTCCCATGTAGAATAGTTAATTACAAAAATGTCACAAAGAAATAGCTTCAGAACAACATTTATAATTTAATTGCAACTTAAAAAAAAATAAAATCGAAAAATTGACATTTTTGGCTGTGGGGTAGGGGGAATAGAGGAAGTGGGCTAAATTGCGTTGAGTCCTAATTTTTTAAAATCATATAGAACGTAAAAAAATAAAAAAAATATTCAGGCTGTATCGACCTCAAAAAAAAATAATTAGACCCGCAAAAATCCTTACAAACTTTAAACAAACATGGTTTTTGGGGGGTTTAAAAGTGTTTCGCCCAATTTTTGAATATACTAATATACTCAGTTATTTCAAATTATACATAATCTATTAACAAAACCTTGAGTTGATCTATGTTGCAGTCTATAAAATGGAGAAAATCCCCAAAAACCCCCTAAAAAAACAGTTTTCCGGATTTTTCAAGATGGCGCACCTGACGGAAAAATCTGAAAAAAATCAGGGAGATAGCTTTTGATAAAATACACAAAATTCAAAAAAAATTGGACCTGCAGCCCCCTCCAAAAAAAGTTATAGGTTTTAAAAAAGTTAAAAAAAATTTGAGGTTATGTACACTTGACCTAAGGGTTCATAAAAAATGGACATGTTTTGTAAAAGCCTCAGCTACACGTGTGAATTTTTTGAAATTTTTAAATCAATTGCAACCCAACTAAAAAAAATTAAATCTAAAAATCTACGTTTTTGGCTGTGGGGGGAGGGGTAAAGGGGGTGGCGAGCTAAAAATCTGCGTTATCTCATTTTTTAATTGCACAGAACGTAAAAAAATTCAAAAAATTGAATTCTGAGAGTGGGGGCATTTTACCTATCTTAACGGGGGGTGCCCTTTCTATCATGGGTCATAGCAATATCAATCCCCTTCCCAAACATACCCCGCATTAGAGTCTCCATACAGGTTTTCCTCTCTTATTCTTTCCAGGAATTGCATATTAGCAATTCTTCATATTGGGTGATTAGGCGGGATCTCTTAATGACACAATCTGGAAGAACAAACACCTAAGACAAGACACAAAAGCAAGAATCTATAAAGCAGCAATTAGACCTATATTGACATACACGGCGGAGACAAGACCTGACACATCTAAAACGAGACGACTATTAGAAACAACAGAGATGAAAATACTCCGACGAATATCAGGGAAAAGTCTGTTGGATAGGGAGAGAAGCGAAAACATAAGAAGATCATGCAATGTAGAAAACATAAATGGATGGGTGGCAAAACGGAAACAGGAGTGGAACGAACACATTAGTAGAATGGCAGAGGATAGGATAGTACGAATAACACGAGATAAGTCACCAAATGGATGAAGAAGTATTGGCAGATCAAGAAAAAGATGGTGCGATAACTTAAACAATTTATAAGGCTAATATTGAAGAAGAAACAGACTTTAAAGCCTACATACAAGAAGGAAAAAGAAGAAGAGCGATTAACGTCTCGACGTTGAACATGTAGAAGTATCTTAACTTATGCTTCATCATTTTGGATCAATTGGGGCAACCCCCAGATTTTTTCTAATATATCTACCCATTCTTAATTTTATCCTTTTTTGTCACTTCGCTCATCCACCTAAGCATTGCCATTTCCGCCACACGCATTCGTTAGTCCTCTCTTTTTTTAACTGCCCGACATTCAGTTCCGTATATTATAGCTGGTTTCACAAAATTTTCTTTTTAGTTTCTCTGGAATCTTTCTGTCATACAACATACCACTCACCCCCTTCTATTTCATCCAACCAGCCCTAACTCTACCGCATGCATCTCTATATATTACCCATTTCTCTATAATACCGATCCTAGATACTTAAAACTATTACTTTTCACAATAATTTCACCATCCAAAGTTATCATTTTATTTGTAGTAACTCCATCTTTAAATGAACATTCTAGATACTCCGTTCTTGTCCTACTAAGTTTTAAACCCTTCCCTCAAAAGCTTGTCTCCACTGTTCCAGTTTTTGTTCTACGTCGCTTTCACTATTTCCTACTAACACTACATCATCACATACATTAAGCACTAGGGAAGGTTATCCTGTAGCTTCGCTGTTATCTGATCCAAAACTAATGAGAATAAATAAGGACTAAGCACCGAGCCTTGGTGCAATCCTACTTTCACCTGAAATTTATCAGTTTCTCTCATACCTGTCCTAACTTTTACTCCCTTACACATAGCTCTCACAACCTTGATACTCACCAAGAACTCGTTTCATATTGAGCGTCCACTGCCAATGAGAGAATAAATAAGAGAGTATGAGGGATTAGAAAAAAGTGGGCGTGGGTAGAGGAATAGAATAAGGAGGATGTTGAACAAGATACTGAGGAGGAATGTAAATGAGGCGGAGTAATGACGAAGCGGAGTAATATACAGAAACAGGAGTACGCGGAGGCGAATGAACAAAGTGAGTACAATGTAGCAGTACCGAAAAAGAAAAGAGTTTAAAAGAAAAGGATAGGGAGAAGGGAAAGAAAAGGGGACAAAAAGGTATGAATTTGAAACGACAATCTAAACTGGAAGGGGGCGAGTAGGAGAATGAACAACAGGTGGACGTTATATCGACAAAAAATAAATTTTAAAATGAGTTTTTTTTTAAATGAATTTTAAATAGAGCACCCCTATTATCGCCAATTTAAGTTTGCTAAAGAATCTCAAAACAGAACAGGATGGTGTCAGGTATATGTTTTTAGTATTTACGCTCACATTAGCAGCTGACCCAATTGAAGTTGGCAATGGGATAAGACAGGGAGACTCCCTGAGTCCTCTACTGTTCAACCTGATCATGGATGAAATAATAAAAAAAGTAAGAACAAAAAGGGATACCAAATGGGAGAAAAACAACTTAAAATAATCTGCTAGGCAGACGACGCAATACTAATGTCTCAAAGTGAAGATGATTTACAACGTATGCTATGCTGCACCAATTTAATATAACCGCTAGAAAATTTAACATGTTAATTTCCCCAAAAAAAGACTACATGTATGGTTATAACAGCAAATCTAATAAGGTGTAAATTAGAGCTGGAGGGTCAGATAATAGAACAAGTCATGGAGATTAAATATCTAGGCATCACACTATCTAGCTATGGAAAGCTCGAAATAGAAGTGGAAGATCAGGTGAATAAAGCAAACAGAGCCGCAGGTTGCCTGAATGAAACAATATGGAGAAATAAAAATATCGGAAAAGAAGTGAAAGGCAGAATTTACAAAACAGTCATCAGACCAATAATGACATACGCGGCAGAAACACGCGGCTGATACAGAAAGGACAAAAAGAATGCTAGAAACAGCAGAGATGAAAACACTCGAAAAATCGATGGTAAGACACTATGGGATAGAGCTAGAAGTGCAGATATACGACGGAGATGAGGAGATGCAAGGTGGACAACATTAATAACTGAGTGAAAAACAGAAGAATAGAACAGAACGACCACAAAAGCCGAATGACAACAAATAGAGTAGTAAGGACTGCGAGAGACGGTTCCCCAATAGGAAGACCATCAGTATGAAGACCACGAAAACGTTGGAATGACAGCTTACTAGAGGCATATTGAAAAACAGACACAGTGATGTCTACACAAAAAGAAGAAGACATTACCAGGTGTCAATTTGATCAAACTAACCGGATCTTCACGACGAACAATCATTTTCAAGCAAAATTTTTTATTAATATTAATTAAAAACTTACGCAGTTGATTGGGATAACGATGAAAGCTCCTCCACCGGCCACTTCCGTAACTACAGCCACGAATTTCGGATTGACTGCGCAGAATTGAGAATCGTGCGCATTTTTCGTGATCGGAATGTTGTCGTAGCATTTCTCTCTTTTCGCAGGTTCACCGTATACGTGCCGAAATTTCGAACTTCTCACTCCCTTAAACCAGAGCTGAAACAAAAAATTAAATTCTTAATACAAAAAATTTAATCAAAAATGTGTCTTATAGTAGGGGAGGAAAGTATGCTAAATTTGCATTTACTCGAGCGTTATGGGAACCTATTGGGTTGTGAAGATTAGGTCCTAAAACCAAAAAAAGTTAAGTTAAGCTGTTTAAGCCCAGAGGAGAAACCAGGATGATCCTAAGGGGGGGTTACGTCTACTTGAAATCTCTGGGGGGTATGGAATAATAATGGTGTTAAGCGTATAGAGCTCAAAATGCATCCAAAAGAGTGGAGTTATAACCCCTAAAACCACCCCCTGGTTACGCCTATGTTTAAGCCTTCCATAAAGTGGGGGGGCTTTCCATTTTTTAATTTAATTTTCCATTTCCAACAATCGTTTTTTCCGATTATTGAGCCATCTAGCCATAATTCGAAAAAATGTCTCGAATAAAAGTTGCTTATTTTTACGTAAAGAATCCAAAATCTGCAATAAAGAACGGCGGCTCCTATTTAAGATTTTACCGTACCCCCCGCTCCACCTGCGTGTTGGGGTATCATTCGATAGATTTTTCAAAAATATTGAATATGTGTATTTCGCAGTTTTTCGATCTGATGTTCATTTCGCTAACTATCGCGGAGTTCATATTTAAAATTTTAAATTTACCCCTACCCCTCTCCGTGAGAGGTCGTGTTTGTTATCATTCGATAGATTTTTGAAAAATATTGAACACGTATTTTTCAGTTTTCCGATCTGACGTTCGTTTCGCGAAATATTCGCTTTTTTTGTGAAACTTTGTGTCACGCCCATTTCCTTACGCCCCGCTTAAATCGTCAGATTTTTACCTTATCTTAATCTGGCGATTTCGAGTTTTTCTAAGGATAGATTTTTCTTTCGGGACCACCTTAACGAACTCCCCTGTATTAGAGCAGATATATGGTGGAGGTACATTTACAGGGTTTCTCCCCATGTGATAATCTGACGAGCTCGAGTAATTGCAAAAATCCCCGCTTGGGCTCCCCTACCATTAATATTAAGACACACTTTTATATTAATGATGACTAAGATTTGATCATCACAAAACCTAGAAATGTAGAAAAAAGTTAAATAATGAAAGCAGATCGAAGATCATTAAGACGCATTATAGTGAAAGAACGACGTGCAACTTATCTAGATTTAAAGGCTGATTTATGTTACACCGGGACGTGGACGGCACGGCGCGCAGAACGATAGAAATCGCACGTTCTCGGCACTTCCCGGTCTCGCCCCGTTCCGTCGTAAGATAAATCAGTCAATGCTTTTCATATTCATATGGGACGATCCTTCAACGTGCCCCGTTCCGTCCACGTCACCGTTGTAACATAAATCCGGCTTAAGTGTTTTGTGGAGTGACGTTGTTAGAAGACACATTTCTAGATCAACATGTCACCGACAGGCCCACAAATTAGGATTTTCTATTTACAAAGTAAGCTTTATAAAACCTACCTGTTTCCTGCCTAGAGTTCGCGTCCGTTTTTTAATTATTAACAAATTAGTGCAAAAATCGCGATTTTTTCGATTTTTTGCACTCCATTCAAAAACTAAATAGTTGACATAAAAATTACAAAATTCATTTTTTTAGAACATTGAAAAACCTTCAAAACGCCGATTTTTGAAAGTTAAAAAGGTAATTTGTTGCTACGCAAACTGCAAAATAAGTGAAAATCGTTATTTTTTAATAAGTTTTACTAAAACTACTTTATAATTTTAGTGTTTCGCCCAAAGTTGTGTATTGGGGTACTTAACAAACCCTCAAAATTTGAGACCGATCCATTAATTAGTTTAAAAGTTATTCTATTTGTTTATCTCAGAGACCTTTATTTTGCAATAACATAAGACAGAAAATAATGAAGATAAGGCAATTCTGCGTATGTTACATGAAAGTAGAAGAGTGATACTATCAAAATGTACTAAAAAAAGATGAAAAATTATCTCATATAGTCAAAAATACTAATGCCAAATTTTTGAAATTTTGTAGTTTATAAACATTTAGAACAACTTTAAAAATATTGTCCGTAGAAAAATCATTTTAAATATTCAAAAAGTTGGTATTTTACACGAATTTTTAAAAATGTTGTTCAGTTGGTGACTAGTCGTGGTAAGTGAAGGGGGAGCTGGGAGCCGACAAATGCACGAGTTCAAAACCTAAAAAAAGGCAACTTAAAACTACTATCATTTTCTATATCTCGGGATCTGCTGAATATATTTTGATCTTTCCTTTTTTAATTTGTATGTAATTTTTCTGTACATTACAAATATGTAATGCGTCTATTTGCAATTTGACATTTATTAATTAATAAAAAGTTTAATTTGTTTAAACAATTTTTGAAAAAATATTTTTTTCCCAAAATCCATGTTTTTAATCAGACTATCATTATGAATCATACAAAAAGTTAAGGTATACTTTAATAAATAAATAATTATCTAATAAAAATATTTTATTTATTAAAGTGAACTTTTTACTTTTTGTATGATCATAAATGATACTGTAATAAAAAAACAGGTTTTTGTAAAAAATATTTTTTCAAGTATTGTTTAAACAAATTAGACTGATTAATAATTAATAAATTTATAAACAAATTGCATATTTGTAATGTACGTAGAAATTACATACAAATTAAAAAAAAGAAAGATGAAAATCCATTGAGTTGATCCGGAGATACTGAAAATTGTATTAGTTTGAAATTGCTTTTTCGGTATTTTAACTAGGTGGATTCGTAGGTTCCCCCTAGTAAGCGTTTGAACTACAAATTTGAAAAATCGTAGAGGGTGCTGTGAAGATACGATGTTTATGCAAAATTTTTAACAAAAAATACAAATCCCATTATTTAAAATGGCATCAATGAAATTCCTTAATTATTATAAACAAATTAGCTGTGAATTAAAAAAAGAGACATGGCTAATATGGCCCTGTATATAAAAAGATTGTTCCTACGGATAATATTTGTAAAGTTATTCTAAATGTTTATAAACTAAAAAATTTCAAAAATTTGGCATTAGGATTTTTGATTATATTGATTAATTTTTAATCTTTTTTTAATACATTTTGATACTATCACTCTTCTACTTTCATTTGGCATACTCAGAATTGCACTATCTTCATTATTTTCTGTCTTATGTTATTGCAAAATAAAGGTCTCTGGGATAAACAAATAGAATAACTCTTAAACTAATTAATGGATCGGTCTCAAATTTTAAAGGTTTGTTATAGTCTAAGAGCTAGTGAACCATCCGACTAACGGTCGTCCTGTAAGGCTAGAAATTTTTCTAGTGATAATTCATAGCACACTAAGGCTAAAAACCATGACCTGGCAGGCCTCATCGGTGCACGTGTATCTACCAGGTGAATCGAAAAGTGCAAATTTAGGGGGGAAAATAAACTTTCTCCTGTATGGTTTAAATTTAAGTATGTGTTTGAGTCAGTCATTTAGAAGAAATGTGTACAATGACAGGCGATTCTGAAGAGCATAAGACCTTGCCAGGCGAGGGGAAAGATTAGGGGTGTTTCCTAAAATTATTCTTTTTGCATCGAAAAAATTTTTTTCAGATTTTTTGATATATTCCAAATAGAAAACGTCTTTAGTGATTTTTCTCTTAAGTTAACAGTTTTTGTTATATAAGCGATTGAAAATTTTGAAAATTGCGAAATCGGCCATTTTTAACCCTAAACCGGACATTTAATTAAAAATTTCAATGTTGCCAAGGTACGTAGATATTCTTTAAACATTGATTGATAAAATCCCGAAGAGTTATTTGCAATAGAATATCGAAAACCCCTTTGTTTTTTTAATTGCTTATCAAGCGGGCGCGTCACTGTAGTATAAGTGAGGACGTTTGAGTTTGCATAAATTCATTATCTCGAGAATGGGCAAATTTAAAGAGACATCCTCAGATAGGCCGATTTTTATTTTTGAATTAGGACTTTTTGGCATATATATAATACTAGTGACATCATCCATCTGGGCGTGATGACGTAATCGATGATTTTTTTAAATAAGAGTAGGGGTTGTGTGATAGCTCATTTGAAAGGTTATTTAATTCTCTATTCATTAAAATAAACATTAACATTATTGTTTATACAGGGTGTACAAAAAAAAATTTCTCCTATATTTGTCAAATTTAATCAAAATTAATTTAAACAAAATTTTTTTTTGTACACCCTGTATAAATAATTATGTTAATGTTTATATTAGTGAATATAGAATTAAATAACCTTTCAAATGAGCCATCACACAACCCCTACTCTCATTTAAAAAAATCATCGATTACGTCATCACGCTCAGATGGATGACGTCACTAGTATTACATATATGCCAAAAAGTCATAATTTAAAAATAAAAATCGACCTGTCTGAGGATTTCTCTTGAAATTTACCCATTCTCGAGATAATGAATTTATGCCAACTCAAACGTCCTCACTTATACCACAGTGTAGCGCCCGCTTGATTAGCAATTAAAAAACAAAGGCGTTTCCGATATTGTATTAAAAAAACTCTTTGCGATTTCATCAATCAATGTTTAAAGAATATCTACCTACCTTGGAAACTTTGAAATTTTTAGATAAATGTCCGATTTAGGGTTAAAAATGGCCAGTTTCGCAATTTTCAAAATTTTCAATCGCTTATATAACAAAAAATATTAACTTAAGAGAAAAATCACTAAAGACCTTTTCTGTTTGGAATTATTCAACAATCCTAAAAAAAATTTTTTCGATGCAAAAAGAATAATTTTAGGAAAAACCCCTAATTTTTCCCCTCGCCTGGCAAGGTCTTATGCTCTTCAGAATCGCCTGTCATTGTACACATTTCTTCTAAATGACTTACTCAAACACATACTTGAATTTAAACCTTACAGGAGAAAGTTTATTTTACCCCCTAAATTTGCACTTTTCGATTCACCTGGTAGATACACGTGCACCGCTGAGGCCTGCCAGGTCATGGTTTTTAGCCTTGATGTGCTATGAATTATCACTAGAAAAATTTCTAGCCTTACAGGACGACCGTTAGTCGGAGGGTTCACTAGCTCTTAGACTATTAAGTACCCCAATACCCAACTTTGGGTGAAACACTAAAGTTCTAAAATAGTTTTGGTAAAAGTTATTAACAAATAACGATTTTCACTTATTTTGCAGTTTGCGTAGCAACAAATTAACTTTTTAACTTTCAAAAATCGGCAATTTAAAGTTTTTTCAATGTTCTAAAAAATTAAATTTTGTAATTTTATGTCAACTATTTAGCTTTTGAATGGGGTGCAAAAAATCGAAAAAATCGCGATTTTTGCACTAAATTATTAATAATTAAAAAACGGACGTGAACTCTAGGCAGGAATCAGGTAGGTTTTCATCTTATAGGTATACAATAACTAAAAAAGTAGTCATCTACCTGGATCTTTGAGTGTCCCGAGAAAATCCTTATTATGGTAGGGGAGCCCAAGCGGGGATTTTTGCAGTTACTCGAGCGCGTCAGATTATCATATGGGGAGAAACGTGGTACCCTGCAGATGTACCTCTGCCATATATTGGCTCTTAACACAGGGGAGTTCGTTTAGGGGGGCCCGAAAAAAGAAACCTATCCTTTAAAATACTCGAAATTGTCAGATTAAGATAAGGTAAGTTAAGTACATGCAAAACAGTGTATATTTAAAAAATCTGACGATTTGAGCGGGGCGTAAGGGAATTGGTGAGTCACAAAGTTTCACAAGAAAAAGGCGAATATTTCGCGAAATGAACGTCAGATCGAAAAACT
Source organism: Diabrotica virgifera virgifera (assembly GCF_917563875.1). Taxonomy (NCBI): domain Eukaryota; kingdom Metazoa; phylum Arthropoda; class Insecta; order Coleoptera; family Chrysomelidae; genus Diabrotica; species Diabrotica virgifera. The sequence goes on along the minus strand of NC_065447.1, from coordinate 21,725,556 downwards.
AAAAACTACACGTTCAATATTTTTCAAAAATCTATCGATAGATACCAAACACGACCCCTCGCAGAGAGAGGTGGGGGGTAAATTTTAAATTTTAAATACAAATCCCGCGATATTTAGCAAAATAAACATCAGATCGAAAAACTGCAAAATACTCTTATTTAATATTTTTGAAAAATATATCGAATGGTACCAAACGCGACCCCCCTCGGAGGTGGGGTGGGGGGTTACTTTAAAATCTTAAATGGGAGCCCCATTTTTTATTGCATATTTGAATTCTCTACATAAAAATAAGCAACTTTTATTCGAAACATTTTTTCGAATTATGGATAGATGGCGCTATATTCGGAAAAAACGATTAATGGAAATGGAAAATTAAATTAAAAAATGGCAAGCGCCCGCTAAAATGGAAAATTTTACTTAACTTTTTTTGGTTTTAGGACCTAATATTCACAACCCAATAGGTCCCCAAAGCGCTCGAGTGACTGCACATTTAGCATACTTTGCTCCCCTACCATTACCCTGGACTATTAAGCTTGAACATATACACGATGAATACAATGAAGTGATAAGTCCATATTTGAAGTGTGTGTCGGAGACAGTATGAGTCGCGTTTTTCGCAGGAAAAATGAAACTTTTCAACCCGACTGCCTCAAGCGAAAAGTAAAATTTTCTGCTTCTACCATGGTCTGAGGCACCATGTCGTCTAAGGGTGTGGAAAAGTTGCATTTTATTGATGGGATTTAAATAATGACAAATATTTAAATCTTCTCGAGAATCTCTTTTACCGATTATCGAACAGTTATTTTAAAACAGACAAAATCAACGAAAGATTTTGTCTTCCAACAGGACAGCGCAGGCTGTCATTCATCAAAAAAAAGTTTAAACTGAATTAAAAACCATGGTTTACCACTTCTGGAATGGGTTTCTAACAGGGTTGCACAAAAATTGTTTAAAAAAAACAAAAAACATTTTTTTTTGTTTAAAAACAATGTTTTTTGTTTTAAATCAGTTTTTTTTCATCTAAAAAAAAACACTGTTTTAAAACAAACAAAAAAAAACGTTTTAAAATAATTACGTACTTCACTGGATTTCTAACGGGGATTCCCATAAACTTCAACTGGCACACCTATGGGATTCCCGCGAAGACGCGACCTGCGCGCACATGCAAGAGTTATTTCCAAAGTGAAAGTGAAGCTCAACCTAACGGTTGTAGCAACGTGTTGGAACTTCATAAAGCAGAAGCACGTTTTCAAATGGCTATAACAGATGCGCATTATTTAGCTTATTTATTAGACCCTCAGTACTTAGGTCAGAAACTCACTGATGTGGAAGTTGATAGAGCATTGTTATTTATTTAGGATTTTCACCCAAATGTGATGCTCGAAATACTGTCATTTAGTGCCTTAGCACCGCCATTTAATAAACAATATTTGTTTGCAAAAAATACAGTAGACAATTTAAGTTCTTTAACATGGTGGCTATCTCAAAAACAGTTTATTTCATCGGAGTTGTTGCAGTTGACAACTCAATTATTTTCAGCAGTCGCATCCAGTGCTGGAGTGGAGAGGCTATTTTCTTCATATGGTCTAGTTCACTGGAAATTGAGGAATAGGTTAGGAAGTGACAAAGCTGCTAAGCTAGTAACAATATTTCAACATTTAAATAAAAATGTTTAAGGTTACATTATTAACCGTAAAAGCTCATTATTTATAGTTTTTATTTTTTTAAGGAACATTCATTGTTATTTTTATTTTTTGTATCACATATCAGTTGCAGGATGTAGGACTGTGTAATAGATGCTGTTGTAATTCAATAATTATTTACTTAATTTCTTAATTTTCTTTTTCTTTCAACTTCATTAGGAGTATTGGTTTAGTTAATGTTACTACAGCACTCAGCACTGTCTACAAGTACTAGTAAGCTTGCTACCTGAACATAAATAAAGTTTAGTCAGTTACTTTTTTTCAGTTTTACTTTTTACTTCGCATTAATATTGTTATTGCACCTACTTACTCTATAATCTATGTTTGCAATTTTGCTAATTAGCAAACACAAATGTCTTATAACAATGTTGTTTAAATAAACAATAACGAAAAAAAAAACTATGTTTTAAAACAGTGTTTTATAATACAACTGTTTTTTTCCAGTGGTTTTAAACATGTTTTAAAACGTTGTTTTAAAAAGCTTGTTTTAAAACAGCCCAACCCTGGTTTCTAACAGTCCCGACTTGTCCCCGATAGGAACTTTGTGGCGCGAAATAAAAAAAGCGCTTGAACAAAGCGCTAAAAAATTGAAAACCGATTGAACATCCTGCCAGGTCCGTCAACGAATTGAAGCAAAACTTGCAAGAAATATAGAAGTCATTTACACAGAAAATTTCTCCAGAACTTAGTAAAAGCTATTCCTTGAAGAATTTTAGATGTATGTACTTAATTAAAAATAAAGGGTATGTCACTCAGTCGTAAACTTTCAATAATTGTTTTTTGTTAATATTACATATTATTCTATGTATTTTTGTTAATTTGTTTTTATTCTGCTCAATTAATCGTTTTCATTACTTTAAAGAATATTTTTTATGATTATGAAAATCCCAAACTATTTACTATTTGATTTAGGAATAAGCCACAATTTTAGTTTGAAATTAGATCCAAAAATAATATGTTTTAATGGCATTGCTATTAATCATTCAGCCAGTCGCAATCAGATTACAGTGTAATGTGTAGTGTGTGTGTTGAGTAAATGTCTTGTTACTTAGTAAAGTCGACTTCATTGTATTTGCAAAGAGACGCTATCTGTTTCCGAAGGTATGCGGCCGTAAGGTGAGTACCGATCCAAAAATATTAAAATTAGATCCAAAAATATTGTACAAATAATCAAAACCTTTAAAGTTTATGCTGGATTTTTGTTTTTAGTCACTAAAATTTGATTTTCTTTTCAATCTACGTTGTGTCAACTGATGTGGGAAGGGGCTCGTATAAATAGTATTTATTTAGAAAAGGACACAATTGTGGCGGTAATATACTTTACATGGCCCTCACAAAAACGTATTTAATGCGTACGTTAAAAAAATTACATTACGTTAAGGTGAAACAGTAGCGATCAACAGGTAGCGAAAACGCGTTCCAAGATTGTGGCTGTAATTTTGAATATTTTTTCGAGATATTTGGCACAGGTATTCGTAATATAATAAAGAATGGCGGTACAGAGCCCAATTTGAAAAATATATTAATACGTGGAAATTACTCTGTAATTAAATACAATATTAAAAAAACGAGCCTATACCGCCATTAAGAAGAACAAAAAAATACACTTTCTTCAAAAAAACTTTTTTATCCGATGCCTAGATTTTGTGTCATTTTGGAACTACTAATGAAATAAAAAAATTTAGTAGTTCCAAAATGACACAAAATCTAGGCATCGGACAAAAAAGTTTATTTGAAGAAAGTGAATTTTTTTGTTCTTCTTAATGGCGGTACTGACTCGTTTTTTTAATATTGTATTTAATTACAGAGTAATTTCCACATATTAATATATTTTTCAAATTGGGCTCTGTACCGCCATTCTTTATTATATTACGAATACGTGTGCCAAATATCTCGAAAAAATATTCAAAATTACAGCCACAATCTTGGACCGCGTTTTTGCTACCTGTTGATCGCTACTGTTTCCTCTTAATAGTATGTATAACTATAAATAATATAATACAGGGTGTAACAAAAATACAGGTCATAGATTAAAGTAAATATTCTGGGACCAAAAATAGTTCGAATGAACCTAACTTACCTTAGTACAAATATGCACATAAAAAAAGTTACAGCCCTTTGAAGTTACAAAATGAAAATCGATTTTCTCGAATATTATGTATATCGAAAACTATTAGAGATTTTTGATTAAAAGTAGGCATGTGGCATTCTTATGGCAGAAACATCTTACAAGAAAAATTATAGTGAAATTTGTGCACCCCCTAAAAATTTTATGGGGTTTTGTTCCTTTAAACCCCCCCAAAATTTTGTGTACATGCCAATTAATTTATTATTGTGGTACCATTAGTTCAATTAAATATTTTCAAAACTTTTTTGCCTCTTAGTATTTTTTCGATAAGGCAGTTTTTATCGAGATGCGGCTTCTTTTTTAATACGTTTACATACAAAATTTATGGGGGTTGTGCCTTTAAACCCCCCAAATGTTTGTGTACGTTCCAATTAAACTATTACTGCGGTACCATTAGTTAAACACAGTCTTTTTAAAACTTTTTTGTCTCTGTATTTTTTAGATAAGGCACCTTTTATCGAGATGTGGCTTCTTTTTTAATATGGTTCAAAATATACCTAAAAATGCAAATCATAAATAAACTTTCATATTATTACCAAGTGTCCATAATCGTACTTAACCATATACAAATATGTGGTGGATTTGACAAATATTCAAAATATCTCGATAAACACTGATTTTTCGAAAAAGTACTAAGAGGCAAAAAAGTTTTTAAAACATTGTGTTTAAAATGGTACTATAATAATAATTAAATTGGAACGTATACAAAAGTTTGGATACAAAAGTTTAAAGGAACAAAACCCCCATAAAATTTTTGAGGGGTTTCCAAATTCCACTATAATTTTTTGTTAACGATACTACTGCCACAGTATAAAGACGTTGGAACCTCTTTATACTGTGCTACTGCCATGATAATGCCACATGTCCATTTTCAATAAAAAAGCTGTAATAGTTTTCGATATATTGGGAAACATCGATTTTCATTTTGTAACTTCAAAGGGCTGTAACTTTTTTTATGTGCACATTTGTACTAAGGTAAGTTAGGTTCAATCGAACTATTTTTGGTCCCAGAATATGTGAATAAATTTATGACCTGTATTTTTGTTACACCCTGTATATTATATCGCCCACTAAACATTAACACTGTCTACAATAAATAATTAAAAGTTTAGTTTCCATAAAAGTACAGAATCAATAATACGTCCATAAACATAACTGACATCATCGTAGTTAACAAGGTTATTATTATATTATAATAATATACAAATCGCTACAAACCACGACAATGTATTATACAATTTTGTATTAAATTTACTTATTGAGTGAGTGGGCTTAAAACCGAAAGTTTTGCACAAAATTTTGCTAACAAATTAAACATTTAAAATTACTGTTAAACGTTCTCTCTTATCAGCAAATACAAGACGATATCTTATTCAAGGTTCAGGCAACTGTCGAAAAATCTACATAAAAAATAAAAAAAAATCGGAAATTTGTCTAATAAAGGGACTTTGACAGTTCTTTCTTTCATTTTACCATTCCGGCATTATAAGGACATCCAACCAATAGTATATCCACATTTGAGCGTTAATCCGGTTACATTGACGGCTTATTATTGTACCGGGTGTCCACTTATATTTTCCCCCATTTTAACTGCCTATAACTTCTAAACGGCTCAAGATAGAAATATGCGGTTTTCACTGAAATGTTTTATTTTAGTAAAAGTTTTGTCTGAGCGGATGTAATTTTTTATATCGCTTTCAAATACGAAAAAAAAAATTGCGGATTTTTGAAAAAAAAAACTTTTTTGACTTTTTTTTAATGGAACCCCCAGTATATTCTTTTGTAAATTGAAAGAAAGGTCATTCACCTCCAGTATATTTATCAGTCAACGACATAACTAAGCAAGTTATGTGATTTCCACATTGCATCTCTCATTTTAAAAATTAATTGCTTAGTCGATTGACAACCGATTTTAAAGATAAATGACCGTTTTTTCAAGTTTTTAGGTAAATGACCATTTTTTATATTGCTTTTAAATAAAAAATGGCGGATTTTTGAAAAAAAAAACGTTGTTGACTTTTTTTATTAAAACACCCAGTATATTTTTTTGTTTCTTGAAAAAAACGGTCATTTATCTATCCAGCGATATAAAAAATTTTAAAATCGGTTGCCAAATGACTGAGCAATTAATTTTTAAAATGAGAGATGCAATGTGGAAATCTCATAACATAATATCATTTTGCTCAGTTATATAGGTTTGTTCCAACATGAACTTTTGGACGGCCCAAAAACCGTCACGAAACTGCTTGTACCGTTTGTTGTGCGCATGTTCGTAATTGTATCGCCCAGTTATCGTCCCATGACGGTAATCATATATTTGTCATTTTTGTTGGTGACAGCTTGTGTGCTTTTAGTCGATCAAAGGCTCAAAAAATTTAAAGAATTAAATCCTAGTGCTCAAGTCAGTCCAACCAGCACATTATGCATTTGCCCGATTACTGAAATGATCATCACGAAACCGTCACCGAAAGATCACAATTCTTGTTGGAACAGTGGGAAGGACGATCCGATGACGATCATATTTTTGTTGGAACGGATTTTCTTTACTGCGCAGGATCGTTACCGTTTCCTGACGGTTCTCGGTCGTGTTGGAACAAACCTTATGTTATTTAGGTATGTGATATCCACGTTGCACCCCTCATTTTAAAAATTAATTACTCAGTGATTTGACAACCGATTTTGAAAAACTTTATATCGCTGGATAGGTGAATGACCTTTATTTCAATCTACAAAAGAATATACTGGGTGTTCCATTAAAAAAAAGTCAACAAAGTTTTTTTTCAAAAATCCGCCATTTTTTATTTCGTATTTGAAAGCGATATAAAAAATTCAATCCATTCAGACAAAACTTTTACTAAAATAAAACATTTCAGCGAAAACCGCATATTTCTATCTTGAACCGTTTAGAAGTTATAGGCAGTTAAAATGGGGGAAAATATAAGTGGACACCCGGTATAATAGTTAGAACAGTTGGTAACTGGGTTCCACAAAGAAAAAGGAGAGACCAACAAACAGATGGAAAGAAGGTATCAACGAGGCAATGAGGAGAAATTTGGATGAAGACTTTTCTGGCATCGATGGCAGATCCCTGAAAGAATTAGTGTTTCCTTTAGTACAGTTTTTTCTAAACATTCTGATTTTCCTCCAAACATTTTAAATATTTTTTAGAATATTCAGAAGATTCTATTGCACATAGACGTCAGTAAACGTCAATATAGACGTCAGTAAACCTTTTTTACAAAGTATGGCATGAAGGGCTTAGTAAAAAAATGAGAAAAATTAGATACAGCAAGGAAATGGCATATATTTTTTTGTCCTACCTAACCAATAGAAAGTTCAGGGTTAGTAGGAAACTTCCTATCTGAAGTCGGAATGATCAAAGCTGGAGTGCCTCAGGGAGCATATTCTCAGTCTATACGCCGATAACATAGCAATAGCAGCGGGTTACTAGTCTGAATCTTTGGATACTCTGGATCCAAACCTAGTGAGAAGATGCATATAAGCTGCTCTAAATCACTTGAAAAATTGGTGCAACCAAGCAAAATATTTAGAAGTGCTAATGGACAAAAGAATGACATAACTACACACCACATGTCATGAGCGCTATCACTAAGAGCAAGAGATTAAGAAGAATAGCAAGTTAGGCCCAAAAACGAAGGTAAGAAGGCAAGCAATATCAAACCTCTAAAACCAACAGGAAGAAGATTCAAGTAGCAAATAACCACAATGTAAGGGAGGCTGTGAATATTCCCTTATATGCATGCGAAAGGTTCCTACACAGAGAAACCAAATAGGTAAGGATACTAGATAAAATGAATGCAAAAGCGAAGAGAATCTTCAAAGAACTAAGAAATTCCCCCAATGAAAGTATAAGGAACTTAAGGAACTACGACGAAAACAGACCGACAAGCCACAGAAGACCCAGACCCCAACTAGTAGGATATAAACCCGAAGAGTGAACCCTCATCCCCTAGGTTAATAATTAATACTTCACCTCATTTAATCAAGTTCCTTCTGAGTTTTAGGGGAACATCCCAAAGATGACAGCAATTTTTTCACCCCATGAAAGTATCCCAGATGAAGCAACCCCGTCCATACGTCATTCAGATATACAAATTTTCTTATAGCAGTAAATAGGAACCTACACATATAATTTAAAAAAATCCTACACCTTTCTCCAAAAATGGTAGATTTTTTTGTATATTTTAGATGTATTACAAAGTATTAACTTTATTAACTTATTTGATTGTTTTATTGATAATATTATGTAGTAGTATATTTCGATTCGAGTTTTTTAGTTTATTAACGTAACATGGAATCTTACGTTATTCGAGTAATTAAACTGTAAATTTTAATAAATAACTCAAAATTTTACATGATTAAAAAACTTTTCGATTTTGAGTTGTGTTTTCTTTTTTTGTATTTTTTTGAGAAAATTCGCCATAGTAATGTATATTTTTTTACACCATCAGAACATAGAGATTTCAAAGTATAAAAAGCCAATCGACTTATTTAAAAAAGAAGATATTTTGAAATTGAGAATTTTCGATTGAAAATTTGGGTGCATTTTCTATATTAAAACCAAATTAGGGGGAAAAATAAATATTTAAATACAAAAATTGCAGTGTGTTTGGGATATAAATTTTTTTATTCTTTCGTGAAAAAAATTTTTGGGAAAGATAAAAATAAAAAACCAAAAACTCAGTTATTTGAATTTTACGCATAAATTTAGAGGTTATGCAAAAAAGTGTAAATACAAAAGTTCTAGATCTTTTTATTATCTACAACTTTGCTACTGAACTTTTTTCTTAGGACTTATAGTGTTGTCGGGAATCGTGATTTACAGTTTTGTACCCTTAAAAATTCACCCCCTTTCCCCTTCCCGACCTCAAGTCGCCCGTAGACTATTAATTATTCCTTTAATTGTTGTTATATTTTCTTCTTTTTGAAATGGTTTCCATCCTGTTACTGTTTTTTTTTTCACTCTTTACCATTGTCCAAGGTTTCGGCCCTGGTGTATACGCAATTGTGATAATTACAAAATCTTTTATTAATTAAAATGTAATATAGATTCAACAATTACCCATAAAACTACCGAATGAGAGACTAAAAGTATAAATGACTCAACACACAAATTAATACTGAGTAAAATAAGCGTAAATTTTAGGTGGCCCATTTTCTCTTCCGTATATTTAACAAATGAGGAAATTTCCTCAAAAGGAAAAATGTCCCTTTATAATGCAAATAAGCCTGATAATTCGTAATCGGTAACTAATTTTACATTAAAATCAGAAACTAAACAAATACTACTGTTTACTTTTGATACACAAACAGTAGTTCACCTCGAACTTGACAACTTACATCATCACGTTGAATTATACAACAATATCAAACAGTACTGTTTGCGACGTTTAAATTTTTAATAGAAAACACAAAGAAAACTCTACCTTCGACATCTAAACTGTATTTTCACAACACTCCGCACGTTTACAATGAGAAAACTGAAAACTATCGAGTGTAAAATAGTTGGAACAACTAACACTGCAGAATCAAAACGGTGTGACGGGCAACAAAATATAAGTGTGTACGATATTACTCAATACAAAATTTGCATTTCAGTTTTTTTATTATTCTACAGGTAGCACCGCTGCTGCATTTGTAATATCACTCGCGATAGTTTTTCCGTATTGATAGTACAAATAATGTATTCTATTATCTTATCAGGTGGAGTAATATTTGGTGTGAGCGATGGTTTGATAAGCGAAGAGTTGTTGGTGAATCTACTTTTATGAGAAATTCAAATATGTACTACAATACAGGTCAGTAAATGAATGTGAAATACGGCGATATCGTGTAATTTTCTGTGTCACCACCGAATTGCATGAAAGTGTGGATTTAGGTATTTAGGTGCCTCTTACCCTCATTTCATTATTGGACTTCCCTCTTTTGCCCAATGTATCTCACAAGATACATGACTTTATAATTGATTTCTTAAATATTGCGGGCTATTTAATAGTTCAAACTTTGGTTTTCACAATCAGCTGTTCTTTCTCTATACAGTACGATACAGTTGACTATCTTTGTTTGATTTAAACCATTTGCCAGTATTAAGTTATGTTGATTTATTTTCTTGTTCTGTGAGTAAGCACGTTCAAGCCATAAACAAAAGCTGTAAATTCAGTTTATTTACTGTTAAGTACTATTCTAATAATTTTTTTATGGAAAACTATTCTTATTGTGACTACTTAATTATTACGTTATTTAAGTTTAATTATTCACAAGTTTTAGGCACTAATACTTTCTGGTTTATTTGCAATATACTTTCATAAAATACATCCCCCCCACACATTGAGCAGTATATATGGGAGGGGGGGGGGGCGGAAATAATTTTGAAAATGCTAAAACGAAATTATCATGGGTTGACGATTTCTTCCTTTGGGCAAAAGAGGGTTAAGCCCAGCGTTGCTTTTGCTTGGGAGTGAAAACACATACGTTCAAAATAAGTCTGGAAATGAATAAACCACCTAATTCTAAGCAACTCTTGTTTTATACCAAATGAAATTTGCTATAAAAAATGTTCACTTTTCAACAAAAAAAAAACGTTTTTAGACGGTTTTTCGGAAATAACTCAAAAGGTAAGTATTTTACCGAGACAATGTTCTTATGGGAAAAAAAATAGTGTATGTATGAAGTCTGTACACCCAGTAGGTTCTTATTCGTTAAATTACAAATCGAATATTTCAACGTGAAATAACCAAAAAAATTTTAGCATTTTTCGGAGAAAACTCATCAAATCTTTTTTAAAATGTTTAAAAAAGCTTTTTTATATACAGTGCTCTTCAGATAAAACTATCAACCTTAAATAACTTTTGAACCACTGATTTTTAGGAAAAGCGCAAAAATAGGTCAAATAATAATTGAAGGGGGACACATTATGCAATATTTAAGCGTGCTGGGAAAGGCACTCTCTCACCCCCCGTACCATCCCTTAATTTTTTTTAAATTACTACCACCTTTTTTATTTGATATTTGGATTCTCCTTGTTGTACTGATTTCAAAAATGTATAACACATTATGCTTATAGTGATTAGTTTATGAGAAAAATAAATATAAAAGCAAGAAGCTGGATTGAAAAAAAATTTTTTTTGACAATTTTATTACAAAAATTTAGAATGAACATTTCACTCCGAAAAATGTATACAATAATAATTTATTGTTCAGAATTTCTGCGGTTTATTAGCTATACCTATACCTATACTATTGTATGGAGGTGAATGGCAGTCATTTTGAACAATTTCAATGTAAAAATTTTTGGTAGTGAAATGTTCATTTTAATGTTTGTAATAAAATTGTTAAAAAAATTATTTTTTCAATCCATTTTTCTTGCTTTTGTATTTATTTTTCTCATAAACTAATCACTATAAGCATCATGTGTTATACATTTTTGAAATCATTACAATGAGGAGAATCTGAATATCAAATAAAAAAAGGTGGTAGTAATTAAAAAAAAATAAGGGATGGTACGGGTGGTGAGAGGGTGCCTTTCCAGGCAAGCTTAAATATGGCATAATGTCTCCCCGTTCAATTATTATTTGACGTTTTTCTGCGGTATTCCTAAAAATTAGTGCTTCAAAAGTTATTTAAGGTGGATAGTTTTATCTAAAGAGCACTGTATATAAAAGTTTCTAGCATCAAAACTAAGTAGTCAGTTACGCTCAAAATAACGTTGTTCCTTTTTTTGGTAAAAAAAAATTATGAAAACCACTCCCTAATTTTGAACAGAAACCACAAGGCAAGCAGCAAAAGTAGCAACAGAAAGTGCTTGCCTCCGAGAAACCATATGGAGAAACAAATATCTGATCACGGAAAGCAAAATGAAAGTATACAAAACAACATTAAGACCAATCCTAACATATGCAGCGGAGACAAGGAACGGTACAAGAAAGACGAAACAACAAATCAACAATATCGAAATGAAAGTACATATTAAAATCAATAGCGGGCATACCATTAAGAGACAGACAAAGCAACAGAAGTATACGCGAACAATGCAAAATTCAAAATACACACACCGGCAAAATTAGTCGAACACCTTAAAAATGAGACATGTTTGATGTCACGAATTTCCTAAACCAGTGGTCCGATTTGAGTGATTCTTTTAGTATGTTATAGCCTTATTATTTAAGAATATCGTTGTAATAATATTGTTGCTAGACAGCTAAATATCATTTTATACCGGGTGTAACAATAATACGGTGTTTTTTTCTTAAAGTTTGGAACACCCTGTGGAATATTCTAGCATATATAAAATATTGAAATTAAAACTCTATTATAGCCTTATGCTTTCTTAAATGTTGGAAAACAAAAAGGTTATGGGCTTTAACAACTAGCCATGTTTTTCATCGACAAATCCTCATAGTAGGGGAGGAAAGTATGCTAAATTTGCAGTTACTCGAGCGTTATGGGGACCTATTGGATTGTGAATAGTATGTGCTAAAACCAGAAAAAGGTTAAGTTAAGTTTTCCATATATTGGGGGACATTTCATTTTTTAATTTATTTTCCATTTGAAACAATCGTTTTTTTCCGATTATAGCGCCATTTATCCATAATTTAAAAAAATGTTGCGAATAAAAATTGCTTATTTTTACGTCAAGAATCCAAATCTTCAATAAAAATTGGGGGCTCATATTTAAGATTTTAAAGTAACCTCCCACCCCACCTCCGTGGGGGACATGTTTGGTGCCATTCGATAGATTTTTGAAAAATATTGAATACGTGTATTTTGCAGTTTTACGACCTGATGTTCATTTCGCGAAATATCGTATTTAAAATTTTCAATTTACCCCCCAAGCGAATAGATTTTTTAGATTTCTAAGAATAGATTTTTTTCTCGGTCCCCCTTAATGAATTCCCCAGTGTTAAGAACCAATATATGGTATCGGTACATTTACAGGGTACAAGGTTTCTCCCCATGTGATAATCTGATGCGCTCGAGTAACTGAAAAAATCCCCGCTTGGACTCCCCTACCATCATATCTGCATTAAATAAATAAATTAATAAGCGATGTAAGCGATGTCACAATGACGACCTCCCGTGGATTTCAGCTGAACTAGCTGAACATCAGATCAAAAAACTGCAAAATACACGTATTCAATATTTTTGAAAAATCTATCGAATGGCACCAAACACGTCCCCCCACGGAGGTGGGGTGGGGGATTTAATTTAAAATCTTAAATAGGAGCTGCCAACTTTTATTGCAGATTTAGATTCTTTACCTAAAAATAAGCAATTTTTATTCGACACATTTTTTCGAATTATGGATGGATTGCGCTATAATCGGAAAAAACGGTTGTTTCAAATGGAATAGTATATTGTGCAACAAGTGCAGAAAGGTACTAATTTCTCACGAGTTTGAAAAGTTGCGGTACGAGCGCAAGCGAGTGCCGCAATTCAAACGAGTGAGAAATTACCTTTCTGCACGTGTTTCACACTATACTTTTTCTACAAGCACAGTTTTTCCTAAAAATAAAAATCACAATTTCCAAACGACGCGCGACGATTAATTATAATAGGTACCTATGTGATAAATTTTAAACTGTATTTAATTAATACCTACTAATCAATTTAAATTCCTTATACCTAAATAAATTGCACAGAAATCAGTTAAAAAATTAATGCACTGCCTTAATTTGTTTAAATTTAAACAATTATTACACATTATTGACATTATATTTATGCAGTCACGGATTTACACAAAACCTACTTCATTCGACGTCTCTTGCACAGGTTGCTAAATCCTTATTGGTTATTTGATAATTATAAAATGTTTAATAAGAATAAAATTGTAAAATAAAACAGTTGTAACATCCATAATTTAGTTTCTGTGCTATAGTTAAATATAATAATTGTCTTATAGGTTATATATTTGTCTAAAGTTTAACCACGGATGTAAACAGAATATAACGTTACTCAGAATGAGGTAGTCAACTGTGCAGAAAAGAACTTTGCGGCACAGAAACGTCACTTTTCTGCACACTAATGTCAAATATCTTATACTGTGAGAAAATATCAAGTTTGCTAACATAAAACCGTGCAGAAAAGTGCACTTTGAATAGTGGTTGTAGAAAAGATAAATTAAACAATGAAAAGTCCCCCAATATATGGAAAACTGAACCTAGCCTTTTTCTGGTTTTAGCACATACTATTCACAATCCAATAGGTCCCCATAACGCTCGACTAACTGCAAATTTAGCATACTTTCCTCCCCTACTATGAGGATTTATCGATCAAAAACATGGCTAGTTGTTAAAGCCCATTACTTTTTTATTTTCCAACATAAGCAAATGAATCAAAAAAGGAAATGTTAAGAAAGCCTAAGGCTATAATTGAGTTTTAATTTCAATATTTTATATATGCTAGAATAGTCCACAGGGTGTTCCAAACTTTAAGAAAAAAACACAGTATTATTGTTACACCCGGTAAAAAATGATATTTAGCTGTCTAGCAACAATATTATTACAACGATATTCTTAAATAATAAGGCTATAACATACTAAAAGAATCACTCAAATCGGGCCACTGGTTTAGGAAATTCGTGACATCAAACATGTCCCATTTTTAAGGTGTTCGGCTAATTTTGCCGGTGTGTGTATTAACAGGTGGATAAAAACAAGAAAAAAAAACTGGAACGAACATGTAAACCGAATGGGACAAAAAGGTGGAAAGACAATGTACAGTCAACAACAACTGAAACAGAATAAGAGGCAGACAAACAGAAGTAATCCTAGTCGTACGAAGAAGAAAAAGAAGAAGACTCCCTAATTAACATCCCAAATGAAATTAATTTCCACGGCTTTAAAATTTACTTTACTTATGTATTGTTTATATGATCTGTAAGTTTTACCGGTTCAAAGTGTTTATTTTCAAAGGGTTGTAGTTGAAAGCGCTTGAACGGGTCACTAATCACGAGTATGCAAAGTTTGAACAGCCATATCTTAACAAATTTTTTGTCTTATACAAAAACAAAGACATCCAAAATATTCAGAAAAGCAAAACCTACCTTTTTTTAATCTTTATTTGAGATTTTTCGTATCATTAATACTTTTTTTGCTATTTTGAAATAAAATTTTTTTTTTAAATTTAAAAATTTTTATTCTACTTTAAAATCAATTTTCTTCAAAAATAAATACTTTGAACCGGTGAAACTTACAGATCATATAAGCATTGCATAAGTAAAGTAAATTGTAAAGCGGTAACGATTAATTTCATTTGGGGTGCTAATTAGGAGTTAATGTTCACGATTTTTTTTACCAAAAAAGGAACCAACTTTATTTTGAGCGTAACTCGCTTAATTTTGTTGCTAGAAACTTTTAAAATAAACAAAAATAAAGCCTCTTTTAAACACTTTAAAAAAGTTTTGATGATTTTTCTATGAACAGTGTTTCATTTTTTGGTTATTTCACGTTGAAATATTCTATTTGGAATTTGAGGAATAAGAACCTACATTTCATGAGCTACAACTCTGCTACTACTGGGTTGACCGACTTCATACATACATCATTTTTTTTTTGTTTTTTTATAAGCTACATTTTTATTACCAACATTTTTTCGAAAAAATATTTACTTTTTGAGTTATTTGCGAAAAACCGTCTAAAAAATAATTTTTTTGTTGAAAAATGAACATTTTCCTCGCAAATAACTCGAAAAGTATTGACTTAGTGAAAAAAACTCTATGGAAGAAAAGTTGCTTAGAATTGGTCAGTTTATCCAATTCCGGACTTATTTTGAATGTATATTTCTTCACACCCCGAGAAGGGGGTATTTCCCAATTTTTGTAAAATGGAGGGGATGTGGAAGTATAAACTTATTATTTTGAACTTATGTTTTTCACCCCCGAGAAGATTTGGCTTTCACCCCCAAGTAAAAGCAACCCTGGGTTCAAGTTCAAAAGTGAAGTAGAGGGCAGGAGGAACCTAAATCCAAATTTTCAAGCAAATCCGTCGCGCATCGTGACGGGGAAAATTGGACGGCCTCAGTGCAAAAGGTTGGGTTTTTTTTCGAATATATTTTTAAATTTTTTCAGAAAACAATTAGTACATTCTTTCACGGTTTTTGCTCTAAATTTTAAAGAACCGCTTTGACATGAAATTTGGCATACGCATAGCTTACATGTCAAAGAAAAAAAGTGATATTGTGCCGATGTGTGCTTTTGCCCTGGGGGTGACTTTCACCCCCCACTTGGGGGTGAAAAAATAAATGTCCAAAATAAGTCCGGAAATGGGTAAACTCACTAATTTTAAGTAACTTTTGTTCTATAGAGCTTTTTCGCCAAGTCAACACTTTTCCAGTTATTTGCTAGTTAATATGTTCATTTTTCAACAAAATAACCACATTTTTAGAAGGTTTTTCGCAAATAACTCAAAAAGTAAGTATTTTGTCGAAAAAAACGTTCTTAGCAAAAATATAGCCTGTAAAAAAGTAAAAGAAATGGTGTACACGTTAGGTCTGGACCTTGTAGAACCAGAGTTATAGCCAATGAAAAATACATTCATATTCCACAAATTTTAAATAGAATATTTCGACGTGAAATATCCAAAAAATTAAGCACTTTTTGTAGAAAACCCATTATAACTTTTTTAAAGTGTTTAAAAAAGCTTTATTTCTGTTTTTATAAAAAGTTTCTAGCATTCAATTTAAGCAAGTTACGCTCAAAATAAAGTTGGTCCCTTTTGTTTTGACAAAAAAAAATCGGGAAGACCACCCCCTAATTAGAAACTTAAATGAAATTAATCTTTACCGCTCCACAAATTATTTTACTTATGTTGTGTTTATATTTATGATCTGTAAGTTTCATTGATTCAAAGTGCTTATTTTAAAAAAAAATTGGTTTTAAAGTAAAATTTTTAAAAATTGTTAATTTTGAAAAATATGCTTTTTTCAAAATAACTTAAAAATTGTTAGAGACACCAAAAATCTCGAAAAACAAAAATTGATTAAGATTTGGTGTTTCTAAATTTGCATACATTCGTGATCAGTGACTTGTTCAACCCCTTTTAATTACAGCCCTTTCAAAAATAATGACTTTGAACCGATGAAACTTATAGATTATATAAACAATACATACACGAGTCAAAAAACTTGTGAAGTCGTAACAATTAAGTTCATTTGAGATACTAATTAGGAAATTAGGGGGCGACTCTCCCGATTTTTTTACCAAAAAAAAAAGGGACTAACTTTATTTTGAGCGTAACTTTACTTTTGATGCTAGAAATTTTTTTATAGGACAAAAATGAAGCTTTTTTAAATAAGTTGTAATAAGTGTTCCCCGAAATGTGCTTAATTTTTGGTTATTTCACGTTAAAGTATTCCATTTGGAATTTGACGAATATGAACCTATTTTTCATTAGCTATAACTGCTTCTACTAGGTATAGAGACGTGATATATACACCATTTTTTTAAATTTCTTACAGGCTAAAATTACTACTTAAAATTAGTCAGTTTATCCATTTCCGGACTTACTTTGGACGAATATTTTTTCGCCCCCAAGAGGGGGTGAAAACCACCCCTAGGGCAAAAGCACATATCGGTACAATATCGCTTTTTTTCTTTAACTTATTAGCTATGTGTATGCCAAATTTCATGCCAATCCAAGCGGTTCTTTAAAATTTAGAGGTTTTGCAATATTTTGCCGTTAAAGAACGGACTAAATACAAAATAGTGGTTTTTATTGAATTTTAAAAAATTTTATAGTTGGACTTTTAATTTAATTAAATTTTTCGACTTGTTACAAAATGCACAATATTTTCCTTACTTGTTACCATTGACACAGACTTACTCAGGTACTATTTCTTTTTTTCATCAACTTTAAGGCACAAAAATACTAAATTTATTATAAAATGACTATGTACTTTCACTGATTGGAAACAAGTCAACCAGGCAGTGATTATGGTGATAAATTCAAATACTGCCCTGAAGGTAACAAGTCCACTTATTTCCTTTTACACAAATTAAATTTTTCATATTTAATTTGTTACATTCTACAAGTAAAAAAAATGTAGCCTTTCAGTGGTAGTGGACTTGTTTCTTTTTGCACAGAGCTAGACATTGGTAAAACAATGAATATCACATGATCAAAAAAAATCCGAAAAATTACTTGTTACCTTTTGCACTGAGGCCGTCCAATTATTAGACTCCAAATTGTCATTTACTGGTCTATTTTATGAGAAATTCAAATATATACTACATAGTTGTGTCTTAAATGACAGAAAAAGTGGGTTCTAATTTGCTTTAAGTACATAATATATCGTATAATGAATGATTCAGCTGTTAAATTAATTACAAGGGGAAGTTAGTATATTCGTTAATTAACTTTTATTTTCTTTGTTAGCACAAGAATATGATTGCTGTAATGTTACAGAAACGTGACCTAGTTATGTAACCCATATGATAATCGTCCTTACATTTTTTTTATAAAAAGAAATAAAACGATCTGATAGAAAATATAAATGACTTAATACAGAAAGTAGGTATATAAGTAAAGTTATTTTACTTCTTTGTAATAGTAACGCTATATGTTTTCCTGTAAGAAAACTTCTTTCTTCTTGAAAGATAGTTTGTTTAAAAAAAAAAAAAAGAATGTGTGTGTACTTTGTACGCACGTAAGAAGTTATACTTCTATTATATGATTTATAAGAAATTAATATACTTTTTATTTATATTTTATTTAAATATTAAACTAATTTATACTTACTACTTCTCAAACATTTTTATTAAAACAGTGCCAAAAATTAAAATAATAAAATAATAAAACACACAAACACATTAAAAATGCCACAAATGATTTCTGAACATTAATTGTCGGAATTTTTTTTTAACTAAATACGTATTTTCTGAAAATAAAATTATACAATAAATATACTTACAATCATAAAATGTATAAAAAAAATAAAAAAAATAAAAGTTTTTATTGTGATTCGAACCAGCTATCAGCGCGGTTGGTACATTGGGGTTCATTCGCCTTAAACGCTTCGCCACGGAGGCAATGTGTCATTATGTGCGAAGATCGACTAACTAAACGGATTAAGCTTTTGACATTTTTGAATTAAATTAAATTATTTTGATTTTGAATTGAAATGATTTAGAATTGAAAAAATACAACAAAACATAGAGTAAGAAAACAATATATTAGGTGAATATTGATAGAAATTTTGATGGTAATCAAATTATGTAAATAAAAGTATTACATACTATGTATTTTGGTAGGTTCAAATAGGTAGGTACCTATGATACATTTACAATTATTACGTACCTGTTGCTTTTAAAAACTATTTAAATGTCACTACAATTATAAACTTTTTTGTTTCTGTCCTCACAACAATAAAACTAATATATTATACATTTGTTTACCTTCATATTGAACAATTATTTATTATTGACAGATCATTTCAACACCCAAGCAGAGCCCGTATAATGACTAATACCATACTGTCGGTGTGCGCATGCGCGCAGATCAATATAAATTCACCCTCAAACTCAATCGCGCCTAAAGAGTTATAACTTCAAAAAATAATGCAAGTAGTATGCAGGGTTGACCTCTCAAAATAGTCTTCCCTGATATTTGGCAATAGTCATTGAATTTTATAAAAATGCTGAAATGAGTCGAATTTTTTTCAGATGGGACATCTTGTAACGATATACAGGTAAAATCTGTTTCTGCGAAATTAATTTCGAGCCTTCTTTAGTTTCTTCTTGTAGCTTCCTTATTATGTAACTTAGATCTTCAGGCTCCTACTACTCTACTTGATCATCTACAAACTCAATGTGTATAAGGGATCGCTTATTACTGGTACCTTCATCCCTTCGCATTTTTTCTTCTGTTTTTAGTGTATTTTCCAAATATATTTTAAATAGTACTGGAGATGGCACAGTCTGTTTTTTTATTGACCGTACGTAATAATAGAAAACGAAGTCTTGAACAGATGTGAAATAAGCAAACTGGAGTACGATCTGGAGTACGCTTCCAGGAGAAAAAAATGCCCTTAAGATTGCTGTTTAGGATTCTAAAATCCTAAACAGTGACAACAGATCTTCAGTTCATTTCTCTAAAACAAAATTTAGGGAAATCTTTCTTTTTCCATAATGAAGGCAAGCACCATCATTTATTAACATGATATCATGATACCTTCTGAACGTTATGTAAACATCTTACTTTTAATTAATAAGTATTAGATATTTAATCTTGAAATTAACAAATGTTTAAAACGTATAGATAAGGATAGATAATCAATATCCGTAAAACATAAAAAAATCTTTTTACAGATAAAATTTGAAGGATCAAAGGCTGATAAATTTTAAAATATTTAAAGGCAAAGTAAGTTTTCAACCTAATAGAAACGTTAATAATATTGAAAAATATTACAAATATCACTAAAAGATTTTTAACTGAAAACGTATTGGTCCATTTCCCTGCTAACACATCCATGGCTTCTAAAAATTGCAAGCCAGATGGATGCTGAAGCGAAGAAGACAAGAGGGAATTTAAAAACTTGCAATTCACGACCCCGTCTGTTCAGCTGGTAAATTCCAACGGAAAATGGACCTAGTTACTCAAAATAGTAAAGACCAATATGAAATAAAATAAAAATTCCATTTTTATTCAGTTGCAATGCGAAGGCAAAACCGTATTAATTTTCACTTAGAACAGGGAGCGCAGACCAGCACTCTAAATCGACGATTTTCGACTCTATTTGGAGTCATCATCAGAGAGACGTTTAAAATATTTAAATTTACAGATCTTTTTATCAGCAGTTACGTTAATGTGTACTTTTTACAATAAAACTTTTTTAACAATTTTGTGGTGTTATTTAATAGGCCAAAGAAAACTTCTCAAAATAGAGGCAACATGAGACCCGTTGGCAAAAAGAACTGGAAACTATCTAAATCTAAACCGTTCTTAAATTTGAAACTACAACAACTAGAGCTGATAACAGTGATAACAGAAAAAATCAGAAGCAGGACAGCGGGTATTTTTGCTGTCCCGTCCCGTGTTCCGCTGTTTCGAAAGGCTAACTTATATTTTCTAAATAAGTAGAAGCTACACAAGTGAAGCCTCGGAACCGGACTGATAATAATATGAAGACGACCACGGCAAGAAATAAGACAAGAGAAAAATATCCAAAACCCAAATGAGTAACCTATGGAACATCAGATCGTTCAACACTAGAGACCAAGAAATAACTCAAGTGCTAAAAGAGAAACAAATAAATATAATATGCGCTCTACAGGAAACAAAAAGAAAAGAAAAGAATAATTAAAATTAGCTGAATATGTATATACTAATCTACAGTAGAATAGCAAAGGAAAACAGGACCAAAGAAAGCGTACCCTTACTAATACACCAATGATACCAAAATCACATCAAGGAGTACCTATCAGAAAGGATTGAACAGCAAAAATAAGAATGGATAAGGAAGACCTGAACATCATTGGGGTAGGTATACGACCCAGAAAATATCAAGCTCAAACAAGAAGGGAAATATTTTATGACGAACAAGTAGTAGATCAAGCTAGAGGTGATCAATATGAGAATACTGGGGGATTTTAACGTTCGAATAAGTAACCAAAAAATACCCGGAATTAAGCAAAAACATAATGAGAATGCTAAAACGAAAATGTAGAACTGACTGCTGCACGAATAACGAACACATTTTTTGACGACAAAGACCAACACAAATATGTTACATATTACCTAATACCTCTCTTCAAAGAGACCAACCGGGCCCGGAAAATTACAGAGAAATAAATTTATTAAAACAACATTAAACTTAACCAACAAAGTTATGATGTATAATACACAAACTTAACGAAAATATAACATTAGCCAAAGAACAATAAGGTTTTACGTCGGAAAGATCATGTGCCGACGCTATAATTTATAATGAGGTAAGTTCAAGAGAAATAACAGAACAACAGAATAACAGTAAAAGAAGAACTAAAGCCCGGATTACACGAGGCTAGTTTTTCAAGCTAGGATAGCAAGCTAGATATCCCGGTATCCTAGCCTGAGTTACTGTCCTGGTTTGGCGCATGCTAGAAGAGTTTATATGTGGCTAGGAAATTTTCAGCCAGTAGCTAGTACTATTGCGAGCTCAATAGAGCAACAAATCCACTGAAAATGATAAATATTTCTAAAAAAACAAGGTTCGACTGAAACAGTTCCTTCGGAAGCTGTGTCAAATTGCATTGGATGAATTAAGAGAAGCTTTTTTGGAAAAACGCGTTTGGACAAGACCATGGCTTTTAAAAGGGAATGAACGTGGATCATCCACACTGGTTTTAATAAAACTGTGTATTTCATCAAACCAGTTTAATTTTGACTTATACCGTCTTATACTCGTCCTTAAAACCTGCTCCGGGCCTGGTTGATTTTTCAGTTTTTGACAGTTAATGGCAGTAAGTTGCTCATAAATTTTTTATCCTCATTTTTATGTCTTTGATAGACATTTCTATGCCGAGTTTTAATAATTTGCCAATTATTTTTTGAAGTGCTGCTGAATCACAAATGTTCTTCTTCTCGTGCCACTCCTTTCGGAGATTGGAAATCATCAAGGCTATCCTGACCTTGTTTACGGCTGACCTAAAGAGTTCATTAATAGTGCAGCCAAGCCACTCTCTCAAATTCCGCAACCATGACATTCTTCTACGGCCTGGATTCCATTTTCCTTCTATTTTTCCCTTCGTTATATTTTGAAGTAATGCTTATTTATGTCCTCTCATTAGGGGACCCAAATATTCGAGTTT
Source organism: Diabrotica virgifera virgifera (assembly GCF_917563875.1). Lineage (NCBI taxonomy): Eukaryota > Metazoa > Arthropoda > Insecta > Coleoptera > Chrysomelidae > Diabrotica > Diabrotica virgifera. The sequence goes on along the minus strand of NC_065447.1, from coordinate 21,702,923 downwards.
CCTTCGTTCTACCGTTAACAAAATATCTGGGTATTTTCCTATCCTTCGCGAATCACTAATAGACATCTTTATATCGCCGCTGCCTACAAAAAATATAACTCCGAAAAATGCCGTTAAGAGTAGAACTTTCAATGAACGCCGCGAAAAATATTATTTTCGATTATATGATTGTGAACATTATAATCCCTAATAAAGTGTTGGAGAAAAAACCCACAGCTCAGATGTTACCTGGGGCATATTAGCAAAATATTTTAAACATCCACGCTTAATGTAGCATTTTAAACCGATGTTTCCTTGACGGACTACTTTTACAGGGCTTTGACCCACATATTTTTGTTACATTATATCTTGGTGGTTAGCATGTACATTGCACGTAAGCACTGATGATGACTGGTAAACCAGTCGAAAACTAGTTATGTGATTGTGATGTAGCCCTTTTGAGGGATTTTAAATATACCTTTTATAAAGGATTTTACTGTTTTTTGAATATATTTGTTAATGCATTTACTAAGTCATATTTTTATTATATCTTTATCGAACAATAAACATGATTAGTTAAAAATACTGTTTTGTTTGCTTCATTCCGAATTTTCATAATTCATTTCTAAGATTAGGACGAGACGAACATACACCTTGAGAGGCTGAGCTAAGCTAAGGGTGTTGGGTGTAGAGATGGCTATCTTGGATGATTAAGGTAATATTTTCGAATATTATTTCAATTAGCTGGGGTAGTCCATCGCCTTTTTCGTTTCAAAGTACATAGAGCAGAGTCGCAGGTTGCCTCAATGAAACAATACGGATAAATGAAAATGTCTGAAAAGAAATGAAAGGCAGAATTTACAAAACAGTCATCAGACCAATAATGACACACGCGACAGAAACATGATCTGACACAGAGGGGACAAAAATAATGCTGGAAACTAGCAGCAAATATGAAAACTCTTCGAAAAATCTATGGTGACACACTATGGGACAGAGCTAAAAGTACAAATATTAGACGAAGATGCAAGGTGGAGAACATTAATAACTGGTTTAAAAAGAGACGAGTAGAATAGAACAACCACAAAGCCGAATGACAACAAATAGAGTAGTAGTATGATATAACTAGACCCAAACCCACACATCCAAAGTGAAAGTTATCCTGCAACACCAAAGTGTTCTATATGGTCCACATAATGTTCAGAAAAAGTCACACCATTTTGAGCGTCGGGTTTGAAGGGGAGAGGGGGAGAAATCGGTAAATTCGTAGTTTTTTACGTTTTTCGTCAATATTTCTAAATCTATGCAGTTTAGCATGAACAACCTTCTATACAAAAATATTCTACATTCAATTTGAAATAAAAAAGGCCCTATGCATAATCCTTCTAAAATGGACGGTTCCAAAGTTACAGAGATAGTATATTATAATTGGTCCAAATAAAGGCCTAACCCAGACATCCAAAGTAAAAGTTTTCCTCCAACACAAATTTGTTCTATATGGTCCACATATTGTTCAGTAAAAAGTTACACCAATTTGAGCGTCCGGTTTGGGGGGAGATGGGGGAGAAGTCGGTAAATTAGTAGTTATTTTACGTTTTTCGTCAATATTTCTAAAACTATGATTTAGCGTAAATTATGTTCTATACACAGATTTTCTACATAAAATTTAAAACAAAAAAGGCCAAATACATAGTTGTTATAAAATCAACGGTTCCAGAGTTACGGAGGGTGAAAAGTGGAGGTTTACGATACTTTTTATATTTTTTGGGCAATTTATAATATTAGTTGAAAGACTGATAAGTTTGTACACACTTGAATGAATAGAGGAAATAAAAAATGTAGTATATCAAAGTGTGTAAATAATTTATTTCTTTAGCTGAGCGCTTTCGACATAAACGTCATCATCGGAGCTAATGCTAAAATAAAAAAAGAGGTCTTGTAAGAAAAAGAAGTACAAAACTCTTTTTTTACTTACGTCAATTGTTAAAAAAAAGTACCGCTACAAAATTGAGGTGTTAACATTTACATCTTGTGAAAATTAATTTTGGTTGGATATGCTATGTCCTCCGTACAACCCCAAACAGTAAAAACAGAAAAATGGCCACATTACACGTTACACAAAAACACAAAAAAAATTTTTTTCATGGTATAGGTATCACCCATCCATTGTTGGCCTAGCAGAAATGCAAAATGCAGATTTGAATATCCGACTTTGTCAGTCAGCTGTTTCTACTAGGCCAACAATGGATGGGTGATACCTATACCATGAAAAAAAATTTTTTGTGTTTGTGTAACGTGTAATGTGGCCGTTTTTCTGTTTTTACTGTTTGGGGTTGTACGGAGGACATAGCATATCCAACCAAAATTTATTTTCACAAGATGCAAATGTTAACACCTCAATTTTGTAGCGGTACTTTTTTTTAACAATTGACGTAAGTAAAAAAAGAGTTTTGTACTTCTTTTTCTTACAAGACCTCTTTTTTTATTTTAGCATTAGCTCCGATGATGACGTTTATGTCGAAAGCGCTCAGCTAAAGAAATAAATTATTTACACACTTTGATATACTACATTTTTTATTTCCTCAATTTATAATATTATTACTGATAAAAGAAACTTTTTTGGAAATAAAATTTGCTATTTCAGTGGCCGATAGTATGTTAGTGATAAGCCCTTGAAGAAACGTCAACCTCAACACCCAAAATCATCATCAATTGTCCAAATAATATAGAAAGTATCGAAAATCTCCACTTTTCACCCTCCGTAACTCTGGAACCGTTGATTTTATAACAATTATGTATCGGACCTTTTTTGTTTTAAATTTTATGTAGAACATTTTTGTATAGAACATTGTTTACGCAAAAGCATACTTTTAGAACTATTGACGAAAAACGTAAAAGAACTACTAATTTACCGACTTCTCCCCCATCTCCCCCCCCCCAAACCGGACTCTCAAAATGATGTAACTTTTTACTGAACAATATGTGGACAATATAGAACAATTTGGTGATGGAGGAAAACTTTTACTTTGGATGTCTGGGTTAGGCGTTTTTTTGGGACCAATTACACTATACTACCTCCGTAACTTTGGAACCGTTCATTTTAGAAGGATTATGCATAGGACCTTTTTATTTCAAATTTAATGTAGAACGTTTTTGTATAGAAGGTTGTTCATGCTAAACCGCATAGTTTTAGAAATATTGACGAAAAACATAAAAAGCTACGAATTTACCGATTTCTCCCCCCTCTCCCCCCCCCCCCCAAACCCGACGCTAAAAATGGTGTGACTTTTTTCTGAACATTATGTGGACCATATAGAACAATTTGGTGTTGGAGGAAAACTTTCACTTTGGATGTCTGGGTTATGCCATTATTTGGATCAATTTTATCATACCATAGTAAGAGTAAGGACGGTGAGAGACGGTTCCCCAATAGGAAGATGATCAGTGGGAAGACCACGAAAACAATGGAACCTTTCAACTCCAGAATTTACTGGAGGCTTATTAAAAAAAAGCAAACATAGAGTCGTGTCTACACAAAAAAAAGAAAAAGAAGAAATAAGCAAATATATTTTTATAATAATGGTCAAATTTAGTATTTAAATTCATTATGAGCATATATTTTGTTTTTACAAATTATCTTAAAAATTTTTCCAAAAAAATGCATTTTGAGGTTATGTACAGTCAACATATGGGTCTATAAAAAATACACATGTCTTTTAAAAGCCTCAACTATGCGTGTAATTTTTTTTAAATTGTTGAATTGATTGTGTTCCACCAAAAAAAATTAAAATGAAAAATGACTTTTTTGGTGGTGGGGTGAGGAGAAGGGGGAGAGGGGGTTAAAATTGCGTTGATTCTTATTTTTTAATCACATAGAACGTAAAAGATGAAAAAATTAGATTCTGGGAGTGAGGGCAGTTTGCCCAATCTTAACTGGGTGTGAACCCTTTCAGATTGTGTTTAATATTCCCACTGATGTTGAATTAAATTTTTAATAAGAAATGTCTTAAGATTCATCTACTTTTCATTTTAGTAATACCCCCGTAATGATTTCTAGTTACAACTCTTGCGTAAAATAGTACTTGAACTTGTTAGAAGGTCAACAGACTGTCATATAGATCTATGTTTATGTTTGTATATGGATTTAACTAACAACAACTGCTTTGAAGTTAGCAAACTGCGTGCCACGCATCGATCACTACTATTTTAGTTTTATGAGAAATGTAATGAGAAAATGTGTATAAATAGTTAAATTGCTTGGTATTGCTTTGTCTGTCCTACTGTGATATAAAGAGACATTCGTCCACATTCCAGTAATCAGGGCCCCCGCTACCATAAGTGCAAAGTGTGCAATGCACACGGAGCCATCCTTTAGGGGCGCAAAAATTGAGGATAAAAAATTGCAAAAATATTTACAAAAAAAAAATCAAAAAGCAAAAATTAATTTTAAAATAAAAGTTGAGAAATTAAATAGATCAGTTTTACTTTGTTTGGTTGACATTATTAGTCTTCCTATAGATATAAAATAAAAAATCCTGCACACCCATTCCGTAGAAAAACTGTAGATAAGAAATACCTAACTAAGCCCTGATTTCGTGGAAAAATTCTAAACATGTAAGTAGTAGTGTGTGGGCGGTAATTCTATCTCATCGATAACCCAACGATTGTGTGACACTCAAATGATGAATCGACAATATTTGATAATAGCATACCCATCAAATAACTAATTAGACCGGCCTGTATCGTCGTCCCCGTTAGCGAAATTATTTCGATTCGATTTTTTTGCACATTACTCAAAATGAGGTCCTTAGAACAAATCCAGAGAGCCAGGCGGTGCCTTGGTCGAAAAATTATTAAAACAAATTCACAAAAATAATTTTTTTCATTCGAACAAATTTTTTTGGATCGCTTGGGTCATTCTGAGTAAAAACTGTCTCTTGTCATTTTTCACTAAAATTGATTGTTGCCGAGTTACACGCGATTTAAACTTAAAAAATGCGAAAATGGCCATTTTTAAGGCTTAATAACTCGATTAAAAATTATTAATATGAGAGTCAAAAAGTGACGAAGTCAAAGTTTAAAACCCCTCCTTCAAGATCCTGAAGAAATTTTTGTCATTATTTTATTACAAAGCTGTTGTTTTTAAGGTGATACAGTAGCGATCAACAGGTAGCCAAAACGCGTTCCAAGATTGCGGCTATAATTTTGCATATTTTTTCGAGATATTTGGCACACGTATTCGCAATATAATAAAGAATGGCGGTACAGTGCCCAATTTGAAAAATATATTAATATGTGGAAATTACTCTGTAATTAAATACAATATTAAAAAAACGAACCTGTACCGCCATTAAGAACTACTAAAATTTTTTATTTCATTAGTAGTTCCAAAATGACACAAAATCTAGGCATCGGATAAAAAAGTTTATTTGAAGAAAGTGTATTTTTTTGTTCTTCTTAATGGCGGTACAGGCTGGTTTTTTTAATATTGTATTTAATTACAGAGTAATTTCCACATCTAAATATATTTTTCAAATTGGGCTCTGTACCGCCATTCTTTATTATATTACGAATACGTGTGCCAAATATCTCGAAAAAATATTCAAAATTATAGCCGCAATCTTGGAACGCGTTTTGGCTACCTGTTGATCGCTACTGTTTCCTCTTAATTATTAACAATTAGCGCTATAGCCCAAGCTGTATCGTTGCCCCCGTTAGCGAAATTATTTCGATGGTTTTTTTTTGCAAAAACTTACTCAAAAAGAGGTCTTTATAACAAATCCACAGGGTTCCAGGCGGTACCTTGGTCGAAAAATTGCTTAAACAACTTTTTTAAACAAATTCACAAAAATAATTTTTTCACTTCGAACAATCTTTTTTAGATAATTTGGGTTATTCTAAGCATAAAAGGTCTCTAGTGATTTTTCTCTAAAATTGATTGTTGTCGAGTTAGGTATATGGCCATTATTTCGCATTTTTCAAATCTTAAATCGCGTATAACTCGACAACAATCAATCTTAGAGAAAAATGACAAGGAACCATTTTTACTCAGAATGACCATAGTTATCTAAAAAAAATTTGTTCAAAACGAAAAATTTTCTTTTGTGAATTTGTTTAAAAAAATTGTTTAAACAATTTTTCGACCACGGCACCGCCTGGTACCCTGTGGATCTGTTATAAGTATTATGGTAAGTCCCGTCTAAAGGTACGTTTTTACTGGCGCAGCTGGCTCGTTTAATCGCTGAAAATCGTCGCTGAACAGGGGTGCCAGATTGGGGTATTTTCCCACAATTTTTTGGTAATTTGAAACCGTCTAGGGGAATTAAATTTGCGAATGTACATAGAACCTTTGATTGAGGTATTGGAACCCATATCAATATTTCAATCAACGATAGAACTGTATATTATACTCTCATATAATCGAAGACGATAGGACCTATGAATTATTTCCAGGGCCTCTGGTAATAAGTAGTATAATTTTGGTTTACTCTTCTTTACATATGACTACTACTTCATTAAAATGTGCCAAAAATTTAAATTTGAGAGATTTGAGCTTCAATTTGAGGGAATTTCAGTTTATAAGTGGGAGATTTATAAAATCACATCTGGAAACTCTGTAGCTGAACAGTGAATGCGGTATATCTGATTGTGCGTGTGGTTGTGTGAATTGTAGGAGCCGTTTTGACTGAAGCGTCTATAACCTTTGTACCCAGGGGCAGCAAGTGTCGATTTTTGGTGACTGCTCTGAGACTATGAGAGCAGACAAAATCGTAGACACTGGGCGGTTATAGTGGCGTATTTCGTTGACGGCCAGACAAACAGACAGTCATGAAACGGAAATATATATTTGTTCTCGTATTGCTGAGCCGCGTCGAATAACATATCACTTGTACTATTCCGACGACTTTAAAACAGTACTTTCGGTCGAATTGCTAAAACCGGAAGTCCTAGGTGAAATCTCTCACTTTTATTACCATCGTTGGGTTATAAGCTTTCATTCGACATCTCATTTGCCATTATACCTACCTAGTGCCATGGCGAAGGAGTTATCTTCACAGACGGTCAGAAAACCGGAAGTATACATTTAAAATAGTACTCCCGGTCGCCTTTCTAAAACCGGAAGTCCTAGGTCAAGTTTCTCACCTTTAGTACCATTCTTGAATCATAACCTTTCGTTCGACATCTCATCTGTCATTCTACCTAGTGGAATGACGGAGGAGTTATTTTCACGGACGACGAACAGACGGGCATTTCTAAAAGCGGAAGTCTTAGGTCAAATTTTCTCACCTGTAGTAGTATCCTTGGATCATAAGCTTTCATTGGACACCTACCTCATTTTCATTCTACCTGGTATAATGAGGAGTTATGTTTACGGACGGACGGACAGACGACAGACGGACAATAGTAATATTATTATTCAAAGAAAACAATTATTGTTAAAATACATGCGAGCAGAGGAAATAGAGGTTGAAGAAAGAATTGTCCAATGCTACAAGATTAGAAAAACGTGCAATATTGAAAAGAAGACAAGAAGAAGAATACTTCAAAATTGTGATAAACAACCATTTATTAGGAAATTATGAAATGATACATACTTATAAAAACAAGCTTCACTTCACAAAAATTTCTCAAATACAAAACTCCGAAACACGCACCGCCAACAAATCACACAAGCAGTATACCGCAATCAATGCTCAGATTCAGCGACGATCTTTCAGCGATTAACGAGCCAGCCGCTGCAGTAAAAACGTACCTTAAATGGACAAAATTTGAAAATCGCGTTACTCTGGGTTCGCCATCCACAAAAAGGTGGGATGTTGTGAGGTGAGCAAAAATGTTCTCGGGTTAAGTCTAAACCCTCTATGTGTGACAAGATGGTCCAGCAGAATTGATTCAATAAAGCCCCTTAAACTTTATTTAATTAAGATTTGCTATGGTGTTATTTGTTCCTATTTTGCTTTATTTGCACCTACCTACCTACCTACCGTCAAAAAAAAAATAAATAAATAAAAAATTATCAAAATGCCTTAAGGGGCGCCAAAATCATTTTTTGCACACAGGCGCCAGTAGTTCTTACGGGGGCCCTGCCAGTAATAAGGAGAAGATATGAAAATATTTCGACAAAACTGCACGAAATTGTTTATGTTTTGTTAAATGACACGTATGATAACCTTTCTATGCATTATTATACAAGGTGTCCCAAAAGTAGTGGAACGGTCGAATATTTCGCGAACTAAACATCGGATCGAAAAAGTGAAAAATACGTGTTCAATCATTTTCAAAAATCTATCCAATGACACCAAACACCAACCTCCACTACACCCCCTGGAGGTGGGGTGGGGGTGGGTAACTTTAAAATCTCAAATAGAAACCCCTAGATTTTCTTGCAGATTTGGATTCGTTACGTAAAAGTAAGCAACTTTTATTCAAGACATTTTTTCGAACTGTGGATAGATGTCGCTATAATTGGGAAAAACGATTTATCCTGATAACATGGATCAATTATAGAAACGGTCTAATATCTCGAGAAATACACTTCCAAATGAGAATCCAAACCAATTTTTTTAATACTTTTCGAAAACCTATCGAATAACACTAAACATAACCCTCCAACCCACCCCCTGGAGGTGGGGTGGGGGGTAACTTTAAAATATTAAATAGCAACCCACACTTTTTATTACAGATTCGGATTTGTCATGAAAAACTAAGCAACATTTATTCGAAACATTTTTTAGAATTGTTGATATATGGCGCTTCAATTGGAAAAATACGATTTATTAGCGCCATCTATAAGAATTTTCAAAAAATGTTTCAAATAAATGTTGCTTACTTTTTCAAGACGAATTAGAATCTGCAATAAAAAGTGGGGGTTGCTATTTAAGATTTTAAAGTTACCCCCCACCCCACCTCCAGGGGGTGGGTTGGAGGGTCATGTTTAGTGTTTATCGATAGGTTTTCGAAAAATATTAAAAATCTGTTTTTTGGTTTCTTATTTGGAAGTGTATTTCTCGAGATATTAGACCGTTTCTATAATTTACCTATGGTATCAGGATAAATCGTTTTTCCCAACTATAGCGCCATCTATCCACAGTTCCAAAAAATGTCTTGGATAAAAGTTGCTTACTTTTACGTAACGAATGCAAATCTGTAAGAAAAACTAGGGGTTTCCATTTAAGATTTTAAAGTTACCCCCCACCGCACCTCCAGGGGGTGTAGTGGGAGTTGGTGTTTGGTGTCATTGGATAGATTTTTGATTGAACACGTATTTTTCAGTTTTTCCATCCGATGTTTAGTTCGCGAAATATTTGACCGTTCCCCTACTTTTGGGACACCCTATATATTCAATAATAACACTATTACGTGATAACAAAAACAAAAAACGCACGAGACATTTGGACTTTTTGAGCTAAATAAAATCATTTGATTAAAAGTCTAAACTCGATAATTCTTTTTGTCCTCGCAGAAAACCATTTGTTCCTCATCAGGGTCATCTTGACCTAGTCCGGCTGAAAAAACGCTGACTAAAGAACAACCTCTGACTCTATAATATTTTCTATTTGGTACGTTCTCCTTTCGTAAGTCGAAAAATATTAACCGAAATCTTTCCCTCTCGTACGTCCAAAAAAGATTCCTTTCCTTCAATTTTGTGCTTTAAATTTTTAGGTAGGGATAGCATTTTTACCTTGAAACAGGTATTAAAGAAAAAATTGAAATACTATCTTCAGACTCACTTATTTGTTTATTTAACTAAGGCTTATGATATGCCGCTCTCTAAACTATGGATTGCCATGGAAAATCAAGGCATAATGCCCGATGCACATTATTCTAGTCCGTAGTACATAGTACGTTCTTTAACGGTAAAATATTGCAAAACCTCTAAATTTTAAAGAACCGCTTGGATTGACATGACATTTGGCATACACATAGCTAATAAGTCAAAGAAAAAAAGTGATATTGTGCCGATATATGCTTTTGCCCTGGGGGTGAGTTTCACCCCTTCTCGGGGGTGAAAAAGTATATGTCCAAAATAAGTTCGGAATTCGATAAAATGACTAATTCTAAGCAACTTTTATTCTATAGAGTTTTTTCACCAAGTCAATACTTTTCGAGTTATTTACGAGTGAATTTGTTCATTTTTAAACAAAATAACCACGTTTTTAGACGGTTTTTCGCAAATATGTAACTCAAAAAGTAATTATTTTGCCGAAAAAAATATTCTTAATAAAAATATAGTTTCTAAAAAAATAAAAATATAGTTTAAAAAAAAATAAAATATTAAGTCTGTAGACCCAGTACAAGCAAAGTTGTAGCTAACGAAAAGTAGGTTCTTATTCGTCAAATTCCAAATCGAATATTTCATCGAGAAATAACCAAAAAACGGAACACTTTTCGGGGAACACTCATTTTACTTTTTTAAAGTATTTAAAAAAGGTTTATTTTTGTTTTTTAAAAAACTTCTAACCTTAAAAGTAAGTGTTATGCTCAAAATATTGTTGGTACCTTTTATTTTTTGGTAAAAAGAATCGCGAAAAGCACCCCCTAATTAGCATATCAAATAAAATGAATCGTTACCGCTTCACAAGTTACTTTACTTATTTATTATTTATACGATCTGTAAGTCTCAGCGGCTCAAAGTGTTGAAGCGACTCGTTCAGCCATTTTAACTACAGCCTTTTCAAGAATAGTCACTAATCCCGAGTGTATGCAAACTTTGAACAACCATAGCATAACCGAGTTTTGTCTAACAGGAAAACAAAAAGTCCAAATTCAGAAAAGCAAAACGTACACTTTATTACTTCTTGAGATTTTTGGTATTACTAATAATTTTTAGGTTATTTTGAAAGAGAGCATTTTTTTCAAAATTTAAAATTTTAAAAATTTTATTTTAAAACCATTTTTTTTTTTCAAAAATAAGCACGTTGAATCGATGAAACTTACAGGTCGTATAGACACAACATAAATAAAGCAAGCAACGTGTGAAGCGGTAACGATTAATTATATTTAAGTTGTTAATTAGGGGGTGATTTTCCCGATTTTTTTATGCCAAATCAAAACGGACCAACTGTATTTTGAGCGTAGCTTGCTCACATTTAATGCCAGAATATTTTTTTATTCAAATGGACATAAAGATTTTTAAACTCTTTAAAAAAGTTATAATGAGTTTTTTCCAAAAAGTGCTCCATTTTTTGGTTATTTCACGTTGAAATATATTTATTTGAAGTTTGGCGAATATGAACCTATTTTTCTTTAGCTATAACTCTGCTTCTACTAGGTCTAGAGACTTCATGTATACACCATTTTTTTCACTTTTTTACAAGCTATACTTTTGCTAACAACGGTTTTTTTCCATAAAATACTTACTTTTTGAATTATTTGCGAAAAATTGTCTAAAAACGTGCTTGTTTTGTTGAAAAATGAACATATTCACTCGCAAATAACTCGAAATAACTTGGTGAAAAAACTGTATAGAATAAAAGTTGCTTAGAATTAGGCATTTTATCGAATTTCGGACTTATTTTGAACGTATGTATTTCACCCCCGAGAAGGGGTGAAACTCACCCCCCAGGGCAAAAGCACACATCGGCACAATATCACTTTTTTTCTTTGACATGTTGGCTATGCGTATGCCAAATTTTATGTCAATCCAAACGGTTCTTTAAAATTTACAGCAAAAACCGTCAAATAATACAGCGATTTATCCAGTCCAGTAATACAGCGACTTATCCAGTACAGTGGTGGACTGGATCGTATTGTCCACATTATCCAGTCACTCAAAATGTGTAAGATCGGTAATACTCTAATGACAATGCTTAATGCAATGACAATGAAACGATGACAAGCAGAGGCCTAACAAAAAAAGCTAAGGTGCTTCAGAAAAAACTACAGCATAATAAATAAAATTAAAACAGAAAACTAGTAACATGACAATCTGTTGAAAAAAAGAAGAATGTGAAGTGATTTACTACAAAAACGAATGAGAAGAAGACTAAGTTTTCAATCTAAGAGTACATAAAATAACATTAAAAATATTACTCTACATCCCACCAGATCGAAAACAATGGGAACCTTCTCTGGTTACACCTCCGACGCTTCTAAAATTTGCAAACCATAACGGATGCTGAGACTAAAGAAGATAAGGGAATTTTACAATTTATAATTCACGTCCCATCTGCTCAGAGTTCTCTGGTTACACCAGGTTTGTCCTGGTTGGGTCAGAGAGAGCAGGATATGTGCCTCCTGATGAGAGACTAATAAGTTTTGAAAGTGGTAGAGGTGCTTGCTGCACTCTCTGATTGAACTAGAATATAATGCGGCTGTAGTTTCGTGTTGCAACGAAATTGAAAATGGTTATTTATTTTTGAATGAGAAGAACTTTAATAAGGGACCGGCAATCATTTCATCAGGAATGGAAAGCCTTGATAATGATGATGGGAAGCATCGACTTATAACAATTCAATGGGAACGCCTATTTCACACAACTGAAAGTACATACACTGTGTCCGTAAAGTATGGAACAAATTCTTTTTTAGCTAAACAGAGCATTTTAAGAAATAATCCTGAAACACGTCGATTTTTGATTTTAATTTACCGTATTTTAAAACAATATTCTAATATACAGGGTGAATTACTTTCGAGTAATGACGTCACCGTCATTTTTTTTAAATGGAACACCCCCATTTTGTCTCAATTTTCGGATTACTCTAGCTGAGCTGATTCCAAAAATGTATCACATGTTGATTCAAATTGGTACAGGGTGGACAAAAATACAATAGATTTGTGTGTGTTCATACAGTAACGCGTTAGTAAAATTAACAATATTTTCAAAAATACTTATTTTATTTTTGATATTTTAATTATATTTTAATTTTAATTAATTTTTGATATTGTTTAGTTGAATATTTTAATTTAATATCAAAAATTAATTAAACTTTAATAATATGAGCATACACAAAACTATTGTATTTCTGTCCACCCTGTACCAATTTGAATCAATATGTGATACATTTTTGGAATCAGCTCAGCTAGAGTAATCCGAAAATTGAGACAAAATGGAGGTGTTCCATTTAAAAAAAATGACGGTGACGTCATTACTCGAAAGTAATTCACCCTGTATATCAGAATATTATTTTAAAACACCGTAAATTAAAATCAAAAATCGACGTGTTTCAGGATTATTTCTTAAAATGCTCTGTTTAGCTAAAAAATAATTTGTTCCATACTTTACGGACACAGTGTATATATTATGTGAAATGGAGAGTTTGTTACTCGCCATTTATCTGTAGAGTTTGAGTCATAAATAGGTCTACATTACGAGTGTATAGAAGAAATATGTATTCTATAAACGACACATTCCTTAAGTGTCTTTGTAAGTTGAGTAGTTCAACTTTTTTGGATTTTTATGTAAGTAGATGACATTTTTGTGACGCCATAACTGTCGTTATTATTAAATAACTAAATAAATTTAATTAATTCAAAAAAACTTATGATTAACAAAAAATAGTAAGAAAATATTACAGTAAAACCTCAATATAACGGACTAATTGGAAGGACGGGATGTCCGTTAAAGCCGAAAGTCCGTTGTATATAAATAGGTTTAAAATCAATCAAAAAGAGGTTTAAAATTGAAATTATATAGGTACTGTATTTAGATACAGTGTACAGATACAGTGTAAGTTAAAAAAGGAATAAAGTTTTGTTCGCTAATTTTTTATTTTTCTACTTCATCTAAAAACTTTCTGCAATATACTCATTTGGTTGACAAAATTATTCACTGATTCATGAGTTGAATAAGCCATGCATTTTTTGACAAAACATACAATTAAAGCTGCCATCTTCTGAATTTAGAATATTTTCGGGAGGATTAGCAGGAGCTTTGTCTAAAATCAATAGACATTTCACCTCTTTAGGCGGTATTACCGGTTTCTTCTCTTGAAATTTTCTCACTGCAGGTACAAATCCTATCAAAACCAATTTTTGAAAATATCTCTGGTGAACCATGCATTATTAGAGCTATAATATGAAACGGACAGATGATGTCTTTTGATTATTATATCTTTGACAACACTAGGTTTACGAGATTTACCACAATAATAGTAGTCAATCCATGCGATCCATCGGCGTTAGCACAGAGCAGTGCCGAGATCCTGCCCTTGTTTTTCCTTCCAGAATTCGATTTTTCATATTTTTTTGCATTCAATTTTTTTTTACATTTGATCAGTTTTTTTGTCCGTTATATCCGAAGTCCGTTAAATAGAGGTCCGTTCTATCGAGGTTTTACTGTACTATTAAAACTACATAAGTATTGCAATTAAAATCGTATTACTTAGTTTTTTCATTGTTCACAAAAGATTTACAGTTTTATCTTGAATTGCTTGGGTTAGTACTCTGAGTGGGCTATTTTAGATAAGATAATACCAGAATCATAAAAAACACTTCAATGTACCCGATTAATACATTATAAAGCCAAAGCTAATTAAAATTAAAAACCATCTCAGTAGCTTCAATGCCTACATGTATTTTTTTAAATTTTTTATTGGGTGTGTGTGGTTGGGATATTGACTGCGAAACCTATGGCTTCATTCGTCTTAAATTTTTTATTTTTCTGCCACACTCCCTATTTTATGAAAGAGTGCAAATAAAAAGAGAAGTAGGCTAGAAAAAAAAGTTTTGAAAAACATTTTAATAAATCTTTACCGGAGGAGAGTACGAGAAATTCGTGACTTATTGGTGGAAAAATGAAATTGTCCTATTTTTTTTTATTATTTTAGATTTTTTTGGTATTTATTCTGTTGGACAAAGGTTTAGTCAAACTTCTTTTTCGAGCTTGAACCGAATGAAAGGAAAGAAATGTTTTCTTATGTAAATTTGAGACACCCTGTAGGGAGGGCAAGGTACAAAAATGAGTATACACCGAAATCATGTTATAGTCTTAGGTTTTCTGAACATTTTGTTTTTGAATTTCCCTGATATCTTTAAAAAGAAAGAAAATAGACGGTTTTATACTTTAACATGTGGTCTAAAATAATAATTTTTATTGTTAATTTAGTATTGTTTCAGTTAAAGCGCATGTTAAAGAGTAAAACCGTATAGGTCTGGATCCCGCGTATGAAAAAAAAGTTGATTAATAGCAAGCTGAAAATTTGTTAATAGCTTAAGGGTGTCTAGTCGAATAAACTTTGATATGTGTGAACACTGGAACAGGGGCAGTTTTAATTGTGGAACAGGTTAAAAATTTGGAACGGTCACAGCACGAAAACGGCACATTTATTTTGTCCGACAGAACAGACTTAAACTCTTCGAACAGAGATTAAACTCTCATGCAAAAATCAGACTGCTATTTATCACCAAATGGGCGTTTTAATGAGTGGAACATGTAGAATATGTCAAATGACAGGAATTATGACAGGCGAAAAATAGCAGTCTGATTTTTTCATGAGAGTTTAATCTCTGTTCGGAGAGTTTAAGTCTGTTCTGTCGGACAAAATAAATGTGCCGTTTACGTGCTGTGACCGTTCCAAATTTTTAACCTATTCCACAATTAAAACTACCCCTGTTTCAGTGTTCCCATATATCAAAGTTTATTGGACTAGACACCCTTAAGCTATTAACAAATTTTCAGCTTGCTATTAATCAACTTTTTTTTCATACGCAGGATCCAGACCTAGTATACATATTTCGATTATAAAAGATTTTGATATTTATATTCCGATCTTTTATACCTGTTCCCTGTTTTACCCCACAGGGTGTTTCAAACTTAACGTAAGAAAAACATTTCGATTCTTCCACTTGGTATAAGCTCAAAAAGAAGTTTGAGTAAACATTTGCCCACCAGTGTAAATACCAAAGAAAAGTCTAAAGTAATAAAAAAATAGCGGAATGCGTTAATCCGTTCACGAAAAAATCAACTATGAAATTGAACATAATTTTTGGTGGTGCAACATTTTTGCCGTTAAGTTTACTAACTGTTGGTTTCTTGTTTTCACCCAATTTTGAAAAAATGTGAAAACTTTGAATTATGCACGTCCGTCTGTCTGTGAACACAACTCTTCCGTCATTATACCAGGTAGAATGACAAATGAGGTGTCAAATGAAAGCTTATACTCCAAGGATGGTGCTAAAGGTGAAAAATTTGACCTAGGCTGTCTGTCCGTCCGATCGCGAATATAACTCCTACTTCATTATACCAGGTAGAATGACAAATGAGGTGTCAAATGAAAGCTTATAATCCAAGGATGGTAATAAAGCAGGGAAATTTGACCTAGGCTGTCTGTCCGTCTATCCGTCCGACCGCAAATATAAGTCCTCCGTCACTATACAAGGTAGAATGACAATTGAGGTGTCGAATGAAAGCTTATAATCCAAGGATGGTACTAAATGTGATAAATTTGACATAGGACTTCCGTTTTTAGAAATGCGACCCGAAGTTCTGTTTTAAAGCCACCGGAATAGTACAAGTGATATATTATTCGACGCGCCTTCGCAAGACGAGAACAAATATATACTTCCGGTTTCATGACTGACTGTCCGTCTGTATTTCCGTTCGCGAATACAACTCCTCCGTTATTAATACAGATAGAATGACAAATAAGGTGTCGAATGAAAGCCAAGGGAGAAATTTGACATCGGACTTCCGGTTTTAGAGTTGCAACCGTAAGTACTGTTTTCAAGTCACCGAAATAGTATAAGCGATATATCATTCGACGTGCTTTAGCAAAATAAGAACAAATGTAAAATTTTGGTTTTTATATCATTTCCGGTTAAAAAGTTCTAACCAGAAGTGCCATTATAGTCGCAGAAATAGTACATGTAACACATCAATCGAAGCCTATTGAAAAGTTGAGTTTGAATCTTTAGTTCCGGTTTTGAAGTAATTTCTGTTTAAACAATGTTTAAACAAAATTAGTAAAATCGTATATCAATCGACGCGAAGAGTTCAAATATCGACTTCCACTTCTACTTTCTATTACTTTGGGTGAAAACATAGGACTTACGAAGTCCAATTACTTGTTTTCATTTTAATTGTACACAATTGAAAATTATCTAAAAAAAGGAAATCAAAGACAATCACTTACCTGAGAGCTCTGAAGCATTCCAGATTCCGTCGGGATACCCATGAGTAGTCCTTAGATAATGCCCGCATGCACTATTTCACAATACAAAACTGAAACCAAAAAATAAACTCATGCAAAAATCAACTAAAAATAAAATTGAAACAAAATATTGATCAATACTACGTACGAAGCTAAAATGAAATTGAACTGATAAAAGCAACAAGCGAGACTACTGATAGACAGATAACACTCGGAATGAAATTATTGTTGTTTAGATTTCCCCTCTTTAGTTTTAATAAATTGTGGGGGCAACGGGCGTAACAAAACAGTTCTAATTTTACAATTACGACAAAATATATCGCACACTTGAACTACTAGGAAAATGTGTACCTATAATACAGTGCGCGCGAAAAGTATGGGTATCTGTGACGGTTCCGTGACATCTCGTAATCCGCGAGTTCATAACCTGAAAAATGGCAACGGACAGGACAATTCGTAACGGCGTCAGTTCGTAACGGCGTCAGCTCGTCACTATAGTAAAACCTCCGTTAAACAAAATAATTGGAGGGAGGCCGTTTCGGATAACAAGAATTTCAGTTAAAAATATCATATCAAAACATCGTTGTCAAAGAAAAACACAAAAGAAAACAGAATATTTCTTTAAGAAAACACTCTAAACATGTTCATTTTCTTCAATTTTATTTCTTTTTTAAATCAAATTTGTCTTGACGAAATTATTGAAATTGTCAGCCATTTAATTTTTTTTAGCTGAATTTATTATTATATTACTGAAGTATTACTGAATTTATACAAAAATACATTTTGAATATATTCATATACTAAAAGTAATGGTACTTTTTTAAGACCACCACTTTTTTAATACCCACTTCTTTTTAAATATATTTCTCACATATTTTTACATATATTCTTATTAATATGATAACTGAAGAATTTTTTAAAAAATTTTTATCTTGAATTATTATTACTTTAAATTTGTAAAACTAAGTGTGAAAAATAATGAAACAAATAAAAACAGTTTAATAATAATGTATTTACTATAATAATACAATTTACAATTTATACTAGACTACAATTTATACAATTTATACTAGATTATATTTATTTTAATACATAATTTTAAAAATGTATTTCTCCACAAAATATAAATAGTTCAGAGAAATAAGGAAAAAATATCCTGTTGGTGACACAACCCCCTCCAGGCCGAAAAAAAGTTGATTAATAGCAAGCTGAAAATTTATTAATAGCTTAAGGGTGTCTAGTCGGACAAACTTTGATATATGGGAACACTGGAACAGGGGAAGTTTTAATTGTGGAACAGGTTAAAAATTTGGAACGGTCAGAACACGAAAACGGCACACGTATTTTGTCCGACAGAACAGATTTAAACTCTTCGAACAGAGATTAAACTCTCATGCAAAAATCAGACTGCTATTTATCACCAAATGGGCGTTTTATTGAGTGGAACATGTAGAATATGTCAAATGACAGGAATTATGACAGGTGATAAATAGCAGTCTTATTTTTGCATGAGAGTTTATTCTCTGTTCGGAGAGTTTAAGTCTGTTCTGTCGGACAAAATAAATGTGCCGTTTTCGTGGTGTGACCGTTCCAAATTTTTAACCTGTTCCACAATTAAAACTGCCCCTGTTCCAGTGTTCCCATATACCAAAGTTTATCCGACTAGACACCCTTAAGCTATTAACAAATTTTCAGCTTGCTATTAATCAACTTTTTTTTCATACGCGGGATCCAAACCTAGTAGTATGGATATCTATAATAATAACCTATATGTTTCCTGCAGCCGATTTTGATGATATACATAGTTATAAACAAATGAAGATCAAAAAACGGTAAATTTTCGCTTTTTTCGTCTATTACCAAAAAGTTAAGCGTTTTAAACAAATTTGAGAGTACGAAATTCATAAATCATATAAAAAACTTAAATATGGCGTTCGCTGAATATGTCTATCCTTATTGGTTGCTTAGAAAATTGCAAAATAAATCATAAATTTTGAGTTTTTATAAATATTCATAACTTATGTAAAAAAAATTAACTTAGAACCTTCTTATTAAATGGAATGCTGAGACTTCTGGTGCTAACCCAGGTTAAAAATCATACCCTAAATTTCAAAGCAATTGGTCAAATAGTTTAAAGGTTATTTAAATTGTTTATCTCAAATTAATTTTTTTGCAACACTATAAGTCGGAAAATGATGAAATTACGGTAATACTTTGGATAGTTTATGAAAGAAGAAGATTTACACTATTAATTTAATTTAAAAAAAATGATAAAAAATAATTCTAAATATTGCAAAATTGAATTTCTGTTGTTTGCTGATGACATAAAAATCTTTAAAGCGATTAAAAATACCTCGGATATGAATGCTCTTCAGTCTGACATAAATAATTTTTCTCGTTGGTGTGACATCAATGCCTTGTATTTGAATCTTAAAAAGTGCTATAAAATTACATTTTCTAGAAATACTAAACATCAGTTAGAAAGAACATACATACTTAAGGGCGTATCAGTTACGGAAATTAATCAAATTAGAGACCTCGGAATTACATTTGATCAGAGACTAATGTTTGATAGGCATATTAATGATATTACGTCGCGGGCTTATAGGATGCTCGGCTTTGTTCAGAGGAACTCGCAGGAATTTTCAATATTTACTTTTAAAATTTTGTATTGTTCTCTATACTCCGTCTACCCAACAGACGGAGTAATCACGTGAATAAATCACAATATTTCTTCAAAATACCATAACGCACGGCCTTCTACACAATACCGATAACAAGGTATTCGGTAATTGGTGTTATCGGTATTGTGTACAAGGCCGTTCGTTAAGGTATTTTGAAGAAATATTATGATTTATTCACTTGATTACTCCGTCTGTTCGGTAGACGGAGTATAGTTCGGTCCATTTTGGAATATTGTAATATTATTTGGTATCCTCATTATAATATGTACATTGATCAGTTAGAACGAGTTCAGAATAAATTCCTAAGAATTTGCAGGTATAAAATGGGTTTTAATAGAACTAACTGTGATTATAATTATATTCTTTGTCAACTTAATATGAAAACTTTGGAAAATAGAAAATCTGAGTGTGAATTGCGTTTTTTGCATAAAATTCTTAATGGTTTTGTTGATTGTCCGGAACTGCTAGAATTAATTGTTTTTAATGTAAATTCTAGAAGAACACGCTCTTCTGACCTATTTAGAATAAAGTTTCATCACACTAATTATGGTAAAAATGAGACAATTACAAGGATGATGAAAACTGCCAATCATTTGCAAGATAGTGTTGATTTGTTTAATCCATCTGTATCCTCATTCAATAATACTTTAAAGAAATTGAGACATTGATGTTAATAATAGATACCTACTTTTGAAATATGTAATGTATGACTACAGTTTACTTGTTAATTATATGTATATATGTATTGTAATTTTTTGTAAGGAAAAAGGGTTCGTCCCGTTAAATAAATAAATAAATAAATAAATAAAACTATTTTGCAAGAACATGTGAATTAAAAAAAGGAGGGGGCTAACTTCTTCCCTAATAATTGTCCTAGAACAATTGTTTTTCTTTCTAAATGTGTATAAAAATTCAGTCTTTCTAAATATGAAACAATTTTTCTACGGGTAACGGTTAAAAAGTTATTCTAATTGTTTATAAGTAAGCAAAAAATCGGCATGTTTTTGCAAAATAATTTTACAATGTTTAAAATTACTTTTTGTCATTTTGTTTTAATTAAGTTAATAGCATAAATGTTCTTCTTTCATAAACTGTCCGAAGTATTACTGTAACCTCATAATTGTCTGACTTATAGTGTTGCAAAAAAAAATGAATTTGGGATAAACAAATTATATAACTTTTAAACTATTTGACCAATTGTTTTGAAATTTAGGGTATGATTTAAGCACCAGAAGTCTCAGCATTCCGTGTAATAAGAAGATTCTAAGTTAATTTTTACATAAGTTATGAATATTTATAAAAACTCAAAATTTATGATTTATTTTGCAATTTTCTAAGCAACCAATAAGGATAGACAATAGACATATTCAGCGAACGCCATATTGAAATTTTTTATATGATTTATGAGTTTCTTACTCTCAAATTTGTTTAAAATACTTAACTTTTTGGTAATAGACGAAAAAGGCGAAAATTTACCGTTTTTTGATTTTCATTTGTTTATAACTATGTATAACATCAAAATCGGCTGCAAGAAACATATATAGGTTATTAATATATACTACTAATCCATACTACTCAAAAAATTTGGTTTCGGCCTGGAGGGGATGTGTCACGAGAAAAATCTTATTTCTCTGGACTAAAAATGTGTCAGAAATGTTTATCCCGATGCTGGTTAGTTACGGTAGGGGAGCCCAAGCGGGGATTTTTGCAGTTACTCGAGTGCGTCAGAAAATCGCATGGGAAGAAACCTTGTACCCTGTAAATGTTCCCCTACCATATATTGGTTCTTGACAGGGTCAGGGGAGTGACTATGGACAGAGGAGTTCATTAATGGGGGTCCGAAAAAATATATCATTAGAAAAACTCGTCGAAATTGTCAGATAATAAGGTAAGTTAAGTACATGCAGAACAGTATATATTTCAAAAATCGGAGGAAAGGCGAGTTACAGAGTTTCACAAAAAAGCCAGTATTTCGCGAAATTAACGTCAGATTGAAAAACTGAAAGATAAGTGTTCAATATTTTTCAAAAATCTATCAAATGATAGGTACCAAACACGACCCCCAAGGAGACCCCATTTTTATTGCAGATTTGGATTTCTTACGTAAAAATAAGTAACTTTTGTTCGAGATATTTTTTCGAATTATGGATAGATGGCGCTATAATCGGAAAAAACGATGGCAAACTTAACTTTTTTTCGTTTTAGGACCTAATCTTCACAACCCAATAGGGTTGTGCACATAACGCTCGAGTAACTGCAAATTTAAAATACTTCCCTCCCATACTATTAAACTGACGTAATTTCAATTGTAAATGTAATAAAAGTAAGTTTCCAGGTTAACTAAAAGAAACAGAATAATTAAATTTTTGTCCTTTTTGTATTTGTATAAGTATCTGTTTTATTTCGTTAAATCAAGTAGGTTTTATTATCAGTAGGTACGTCGTAATTTACTGTCAGTAGATAAGTTGTTACAGTTTTTGAAAATGGGCTTAACAGTGATAAAAATCAAACGAAAATACAATGATAGGTACGTTTAACAGAGAGTTAAAAAATTGAAATTTTAATACTAAAAGGGTGTGGTGACAGGTTATATCAAAAAATTATGGAATTTGAGTATCAAAAATATTTAATAATATGAAGACAGAACGCGTATAGCACGTGGGACTGTATCTAAAAGTATTCATAAATTTGAGGAAGTGGACATATACGAGAACTCCCAAAAATTGATCGCCCTGGTATTCCAGAGGAAACAAACTGACATTTTTTTGTCGATGAAGATCCTCATAAGCAGTGGCGTAGCTGACAGGCCCGCAAGGCGGGGGGGCCCCGACGTTAGGAGGGGCCCCTTAAAACCTTCAAGCTTAATACTTCTACTTTCTTTAAATCGGGGACCAAAACATATCTTCCTAATAAGCATCGAAATAGGGAATTTGGAAGAAAGTAATGAAGCGAATAATTGACAACTCTTACTCCGGGTGCAAGGTGCAATTTAGCGTTTCCTGGGCATGTTGGTAGTTTAGATGAAAGTGAATCCCAAAAAGGTAATTTTTTGTCGGTGGATCTTTTACTAGCTAAATATGATCCTGTTTTAGCTAAATTAATCGATAAAAACAATAACTTAAACAATTTACTTGAGCCACCAAATACAAAACGTAGTTATAAATTTGCTGGCTCAAGAAACTGAAAGCAAAATTAATTTAATTAAAAAGATTTGTTTTTATTCAATAATTCTTGATACCACTCAAGATATTTCAAAACACGATCAGCTTAGTTTTATTTTCCGGTATGTAAAAATAAGTTGCGATGAAAATAATTTACCTTCCAAAGCAGAAGTTGTTGAAAGTTTTTTGGGATTTATTTGCCTATTAGACCAAAGTGCAGAAGGTCCTGTAAATTAAATTTTAAAATTTATACAATCAAAGCACCTTTCCGTAGACAACTGCAGAGGAAAGTTATGAGTGGTGTATATTCAGGCGTACCTACAAAGGCGCATAACTGACATTGAAAAAACAGTTTCCTATTCATATCTTCATGTGCATCCCATAATCTGAACCTAGTATAGTTGAATGATGCCGTGGCTGGTGTACAGGGGTTGGTTTTTTTACTACGACATAATTAAGAGATTAGGTATATGTTTTTTTAGTGCAAGTATTAAAAGATGGAATGTACTACATAATATATGTACTATTATCACTTTGGATTCATCGCGTTTGCCAATCTTAAAAATGTTATGTGAAACCCAGTATTCATCCAGACATGTTGCTGTTATGGCTTTGCGTCGAGCTTTCCGACAAGTAATAAAATCTTTAACGAAAATTTCATTGCCATCAAAAAACTATGAAAAATTAGAAGCTAATGCTTTATTACAGCATATGAATAATTTTGAAGTTGCCGTTAACATTATTATTCAATCTAAAATACTAAACTTTATTTAACTAATATTACATTCAACTAACTTTATTCAACTAAATTTTAGCAGAAGCAGCAGGAATAGCAGAATAGTGGAGATTGAACCGGAATTTAAAAATAAACGAAAAAAACGTATAAAAAAAATTACGATGAGCTCAGCTGCGACGAAAAAATAACTTATAGCAAAAAGTTTTGAAGTTAATGTTTTCAATGTAAATTTAGATATAATATTGCAACAACTTACTAATAGGTTTAGGTTTGTCGGATTAAGAGACATGAAGTTATAATAGGTTTTCATGTCTATTCCCAAAAAATCTATTAACACGAACCGATGAAGACTTATTAAAGAAAGGCCAAATATTGTCATTTACACATATTTTTAGTAAATGTTTATAATACGGGGGCACACAAAAATTGTCGCGGGGGGCCCACCAATCTTCAGCTACGCCACTGCTCATAAGGCTACTAAAATAATTGACATTAAAAAATATTTGAGAAATAAACATTGCTCTTCGCTTAAATTAAATATTTAAACTGCTAAGAGGCAGGTGGGTGTAAGTTTGAATATTGAATTTAAGCGAAAAGCAATGTTTATTTGTCAAACAAACATTCTTTTCTGTTTTCTGACAGCATTGTATCAGTAAAATGTATTTGGATTAAAGTAAATTACATATATTCTTCTTTTTGCGGCAAATAATTGAATTCAAAACAAATTATTTTGGGCACCTTGTATAAATAATTAGGTTAACGTTTATATTACTGAATAGAAAATTGAATAAACTTTCAAATGAGCACGCACACGGCCCCTATTCTCATTTAAAAAAATATCGATTACGTCATCACACCCAGACGGATGACGTTACTAGTATGATATATAAATATGCCAAACAATTATAATTTAAAAATCGACCTGTCTCGGGATTTTTCTACAAAGTGGTTTATTCTCGAAAAAATTAATTTATTTCATAATTTTGAACCTCTCTATATATAAAATGCTTTTTAAGTTATGTTTACATGTCGATTTTTGAAAAACGACTATTTATTACATGGTATTGAAAATATAAAATATATTTAGAACATGCACCTTTGATCTCATTTCAAACATGCACCTCGAACATATTTTTGAGTTCATTGTTCACATATTGTTGTTTTATAAACGGAGATGTAAATATTTCTGCATTTAAATATAGACTCATGTTTATGTTACAGAGATGAATGAATTTATAGCCGTCCTATTATACAGTGGGGACGTAAAATCAACACGTTTTGTGATCTAAAGATGTCTACCACCTACATTCTATAAAATGACTTAATTTTTTAAAGGGTTTACTTTATTTCCTGTAAGATTACTAGATTTCTTAGTTTTCCTTGTAGATTATTTTTATTTTTACTTTTGTGGTGTGATATAGAATGTCTTCTAAAACTCTGGTAATGTTTGGAAATCCCGAAAAGATCTTAATTTCGATGACAGAAAAATACAACTCGTGGTAGAAGACGCACAACATTCAATTTTGTTAGCTAACGCAGCTAAGGCAGTAATTCCTCTGTAGTTATTAGTTGAATGAGTCATTAATGAGTCATTCCGCTAAGATTTTTATGTGAGTAATTTATAACCGCATTCACAACAAGTGTGAAGAATACCTGAGTCGTTTTCAATATGGTTTTAGAAAAGGTACAGGCACCAGAGAAGCAATTATGGGATTGACACTAATGGCAGAAAGGTATCTCGAGGTTCAAAAACAGCTGTATGTGTGCTTTGTCGATTATAGAAGCCTTCGACCGCATTAGACACGAAAAATTGATTGAGGTGCTAAAAGAAATAGAAATTGACAACGGAAATACCAATTATGTAAACATAGAACGAGGAGTGCGTCAAGGGTGCATTCTGTCCCCTCTACTATTTAACGTCTATGCCGAACATATCATCAGAGCTTCTCTTGAAGATCGCCCTGAAGGTGCCAGAGTCAATGGAATTATCATTAACAATGTAAGATATGCCGATGACACCGTAGTATTAACGGAAACAGAAGACCAACTAAAAATATTGATGAACATACTATCAGAAGAAAGTCACACACTGGGCTTGGATATTAATCTTTCCAAAACCAAAATCATGGTATTTCACAAGAACCCCCATGAACAAATTACACCCAACATACAAATCAATGGTATCACCCTTCAGAGTTCCAAGAGCTTCATATACCTGGGCAGAGAGCTAAACAGTCAGCTAGACCACTCAAAAGAAATTAGAAGACGCATTGAAATAAGATCTGGCTTCATGAACATGCGTAAAATGCTCTGTAACCCCAAGCTATCAGTCACAATAAGATTGAGAACACTAAAGTGTTATTTGTGGTCTCTATTACTATATGAATGAGAGACCTGGGCATTAAAACAGTATGACGTCAACAAACTGAATTCATTCGAAATGTGGATGTACCGCCGAATGCTAAGAATAAGCTGGACCAGCAAAACTACAAATGAAGAAGTACTGGAAATAATGAACACACGTCCTCATCTGGTCAATACAATCAAAATTAGAAAGACGTCATATCTAGGACACATAATGCGCCATAGGGAATTTGAGCAGCTTCAGGTAATATTAGAAGGCAAAATCGAAGGTAAAAGGGGTATAGGAAGAAAGAAAAAATCCTGGCTCCGAAACATCAGAGTTTGGACCCACACAACAGGGAATGACTTAATCCATCAAGCCCAGAACAGAGAGAAATTTGCCATATTGATCGCCAACCTCAATAGAGAAGGCACTTAGGAGGAGGAGTAAAGACTTTGGTGCATAGATGTCGCTAGAGACCCTAAAATCCAATGTTAAAAACACGTCAAGTCAAGTTTCGTCTAAAGTAGTCCGAGCAAGAAGGTGTTAACCCTTGATATCTCAAAATTGTTAAAAAATGACTTGACGCCTTCATGCACTAATAGCTTCAGTTATCACTAATTGTTTGATCTCCTTTCTTGTGAATAGGTACAATTATGCATACGTTCCAATCTTCTAGTAGTTTTACTTGCTTCCAGAACAGTTCTAATAACCCACTTATACAAGTCAGATTTTTTGGGCCATGTTTTAAAAGCTCACAAGCAATGTCATCTGCCCAGGAGCTTTGTTTTCTTTCAATTTTTGTATTGCTTTGATGACTTCTTTCTCTGTTGGGATGTTAACTTTTTCTCTTTCGTCTTCCATGCCTTCAAGCAAGTTGGATTTCTGCTTCTTGCAACCTCATCTCAATTCTTAAATTTAGTCTCTCCTCAAAATTTGCTGCTCATCTTGATCTCTACTATTCTGTTTCTAACTATTGATAATCTGGGTTTGAATTTTTTTCTGTTCTGGTTAATCTGCTTGTAGAATTTTCGCGTTTCCCTTTGTGTGTTATACTTCTCTAGATCTTTCAGTTGGTGTTCTATATGGTCCTTCTTATTTCTTTTCAGTTTTTTTTTAACTGCCTATACCCTTTCTCTACTTGTCTCGTTCTTCGTCCTTGGAGCCTTGTATCTGTTTCTTGATTTTTTCATTACGTTGCTTGTGCCACATTCCTCATCGTGCCAGTCCAACCTTATTTTTGCATGCTTTTGTCTTCCAATCGCTTCTGTTGTTACCTCTTCCAATATATTTCTACACTACCTCCAGTAGTTGTTAACATCTTTAAGTATATCACCTGTACACTCCTCTAGCTTACCTAACAGAACGTCCTCAAATTTCTTAGGTTTTTTAATGCAACTACCTTAACCTTTCCTCTTCAACTCCTTTGACTTTCTTTGCATTGTAGATTCTACCACTTATTCCTGTTTCGAATATGTAGTGGTCCAAGTCTATGTTGGACTACAGAAGATGCTAAAGATTCTAAGAAGTCCAACTACAGAAGATGCTAAAGATGGCAAGAAATCAAAGTTAGATTTATAAAAAGAAATCGGACGTGCAGAAAGATCAGAAGACTAATGAAGTAAAGGTATATCTCGAGAAAAATAAAAGAAAGAATCTGCAAACAAAATTAACTGTTGCTTTTATCTAGCCCTGGGCCTACACAGCCTGTAGACCTTTACAAGTAAATAAATAATCCTATTAGGTTAACAAACATCACACAATACAAATATTCCCACAGTCACTCGGTTAGAGAGCAAAATAGAATAATAAGAAGCATACATAATCGAAAATTATACAGTTCTGAATAAAAATTTCACGCAGCCCAGTTCGAATTTCTTAATTTCGTAATATCGATGGATTACGGCGATAATTTTTATTCTTCCGCGAACGTTATGACTATAATTAACAAATAATTGAGTAAATCCGTTTAAACTACGGTTTTGAAGTTTATAAAACTATCTCAAGGTGCATCAGGTGTCAACTTAAAGCGATGCTTTGATGTTTACTTTCACTTCTTACGGTTTTTATATTATATTATATTTATTATCTATATGTATTTTAATAATAAAAACGACTAGATTGTCAATTTAGTACAACTTTTCGATAATATCAATAATTGAAAAAAATATATAAATAAATGCACACGAAGTTGTCAGGTCTATTCTAAATACAATAAAAGCGGCGATAACGGGCCTGTAAGGGATGTTCTGCAGGCGGGCGCCCCTGTTTGGTCGGAGCCAAAATGAGCTGTTCTGAATAACAATTCCATTTTTTTTTTCAAAATTAAAAAAAAGTTTTATTTTAAACCCAATTTTTTTCAAAAATGAGCACTTTGAACCAATGAAACTTATAGCCTCTTCAGCCACAAGAAAAAAGTTTTTATTATTTTAACAATATTTTCTATTTTCTCTCCTCGTTTGTGAAAACAATAAACGAAAATCTATAAAAACTATAAAAAATTAAACACGACAGGTCCAGCATAATGGACATCAGGACTTAACTTTCATATAATTTAAGTATGAAACTGAAAAAACATTATGGTTCAGGAGAAATACACATATACATTTTGCATTTTGTACAAAAGACTCTCGTCTTCGTAGTGCATTCAAGAGGTTTAGGCAACGCGATAAGAATTTCTGCTGACAGAGCATATTGGCAAAT
This sequence comes from Diabrotica virgifera virgifera, assembly GCF_917563875.1. NCBI lineage: Eukaryota > Metazoa > Arthropoda > Insecta > Coleoptera > Chrysomelidae > Diabrotica > Diabrotica virgifera. The sequence continues at coordinate 21,674,226 of NC_065447.1, read as the reverse complement.
GGTCATTACTGGTTTTTCTTACATCTATAGGCGGTAACTGGAAAACTGTAGATCTTTTTAGAGGAATTATGGGCACTTCATCTTCAGATGTCTCCGGTTTTCTTGAAATAGAAGCACTAGCTTGTCTCCCACTCGCAGGCTTACCGCCTAGAGCTAGTGACCTTCCAACATACAGCTTAAATCAGGGTTGCAAAAAAACATGTTTTTTTTATTTTATACAAAACAAACGTTTTTTTTTCGTTTTAAACGTTTTTTTTTTTGTTTTAAACATGTTTTTGTTTTGTTTTTATATTACATGTTTTAAACAAATAAAACGTAGAAAAAAACATTGTTTAAATCATATTTTGTTAAAATTAGAAGGATCTTTTTGAGGAATTAGGCAGCACAGATACATATAATAACTTATGACTGTTCGGCCCATATATTGAACTTACTTGCCCATGATATAGAAGTGCCAGGAATAAAGAGTAGTAAAAGAAATTGCAAATATTTCAGAAATGTACATAAAAAATACATTTTGCTAGCACAAAATGCCGAGAAGCTGGTGATTCTGCTCTTGTATTGCACCAGGTTGTTCATTGGAATACTTTATCGGAATGCTTAGAAAGTTAGTTGGAAAATTGGCCAATATTATTTCACGTTTGCTCAAACAGTATTGATAAAGATGTAATAAAGCTTGTAAATGATACAAATTTAAAGACAAATGCCTAAGATTAGGTATTTATAAAAATAAAGTATATTGCAGGGACAAAGTCCAAATACTTGCACTAAAGGAGAGGCTACAGAGATATGACTAGAACTTCTGGAAGCATTTCAGCCTGAACATGCAAATGGCGACTTTTTGGTAAATGTTACGAATAAAGTGAAGGAGCTTATGGAAATGGCATTGATCCCGGTTCATTTTTTGACAAAGGACCCCACAGAAACCTTATGGGAAATGGCTCGCTGTCAAATGCTCTGAAACTTTGGGTTCTGGTAGTCCTTGATGTGTAGAATAAAAGTCTCAATGGGCGCGTAGCTCCAATAAATCATGGTTTCAAAATACAAGCCTCTGAAGTTATAGGTACAGTAAGGACGTGTAAGTTGGAATAAATTCATTTTCTCGAGAACGGGTGACTCTGGAGATTAATTACGAATCAGATCGATTTTTATTTTTAAATTACAATTTTTTGGCATATATATCATACTAGTGACGTCATCCATCTGGGCGTGATGACGCAATCGATGATTTTTTTAAATAAGAATAGGGGTCGCGTGATAGCTCATTTGAAAGGTTATTCAACTCTCTATCCATTAATATAAACTGTTACATTATTATTTATACAGGCTGCCCAAAAATTTTGTTTTAATTAAATTAATTGAGTCAAAAAGAAGAATGTATATATATAATTTATTTAACTCGAAATACATTTTACTGTTGTCCGCAAACAGGAAAAAATGTTTATTTAATAAATAAATATTGTTTTTCGCTTAAATTCAATATTAAAACTGCCACCCACCTGCCTCTTAGCAGTTTGAGCATTTAATTTAAGCGAAAAGCAATGTTCATTTTTCAAATTAACATTTTTTTCCGTTTTCTGACAGCAGTAAAATGTATTTCGAATTAAATAAATTATATAGATTCTTCTTTTTGTCTCAACTAATTTTATTCAAAAAATTTTTTGGGCACCCTGTATAAATAATTATGTTAATATTTATATCAGTTAATAGAGAATTGAATAACCTTTCAAATGAGCTGTCACATGACCCCTATTTTTATTTAAAAAAATCATCGATTGCGTGATCACGCCCAGATGGATGACGTCACTAGTATGATATATATGCTAAAAAATTATAATTTAAAAATGAAAATCGACCTGATTCGTAATTTATTTCCAGAGTCGGTCGCTCATTCTCGAGAAAATGAATTTATTCCAACTCAAACGTCCTCACTGTACCTATAACTTCAGAGGCCTATATTCACAAAGAAAATGAAAAAAACGCTTGTTTAATTTAAGTGTTTTAAACATGTTTAAAACAGTTGATGAAAACAAAATGTTTAAAACAAAACAACCCTGGCTTAAATGCCTGTAAATCCATTTCCTTTGATCATTATCGCTATCTTCACTGACGAAAAAATCGTTATCTGTCAAAATAGCCTCCAATGCACTTTCCATCAATATCCTTTTACTATCTGTAACTAATCCTAAAAAATGTGAGTATATTGCAAAAATTTTATCTATTCCCAAATTTTCATCCTTCCTTTATTTTTTTGGAGGTTTTCGTAAAATTTTGTGTTCCCTGATCGGGCTAGATGGACCCGGTCGGTCTAGTAGTTTTTAAACAATTCATTTGTTAAGTATTACATTTGAGAAAAAAAGGTCGTTTTCAAATGGCTGTACAAGTGCTTTGTCAATATTTAGAAGGACTTTTTTGGTCTCGTTCTTTTCGTAAGATCTCAAATGTTCATGTTTTTAAGAAAGTATATTCATTTTTTATTGTTTTCATCTTAAAAAAAAAGAAGATTGTACGACCCATCAGGGTTGAAAAAAAACATGTTTTTTTTATTTTATACAAAACAAACGTTTTTTTTTTGTTTTAAACGGTTTTTTTGTTTTAAACATGTTTTATTTTTCGTTGTTATACAGTGTGGTGGAATAAGTGTTGCCCCCCCCTGTTAACTTGTTTATTTTAAGAATATAAGCAAAACGCTCGGACAGGTCGATTTTTAAACTAACCATAGTATATTATAGCATCAACGTTTCGAACTTTACGCGATCCCTCTTCAGGTGACAGGCATTACTTTGATTTTTTTAAATGGTAAAGTACATTATGTGACACCTCATTTAACAGCTTTTAAAATACTGATTTCAAAAATGTATAATACTTTAATCTTTTTTGAGATCGCAGGCCCAAAATTTCGGTCGAACTCTTTTTAAACGCATTTATTTTTTTCGAATTCTGAGAAAACTAATAAGTATTTTTGAAAAATTTAAACGCAGAATGAAAGACTAGATTATTACCAATGGCTGACAGTCCTTTAGAATAAACAAAAAGTTTCTTTTGAATGATATATTTGAAATTAAAAATCATACTAAATTTTCTCTTTTTTCCACCACTGTGACTTATTAAAATAAACATTATAGGAATTCTCAGGGACTTTGGACAATCGAGAATACTGTAATATTTCATTCTGCGTTTCAATTTTTCAAAAACATTTATTGGTTTTTTCAGGATTCGAAAAAAATGATTGCATTTAGAAAGAATTCGACCGAAATTTTTCGCCTACGATCTCAAACAGGATTACAGTATTATACATTTTTGAACTCAGTATTTTAAGAGCTTTTAAATGAGGTGTCACATGATGTACTTTCCCATTTAAAAAAAAAATCAAAGTTATAGCTGTCACCTGAAGAGGGATCGCGTAAAGTTCGAAACGTTGATGCTATAATATACTATGGTTAGTTTAAAAATCGACCTGTCTGAGCGTTTTGCTTATATTCTTAAAATAAACAAGTTAACAGGGGGGGGGCAACACTTATTCCACCGCACTGTATTACGTGTTTTAAACAAATAAAACGTAGAAAAAAACATTGTTTAAATCATATTTCTTAAAATGAGAAGGATCTGTTTGAGGAATTAGGCAGCAAAGATACATATAATAACTTATGGCTGTTCAGCCCATATTCTGAACTTACTTGCCCACGATATAGGAGTGCCAGGAATAAAGAACAGTGTCAAAAAATTGCAAATATTTCAGAAATGTACATTTTGCTAGCAGAAAATTCCGAGAAGCTGGTGAGTCTGCTCTTGTATTGCATTAGTATGTTCGTGGAATACTTTATCGGAATGCTTAGAAAGTTAGTTGAAAAACTGGCCAATATTATTTCATATTAATTTGGTCTAAACCTAAACAATAGAATAAGTATTGATAAAGATGTAACAAAGCTTGTAAATGATACAAAGTTAAAGACAAAAAATGCCCAAGACTAGGTATTTATAAAAATTAAAGTATATTGCAGTGCAGGGACAAAGTCCAAACAAATAATACTTGCACTAAAGGAGAGGCTACAGATATATGGCTAGAACTTCTGGAAGCATTCGAGACTGAACACGCAAATGGCTAATTTTTGGTAAATGATACGAATAAAGTCAAGGAGCTTATGAAAATGGCTTTGATCCTGGCTCATTTCTTGACAAGTTTGCTTGCTCATCGCTTTAGTGGAAATAAATTTAGTCAAGAGCAAATAAAAACTGGTACGGAATATGTAGAAACTTCACTTCACATCCAGAAGCATTGCCAATTATTATTAATTACCAGGCAAACCTTTAATCCATATATGTATATTTTCTAAACATCTAATGTACAACCATTGGCATGGTGGCATTCTATGGTCATACGACATAAAAAACTCTTCTCATCATACGCTTTAGTCAATTCCAAACTATGTCACCGGCTAGGCAATGTCAAAGCTGCTAAGTTGGTTTCAATTTTTAAAGAGCTTAATTCTATAAGTGACCACGTGGCTGATAAAATTGATGACTTCGATTACAAGATTACTATGAGACTGAAACAATTTGAGAAATTTATTAACTCTTGTATGCAAAATGTTTTGAGTTTTCCAATTTTTGTTGTGTTCCGATTATTAATAAATAAAAATATATTTGTTACAAAGTCTGTATAATAATATGGATAAGATTTTTTTTTTCATATTTATGTATTATTCACAAAAAAAATGAAAAAAAACGCTTGTTTAATTTAAGTGTTTTAAACATGTTTAAAACAGTTGTTTAAAACAAAATGTTTAAAACAAAACAACCCTGCGACCCATAGAACCGGAGATACCGGGTGGTGAATCATCAAACGGGCCATAGGAAACTCAATGGAAAATTCTAAATTGTTGAATTCTTGCTTCCCTAATTATTTTACATCAGAAGTCATGAGAAACTATTTGTAGAGGACTAAAATCTGTATCGAAAACAAATGATGAAATTATTGTTCTACGTATTAAACGTGCTCCAAAATCTTGCAAAAATATAATACATTTTTCAAGCGGCCCCTAAAAGTCAGGCTACACGTAGTGCAAGAATGTGTTTATAGCCCAATAAATGACCGTTTTCGAGTGTAATTTCCAGGGGCAACTCCGAATTGCATGAAAATTTGGAATTACGTTTCAGTATCAGAGTAAAGTCTATAAATTGAGTAGAAGCAAAGTTGTAGCTTATGAAAAATACGTTCTTATTCATCTAATTCCAAATAGAATAATTCAACGCGAAATTACCGAAGAAAGAAGCGTTTTTCGGGAAAACCTTATTTACATTTTTAAAGTACCGAAAAAAGCTTATTATTTGTTTTTTACAAAAGTTTACAGCGTCAAAAATAAACGAGTTACACTGAAAAAAAAAGTTGGCCCCTTTTTTTTGGTAAAAAAAATCGTGAAAACCTCGCTCTATTTAGCACCCTAAATGAAATTAATCGTTTGGCTTTACCATCTATTTTAACTGTATGTGTATTGTTGATATGATCTGTAAGTTTGATTGGTTTGAAGTGCTTATTTTCGAAAACATTTAGTTTTATAGTAAAAAAATTTTTTCTAAAAATTTTTGAAAAATATCATTTTTTCAAAATAACTTAAAAAGTATTAGTGATAAGAAAAATCTTAAAGAGTAAAAAATATAGGTTTTGCTATTATACATATGCTAGTTTTATTTTGTTTCTCCGTAAGACAAAAATTGGTTAAGATATGGCTGTTCAAAATTTGCATACACTCGTGATTAGTGACCCATTCAAGCTTTCTCAATTATAACCCTTTCAAAAATAAACACTGTAAACCGGTGAGACTGACAGATCATACGAAAAATAGATAGGTAAGTAAATTGTTTGTAAAGCGGTAGCGATTAATTTCATTTGGGGAGCTAAACACGGCGAGATTTTCATGATTTTTTACAAAAAAAAAGAGGGCCAACTTTCTTTTGAGCGTAACTCGCTTATTTTTAATGCTAAAACTTTTGTTAACTATTAAAACAAAGCTTTTTATAAACACTTTAAAAAAGTTTAAATGAGTTTTTCCCGAAAAGGGTTTAATTTTTCGGTGATTTCACCTTGAAATATTCGATTTGGAATTAGACCAATAAGAACGTATTTTTCATGAGCTACAACTTTGTTTTTATTTGATTGATAGACTTTACTGATACACCATTTTTTTGGGTTTTTTATATGCTACACTTTTACTAAGGATATTTTTATCGATAAAATATTTACTTTTTGAGTTATATGCGTAAAACCGTCTGAAAACGTAGTTTTTTGTCGAAAAATCAACATTTTCAATGGCAAATAACTCGAAAAGTATTGACTTACGTAAAAAACTCTATAGAACAAAAGTTGCTTAAAATCAGTCAATTTATCCATTTCCGGTCTTATCTTGAACGTATGTTTTTTCACCCCCCACGTAAAAGCAACCAACGCCACAATTTCAACTTTGAAGTGGAGGGTAAGTAGAACCAAAATCCAAATTTTCATGCAATTCGGAGTTGCCCCTGAAAATTACAAGGTATCGCCGAATTTCCCGTTCATTTACTGGGCTATTAGTGCGTAGAACAATTTTAACATTTATTTGTTTTCGATACAGATTTCAGTTCTCTACAAATAGTTTCCCATGACTTTTGATGTAAAATAATTAGAGAAGTAGAATTCAACAGTTTATAATTTCCCATTCAGTTTCCTATGGCCCGTTTGACGATTGACCACCCTGTATATTTTGTTTTTTTTTAAGTTATACTTCTTTACGATCGAGAGTGAAATTTTATAATTCTGGGCGGATGCGCACACAGACAGTATGTAGTTCGTTGCTAATATTTCAAGTTATGTATGTATCAGCGCAAATAAGTCATTAAAAGAATATATTAGTGTTTTTAGTAAATGTATTATTTATTATAATGTTTGTGTCTTTGGATTTGTCTTCCTCAGGAGTAAGATAATAAAATATCTATTATAACATTTTTATACTTCATTTGATCTATTTGTCATCGCGATGTGTAATTATATCCGAGACGTCAAGTAGACGGGGCTTGATAGCTTGGTTGGTAGAGCATTGGACCAGAGATCGAGAGGTCCCGGACGATTCATATTCTTTTTTTTTTTAATTTTTGGTATTGTGTCAATAAAAATTTTTTGAAAGTGGTAGGTAAGAAAGTTAGTTTAATATTTAAATAAAATACAAATAAACTGTTAAGTATATTTATTTCGTTGAAATTATATAATAGAAGTAAATCTTCTTACGTGCATAAGAAGTACACACACATTATTTTTTAATATCATTTAAAGCTAAAATTTAGGCAATTTTATCCATAAAATTTCCGTTTCAGAACATTGTGAAAACTTGTTAAAATTTATTAAACCCAAATAAACTAAAACTTCATTGACAAACTGCCCAAACAGCTCTAAATGTTTATAAATGTGCGGCTGGATTTTGTTGAAAAATGTCGATTTCACGTTAGTCCAGGGCTGTTTTGAGATGGACGTTGAGAGGTGACTCAAATTTTTTTGCAGAAATTGCTTGAAAATAAATCAAATAATAATATTTGAGTTATCCTCCCTCTCAAAAAGGTCCGGAACATTGTTTAAATAATCAAAATGTCAAAAATTGAAGGAAAAATTCGATTTTTTTCTTGGTTTTTTGATTATAACTTTAAAAGTATTCATTTCCGAGAAAAGTTGTAATGACATAAAAGTTGCGTAATTAAATTTTCTACAATATAGAATTGGTTACAAATTTAAAAAATAGTCACCCTAGTTGCAAAATAGCAATAATTTCGAAAAAACCATACAAAAACAAGTATTCGCATTTTACGTTTTTCAACCATTTATGCTACACTTAGGACCTTCATATTTCACCCAGAAAAACATTATGATACAGTAAAACAATACTGTAAATTTCATTGGGATCGGCTCAATAAATTTTGCAAAATAAATTTTGCAATCCAGCATTCGCAAAAAAAATTAATTTTTTAAAATGTTACAGGACTGAAAATAAAGCAGATAGCAAGTTGAAATTTTTTTGCTTATAGAAGTTTACTGTACCTTTCATTTGCAATTTTCAAAATTAAAATCGATTAATTACCACGGCGTCAGAAAATTTTTGAAATAAACAATAATTTTTGGTGCTACGCGCAGGACAGCGGTGTTCGATTTACACAAGTTGATTTCCACCAAAATTTCTTCCAATCTTTATCTAATATATTATTTTCTTACTCTATATTTTGTTGTATTTTAACATTTTAGTTCCACAAAAATCAAACAAATTTTATTATTGTTTGTGAAATATTGTTTAAACAATTGCATATGTTTAAAAATAATAAACTTTTATTATTTAAGTTAAAATATATGAACAAAGAAAGTTTTTGCTAATAAAAGTGTTATTTCAAAGGATAGAGTATGTGTTTTTATTTTGCAATAAACAAATTTATTTATTTATATCGAAATGTAATAAAAATTAAAATTTATCAGTCATTATCAAAGGTCATTGGAATGCCCAATCAGAGCAAACTATCCACTGTCCTGCGCGTAGCACCAATAATTAATGTTTATTTAAAAAAATTCCTGACGCCGTGGTGTTAATCGATTTGAATTTTCCAAAATTGCAAATGAAAGGTACAGTACACTTCTATATGCAAAAAAATTTTCAACTTGCTATCTGCTTTATTTTCAGTCCTGTAACATTTTGAAAAAATGAATTTTTTTACGAAAGCTGGATTGCAAAATTTATTTTGCAAAATCTATTAAACCGATCTTAATGAAATTTACAGTATTGTTTTACTGTATCATAAAGTTTTTCAGGGTGAAATATGAAGGTCCTAAGTGTAGCATAAATGGTTGAAAAACGTAGAATGCGAATACTTGTTTTTTTATGTTTTTTCACAATTATTGCTATTTTGCAACAAGGGTGACTATTTTTTTAAATTTTTAACAAATTCTATATTGTAGGAAATTTAATTACGCAACTTTTATGTCAGTACAACTTTTCTCGGAAATGAATACTTTTAAAGTTATAATCAGAAAACCAAGAAAAAATCGAATTTTTCCTTAATTTTTTGACATTTTGATTATTTAAACAATGTTCCGGACCTTTTTGAGAGGGAGGATAACTCAAATATTATTATTTGATTTATTTTCAAGCAATTTCGGCAAAAAAATTTGAGTCACATCTCAACGTCTAAATGTACTAATATTTTTACAGATGCGCCCTGGTCTACGTTGTTTTAATCGATAGATTATGATGCCAATATTTTATGATTAAAAGTTTACCAAATGAAAAATAGTTTCTGTCCTTGTGGGATCGGTACTCACCGGAGGGACCGCAGACGTTCGGAAACAATTAGCGTCTCTTTGCAAAGACAATGACGTCGACTTTGCAAAGTAACAAGACACTTACTCAACACACACACTACACATTACTCCCCTGACTTAGTAATAAGTTATACAATTACGTGGCTAAAGGTTCTAGTTCTAAACCAAAGCCAGAATCAGAGAAAAAAAAAAAAGTTTACCAAAAATTTTCCATGGCAACCTATTTATTTATTTATTTTAAAACAAATTATACAAAATTTCTTTTTTTGCTTCGAAATTACTTTTTTTTAATAACTTGAGTTATTTTAAGACGAAAGTTATTCTTGCGATTTTATCGTAAAATGCTTACTTTAAGCGTAAAATGCAGATAAACAATAAAATACCGAAAAACGCCGATATTAACGTTTTTCGAGTCCCTTTTTCAATAGGTTGGACATCGAATTTATAAAAACAAAGAATATCAGATGAAATCTTATTGTAAAGTTGGAGTTTAAACAAGCTGGAGAGCCCGGGTCCATTTCCTCTCAGTGGCACCAGAAATGTTTGACCTGGTAGACGACCAATATCCTGGCTGAAAAACATTAGCGACTGGACCGGGTTAAACACACAGACGCTTTTCAGAAAAGCAGAAGATAAAGACGAATTTGCAATAGATATGGCCAACCTTCATTAGTGGAGTCGGCACCAGAAATTTTTGAATTTCTAATTTAACTGTGCCGCTAACGAGTTTCGGAAGACACTCTAATCCGTTGGCCTCTACTACGTGAGTGGCTGTTAAATCATCTTTGGGGCGCTTGTGCAACATGATAGCTTTAACATCAAACTTTAGCCACAAGGTTAAATGGAGTTTTTTTATTGTAGTTTTTCCCTTCAAATGTATTTAGCATAAATAAAGCAGTCATAAAAAATATTAAAGGAAATGCAAATAATAATCTCTTGGTCTTTCTTGATAATAAAAAAGATTTTGCATCTAATGATTTATCTTCTAGGTAGATAGAGAAACTACAACACGGTTCCCGGGAAGGGGGATTATCGTGGGAGGTCTTGTCACTGGAAATTTTCCGGCATCAACTTATTTCTTAATGATTTTTTAGTCAAAATTCACTGAGAGCGAAATCGCAGCACGTTCTTTTTTTAACTAAGCGCGAAATGCATTTTTTCTGCACAAAGCTCTACTATTCCTTAAGTATTTTACATCGTTTGAAATTCATATTGTATTTCCAATATTTTTTTTCTTTCCCAATCTATCAGAAGTAGTTTTGGGGACATTAATACATTAGCTTGAATTTTTTTCAGATTTTTCTGACTGCTCTAAGACCACTTTTTGAGGCTTTGAAAATGATTTTTTCACTTTTTTGACACTTTTAAACGCTTTTGAGATAGTGCTCTTTTTCAGGGTGTAAGTATATAAATATACTTGATTAAATTTAATGATATTATTAGTATATATATAAACACAAAATACAAGCTTAAATTAGGCGCCAATTTGAAAAATAAACTAATATACACTCACGGACAAAAATTTTGCATATTTTGAAATTAACGTGTGAAATAAAAAAAATTGTGCTGCCCTCAGTGTCATAGAAATAGGATTTCTTTTCAGAATCCGATGTTTTAATGTTTCATATAAATGGTATAATCGGATTTAAATTTAATGTGGGCTATATGGTGGCCAATATAATTTTTAAATTTAATCTCATCAAGGTAAGTATTCACTATTCTACCGACATTAAGACCTGCGTCATGGTACACGAATTTGTTATAGAATATGGCTGGTAAATGGCAAAACATGATCTTCTAAAATGTTTTAATGTACATATCAGCTGTCATTCACCCAATCACCTCCACAAGTTCAGTATCTCCTTACCAAGAAATACCACTCCATAGCACTATGCCGCCACCACCAAAATTAACCCTCTGTATGTGGTTACATCTGGCATACCGTTCACCATATGGAAGCAAGATTTACAAGACTTCGTTTACAGAAGAGTTGGCGAACAGTATGTCAGTTGTAACTTCATACAGAACGTTAGTTTTGGTGCTGGCGACATAGTGCTATGGAGCGGTATTGCTTTGAAAGGACATACCGAACACGTGAAGGTAATAGGCGAATGCCAACTGATATGTACATTGATAACATTTTAGAAGATCATGTTTTGCCATTTGAAAGCCATATTGGATATGACATATTGATGCTAATGCACTTCTTGTGAATACTTATCTTGAAGAGATTCAATTTAAAAATTATATTGGCCAGTATATAGCCCAGATCAGATTTAAATCCGATTATAGTATTTATGTGATACTTTAAAAAATGGCATTCGGAAAATAAATCCTATTCCTATGATACAGGAGGGCTAAGGATAGTAGCACAAAAAATTTCATTCCACATGCATATGCAATATTTTTGTCCGAGAGTATATAAGTGAGATACGTATTTTTGCACTATAGATGTTACAGGTAGAAATTCGATAACATACATAATTATATTATATTATTTATTTATTATATAAATAAATATGCAGATATATGTTGACCGCAAAATATTAACAATTATTAGAGATATTAGATGTATAATAAATTGGCAAAGTGTTACAACATTTTTTGTACTGAAAAAGAAAACATTTTTTTTTTTAAATAATAATATTATTATGACATTATAATGCCATTTTAAATATGCGTTCCATTATACCTTTGTACGGCACTAATTTTTTGTCGAATTCAGCATGGTTATTGAATTTCTACCTGTAACACCTGTAATGCAAAAATACATACATCTCTTTTAAATTGGCGCATAATTTAAGCTTGTATTTTGTCTTTATATAAATATACTAATAATATCATTAAATTGAATAAAGTATATTTATATATTCACACCCGGATAAAGAGCACTATCTTAAAATCGTTTAAAACTGTTAAAAAAGTGAAAAAATCATTTTCAAAGCCTCAAAAAGTGGTCTTAGAGTAGTCAGAAAAATCTGAAAAAATTCAGGCTAATGTATTAATGTCACCAAAACTACTTCTGAGAGATTTTGAAAGAAAAAAAATATTGGTAATACAATATGAATTTCAAACGATGTAAAATGCTTACGGAATAGTAGAGCTTTGTGCAGAAAAAATGCATTTCGCGTTTAGTTAAAAAAAGAACGTGCTGCGATTTCTCTCTCAGTGAATTTTGGCTAAAGAATCATTAAGAAATAAGTTGACGCCGGAAAATTCCCAGTGACAAGACCTCCCACGATAACCCCCCTTCCCGGGAACCGTGACAACAGAATCCCCTCCCCAAGTTCTTCCAGTGAAAAAGAGCCACAGGAAGAGACTGTTTACATGAATGCACACATTAAAATATTGTGAAGACAAGATAGAAACATAGGGAAAGTAATTAGGGAAGCTCACCCCAAATAGGAATAAAGGCAAAGAGAATGATTACTGAACATTTGAAAACTAAAATTCAAAAGGAATTTGAATATCTCATCATGAACATAGGAAAATTTATAGACCAGTACTTAATGATACAAAAATCTATTTTTGGCAATGTTATACTATACCTATTCGCGGTGTGCAAGTATTTGGAAGGGATACGCGAAACGATCGTGCGCGAATAGCGGAGAAATATTGCAACTTTCTTAAATAATTCATATTGTCAATTGAAATTGTCAAATTGACGTACATTTCATACCTATTGTCATTTAAGAGGAAAAATTATATATTGCTCCACAATATTAATATGATATGCAATTATTATATAAAGGTAAATTTAATTAATTGTATTTTGCTTGCAGTACTGCATTTTAATAACAAATTTTATTTACTACATACAATTGTTTACGTTTAAATAACAACCTACATCTTATTTTTCTTATTATTTTTTTGGACTATGGCCTTGGCAATTATCCAGTAACCAGGACCATATGATTGGCCAATATAATCAAAAGTGCGAATAAAAGTACAGAGCGTAGAAATAGGTGTCGCTTTTCCGAACTTGCACGGTCCCAGTATGAATAAACAACAACTAAGATTAGATTCAGTAACCAAATGAGTTTGCAAATGTTTAATATATTACGCTAGACTATATTTGTTATGCATTCTAAGCTCATAACTTTTACTAACAGAGACCAAATAATCTACACTAAGCATCAAAATTAACACACCACCTTAAAAATGGGACATATTTGATGTCTCTTATTTCCTAAACCTGTTGTCCGAGTTGAGTGATTTTTTTAATAGATTATACCTTTATTCTTCAACAATATCGATGTAATAATATAATTGCTAAAGAGATAAGTGTCATTGTATACCGGGTGTAATAATGATAGTGATAGTGTGTTTTTCCTCAAAGTTTGGAACACCCTGTAGAATATTCTAGTGTATTATAAAATATTGAAATTAAAACTCAACTGTAGCCTTAAGCCACGGTTTGTTAGAACAGTGAGCGACGCACAACTCACAGTCACAGTCAGTCGAACGCCGCGCACGTCAGTCCAAATCAAAGGAATGGTTTCTGTATGTAACGGATTGTTAGGTTCTGCTTAGTTGGGCTCTCCGAAGATCGACAGCAGTGTACGTCGACGGTGTGCGTTGGAATCAACTCAGATTTGATTTGGACGCAATCGTTCAGCTGAACTCACAGTGTACAACATGGTGGTAAACTAATTTTATTCAAACAAAAATAAGTTTACATGATTTGACATATTTTTAATTGCACAAAATAAAGGAAAAAGTCATTTGTATTAAGTTGATATTATTAGTATTTAATTGGTATTATTACTATTATTTATTAAACTGAAGCATGCATTATAATAAAACAACGTTGGTACAAAAGAAAGTGTATCGTTATTATTAAAAACGTGACACAATTTTTGTCTTGCCATTCTACAGATCCCTGATCACTATTAACGTATGCTTTGAATATCTCATTTTTTATTATTATATTTTCGTATTTTTAAATATGTACATAGTTCTCTGTAAATTGACCTGTTTTCAGGTCAATACTTTGGGTAAATATTCAAAGAGAAAAGCAGGCTGCTTTTAACAAAAGGTATTATAAACCTTTCAGTAGTGTCTTTCAAAGACACAATAATATGCCTCACCGAAACCGAACTATAACCGAATTTCTATTTACTATTGTATTAGAAGATTTATTACTCCTGGCTCCAAGAGCCAGAGATATATACTTGCTATTTTTTCTTCTTGCTTTTATACTTGCTTTTTCTTCGAAACAATTTTTGTCAATGTAATGGTAACATAAATATAAATCGTCAATATCTTTCACATAAGAGAAATTTCTGAATACTCTGAAATTTCTTTTATTTAAATTTAATATTATCAAGTCTTCTTCCTCCTTCTCTTCTAGGAGTAATAAAATTATTGCCTTGATTTTGTCATAATTCATTTTTCTACGTACGTTTGTTCTCCGTAAGAACAAACGTCAAACTCAAACTATTTTGAGAGCGACAGAATATGCTAACAAACCGACTCGCTCAAATCTGCCGTGCGTCGTACAACAGATTCTGCTGTACCCGTATGCCGTGCGTCGCTCACTGTTCTAACAAACCATGGCTTTAGGCTTTCTTAACATTTTAGCTTTTTGATTCATTCACTTTGTTGGATAATAAAAAAAGTTAGGTACTTTAACAACTAGCAACATTCTTCATCAATACAGGGTGTTTCTAAATAAGTGTGACAAACTTTATGGGGTAATTCTGCATGAAAAAATAATGACTGTTTTCTATAAAAAAATATGTCCGCAAATGCTTCGTTTCCAAGATAGGGGATATTTAATTTATTTTTACAAACTAACGATTTATTTATTGCTCTAAAACCGGTTGAGATATGCAAATGAAATTTGGTAGGTTTTACAACACTGTAGGTTTATGTATAACACTGAAGAACTTCTTCTTTACAAAATTATCTCCATCTTCTATATCTTCTTCTTTACAAATTTTGTTCCTACACTAGTTTTCATGTTTTCCTATGATTTCTATTAGCACAGCTTTGTGGAAATTTATTTAATCAAGGCTAGCTTGTTTTGAAACAAATAATATGAATAACTTTTTTTGATCTGCTTAAGTTGCCTTTTCTGTTTTTTCGATATTAGGCTGTAGCATTTTTTTGTCCACTTTGTATATCACAAAAATTTCCTAATGTTTTATTTGATAAACACTTGCAAAGCAGAAAACCTATTCTGTTTATTTACCCAGCAAATTACCTCAGGTGAAAGCAATTGCTATATTTCTTTTTAATTTGTTTTTCTCTCTTCCACCCTCAGTAATTTTAAAAATAATATAAATGTTTTCAATCACGACAGGTGTGAGCTGATTGAACTTTAGATCCAAGTGTAGGAGAATTGTACATTAACCCATGGTTTAAATCCCATCAAGTATTCTAGAGCAGGGGTCACCAATTAGTTTCTCTGAGGGTCCGTTTCAAAAACCTATGACACTTCCGGGGTCCGGATTTATGCTGCTTGTGTCTGACTGTTCTAATTCGGTTTCTTTGTGGATTCTTGTTAAAAAATATCCCCTATAAACAAATCAGAATGGTGGCGGGCGAAATTTTTGGGCAGAAATTGTTTAATATTTTTTTAACAAATTCAAAACATCACCTTTTTTGCCCGCGAAAATATGGTTTTAGCATTTTTGGGTCATCTTAAATAAAAAATCTGTCATTTTAATAAAACTTAAGAGTTTTCAAGCATCGCAAATGCATATTTTCGCATTTTTCAGATCTTAAATCGCTTATAACTCGAAAACTATCAACTTTTCAGAAATATTACAAGAAACCTTTATTGTTTTTAATTACCCAAGAAACTTAAAAATACATTTTTCGAGGCAAAAAAGTAATTTTGAGTTTGCGTAAAAAATTGTTTCACCCGGCACCCTTCTGATTTGTTTAAATGGTACATTTTTGAACAGGAATCCGCAAATAAAACGAGTCAGAAACACTTTTCATACGAAAGTAACCTCACACATGGACTAATATGGAAAAGAAAACTAATAATATCTGATTGTTTTTTGGTTACTGTATACTTTTCTGTAAGTTTTCCTGGTACAATAAATAAAATATAAATTCATTGTGTATTGTTTTGATGTTATTATCAGTATATTTTGAAAACAGCAGCATTGTAAATTGTTACTGAGAATCTTTTAAAAATTAGGAATTTATATTTTAAATGCTAATGAAGTTTTTAGACATCTTCAATTTTGTAGAAAGGAAACTGAGAAATTTAAAATAAATACAGTTGAACCCCGCAAATCCGAACCCCGCTAATTCGAACGTTCGGCAAATCCGAACCAACAGAAAGTGAAAAAAATTAAAAAATTCAAGACAAAAACTTAAAAACATGTTTATTATACAGAGAAATAACCAGATAAATTGAACAATCTAGGATTAATAGGACTTTGACATTTAAAATTTAAACAGTTAAAAAGACGTACATACATACATACTTTAATATGTAGTGCTTACAAAAGTTAAACATAAACTTACTTCGATTCTCTCGTAGTCAACTTGAGTCCAAAAATATTGTCCAGTCTTACGAGAACCTTTTGCGACTCAAAATCAACGACAATGAAATAGACCGGGCCCTGGAAGTATTTGAGTATGCAAAACCTGAGGACCAGCAACTAAGTTCGGATTCTTTTACCTAAGACCTTGAACAATGAAAAACTGAATCTTGGCCGAAGGTGCGATGGTGTCTTGTTATCCCCTCCCTGCCCTATATTAAGGGCAGATAAAAAGCGATTTTTCGCAAAACAAAACATTTTTTTTGTATTTTTTGGGTCATTCTAAGGAAAAAATGTTCTTATAAGTTTTTTCGTAGGATGTATAGTTTTCGAGATAAACGCGGTTAAACTTTCAAAAAATCAAAAAACTTTTAGCAAATTTTATTAGAGACATTTTTTCAAATTATGGATAGACGGCGCTATAATCGGAAAAAACGATTGTTGGAAATGGAAAATTAAAGTAAAAAATAGAAAGTCTCCCACTTTACGGAAAACCTAACTTGACTTTTTTGGTTTTAGGACCTACTCTTCACAACCCAATAGGTCCCCACAACGCTCGAGTAACTGCAAATTAACCATACTTTCCTCCCCTACTATTAAAATCGAACGAGTAGGTACAAGTGCAAGCGCCTGCAAACAGGCAATTTCTACGTAGCATGCATAGCGGGCATGCGACAAAATGTTTAAACACTATTTGTTTATAGCTTTATTTAACAATAAAAAAATTAATTTTTAGCAATGCAATTAATCAAAACCCGTATAATTTGACTAGAGCTTTCAAATACTGCATGCCGAATTGCTATTTTATTTTTTAGTCAAAAGTTATTCGGGTTCAAAAATTTGCAATTTTTCGATTTTTTGAAAGTTTAACCGCGTTTATCTCGAAAACTGTGCATCCTACGAAAAAACTTCTAAGAACATTTTTTGCTTAGAATGAACCAAAAAATACAAAAAAGTTTCTTGTTTTACACCATCGCACCTTCCGGGAAGATTCAGTTTTTCATTGTTCAAGGTCTCGGATAAAAGAATCAGAACATAGTTGCCGGTCCTCAGTTTTTGCATACTCAAATACTTCCAGGGAGTGCACTAAAAGCTTTGAATTACTAGTTAGGCTAACTTTCGGATAATCCGAACTTTTCGGAATCCGAACAGGCTGTCCCCCCAATTAGTTCGGATTTTCGGGGTTCTACTGTAATCATAGTACAAAATGCTAATTAACATGTTATGTAAAATGCTGTGTAAAAGTACTCCACTTAACATTATAGTAGAGAGGAAATGAATATAAAAAATGCACATGACAATTTTATATTACAGCTTAATTTCAAAATTAATGATTAGTATTAATCAGTATAACAATAAGGGGGAAAACTCTTTACAAAATTAAATTATCAGAGAGAAAAATGACATTTTTTTATGTACAACCAATCTGAAGTTTGGGATGAGTTTAGTGCAACTGAGTCTCATTAGGGAGTTGAGATATTCATCTGTTAAGTGAGATCTCTACCGATTTTTAATAAAATTCATTCTTGATAAAGCGGCTTCGCACACATAAGTTGAGCCAAACATAGTACACAATTTCATGGCCAAACATTTTCAAAATTGCCAAACACTAGGTATATTCTGAATTTATAGACGGTCCGCACAAAACTAGCTCACGGTCCGGATGGGATTACGGTCCACTAATTGGTGACCCTTGTTCTAGAGCTCAGATGCTCTGTGAAACTCAATGAATTTCTCTAATTGTTCAGTTGTGTATAACAGTAAAAAAACCATTAAAAATAATTGGTTTACTATGATAAATTAAATATGTCTGTATCACTGTAATTCCTTAAATCACAAGAGGAGTAGTAATAAGTGACCAATATAAATATAAGAATTCAAATAATACAAAACTAATATTAACTAAAACAAAGACAATATAGCTCATATGGCACTCTAGACTTCAACCCTGTAACTGCACATTATCTCAGGAATCTATTGACAGGTTGGGGGGCGTTCAAGTATTATGTAACGCAGTTAGGGGGAGGGGGTCTTGTAAAATGTTACGGCGTATTGTTTTTAACTTAAATAAAAAAAAATACACAATCAAAACCTCCCAACTTTCGTTTATTTTTTACGGTGAACTCCTGGATTGTAACTACAGTGGAACCTCGATAAGTCGGCCCCCGATAACCTGGAACCGAGGTTTTGTACCAACTCTATGTAATATAATATTTGAGAGATAATGGGTATTTGTGTAATTTTAACTACATATACCATAGTAAAAATGACTCATGGCACACCACATTCACTGTCGTGTTATCGAAAACAACAGGCACCTGTATTATCCTTTATTTATTTGAAACTGTCTTAGCATTGTTTAGAAAAGACTATTAAAATTTTTTTTTAACAATGGTCTTAGTCATCACTGTTATTAAATAACATAACATCAGAGATGGTATTGTGTGTAGTAAAGCCGTAGTGTTCGTTTCTGTTCTAAATCGTTCGTAAATCTATTCAGATTTTGTGTGCTTGTTGTTTGTCTATAAGGGCAACAAAACGTAAAAATGTTGTAGTGACAATGGAAAAGAAACTAGAAGCATTAAGTAGAATTGATAAAGGTGAATCTTGCAGCATTATATGGTGTCGGTACATCTACAGTATCGGATTGGAAGAAAAATAGAATTAAAATCGAAGAATTTTTTTTTCAAAATGATAACAAAAGACAGTTTGGACAATCGGTGCAAAGCTAATAAAGCTAAGAATGAGACTCTTGACGACGCTTTGTATGTGTGGTTTTGTGTGGAATGCGAACGTGGTTTACCAGTGTCTGTGTGACAATTATAACGGAGTTTATCTGTAAGCATACCATATTTTATTAATTTTTACCATTATCTCCGGCTAACCCGGATTTTTGATAACCCGGATCGGCTGGGGTCCCGATTAATCTGAGTTAACGGGGTTCCACTGTACATTTAGTTTCAAATGGAAATTTGGTTGTTACATAATGTTTAGGAAGGGGAGGGCGGTACGGTATGGTGCGTTACATGGGGGAGGGACAGGATACTTGAACGCCCCCTTGATTGTGAATTTAAATAACTGTATTTTATTTGAGCACATTTACAAACATTTAATTTTACGATTTGTGCTTCAACAAAGCACTAAGTTTAAATTTGACCAGTTTGCTAGGTCTTATAGGATTGATGCCAAGTAGCCCTATGAACTGCCCAATTGGGGACATGAGAGTGTGTTTATTGTCACGACTTCTGACTGTAGAGTGAATGTCTTGATAGCCACAATTAATAGGAAATATTATCAAAGAAGGAAAAATGATAAACTTTTTTTATTGCCTTCTAATTCCTCAATTCAAACAATAAAATGTTTTATGAAGCATTATTAAGAAAACTTTTAGTAAAAATAGAGAGGAAAAATGCACAGGTAAGACTTCAATTATTTCTTCATGACCATTAACTCTCTGGTAGCCAAGTCTTGTAAAGTTACATGAGTGGACACACTGAGGTACCTAATTTGTATAAAAATTTGTGTGAGATACTCCGGCATGTCAAGTCACCTAGGGCACGATAACATGGAACGAGTCCCAAACAGAGCTCAATCCTTTTGATACGGTAGGTATCTGGGATGAGTGAATTTTCCCCTTAGAGGGAGTGCCAGCCATATGGCTAGATCTAGATGAAGAATAGAATGAAAGCAAACGGATGAACCATTTTTAACAATAATTTAAAAACAGAAATAATTGAAGTATGTCAACAGGGTCTTCAAATGATGAAAGTGCACATGGGATCAGGGAACAGGGAACATTCTCCGCTGCCTGTCTAAAATATATTAAGTGTATCTAAATGTTTTGGGTTGTTAACAGAGTGAATAACTGTAAAAATTTTATGTAAATGCACATTCTAGCACAGCAATTATATTACAGAATTGAAACAGCATGTTACAGCTGTTAAAATTTGAAATACACCATTCAAATCAACCACACCCTATACATAAAAGTAAAACATTAAAATAAGTACTATTTTCATAGATACAAATAATGAATTTGGTTTCATTACAGTGAGAAGCACATGCATAAAACATACCTTTCTAGTCGGTTTTGTACAGGACCTGTTATCAATAGCATTTAAAATTTTATCAGACGCTTTTTGAGGAGACAAATTTCTTATTTCCAATTCACTGAACATAATCCACCGAAAATGCAGACGAAATGTTGGAATTTTCTTTGAAGAATTAAGAATAATAAACAAGATTTTTATTATAAACAAACCGAATCTACCACACACGAGCTGTCAAGTGTCAACTTTGTGTCAACTTTTGCGTCAGTAGTACGTCATACTTGAGGGCCGTTGGTATGTTGGTAGCCCTGAATGCCAATTAATATGTAATAAATTATTTATTTTCTACATATAAGAATTACAATGTAAAAAACTTCAAAATAATTACATCAATATTTTTACTTTCACTTTTGCATCAATTGATTTATTTCTCAAAAATATACCTTGTTTTGTTTATAATAATATGAATTAATTTCCTGTTTTAAATTGGCTACACTAGTGACATCTCTAACTTTTCGGAAAAAGTACTACCAAATTTAAATTTTTAAGGCATTTTCTCTATCTAATTCACATGCAAAGGACAAGGATAAAAGAAATTGTTAGGTTATCCGGCCATTAATAAATTTGAAACTTCAAATTAACGTTTATAACTGTAAACAATTGTGTTTTGCAATTTTCTGAAAGGGAAAAGGGGATAAATGTGGCTGGATTTATATGCACAATAATATAAAAGTATATTTGAATTTACAAAATGGACTCGAGCCTGGCAGAGCTATAATTCTTTTCCATGATTTGAATATGAATTCAAAAAATGAGGAGAATGAGGGAATAATCGTTGAAAGATTTAAAAAAGACTATAATGAACAATTCTTTATTCTTATTAGGATGCATTTATCGTTTTTATTAGACGCCCACACAGATGAGTAAGTCATGATTTTTTGTTTATGCTCTAGGAAGTATTTTTATTACCTTATGTTTTGCTATAATAATGATGTATTTTAGTAATGATTTCCTTTCTAAAAATCTATCTTTCCCCCCTTCTTTTTACCCTATTAGGTTGTCAGATTTGGGCTATTTTAATTTCCATTCACCCATCACTAAGGAGACTAACTCCTTGTTTAATACCTCTTTTCCAATTAAATTCTTCCAATCTTTCCTATGATTTGTACTCTTTCTTTTACCTCTTTGTAAATACTTCCTATAATTTTTATCAATGTATTTGGTACATTTATTTTCCTGAAGTATTTCCCCATAATCTGCCTGTTTATCATATCAAATGCTGCTCTTAGGTCTATGAATGCTAATACTAGTTTTCCCCCTGTGTGTTTGCTTCTTTTAGTTAGGTTCCTAATCAGTGAGTGGTGTCATGGTGCCGGAACGCCGTTCTGGCACTGGTTAAGAAAAGAAAAAAAATAAATAGAAAATTTAGGTTTTGTAAATAAAACAGGGATTATAGAAAATGCATTTTTGAATTACGCAAATGCATATACATTTTAAAGTATGCAGACGTAACTTGTATTAAAAAAACATAGAGCACCTAATATTTTACGTACTTGTAAAAAAGTTAAGGAAAGTGCGCTCCGGTACTGCTAATTTTGCCGTGACACCACTGTTCCTGATGATATTTATGTTGTCATTTGTCTTTCTTCCTGGTCTAAATGCTGCTTGTTGTTCTCCCAATTCGATTTCCACATCTTGGCATAATTTTGGAATTTATTTTAAAGCATACAGATTACATACATATAACTCTATAGTTATCATAGTTTACATGTTCTCCTTTTTTGTATATTGGCACGATGATGTTTTTCTGCTAGTCTTAGGGATTGTTTGTTTTTCCCATTATACAGGGTGTAACGAAAATACAGGTCATAAATTAAGTCACATATTTTGAGACCAAAAATAGTTCGAATAAACCTAATTTACCTTAGTACAAATATGCACATAAAAAAAGTTACAGCCCTTTGAATTTACAAAACGAAAATCGATTTTTTCGAATATATCGAAAATATTAGAGATTTTTTATTGAAAATGGACAGGTGGCATTCTTATGGCAGTAAAATCTTAAAAAAAAATTATAGTGAAATTTGTGCACCCCATAAAAATTTTATGGGGGTTTTGTTCCCTTAAACCCCCCAAACTTTTGTGTATGTTCCAATTAAATTATTATTGTGGTACCATTAGTTAAATTCAATATTTTTAAAACTTTTTTGCCTCTTAATATTTTTTCGATAAGGCAGTTTTTATTGAGTTGCGGCTTCTTTTTTAATATGTTTACATAAAAATTTTATGAGGGTTTTGTTCCTTTAAACCCCCCCCCCCCAGTGTTTGTGTATGTTCCAATTAAGCTTTTACTGCGATACCATTAGTTAAACACAGTGTTTTTAAAACTTTTTTGCCTCTTTGTATTTTTTCGAGAAGGCACTTTTTATCGAGATATTACTTCTTTTTTAATATGGTTCAAAATATACCTAAAAATGTAAATCATAAATAAATTTTCATATTATTACCAAGTCTCCATAATCGTACTTAGCCATATACAAATATGTGGTGGATTTGACAAATATTCAAAATATCTTCATAAAAACTGACTTTTCCAAAAAGTACTAAGAGGTAAAAAACTTTTTAAAACATTGATACTGCTATTTTAGTACACAACTCTCTATTGCAAGAACTGGCTTTTGTTCAGATAAATTATGAGGATCTTATTGAAGAAAAACAATTTGAATTTTCAGTTGCACAAATAACAAATTTTGATATCTATATTATTTGCATCTACAGATCTCCAACAACCAGTGTCCAGATTTTTTTGGAAGGGCTGGAGAACTTGTTGTTGAGGATTCCAAAGTTTAGTCAAATAATCCTGACGGGTGATTTTAATATTGACTTTCTGAACTATGATTGCAATGAAGTAAAGAAAATAAAAAACTTACTCACTTGTTTTAATTTAAAAATGCATGTTAATGAAGCAACACGTGTCACTAAATTGTCTCAAACTCTAATAGATTATTTCTGTTCTAACTTTGAGAAGGATTATGTTCAATGTATTGTATTTGACCCCAACCTGTCAGACCATAAGGCAGT
This sequence comes from Diabrotica virgifera virgifera, assembly GCF_917563875.1. Taxonomy (NCBI): domain Eukaryota; kingdom Metazoa; phylum Arthropoda; class Insecta; order Coleoptera; family Chrysomelidae; genus Diabrotica; species Diabrotica virgifera. Next base: position 21,650,266 of record NC_065447.1, on the reverse strand, counting down.
TGTTGCTTCTATCAAAATTAAGAAATTTAGTAAAGGTAAAGATAGTGTAAATAAATTTAAAATTGGTCGCCTGTATAGTAAATCTAACTTTGGTAAATTTAGATTAAAGTGCGAGAGTCTTGACTGGTATTCTCTCCTATCACAATCGTCTGAGCCATTTAAATCATTTCATGATACAATATGTGAATTTTTTGAAAGGTCTTTTCCTAAACAAAAGATTAAAATTAAAAATAGAAAACCTTGGATTACAAATGGCATTAAAAATTCCTGCAAAACCATGAGATCGCTCCATTATATCAAAAAATATTACCAAGATGAATGGTTTGTTACCTATTATAATCAATATAAAAAGATATACAGAAATGTTATTAAAACTGCAAAAGAAAACTGCTACAAGCATAGAATAGAAAACTCCTCAAATGTAACTAGGGAAACTTGGTCTATAATAAATGAATTAAGGGGTAAACACAGATCAGGTAATAGTCATCACACTCCACTTCCAAATGACTGTAATGAATTTTACTGTAGCATAGCCGAAACTTTAACAGCACAGTTGAGACATGGTACAGATCCTTTGTCATATCTGAAGAAAACAGAAGTTATGTGTCCCTTCATAATTTATGATACTAATGTTGAGGAATTGAAAGAGATATTTAAATCAATCAGAAACAAAAACTCTTCGGGTTATGATGACATCTCTATAAGAGTTTTCAATAATCTACCAAACTCTGCTTTGGATGTTTTATCTATTTTAATTAATGATAGTTTTAATGCTGGCACATTTCCCGATTTCCTGAAGATAAATGTTGTAATTCCATTGCACAAGGGTGGAGATCACATAAACCCTTCCAATTACAGGCCAATTTCTCTGATACCTACGTTGGCAAAAATAATAGAGAAAATTGTTAAAGCAAGATTAATACAATTTTTAGAGGTTAACCAACCACTAAGTCCGAAACAGTTTGGTTTCCGTGGTAACACCGGCACGACCGACGCGATTTTCAGTTTTTTAGAGATAGCTTACAATAATATTAATTTAGGCGAGATGGTTGCGGCAGTGTTCTGTGATTTAACGAAGGCTTTTGACTGTGTCAATCATGGTTTGCTGCTGCAGAAGCTTAAACACTACGGAATTAAAGATAAGTCACTGAGTTGGATGGAGTCATATTTGTCGGGTAGGAGTCAGTTTGTTAGAACAGACTGTGACTCTGACTTGATCAATGTAACTTGGGGAGTGCCCCAAGGCTCGGTATTGGGACCAGTTCTGTTTTTGGTATATATAAACGATTTAGCCTACCTTGATGTATCTGCTCATTTCACCCTTTATGCAGATGATACCACTCTTACATGGCATGCTAAAGATTTGAATGTCTTACGCCAATCTGTAGGTAGGGAACTCTTAATGATTGGAAATTGGTGCACGGCGAACTTTTTCACATTAAACACTTCTAAAACCAAGCTTCTGTGTTTTAAACATGTTATGCCTGAATTACATCTGGAACTTGAACCTCAGCTGTCCGTCAGGTTTCTTGGCCTGAATATTGATCCTGACCTTAAATTTAAATCGCATATCGAAGCCTTGAATTCAAAACTTGCATCTGGATGCTATGCAATACGGTCGACTAGAAGGGAGCTTGGTTTTGCCCAAGCAAGAACTGTGTACTTTGCACTAGTAGAGTCACATCTTAGATTCGCAATTCAGTTTTGGGGAGCGTGTAGTCAGGAGCTTTTCAGTAGTGTGTTTTTGCTTCAAAAAAAGGCAGTACGCCTGTTGTGCCAGGTAAATTCTAGAGAAACGTGTAAACCTTTATTTATTAAACACATTATCCTTACACTTGTATCTCTTTTCATTTTGGGAACGGCAAGCATTATTTTTAAGAATAAACATCTATATGAAAATAAAAATCGATCTGGACGATTTGCTAGCAATTTAGCTTTGATTACACCTAGAAGCACGCTAGTCAAAGACTCATTTATTTTTAACGGCATCAAAATTTTTAATAAACTACCTAGTGAAATAAAAAATTTGGAAACTATTAGAAAGTTTAGAAATTCATTAGATAGACTGCTCGCTAAGAGGGCCTATTATGATCTGACAGAATTTTTTGAGGACCATTGGAGCTGATGTATTTGTGATCTTGTGTATATTTACAGCTTGTAGTTTGTTTGTTTTTTATTTTTGACAATACTACATATTTTGTAGTTGTTATATAATGTAAATGTGTTATGTGTTAAATTTTATATTTAGTCTTATTTTAATTTAATTTATTTATTTAAAACTCTTAAACAGTGTTTGTCAACAAGATTTTTTCTTTGACAATAAACATATATTCTCTCTCTCATTGTGTTTAACTAAATGGTACTACAATAATAAATAAATTGGAACGTACACAAAAGTTTGGGGAGGTTTAAAGGAACAAAACCCCCATAAAATTTTTATGGGGCATCCAAATTTCACTATAATTTTTTCTTAAGATACTACTACCATAAGAATGCCACATGTCTATTTTCAATAAAAGATCTCTAATAGTTTTCGATATATTGGAAAAAATCGATTTTCATTTTGTAACTTCAAAGGGCTGTAACTTTTTTTATGTGCACATTTGTACTAAGGTAAGTTAGGTTCAATCGAACTATTTTTGGTCCCAGAATATGTGATTACATTTATGACCTGTATTTTTGTTACACCCTGTATATTTTCCATAGTCAGTTTATTCCTTCTTTTTTCTTATCCCATGTATTTTACAATTTCTGGTTCAATTTCTTCATCTCCACGTGCCTTACCTATTTTTATATTTGATAATCCTTCTATTACTTCTATCATTTTTATTAGATGCAAACACAGATGAGTAAATCATGATTTGCTTATGTATGCTCTAGGAAGTACTTTTACATAGTGTTTTGAGGTAATAATTATGTATTTTAGTAATGATTCCCTGCCTGAAAAATCAAGAATCAAAAAATGGAATTTAGTACCATTTGCGAAAAAGTCAAAACTCCGTGGAGTCGTAGAAGGTGCAGCTCTAACACAGGAAGGAATATGCCAAATATTTCAATTAATAGAATACCTTAAGTTAGAAGAAAGTAATAGATATAAATCTGATTGTGAATAACTTTTTATTTACATGATTTTTAGATATTAAGAGTGAAGGTATATTTAGAAAAACTGGTTCCATTGAAAGGCAGCATGAGTTAAAATGTTTGTTAAACCATGGTTCAACTTTAGATGTTGGATGTGGCAGCTATAGTGTACATGATTGTGCCTCAGTTCTTAAGGGCTTTTTGCAGGAATTACCAGAACCTCTGTTGACAGAGCTTCATTTTCCTGTTTATTGCCAATTAGCAGGTAAAATTAGCAATCAAACATTTTTTATTATAGGCATAATTAAATAATTAGAAAGATATGAGTGAGATAAGAACACCAGTAGATGACTTTATGGGAGATATATATGCCATTTGGAAGTGTCGTTAGAATTCTGCCACCAGGGCCCTTTTCCAGCTAGTTGTAAGAGTCAACTAATGGAGAGGATCGTAGGGTGTGAGGTCATTGTTTGAGGTGTCGGGATCACAGGAATGCATGCTGGTTCTTCACAGCCTGACATTCATAGTATCCGAGACTAGCCTCTGGGGCACCACTCTTCTTATGATCTAGATAACCTAGGTGAAGTTATATGACTTGCAAACTCAATACATTCTGGCACCAGCTGGCCCTGAGAATGTGGCATATACCTACCTTGGACATGTGTGGTAGACAAGGAAGACTTCTCAGCAGTAACCTGTCAAACATGCTATGTTGGAAACGACAACCCAACCTGTGTTCATCTGTTTTCCTGTAGTTGGGATAATAATGGGTGGATATTCGTACGGCCTATGTCCTGCAGTGGACTTAAAATGGGCTGATGATGATGATTTAAGCAAGAACACTATCTTAACTGAAACTATAAAATATATTGTGGCCCTCTTCACTTTTTATTTTGTAATATTACTAAAGTAATTCAGTCTGCAATTCTTTAATTATAAAGTATATAAAAATGTGTTTTATTAAATCAGTAATACTTTATTTATTAGAACTATACTACATCAACAATGAAATACCGCAAGAACAAAAGCTTCTGGAAGCTCTGCAATTACTCCAACTTCTTCTGCCACCAGAAAATAAACTCCTTCTGAAAGACATCCTACATCTCCTGTATCAGACTGCTTCATTCGAATCTCAGAATAAGATGTCTTCAGATAATTTAGCAAAACTTTTCACCCCTCATCTGTTATGTCCGAGGAATTTATCACCCGCCATGTTATTGAAGGTATCCCAGCCTCTTTTTGGAATAGTCAGTTTTATGATTAAGAGGTTTCCTGACATGTTTAAAGTTCCTGCAAAGTTAATAGTCGACTTTAGAGCTAAATACGAAAAGAAGAGGGTTTTATCTCCTGTGAAACGACTCAACGAATCAACTGCAGATATCGCTAGCACAGTATTCACTTTTGTTGATCAAGAGCGTACTGCTAAAGAAAACGAGTCTAATCCTACAGAAACAGCTTTGGCTCAGTTGTATGCTCATATCCAAAGTTTGCCAGAATCATCTAAAAAGAGAAAGCTGATAAAACAATTTAACAAAGAAAATGGATATGGTACACCATTGCAAGTGTTAAAAAGTAGTAAGAATAGAAGTATAGGTGATTCTATCAAAAAACACATCTTTCAAAAACATCTGGCTAGGCGGAAAGGATTTGTGGTCAAAAATTCACCTGCTGGGCCAGGATATGAGGTGAGTTTTTTAGTTGCCTTCATTCTATACATAAAGATAGTTTTAACAGTAAATGATTTGTGGAATAATAAGGAAACTTATATTAGATTTGTTTTACTATGCACATTTCTATGTCATTTGTGTTATCAATTAACTTTTGTGGTATTTATGTTTGTATTCATGTTTCATTCTTTTTTTTTTATTTAAGAAAGACAAAGTCGCATCCACCCGAAGGTTATTAGCGACATTTCTGTAACATTTGTAACAATATTAAATCAAAAATTGGTAAAGATTAATTACAATTTGTATACAATTAAACCTTTGGAGCAATAATTGGATTCCACGCACTAACACTTTATTTTTGAAATGTACGTTCAGATCGCCAGCGACACTCCGACACTCTCTTTCTGATACATCATTAGTGATAGCGTTACGCGCACTAGTATTCTGCTTGTTCATATTTCCTTCTATGCCTATGTGAGATGGTATCCACCATGCCCCGGAATCTCATATGGAAAAATTGGGGAATTTCCCCCACCACTTCCACACCGCTCAGCTAAATAAAGAGAAACGACAGCCTTTCTCGCTCACGAAGACTTTAACCAATCATTTATGTTAAAACACCATACCTGAATGTCACAAATAAAATAATCAAACGAGGCTTAACTCGATTGTCAATTCTTCAAAAGTAATGACAGCTAGAGTTAGTGCAAGTGCAAGTACAAATAATTTTCATAGTTTACAGTTTTTATTGTATTATCTGTAACGATTTATTCTTAGTAATTTCAATTTCAGTTGGTTCCTTATCCTTCGTTTATAAAGTGTAGTGTGTAGTTTTGTTTTAGTTGCGAAAGAACTTTGGTGTTGTGTTAATAAAAAAAATAAACATGATTTATTATTGTTGTGTACAAATCATAAAAAAGTTAGAAAATGCATAGGTAAATGGTAAATAGTAATTAGTTTATAACTGTTTTATCTGAAACAACGAATAAATACACGTACATATATTTAGAAAAAAATTGTCTAACTTTTTTATATCCCTTTTCCTTACTAAATTTGACAGCAAAAATAACATATTTTGCAACTTGAGAATTCCGAATAATTTATGAGTATTACTTAGATATTATTTAAATAAAATACTTTAACAAGCTTAGTAAGTTTTGGTATTTTATTTTAATAATATAGGTGAGATTATTTCTTGTAAAATATAGATATTTTAATTAGTAACGAAATTGCCCGCAAGAGGCGCTAAACGGATAAAATTAATGCTTGTCCATTTGAATTTCCCGCCAAATGGTGATTAGTTAACACATCGCTCGCAAATGGCGTAAGGAACCAAATTTTTACAGTGAGTTGCCTATCTATCTGGTAATACTATATTATTTATCTATGGTATCCACAGGAAGATTCTTCTGAAACTTTCTTGAGCTTCCATTAAATCGACCTTGATTCTTTTCTCAATGGGGTGTTTGTGGTATATATTTTGCATAGCTTTGACTATGCTAAGAGAGTCGGAAAGGACTAGACAACAAGGGAGGTTTTTAATATTTACACGTTTGATGGCTTTAAACAAACCAAAGAGCTCTGCAGTATAGATGCTGTAATTTAGAGAAAGATGTTGGAGCATAGCTAGGCCATGGATAAATCCGTCAATATTCTTTTGAAGTAGAAACTTAAATCTTAATGTTGACTTAATTGAGATGTGTCACTTTCCCAGTCCGATGCCTCCTCATTACCAAGGTGTTTAAAAATTTTTTTCTTTAAGGACGTGATTTTGCGTTTTATAGATCTTTCCTTTAAATGGGGGTAAACCTCAGTGAGCATATCGGTTAAGGCTTCTAGGTCTGTGGTATATTCCTTAATCGTGACTATATGATCTGTTGATCCCGTGATATTCGTTAGGAGCATGTCAAGTTGATCAAAGTTTAGAGGGAAAGGTCGAGGGTGATTTTCTATGAAGTTTTTGGCAGGGTCAAGTAAGAGAGAAAATGAGCGTTCAGAAGTGCTTGCTGAACTAATTTTAGCTTTTTTAGATTGTGCTTGGACTTTAGGCGGTGGAAGAATGTTACGTTCTTTTGAAGATGGGTCTGCTTCAGGTGAAATAATTTCATCAAAGTTACGTTTTGGTTGATTGATTATGTGACTGTCCTTATTTGATGCATCTACTTTGTTCGGTATCTCCGGGAGATTAGAAATAGACATTTGTTCACACTGAGAAGGGTTTGTATCACTGGGTGCTTGCGAAGATATATGTGTTGCGCTGGATACTGATGCTTCATTGTTTTGGTTAGTGTTTAGTTGAGCTAGTAGTTCGGAGCAATGGGATGCAATGTGACCTGGCTTCTTGCATCTAAAGCAAACCAAACTGTCTTGAGAAATGAATATTCTATATATCGTGTTGTCAAAAACAAGAGTAAATGTCTCTGGTAGTGTTAGACTGTGAGGACTGATATAGATTTGTCTTCGAAAACTAAGGATGTGATTGTACTCAGGCATAGAAGCACTAATTTTGAAGAATGTCATGGGGGAGACAGGAACTATGCCGATTTTTTGTAACTCATTGATTAGCAAGTCGTGCGGTATTGAAGGACATACGCCGGAGAGCACAAGTCGTTCCGCTGGTGTTTCATTATTGGTAGTATTATTTTTTAGCTGTGTGTTTAGTTGTCTGTCATGGGGCGGCATTTATGCTAGCCTTTTTTTCTCTCTTGGTCCTTCCATCTAGCGATTCCAAAATTCCTGTATTTTAATAGTTCTGTAATTTACTCATGCATATCAAAGAATATGTGGATAGACGCAGATGCATAAGATCGTCTTGCAGGATCAAGTAGTGTATATGATGATGGCATGACACTCGACATGCTACTGGTATTTACTATTTGCTGTCAGTAAACTACTCCCCAAGGCAAAGCGACAAGTAAGTAGTTCATCATTCTTTACTTCCAAGACTCAGAAAATCTCGGGTGGGGCTTCTGGTGCCTTACTTCAACATGTATAGTAGTATGCGTCAATCAACTATCTAAGAGTGCTATTGTTTGAAGTGTGAAATTACATAAACAAGGGATGATTTCATAGTAGATCCCTTGTTTATGGAATTACACACCTCGATCAATTGCACCCCGCTGAGCTGAATATTGATGAGTCTCTTAGATAGTTGGTACTACTTTATTCTCGCTTGCTGAACCTTATTCGGTTCTTGCTAAGCTCTGTCTCAGTTTTCTTAACTATAAATAGGACCAGTTCCATAGTTTCTGGATAATTGTATTGGGGTTGCGTTGTTCCTCTTCTATTTTTGCTTTGTTCTTTATTCATTTGTCTTACTAGAAGCCGGGGAATGTACTCCCGGCAAAACCCTGCATATCAGGAGAGGGTTAATAAAATCTGGATGTCGCCTTATACCCAGAGAACACGTAGTAGCGATTAAGCAACTCATTGAAAGCAACAAAGAAAATGTTGCAATAGAACTTAGACAGTGAGACGAAAGAAAGGAAAACATAGCCATAGGGGGTTTGAATATAGAACAAATAGCCAGGCAGGCAAAAACCCATCCAGGATTGGTTCTGGATAGGTCCAGTTCTGGATACCAAGAGTCCAAAATCCAACAAATAGATACTCTTGGAAATAGAACAACAAGTAAAATGATAGAAGATGCTAAAGGTCATATAATCATATAAAGAAAACTAACAACTAAGAGATCCTGAGATAACTAATGTTGAGGTAGGATGGATGATAAACAAAAAAGCGGAAGAGCTGTGCAAACCGATAATTTACAATCTTTTATTCTGATTAAATTAATTCAAACGAAAATATGATGCATTAGTCAGTATCCCCACACACAAGAAGGACGAGAAGGCGACCAATCAATACTTTGGGAGTCGCTACTAAATAAATAAGTAGCAGAAACGATTGGCCTTTAGTCAATACCCTTCATCCAATGGATTGTTACCAGATCAACATTCCGGTAGAACTCTCCTCTCTATTGTGGCGAACCTCGTTTTATATCGTCGTCGGTGATCCATCTCTGCCGCGCATCGAATGGAAGTGGTAGGTAGTGAGAGTGCGTGTGTATGGAGCGATGGCACGTCGGCGGCGATATCGTTACAACTCTAAAGGTCATCTAGTTGCTAGATATTACTATGAAGCAGTTTACATTTGGCAAAGCCGAATCTGATGTAGAATTTACTGGTTTGTCTCTCAAAAACGAGTGTAGACATTTGTAAACGAAGTCTGTGTAGAGGTATTATGCCAAGTTGTGGTGTAACCGAGATTCAGTTGTTATTTTGATTTTACTTTTTGGTCAGTGTTAAACAAAAACAAGGGTTCGACTATTTTTAATGGACACTGTTATTTAAACTGAGTTTTGCTAGATTAAATAGTCGTACCAAGGGCAAAATGTGTCATAGTGTGAACTCCTCTGAACTGAAAAATGTGAATTTTTGTCTAGATGTTATAAATCATAAATATCCTGAGTTTTTTAAAACAACGTATAAAACACATCAAACCCACAAATCATATATTATCATACTTAGGTAACTGTTATCACTCCATTATAATCTGCTTTGTATAATTTTTGTGACTAACTCAGCATTTTTAGTCTTTTTTGCATTTTAAACTTTGCTTGTGTGTGCATGCTTTTCTTTTAGATTGCAGTTTTATGACGCCTTAAAGATAAATGCATAGAACAAGTAGTCTAAGAGCTAGTGAATGAACCCTCCGACTAACGGTCTTCCTGTAAGGCCAGAAATTTGTATAGTGATAATTCATAGCACACCAAGGCTAAAAACCATGACCTGGCAGGATCAGCTCTGCACGTGTATCTACCAGGTGAATCGAAAAGTGGAAAATAAAAAATAAAAACTTTAGGGGAAAAATAAACTTTCTCCTGTAAGGTTTAAAGGGCCTAGCCGGGTAAGATGGTGAAAAGTGCCCCCAGCTCAATTTAAATTCCATATAGGTCACTTTTTAGCACATATAGAGGAACTCACTTTCTGAAATTTTTAGCCCCCTAGGTGGTCACGTGACCCCCCTAGAGCCTAATTAGGCATTTTATGTTCTTATTTTTTATCTCAGCCGCATCAAGAGCTAGCCAAAAACTTTATTTAAAAAAGTTGTAAGTTTTAAAAAGATCTATATGAAAAAATTTTTTTTTTATTTTTTGGCGGGAAATTCTAATTTTTAGAACAATTTTAAACTTTTAAATAACTCAAAAAAAAACTAAGACACTCGTTTTTACGAAAATCAATTATAATGTGTATTTTTGCACAATATTTGACGCTGAATTTTTTCAGATTTTTAAAATTGGTGAAACGTACCTTTAAAAATAAAAAACCGCGTTTTTTCGGTTTTTTTTTTCGTTTTTTGATACAATTTTATACATATTTTTCAAAAAAGGTAACACTGTCACTAGAATAGGTAAAAACTGAAAAATAATTGGGGTTTGCTTAATAAAAATTTTTTGTAACGCCATCGATTTTCAAGACACAGGGCGTTGAAGAAAACAAAATTTTACACATTTTTTACGATTTTGCTGAAACTACTGGCAAAATTGTAATAAAACTTGGTGGGATTTAAGAGGTAGTTATTGTGCATGTTTTGACATACAATTAAGGATTTGATATTCATCATTGGCGCGCATAGGGGTAATGGTCTGAACTTTTTAAAGAATAAAGATAGTACGCCACTGACATATTTCAAATTAACAATGGTTTTTGAATTTCTCGTTCAATTTGTGACAAAAAATGTATCTTCTTATTTTTTCATCCGACGCGCCATTTTTATTCAAAAAATAAAAGATCTTAACCCTTACAAAGCTTAACCCTTACAAAGTATTCGAACTTCTAGTACTTTCTACATCTACTTAATAAACTCGTACATCCATTATTATCAAAATTAATTCGAATACTTTGGAAGCGTTAAGATATTTTATTTTTTGCAGCAAAACGGCGCGTCGTATGAAAAAATGAGAAGATAGATTTTTTATTGAAAATTGAACGAGGAATTCAAAAATGATTGTTAATTTGAAATATGTCAGTGGCGTAGTATCTTTTTTTCTTTGAAAGTTCAGACCATTACCCCTATGCGCGCCAATGATGAATATCAAATCCTTAGTTGTATGTCAAAACATGCACAATAACTACCTCTTAAAACCCGCCAAGTTTTATTACAATGTTGCCAGTAGTTTCGGCAAAATCGTAAAAAATATGTAAAATGTTGTTTTCTTCAACGCCCTGTATCTTGAAAATGGATATCGTTACAAAAAAATTTTATTAAGCAAACCCCAACTATTTTTCAGTTTTTTACCTACTCTAGTGACGGTGTTAAATTTTTTGAAAAATATGTATAAAATTGTATCAAAAAACGAAAAAAAAAACCGAAAAAATGCGGTTTTTTATTTTTAAAGGTACGTTTCACCAATTTTAAAAATCTGAAAAAATTAAGGGTGAAAGATTGTTCAAAAATACACATTATAATTAATTTTCGTAAAAACGAGTGTCTTAGTTTTTTTTTCAGAGGTATTTAAAAGTTTAAAATTGTTCTAAAAATTCTAATTTCCCGCCAAAAAAATAAAAAAAAAATTTTTCATCTAGATCTTTTTGAAACTTACAACTTCTTTAAATAAAGTTTTTGGCTAGCTCTTGATGCGGCTGAGAGAAAAAATAAAAACATAAAAAGCCTAATTAGGCTCTAGGGGGTCACGTGACCACCTAGGGGGCTAAAAATTTCAGAAAGTGAGTTCCTCTATATGTGCTAAAAAGTGGCCTATATGGAATTTAAATTGGGTTGGGGGCACTTTTCACCATCTTACTCGGCTAGGCCCTTTAAGTATGTGTTTGAGTAAGTCATTTAGAAGAAATGTGCACAATGCCAGGTGATTCTGAACAGCATAAGACCTTGCCAGGCGAGTAGAAAGATTAGGGGTTTTTCCTAAAATTATTGTTTTTGCATCGAAAAAAGTTTTTTAGGTTTTTTGAATCATTCCAAACAGAAAAGGTCTTTAGTGATTTTTCTATTAGGTTAATACTTTTTGTTATATAAGCGATTAAAAATTTTGAAAATTGCGAAATCGGCCATTTTTAACGGCCATTTAACTAAAAATTTCAATGTTGCCAAGGTAGGTAGATATTCTTTAAACATTGATTGAATCCCGAAGAGTTTTTTGCAATACAATATCGAAAACCCCCTTGTTTTTTAATTGCTAATCAAGCGGGCGCGACACTGTAGTATAAGTGAGGACGTTTGAGTTTGCATAAATTCATTATCTCGAGAATGAGCAAATTTGAAGAGAAATCCTCAGACAGGTCGATATTTATTCTTAAATTAGGACTTTTTGGCATATATAATACTAGTGACGTCATCCATCTGGGCGTGATGACGTAATCGATAATTTTTTTATGAGAGTAGGGGTCGTGTGATAGCTCATTTGAAAGGCTATTTAATTCTCTATTCAGTAATATAAACATGAACATAATTATTTATACAGGGTGTACAAAAAATTTTTTTCTTCTTTTTGTCTAAATTAATTTAATAAAAAAAATTTTTGTACACCCTGTATAAATAATTTTATTAATGTTAAGGTAAAGTTTTCAATCCTAATAGCGACATTAATAATATTGAAAAATATTAAAAATATTACTAAAAGATTTTTAAATTGAAAACTTATTGGTCCATTTCCCTGGTGACACCTCCAGGGCTTCTACAATATGCAAGCCAAGTGGATGCTGCAGTGAAGACAAAAGGGAAGGAATTCTACACTATGCAATTCACAATCCCCGTCTGCAGCTTGGTAAAGTTCCAACGGAAAATGGACCTAGTTACTCTATAGGAGTAATACTAATATAAAAATAAAAATGTATACCATTTTTATTCATTTGCAATGCGAAGGCAAAACAATCTTATTTTTCACTTAGAATAATTATTTTTATATTAGTATTACTCCTATAGAGTAACTAGGTCTATTTTCCGTTGGAACTTAACCAAGCTGCAGACGAGAGTTGTGAATTGCATAGTGTAGAATTCCTTCCCTTTTGTCTTCACTGCAGCATCCATTTGGCTTGCATATTGTAGAAGCCTTGGAGGTGTCACAAGGGAAATTTACCATTAAGTTTTCAATTTAAAAATCTTTTAGTAATATTTTTCAATATTATTAATGTCGCTATTAGGATTAAAAACTTTACCTTAACTTTCAATTGCCAGATGACGCTAGTCACCTAATCCAGGGGTCACCAATTAGTTTCCCTGAGGGTCCGTTTCAAAAACCTATGACACTTCCGGGGTCCGGATTTATGCTGCCTGTGTCTGACTGTTCTGATTCGGTTTCTTTGTGGATTCTTGTTAAAAAATATCCCCTATAAACAAATCAGAAGGGTGCCGGGCGAAATTTTTGGGCAGAAATTGTTTAATATTTTTTTAACAAATTCAAAACATCACCTTTTTTGCCCGCGAAAATATGTTTTAGCAATTTTTGGGTCATCTTAAATAAAAAAGATCTGTCATTTTATTAAAACTTAATGAGTTTTCAAGCATCGCAAATGCATATTTTCGCATTTTTCAGATTTTAAATCGCTTATAACCCGAAAACTTTCAACTACAGAAATATAACAAGAGACCTTTATTGTTTATTGGGTATTACCCAAGAGACCTAAAAATACATTTTTCGAGGCAAAAAAGTAATTTTGAATTTGCTTAAAAAATTGTTTCACTCGGCACCGATTTGTTTAAAGGGGACATTTTTGAACAGGAATCCGCTAAGAAATCGAGTCAGAAACATTTTTTATACGACAGTGGCCTCACACATGGACTAATATGGAAAGGAAAACTAATAATATCTGATTGTTTTGGTTACTGTATACCTTTCTCTCAAGTTTTCCTGGTACAATAAATAAATATAAATTCATTGTGTATTGTTTTCTACCGATCTCTACCGATTTTTAATAAAGTTCATTCTTGATAAAGCGGCTTCGCACACATAAGTTGAGCCAAACATAGTACACAATTTCATAGCCAAACATTTTCAAAATTGCCAAACACTAGGTATATTCTGAATTTATTGACGGTCCGCACAAAACTAGCTCACGGTCCGGATGCGGACCGCGGTCCGCTAATTGGTGACCCCTGACCTAATCCATTCACGTCAGTTGCGGTGTGGGGGATAAACTCTCGTTGTTGGTCACTTAAGAGTGTGGAGCAGCAGGCCTACATCTCTCCGATGAGACTCCAATAAGAGTCGAAAATCGTCAATTCAGAGTGCTGGACTGCGCTCCGTATTCTAAGTGAAAAATAAGATTGTTTTGCCTTCGCATTGCAACTGAATAAAAATGGTATACATTTTTAATTTTAATTATGTTTATATTAGTGAATAGAGGATTAAATAACCTTTAAAATGAGCTATCACACAACCCCTACTCTCATTTAAGAAAATCATCGATTACGTCATCACGCCCAGATGGATGGCGTCACTAGTATTATATATATATATATATATATATATATATATATATATATATATATATATATATATATATATATATATATATATATATATATATATATATATGCCAAAAAGTCCTAATTTAAGAATAAAAATCGACCTGTCTGAGAATTTCTCTTCAAATTTGCTCATTCTCGAGATAATGAATTTATGCAAACTCAAACGTCCTCACTTATACTGCAGTGTCGTGCCCGCTTGATTAGCAATTAAAAAACAAAGGGGTTTTCGATATTGTATTGCAAAAAACTCTTCGGGATTTCATCAATCAATGTTTAAAGAATATCTACCTACCTTGGCAACATTGAAATTTTTAGTTAAATGTCCGATTTAGGGTTAAAAATGGCCGATTTCGCAATTTTCAAAATTTTTAATCGCTTATATAACAAAATCTATTAACCTAAGAGAAAAATCACTAAAGACCTTTTCTGTTTGGAATGATTCAAAAAACCTAAAAAAACTGTTCGATGCAAAAAAAATAATTTTAGGGAAAACCCCTAATTTCCCCTCGCCTGGCAAGGTCTTTTGCTGTTCAGAATCGCCTGGCATTGATTGTACACATTTCTTCTAAATGACTTACTCAAACACATACTTAAATTTAAACTTTACAGGAGAAAGTTTATTTTACCCCTAAATTATGCACTTTTCGATTCACCTGGTAGATACACGTGCAGGGCTGATGCCTGCCAGGTCATGGTTTTTAGCCTTGGTGTGCTATGAATTATCACTATACAAATTTCTAGCCTTACAGGAAGACCGTTAGTCGGAGGGTTCACTAGCTCTTAGACTAAAGAGCTTTCGTGTAAGTTTATTAATATTAGTCAATATCAAGCATTAGATTACCTTCTTTATCCATCACATCCATGTTTGAGGTTTAAACTCTATGGTAAGTAGTTTGACACTTTGAAATAAATCATCTGATTAATCGGACAACAATGTTCCTCTATTGCTCTGCATATTTAATAATAATAATTAGCCAGTCGAGCCTAGTAGGTCCATGGCTTGATTGACCATTATCCTCCTTCCGTTCTTGTCCATTGCTTTCATCCTCCAATTTGTAATGTGAAGTCTTTTTAGATCTTCTTCTACATCCATTTTCCATCTTGTTCTGGGCCGACCTCTTCTCGGACGTCCTTCAACTGTTCTTGACAGTAGCATTTTCGGTAGTCTACTCTCTGGCATCCTTTGTATGTGTCCCAGCCATCTTAGTCGTTGGGTTCTTATTACTTCTAGTATGCTGAGCTCCCCATATAACACTGTCAGATCTTCATTCTCTGTCCTTCAGATCCAAACGCCGTTGTCCATTTTGCCTACAAATATTTTCCTTAGTACTTTTCGTTCCCATATCTGCACCATTTCTTGTTGCTTTTTATTTAATGTCTCTGATGCATGTTACTATACGTCTAATAACCGTTCTGTATATTCTTAATTTGGCACTTCTTGATATAGATTTATTTCTTGATAACAAGGCCTGGATCCCGCGTACCAAAAAAAGTTGATTAATAGCAAGTTGAAAATTTGTTAATAGCTGAAGGGTGTTTAGTCGGACAAACTTTGATGGACGGGAACACTGGAACAGGGGACGTTTTAATTGCAGAACAGGTTAAAAATTTGGAACGTCAGACTACGAAAACGTTCCATGTATTTTGTCGGACAGAACTTCCAATTGATTTGTTACCCTTTCATTAAACTCTCATTTAAAAATCAGACTGCTATTTATCATCTGTCATAATTCCTGTCATCTGACATGTTCTACGTGTCGGACTTATTAAAATGCCCAGTTGGTGATAAATACCAATCTGATTTTTGCATGAGAGTTTAATGAAAGGGTAACAAATCAACTGGAAGTTGTGTCTGACAAAATACATGGAACATTTTCGTAGTCTGACTTCCAAATTTTTAACCTGTTCCACAATTAAAACTTTCCTGTTCCAGTGCTCCCGTTCATCAAAGTTTGTCCGACTAGACACCCTTAAGCTATTAACAAATTTTCAGCTTGCTATTAATCAACTTTTTTTGGTACGCGTGATCCAGGCCTAAACCTATTTATTGCAAAAACACACTTGTTCGCTTTCTATTTTGGATTTCTTCTTCTATAAAATAAGA
Organism: Diabrotica virgifera virgifera; assembly: GCF_917563875.1. Classification (NCBI taxonomy): domain Eukaryota; kingdom Metazoa; phylum Arthropoda; class Insecta; order Coleoptera; family Chrysomelidae; genus Diabrotica; species Diabrotica virgifera. Next base: position 21,633,931 of record NC_065447.1, on the reverse strand, counting down.
AAATCTACGGTTTCGTTTTGATTTAATCTGTCTCCCTCCATCCTCCGATAGTACTATTTCTAGGTCTACCTGTTATCAAGGAGGCTCTGAGGAAGACAAATTTACACCAACACGACCGTAGTTTCTCGATATAAATTAAAAGTATTTATATCGCAGTATGGTTAGAACGCCCTCTAACGGGGAATACTGCGATATAAATAGTTTTAATTTATATCGAGAAACTACGGTCGTGTTGGTGTAAATTTGTCTTCCTCAGAGCCTCCTTGAAAACAGGTAGACCTAGAAATAGTACTATCGGAGGATGGAGGGAGACAGATTTAAATCAAAACGAAACCGTAGATTTTCTTATTTTACTAATGCCATACTCTGTATCAGAGTACACAGACTCGTTTCAAACAAGTTCTCTGAACTGTAAATTGGAATATTTTCCTAACGGTGCCTTTTGGTATTGTCATACCTGGGTTAAACAGAGAACTTGAATCGAGTCGAAATTCATTTCTCTTCTTCTATATTTGTTATAATTGTTCCTAGATATTCGAACCTCTCAACTTCTTCGAATCTATCTCTGCATATTTAGTGAATGTGTATTTATACCAAGTCCGTTCTTAGAGCATTCTGTAGTGACTCAGTCTACATGTAAATATGTAAATATTAGTAAACTTACACGACCGATACATTAGGTAAAATTAAAGTAGTGTAAATATAAAACTAATATCTAAAAGAACCCTCTTTTCAGAGCCCTACGGGCTCTCCTTCTTTAGCAATGCGAGCACGTCTCTTGTGCTACCACAATTACGAGTCCAGTACGGATCTAACCAACGAAGGGCCAACACCAGCGAAACGGAGAAAAACCAGCAGGAGTTGTGATCGTAGCAGGAGCTGTGATCGTCTTTCCGAAAAACACGACAAAGACAATCACGAGGACGAAGGTAAGGGTAGTTTTTCCGAGCCGGAACTAAGCGAGAGAGAAGACTCTATAGACTGTAATGGTTATTTAACCAGCACGCCGGCATGTTTCCCACTAAAAGCATGTACAGAAGTTTTTACGCCGAATCAAAAGGACAGTAAGTCGATGTCGCCGATTACGATGTCAGCGCAGAGGATGCCACGAGCTATGCAGGTTTGTTATTTTCCTTATTCTTTAGACAAAAAAATGTTACAATTTATATTATGTGCATTTTTAGTTTTTTTAAACGTAGTACTTTATCTGTTATTAGCAAAACTAATAATAGTAGGGGAGCGAAGTATGCTAAATGTGCAGTCACTCGAGCGCTTTGGGGACCTATTGGGTTGTGAAGAGTAGGTCCTAATACCAAGAAAAGTAAATTTTCCATTTTAGTGGGGACTTTCCATTTTTAATTTAATTTTCCATTTCCAACAATCGTTTTTTTTAGATTATAGCGCCATCTATCCATAATTTGAAAAAATGTTTCGAATAAAAGTTGCTTATTTTTACGCAAAGAATCCAAATCTGGAATAAAAATTTGGGGCTCCTATTTAAGATTTTAAAGTAACCCCACACCCCACCTCCGTGGGGGAACGTGTTTGGTACCATTCGATAGATTTTTCAAAAATATTGATTAAGTGTATTTTGCAGTTTTTCGATCTAATGTTTATTTTGCGAAATATCGCGAGATTTGTATTTAAAATTTTAAATAAATCCCCCACCCTCTCCGCGAAGGGTCATGTTTGGTATCATTCGATAGATTTTTGAAAAATATTGAACACTTATTTTTTAGTTTTTTGATCAAACATTCATTTCGCGAAATATTCGCGTTTTTTGTGAAACTTTTTAACTCACCCATTTCCTTACGCCCAGCTCAAATCGTCAGATTTTTGAAATATACACTGTTTTGCATGGCCTTAACTTCCTTATCTTGATCTGACAATTTCGAGTATTTTTAAGGAGAGATTTTTTCGGGCCCCCCTTAACGAACTCCCCTGTGTTAAGAGCTAATATATGATAGAGGTACATCTGCAGGTTACCAGGTTTCTCCCCATATGATAATCTGACGCGCTCGAGTAACTGCAAAAATCCCCTCTTGGGCTCCCCTACCATAATTTATTCTATATGAAGTTACAAATATTTAAATGAACTTCATATTACAAACGATCTAAAACATTTAAAACTGATTCTTTTCGATTTCACAAGTACATTTTTTGAAACTACATAACTTCAACTACAAATGACACTCAATGCCTTCCTTGTTAAAGAATTTCCCATGACGTGAGATCATAATGTTAATATGAAAGTTTAAATTCAGCGATTTTTAGGAATATTTCATATGCCTGATATTGATACATTTTTTTATTCTCATGAAAATCATAAAAATGCCAAAAATCGTGCAATGTTTATTTATTTAACAGCTTTATAAAAACTGGCCTCATTTACGGCAAAATGCAAAAATTTTATACGAAATTCTTCATCCTTAACGAATTTTGATTTTTGTCGATGTGAGACTCTGGTCAACAAATTTCGAATTTTGATAGAGTGGATACAAATTTTATTTAAAAAATTGCGTAATATACTCAAAATCGCCGGTCGCTTCAAGCGTTGTTTCTGAGAAAACGGTTTATTCTTCACAAGTAGTGGTAATAAACATTTTTGTTCAAAATTATCTCAGCTATATTTCTTATTTGAAACACGGCGTAGATTCTTGGTAAATCGATGTTTTTCGCCCCTTACGAGGGGGTTTTAGGATGAAGCCCGGGGATAGAACAAGCAAATTTTTTTGCATTTGTTTTTGGGTCCCAAAATTGATATTCTCAACAAATTCAGCTGGTTCTTCTCGTTTTTTTTATAGCAAAAGAAATTTCATAAATATTGATATTTTTTTTGTTTTCCCAGCTCAGAAAAAAAATATTGAACATAAATTGTAACTTTATTTTGTCTAACTAAAATTCTTATACTTGTTTTGCATTTTGCTTTTTTCTGTTTTATGCTTTTGTGTGTTTTGTAACAGTAAACTACACTGAAAAAATAATCGATCAATCAGTTTTTATTGAACTAGATGTGAAAAATAATGTATTCGGTACCTACTTCTATTAACTACTTTTCTTCCATTGCATTTATAATTTTCATCATGTGGGTGATGGATCTTTCGTTCATTAATTTAATATCTTTTGACTAAGTTTTCAATCTAATATCACATAAAATAACATTAAAAATATTACTCTACATCCCACCAGATCGAAAACAATGGGAACCTTCTCTGGTTACACCTCCGAGGCTTCTAAAATTTGCAAACCATAACGGATGCTGAGACTAAGATGACGGAATTTTACAATTTATAATTCACGTCCCATCTGCTCAGCGCGGTAAAGTTCCAACGAGAATGGTTCCTTTCGTACTCCAATCAGAGTAAACATGTAAACAACAACAATCAACTAGAATATGATGCGGCTGTAGTTTCGTGTTGCAACGAAATTGAAAATGATTATTCATTTTTAATTAATATCTTTTAAAATGAAACATTCTTGATTACAGCATATATTGAAATTTAAAAGCGTTCAGCGGCAAATTATTTCATATAATTTTGCTTAGTAATACGGTTGGTATTCGTTACGATTCCAAGCAGATCACAGGCCTCTCTGAAGATCCCAAAAGGGTGAAACGTAAGAGGATGGTGGTTGCCTCTGAAACGGAATGAAATATTATCTGTCTTTCATTTTCTTTTAGTTTTCCTCTTGAGTACAAGGAATTAAGATTCGTTGGAATTTTACCTACAGTATTTCTCATGATCATCTTTCAGTGCGTCACAGTTTTTCGATTTCTTTCTAACGCATTAAATTGTATGTGACAGAAAAAAAGGCACGTCGGTGATTACATTTCGTCGGTGACATTTTTATAACATTTATTCTAGTTATTCTAGTTGTCGATAGATGGCGCCATAATAAAAAAATATATTTTTTTTAATTAGATAATAATATTACAAATATAATCTGTATAATTTATAAGACTATACAAATCAAAGAAAATACCATTTTATAAATGCAAGAAACACTTTTGATTTGTTTTTATTCCAAATTGAAAATAAAATGTGACAACTGTCAGATTTAACTAAAATGTCATGTCATAAATGTGTATTATCACGGACTTACCCTTTTTCCTATCATTTGTTACGCACTGAAAAATGATCATGAGAAATACTGTAGATGAATTGACTGGTGGTGGAATACCATCTTAGATTCCCCCTAGTCTGCTTTATTCATCGTTCGTTTGTCTTAAAATTTTAGAAGGCACAAATTCAGGTTGTCACCAGAAACTTGATTCCAATGATAGAAGTTTTAGATTTTCGGATCTAATAGTTGTTTTTTTACCAAGTTTGTAGATGATGAACCCTAAGCACAATTTCTTAAACGGTTTTTTCAGGAAACGATGATGACTCCTCGAAGTCGAAAACCAGTATTATTACTTTCCGGTACAAACATCCACACATTACCAAAGACCGAACCAACAAACTACACAATGGACAATGTAATAGAGGAAAAATTAGAAACGCCAATGTCGAATTTCCAGACGAATCCACCTGTCAAATCGAAGAGCGAAGGAGACATCAACAAAGATACCAAAGTAGACGTGACAAAAATGAACAAAAGTGAATCCGACGCCATTCTTAGTGATACTTTTAAAGAATATTTAAGTAATAGAGACATTGTTACGATTTATTCGCCGCAAGACTCGAGTTTTTCAAGCAGAACTGACGACTTTACCTCTACGGAATATACAGAAGGACAATTCACAGGTATTCTATGTTTTGTATTGTTATATTCTCTATGTTCGTAAGTCGAGAGCGTTAAAGGTATACAGTATTTTTATTTTTCTTGGATTTATTCTGATAATGTAACATTTACTCGTGTCCTTTTCACTGTACTGAACTCTTACTCGATCAGTATGTCCTCATTCCTTATACTGTCCTTAAATAAGAAAGAACCATCTAATAGGTGTAATATCGCTGACGCCTTTGAAAAAAGTGACTTTTAATAATTTTTCTCTCAAGTCTTCTACGACATAGTCCTTCTATCTTCCCCTCAGTTTTCTTTTACCTCTGTTTCATCCTCCATAATTCTTTTTTCTACGTCTGATATTACCAAATTATTGTAGTCTTTGTTCTTGAACCATTTTTGAGACTCATCCTGGCTGTTTCCCTAATCACGTCGTTCCTGATATTGTCCCTTCTAGTCTTGCGTAACATCCAGCGTAACATTTATTTACGCTACCTCCATCTTCTTTTCCTGAAACTTCTTTACAGGCCACACTTCATCGCTGTACACCAAAGCAAGCTCACACGATCCTGTATATCTTTCCTTTCAGAACTTCCCCGATTTTTAGATCACAGAGTACCCCGCTCATTCGCTTCCAGTTAAACCAACCAGCAAGAAGTGTGTCGTATGACTTTTCAAGATCTATAAGTACCAAATGTAGTTATTTTTTCTTGTCATATTTTCTATCAACTGGCACAAAGTCAATAAGGCATCCTTGAGGACAAACTGATGCCAATTTCTGCCGAATTTATATCAATTATTTCTGTAAAATCGGAAATTTAATCAAAGTTTATCTTTTAATTAAATCAATATTAAATTCTACACGTAATGTTAAATTATTTTTTGTCAAATGTAACATTTTGTTTGTTACAGAATCCTTATTGTATTGTCTTGACGGCAATAATCCAGATGAAAGTGTAGAAGAGGAAGAAGAGAAAAAATTGGTGCTCAAACCTAAACAGTTTGACGAAAATGGCAAGCCCATTATATTTGAAACTTCTTTTTAACGATATGTTCCAGATGCTGGAAAGAGTTTAGAAAATAGAGATATATTTATAAATATTTTTTAAATAAATATTTTTATGAAAGTTTTAATATAAATTCCAAGTCATTGAGAGAAATTGCAATCTACGAAAATTCAACATTATATACTTCTTTTAAATATTGTATACAGAGCTAGAATAAAATATTTTTTTAACGCGAATGAGGAAAATCTCCAACAGACACCATCCAGTCCTTGATAGGATGGCAATGTGCTGTTTCTATGTACTAAAAATCTTTCACCCATTGAGAAGGAAAATGGTGGAAAACTTCATGGGGAGGCTTCTTTGATCTTGAGGTGTGCACGAATTGATCGACAATGACCAGTGGATTGTAAGGAGTAGTCGCTTATGTACACATCTCTTCTTCTTTTCTACAGAAGAAGTGATCGACAATGAGCAGATGGTAGAAGAAGTGTCGAATGACTAGAAGATGCCACCCTGTATTACTAGAGTGCAAAACTAATAGCTTTTCTTCTTTTCCATACAGTTATACAGGATGACCCCTTCTCGTCATTTAACACTTCTTGCAGTTCTTCATCTACCCTCTGGTGATTGTTGATCACTTCCGTGGAAAAAGAGCTATAGAACCACTCCTTACAACCCGCTGGTCATTGTCGATCAATGCTTGGACTTCTTGCACACTTCAAGGTCGTCGGAGACCCTGATGGCATGGTCGACAACCCCGCTTGTTCGACTACTCCTGTATATCATTCCCTCTCTATTGCAAATGCACTACTTTTGTTCTGTGGAACAGAGATGTACACTGTCGCCATTTATTTTTAATGCCTACTCAGAAGAGGTCGTAAAAAGGTGAAACAGCTAACAGAATAAAGGTAAGTGGAGTTCCCATTAACAACATTAGATATGCGGATGATACTGTCATCTTAGCCGAAAATATTGAAGATCTTCAGAGACTGGTAAACAGAATAGAGGTGTATGGCCCAGGATACGGTCTAACAATGAACGTCAAGAAGGCAAAATTTATAAGAATATCTAAGACCCAAAGAAATAACGAGAATCTCTTGATAAACGGAACCGATGTCGAACGAGTAGTAGACCAATATGCATATCTTAAGAGGAAACAGTAGCGATCAACAGGTAGCGAAAACGCGTTCCAAGATTGCGGCTGTAATTTTGAATATTTTTTTTGAGATATTTGGCACACGTGTTCGTAATATAATAAAGAATGGCGGTACAGAGCCCAATTTGAAAAATATATTAATATGTGGAAATTACTCTGTAATTAAATACAATATTAAAAAAACGAGCCTGTACCGCCATTAAGAACAACAAAAAAATACACTTTCTTCAAATAAACTTTTTTATCCGATGCCTAGAGTTAGTGTCATTTTGGAACTACTAAATTTTTTATTTCAGTAGTAGTTCCAAAATGACACAAAATCTAGGCATCGGATAAAAAAGTTTATTTGAAGAAAGTGTATTTTTTTGTTCTTCTTAATGGCGGTACAGGCTCGTTTCTTTAATATTGTATTTAATTACAGAGTAATTTCCACATATTAATATATTTTTCAAATTGGGCTCTGTACCGCCATTCTTAATTATATTACGAATATGTGTGCCAAATATCTCGAAAAAATATTCAAAATTACAGCCGCAATCTTGGAACGCGTTTTCGCTACCTGTTGATCGCTACTGTTTCCTCTTAATGATTCAACTCCACAAATGATTACTTCCAGGAAATTAAAATTAAAATAATAAAGACTAGAGCAAATTTTAACGAGAAAAACGAGTGGACTGCTCTGCACATGAGATTTGAAGTTAGATCTAAGAGTTAGGTTGGCTAGGTGCTACGTTTTCTCTATTTTGTTTTATAGAATGGAACTTAGACCTTGAATGCAGTATCAATGAAAAAATGGAATGATTCTAGTTGTGGGTGTATAGAAAAATTCTGAAAATATGGAGAGAACACGTCACAAACAAAGAGGTTCTTAGAAAGATGAATAAACAAATAAAAGTCTTAAATAAAATCAAAACCAGAAAATTGGAATATCTAGGACATATTACAACGTGATAAAAGATATTACTTGTCCCAACTCATTATGCAGGTAAAGATCCAAGGAAAAAAAAAGCATAGGGAACGTGGAATATCATGGCTGCGCAACCTGAGAGAATGGTACGGATGTACATAAAATGAACTTTTCAAAGCAGCCGTCTTTAAAGTCTGAATATCTATGATGATTGACAACCTCCGTTGCGGAGATTGCACTTGAAGAAGTTCTGACAATGTATCATTCATATTTTAATTTTTCTCGTTTCAAAGCATCAGTATAACCAACACAGGGCCCCAGTGATAGTTTAGTAATAAACAAAGATGAACACTTAATAACTTTATTTTAAAAATATACAATACTAGTATAATATATTCGAAACAGTTTCTTCTTAAATCGATAAAATGGCCACCAGCGAATTCAATCCGTGTAGTATCCAACAAGTGAGTGCTGGCGGGTTGCGCGTAGAACAAATTGAAAAGTGGAAGGGATCGCTCATTCCTATTGCTGTCGGCTATGAGTTCACCAACTAAATTTTTGATATGGCAACCACGCATTTGTGACATCCGCGATTAAGGTCACCCGCCAGCTCTTGCTTGTCGGATTGTATGGAATTAGTAAAGGCGAAATAATCCATTCGCTTTATATTCGCTATTATAATAGACAAAGACCAATACTTTAAAAATCCATCAACATTTTAAAAATATACAATACTTGTTAGAAACACTTCTTAAATTGATAGACTGGCCATCAGCGAATTCAGTCCGTGTACGGAATTAGTAAAGGCGAATGGATTCTTCTTATACTCTAATCCCCAGTCAGGCAACAACGAAGGTGTGGGTAAGGTTTTATAACTAGCGAACACAGTGGATCCTTTGGTCACTTGCTTCTTCACCATGTTAGCTTTCCTCGTCACCAATCCTTTGATCTTCTCTAATTTCTGTTTGATATTGGGCAGATCTAAAATGAATCTCCTCCATCGTGGAGTATGAGAAAACAGCCAAAATAGGGTACACAGCGCCGGGAATAGCTGCGATTCTTTATCGCACCAATTCATCATCAGCGTTATCAGTTTTTCTATATAACTCGGAACGAAGCTGTAGTCTTTGGTCTCTTTCAGTTTGTTGAAGCTTATTAAAATGTTCACAGAGTAAATGCAGGCGTGCATTTCGGGCAAAGACCTCGCTGTAGAACTCAGCATTAGGTAGAGTTGGTCGGGCAAGAGATTTCTTAGTGAGACACAGATCTTCTTGCATCTTCTGATAGCATAATCTAAAATAACAATGAAATATAAGGGTACATTCTTTCGTTCATTACATGTGCATTATTTTATAATTATCTACAAGTGTACAGAAAAATCTGAAACCGCGAAGGTCACTAAGGTAGCAGTTGAACGCGTGCAAAGAGTGCATTCATGTGTTATCCATCCATTATGCACGAAATTAGTGGTTTTGCGACATTGCTAGATAAAATCGTCGAATTAAGCCTAGAAACGTCTTCTTGTTTATTTAGAATGAATTTAATATATTTTTTAATAAATATGAATATTACAAGCGCCGTAAAATATAGGACAATTAATAAGTGCACAATCCCGTGAAATTGTACAATTTTTAAAATTTACACAAAAGGAAGCTGAAGGACATACACTAATTGTTGAGTTAGGCTGCACCTACATTTGATCCGTATTTCTCCGATCCGATCCGTTCTCAGAAAGTGACTGCACGCGGAGTATTATCCTGGTTCAGTCAGAGAGACGAGCATATGTATCTCCTGATGAGGAGCTAAAAGCCCCCGAAACCGGCAGAGATGCTTGCTGTACTCTTTGATTGAATTAGAATATAATACGACTGCAATTTCGGGTTGCCACGAAATTGAAAATGTGTATTCATTTTTAATTTATGTACTTTTATTTAAAATAATAAAAAAATCGAAAATTTTAAAACCATACCCCCTTAATGAAGGCGGCTTTAATTATCATTAAAGACACTTACCTATATCTTCAAGCGCGTGGTTGATATGGAATAATGTAGAATTTTCCAATGCAATCGTTTGCAAAGCTGCATTACATTTAAATTGTAAAGTGTTCTCAGCTACAGCGGTGGCATTGGCTTTCATGAATCTTTCTCGTATTTTAGACATCGCAGGATCTGCGATACTTCTCGTCTTGTAGCCTTTCCAGTAAGACTGAAATAATTGTACATAAACCATAATAAAAGATAAGTCAATTGATAATAAGGGAGAGGATTCAATACCATAGGTTTAATTTTTTTCAATAAAACACGAAATTGTAGGTGTTGAAGACACATGCCAATGCTGCTTCATATATCATTGACAGAAGAAACATTGAATGAAACTACATATGTAGCACTAATCCAGGAGCCTTATTTCAGGATTTGACATCTTATTGTTCATCTAACACAGATCTTTACGGCTAGCATAGCACTAGGTTAAATACCAACAATTTTTTCATGTAAAGGTGGTGTACTTACACAAATTAGGACAAGACAACGTCCTACCTAAATTATACAGGCCGATCAGTCTTTTCTGTTAAAGACAATAGAAAAAATTCTTGATAATATTATGGGGGACCATCCCCTCAATGGCAACCAGCATGCATATCAAGAACGAAAATCAACAGAAACAGCACAGGGTGAAGCAAATTCTCTTTATGATGCACCAGCATCAAAAGGGATATACACTACCGTAAGTAACTGGATCAAAGCAACGCTGGAAAATAGGCTAATTCTAACAAAACTTTTTACGAATTCTAGAACACTGATCGAGTGATACATATTGAATTTTGCCGACTATTTTTGAGATAAAACTAACGGATTCTAAGTTGAAACGAATTCGATTGCTAGTCAGTTGGATCTCTTGTGCATATGAGGCTTTTGTGCGGATCTTAGAGGATGAAGTTTTACCGCGAGTCAGCAAGTACAGATCAAAAAATCCTTCGCGTCAATGTCTTCAGCTTATATTCAGGCATAAGCTAATGGGAATGTACACCCCTGGGCTATCAGCTATAAGTAGTCACCCCCGGACGTAACCCCTAAGAGAGACCGTGAAAGCTGTAGGTGACAACTACATGTGGAGTAGTTGGCTGACTGAGAGCCTCTGGAGATATTACCTATACCGGTGATCATTTGATGTTTTTCCCCATATCTGACTACTTTCACTTAGTTTTGAAAGACACGTGAAACCATACGTGAGAGTTGGATACCTTATGAGGACCAATTATTATTATAGTGTCCCAAAAGTAGTAGAACGGTCGAATATTTCGCGAACTAAACATCGGATCGAAAAACTGAAAAATACGTTTTCAATCATTTTCAAAAATCTATCCAATGACACCAAACACCAATCCCCACTACACCCCCTGGAGGTGGGGTGGGGGGTAACTTTAAAATCTTAAATGGAAACCCCCAGGTTTTCTTGCAAATTTGGATTCGTTACGTAAAAGTAGGCAACTTTTATTCAAGACGTTTTTTCGAACTGTGGATAGATGGCGCTATAATTGGGAAAAACGATTTATCCTGGTACCATAGGTAAATTATAGAAACGGTCTAATATCTCACGAAATACACTTCCAAATGAGAAACCAAAAAACAGATTTTTAATCTTTTTTGAAAACCTATCGAATAACACCAAACATGACCCTCCAACCCACCCCCTGGATGTGGGGTGGGGGTAACTTTAAAATCTTAAATAGCAACCCCCACTTTTTATTGCAGATTCGGATTCATCATAAAAAATTAAGCAACATTTATTCGAAACATTTTTTAAAATTTCTGATAGATGGCGCTAATAAATCGAATTTTTCCAATTAAGGCGCCATCTATTAACAATTCTAAAAAATGTTTCGAATAAATGTTACTTAATTTTTCATGACGGATCCGAATCTGTAATAAAAAGTGGAGGTTGCTATTTAAGATTTTAAAGTTACCCCCCACCCCGCATTCAGGAGGTGGGTTGGAGGGTCATGTTTGGTGTTATTCGATAGGTTTTCGAAAAAGATTAAAAATCTGTTTTTTAGTTTCTCATTTGGAAGTGTATTTCGTGAGATATTAGACCGTTTCTATAATTTACCTATGGTATCAGGATAAATCGTTTTTCCCAATTATAGCGCCATCTATCCACAGTTCGAAAAAATGTCTTGAATAAAAGTTGCTTACTTTTATGTAACAAATTAAAATATGCAAGAAAAACTGGGGGTTTCCATTTGAGATTTTAAAGTTAGCCCCCACCCCACCTCCAGGGGGTGTAGTGGGGGTTGGTGTTTGGTGTCATTGGATAGATTTTTGAAAATGATTGGACACGTATTTTTCAGTTTTTCGATCCGATGTTTAGTTCGCGAAATATTCGACCGTTCCACTACTTTTGGGACACCCTGTATATCAAGGTTCAAAATAAAATGATTAAAATAAAATAAAATTGAGACTAGACCGAATCAATAAAACTTGAAAAATTACCTCAATACTAGAACAACTTAAGGGGATGGCGCAAAATCTTGGCCCAATGCTATTTAAATTTTTTTCGAATCATGAGAAAACTATATACAGTGCGTCCATAAAGTAACGCATAAATTAATTATTTCGTAAACCGGCGACTTTAAAGAAAAATCCCGAAATAGGTCGATTTTTATTTTTAATTTCCGATTTTTTGGCATATACATCATACTAGTGACGTCATCCATCTGGGCGTGATGACGTAATAGTTGATTTTTTTTAAATGAGAATAGGGGTCATGTGATGGCTCATTTGAAAGGGTATTCAATTCTCTATTCCCTAATATAAACATTAACATAATTATTTATACAAGGTGTTCAAAAAAACATTTTTTTAATTAAAATAATTAAGACAAAAAGAAGAATGTATGGAATTTATATAATTCAAAATACGTTTTAATGTTGTCAGAAAACAGGAAAAAATGTTTTTTTGACAAATAAATATTGTTTTTCGCTTAAATTCAATGTTAAAGCTGCCATCCAACTGCCTCTTGCCAGTTTGAACATTTCGTTCAAGCGAAAATCAATGTTCATTTGTCAAATAATTTTTTTTTAATTTACTGACAGTAGAAAAACGCATTTTAAATTAAATAAATTACATACATTCTTCTTTTTGTCTCAATTATTTTAATTAAAAAATATTTTTTTGAACACCCTGTATAAATAATTATGTTAATGTTTACATTATTGAATAGAGAATTGAATACCCTTTCAAATGAGCTATCACATGACCCCTATTCTCATTTACAAAAATCATCTATTACGTCATCACGCCCAGATGGATGACGTCACTACTATGATATATATGCCAAAAAATCGGAAATTAAAAATAAAAATCGACCTGTTTTCGGATTTTTCTTTAAAGTCGCCGGTTTACGGAATAAGGAATTTATGCGTTACTTTATGGACGCATTGTATATTTATGAAATACAGTCAAACCTGCCATATCCGGATCAATGTGGCGACAGACCGATCCGGATATGAAAAAATCCGGATATCAAGACCACTACTTTTACAGTCTCTGAAACGTTTTCTCCTTCATACATTCCAGTAATCAACGCCGTCAATAACTTTCGTCGATAGACACGTTTTATAGATTCTATAATACATTATTTTGCCATATTTTAGTTCTTCTTTTAGTGCGTTGTCCAACAGCAGGACTGCCTTTCTCGGTAGATCCGGACGGCGCAGAACCGTCCGGATATGGCAGGTTGTACTGTATATATTTTGGAAAAATTTAAACGCAGAATGAAATATTACATTATTACCGAGGGCCAAGAGTCCCTTAGAATAAACAAAAAGTTTCTATTGAATGAAATATTTTAAATTAAAAATCACACTAAATTTTCTCTATTTTTTTTCATCCCTGTAACTTATTCAAATAAACATTATAGAAGTTTTCAGGGACTTTCGGCCCTCGGTAATAATGTAATCTTTCATTATCCGTTTAAATTTTTCAAAAATAATTATTAGTTTTCTCAGGATTCGAAAAAAAAAAATGAATGTATTTAAATAGTATTGGACCAAGATTTTGCGCCTACCCCCTTAAGCAATCAGTTTCGACACCGCATACTGAAAGATATTCTACCATATCAATTTTACTATTGCAATATTCAATTAAAACACAATACATAATAAGAAAACACTGAATAAGTGGCAGAGGCAGGGAAGAAGGTCGGACTTAGCATAAACGTCAGAAAAACAAAGATAATGAAAAAATAAATAAACCAAGAGAAATGGGAACATCACTGAGAGGCACGGAATTAGAAACGGTAGAGAAATTTAACTACTTAGGCAGTATTTTGAAAACAAAGGAGGGCAGAGGAGGACGTAAAACGGAGAATAGCTCAAACGCATTCAATATGCTAAGGAAAATGTGGTCTTCACGTCAGATGACAAGTAAAACCAAGATCAGATTATTCAACAGCAACGTGAAGACTGTGCTACTATACGGAGCAGAAATTTGGAAAGTGTCAAGAAAATGTTTCGGACAGATACAGGTGTTCATAAATAAATGCCTAAGAAAGATTCATAACATTTAATGGCCAAACCGCATATCAAACCAAGAGTTATGGACAAGAACTAAGCAGGAATCTATATCTAAGACAATATGCAAAAGGAAATGGAGTTGGATGGGGCACACACTAAGGAGACCTGACACAGACATAGCGAGGCAAGCCCTAGAATACACACCACATGGAAAGAGAAGACCTAGGTAGACCCGTAGAAACGTGGAAAATAGGTGTCAAGAAAGAAATTAATGCTATTGGGAAAACCTGGGCAGAAATAAATGTCAGTGCAAAGGATAAGACAGAATGGGGGCACACAGTTGACACCCTATGCTCCGCATGGAGTGAAGTGGAATAAGTAAGTACATAATAAGAAAAGTTTAAAACTAATTTCTACGCATTAATACACATACATACGAGTAGAATGCAAATAATTTAAGACTTACCTGTATTTTTACAGCAGCTGCGTTTTGAACTTTTTCTATTCTTCGGTGCTCCCTGGCTTCTGGAGTAAAGTAATCTGCATACTTCCGTCTCACCAAATACCCTCTGGCATACCTTTGTATTTCCTTAGCTGCTTTTATCTTCGCTAAATATACCTCCTTTTCTTTCCTAGCTTGTACACAACGTCTGTACCATCGTTGAATCGTAATAACCGAGTTTCTCGTGATTAAATACTGTTTTCTTTGTTTTGTCATTTCTAAATTTGCTCTAATTCTTCTCTGAACTAATATTGTAATACGTTTTAATAAAGTGTATCGTTGCACTTCAATTCTCATTAAATGAATGGACTTCCAACGTTTCTGAACAAAAATAACAGTTTTTTTGTATTTTTGATATACTTCCTTGACTTCTTTGGTTACTTTCAAGGATCTCCAACGTCTTTGTATAAGAACGGTTGTACATTTTAACTGAAGATATCTTTTGCGATCACTTCTGGCTAATCTTTTAGATCTCCATTTATTTTGTACAAAAATAACAGCTTTTCTTAGTTTTTCGTAATATGTTCTTATATTCCTAGTTTCAACTTTACCTCTCCATTTTTGCTGTATAAAAATGGCTGCTTTTTTCAATTTACTGTACTCTCTATATAGTTTTCTGTACAATAAAACAGCTCTCCATCTTTGTTGAATTATCGAAACATGTTCTCGTAGCTCCAAATAGTTATGTCTGACTGTTACACATGCAACCTTAGCTCTCCAAAGTCGTTGTATCAAAATAGTCTTTGTTCGTAGAATTTTGTACTTTTCTTGTTGTATTTTTGCTAGTTTATAAGCCCTCCATCTTGATTGAAGAACTATCACGGCATTTCGTACTGTATTAAATCTCGTTCTCTCTATTTTGGCTTGTACCGTTGCTCTAAATCTTCTTTGTACAACTATAGTAGTAGTCCTGAGGTTGATGAAGTGATGGCGCTCAACATGTCCTACTTTTCTTGCTCTCCAATGCGCCTGGACGGTTAAAGCAGCTTGTCTTAAATGTAAATATCTTTCTCTTTCGAATCGACACAGTCTTTTAGCTCTCCATTTTTGTTGAATGAGTATTACCGTTCTACGTAATATTTCGTAATGCTTTTGTTCTTCTCGAGCTAACTTAATTGCTCTCCATTTTTGTTGAATATTAATCACAGCTCTTCTTAGACTTTGATATGCTTGTTTTTGTTCCTTTTCGAGCTTCCTTGCTCTCCACCTACACTGAATATTAACAACTGACTGTCTTAATTTCAAGTAATTATTTTTTTCGTTTAGCATTAAGCGTTTGGCTCTACACATGCGCTGTATTATTACAGTATATTTTAGTAACTGTTGGTACTCTTGTTGCGTTTTTTTCGTTAACTGATTGGCTCTATAACGTAATTGAACAACGACCACAGCTTTTCTTATTGATATAAATGATGTTCTACAGGAAACCATCTCTCGTTTGGCTCTATATCTCGTTTGTAATGTAACAGCTGCGTTTTTCATCTGCAAGTAATAACTTCTTTGTGATTTTGCAGCTTTATTAGCTCTATATTTTCTTTGTATAAATATTGTAGACAACTTTAATCTATTGTAATAATCTTGACAGGTTCGCATTTTTATTAAAGCTCTATAACGATGTTGAATTACTAAAGTGGCAGTTTTTATACTCTGATACCTTGACATTTCCTTTCTCATGAGTATTATTGCTTTGTACCGTTGTTCGAGTATCTTAGTGGCTCTTTGAAGAGATCTGTAATATTCGCGACATCTGCGCATGTACAGAATTGACCTATACCACACTTGGATTTTTATAGTCGCTTGTTTAATAGTAACAAACTGTTGACTAGCAGTTCGCATCTCTAATTTAGCTCTATAACGTGCTTGAACGATTAGAACAGCTTTTTGTAAAGCCTTGTAATACAGTATTTGTTTTTGCATTAATTTTTTGGCTCTATATCTTTGTTGGAATACAATCGCAGCTTTTCTTAATTGTAGATATTGAATCCTAGTTGCTTTCATTAGTTTCTGAGCTCGATATTGTTGTTGTAGTGTTATGCACGCACTTTTTATTTGTTGATATTGTGTTTGTTCCTTTTTCATTATTTTTAAAGCAATATAACGTTGTTGAACGATAATCACGATACGTTTTAGTTCTAAAAATTGTTCTCTGTGAATTCTCATCTCTTTAATAGACCTGTACCAGCGTTGTATGTATATTGTACTTGATTTTATCACTTGGTACTTTTGTCTCTCAATTCTACATAAACGATTGGCTCTAAAAATGTTCTGCACATTTATTACAGTTGATTTTAGTTTTTCGTATTGCAGTTTTTCCCTTTTAGCTAAAACTCTAGCTTTCCATTTTTGCTGAACAAAAATGACAGTAGTTTTTAGCTTTTGGTACTTGTTCACTTCAAGCTGCACCTGTTTCTTGGATTTATACCATCTTTGTATAATTTGTACAGCTTTCTTAATTCTTAGATATCTAGTTCTTTCCAGGAACATTCTTAAGTGACTTTGGATTAGGACGGCACTCTTTATGCGTTGTTTATAGAAATTTCTGATCAGCCATCCCCTGCAGTACTTCTGTATTCCATTTACTGCCATGATTTGTTTCTTGTAAGCATCTTTTTGCTTATACATTCTGTAGTAGGACTGTATTTTGATAGCAGCTCTTTCTGACTTAATTAAATTTAAGTAGTGTGTTAAGAAATAGGTAAATTCTTCTAATTTTGCTACAAATTTTTGCCTTCTATACCAATTCTGTATTTTCCTAGCCGCATTTTCTTTCTGGAGATGTAGTCTCTGTAATTTTCTTCGTTTCAGAACAACAGGAAGGCTTCTGAACCACGTTTGTATAGTACTAGCACATTTGACCATGAGGGGTGCCTCAAACTTGTAAATAATCTGCCATAAGAAGGACATAGTTTTCTCCCGATGGCCATCGACTATGTCTTTGGGTGAAATGTCGTACAAGATCTTATAACCAGCACTTTCTAAGGAATCAAACACCAACTTCATATTATGCACCTTTTGTAAACGTGATATAGCTGGCACCCTCAAACTATTTGTTAACTCTTCTTTAAGAAGAATAATTTCCATGACTTTAGTTAGTCGTACGCCATCTCTTAGATCTACTCCCAAGTTTTTGACTGCGTAATCAAATTCATGGATGTAAGTCTGCACATGCGTGACTATATATCCAGAAAACTTCAGAAACTTGGTAATATCACCGACTGCTGATAGTAACTCTCTAGCTAACATAAGCAACAGTTCCTTGCTTTCTTTTACTTTGCCTGTGGAACAAAATAAACAAGGATTATGAGGTATTAACTTTTTCGTTTTAGCTTGATCTAGGAAATATACTAGAATTAAAAATTTCTTTAAGAAAAATTTGTTGAAGTCCAGTATATATTTTGCAGCGTGAACAGACTTATATTTCTTTATCAACATGGGATTTTTGAATAACCTATTGATCAAAAAGGTGCTCAGTCCGACGATGTCTGAATTAGAATGTAATGGAATTATTTCGTTATAAATAGTTTCCAAGCCAATTCTGAGCCATAAAGGATTATAACTCAACAAATGAGACATTACATCAGACTTTATAGAGAGATTAAGATGAACATCTTTATCTTGTCGAATGCTCACCTTGCCGTTATCTACAGCAGCTAAAACTTTAGATAGAACATTAGTAATTTCCTTGGATCTGTACAAAGTTTGAGCGGATTTTCTCAAACTATTCAATTTTGCATTTACGTGATACTTGTTAGAGATTTCTTCTTTAGTAGGAGCTGCCTCTACTTCTCTCTTCTTACACTCTTGCCACACTTTAGCTACATCTATGATTTTATCTTCGGAATACAGTTCTTGAGGAGGTGTTAACAGCGAATTCAACCATTTTTTGAAATAAAGCTCTTGTTCGTCAATCCAACTTTCGTCTACGAAGAGATGCGGCGTTATAAACGGATCAACCATATTAGTAGCAGCTAGCAAAAACGGATTCTGTATGATTACTGTATTAGTATCTCTTCTACTGATCTCAGAAATCGCTTCTTCTTTTCTCTTCTCTTTGCGCCCGTCTTCAGATTTGTTGATCATAAACTTTTTCAAATTGAGACCGGAGGTATTCTTTGCTACTCTAAGTGCAGCTCCTCCTTTTCTAGACCAATTCTGTGGTCCTGTCAGACCACCGCCAGGTTTGGCAAAGTTTGCTGTTAAGTCTAAGTCACATTTTTTTCGAGTGGTAGAATGACTCACGTCAAATGATTCTTCTTGAATAGAGCTGAGTGGACGATCTGACATGATAAAACTGGTCTGGCTGATATCTGGTCTACTATAAGGGTCATTTCTTTGAAAATTAATATGTCTGTTAACGGCTACTTCGGGTGTTGAAAAAGTGAAGTTATTCGGCTTTGCAAAATTGAAATCATTCGTAATATTCCCTTCAAATTGACTATTGGTAGTGAAATTCAAAGTGACATCGCTTAGTACCGGTTTTGTAAAATTAAACTGATTTGCTTTTAAGGTTGAGTCATAATCAAGTCTTGAACTAAAACTGCTAGCGTTCAACGAATCGTCGATCGTTGATCTTTGAATGTGAGAAAAATTTTTATTCTTCACGTTATTCACGTCCTGTAAATAAGACGCTAAACTCGGTGTCCTACAAGGCTCAGGGCTAAACCTCTTTTGGCGTATCGGTGACACCTTCGTAGACAAAGGACTTAAATTTTCACAATTACCTAATGAATTATCTTTTGTATATGTCTCTCCGCTCAAGTTACCTTTAACGTAAGTTTCAAAACTGGTGTTATCTTTCACGTATGTCTCCGAACTTAATCTTGATTTTGTGTAAGTTTCTGAGCTTAAATTTAAATTTGGAGGAAGATCTGGAATGTCAAAAGTGTTCTCTTTGGTCATTTTAACTGTGCTTTCAAAATCTGTTTGAAATCTCGTTTTTCGTTTGGTTGTTACAGGTGTTTTTGTTGGTGTGAAACAAAATGATTGCAGCTGCGTCAGCTTGTACTCGAAGTCATATTTGGGCGAGTCTGGCATGGAGGACTTTTGTTTGAAGTAAGTACCTAATGATACGTCTGGAGTTAAGATATCCCCGTTGTAGGATGTTAGGGGAGGTCGTATTTGTGTATTACCATTGGGACATTCATTTTCATTGTTCATTTCCAAACTATCGTTGAAAATCTCAGAGTTTTCTCGTTTAAGGACAAACGTGCCTCTTCTCTCACCCCCATTTGCGATTTTCTTGGAATATTCCACGAAATTTACTTTCTCTGCAGATATAAAGCTTTCAGTAGTGACTCTCTCGGATAGATATGCAGTATGTACATTCTCCTTACCTTTGGAAGTGTAGTACTTAATTGGTTCGGCGTGGATAACATGTTCATGTTGGGTAATATGTTCGTGTTGATAGGAAGTAAATACTTGGGGTTTGAAAGTTTTTTTCGGTGAGGGTGACTTTTTGTACTGCGATCTTTTCTTCGGTGATGGTGAAAAGCGCTTTGGGGATATGTACGGCGGTTTTATTGGATAATATTTTTTTGTTGGTGATTTTCTGAGTTTCGTTTTCTTTCCGGGTTTTGCCTTCAAGAAAAAAAATATGATTTAAAGATACCTATGAAATAAATAGGATTATTTTATTTATGGAGATTTTGACCAATAAAAACCTACAAAAATCAAAATTTTAGCTGTAATTTTTTATTGATTTTAATTTCCAATCGTGTAGTAAGATTTTTCATCACGTGTTTAATTCTGCCCAATCAGATTATTATTATACTGGGAATAATCTACTTATACATTATTATACTGAGAATAATTTTTAAGTATTTTGTTTCTGTCTAATTACAACAAGTTTTAAAGTTTTGACAACCGTCACATTTAAGAAAAACAACCAAAATAAACTTTTAGTTCTGCATCTAATGTCAAATTATCACGACGGCATACAAATAGGCAATTTTAAGAGTAAACAGTAGCGATCAACAGGTAGCAACAAAATATAACTTCCCTATATCATAGTCGCGCTAAATGGAAGTACTAGAAAACGATTTTATTATTAATAAATAGATATTTATAAAAATAAACCAAAATGGGTGAAAATTTTATGTTAAGATAGGTATTTAGAAAGGTAGGTATTTGCATGAAATATCTAATAATAAAACAATAATAAATAATCATTTTTTGTTGTGAAGCGAAACAAATTTCGATTTTCGCATAATTTTGGCACGGTTTTTAATGGACTTTTTCTTGGAAGGTTTCACTTTATTTTTCGTTTGATTTACTTTTTCCATTTTGTTAAACTATTGATAATATTTTTAGAATAAAAAATCCTCCTAAAACTTTATATACTCGCATTAGAATTCGAAATATTTTTACGTAAAATATACTTACCTACCTACATATAACTAAAATTCACAATTAACAACAATCTATTCTTTCAAAGAGGCCAACAACTTATACAACAACAACAAATATATAATAAATTAACTATCAATAAGCCCTACTTTCCTATGAAGCAACAAAAAAGAATTTTTAAATTAACACACTACTGCACTGAACAGATATCGATAAAGATGACAGAACAGATTAGAGAAAATCTGACGCAGGTTTGTCAAAATGACAGTGATAATTTCTCTATGTTGCCTAATTAGTTATTTAGTTATATGTTCGATTTCTTGTTAGAAATAATAAATTTTAGTAGTTCCAAGATTACACAAAATCTAGGCATGGGATAAAAAAGTTTATTTGAAGAAAGTTTTTTTATTTTTTTCTTCTTAATGGCGGTACAGGCTCCCTTTTTCAATATTTTATTTAGTTATAGAGTAATTTCCACGTACTAACATATTTCTGAAATTGGGCTCTATACCGCCATTCTTTATTATATTACGAATATGTGTGCCAAATATCTCGACAAAATATTCAAAAGTAGAGCCGCAATCTTGGAACGCGTTTGTTGCTACCTGTTGATCGCTACTGTAGCCTCTTAAGCACTCGGCTGCAATTCGGTAAGATTATTTCATGAATGAAACTGTATGTCTAAATTATTTTAACTAAAATTTTACTGATATCTTAGTCTGAATATCTACTAAACCTGCTCATGCTGTTCACTTTAACAAGTTGTAAAACATTAATAGTTGTGATTAACGTCACTGAATGTTTATTTACAAAGACTTGAATTTTGTATGTATTAAAAAATAATCTGTCGAATATCACACGATAGTAAGAATAAAATTTGTTTCCATTTGTCTCCAATTTGTTTCTCAAACTTGTTTCCATTCGGCAATAGTCACTCAAGCCCTTTGGGCTCTCGTGTACTATCATTGCAACCCAATGCCACACATGTGGCTACATGTGAAGCGTGTCCGTTTCGATACTTTGGCAACTTAACCTAATCTATAACCACTGTAATAGTTATTTATGTATCAAGGGCGTAAAATAGGCGTTTATGGAACGCGACGTGTAACTAAGACATAAATGAACACGTAAGGTCCATAAACGCTGTTTATAAGCCCGAAATACATACAAACTTTTATGCACGACTGTTTTAATGATCATTTATTAATAAAGATACAAAATTCCTTGCACGATCGTCGTAGTGATTATTTTTTAATGCTTCTTTTTCTTTCCACTTTTTGCGAGCAATTTATTATAAATACCGTTTCAAAAGTTGCATGAACTTTATAGCTCAATTTATTAAAACTCATCCTGTATAACAATTTACCGAATCATTTGTATTGGTTAGTTAATAAAAAATGTCATATTGAAAGAAATATGTGTAAGAAATAATAATATGATAGAACAGTAATCTCTATAGCTATGTTCGCGTTACCCTAGCAACAAAGTAAATAAGTCAAGAATAGTAAGTCGCCATTATTAAATAATGGCGTTATCGCATTATTAAATAATTATCGTATTGAAAGTTTCATAACACATTTTTTAAGAAGTTCTTTTATAATGGAAACTAGTGACGATGAAACATTTTCTGGAACACCACCGGAAATTTTTAAAGCAGCAGAAGATGCAAAATTAAGTTTACTACCCGCTAAATCTAAGAAAATAGACGATAAGGCAATAAGGTAATAAGATGAATTTATTAGTTGGTGCAAATTGCAGAATGTTAAAGACGGTAATTATACAGAAAATGTATTTCTTGATTATTTTCTGGAGAAGTCTAAATGCCGTAAGCCGTCGTCTCTATGGTTATATTATTCGATGTTAAGGCAACTGTAAATTTGCACAATAATGTAAACATCGCTAAATATTCAAGACTGATAACATAGGCTATTGATTATGTTCAACATAAGAGAGCTAAAAGGAACTACAACGTTAATGAGATTTTATTGTCTCATATGGTCAAAGAAACTCTATATTTAAAAAAACCGCGGAGTGCTACCATTTAAATAGGTGCGTTTTTGAGAAAGGGGCGAATTAGTCCCTAGGCTCAGGGTGAATTAGGGTGAGTTCTATGCACTTTTGGTACAAACATGTTTACAGGAAAATTGTTCCAGGTTAAATTTACTATCGAAATATCACATTTTAGTGTCAAAAATATTTTTTTTACAAAAACATATTCAAAAGAAAAGCAAGAAAAAAACACCAAAGAAAGCAATTTTGTTTTTGTCCCATAACTTTTTTCCTTTGGGATATAGGTACAGGTATTGCTTCAGCGAAAAATAACTTCAGTCCTTTCTCTTTAAAATGACGTTTAGTAGAAGTCACTAGGATTTATATTTTCCAAAATAGGATTTTTCAAAATTCGCCGCTCACAGCAGTTTTAGAGCCATTTTCCCCATTATTTCGCAAACATTGTTCTGTAACTTTTTTCTTCTCATTTCTAGGTATATGTAATGGTACATTTAGTAGAAATAGAAGTCAATTACCTTTAAAATGGTCTATTGTATAAGGTTGTGCGACTATTTTTAAGCAAGTTATGCTTTTTCAAGGTTTTATTCTTTTAATGATTTTTGATATTTTTTATGATTATTGTTTAAATTTTTTATTATGACTTTTTTCTTGTATATTTAGGTATATACATTGTGCAATAAAAAAAGATTATTTTCTTTACTTTAAAATGGTGTATAGCAAAAAAATTTAGGACTATTTTTAAACAAGATATCCGTAGGATATTCAAGGATATCCGTAACTTTTTTATTTTTTATTTTTTTCAATTAGAAGAATATAGTTGCAAATTATAACATAATTTTTAATTCCAAATAACTTTTCTTAATAACACTTTTCGATATTGTGAAATATAAAGGTACTTCACTCTTGAGCGAAATTCATATTTTTTAACATACCTCGTACACTATTGATAAAATTTTATATCTGATCATTGCATCTCAGGTTTTAGATTATGCAGAGCATTTTATAAAGAATAATTTTTTTCATAAAGTTAACAATAAAAAAGTTTCCATATGGTTCCAGCTTAGTGGGACCTGTGGCATGTGTATATGTCACATTTTGAGAACGCATATCGATAGTGAAAGTTTCCAACCTCCTATGTCAATTTTTGGCTATTTTGTTTTGCTACCCTAAATTAAAGAAAATATGTATTTTTTACTGTTTACAAGCTCCTATGTCGTTATTTCATCAATTGACTTATAGATGGCCCTATATAAAACAACGACATAGGAGCTTGTAAACAGTAAAAATACATAGTTCTCTTTAATTTAAGGGTAACAGAACAAAATATCCAAAAATTGACATAGGAGGTTGGGAACTTTCACCATCGATATATTCTTTAAAAATAGTCCTAGAATTTTTTACAATACACCATTTTAAAGTAAAGAAAATATGCTTTCTTTTGTTGCACAATGTATACACCTAAATATACAATAAAAAAAGTTATAATGAGAAATTTAAAAATAATCGAAAAATAAATAAAAAATCATTAAAAGTATACAATTTTCAAAAACCATATCTTGCTTATATATAGTCATACAGCCTTCTACAATAGACCATTTTAAAGGTTCTTGACTTTTCTTCTTACAAAATGTACCATTGCATATACCTAAAGCTGCGTAGAAAAAAGTTACACAACAATGTTTGCGAAGTAACAAGGAAAATGGGTCAAAATCGCTGTGAGTAGCGAAGTTTGAAAAATCATATTTTGGAAACCATAAACTATAGAGACTTCTACCAAACACCATTTTAAAGAGGAAGGATGGAAGTTTTTTTTTCTGTGAAGCAATGCCTATACCTACGTCCCCATGGGAAAAAGTTATGGGGCAAAAAACAAAATTGCTATATTTCGTGTTGTTTTCTTGCTTTTCTTTTGAATTTATTTTTGCAAAAAAAAAATATTTTTCACTTTGAAATGTGATATTTCAATAGTAAATTTAACCTGGAACAATTTTCATGTAGACGTGTTTGTACCAAAAGTGCATAGAACTCACCCTAATTCGCCCTGTGCCCAGGGGCTCCCTTTCTCAAAAACCCACCCCTTTAAATGGTAGCACTCCGCGGTTTTTTCATATTTAGAGGTCCATTGACTATATTAAACAATAAAACTCCGTTAACGTTGTAGTTCCTTTCTATAATACGACATAATCAATAGCCTAACATTCCTAAAACGGAGATCATATGGTTATAAACCAAAGAAATCTAAAATTCTAACCAGAGAAGAAATAGAATCGTTTTTGGTAAAAAAAATTGTGTTATAAATATAAAATTATAGATGTAGGAAACTTATGTTTGATTGCTAAAGTTATAATTCCTTTATTAAAATAAAATACAATAAATAAAAACTTTGTGTTTCACTAACCACACCCCTCATCTAACATTACCGTCCGGCGGGCGATAAAGAAGCCCACGGGCGCTAAAGTGGCACTTTACGTACCTACGCCAAATGTATACATAATATGGACTTTACCGCCCGGTCGTACATAAAAGATATTTATTACAGCTGAAATTTAATTAATATCAACATAAAATACTCTAATGGCTGGTTCCTCCAACGACAAATAGTTGTTTATTTGATGAATAAAGTTATTCAACCAATAAAACTTACATATCTACGTTTCACTCACGTCAAAAAGACTTATTTTATTTGTCAAATAAATATTTACTCTTCGAATAAATTGACAAGTTAATCTCACTTAACAAAGAAAATATGTCGGCTTAACTTTAAATTATCAAAATTGTACTGAAATACAATAAAAATATAATAGAATAATAAAAAATTTTATTCGACAAATACTTAACTATTCACTGATTTATTTGTTGGTGGTGAAACGGACCATAAATCAATAATTACCTTAGAAGGTGAAGCTGTTTTAAAAACAATAGGCACATCTCTGTGGACTGTTCTTGTATTATTTTCAAAAGAAATTTTATGGTAGGATGCTTCCTTCTCCATAGGAGTCCATGTTATTTCAAACATAACCTCCGAAAAGCTGTGAATTGTTGCACTCTCCCAATTATATCTAACATTTAGCTCTAATGGTACTTTTTTTGTTAAGAAAATCTACAAAATAATATATAATTTTGTAATTACTTTAATATACACTGACCGGCAAGAAAAACAGGAACCCCACAAAATGGGTCATTTTTGATGTCTCGAATTCCTAAACCTGTTGTCCGATTTAAGTGAATTTTTTAATATGTTATAGCCTTATTCTTTAACAATATCGCTGTAATAATATTGTTGCTAGACAGGTAAATAGTCATTGTACACCGGGTGTACCAATCAAACTGTGTTTTTTTTTTAAGTTCCCCACACCCTGTGGAATATTCTAGCATTTATAAAATACTGAAATTAAAACCCGAAATTATAATCTCAGGTTTTCTTAATTGGCCATCTCCATTGGCGTGCATACAGGTAATATGACCCGTATGCGCGCCAATGAAGAATATAAAATTCTTAATTGTATGTCAAAAAATGCGCAATAACTACCTCTTAAAACCTACCAAATTTAATTTGCATATCTCAACCGGTTTTAGAGCAATAAATAAATTGTTAATTTGTAAGAAAGAAAATTCAACATCCTGTATCTCAGAAACGAAGCATTTGCAGACATACTTTATAAAGCAAACGGTCATTAATTTAGTATTTAATACTAATTAAATTTTTTCATGCAGAATTACCCCTTAAAGTTTGTCGCACTCATTTAGAAACACCCTGTATTGATGAAGAACGTGGCTAGTGGTTAAAGTATCTACCTTTCTTATTATCCATCATAAGCAAATAAATCAAAAACCAGAATGTTAAGAAAACCTGAGGCTATAGTTGGGTTTTTTCAGTATTTTATAAATGCTACAATATTCCACAGGGTGTGATGAACTTTGAGAAAAAAAAACAGTTTGATTGGTACACCCGGTATACAGTGACAATTTACCTGTCTAGCAACAATATTATTACAGCGATATTGTTAAAGAATAAGGCTATATATAACATATTAAAAAATCACTTAAATCGGACAACAGATTTAGGAAATTCGAGACATCAAACATGATCCATTTTGTGGGGTGTCTGTTTTTCGTGCCGGTCAGTGTAATGTATATTTATAACTTACACTCATATCCTGTTTAGTTGGATTTCTTAATAATAATTTGCATGTTGCTGGTTCTCCAATTTTTACTTCATCAAAAAATAACTTTGGAGCTACTGTGAAAGGTCCTAAAGAGAGAATTTCTATTTTTTCTGGAGATTTTTCCTTGACTGTAGGTTTGGGTTTCTTTTCTCTTCTGACTGGTGATATCTAAAATGGTTTATTCAACTTATAAGATATGGTTGAATGCTCAATTATCTCGGAAACGGCTTGGACGATTTTTATAGATTTTGGTGGGGAAGGGTCTTCTAATGTGGCCGATATTATAGTCGTAATTACATTGTCAGATCTTCCGTTTTTCTGGAAATCTAATGAACTTTCTTATTTCAAATGGAACACCCTGTATATTTTCTGCGTTTTGAAGTCCTTAAGAAAAACTGATTATTTTTCATGTAATATTCCCTATATAATATGCCGTAATTTCGGAGTTATTCCTACATTTATGTTTAAAAAAATTTATAAACAAATTATAAAAATCAATTTTTTTTCAGCGCGGGCAGATATTATTTTAAATCTTCGGATCATTGGGAACAAAAAAGGTATTTTGTAATTTTTCTCTAAAGTTAATCGTTTTCAAGTTTGTTATAAACAATTTAAAAACTGAAAAAAAATTAAAAATGACGATATGCAAGGTTCAAAAACACAAGTAAAAAACATAATATTTGAAATTACAAAGTGTCTATATTGTAGTTCAATCCTTTTTCTATCAGCTCCCTATAAGAACTTTGGTCTAGGACGTTTCATCGCCGCCGTTTCGATGCCGCCAGTTCGATGCCGATGCCGGCCGATTCATCGCTAGTCAATTAATCGCTATCTGATATATTTCCGAATTTTCGACAGTTACAATTATTAGTTATTTTTAGTATTAATTAGGAATTCTAGGAAATGCGAGATATGACGGCGATGAAATGGACTGGCGATGAACCGGCGGCATCGAAACGTCCCATTCCGTAAGAACTTTTGGCACGTTTTGTCCTAAAGCATTGTTTTTTAATTGTTAATGAAGCGCTTATGAGAGAATGGGCGATTGGGCTGCATTAACAACTAAAAACAATGTTTCAAAATTAAATAAGCCCAAATTATTTATCGGAAATTGATAAAATAAAGTTTTAGCTTGAATTTAGGTACTATGTGATTTCAAATATAATATTTTTTACTTGTGATTTTGAGCCTTGAAAATCGACATTTTTCGATTTTTTTCAGTTTTAAATTGTTTATAATTTGGAAACGATTAACTTTAGAGAAAAATTACACAAACATTTTTTGATCCCAATGATCCAAAGAACCTAAAATAATAATGTCTGCCTGGGCCGAAAAAAAAAATGATTTTTATCATTTGTTTATAAAATTTTTAAAAAATAAATTAGCAATAACTCCAAAATTACTGCATTTAGGTATAGGGAAAATTACATGAAAAATAGTCAGTATTTCTTAAGGACTTCAAAACGTAAAAAATATACAGGGTGTTCCATTTGAATTAAGAAAGTTCATTAGATTTCCAGAAAAACGGAAGATCTGACAATGTAATTACATACGACTATAATATCAGCCACATTAGAAGACCCTTCCCCACCAAAATCTATAAAAATCGTCCAAGCCGTTTCCGAGATAATTGAGGGTTTCCATACATATAACTCATTCTGTATTTAATATTGTTAAACAAAAAATAAGCATGAAACAAAAAATATTTTGACAGCATTATTTCACCAAATGTCTAAAGAACATATATGCAAAATTTCAGGTGAATTGGTCAAGTAGTTTTTGAGTTACAATGTCCACCGCCTATGAAAACATCAGGGTTGAGAAAATAGCGTTTTAACAACTTTTATTTGTAATTTCTTTTTTGTCTGTCAAATAGTAAACTGTTGCACACTGGAATATGTTTTTGAATCGCGGAGTAATTTACACAAGAGAATGGTAACACATGTTGATAGTTTTTCACTACACTTGCAAAGCGAGTAGGGATATTCAAATGCTGTATTTCCAGTTATTTTGCTCTGATCAATCTGAAATCTTCAGAGAGTGTTCTTGAAGTTATGTATTTTCATATAGAACAATAAAAAAATTCTAAAAATTTCAAAATTTTCATACTTTTTATACCCCCCTTTAACCCTGCGTTACTCGCACACGGTGTATGAGACCGGGCCTCTAAACAACTGCCTGTAACTCTGATTGTAGTGCATATTTTCAATTGCTGCTGCATATACCTCTTCAGTCATCAGTCAACTGTGTGTGAAGTCCACGTGCAGTGTAAAAAAGTGTATTGTACTTTTATTATTAGGCAAGACCTATTAATTAGTCAGGTAATTAAAAGTAGTAAGTTTTAATTAGTCAGGTAATTTAAGGTCTTTTTCTTATTTTTAATGTTTATATATTTGTTTATTTATATTTAGATATGGATTACGAGAAGGAGAAGCAAAGATTATTAAAATTATTTGAGGAACGCATATTTACACAATTATATGATCATATATTCATTAAATAATATAATTGTACAAAATTTTGCAAAAAAAATTTTTTTTCAAATATTGCTGACCCATATTTTTGGACCCGGTCTTCTGCACCGTGCGCAAGTATTCGATCACAAAAAGTTGGCGCGAGTAACGGAAGGTTAAGAATTAAGAAAAAAGAACTAACCCTTTGAATACTGATGACGCTTAAAGATGTTAATACTGTTACTATTGTCAGGTGTGCATGACAGCTTCAGGTGTCATATGCAGATATGCACAACATTCGTTCAGAGGTTTGTATTTGTTTAACTTTGACTGAAATGAGTTGTCTTTATATTAAGTACGTACATAAATGCATTTTATAACATCATTTTAGATTTATATTACGTACGAAGCAATTCCAGGGCCATCTCAGCCAAAACACTACAATGTAAATGCAGCGAAAAATCAAGTTAGCATCCAGGTCATGTTAGTCATATTTTGCCAGCAATGGAACGGTTAAATAAGCTTCTGAAGAATATGAAAGATCATTGGCATCATGATTGGTCACTCTCAATAACAAATTCATTCTCTACTTCTCAAAGTTGTTTATTTTATCATGAAAGGGTCATTTTAATAATACCATTTCTTTCAATTTTTGTGGTGAGGTTTAAAAATTATGTTGCCTAAGTATAGTATACAGGGTGTTTGGTAAAGAATGGGCCATAGCTTAACCTTAGATTCCTGAGGTTAAAATAGGTCGATTTAAGCTCACTAACCTTAGTACAAAAGTTGATAATAACCGAAATACAGGGTGTCAAAGTTAAACTTTTATTTGATTTATTTTTGAATATTTCCTCATAGGCATGGGACAACAACACGAAATTTGATAAGTGGTGCTGGTACTGTACAAACTACTAAATTATGTTAAACAAATGTTTCTGGCTACTACCAGAGGCGTACGATAGGGGAACGTGAATGGTTGAACCTTCCCAAATTCTATGCCACTGGCGGAATTTCTATCTTGGTGCAATTTTTTGATTCTCCAATACTTTATATGTAATGACATACTCTTCATTCGTAACGATAAAACCATTAGTTTTCGATATATTTGAAGCTAAAAACGGAGGAGCATAATTAATCAAAATAAGTGTGCCTTTTCATTTTTAACTTGAAACATCACGAAAACTAATGACTTTATCGTTAAGAATGAAGATATTATTGGCATAGAAGGTACTGGAGAATCTAAAAATTATCCTAAAATAGCAGTTTCATCAGTGGCGTAGAATTTGGGAAGGGTCAACCATTCACTTTCCCCTGTCGTACGTCTCTGGTATTAATCACAAACGATTATTTAACATAATTTAGTAGGGTGTACAGTAACTACACTTTCTGCCAAGTACAATAAGGATGTGTCAAATAGTTTTATAGTACCGGGCATACATAGTTCTTAAAGTTTTAAATAAAGAATAAATTATTTAAAAAAAAAGAATACTTTATAATAATTTGACATATCCGTGTGATACTTGGCAGAAAGTGTAGGCACTGTACACCCTACTAAATTATGTTAAATAATCGTTTCTGGCTACTACCAGAGGCATACGACAGGGGAAAGTGAATGGTTGACCCTTCCCAAATTCTACGCCACTGATGAAACTGCTATTTTAGCATAATTTTTAGAGTCTATAATTCTTTCTATACAAATAATATACTCTTCATTTGTAACGATAAAGTCATTAGTTTTTGAGATATTTGAAGTTAAAAATAAAAAGGCACACTTATTTTGATTAATTTAGTATGCACCTTCGCTTTTAGCTTCAAATATCTCGAAAACAAATGGCTTTATTGTTACGAATGAAGAGTATATTTTTTACATAGAAAGTATTGGAGAAGCAAAAAATTGCAATAAAATAGCAATTCCGCCAGTGGCGTAGAATTTGGAAAGGGTCAACCATTCACGTTCCCCCATCGTACGTCTCGGGTAGTTGCCAGAAACGTTTGTTTACCTTAATTTCGTAGATTGTACAATACCAGCACCACTTACCAAATTTCGTGTTGTTGTCCCATGCCTGTCAGGAAATATTCAAAAATAAATAAAATAAAAGTTTAAGTTTGACACCCTGTATTTCGGTTATTATCAACTTTTGTACTAAGGTAAATTAGCTTAAGTGGACCTATTTTAACCTCAGAAATCTACGGTTAAGCTATGGCCCATTCTTTACCAAACACCCTGTATAAGCTACATAGGAAAAGTTTCTACAGAAGTTTTTATTTAACAGAAGTCATTGATCTTCATGTGTAAACTGTCAAATGTGAAGAGAAAATGAAATGAAAATGTGAAGAGAACTGAAAAGGACTGAGATTTTAGTCATAATCTTCTCATTTTGTATGTCTGGTCACAGTATTTTTAAATTAAAGAATGTCTATTAAATGATAGCTCCTTTAATTAGAAGTTTGTAACATGATTTCCTCTTCCTCCCATATCATTGTTACTGATCACTTAGAATTTTAGAGTCAATAGAAAAACTAATCACTAGAAATTTAGAAATTTAACTGACTTCATACTATAACCCAATCATGTTTAAGTAATTAATACATAAGATTTGGAGCTGTAATATCGATTATGGAGATTATATTGTTTGGCTTGGCATTGTATTATTTATATTAGTGTTAAAAAATATACATACACCATTGGTAAGGATAAAAAATCCTTTTTATCTATATAAAAAAACAATAATCGAGAAAAACTTCCGATCCTATCCAATTTTTCTAAATGTTATTAGGAATGTAAAGTATAATATACCAATTAACACTTACCTGAAAAAACATCGTGTTGTATAATTTTACACTTTAAAATTAAATAACTTATAAATTTGATTTTCTTTTTGACGTTTATTTTTATTTTATTTGAACTGATTGCTGAACGTAACGGATAACGGAAAATGTCGGTATAGTAGAAATCTCATTCTGACAGTTACATGTTACCAACGTTGTAAATTAATCAGAGAATATTAATTAATTTTTTTTTTATTATTTATTTCACGGTTTATTTTAAACAATATTTGTGTCAGTTTGATCCCTAAAATATTTTAACACGCTACTTTTATAAACATTTTACTTGATATTTTTTAAAATACACGGTAATCTTGGCCAATGACGTCATTGAGATTGAGCTTGTTGACATTCTACAGCGAGAAGTTCGCCACAAGTACAGAGCTTAATCACCGAACAACTTAATGTTCTCTGTCGCCATAGAAAGAGTTCTGTGGTTTTATGCTTTTTTAAATTAAATCATGTTAGCCTAATCTTTTCATTAAAATCAATTAATTATTACCTAGAAGTGTAGAATTTAGAGACTTTCTCTCTCGTATACTCTCTACAATGTTTTATTAATAAATATACAATACCTGTTTTTGAAAAACATGATAATGCAATAAAAAATAGAGGGAAAACAGAATGGCAAACTAGAGCAAAAATAAAAAAAGAAAACCCAGACGTATTCTCAACAACTTAAAACTTCACAGAAAGAACTCGCAAATGAAATAAACAGTGAGAAGAAAAGGTGAAAATAAAATGAATGAAGAAAAATGTTTGAGAATCCCCTATGGATCTTGGCCTCCTGGCAGAAAAGTTTACCACTCCCGTGGATTACTAGCAACTTCCCTCCATTTTATCAACAAATATAGGCGAGCGGGAGATGCCCTAAAATGACCAGGTACTGACCACGGAGAGGTGAATGGCTAATTTTATTCATACTTTATATTTTTAAAGGTGCTGAAAACGAAAATGAGGTTTATATTGAATTTTATGTGGGGGAACATTGTCAAAATCGCAATTTTAACCTTAAATAAAAAAAAAGAAATCACTTTTTTGCGTTTACCTCGCTACAACTCAGTTCAATTTTAATATTTTTTCTGAAATTTTTACAGTATATAGCTCTAACATGTCTGAAGACAACGTTATATACCTGCTTTAAGCTTTAGCTTTAATTCTTATTTTTATAAAGGTTATGAATTTTTCAAATGAAAAGGTGCGGATTTGTGCATTGCAAAGTTTAATCCCAAAAGTTGAGTGACGAAATTTAAAATTAGCCTTTTAATCACGTTTATGTTAAAATAGAGGGTACAAAGAAGTTTTCTGTAAAATTTTAGATCAAAATGTTTTATAGAAAAAAAATAGTGCAACTGTTATTATCGACATTAGAAATCCCCAATATAACGGTTATTTTTCGAGATACTGACCATGGGTGCCCTAACAACACACAACATTCCAGGAATGTACTACCAAAGTTCTATCAATATTTGAATGTCCTGGACATTTAGGGAACATTCGGTGAACATCTGTTTAAATTATTCCTGGAATGTTACCATAAGACATTCTGTGAACATACTACCAATGTTCCTATATTTTAAGTTGCGAAATAATACATACGTGTAACAGATACAACATTACTTATAACATACCAGACAAACTAAGTGACACTTTAGGCCTACAGTGCAATAATATGTCAAATTTAAAGAGTTTCCCAAGTTCAATTAATACAAATTATAAACATACAAATATAATAAAAATTATTGTTCGCGAATATTCAATTTGGAATGCGATTTTGTTAATAAAAAAAATACTTATAACTTATGCAAAACCCAAGAGAGGCATTTATATTTATTTCTTTTGCGTTCATTTTCAAATTCGCCGTGCATATATTTTTGTGCATGGCGCTTGAGAGGGCATCACGTGACTAAAAACGACCAACCAACGACCTCGCTTCGGCCATCTTGGCATCTTCATCTTGGCCACCTTCACCTTGCTTTGCCGTGGGTGGATGGTTGTTTGTATTATTTTTGTGCCTTTTAAGAATATTTTTTTAATTCGGATACTTTTATAATAGCTTTAATAGTATTATTAACATAGTGAATAAAATGGTGTCCTGTTTTTAACGCAGTTGGAGTAGCAGAAACAAATGTAGATAAAAAAATCTGCAGGAATAACGTTTCAATTATGACAGAAGCTCCAAACAAATGACTGTGAATGAAAAGCCCTATTAAAAGGTTAGTATGCAAATATGTAAACGAAGGCATGCCCTGTATTTCAGAAAATAAATTAATACTATTAATACCCTAATAATACTATTCATAAAAAATCTTTTAAGTAACTTAGATATAACAAAGTGAATAAAAGGCATAAATCAGAAGAATTCTTATTTTATTTTATAAGTTAATAATTGGTCATATCTAGAGACTG
This sequence comes from Diabrotica virgifera virgifera, assembly GCF_917563875.1. NCBI lineage: Eukaryota > Metazoa > Arthropoda > Insecta > Coleoptera > Chrysomelidae > Diabrotica > Diabrotica virgifera. The sequence continues at coordinate 21,598,911 of NC_065447.1, read as the reverse complement.
GAAAATATGCACTAAAAAATGTCTAAAATATGCATGCAATATGCATTTTAAAACAAGCTGAATATGCACAATTAACATGCAAATATGCATTTATATATGCACTTATTTTTATATGAATAATTTTATGGTTTACGTTAAATACATAAATAAATAAAAAATAATAAAAATAAATAAATAGGTTTGAATTTAAACCAAATTGTATTATTATTTCTTAATATATTTTTTTAACTTCAGGTTTTGTGACAAATAAAACGGCAAAATATTTTATTTTGACCACAAGATAAATAAGAGTACAATAAAATAAATGTACATATTTTTATTGTTACAATATTGATTCATATTTTCTAAACTAATATTATAAAAAGAGTACAATAAAACAAATTTACATATTTTTATTGTTACAATAAATAATCATATATTGATTCATATTTTCTAAACTAATATTATGTCTTCTATCTGTTAATATTTGTTTATAGGCAGAAAAAGATCTCTCAACGTCACAAGATGTAATTGGGGCATATTTAAACTTTGCTATTAGAGACGGATCCATATTAATATTTTCATCGAAGTTTCCAAAATTGATTATATTATTTATTGAACGCAATAAAGTGAAACCCTCATTTTTGTTTAAAACGTCATCAAGTTTATCTTTAATTTTTACTCCAATTTCCCCATTCAGATTTGTTATTTTCTGTTTAACCGAATCAACAATAGACATACTATTGTGAAGACATAAATTTTGAGCCTCTAATTTTGTAATTGAACTTTCAATGATATCGAAATTCGATTTTATATACAACAATTGATTTTTAATAGACTTTTCTTTAAAAATATTTTGACAGTTATCAATAGCGGTACAAGTCGGATCAAAACTTGAAATAACGCTTTTGATGTCGTCGTAGTGTTCAGATAAAAATATAGCACTTTTAAGCCAAGTTCCCCATCTGGTTAATACTGGTTCTGGTGGTAAAGGAATATCGGGAAGCATCTCCCTATATACCTGTACACGTAGTGGTGCTTTCAGAAATACTTTTTTTACATTATTTATTAAGGTGTTTACATTGGGAAATTCAATTCTAACTTTCTCTGCAACTCTGTTTAGGCCGTGCGCCAAACATGTACAGTGAATTAAATTAGGGAAAAAGATTTTAAGATTGGATGCAGCTTTCATCATATATGAGGCGGCATCACTAAGCATTAATAATATTTTTTCAAATGGTACTTGATCAGGTAAAAAAAAATTTGTTAGGGATTCGTTAACAAATCTAGCTATTGTAGCATAGTTTGTTTTTTCCAAACATTTTACACTAATTAAGTATGAGTTTTTAAAATCGCCAGAGTCGTTAAGAACTCCAACAATTAGATTCGCAATTTGTCGACCCTTTGTATCCGTTGTTTCGTCGACGGAAATCCAAAGATAATCGGCTTTTAACTGATTTTTAATACTCGTCATCACATCTTTGTAACATGCACTGACATATTTTTTCCGAAGAGTTGAAGAACTTGGTATTTGAGCTGGTTTATCTTTAATCTTGCAATAAGTTTTTAAAAAGTTTTGACACGATTTATGTTCTAACTTGTGCAGAGGGATATTGCAGTTCAAAAAAAAATGGCATAAATCCTTTGCAAAGGTTTCTTGCCCAACTGACGTATTCTGAATCTGCAAACTGTTCTGTAGAATCTGCTGGCGAGGTTTATTATCATTTTTTGATAGCTTAGTTTGGTGAAGTGAAGTTTTTATGTGTTGAACTACTTGGAATTTCTTTTGACATGGAATCTGGAATATAATGATAATGATGTTTTAGATGTTTTCGTAAATAGATACCTACATTAAAATGATCAAACTTTTTAAACCTCCCCCAATTTTTTTTTATTTCTCAAAGTGAAATTGAAATCGTCAAACAATAAAGTACAGTCAGTGTACCGTAGTATACAGGGTGGGCCACTCTCAACACCTCGCTCTGTATAAGCCAAACCGTTGCGAACTTTAAAAAACAGTTTTTGAAGAAATGGGACGGTTTGTCATTTTAGAATAGACAGACACATAGATGTGCAAAGAAGTTTGATAAGTTTAAAAATCTATTGAAGTGGAGAACTTACCTTTTTATCACAAATGGTGCAAAACATACTTTCACTGTCGATAACTTTTAGATGATTGTTACTTCCAATCCAACTTCTGAGAAGACTTGATTTTTCCCTTGCTACTTTAGGCATTTTCACAATAATAATAAAATGATTTTTTTACACAGTATAGTCAATAACTTGCAATCACAAAAGTTGAATAATCGGCGATTGATTTAAGACTAACCATTCATAAAATAAAATAATCTATCCTACCCTTAAAACAGTGTTGCCAACTCGACCAATATAGTATTTGCCAAACCTCACAAGAATGATGGAATGATCAGTTCAACAGTAGGTATTCCATTATCAACTAATAAAAAATCCCTATAGCAAGCATAACCCAGTACAGATAAATTATTTGTTTTAAAAAATGCTGAAACATGATCCTGTAGTTAATAGTAATCTCATGGTCCACAGACATAAGTACTAATATAAACATTATTGAAGGCGAAGGGATTTGCTGATGTAGGTGTGTATGTGTGAATGGTTAAACATTTTTTGTTAGGAATCAGATTTGACTCACTGATATCAGTTTCAAGTTCCTGTGAGAGAGTTCCTAAGTTGTTTTAGTAATTGTAAGGCCAACATAAAAATTTGTTCTGAATTAGAAGATTTTCGATTTTTACTAAATAATTTTTATATTATTTAATATGCTAGAAAATATGCTATATGCTAAACAAGAAATAAATAAGCTAAACAACACAAAAATATGCCAAATCTAGCATAAAATAAGCTAAATTGGCAACGCTGCCTTAAAATTTCATTTTGGTTGGTTTTCCCAGAATAATTCATAGTTGGCCGACACCAGCAGAAAGTACAGGTAATATTTGTAATGTTATTCAAAATATAATCGGTATTTACTTAGGTAATTTGTAAATTCTGAGAAGTCTATAAATCTTAAATATCCGGATAATGATACCTGCAGCTATAAATAACGCCCATTATGTTTATGGGTACAACAACAAAGGAGCTTAACAGCAAAATATTTACTTTCACATTTTATTTTAATGGATGTTGATGTTACTAATATATACCTTATTTTTAAATGGGGTAGAGTAAATTCCCATCAAAATATGCATTTATATGCTCTTAAATCTCCAAATATGCAAGGCATATGCATTTATGAAAAACATGAGAAATATGCAGCATATATATGCATATGCATTTTGCATATAATCCAGTCTTTAGTCATATCCATTTATTATTTTAATAATAATTGTGAATAAGCCACAAACTTCGCTTATTCCTAACTAAAATAGTAAATAGAGATAATAACAATAGGATTTGTAAAACTAAAGTAATTCTTTTTGCGTTTTTGCTAATGTATGCCTTTATAAATAGGATGGTAGACCACACACTATAATATGCAGTACCAACTAATGAATACACAGAATATTATAGTCGATTTGCTAAACTCAGTCTCAGTACTACTGAGTCTCAGACACAACTGGCTAGTGATTTTAGTAAATAATTTTGCCAATTTGGTAAAATTGGCCAAAAACAAAAAAAATTACCTACTAAAATCACTAGCCAGTTGTGTCAGAGTTTGGGGAACCGACTATACTAATAAACAATTTCTAAGCTGTTTTATAATATTTTGTGAGTCCATTAATCATATTTTTTATTTAAAACTAAAATTTGTTAATAATGCTTAGTAATGCATATATTTTGTATTTTTAGCTTTCCAGAAGATCCTGCGAAGAAGACATGAAGTATAGATCAGATTTGTTAATAGAGGAGTATGTTCAAAACACTTTTTAGAAAAAGATATTGACAGAACTTCACTTTCATCTGTTCGTTTAAGAGACTGTGCTGTTCCAATAGCTTATGTCACACAGGTATATGCATTTTTTTTTCTTGGTTTTAACATCTTTTAACGCGAAATACGCAATAGCTTATCGAATTGATGCCATGTTATTTTTCTTTATTAAGGTCTTTGTTTATTATTGTGTATGTGTATTAACAACAGAAACATTTTTGGTTATTCTTTATTTTATTTTATATTTTGTCATCAAGTGTTCAGTCAATGTATGTAGTTTTCTTATGTACACCTTTATGGGTTTATACCTGGTGGATGTATATTTCAATAAATAAATAAATAAATAACCTAATTAATAATACAGTCTGTACAATATAGATACTGTTGTAATTCATTATCTACATCGGAGATCTAAGTTGACATTGTTGCCCAACTGCAAAAAATTTTTGAATTCATTTTAAGTCAAATATATCACATAATTATTGCGAAGTAGATTATACAACAAAACAGATTAATATTCAATGTAAATAAATAAAAACATCAGAAATAGAAAACAAGAATTAAGGTATAATCTTATGTTACAGTTATTAAGGTACCAAGGGTATTATAAGGATAATAACGCTTGAGGTCAATGGTGTTTTTAACAAGGGCCTGAGGGATATACGTTGACCGAAAGCGTTATTATTATAATACCTGTGGTGCCTTCAACGTTTAATGTCTGACTAAATTATTCTTTATATGCGAAAAATTTGAATGAATTTTGAATTGATTAGTTTTTAAATAAGTACATTTACCAGTAACAATAGTAACATAATTGTGGTAACCATAGTTTTACTTAGGTTGATATTTGTCAACTTGACAGTATCTAAGTCGTTATTTAAATTTAATGCCCAAGGGCGTTATATCGTACTTAACAGACTTCGAAATGTCATTATTTGTCAAATAATGTACCAGTAGGACATTAAAGTAAATAATAAAAACAATAAATATAATGAATACTAAATACTTATTTGTTTGTGAAAAATCTATTTCTTTGTGGCTTTTTTGTAATTAACTATTCTAATGAGGAAATAAGCCACAATTTACTTGAAAAAATAATTTTATTAAGGTTTCTACTTCCACGTCGGATGTCGTTGTCAAAATACAAAATGTTCATTATTATTATTTTATTTATTAAATATTATTTATTATTTATTTAAATATTATTTAATATTTATTTTTTTATTATTATTATTTATGCTTATTATTACCTGTAAATAATATTTCTTCTGATTGTTAATTGTAAAGGATAGAAAAATTACCTTTTATTTTATTTTCTTTTAGAATCAGCTGAGAGAAGTGGTCTACAAAAAACCAGAAAGGAAACGGAATATGTGGCTACGAAAAGCAAAAGAAAGGTTTACAAAGCAAATGTGACACATTTTTTTATAATATTTAGGAATGTCAGTAAATTACATTAAAAAATGTATGTAAAGATTTTTTGCAATAAAAATGTTTATATTTATCAAGGATGTATTATTTGGTATGGCCACATATCGTCAGTGATGTGACAATACCTCCTATCTGTTTTTTTCAAGAGATTTGTAAGATAGACTAAAAACTTGTTTCGGCCACCTCCTGTTTTCATATATTTTTTGACTTGTTTTGCAGTAAATTCAACTATCTATTTACTACAAAAAAGTCAGAATACGTACGAAAACAGAAAGTGACCTTAAAAAATGATTTTCGTCTCCTGCAAACCTCATGAAAAAACATATAGGAGGTATTGTCACATTACTGACGATATATTTCAGTGAATGTCTAAAAAATATACTGTGAATGTTCAAAGAACGTTCGTAGACATTCATGGAATGTTCTAACAAGACATTCAGTCTAAAAATATACTGTGAATGTCCAAAGAACATTCATGGAATGTTCCAACAAGACATTCAGTCTAAAAAATAGACTGTGAATGTCCAAAGAACATTCGTAGACATTCATGGAATGTTCCAACAGAACATTCTAAGAATATTTAAAATGCTGACACAGCACTTTCCTGGGACTTTCCAGGGACATTCGTGTGCATTTGGGGACATTCCAGGAATGTTTTCAATGTCCTGTGTGTACATTCTAGGAACATTCATGGAATGTTTTGTGTTATTAGGGTGGTGAATGGCTAATTTTGGTCTTAGATTATGTTTTTGATGGTGCTGAAAACGAAAATGAAATTTATTTTAAATTTTAGGTGGGGGAATATTGTCAAAACCGTAATTTTATCATAAAAATAAAAAAAGTGAAATCACGTTTTTTTGCGTTTAACTCGCTACAACTCTGATCGATTTTAATATTTTTGTCTAAGGTTTGTACACTATATGTTGCTTACTTTTTTGAAGACAACGGTATATCTGTTTTAAGATTTTATTCTTATTCTAGTAAAAGTTATGAATTTTTTAAAGTACATGGTGCAGATTCGTGAATTGCAACGTTTAATCGCAAAAGTTAAAAAGCAAAATTGAAAATTTATCTTATTAATCACGTTTATGTTAAAATATAGAGTACAAAGAAGTTTTCTGGAAATATTAGAATAGCCATGATGATTGCCAACCTCCGTCGCGGAGATGGCACGTGAAGAAGAAGAAAGTTTAATCGCAAAAGTTGTGTGACGAAGTTTAAAATTTAGCTTCTTAATCACGTTTATGTTAAAGTAAAGAGTACAAAGAAGTTTTCTGGTAAGTTTTAGATCAAAATGTTTTATAGAAAAAAAAATAGTGCAACTTTTAATGTCGACATTAGAAATCCCCAATATAACGCTTATTTTTCGAGATACTGACCATGGGTGGAGAATGGCTAATTTTGGTCTTAGATTATGTTTTTGACCGTAATGAAAATGAAATTTATTTTAAATTTTAGGTGGGGGAATATTGTCAACATTGCAATTGTACCCTAAAAATAATAAAAAATTAAATCACGTTTTTTCCGTTTAGCTCGGTACAACTCTTATCCGTTTTAATATTTTTTTCTAAAGTTTATACACTATATATATCGCTCACTTTTTTGAAGACAATTCTGCTTTAAGCTTTTAGTCTTATTCTAGTAAAATGAATCTTTTAAACTACAAGGTGCAAATTCGTGAATTGCAAAGTTTAATCGCAAAATTTGACTGACAAAATTTGAAATATAGATTTTAAATCAAATTCAAAAATAAAACATGAGTACAAACAATTTTTATGGAAAGTTTTGGATCAAAATGTTTTATAGAAAACAAATGGTGCAACGTTTAACATCTACGTTATAAATCCCCAAAATAACGCTAATTTTTCGAGATACTGATCATTGGTGGTGAATGGCTAATTTTGGTCTTAATTTATGTTTTTGATGGTGCTGAAAACGAAAATCAAGTTTATTTTGAATTTTAGGTGGGAGAAAATTGTCAAAATCGCAATTTTGTCCTAAAAATAAAAAAAAGTTAAACCACGTTTTTCTTAAAATTAAACGTTGCACCATATTTTTTTTATAACACATCTAGACCTAAAACTTCTTTGAACTCTATGGTTTAATATAAACGTAATCAAATAGATAAATTTTAAATTTTGTCACTTAATTTTTGCGATTTAACTCTGAAATTCACGAATCTGCACCTTTTATTTTTAAAAATTCATAACTTTTATAAAAAAAGACTGAAAGACTACAGTTACTTTCATAGTCTTCACAAAGGTAAGAAATATATGCCGTAGAAATTTTAGACAAAAAATATTAAAATGGAACAGAATTGTAGCGAGTTAAACGTAAAAATTCGTGACTTCACTTTTTTTTCATTTTTAGGTTAAAATTGCCATTTTGACAATGTTCCGTCACATAAAATTCAAAATAAACCTCTTTTTCATTGTCAGCATCATCGAAAACATAAAATAAGACCAAAATTAGTCATTCACCTCCCATGGTCAGTATCTCGAAAAATAAGCGTTATTTTGGGGATGTATAACGTCTATATTAAAAGTTGCGCCATTTTTTTCTATTGAACATTTGTAACTAACTTTCCAGAAAACTTCTTTGTACTCTATATTTTAACATAAACGTGATTAATAAGATAAATTTTGCCTCTTAACTTTTGCGATTAAACGTTGCAATTCACGAATCTGCACCATGTACTTTAAAAAATTCTTAACTTTTACTAGAATAAGAATAAAATCTTAAAACAGTCTTCAATCTTGTCTTCAAAAAAGTAAGCAACATATAGTGTACAAACCTTAGACAAAAATATTAAAATAGATCAGAGTTGTAGACCAATATCTGCAGTGGGATGTACACCTATTGCAGTTATGTAAAAAACTGAACTCTGCATGCTACTCAATAAGAGTGCTTAAAGAGTACTTACATACTTACAGCAGGATACTCTTCTTACTGTTTATTATGCTAACTTTTATTCTCGACTACGTTATAGAATCATGTTCTGGGGAAATGTTCAGAAAAAAGTAGTACGGATTATTCTTGGCATGAAAATCAAGGACTCGTGCAGGGGGAAATTTAAACTACTAAATATACTTACTTTTCCAGCCCTCTACATTTATGAATGTTTAAAGTTTCTTTTTAAGAACCCTTCATTATTTAACCATTACATCCCCAATCATACCCATCACACAAGAGCTCTAAACCTAACTATCCCTAGACACAGGCTTACTCTAACAGAACGGAGTCCACTATATGCCTGTAGCAAATTCCACAACAAATTACCATCAGCATTAAAACATGAGATTCAATTTGGAAGATTTGTGGTGGAATACCTGGAGTATTAGTTGTTTTGTTTTTGTGACATGTAATGCCTAATTTTTAATTTTAATTATGGTAATTGTTCTATGTACTTCAGATTTATACAATCTCTTTTTTTTTACTTTTACTTGATGTTATTTACTCAAATATGTAAAAATTGTATGCAAATAAAAATTATTCTATTTAATTCCATCTTATCAACAAATATCTTATGACCCTTAGAATCCTAAGATCTTCTTCCACATCATCAATATATCTTCTAAGCAGTCACCCTCTACTTCTCCTGGGTTTGAGAATGTCAATCTCTTCATGTAGGTACTCATTATCTGACATCCTAGCAATGAGTCCAGCCCATCTCAGTATCTGCATTATAATAAACTTTCAACTTCCCAATGTCTGGATCTGTGTATAGCTGGTATAAGTTATATCTTCAATGCCATAAATGATTTTCATTTATGGCTCCAAAAATGGTTTGAATTATTTTTCACTTAAAGGTACCAAGTAGGTTTTCATCATTTTGGGGTGAAGACCATGTTCCATTTTAAAATACATAACTTTATTTAAAAAATATGAACAATAAGTTTAATGAAATTCAACTAAATCAATAAATATTATGAAGTGTATCCAAAAGTTTTAAACCAAAACATCCTTTTACATTTATAACTTAAAACATATCATCATGAGTCAATTCTTGCATTAATCTTAGACCTCTTTCTTTTAGGGCCTTAGAAAGTAACTTCTGTTTTTCCTGTTTCAACTCTTGTTCCTTTCTTTGAGCATCTAAAATATCATCCACTGACACTTCAGTCAACGGTAGTTCACCTTCTTTGTCAGCATCCTAAAAATAAAAAAAATTAAATTAAGAGGATCCTATTTTTAAAATATTAAATTATGATTCAATTAATTGTCCAACACTATGGAATGCAATGTTCAAGCTAGGTGTACCAAGAAACTAGCTGTAAATCCTTCGCACCTTGTTGTTTAACCTGGCTGTAGAATGTCATGCGAAAAATTTATCCAAGAATCAAACCAGACATAGATACTTATGGAAGCAAAAATCGTACTGGCCTTTGCTGAGGACTCAGATGCAGTAGTACTATCAACATTACAAGTTAAGGATATTTCCTCAGCTTTGAAGAAGCTGCATTAAATATCGGTCTAAAAATAAATGACGACCAAACCAAATACATGGTCGTTTCAAAACAATAAAGACAGCGAATAAGGCAAAATATTAAATAATCATAACTTCGAAGTGATTAAAGAATTTAAATAGTGAATAAGTATGTAAGGAATCGAAGATGAGTGACCTTTACCTTGGAGTCTTCATTTCATTTGATTTTAATTGTCAGAGATTTTCATTTTAATAATATTTTCAGGAATTTTAATTTACTTAAATTATAATCATTTGTTTAACATATTTATTAATTATTTAGATAATACTTAGTTTAGTATTTGTGTTATGGTTAGGATACTTTATTTTTGTTATTTGTAAAAATGGGGACATCCCGTAATAAATAAATAAATAAATAACTGGGAGCAACAATAACCAACGACAATAAAATAGAACGAGAAGTTGAAACTCGAATAATGTCGGGAAACATATTTTTTTTCGCAATGCAACATCTAATCTAAGTCAAAGCTTCTCTCATGAGGTGCAAAAATCTAGATATATAAGACCATAACAAATAGAGAAGTAAATTGCTGGTGTAAAATCCTTCTAGTGACATATGGCCCTGGCAGAAATAGTGTGACAATGGAGGCACAGACGAGTTAGAGTCTTTCTTCAGAAAGAAATATCTAGTGGGTTATATAAAGGGCAATGCCAATATACCAAGATGGGCAGGACATGTGAAAGGCAGTAATGAGAATCGCCTCATAAACAATGTGTTTTGAGAAAGATCAGATGGGAGAAGGTCTGTAGGACAACCTAGAAAAAGGTGGAAAGATCCAATCACATGATCTGGAGAAAACGGGAAATAGTGGCAAAGGCCTGACAAACATTGAATGCAATAGTAAATGTGGCAAAGACTAACCAAGAGTTGTAATTGCAAAAACAGATCTTTAACCCCTTAAGTACACTAAACACTAACTAACCGCCTGACAGACGGGTTTAACATTTTAGTGGTAATTTTTGTTTTTGTTAAATATTTTAATGCAAAAAAAATCTCGATGACTTACTGAAAGTATTGATTATCTAAAAAACAGTAATAAATCTACTTTTTCTGTATTTATTAAAATAAAAAACATTATAACAAGAATGGAAGGATTGTTTGTGTACCTTTTTACTCCTGAAAAAAGTGCGATAAAAACTAAACAAATTAAAGATTCTTAATAAAAATTTATAATCGAGTTAAACAAAGAGTAAGAAAAATGAAAATAAAAAGGTTTTTAAAAAATGTTAAAACAAAAAAAACTGACAGGTACTATAGTTAGTACAGTGTAGCAATGGTAGTCAGTGGCAACATTTTCATCACAAATTTATTCCACTTCGCTTATGTCGTCTTCTACCTCATCAAACCATTCCAGAAAAGTTTACTCAGGGTCTTTATTTCCTTATTTGATGTTTTTGACGAACTGGGGCACATTATGTGTAATGATGAACTGGGCACAAACACTAACACCCCGTCTATTAGACGGAAATCACACTTTGAGCCTAAATATCTTTCGAATAACAACCTGTCGCAAATTGCCGAATTCACTACTACTAAAGAACAAAAAAAACTTGAAAAGTCATAAACGGGTGACCTTCAAAATTGTCTAGAAAGGGAAATATCCCACTTTCGACAAGCGATGCCGTCTAAGAGACGGGGTGTTAGTACTTAAGGGTTAATATTTTCATTACGATTTTTCTTTAGATCGTATTGTAAACAAACAGGTATCATTAATAGGAAATAAGATGCCTTACTATCTCACCAAGAAGTACAACATTTTCTCCTCTGACGATAAATACTCCTCTTGGAATGTCTCCATATTCACTTCCTACATGTATTCGTTCAATAGTTTGATGTAAAACTAAATTAGCAAACTGATCTACACTTCTTAAATAGCCTATCAAAGTCCTTCCATCTCGAAGCAATACCATCAGCTTTTCTAGAAACCAAAATATTAATAATTATCTTTACGCATTTGTAGTTAATATTACTGTCCAGTTCATCCAATAAATGTGCTGTTCCTTCTAATTCCGGTTTGTTTAAATTCATATTGTTCCAATATTTTGATAGCACTGATAAAATTAAATTCTAGATGTAAACATACATAACCTAATCTAATAAGAAAAAAAATTGAAAACCTTCTTCTTTCTTTGCTCTTGGCACTGCTCTTAAATAGTTATCTTGCTCTGTGAAAGTCCGTAACAAAACCCCAGAACATTGAAATTTGGCAACAGTGAATAGAGGGCCTACGAAAATATCTGTTTTGATAAAAATGAATAATAATGATAAATATAAAGATGTAAAAAATGTAGCAGTAACTCTGAAATTATGCCATTTAGAACATTTAGGGAACATTCCATGAAAAATGATCAATATTAATTATCAAGATGGCGCCGAACGATGCGCACGTGAAATTACTCCTCTCTGTAAATGATGAGAATTTTAAGGAAAAAGCATTCAAATGTTGCCAGAAAACTACTAACGTTATAGTGTGCATAAAATGTGGAAGTATTTTTCATTTATCTTGTTCATCAAGAAAAAAGCAGAAATGTATAAAGTTATGTGATACTAGAATTGTATGTGAGACATGTGAACAATCTGAAAATCCCAAAGGAAACTCAGTAAGTCATACTCAAGAGGTAAATGCACATATCCTACAGTTGGAAATTGATTTTCTAAAAACAATTTTAAGTGAAAAAGAGGAAAAATATAAAATTTTATTTGATAATAATCAATTGTTAAAAAGAACTAACGAGCTCCTTGAAGAAAAAGTAAAACAAAAAACTAAAGAACCTGAATTCAAGGTAATTAACGTTGACAAAAGAAAAAACTGGACTTCCCCTGGTAAAGATGATAAACAACTACAAAATGTTAATGACCTTACTAATAGTAAACAAACTGAATTAGTAGTGACTAAAATTCCTGCAGACGGAACGCTAGCGCGATCCTCAACATCGACAAACTTTGGAAATGAAGTGCCAAATGAAAAAAAATACATTACATCAAGACAAATGAGTGCCGCAATGCAAGAAGCCAAAACTCAAACTGTTTTACATAATCTGTTGAACACTGAAAATAATGCTCCGGTTCTTTCAGAGTCTTCAAGCAACGGTGCGTGGACACAGGTAGCTCATAGAAAAAAGAGGAAGTTCTTAGTTGGAAGTACCGAGTCACCTTGCAACATTGAGGCTGTTCCACAAATGATCAACCTACATGTGACTCGCCTAAAGCCTGATACAAAACCGGAGCAATTAGAAAAGTTCCTGGAAAATCATTTAGATGGCGTAAAATGCGAAATCCATCAGTCCAAAAAACCTGACATATATGCATCCATGAAAGTGACCATTAGACGAGACTTAATTAAGAATGCATGGAAGCGAGAAATCTGGCCCAGCGGAGCATTAGTCTCGTTTTTCAAGATGAGGAGGACGCTGTCGCATTAGGTGGGTCCTCAAGCAATACAACTATTTCACGTATAGTAAATGACTTTAAATTGAAGTTAATCTCGGTTAATGTACAATGTTTAACAAACAAACTTTTAAATCTTGAGCTTTTTTCTAATGCTGAAAAACCTGACATTCTATGTATTCAGGAGCACTGGTGTAATGAGGATAATATTAATCTTATTTATATCCCAGGGTACACTTTAGTAACCCATTTTACTAGAAAAAATAAAATACATGGTGGAACTCTTATTTTATCTAAATCTGGGACAGACAAGTATGCAGTCTCAGTCGTTGATTGCCGTAAATTCTCTGAGGAAGAAAGCTTTGAATGTTGTGCTGTGACTATTTTAATCAGTAACTGTAAATTTCTAGTCATTAATGTGTACAGAACGCCTAACAGCAATCTAGATTCTTTTATAAATAATTGTTTTAATATTTTAGGTCATTTTCACAACCGTGTTGATAAAATTTATCTCTGTGGAGACTTTAATATCAACTACTTAATTCAGAGCAATGAAAAACTTCGATTAGATGATCTTTTTCAATCGTTTGGTTTGTCTCTTAATATCCCAAATATACCAACACGTATTTTCATGAATAACAATAAAGTAACAAAAACAAAAATTGACTACATTGCTACTAATAATATCACTATGAATCATACTTGTCAAGTCAATCAACCCAATATGGGTGACCATCTTGCCATTATTTTTGACATTGTTGTAGGTCGTAATCAGGATAGGATGGAATCTAATATAAAACAGCAGTGTTTTAGGTGTTTAAATGATAATAATTTAGACATCCTAAAACAAGACTTAATGAGGATTGGTTTTTGCGAGGTATACAATGAAAGTAATACTAATAACGCTTTTATCGAATTTATGGATACTTTAAACTTTGCTATTACTTCAAACTGTCCCCTTAAAAGTAAAATAGGTAAGGACGTGCATAAAAGTAAAGGTTGGGTTGATCATGACATATATGCTAGGAGTAAACAATTAAAAAACCTATTTAATGAAGCTAAAAACTCTAATAATAGTAACATCTGGAATGAGTATAAAGCTACCAAGAAGGAATACAATAATCTTATTGCTGAAAAGAAAAGGGAATTCAATTATCTTCAAATTGTAAGTAGTAATAATAAACAAAAAACTATGTGGAGTATAGTAAATAAAACTATAGGGAGAAAGCAAAGTACTAATAAAATTAAACTCAAAATTGAAGACAAACTAATATCTGATGATAAAAATTTAGCTCAATATTTTGCATGCCATTTCAATGACAGAAATAATGCACTAAAAAATAGGCTTGACAATAACCCTCAAAACTGTACTTTATCACATAGGTGGACTATAGACAGTTTTGTTTATTTTCCAGTAACATCTGATGAGGTTCTTGATATTATTTGTGGTCTTAAAAATAAACATTCTTTTGGAAATGATGAATTAAACACAAGAATGATCAAACACATCAAGGATGTTATATCAGAACCGCTGGCATATTTAATTAACCTAGTATACAACACAGGTGAATTTCCTGAAAACCTAAAATTAAGTAAAATTGTTCCAGTATATAAAAAATCCGATCACACTTGTATTGATAATTATAGACCTATTTCTTTGTTAAATGTAATTTCAAAAATTTTTGAACGAGCTTACTACACTAGGATCATACAGTTTTTGGACAAAAATAATGCACTGTGTTCAGAACAGCATGGCTTTCGATCCGGAAGATCAACAGAGGGGGCTACTGAAGTATTTATGGAATCTGTCTATAGGCACCTTGATGATGGTCTTCTTGTAGTGGGTATCTTCTTTGATCTTTCCAGAGCATTCGACAGTCTTAAATTTGAATTTGTCCTTAACAAATTGTATGTCCACGGAATAAGAGGTAACATGTTAAATTTATTGAACTCATATCTTCTGGAGAGGAAATTCTATGTTGAATTAAACAAGGAAAGGTCAGACATCTTCAGTGTAGATGTAGGAGTGCCGCAGGGATCTGTGTTGGGACCACTGCTATTTCTTATTTTTGTCAATGACCTACCCGATCATATTACTCATGACCACATTGTAATGTACGCAGATGACTCATCTGTGATTGTATCAGCACATACATACGTAGAGCTTCAAAATAGAGTGTCAAGGGTTATCAGATTATTCCAAACATGGTGTACACAAAACTTGCTACAACTGAATATTGATAAAACATCGTATATACATTTTAGATGCAAACGAAATATGCCAGTTGTGTCTATTCCTGAAATTGTAAATATTCCAAACATAAAATTTTTAGGTGTATTCTTGGACCAGTTTATGAGTTGGGATGTTCACGTTGAATATGTTAATAAGAAACTAAATTGTTCATTCTATGCTTTAGTACAGTTGAAGAGAACACTCAGTATTAAAACTCTCATTAATGTATATTATTCTTTGGTTTATTGTCACCTTACTTATAATGTTACGTTATGGGGTAATTCCACAAAATCAGACACAGTGTTTATTAAACAGAAGAGAATTATTAGACTTATCTTCAATATTCCTTTTGGGCATACTTGTAAGCAAGTTTTCATTAATAACAATATCTTACCGTTGCCTTCCATATATATCTTGAAATCCATATTGTATATTAAGCATAATTTACATTCATTCAAGAGAAATTCTGATTTACATGCATACTCAACTAGGAATGCCAATCAGTTTGTTACTGTTGGTCACAAACTATCCAAATTTGAGAAGTCCACAGATTATGTGGGGGTCAGGCTATATAATCATCTTCCAAATGAAGTTAGATCTTTGCATCCGGTGAAATTCAAAAGAATTGTGAAAAGTATACTATGTAAACATGCATTCTACAGTGTAGAAGAATACTTAGCAACTAGATTGCTGTTATGAGTTCTGTCTAATATTAATAATTTTCATATTTATCAATGTACATTATGTTAAATCTAAAATTTAAGTGTATGTATAGGTATTTGATTATGTGTCTGTGACTATATTGTGTTGTATATCTGACGTGTATATCCATCTTTATGATGGCAGCTGTAAAGCTATACCAATAAAGTATTCTATTCTATTCTATTCTAATATTTCTTAAAGACTTCTAAAGGCAAGAAATATACATGGTGGTGCATTTGAAATAAGAAAGTTAATTAGATTTCCAGAAAAATGAAAAATCTGAACAACAATGTAAATACCACCATAATATCGGCCGCATCACAAGACATTTACACACCAACATCTATAAAAATAGTGCAAGCCGTTTCCGAGATAATTGAGGTGTTCCATACTTACAATATTATTAATATCACTCTGTATATTATTTTATGACACAATTTTGTTATGGTTAAAAACTTATTTCTCAAATTGTCAAAATAAAAAAATAAGGACGGTTGAAACCCACAAATCATCTTTTTCAGAAAGTAGAAAAAAAGTTCCATTTAAGTATTTTTATGAGGAATTAACCCAATATATTAGGTTAATTCCCAAAATACCCAAAAAAAATATTAGGTTAATTCCTCATAAAATTACTTAAATGGAGCGTTTTTCTACTTCCTGAAAAAAGTTTATTTGTGGGTTACAACCTTTTACCTTTAAACCGTCGTCGATAGTATTGCATATGAGTTTAATGTATTATCTGGTATAACGTCAGATATTATATTTTGGCACCATTGCTTTTTAACATTATTACCAATAACACCTGGTAGGCAAATTGTGAGGTTGATTAACGTCTGTTCCGTGAATAATCCAATTTCCATTGGAATTACGAATAGATAAATCGCCAAGTTAACACAGTGTGTAAATAAAAGTACAAGTGCACTAGTGAGTGAAAATAAATCGTCCAAAGCATCGAAAAAGTAAGATCTCTCCATTATTTACTGTAAACAGGTATTTTAGATGCCAATAATTATTCGAACAATATAAATAAAATAAAACCACTGATAAGAAATTCAAGTTTTGATGGGTCAAGCAGACTTGATTTATTTTCGCAGTGCAGAGTCGGACTTATAAAATAAATCTAAAATAGTGCGAGAATTAAAAATCAATAATTTTAATTTTTACGGTGATTACGAACTGGCTTAAAGTTAATTTCTAAATTAAGTTTATAGATTGTGTCTAATATAGGTTTATTTTTTAAACTAACCTTATATTTTATATTGTATTCTATACAGATTTTTCTAATTGTAACATTTAGCGGGGCACTTTTAGAAAATGGAAAGAAAGGATAATGACACAGGAAGTGAAACCGATGACGAAACGAAACGCAAAAGAGAAAACTTGGATGATTGTTTTAATAGAAGTAAAATTACAAAACGGTCACCAAGCAAAGCAGGCAACGAAAAAAATGAAGACATGGAAAATGTTATGATTACGATGATGAGAGAGCTCATGAATAAAAATGATGAAATGCTTCAGGAAATAAAACAAATAAGAAAAGAACAACAACAAACCAATAAAGAGTTAATGGATGTAAAAGTAGAGAATCAAAAACTAAAAAAAGAAGTAAAATTGCTACATGAAAGAATGGAGCAACTGGAGAAATTTAGCAAAAAGAAAAGCTTGATCGTAACTGGGTTGAAAGTACAAACAAATGATGATAAGAAATTAAAAGAAGAAATGGAAAATTTCATAGCCCAAGAGTTGCAAACACAAATAAAACTAAGAAGTGCAACAAAAATAGGAGAAACAGTATGCGCGATAGAGACAGAAACTTTCACGGATAAAATGGAAATCCTAAACAAGAAAAGTAAACTAAAACAGCATAAAGACCGTATCTATATAAACAACGATTTGACATCGAAAGAAAAAGAAATACAAAAGGAAATAACTAAAATAGCAAAGGAAGAAAGAAGCAAAGGTAAGCAAACGAAAATCGGCTACAAGAAATTAATAGTAAATGGCAAAATCTGGATATGGGACGAGGAGAGAGAACAGCTGATAGAAAATTCAAAAAACTAATAAACGAAGAACAGCGGCTGAAATATGGTATTGACATGGCAAAAAAAGGAATAACGACTTTGGAAAATGAGGGAAAAAACGATACAAATAAAGAAAAACATGAGGAAATAATAAAAATTGGAACCTGGAATGTACGAAGTACGTACGAAGAGGGTGCCTTAAAAAATTTAGATAATATTATGGAGAATTACAAAGTAGACATCCTGGCCTTACAAGAAACAAAACAGTTGGGAACTGAAATAGTCAAAATAGGAAAAAGAACCTTTTTTAAGAGTGGCGGGACAAACAGATATTTTGGAGTTGGATTTATGGTGACAGAAAAAATAAGTAAATTAGTTATAGACTTCCAAGCAATATCAGATAGAATATGTTATTTAAGAATAAGAGGAAAGTACAGAAAAATTAGCATCATTAATGCACATGCCCCCACTGAAGAAAAAGACCTAGAAACCAAGACAGAGTTCTATGAGAAGCTAAGTAATTTGATGGATAAAATTCAGAAATATGACATAAAGATAATCGTAGGAGATATGAATGCCAAAATAGGAAGAGAAGAGATTTACAGAAGTATAACGGGTGGAAAAAGTTTGCATAAGGAATCAAATGAAAATGGGAAAAAATTAATTGAATTTGCAACAGAAAATAAAATGAAAATTGTAAGCACAAGATTTGACCATAAGGATATTCATAAGATAACTTGGATATCTCCAGATGGAAGGACAAAAAACCAGATAGACCACGTATTAATAGAAAGTAAACATATCAGAGCAATTACCGATTCCAGAAGCTACAGAGGGGCAGATACCAATAGCGATCATATTCTAACGATAGCCAAACTTAAACAAGAGCTGCCAAGAAACCCAAGAACAGCAAAAGAAAGATTAACATACAAGATAGAATTACTTAAAGAAGAAAAAACGGCAAACAAATTTGTGGCAGAGATAAATAAAAGACTTCGTTACCCCACCGCAGAAGATATTGATGAAGAATGGAGGAATATACAGATAGCGATGACAGAAGCAACGGAACTATGTCTAGGAAAAGCACAAGCAGAGAAACGAAGAGACTGGTTTGACGAGGATTGTAAAATAGCATTGATACGTAGAAATAAAGCAAAAATAGAAAAAGACAAAAATAATACACAGGATACTACAGAAAAATATAAAATGGCAAGAAGAGAAGTAAAACAAATCTGCAGAAAAAAGAAAAGAGAACATCTTGACAAACAGTTGAAAACAATAGAAGAATCATACGTAAACAAGGAAATAAGAAATTTCTACCAAGAAGTAAAAAAATCTCGAGGAACTGCAAAGAGTAAAACAAGTTATTGTAGAGGTAAAGACGGTGTGCTTTTAGGAGAAACAACAGAAAAATTGAACAGATGGGCGGAGTATTTTGAAGAACTATTAAATGAAAATAAACAAGCAGAACCCCAGGAAATAAAACAACATGAACAGGATAACACAGAACAACAACGTGAAGAAGAACCTACACTACAAGAAGTAAAAGAAGCAATATTGAAGCAAAAAAATAACAAAAGCGCAGGAGAAAGCGGAATTCCGGCAGAGATTTTTAAAGTAGGAGGAGAAAAGCTGCAAGAAAAAATTTTCCGACTAATATTAACAGTCTGGCAAAAAGAGGAAATGCCGCAACAATGGAACAATGCACTCATCTGTCCAATCTACAAAAAAGGTGATGAAACAAGTTGCGAAAATTATAGAGGAATATCGCTATTAGAAGTGGCCTATAAAATACTTGCAAAAATCATCCGAAATAGATTGCAAAAGGAGGTAAATAAGATCATTGGAGAATACCAAGGAGGTTTTAGACCAGGAAGATCAACAACAGATCAAATATGTTTATTAAAACTAATACAGAACAACAGCTACGAACAAAATTTGGGACTACACATGTTGTTCATTGACTTTAAACAGGCTTACGACTCAGTAGACCGAGATATGCTATATGAAGCAATGAGATCCTTGGGTATTTCAGGAAAGCTGGTTAAATTAGTGAGAATGACGCTCAACAATACAAAAAACAGGATAACACTGGAAGGAAATTTTTCAAAACAATTCACAGTGAATAAAGGACTGAAACAGGGTGACCCTCTATCTACAGACTTATTTAACTTGGTACTAGAACACATAGTAAGAAGGATAAAAATTAATACAAGCGGTACCATATTTAACAACAGACAGCAGTTTATAGCTTACGCTGATGATCTAGTCATCCTAACAAGAACAAAGGAACATCTCCAAAAAATATTCCAAAAGTTCGAAGCGGAAGCAAAAAGGTATGGATTAAGAATCAACCAAGGAAAAACACAATACATGGTAATGAAAGGAGATATAAATAAAGAGGATAACTATATAAAAATGAAAGGAGAAGGAGATGAATATAAATTTAAGGAAGTAGCAGAATTCGAATACCTGGGAGTGACTGTAACCAGTACTGGAAGGGAAGAAAAAGAAATAGATAAAAGATTATTGAAGGGAAGTCGAGTTGTGGGTGCCTTAAACACGATATTAAAAGCAAAAAATGTATCAATAAACGCGAAAATCAGAATGTATGAAACGATAATACGGCCCACAGTGTTGTATGCGAGCGAAACGTGGGTAATGAATCAACAAGAGGAGAAGAAGATACAGATATGGGAAAGGAAGATCCTGAGAAAAATTTTTGGAGGTATACAGATAGCGGAGAAAACCTGGAGGAGACGAACAAATGAAGAAGTAATGAGGATGTATGGGAGACCAAAAATAACGACAAAAATACGAGCCCAAAGAGTTAGATGGCTGGGACATATTACTCGAATGCCAGAAACTAGAAACGTCAAACGAATATTGAATGACAGAGCATTGGGAAAAAGGAGACGAGGTCGACCAAGGAAGAGATGGTTAGAGGCTGCAGAGAGGGATTTGGAAGAAATCGGGGTGAAGGACTGGAGAAAGAGTGCAGAGGACCGAACAGAATGGAGAAATATTATCCAGAATTTAGAAGCCGTAGGCCTATAAGGCCTGTTAGCGCTGTTATATATATATACCAATAACACACATGAAATTAAAAAAAGAACAATTTATTTCATTTCTACATCATCTACCAAATATTTAAGCTTAATAATCAAAGTTGTGGGCGATGTAACATCAGCAACTAAAATATCTTGACCATCTTTCAATCCTAATTCCACTAAACTTTTATTTAAATTGTCTCTGGTCCTCTCTTCAATGCTTTTAATTGTGGATATATACAGGGTCTTATTTTTCCCATCTATAAAAGTGGTCAAACCAGGACTTTTCATTTGGTATGAGGCACTTTCGGACAATAATTCTACTAACTGTTTTAACTTCATCGAGTTTGGGTCCTTGATCTCCATGACTTGTGGTGTTTGCGAACACACCAGGCAGTCTGGATTTCGTTCGGCTTCATAGGTGTAAGTGTAGATACCATCGACATCATTGAAAACCATGTAGTTATTTAACGGAACACAGCAGCTTGTTGCAATTTTGAATACCTAAAAATTATTTCAGTATGATATAAAATATTGGAGTATGATATACAGTGCGATATTTTTCGAACTTTAGAATGGCAAATAATGGAGGAGTGACGATAGATGGTGAAAACCTGAACCATCTAAGATTTGCCGATGATGTTGCGCTGATAGCAAATGACAAACGAGAAATAGGATTAAAAATAAATCTAGAAAAAACTACAGAGAGCTATGAAGTGGAGAATCTTCAACATTAAGCAAGCAATCGCAAATCCAATGGAGAAATAAGAAGACGATCAAGAGTAACAGATGTAATCCAAACGATTGCCATATTAAAATGGAAATGAGCAGGTAACATAGCTAATACAGCCTACGAAAGAAACACAATGGACCAATTTTCTTCATCTTTTGCCTTGTCAATTGCATGTATTAAGGAAAATATGGTAAAAATATGATCACAAATAACAAAAACCTTTTATAGTACATGTTCTCACTCTACCAATACAAAAAATTTACCTCAGTGGCACAAACTCCAGCTATCACAGCATTTGTAGATGCAACTGCAGGGATTATATGCTTGACAACACCTTGCACAAGTCTATACGTTATTCCTGGAATGTTGAACTGATGTGCTCTCTCTAATGCCTTTTCATATATCCAAGTAATATGCTGAGCATCGTCTCCATCTAAAGGTACGTTAAAAGGATTCTCCCTTGGCCACAAAATAACTTTAACATATTCAATGCAGTGTTCTGGTAACCTAGGAGTGTTTGCTATAGTGCAAAGGGGATAGTTAATTTGAGGGGGATATAAATCTAAAGTACATTCTACACAGGCACTCATTCCTGGTAATATTACACGGGCGTTGCCCTTGAAACCTTCAGTGCCACCATCTACTATGGGTATAACTGACTGTTGGTCTAGAACATCATCTTCGTAATTTAGTAATGAGATTAACATTCCATTGATCCACCTCCTAGCAACTATCGAATCCAAACCACACACAATTATATGAAATTGTCTATAAAAACTTTCGTCAAAGTCTTGTATTTTACAAAAATGTGGAGTTACTTGGCATCCAGGCACTTTTCTATTTATGAATGCAGCTGCTACCTAAAAAGATAAATGAGAAAAATATTAAATAAATGAAAACTTCAGTTGAATAAAAAATACTTGATGGCTCACAACGAAGAAATCAGTCGAAAGTGATAAGTAGCAAAAGGATATTTTTTTGCTTTCACATTGTTATTTTCAATTCTCGATTACATTCGAGTGTGAAAAATTATAGCAAAATAAAATACAACGCTCGAATTATCGCGAGTGTGCACAGTTTAGCATGCTTGAGTTAACTTGAGCGTTAACGTTAAGGGGTTAATCACTATTTTGAATATTTAAACATCGTTTTTTTGTTCCCCTAACCAATTTTGCTTTTTGCAGTTACGTCAATGTCCTTCCGGGACGGCGATATGTTCTTGAGACTGATTTGGTGGTAGTGTTCTTAGAAATATTACCTCTGCTTTTGATGAGCCAATATCATTGTGTCTAAATAAAAATTGCCTATTTAAATTTGACAAGTCTATTATGTCCATATCTATAACATGAATATTCTTAAAGCCCATTAAAGCTAAATCTTTCAACAGTTCACAGCCTAGACCTCCAGCTCCTATAACTAAAATTTTGCAAGAAGTCATAATGAAATCTAATATTTCTGAAGATGGCTCAAATTCTGGATGACTGAAAGGACCTGGTCGTTCTAATACTTTTCTAAGATTGCCCCATCTTTTCTGGTTTGATTCTAGGGCTTCTGACATAATATTATGTTTATTTCGGCTCTTTTCTACTTTATAAGAAAAATAACCCTATTGTTGGTTGTCAAAATTTACACAACTTCAAATCAAAATCTTTCCATTATTTCTTCTTTTTATCAGTTTGGCGTAGGCAAGCGTAGGGTAGGCGTAGATGACTGACTAGAAAAAATAATCTATTCAAAACAACAACAGCTTAATTAATTTCGATATTAACACATAATTAATTAATTAATTAATAACAGTAAAATAAAAAAGCTAATTTTTATAAACGCTGTGTCTAGGTACACGCTAACGTGTACGCAAATAAAAAAGTTATGTACACGCGAATTAAACTTCATCAAGCCAGTATGACGTCATTATTTAGCGTGCACAGTGACTTTATATTTTGGTACACGCTATTTTGATATGTTTAGTGTTTGTTGTTTGTTTGAAAGAAAATATTTTTATTAAGGGAAGGGGAAGGGAAGCAAAACTATTCAGATGTTTCAAACTTAATTGTAATAAAACAATATGTATATAAAAGTATATATTCAGGTTAGCAAAATAAATATTAGTTAACATGATATATACAAAATACTGCTAAAATAATTTTTATACTTAAGTTAATTATACCAGTTTGTATTAGTGTTTATTTTTGCTGTGGTGTTTATTTTTATTTATACAGGGAGTTGAACTTATTACGATTTTCATAGAAAATTAGTTATAACTTTGTAAATACCCTGTATAACATAATAAACCTTTATATTTTTGTGATATGGAAGTTAAGAAGATTTCGAACATAAAATAATATATAGGTTGTTCCATTTAAAAAACATAAATTTGGTCTGCCAATATATGATCGAACGCCCTGTAACATTCTAACTAATTTTAGTAATTTTGTAATATGAAGCTCAAAGTTTGCTAACATTTTTGTTACTAACTTTTATTGCTATCTATTACTATAGCGGATCTACTACTGAGCTTTATCGCACTAATCAATCGCCCCGTATATTTTATCTTCTTATTTCTGTTACCCTTAATCACGAATTTTTGTCTCTTATGTTTTTCATACTGTTTTAGAATGTTGTTAAACTCCTTAAAGGAACTAAATAATTGTCCACACTCCATAGTTAATTTAAAAAAAACACTAAACAAGTAAAAAATAAGGAAACTTTTTACAAATCAATATTAAGGTGTAAACTATGGGTGTGTAAACATAACGCGATTAGACAAATTCTAACCTCTGACACTCGCGATACTTACAGATACTTAATACCACAGCATACACGTGGCTCAAATTAGCGTGTACCAAAAAACCCAGTCATAGTACACGCTAAATAATGACGTCACTGACTTGATGACGTTTAAGCGTGTACCTAACTTTTTTATTTGCGTACACGTTAGCGTGTACCTAGACACAGCGTTTTATAAATAGAATTTTATTATAAATTTGTTTTGTGTTCTGTCGTTCTGTGTGGTTCGGTCATGATTTCGTCACGTTAAAGTTTGAGGTTGTGTTCATTACTTGTAACATTTTCATTTTCAAGAATTTTATAAATATTGTAATTCCATTTTTTAAGTACTGAACATTATTTGTCCATGTTTAGAACGTTCAAGGTTCAAATGCGGATCCAATAACAAGCGAAAATTCTCAAGAGATCCATTGTGCCATGCAAAAGTTTTATCTTATCTTTGTTCAAGTATAGATATATTGTTTCAAAGTTACATTATTTTCTCTTTTAACTGCCTGGTGCCTGGCTATATATGTCTTATACTAGTTGGTCAAGCGCGTTAATCATTTTTACGTATTACAGATAGAAATGGATTATCTGTCTGTACCAATTAATGCCTTAAAGGGCACTCTAAATAATCACTTTCAAGGGAAGGAAGCTTGGCAAATAGTCACAAGCACTACTACAACTGTGCTGTTGTCTGTATGGTTTTATGGATTTTTATTTCAAGATGAGAGTAAGTACACATAAACTGTAAAAATGTAAGAGTAAAACAGATAATCGCTTAACGTTTGGGTAAATATTTTTTAGCAAAGTAATTTAATTCTTCTATAAATAGCTATTTGCATTTATTAGTAATTCCTTTGTTGTTTTTTGATTTAATCAGTCTTAATGTATATTTTATTATTTGAATAAGTTATTTTATTTTAAAGTATTGTTATATTCAAGGTCTTACCGAAAGAACAAAGAAAACAGTATTTAGGTTAGCAAGAAGAATTCCTGCGATCAGAAGGAAAATAGAGACTGAATTGGACACAATAGCAAAGAGTTTTGAAGATGACATTAAGAAATCAACCAGTACTGTAACATATATTACTGAACTACCTCAAAAAGGGCTGACAAATGACGAACTTATTCAATGTTTGGACCAGAATTTGTCTCTGGGTAAGTTAGAAAAAATAGGTAGTTTGTAAGTATATTTGAGTGTATTTGTTACAGTATAAGTTTCTGTATTATACCTATGATAAAAATGTATTTGTAAAACTTTCTAATGGCTTGAGCTGTTTCTGAAAATAAGGTTTTTTGGCTTGTTAAACTTTTATATAGGCAAATTAGTTCTATATACTTGTGCTTCACTAAATGTCTGAACGCACAGAACAACATAACAACTTATGTCAGAAGTGGGATAGTTGAAAGAATTTGTGTGGTCAAAACAAGGAGTGATACCAAGATGGAGGAAATTCAAGATATGATTGCCGCCCTGAAAAAAGAACAAGAAGAAAAAGAGAAACATAGACAAGAAGCTGAAGAGAGACGTCAGAGAGAAAAGGAAACAAGAGAGAAGTTGTCAGAAAGACAGACAATTACTCTTACATCAAAATAGATCTAAAAAGGGAGTAAAGAAAAAATAGATCAAGTAGACAAAAGAAGACACGAAAAGAGATATCAGATAGACAAAAAAAGTCTTGATTGAAAACATTGTGTGCGTTCGGCTACCTCAGCAGCTGGACAGCTGAGTAAGCGACAGCTGTCAGACTACACCACTGGAAGTCAGCTTCTGAGAGATTTATTAAGCTTTCCCTATTGGCACTGGATACAACCACTAAACTGCTTTGTGCTGACAGTCAGCCGCTGTGGCAGTAAGAACGCACCCATTAAATTAAGAAGAAGTCTAGCAGAAAAATCATATGATGAGCTAACTAGAGCTCTTAAAAATATCCTACGTTATCCTATGAAATTTGTTCCCTAGTCAACGGAATAATTAAGTCTCCTATCTTTGACAGCAGAACCTTTTGGTCGGTGTATAGAAGGCAATTCAAAGCCGCTGCAAAAATAATCGATGGGCAAATGGACAGAAGACAACTTATCTCATATTAGCACTTCAAGGTAAAGATGTAAGAACCCTCCAAAAATTCCAGAGGATGCACAAAAAAGCTATGAGACCATCTTCCATCGTATCAGCTCTAGAATCAAGATACGGCAGCCAATATATGAAACAAGTTTACCAGAGTCAACTGAACCTGTGTATCCAAGGCTCCAATGAATCTGTGCAAGAATATGAAAGGGAGGTAAAAACATGGCAAGAAGTCTCAAAAGAGTTTGTCACCAATTCACCATCCAATGACATTATGACTAGGGAGAGGACACTACCAAGTGTTGAGGGACACAATTGCGCCACCTTGGAGTATGAAGCTGTGGAGAATGTGTCCCGCCACCAACACAAAGTCCATCAAGAAGAGTTGCCGAAGTGGAAGATGATCTAAATATATGATAGGTTGTCTTTTTAGTTTTGCATATAGCCATAAAAACAAAAAATATATAGACTTAAAGTACATACTTTGTTGCTTTTCAAAATATATCACACCAAAATCGATACACTTTTGCTTACATTCAAACCAATTGAATGGTGGGCTGCAACAATGTTGTAAGCGACATATTGGGTCAAAATGAGGTTTTAGTGCAATATTATTGTATATCCAAAGACCAATGCGAGCATCTTTCAATCTGGCTAAAAACATTTTGCCTTCCCTGAGTTTTTCGTACCGCAATGTTGGTATTCGTATGTTCATAAATAGCTTGTCAATATGTTTTTTTCATCTCCTGCATAATCTCAATTCTGTCGCTTACAACATTGTTGCAGCCCACCATTCAATTGGTAAACAGTTATTCCAGTCTTCAGCTGATACCTGCAAAATGACTGTTTTAAAAGCATCGATGGCTTCTTCTGGTGACTGGAATCGCCACCACGCATTAAATTCTTGATCTTTGGGAATGTGAAGAAGTCGTTGGGACTTAGGTCAGGGCTATACGGTGGATGGTTTAACAATTCGATGTTTGGAAGCTCCAAAAACACTATTGTCTTTTAGCCAGTGTGAGCACTTGCATTGTCATGATGTAAGAAGATTCGTAGTTTTGTGTTGCTTTGTCGGAGGTTCGCAATAGCTTCTGGTAAACAAACAGATATATACCAATCAGAAGTAACCGTTCTTCGATCTTCTAGAGCAATTGTTGCCACGTGACCAGATTTTGACACAAAAGTTGTGACCTTTTTCTTTGACACACTTCAAGGACGGATCGCTTTTGTTGGTTTTCCTCATCTTGAAACACCCACACAGCGGATTGGCGTTTATTTTCCGGTTGGTAGGAGTAAATCCAAGAATCATCGCAACTAATAATACTAACGTTTTTTCAGCTTCCTTTGTTGAACCGTTCTGATGTTTTTCGACACCAATTGACACGAACTACTTTTTGCTCTTCTGTGAGCAAATGAGGGATCCAACAGCAAACCAACTTCCTAACACCCAGTTATTTATGAAGGATCTTTTGGATCGAGGTCTTTGAAATGCCCAATGATGCCCCTATCTCCCGGTATGTTACACGGCGGCCATCCTTAACTAACTGACGAACCGCATCAATGTTTTGCCGCGTGACTAATGTTTTGGGTGGACCTGGGCTGGATTCGTCGCTGAGACTGGAGCGACCACGTTAAAATTAGCATTACCAGCGGGAAATAGGTGACTGGTGTGATGCTTCATTCCCAAGCACAGAAACCATTTCAGCGTGAGAAGGCTGTTTGGATAATCCTCTCCGAAAATTGTAAAAAATTATTACTCAAATATGTTCTTGGCTAAGATGCATTTTTCGACCGACTTGCTAATTTAAAAAATTCACTGTATCTACACGACTTATTGTATCGCAATGAAATTCTCGACAGAAGATTGTCAACAGAAGATTGAGGTTACGTTTGTGTTGAAAGGTTTTAGTGGTGGCGCCCTCTAAGCGGCTATATGCAAAACTAAAAAGACAAGCCACGTATACTGCCCAGAATATTTCTCTTTGAATTTAACACTTTCAAATACGAGCTTCCACATTCCCCATCCCACAACGCATAATGAAAACAACTGAAAAGTTATATATTGTGGCATAAAATATAATTCTGACGATGTCTTAAATGATTCTTTTAGGTGAATACAACTGGAAAGGTGGTAAAGTATCAGGAGCTGTCTATTTTTACAATCAAGATTTAATAAACCTCATTTCTGGCATTTATGGTAAAACTGCTTACACAAATCCTTTACATCCAGATTTATTTCCCGGAGTATGCAAAATGGAAGCAGAAGTTATTAGAATAGCATCTAATCTATTTCATGGAGACGAGAATGTAGTTGGATCGGTAATATATTTTAATACATTAATAGTAGACAGTATATTGTTTAGATCATATAAGTTTTTCCAATCTTCTTCCTGAAATGATTCGTCCTAATAGACGGAGAGGCAGCGCTGAAAGATCTCTTTGAATTTAGTAAAGCTAGATTTTTCACAGTTGATTACTGTGAGTGTGTAGAGAAACATACTGCGGTCGGTCAAGCGAAACGTAGAACAGGGGTTACTGAGAGGGTATCAAAGTTGCTTTCCTACGAAGGTAATTATTTCCATTTACTAAGGCTGAAAATCAGTACACACATTCTAAATTAAATATAACTAAAAGTTATTATAGTCGGTCAGCTGTATGACGGGACAGAGCCGGTCGGTCGGCCAGTCGGCCCCAATAGTCGATTGAGGAAATGAAGCATTTTGGCTCACAATTTTTTCGTCCAACATGGATTTACTTGAAATTTTCACAGAAGGTAGGGAATAGTCCAAGCATCATTTTCTATATCATGCCGCTATCATACGCTAAAACCTTGGGGTGGTTGCCACCCCATCTCGGGGGGTGGGAATTTTTTTATTACATTTTAACCATGTAATTCGACGGAAAAAGTGATTCTAAGAAAAAAATGTTTTTTACATTTTCTTCGTAAAACTAATATTTTTCGAGTTATTCGCGCTTGAAAATAACAGTTTTTAGACGAAAAAATCGACTTTTTTAGAGGGTTTTTTGAGAATACCTCGAAAAATATGCATTTAATCAAAAAAACTGTAGATATCAAAATTGTATCTTTTAGTAACACAAACCAAATTCTTTTCCAATAATATCTTTAAGATCAATACAAATCGAGATATGGCATGTTAAAGGTTAGCTTTTTTCGTCAAATGCATAATTTGAAAAATTCAAAGCCAAATACTGGGAAAAATTTGCATGTTTCGAGGAAAACTTAAATAATATTTTTTCAAGTATACAATTAGATCTTTCAAAAAAATAATAAAAAGTTACTAGCATGAAAATTAAGCGACTTTAATCAAAAAAATGTCGGTACCTGCTCTTCTCTACGAAAAAATCAGTGAAAACAACCTCCTAACTACCTTCCTAATTCAAAATTGGTCTTCATCTTTCTGTAGTTCATTTTATATTTATATTATTAATACACTCAAGGGGTTTGACCTATTTAAAATGCCTAATTTTGGAAAAATATTATATCTAACTGTGTACTGATTTTCAGCCTTAGTAAATGGATTTAATTACCTTCGTAGGAAAGCAACTTTGATACCCTCTCAGTAATGAGACCCCTCAAAAATGATTTTGTAGGATTTTTAGAGATATAAGACTGTGTAAATTAAATTCCGTAAGATGCCTTAGATTTTAGTTGGGGCGGGTTTAAAGGGCTCGAATAAGGGGGTGTTTGCTGGTAATTAGAGGTTTTAAACAGCTATATCTGGCTAACTATTCACTGTAATGAAAATCTATGCACAGGGTAATTTTAGTCATTAAAAAAGCTACAATTTAGTAGTATATAATTTTTTTCATATCTTCAGTATTTTCGGAGATATTTTGAAGTAAAAGGTGAAAAATACCAAATTGCAAAAAATCAATTTTTCTTTAAACTCCAATTTTTTCAAAATTAGGCATTTTAAATAGGTCAAACTCCTTGAGTGTATTGATAATATAAATGTAAAAGGAACTACAGAAAGGTGAAGACCAATTTTGAATTAGGAAGGTAGTTAGGGGGCTGTTTTCGCTGATTTTTTCGTAGAGAAAAGCAGGTACCGACATTTTTTTGTAAGTCGCTTAATTTTCATGCTAGAAACTTTTTATTGTTTTTTTTTGAAAGGTCTAATTGTATGCTTGAAAAAAGATTATTAAGTTTTCCTCGAAAAATGCAAATTTTTCCCATTATTTGGCTTTAAATATTTCAAATTGTGCATTTGACGAAAAAAGCTAACCTTTAACATGCCGTATCTTGGTTTGTATTGGTCTTAAAGATATTATAGGAAAAGAATTTGGTTTGTGTTACTAAAAGATATAATTTCGATATCTACAGTTTTTTTTATTAAATGCATATTTTTCGAGGTATTCTCAAATCAAATCAGTCGATTTTTTCGTCGAAAAACTGTTATTTTCAAGCGCGAATAACTCGAAAAATATTAGTTTTACGAAGAAAATGTAAAAAACATTTTTTTCTTAGAATCACTTTTTCCATCGAATTACATGGTTAAAATGTAATCAAAAATTCCCACCCCCGAGATGGGGTGGCAACTACCCCCAAGGTTTTAGCGTATGATAGCGGCATGATATATAAAATGATCCTTGGACTATTCCCTACCTTCTGTGAAAATTTCAGGTAAATCCATGCTGGACGAAAAAATCGCGAGCCAAAATGCTTCATTTCCTCAATCGACTATTGGGACCGACCGACCGGCTCTGTCCCGTCATACAGCTGACCGACTATAATAACTTATTTATATTTAATTTAGAATGTGCGTACTGATTTTCAGCCTTAGTAAATGGAAACAATTACCTTCGTAGGAAAGCAACTTTGATACCCTCTCAGTAACCCCTGTTCTACGTTTCGCTTGACCGACCGCAGTATGTTTCTCTACACACTCACAGTAATCAACTGTGAAAAATCTAGCTTTAGTAAATTCAAAGAGATTTTTCAGCGCTGCCTCCGGTCTATAAATCCTGCCAATATATCTTGTTCTCTAAGAGCTGTTTTTAAAAGCAAATAACGGTATGGATTGTGTATTTTAATGTTTTTCTGGTATCCAACAGCCATTCGCAACCTTAGCCTCTTTTAATTGCTATCAATATAGTCCAAGAAAACTTTCCATCATAAGTGTGCGCTGAATTTGTCAGCCCACTCTTGCTCCTTTCCACATGGATGATGCCATTAGGCTTAAATGTTTGTCCTTGCTTTAATGCAATAATTCATCTTCTCTATATCCTTTCTATCTGCTTGAAAATGTCTTCTACTCTTTCGAATCTATCTTTCATCTTTTTGAACACTTATCTTCTCTTATCTCTTACTTGGTAGCATCTAGATTCTCTTTGACGGTAAGCATAATTGAATGTCCTTTCCCCCTTAAGTCTTCTTTTATGTAAGATATCTCGTGTCATAGTCTTCACCATTGCTATTAATATCTGTTTATTAACAGTTAATTCTCTCAAATAGATCTTTATGAAATATTCTGGAAATTGTATTATGTACTAATGTTCTTTTCCTTATTATTATGGATTGGTGAAGATAGTTTTTCAATAATACTTACTTATATTTTATGGAAAAAAACTTTCTAAAACCTTTTTCGAAATGACTAATAATGCCCTTTTCAAAAATATTAGTCTTTAAAACACATGTATTTTTATTAACCTAACTTTATCATCATATTTTTTGCAGATGACAAGTGGCGGTACCGAATCAATACTGATGGCCTGCAAGGCATACAGAGACTATGCCAGAGAAGTTAAAGGCATTAAAAAGCCAGAAATAGTCGTACCAACAACAGTGCATTCAGCGTTTGATAAGGCTGCACAATATTTGAAGTTAAAAGTTAGATCTATCCCAGTTGATCCCCAAACATACCAAGTAAATATTACGAAATTTAGAAGAGCTATCAATTCGAATACGATCTTGGTAAGTTATTCCCATTATGATCTTAGTCACCAAGTTATCCTTACTACTTTCTCTATAGTTAGTAGGGTCAGCTCCAAATTTCCCATACGGAACCATGGATAATATAACAGCCATATCTGAATTGGGGTTGAAGTATGGCATACCTGTTCACGTCGACTCTTGTCTAGGAGGATTTTTGAGCTGTTTTATGGAAGAGGCGGGATATCCCATACCTTTGTGCGATTTTAGACTACCTGGAGTTACCAGTATTTCTGCTGATACACATAAATATGGCTACACACCAAAAGGTAACATAACTTTTTAACATATTCATTTCAAAGTAAGGTTTTGTTTTATAAAATGTTTCTTAATACTTAGTATGCATATCATGCACATCAAAAATACAAAGCATTATTAGGGCTATCCTATCATTGAACATTTATTATCTACAAATTCAAACATCAACAAAATTGTCTTATACATTCACTTTCCTCTAACGATCTATGCTCTTTAGGCATCACTTGTCATTCATTAGAAATTGATAAATGAAAATTGCATAGCACATAGAATGAAACTCCATAGTTGCTTTTAAATGAACACATCAAACATTTTTTGCTCTCGAAGGTAAGAGGTAGTGAGAAGAATTGCAAGAATTGCAGGAAATACTTTGAGAGACCAAAAGAAGAGTGAAGAGATCAGCAAAACAAAAAAAGGCATGGATTAATCACATAAGTAGAATAGAAGAGGCCAGAACGGTCAAGATAATAAGAGGTAAATCAACAAACAGTAGAAGTATCAACTGCCCGAGCAAAATATAGAGTGAGTTTCAAGAAAGATATTGGATTTGACAGCCGTCATATTGAATAATCCACGTGTTGACAGCTGACAGCGGCCATGTTAAATTGGCCACGTGACTTCAATGAGCCAATAAGAGCGCAGCAGCCATCTTGGAGGGGGGCGTGGCTTACAACTCACCTGCGTACCTGGTGACAATCATCAGAAGATGCTAACAAAAACTCAAAGAATGCTCTTTTCCCTAACTCCGTTGTCAACTCCATCATACACCCAGGAAGAAGAAGAAAAGAAATAACATTAAATTTGACTAGATAAAGATACTTTTGGTATCTTATTTGTAAAAGCAAAGGAATACGATAATTGTCTTTACAATATGTATATTATACTATTATGCTCTCTATTTTCTTTCTGTTAAGAGATTGATCAGCATCTTATGAATTCGATTAATTAATTAATTCGATAACATTTATTCTCAGGGCTAATTGATTTTAAAGCATTACCTTTATCTAGTTTGTGGCTTGTAGTATTTCTCGTTACTCACTTCATCCAGGCAAAACAAGGAAAATAAAAAATGTACTCAAAATCATGTAAATTCTACAAATAATATTTATTTATATGCTATACCATAAATACACGATTATACTTTATGCTAAAACTAAATTTTGTTGTAAAATTTCTTATCTAATAAATTAATCTTTAATTCTACTATCTCCTTTTTTTTAACAAATTTTCCTTTAAAAGATTCGGTAGACTCTTCTTATTATCATAAAAATAAAACAAATATTAATTTTCGCCTTTTTAAATAGATCTTCTATGAATTTTTAAATAGATCTTCTATAATATCTTTTATGAATTTATGAATGAATGAATTAAATTAAAAGAAATATGGTATGTAATATAAGACAACTCTCTCCTTTTTACAAATAATCTGACTAACCTTTTTTATCTTCCATACTTTTTATCATGGATTGTGTTGTCCTCAGTTCCCCCACAGGTGCTCCTTCGGATGCTGCGACGCTCCTTCTCTTCCAACTCCTTCACCAACAAACAGCACTCGCTCGAAATCTCTCCTCAATTTAGTCTCTGACTCGATACAAACAATATCAATCTTTATACTTCCAAGATTTTTTTTCTCAGCTCGATATCTTGTGCAAAATTGATAAAAACCGGCTACTCGTTCCAGACAGAAACTGGAATCTATTCGGACCCGAGGATATTTTACTTCTCGACTCGATCACGATTTCGTCTCAACAGAAATCTGCTTATACGACCACCAACTTAACCACTTCACACGGAATCACTACTTTCTGAACTGGACTGCTCTCTTCAGATCTTAATTACACAGTACCCTTTTTCCTTCATCAATCTGAGACTCAAACACTCCCTCCATCCATATCTTCTCGCCAATCGCAAGCATTCTATCTACACATTACATCCCTACTTTCCTTTCTTAAAAACAAATAGTGTTGTATACAAAATTTCCCCTTCTTGTCAAATTCCAGGAGATACCAAAATTAATTTTTGTCTTACATGCTAGAAAAAAACCCTATATTCTAAAACTAAACAATTTTGTTTATTACCGTCTTTACTTTCTGGGAAGCATTTAGAAACACTCTATTGTTTACTTCAATCGCAAATACATCCACTTTCTAAAACCGATCGTAATTTAGTTCTATTGTTCTTGAATTGTTAAGTCCGTTCGTAGAATCTTAACCACTAATGTATTACACTTTCCACGAAACACTGCTTACGACTAAAAATATATTATAGTCTGTTCGCTAAACTCAGACGCAACTTTCTAGATATTTTAGTCGGTAATTTTGCCAATTTTAGCAAAATTGGCAAAAAATAATTTTTAAATAGTTAATAATCATTAAATATTTAGTAATTTTGCCAATTTTTGCAAAATTGACAAAAAACAAAAGAAATATCGACTAAAATATCTATCCAGATGCGTCTGAGTTTAGCAAACCGACTATACAGTAGGGCGTCGATTATCCGAACTAATTGAGAGACATGGGTGTTCGGAAAACCGATTTGTTCGGATAATCGATCTAGATTGATATAGTCATACATTTGTAGCCGCAAGTGAATAAAAGCCATATTTATATACCTACATATTTATTTATATCTTGATAATGACAAATAGCAATTAAACAAAAAAGTGCAGTCTTTGCAACATATTTTTGGATACAATATTGAAGAAAATTGAAGATATTTTAAGCGTTAATTATTAACGCTTGCTCGGTACTCGAGTGCGGGGCGCGGGAGTCGAGAGTTCGGATAACCGGTCGTTCGGTTGATCGACGTTCGGATAATCGACGCTCTACTGTATTTACAAATTTTGGCCATATACAGGGCGATGAAACTCTACGATCTCGTGGTCTTGGACATAAAATTAATTTTCTGAATTCTTCCCATAACATTATATACCTAACAATACATATTTTTTGTTTGGCAATACGGCTTATCTTTAAAATGTTAACTATGATGTGCATGATAGCATGTAATAGCAAAATAGACAACGATTTTGCTCTCATTGTATAACACTAATATATTCTATTATATCTAGGTTCTTCGGTGGTAATGTACAGGAACAAAGAATACCGTCACTACCAATACACAGTAACGACAGATTGGCCTGGTGGTGTCTACGGTTCACCAAGTGTTAGCGGATCGAGACCAGGCGGTAACATAGCAGTCTGTTGGGCTGCCATGCTCAATTTTGGTAAAGAGCAGTATGTACAAGCCACCCGAGATGTTATACATACATCTAGATATATAGAAAAAGGGTAAGATATATGTTACACATATTTTGTTTTTCATTGATTTAAAAGTGGTAATTAAATACAAGCATACTTGTTTTTGTGTTGATCGCTCTGCTTGTTTTGTATATTGTAAGTGGCATGACTATTATTGAAAGCCCTTCTATGTTCTGTCATATTTTTGTTAAATGTTCTACCAGTTTCACTAATGTCAGTTTTGGGCAGTCACCATATTTATATAACTTTGTATATGTTATAGTCAAAGCCCGAATTTCAGGCACTCCTAGGTTTGACTAGGCAATCCTCAGGTCTGACTGACGGTCTTAGTCAAAGCCCGAAATAAATTACCGTTTCGGCCTTTGACTAGTCAAACCTAGGAGAGACTAAGTTGGTCAGGCAAAGGTCGAAATTTAATTTTATGAAATCGGGGTTTGACTAGTCAAACCCCGATCCGCTATTAAAATGTCGCAGTTTGTTAGATTTAGGATTAATAAAACGTTATTTTTTAATTATAATGTTTATTACTTATTTTTATGTTGTCGTAATTAAAATAAAAAAAAATTAGTGTTTATTCTCGCATGTTGAGGCATTATCATTATGGCATTTAGATTGCACAATACGTTTGACCTTATACACTTACATGGTTTTGAAGAGCATTTCTTATTGCAGTGGTATTTTATAAATCCTTGTCCTTCAAATTTAGAATATTTTGTACTAATATCTCTTAGAGACAGCTTAACGTCTGGAACATCTTCGAAATTATGAAAATTCTCTTTGCATTCTCTTATTTGATTTCTTGAAAAAAGTGTGTTTATTGTTCCGTACTTCGTATCAACTCTATATAAACCGTGAATTATTGTTTTACCTTGTCTGATACCCAAAATATTTGGAGCATCTCCTTGGAACGCGTTCGAGCAAGCGTTGTGCACTGACAGAACAGATTAAAATAAATAAAGGAAATGCGATTGAAGGTCTTCATGACCAGCCTATCATGCTATGAAACAATTAAGTGAAAAACAATGTCCTCCAATTTTGATCGGAAATACTGTAATTACCTATCCCCAGTTTTGATAGAGCCAAAGGAGATGTTTGAAATATTTTGGGTATCATACAATATAAAACAATAATTGACGGTTTATATAGAGTTGGTACGAAATACGGAACAATAAATACACTTTTTTCAAGAAATCAAATAAGAGAATGCAAAGAGAAATTTCCTAATTTCGAAGATGTTCCAGACGTTTGAGCTGTCTCTGTCACTAAAAGAAATTAGTACAACAGATTCTAAATTTGGAGGCCAAGGATTTATAAAATGCTACTGCAATAAGAAATGCTCTTCCATATTACGTAAGTGTAAAAGGTCTAACGTATTGTGCAACTCTAAATGGCATAATGCCTCAACATGTGAGAATAAACACTAATTTTTTACTACTGGATAAGGAAATGAGTCAATAATTTTTTTATTTAAATTACGACAATATAAAAATAATAAACATTAAAATTAAAAAATGACGTTTTATTAAACCCAATCTAACAAATTACGACATTTTAATGGCTGATCGGGGTTTGACTAGTCAAACCCCGATTTCATAAAATTAAATTTCGACCTTTGCCTGACCAACTTAGTCTCTCCTAGGTTTGACTAGTCAAAGGCCGAAACTGTAATTTTATTTCGGGCTTTGACTAAGACCGTCAGTCAGACCTGAGGATTGCCTAGTCAAACCTAGGAGTGCCTGAAATTCGGGCTTTGACTATAATATATACACCGCTGTGTAAGTACTTTTTCTTTTGACTCTTGATGTTCTTAATATATTTGCTTAGGTGATTGTTCATTCTGAAAGTTAGTGTTATTCCTTTCTTTTTTATGTGTTTGGGTGTTTTTGTTGATATCTTGCTTGTTCAAATACACAGAGTGTTTGGTAAAGAATGGGCCATAGCTTAACCTTAGATTCCTGAGCTTAAAATAGGTCGATTTAAGCTATCTTACCTTAGTATGAAAGTTGATAATAACCGAAATACAGAGTGTCAAAGTTAAACTTTTATTTTATTTATTCTTGAATATTTCCTGACAGGCATGGGATAACAACACGAAATTTGGTAAGCCGGGGTTTTTTGGAATGAGAAATCTAAATCCGCCACCAAAAATGATGTATTGTCCAGAGGGCGCCACATACGTCTTTCAGTGCCCACTTAATACGTTCAGTTTTTTTTTACCACCCACCCTACATACTTTTTGAATCAAAATTTTTATTCTCTTAATATTTTTACTTAAAAAAGGTATACTACATTCATCTCGCTAAACTCAACTGTTTTCGAGATAAACGCATTTTAAATCTGCGATACAACATATTTTTTTGCATAATATCATTGTAGTTACACCCGAAAAATAAACTTGGAACCATATGTTGCTCCTATTTGAAGAAATTTGCGATATATTTTTGTAAATTTTTATGGTTTTAAGTTATTTTTCGGGTATAACTATAATGATAATATGCAAAAAATTATGTTACCTCGCAGATTTAAAATGCGTTTACCTCGAGAACGGTTGAGTTTAGCGAGATGAATGTAGTGTACCTTTTTTAAGTAAAAATATTAAGAGAATAAACGTTTTGATACCAAAAGTATGTAAAGTGGACAATAAAAGAATTGATCCTATTAAATGAGCGCTGAACGGCGTATGTCGCGCCCTCTGGGCAATACATCATTTTTGGTGGCGATTAGATTTCTCGTCCCAAAAAACCCCCGCTTACCAAATTTTGTGTTATTATCCGATGCCTGTTAGGAAATATTCAAGAATACATAAAATAAACGTTTAACTTTGACACCCTGTATTTTGGTTATTATCAACTTTCGTACTAAGGTAAGTTAGATTAAATCGACCTATTTTAACCTCAGGAATCTAAGGTTAAGCTATGGCCCATTCTTTACCAAACACCCTGTATATACAGGTATATGTAATTTTACACATTTTTTATAGGTCCGCGGTTAAATAATTTTCAAAGTAATTACATTTTAATTGAGCAAAATAGTCATATTTTATGGACTTTGGATTAGGTTTTCAGGTAATAAAAATGTAAATGACATGTTATTAACAAAGTTTTTCTACTATAGTGTCATTTTTAAATAATTTAATGTCTTTGTCATCTAACCATAGCTATAATATACACAGTGTGATCAATTTTTCTCAATTTTTTTTAATGGATAACCCTGTATATTAGTGTATTTTGTAGAAAGTATATGTATAAATATAATACTTTTTGTATGTATGTAGGATAATAATAATAATACAGTCGGAAAAATGAAAGATTACCCATGAACGATCACATCAATCACATATTTTGTATTTGCTGTCTTTTTTCATAAATCGCAAAACGAGAGGGAGAGAGAGATTATTAATAATCTGAATAATATGTGATTGATATGATCGTTCATGGGTAATCTTTCATTTTTCCGACTGTATATATTTTTATGGAAAAAGACCTCAGCTAACCTAACCCTCATGTATTCATTACCAGACTTATTTTGTAAGAGCTACCTACTAATTAAATTCATTTAAAAAGTATTCGCGATGTTAAGTCACAACGACGACCTCTCGTGGATTTCAGCTGAACTAGCTTGGAGGGTGTTTTCAATGTCAAACGCTGTTTGTTTTCAAGTTTGTTTAATAACTGGTAAAGTCGTTTTCAAGAGTCTGCAAGGGAAATGGGGATTCATTTTTATATACAGACTGTTTAATTTTCAATTGGATATACGCACTATAAATGGCAACACCTCTTCCCCGCTGCCCACCTAATGCACCTGATTCACGCGATTCTCATAAGCAGTGTTGCCGATTTTAGCGCTTCCTTCATTGGGGTATATCTAATCAAACACTAAACAGTCTGTATACCGATAAAACATTGATTTCAACAAATACATACTTGATGTTGTTCTGAAGCTATTTTCTTGTGGCATTTTTACAATTTTAACTATTTATAATGGGAAATAAGCCACAATATTATTAAAAAATGATTTTTATTAACGTTTCGACGCCCAAATCGGGTGCCGTTGTCAAAATACAAAATACTATTAACATAAACAAAAATGTTGTTGCTTAGTAAAAAAATTCTTCTAATAATTTATTTACTTTGACTCATTTATATCGGCAATTCAGATACATGTGATACATTTTAAAGTAGAAGACTTTAAAATGATATTGCCAATATTTATGAGTTGCGTTCCTGGAACGACTTTACTGAAAGATAGTTCATTCGATTACATGAAATCAACCCTAACTCAAGAATATCTGTCACAAAAAAATCATAGCATGTGATCTGTCTTTAAAAATTGTCAAGATTGGATCGAATGGAACAGAACAACATAGAACGGGATCCTACAACATTCACAAGAAATAATACGAGGAAAATATCAATACCATACATAAAAGGACTATCCGAGAAACTTAAAACAATAGGAAATAAATTCAACATTTCAACAACATTCAAAACAACCAACACATTGAGATCTATTCTATCTAAAACTAAACCTAACAATGAACAAGAAAGGACAAAGAATTGTATTTATAAAATACCTTGTGAATGCGAACAGTTTTATATAGGTGAAACATCAAGACCATTAAACGTTAGAATAAGTGAACATCAATCTTATATTAAAAATAGAGAATTTGATAGATCTCAAATATGTCAACACGCATGGGATAATGAACATAGAGTTCAGTGGAGAGATTCAAGTATAGTCCTGAAAGAAACAGATAGTAAAAAGAGAAAAATCAAAGAAGCGGCTCTAATTATGCTAAACGAAACCAATTGTGTCGCAAATTCCTCGGTGGAATGCAGTAGGATGTGGATACCCATACTGAAAGAGGAAGTCAATAGAAAGAAAATACCACAATTAGTAAGTCAATAGTCGAGTTAGTACATATTTTATATTTTAGTATTACTTATATATCCATGTATTATTGATATTATTTATAATTTAAACAAAATTATAGTAAAGTCAGAATTTGGTATTAATTTTGAGAGTAAATTAAATGTAAGACCAAATACTTACGATGTCGGGATAGTATCACGAGGTTTTTCCTGGTTTTCCCTCGTGATTTACTATGAGATCTCTAACGCGAGAATTTTAATGTCACCGTTGCATGTGGTTGTCTTTTTAAAGACAGATCACATGCTATGATTTTTTTGTGACAGATATTCTTGAGTTGGGGTTGATTTCATGTAATCGAATGAACTATCTTTCAGTAAAGTCGTCCCAGGAACGCAACTCATAAATATTGGCAATATCATTTTAAAGTCTTCCACTTTAAAATGTATCATATGTATCTGAATTGCCGATATAAATGAGTCAAATTAAATAAATTATTAGAAGAATTTTTTTACTAAGCAACAACATTTTTGTTTATGTTATTAGTATTTTGTATTTTGACAACGGCACCCGATTTGGGCGTCGAAACGTTAATAAAAATCATTTTTTAATAATATTGTGGCTTATTTCCCATTATAAATAGTTAAAATACATACTTATTTTACTAACCATTTTTTATTTCTTTTAGATTACGCAGGATGAAGGGCATTTTCATTTTTGGAACACCTGTTACTAGCGTTGTAGCCATCGGTTCAAATGACTTCGAGATATACAGATTATCTGCGGCACTCAAAGAATGCGGATGGAGTTTGAACACTCTACAATTCCCTTCAGGGTAAGTCCAGAACTGTTGCTTTTTCCTTGGCTTTTATGACACTACCTATCTATTTCAGAATCCATTTGTGTGTAACTAGACAGCATACTCAACCAGGAGTAGCAGATAAATTCTTAGAAGACGTCAGAACGTCTTTGGATGAAATTTTGAAGGATCCATCTCTACCTGTAACTGGAAAGGTAACTATATATCTTTTATTTTTTAGATTTTTTATTTCGCTCTCTTTCTATTGTCTGCCCATTAGAAATTCTCTCAATCTTTTATGTTTTAGTTGCATTTTGACTTTTTCCCTTTTATACCACTTTTGATTAGATCTATTAGTTCTTTTAAATCTTCGAGCTATCTATGTAACATCAACGTCTGTAATATTCACAATAAGTGGATGATTTCCTTGAATTTTTCTGTCAAATTCCTTCGTTAGGTCCACAAAATATAAATATGTCTATTTTTTAATGTTGTTCTGAAGCTATTTTCTTGTGGCATTTTTACAATTTTAACTATTTATTATATTATAACGCAACTCATAAATATTAGCAATATCATTTTAAAGTCTTTACTTTAAAATGTATCATATGTATCTGAATTGCCGATATAAATGAGTCAAATTAAATACATTATTAGAAGAATTTTTTTACTAAGCAACAACATTTTTGTTTATGTTAGTAGTATTTTGTATTTTGACAACGGCACCCGATTTGGGCGTCGAAACGTTAATAAAAATCATTTTTTAATAATATTGTGGCTTATTTCCCATTATAAATAGTTAAAAATGTCCATTTTTTGTATTTTAGGCCCAGTTTTTCAGTGACCGGTTAAAATTTTGGTTAGCTAACCTAGTTTAAATTTTAACCAATATTTTAACCCTCATAGCGTTTTTCAGTCCTTAAACCAAGTTAAGAAAATCTCGGTTAGTTAACCACTTTTTTCTTCTGTTGGCAGCAGTAACTGTACTTGCGCATGTGCAATTCGAGAAATAATGATCAATTTGACAGAAAAATAAATAAAAAGACAATTTCATAACCAAATTAAAAAAAATATTAATGCAATATCAAGTTCGGAATCGGAATTATTTAGTTCATAATGTCTACCTCGGACCTCGGTTTCATAACAGAAGAGCATTACAATTACTGGGACGATTTAGACTTTTTTGCCGATTTCGTTTGTCAAAGACCACGTTGTTATCAGTTATCACTATTTGAACAGATTGGCCAGGAAATAAGAAGTCAAACTGTTTGGTAAATAATTATTTTGCTGTATAGACAAATATAAAATTATCTTTTTAAAATACTACTAGGAATCATGCATTAAATTCTGTTACAGATGTGTACACGTAAGGTACCTGTTACAGCTATAATATATTTAAATATATTTCCTTATAATTTCGATAATAATATATAATAATTTCCTTATAATAATAAGGAAGTAGAATACTTCCCGCGATAAAAACAAAATAACATAACCCAACTAATTTCTTCTGTCAGGCAGGTACTCAAAATAAACATCTGATGCAATCTGATACATTCACTGCAGCCATGCACAAGTGTAACCGCAAAATTCGGAGTTAAACCATCTAATGAGGATCGGTTAAAATCTTGGTTAACTTAAACGAGTTTAAACCTAACCTAGTACTGAAAAAACTGTATAACCATGAATATTTCGGTGACCGAAAAATAAATAGGTTAACCCAGTACTGAAAAACTGGCCCTTAGTGATTTTTCCTACATTTACATCATTATAAATAAAGCGTGGATGAATGATCTTCCCGATCTAAAACCTTGTGTTACAATGATACAATTTTACAACCTTTAGTGATATGAAATATAATGTCATTGTACCGTTTT
Organism: Diabrotica virgifera virgifera; assembly: GCF_917563875.1. Taxonomy (NCBI): domain Eukaryota; kingdom Metazoa; phylum Arthropoda; class Insecta; order Coleoptera; family Chrysomelidae; genus Diabrotica; species Diabrotica virgifera. The sequence goes on along the minus strand of NC_065447.1, from coordinate 21,555,128 downwards.
AATTTCTTGTCTTTTTTCTAGATGGCGCTTTATGGAACTGCTCAAGAGTTACCAGACAGATCCATCGTTGGTGATTTCACGAGATTATTTTTGGATTCTATGTTATATGTACCTTTACCAAAAAAAGACAAAGTAGAGGGAAACATTAAAGCTTAAAGTATTTTAATACAGATATTTTTAAATGTGGGTATATTTGTATACATGTTGAAATTATTTTGTTAAAGGTTTATATTGCCATAATATTTGTGATCTATATTTAATAAATGTTTATTTGAATATTGTGTATTTCTAAAGAAAGTATTTGATGGTAGATATTACCTTGTACAGCTCACAAAGCCAGCCTAATGAATCAACAAAAGAGAATGTCAAAGAAAAATAAATCGGATCAGAGGTACCTACTACCAGGCACGTAGCCAGGAAATGTGCTTGAGGGGGTTCCAAACACAACTCAAATTTTTTGTTCGATTGGGCGGTAAGGTATTGAAAAAATAGTCAGAATAAATTTTAGATCCATCTGCAAAATTTGAAAAAAAAACTATTTTGACCCTGAATACTAATACCATTGATTAATAAATATAGGGGAGAAGATACGAAACTAAACGAGCTTTTATGTACGACACCAGTGGTTTTAGAAATAGATGGCGTTAGCAGCTTTCTAGGTACGAGATTGAATTTACCTGAGACAACGATGAGACGTATTCAGGTAGCTTTGGTTATCGGAATTTGGGGTCGGTCGGGTCGATCGGATTATAATAAAAAATATTTATTTCTTTTGATGTATTTAAATTTGAGTTCTCATTCAACGATAACAATGGCAATCTTTAAAATAATTATTGGAGTGTACCTATGTATTACTTTCTAAACTCGTTTTTAAATTAACAAGAATAATTGTAGTTGTAATTTGTCTTTTAATTTGATTTAAGTCACTGGGTGATTTTAGATATTGTACATTTATTTTATTTGCCTCATAATCTCGATAAAAAATTAGGTAAGTATTTTCGTTAATTACAGTCTCTTCTGATGATGGTATATTTTGTTTGGAGATATTGCAACGGTATTTACTTAATATAAAATTGACTAAGTAAACCGCTCGGCCACTTTAAACTCTTCGAAAAAATGGTAAGGACTTAAGTTGTTGCGATTTCCTACAATTTCTTCCAAGTTTTTTCATGCGGTCGATATTTTCCGAGTTAGGGGGAAAATCGTGACTAAGTATACTTATTGAATTATTTATTATTAACTGTACTTCTTAAAGGTGCCTTGTATTTCTGCGTAGGCGTCCACCGTGGATTGTATTGTCAGGTGAGATATTAGATTCTCAGGATTACCTACATTATTCTAATAAGAGTAAGGTTCAAGAAGTCGCCCACGTGAAAAGTGGGCCAAATTTTTTTAACAATTTTTTTTAATCAAATTGCAAAAATCTTTATTTTTGGCCTGGACAATTTTTTTGTAGGTTTTTTGGACCATTCTGTATAAAAAAGGTCTGTTATAATTTTTCTCTAAAGTTGATCGTTTTCGAGTTATAAGCAATTTAAAATTGAAAAAAACGAAAAATGGCGATTTTCAAGGCTTAATAACTTGGTTAAAAGTTATTATTATGAAAGTCAGAAAGTGACTAAATCAAAGTTTAATGCCCCCCCTACAAGATCCTGAAGGATTTTTTGTCATTATTTTATTACTAATCTGTTATTTTTAAGTAATAATATTGAGCGCCATGCACGTGGTTGCCGGCCGTAAATGCTGAGTGCGAGAGAGATGCCACTCCGGCAGTCCAATTGTGCATCTTACTTGCACTCACATTTACGGCTGCCTACCTCGTGCATGGCGCTCATTATTATTACTTAAAAATAACAGCTTAGTAATAAAATAATGACAAAAATTTCTTCAGGATCTTGTAGGGGGGGGGGGGGCATTAAACTTTGATTTAGTCAGTTTCTGACTTTCATAATAATAACGTTTAACCTAGTTATTAAGCCTTGAAAATCGTCATTTTTCGTTTTTTTCAATTTTAAATTTCTTACAACTCGAAAACGATCAACTTTAGAGAAAAATAATAAGAGACCTTTTTTATCCAGAATGGTCCAAAAAACCTACAAAAAAAATGTCCGAGCCAAAAATATTGATTTTTGCAATTTGATTAAAAAAATTGCTAAAAAAAATTAAACCACTTTTCACGTGGGCGACTTCTTGAACCTTATTCTGGGATGTCTCACGAATGTGATTATGCCAAAAAATCTCATGGGAATATTTTTCCCAGCGGACCCGCCGTTTTCGCCTTGTCATGATCTGTAAGTTTTATCGTAAATTTAGTTTTACAGTAATTTTTTTTGTTTTGAAAGAAAAATGCCTTTTTTTCAAAATAACATAATTATCAGTGATACGAAATATCCCAAAGTGTAAAGGTTTTGCTTTTCTGAATATTTTGTTTTTCTGTAACACAAAAATTGGTTAAGATATGGCTGTTCCAAATTTGCATATACTCGTGACTAGTGACCCATTGAAGCCCTTTTAACTACAGCCTTTCAAAAATAAGCACTTTGAACCGATGAAACTTACTATATAAGCATACATATACGTAGCATATAAAGTAACTCCGCCTGGGGTGGTGATGCTGGGTGAATCGAGTAGCTCAGAAGTCGCCATCACTGCCGGTCCCAAGCCCGGCGTAACCCTTCGTACCCTTCGTAAAAAAAAACAATGCTCAAAGAACTGGAACAGTAGCCTCGGATACTGGATGGAATAACGATGACGACCTAGCGAGAAAACGGAAAAAACGAATGTGGAAAAAAAACCTGAAGAGAAATATTCTACGATTCGCATGCTGGAACACTACATCGTGGAACGCTAAAGACCAAGAAATTATATTAGAAGTAGAAAAGCACAAAATAGACATATGTACAGTCTCAGAGACAAAGAAAAAGGGTAAAGGTAACACAGTATATAGAAATCATATATTCTTCTACTGCGGAGTAGACAAGAACATCAGAGCACAAGCAGGTGTTGGCATATTAGTAAACAGAAAATTTTAAAATAACATCGAAGAGGTTAATTACACCAACCAGCATATAATGGATATTTCAATGAAGTTAGCTAATGAAAAAATCCATATTGTTAGCATTTATGCACCAGATGTAAACAAACCAAAGAACGAGAGAGACGAATTTTTCGAAAAACTTCAAGAGACCCTAGATAGATTGCCACAAACAGAAAAAATATTCTTGTTGGGAGATTTCAACTCAAGAATAGGAAATGATAACGGAGCAAATAAGTCCGCATTTATAAGACATGTGTTAGACCCGTACTGACATACGCAGCTGAGACAAGGGCCGAGACAACAAAGACCAAACAAATAATGAGAACAACAGAGATGAAAACCCTAAGATCCATAAGAGGTATCACACTCAGAGATAGAATACGAAACGAAGACACATTGAGAGAGCTAGGCGTTCAAGACGTAGTGAGATGGACAAGAGCGCGACGACGCATGTGGAGAGACCACGTAGATCGGATGGACCCTGAACGTATGGCGCATTGGGCGAAAACACAGAAGCCCAACACCAAGCGACCCATAGGAAGACCCAAAAAACGATGGTACGAGAGTTGGAGCTCCGGATCGCAGCAAAGACTGGAACAGAAGAAACAGGACATAGTCCTATTACAAGAAGAAGAAGAGATATACGTAAAGTAACTTATGAAGCGCTACTGATTAATTTCATCTGGGATGCTAATTAAGAGGTGATTTTTAAGATTTTTTTTATAAAAAAACGGATCAACTTTATTTTGTGCGCAACTTGTTTACTTCTGATACTAAAAACTTAAAAAAATAAAGCTGTTTTTAAACACTTTAAAACAGTTATGATGAGTTTTCCCCGAAAAGTGCTTAATTTTTTGGTTATTTCACGCAGAAATATTCAATTTGGAATTTGACGAATAAGAACCTACTTTTTATTAGCTACAACTCTGCTCTTACTGGGTTTACTTCATATGTCATATATAAAACATTTTTTTCATTTTTTTATAAGCTGTATTTTTGCTATGAATATTTTTTTTGGCGAAATACTTACTCATTTCCTCATGAAACATACTTTTTTTGGAACATGAATATATCCACGCGCAAATAACTCGAAAAGTATTTACTTGTGAGGTCAAGACTAGTGAAAAAAACTCCATAGTCAATTTATATTTTCAACGTTTTTGCAGAAAAAAATTAATACAGGCATTAATACAGATTAATATGATAGCGACTGTGCATTAAAATTTTGAATACGGACCACGTAGAATAAGTGCTTGTTCTTGGCTAGCTTCAACAAATTTACGCTAGGTGCGCCACTATACAGGCAGATTTTAAAGGAAGCAAAATAATGCACAGGGTTTCGTATCTTCCCCCTATATTTATTAATCAATGCTAATACTCTTAAAATATACGACGTCGAATTATTTTCTGCGAAATTTCTGAGCAACGGAAAGTCGCAAGAACTTGGGTTCCAGAGTTCTTTAGTACTAGAGTAACGTTGGTGTATAAACGTCAGTTAAATTTTGTGCAGAAGTGTGTGAATTAGGTATCCTCTCGTAAATATTACGACGCTTTACTGTTAACGATAGTAACATAAGCCGTCTAAGTACAAGCATAAAGATCTCTATGCTTTGCGATTCATTCTCCAAATATATGATTGATGCCAGTCCCTACCTTGGCAAAAACTTCGATACTGGAGGATTACCTCTTACAAATTTTTATGTGAAGGAATTGACAAAATCGGTCCATGATAGCAACCGTAACATTACCGTGCATACTGATATTGTGTGTTTTTAAGGGATAATAAACATAAGTACTATTAATCATGTGATATATTTCCATAATTCGCGCAAAACAAATAGGACGCCAGTTTACCGATCTCAGTTTATGTTTTATTTGGGCAAAAGCCTTGCTGACTCATAGATGCGCAAAAGATTAACCATATTAAATTTACGGCGCAATATTCGACAGGACATAAACGAAATCCTAAATATACAATCGACTTCTGTATGAGCTTTCGTAACGTTCGGTTGTGTGACAGTTCAGTGTGGAAGTGATAATTCAAAAAAAAACGCAGGCGACAAAAACAAAATAGGAACTACATAATAGAGGTAACTAACAAATTTCCTATCTGTTGAATTCCTAAATTTCCTGTACTTTCTTTGAATAAAATAAATTATACATTATCTAGTTAGGTAAAAAAGAGACAGCTTTGCATTACACGGTTAATTATGGGGGATACTACCGGGGGGGCTAACCCCCCCGGTGATGAGGAGATGTTAGATAATATAGAAAACACTGAAAATAATAGTAGTTTAAAGAATACACCATTACTTGATAGCAATGCTAATTCAATCACTAATAATAACAATGAAATAAAAAAAGGAAAAAAACATTTCTATTATCAGTACACTGATACCGGTCCCTTTGAGGTATTTATGGAGTCAAAAGGCGATAACGTCGGTAATTATAGTTTTTTGAAATTAGCAAAATACATAAATGACAAAAAAATCGAGAATGTACTTAAACTTAGCAAAAAAGGAAAAAACCGAATTAGCGTTGCTTTCAAGAAATGGGAGGATGCTAATAAATTTGTTTTAAATGACGTGGTCAGAAATGATGGATATGAATTGTTTATTCCGGCAAATAACGTAACATGTAGGGGAGTCGTTAATAATGTAGATACTAGTATATCGGATGCAGATCTAATCAAATTTTCGGGATTGGCTTCGGCCAACATTAAAGTACTAGAAATAAGACGATTTAAACGGAAGTCTAAATATGACACGGAGAAATATATTGATACAGAAACGGTCGCATTTACCTTTTCGGGAAAAGTAATCCCGAAGGAAGTGAATATATATGGGATCCCTTTTAGGGTAAAACCATACATGATACCAGTGGTTCAATGTTATCGGTGTTTTCTTTTTGGACACACAAAAAATCTTTGTAGAGGGGGAGAAAAATGCAAAAACTGCGCGGAAAAAATACATGAAGGGGATTGTTCGATGAAATGTTTACATTGTAATAGCAGCTTTCATATAAGTACCTATGAGGAGTGTCCAGAGTATGTGAGACAGCGGAATATTAAGGCTGTCATGTCTCTGGACAATCTTTCATACTACGAGGCATGCGAGAGATTTCCTTATGTTTCTACTAGAAAATCGCAAGAGAATAATATATTCAGAATGAGCCAGGAGGAATTCCCAACATTACATAAAACTCAAATAAATAATTTAGAGACAATTCCCATCAATATGCGATGGATAGAAAATGTAAAGAGTAACCCTGAACACCTGTTTAGTAGAAAAATGGAGAATAACTCAAACAAAAATAAAAGAAAGGCTAATGAAACAAATAAGACATACAATAAAGAAGTACACAATCAATATTTATTATCTCCAAATGGGAGAAGCGAAGAGAGAGCTCGTGCAGTAAACAATGAGACTCCTGGATGTTCCCGTACAGAGCAACTAGAGAGGGACACAGAAAAAACACTGAATGCGATATTAAAAAAACTAGATTGGAAACATAAGGAACATATAATCAATTACTTGAACCAGCTATTTATACATGAAAGCTCATCGAACCAAAAGTTGCTAGATTTAGATGGATATCAAGAATCCACTTATTATCCAATGGAACATAAAAAGTTTAAGCAGTAACTATAACAGTCTGAAATATTTCATAAGCGAACATAGACCCAAATTAATTCTATTAAATGAAACTTGGCTAAAAAATAATCATCACTTCTATCTAAGAGGATATGAAATACATAGGTTGGATCGAGGGGATGGTTATGGTGGCCTAGCTACTGTGGTTCATAATAGTCTGGATCACAAAATAGTATATAGGTATAATAATAATGTTAGTAAAATTCAAATTTTAGCAATAAAAATAATAGATTGGGACATTACAGTTATTAACATTTATATCCATCCTAGGGCAAAAATAAATTTAAATAGTTGGGTTGGACGCATAAATAAAATCAGGGGAAATAAAATTTTAATGGGGGATATGAATGCACATAATGCACTTTGGGGAAGTCAAGTGTCTGTTAATGTTAATGGAAGAATAATTGCTGAATCCTTAGAGGATTTGGATCTAGTTTGCTGCAATGATGGGAGACCCACGCGGATTACCCTACCTGGACAGAATGCCTCAGCGGTAGACCTAACACTAATTTCCTCGGAAATTGCAAATATATGCCAATGGGATGTGTTAGAGGATTCTGGAGGCAGTGATCATTTTCCAACTTCTTGCAAAATCGCAATTGTAAATGAAAATATAGTAACACAAAAAAGTCATAAAAGAAATACAAAGAATGTCAATTGGGAGAATTATGCTTCAAAAATGGAAGACTTGATGAAGAATGGGTGTGAAGACTATAATTCATTTACACAAATTATGGAAATGGTGAGTGATGAGGAAATACCTCTCTTGAAAACAGAAAAATCTATAAGAAAAAAGAAAAGCCCTCCCTGGTGGGATAAGGAATGCTCTAATTTAATAAAAACAAGAAAAGAAAAAATTAAAAAATATAAGGAAGAAGCAAGCAATGAAAATTATATTGAAATCAAAAAAATATTTGCATACAGTAAAAAAATATTTAAAACAAAAAAAAGAAATAGCTTCAAAAGCTTTTGCAATGGATTGACAAGGGACACTCCTCTATCTGAAATATGGCGAACAGTTAAGCTATTCTCCACATATCAAAATGCTGTAATCCCTGCTAAACTTCCCAACAAAAACATAGCTCAGAACATATTAAATAATTTGGCAATTGACATAACAGATCCTGAGTTCATGGTTACCCTAACTAACGAGGATGTGGAGGACATTTCAAGGCAAGAAATAATAAGTGTCATAAATAAAAAGGATAAGGCTACTGGCTTAGATCTTGTAACATATAGCATGATAAACAGACTTCCCCTGGTGGCGCTAGATACATTGTCAAAAATATTTAATCAAATAGTTAAAAGAAACACAGGTTTTCCACAAGAATGGAAAAACACCCTTGTCATTCCCTTTTTAAAACCCAATAGAGACCCTTTATGTGAGGATAATTATAGAAACATAGCTCTAGAGTCATGTGTAGGCAAAATTTTGCAAAATATAATTAAATTAAGAATAGAACAAATAACGGAAAAAAAATCGATACTAAGCCCTAAGCAGTTAGGTTTCAGAAGAAACAAAGGGTGCAACGATAACTTAGCTTTAACAATTAATTATATTAGAACTGGATTTAGTAAAAATTTAAATACAATTGGAATTTTTTTGGATATTAGTAGGGCATATGATACAGTCAATATATATTTGCTATATAAATACTTATTAAAGTATGACATCCCAATAACTTATGCAAACTTGATCTTGCAATTTTTGCTCAACAGAAATATCTACGTTAAAGACAAATCAAATAATATATTAGGCCCAATGCAAGCATCCACTGGATTGCCTCAAGGGTCTCCACTCAGTCCAATATTATTTAATCTCTATACTAGATCCCTACATGATTTAATAAACCATGAGATGGAGTGTTTTCAATATGCAGATGATTTTGTAATTCTGGTGCAAGGATCTGATATATACAAGCTAATTAATTCCTTAAATACCCATATAATAAATTTACAGGAGTGGTTTGAGAAACACAACTTTAAAATTTCAGCACACAAATCAAAAGCAATAATATTTAGAAAAAGAAGTCAGGCTTATAACTTCCCACATTTGATATATCAAAATATGGAAATTCCATGGAAAAATGAAATAAAGTATCTGGGATTTCATTTACAGTGCAATTTGAATATGACAATTCAAATTAACGACATGATAACTAAAGCAAACAAAGGAATAAATGTCATGAGAGCAATTTGTGGTACAAAATGGGGAGCTGACCCGAACATTCTTTTGAGTTTATACAAAGGAATAGTTAGATCTCATTTAGATTACGCAGCCAATCTTTTAAACCCCTGCAGTAAAAGTTTGATGATGAGGTTGGAACAAGTACAGAATGTTGCCTTGAGAATCGTAACGGGTTGTCTACGTTCTACACCCATCTTAATATTGCAAGCAGAATGTTCAGTAACAACGTTACAAGTTAGAAGGGAGATACTAGCACATAAATATATACTCAAACAAATGCCGGAAAAAAACAATATCATAGTAAAGAGTCTAAATAAGCTAAACGAAGCAATAAATGCAAACAATAGATTCTGGAGGAACAAGGTCATACCTGATTACTCACTAGCATATACAAATATACTCAAAAAAACAAAAAACATAATTAGATATAAAATCAATCCTATATATGAGGTAGAAAGAAAAACTCTTCTATACCCCATTACAATTAAAAGTCTAGAATTTGAAAAATATGAAATTGAATCGAACGAAAGGTTCATAGCTAAATATGGTGGAATATATAATAATCATACCCACGTATATACAGATGGATCAATAGACCCACAAACAAATCAATCGGGATTTGGAATTTACATCCCAAGCATCAATTATAAATATTCGTCACGACTCCATAACTACACACAAATCTGCACAACTGAAATAATAGCGGTATACAAAGCCATGTCGGTATGTATTGAAAAGGAAATCATGAAAGCAGTGATCTTTGTAGATTCAAAAAGTGCCTTATCCAAAATATCTAGTCACAAATGGGACCAAATGGATTATGTAACTATAATGACCAAAAAACTACTGGTAGATGCAAATAATATGGGATTTTCAATAGGATTAGAATGGGTACCGGGACATCAGGGGATTAAAGGCAACGAGGTGGCAGATAGCTTGGCCAATATTGGGAGAGAATTAAGAGTACCATATGATGTAAAAAACATCAGCACAGATATCTTTTGTGTTACAAAAAAGAACATCTTGACTCAATTTTACAATAACTGGTATTCCCAAATTAAAGGTAAATATCCGGACTATTATGGACTGCAGGATAGTTTCCCTATAAAACCTTGGTATAACAAATGTGGATATTTGGGTAGGAACAATATTACTAACCTTAATCGTTTACGAAGTGGACATTGCAAAACTCCTTGTTATCTCCACAAAATAGGCAAAACGGAAACACCGATATGCGAATGCGGTACTATGGGAACATTGGTACACATCATCTTTGAGTGCCCCATAAATAAACATAAAGATATGGATTTGTATCTAGAACTAATAAAAGCTGGAACAGACAGTCCAATATCTTTACAGAGCATTTTATATAAACCCTCGAATAAAGTTATTAAGATAATCAATAAATTTATCAAATTTTTTCAAGTAGATCTATAGAATTTTGAAAAAATAATAATAATAACAATAACAATAAATAAATACTTCAGAAAATACAGGGAATCTCCTAAAATGTCAAAAATTATATTTGTATCCTTAAAATCCTTAATCCTAACCGAAGGTAGCCAGCCCTAAACCTATGTGAAAATGTTTGGAAGCTACCCCCAAACGAGAAAAGTCTTAAGTTAACCTTAAATGTTGTAACACTTTTCCCCCTCTAGCTACAGAAAAACAAGAAGAAGGACAAGGACCACATAGGACCAAAAAAAAAAAAATAGATCTGAAGTTGACAGGACACCTGGTTGTGCATTGCCTTGAGCAAGACGCGCATAACCAATAACATGTACTGGGTAAATGATTAAAAAAAAATCGAAACCCAAAAAAAAGGAAGAAGAAGAAGTAAATATACAATCAGTTTCTCAACCGAATAATTCTATCGAAAGAAAATGGGCAGTATGCTACGATGCTACTTATGCCCTAGCCGTCTAAGAAGAATGACAACAAACTTTTGTGTACGGTGTAAACGAGCAATCTGCGGACAAATATTTCTAAATTTAAAATATTTTAACCATGTAAAACTTACATTTTTAAAGTTTTTCAAATTACTTTTACTAAGTACAAGATATAGAATGTACGGAATCGGAATGTAGAACGGAATCCTTTATTTTGTTAGTAGTCACTAACATCATCTCATCAGGGACGCTAAAATGGTATTAAAGCTACAATGGAGAAATTAGGTATTAAAAACAACTTACTAGTAAGTTATTTTGAATACCTAATTTCACCATTGTATCTTTAATATCATTTTAGCGTCCCTGACGATGTTAGGTGACTACTAACGAAATATAAGATTCCATAGAAAGGAGTAGATACACCTGGTCTTCTATAAAAAGTAAAAGAATTTGAAATGCTGATAGGAATACTTTCGTTTTTGGTAAATCTGATGTTTAAATTGGATATAAATTGATCCGTACACTGATAAAATGAATAAAATAGAAATAATCCTAGTAAAAAATAATAATAATTTCGTTTACTTTTCCAAAAAAATAATGACTTGGGGATAAACTTGCTGCCTTGGTACCAAAGCCGAGGCAGTTTTGGGAGGGGTCCGGACCCCTCCCTTGGCTACGTGCCTGCCTACTACCAAATAATAGAGATTGATTCTAAATGGAAAGAACTTTAATCAGAGCTAAAAAATAATAAAACTTCAGGACATGACGGTATAATTGCCGAGCTCTTGAAAACAAGTTCTTAGTAACAATCCCTATATTAACAGACCTATTGAATAGATATCTCCATAATAGCAAAATCCCTAAAGACTGGAACGAGTGTCTAGTAGTAGTACTCTTGCACAAAGAAGGGGGCAAATGTGACCTAAAGAATTATAGACCTATACCGTTTCAACCGGTTGAAAGGGCTGACTTCCGCAAAGAATATAACGGATGATTCATTTGGAGGTACTTTTTTCAAAAAGAAAAAAAAATATATGTGTGTACTTTGTACGCACGTAAGAAGTTATACTTCTATTATATGATTTCAACGAAATTAATATACTTTAAACAGTTTATTTATATTTTATTTAAATATTAAACTTATAAAATGTAAATGTATAAAAAAGAAAAATTTGCATCGGGATCGAACCCGCTTATGTTAGGGTGATTTGGTTGGAAATCAAAGCGCCTTAGCATTTAGCTACGCCCGTCATGTGGAAAGATAGACCAACTGAACGTTTTTAAACTTTTTGACAGTTCTGAATTTAATGAAATTAGTTTGATTTTTGCGGAATTAAAATATTAAAATACAACGAAACATAGAGTAAAAAAACAATATATTATATGAAGATCGGTAGAAATTTTGTTGGTAATCAAATTATGTAAATCAAAGCATTACCTACAAGGTAGGTGCTTACATTTTCCAAATAGATATAGCTATGTAATTTTTCATTACAATACTGAAACATTTACAATTACGTACCTGTTGCTTTTAAAAACTATTTAAAAAGTCACTACAATTATAAACTTGCTTTTGTTTCTGTCCGCACAACAATAAATACTAATATACACATTTGTTTACCCATAACTGGCATATTGAACAATTATTGACAGGTCATTGTAATTACCCAAGCAGAGCACGTATAACACTTCAGCTGCACCCAGGGACAAGACTTTTGATGAATTCGCGCACATATACATTTACTCCCACGCGCCTAAAGAAGTATAACTTCAAAAAAATTAATGTATAAAAATATTTATTATCATACAACATTCTTTACAATTATTTCTTAAAGACGATTTGTTTTAAATGTTGGCCGTGACTGTGGTCAAGATGATCCATTCTGAAGTTCCAATTCTCAATGACACATTCGAGCATTTTGATTGTGGTGGGAGGGCATTTAATGCCAAACTTTCCACCTTTTTAAGAGGAGTAGATGGACATCCAATTGCTCCAAAATATTTATTGAGAACAGAATTCCTTCGATAATTTATTTAATGAAAGTGTACTGTACTGAAATAAGGGCTGATTCTAACATTGATAACTTATCGCAATTCTAAATGATATTAGGGGGTGTACATACACAGAGGTTTGAGTGAAATCAAAGTAACTTTATACTAATGACAAAAGAGCGGTACATTTCCAAAATACGTAATTTTGCACCAGAAGCGCGAAAAAATACACTTGCCTTCACCTCGGAGAAGTCATTGTAAGACTGCCGTGATTCTAAAACTATCAAGGGTTCACGCGGGGAGATGTGTATAATTCTTATACCTATACGTTTTTAAAATATAATAGTTGGATATATTTAGAATGAAATAAAATATCTAAGTTGTTTTTACAACAGATTGGTATTTGACCAATTTGGCCTTCAATGCCTCAACCGTAGCCTCTTTATTCATGTAGACTTCGGACTTTAGGTAGCCAAGGAAAAAATCTAGAGGTGCGATGTCAAAGGATCTAGGCGGCCAATTCTCTGGTTCGAAGCGTGAAATAAATTGTTCACTGAATCGTTCTGGCAGTAAAGCATGTTTTCATGGTCTGTATGGCAAGTGGCGCCATCTTGTTGGCACCAAATGTCGTTGAGACCATAAATTCAATTACAGGCACCAAATAGTCCGTTATCATGGCGCGAAAACGATCTTCATTCAGTAACATTCTAGCCGACCGGACCTCTGTTTTAAAGAAATATGGACCAACGATTCCACCGGCCCATAAACTACACCAAACCGTTGTTTTTTCTGGATGTAATGGCAACTCTTGAACCTCTCGGGTTGCTTATCATCCCCAATACAGGCATTTAGTTAATTCACATGCCCATTAAGCCACAAATGGACTTCATCGGAAAACAATTTTTTTTAGAAAATAGTGGGCCTTCTGCAATCTTATCAAGAGCGCATCGACTGGAACACAACTGTGATAAGGACTATGAAGAAAGAGGATTGAATCTTGCTAATTGCTGCTCTAAATAATTCTATATCATTGTCCCAAGTACTTAAGTTTTCATCAGTGACAGTCAATATTCTTTCTTGCTCATTTCCTATCCTTCTACTTAGTTTTACTTCCATTTTTAGCAATCTTTGGATCAATGATATTTGTAAGATTCTACCATAAACCAAAATTCAAAGGCAGCCGACAGACCTCACTTTGCTTCACTGCGTGGTATGTGAGTTCAATTCCTGGCCCAGAGGCTTAAACTAGAATAAGTTGGTATCTGATCGGCCTATGGGGGAGCAGTAAAGCAAGGGATAAGGGCAGAAGGGGGTCGATGTCTAATATACTGGTGTGTATATATGTAAAAAACTGTAAGTAATTAGCAATCAATTGTGAATAAGAAAAATAGATATTTTTAAAATTTTTATATTACACACTCCAGGAAGATACTTTCCCTCGATCTTTAAAAGTTATACCACATTTTTTAGCATTATCCCTAACCTTATCACATAGTTCTAATAGTTCTTTATTTTTATCAACTATAGCCAAATTTCTAACATCCTGCCTAAATACATTTAGAACATCAACAATGTCATTAAAGTCCTTAGATACAGCTTCACTCCCATTCATATCGAATCCAAAAGATTCTAAAATACTCGAAATTAAATGTTGCACCTCTAGAATTGATACCAAACCTTGTTGATCATCAGAGAACGATTTAGAATGCAACATACTGTTTGTTGTTGAAACAAGTTGATTCAAATGTTTTATCACAGATGGAGTGTCAAAATCATCACATAAGGCACTATGAATGTTATTAGAACATTTATGAATATGTTCGTTTAATAATTCACTATTAACACTTGCTTTTAAAAAACCATTTTTAAACTCATTACATGACTGTATACAGTTCTTAAAATTATTATAATTGCTTCTAGCTGTTGCTATTAATTTTTCACTATATTCCATATTGTATTCGTAACGGGACATAGTGCATGCCATTCTAAACACTTCTGGGGACACAGTTTTCAGCATTTCTTGGATCAGTAATGTATTACCAAGAGATTTTGACATTTTTTCAGAATTACTAAGTTGCAAATGGCCTGTGTGTATCCAGTAGTTAACCCATTGTGGTGTATCGTGGTATGCACAAGACTGAGCTTCTTCATTCTCATGATGTGGAAACCTCAAATCTATACCTCCGGCATGGATGTCAATATTGGATCCTAAAAATCATTGAACATATTTATTAATAAAATAACAATGAGACATAGGTGTACTATATTCAAATAACTTATGTTACAATGTTCATACTCCTGAGATTAAAAATAAAGATCATCTCTATGCATAGATACATTTATACTGAGATTCAGAAGTATTGGAAGAAGAAAAATTATTCTTCTTCAAGTGTAGGCACTAGGCCACTACCAAATTTTACTCTAAACTGAAATTTACAGCAGAAAAATTTGTCTGATCGGCGAAATATTTAAAAGCTGGGTCCTTATCCGATCTAGTCCAGAAGGTGGTTTAAGTATTGCAGCTATAAAATACTTAAATAGTAAGCCTGGAAACATTTATTACGGTCTGCCTTGAGGCGGACTGGGGCACTAGAGGGTTAAGAGCATAAAACATTCTATACAAGACTATGCACAAAAATACTTTTATCTACTCTATGTCATATTATGTATAAGTTTTTAGATTGTGAAAACTGTCATTATAGATAGCAGTGCGTGAAGGGTTTAAAGTGTGCGTGAAGTAACAATGTATTTTAAATGGGATTTAATTTTTCGCACACTTTCAATGGGTTTTTTGGCACACTTTCATATAGTCAAATATTCTTAACTTTCGCATTGTCATGGTGATGACAATATGAGCAATGACTTACAACAAAAGTTTTGACAGTTTTGTGGTTTGAAAGTAGTTAGGATTTTTAAATGTCAAAGTTCTAAAAATTGTAGAATAGAAATGAATTCCAGTGACGAAGAGTTACAGTTTTTTTATTTGTTTATCGTAGATAAAATATTGTATGAAACTGTGCATGAAGTACTTTTTACAAACTTACGTGATGTATTGCACTCGCTCTGTTGTCGCTTGTGCTCTAAAAATCACGTGCATTCACAAAAAGCATACTTCACGAACTGTTTCATAAATAACTATTATATTTACATTTGGTTGGTTTAAACAAAATAGAATTTTGAATCAATCTAGTAAATGCTGCTTTCACCAAGCATTTAGTACTTAAACGTCAGAACTAGGCAATTTTCAGAAGAAATACAATAAACCATTACCGAATATTTTTGATGCTAAAGCAGAACATTCAATATGCCACCCAGGTCTACCTTCACCCCATGGACTTTTCCAGAAAAGATCTTCATCTTTCCTGGATTTCCATAAAGCAAAATCCATAACATGTTTCTTCACCCCAGAAGGTTTATTCTCTTCTTGGCTGCCAATATTCTGCAGCTTGCCATACTTGTTGACAGTATTTACATCAAAGTAAACAGAATGATCTGATGCCTTATAAGCTTGACCATTATCAATAAGTTTTTCTATGAAACTAATAATGTATGGAATCTGCTCCGTAACTCTTAAGACTATAGTTGGTTTTTCTACTTTTAAAGACTTTAACTCGGACCATAACTCTTTTTCGTACTTCTTCGTTAAATCATCACATTTTACTCCCAGTTCAAAAGCTCTTTTTATTATTTTATCATCAACATCTGTAATGTTCATGCAAGTAATCACATTATACTTAAAATAGTTGCTTAATATCTTCTGGATTATGTCCAATTTTATAAAACAACTGGCGTGTCCTATATGTGAAGAATCATAAACTGTAGGGCCACAAGTGTACCATGTTACTACATTTTTGCGCTTTAAAATTAAAGGTTCTTTTTGTCTTGAGACACAATTATATACTTTTATTTCAGTATCAAAGCCCTTAGGAGCAATCCAGGAATACTTTCTAATTATTTTTTGATGGAAGAGCTTATACTCCAAATTCTTGAAAATTCTCATGTACATTTTTAAACTAAAAGTAGGGTTAATGTTTTGTTATCTTGTTTCAAAGAACTGTCAAATAATAATTTGTAATAGCTTAAAAATAATGTTTTATATTTAATTCATGTTAATTGAAAATGAAAATTTATTTTTAAATATATTACGCTCTTAAAAACGAAATTAATAATAAAGATGATTACTAAAATATTTAAAATATTTTAACTTACAGGAATAAATTTATCAAAAATTTAAATTTCATTTTAGAAAATGGCACCAGGTGACACTAGCTGTCAAATAGTAATGACAATGGTATTTGCAATGTTGCCTATACCAGTTATAAATCTAATTTCATAATAATTATTCTACCTAATATAAAACATTATAAATTGATTTTTTAGAGCAGACAAAACAACGAATTTGTCATAAAAGTAATAATAGGGATGTTCACTAATTTTTAAATATAGTTAAATTCAATAGATTACAAGGTATATAAAAACGTAACAATCATAAAACTGTTTAAAAATGTATATTTTTTAAGATAAATGAGTTCATAATGTTGATTTTCTTGGAGGCTAGAAAAACGGTACCCTGCAGCGAGGCTACGGTCTGTGGCGTCAGCAGTCGTAACGTCTTTGATCGACGACTAGTTTTGTATACTTATTTACGAAGTGTATTTGAATGTGCGCAGTTTTTTACGTATTTTATTATTAAAAATGAAGCCAAATAAGTGGTGTTTTGTTTCTGGGTGTGTAAATACATCAAAAAACAGTTCTGACAAGATGTTTATGACCGTTCCAGCCAATTTAAAAGAGAAAAAGAAATGGTTTGTTGCAGCTAGAACTTAAAATAACTAACTTAAAGAACTAATAACTTAATAAAATAAACATTATAGAAGTTTTCCAGAGACTTTCGGCCCTTGGTAATAATGTAATTCTGCATTTACATGTTTCAAAAATACTTATTAGTTTTCTCAGAATTCGAAAAAAATTAATGAATTAAAATAGCATTAGACCAAGATTTTGCACCTGCCCCCTTAAGGAGTAAATGAAAAAGTTTCGGGACCTCAAATTTGTATTCCTTAAACTGGGATATTCCTAAAAACGGGATTCTAATAATACATACAGTAAAAGTAAACCTTGAAATAACTACATGTGGATGTAGGTATGACTTTATATTTTACATTAAAATCATTAATAATTTAGTGAAAAGATTGGTTGAAATGAAAATGTATAATACCCAAGTTCAAAAATATTTTTTACCATGGATCTAGAGTTGAAAAGAACAGAGCAACATTTAACAACATGCATCAGAAATATTTTCACCCATTGCGACATAATATATCTCTCACTAAAAATGCGGCTGCTAAAATGTTATTATTTCCGGTCTTGCTATATGGCGCAGAGGCCTGGACAATAATGGAAACATTAATGAAAAAGCTAGAGGCATTCGAGATGTGGGTGTACCCAAGTATCCTCAGAATATCCTGGCGAGCCACACCAACGTACAGGTATTGCGTCGAATGGGAAAACAAAAAGAAATCTCTTTTACAATTAAGAAACGAAATCTTAAATATTTCGGTCATCTCATGGGGCATGATAAATATCGTATACTCCAACTGATAACGCAAAGTAAAATAGAGAGCAAACACGGACCCGGAAGAAAAGACACTCATGACTTAAAAACTTACGCCAATGATTTGGACAAAAATCGATCGCGTTATTCAGAAACGCCGAAATGAAATTAAAATTGCCATGATGATAGCCAACGTCCACAACGGACAAGGCACATGAAGAAGAATAAAAATATTTTTAATACACCTAACCAAGGTAAGGTAATAACCAGCCAATGTATGTATAGTATTTTTACTACAAAAGCGATATTACGTAGGTCAAAATTTTTGACGTAAGAGAACTGTCAAAACATTAGAATGTGACTTTTCATTATTGCCATGTTTATAATAAACATGGTTATATATAATAAACATGGCAATAATAAAAAGTCACATTCTAATGTTTTGACAGTTCTCTTACGTCAAAAATTTTGACCTACGTAATATCGATTTTGTAGTAAAAATACTATATACAATATGCATGCATACAATGCATGCATACAAC
This sequence comes from Diabrotica virgifera virgifera, assembly GCF_917563875.1. Lineage (NCBI taxonomy): Eukaryota > Metazoa > Arthropoda > Insecta > Coleoptera > Chrysomelidae > Diabrotica > Diabrotica virgifera. The sequence goes on along the minus strand of NC_065447.1, from coordinate 21,536,273 downwards.
TTTCTCTATTTTTTTTTTGTGGAGTATTAAGCATCTATTTTTTTAGCTTAAAGAAGACATGGAAAATTATATGGAATATACACTCAGTAAAGCTGTGGTAGATTTATTTTTTTACAAGATGCCAATAAATCATACACCATTGTTACATCTACACTACAGTCGGTAGTTGATACGAATCGGCTTTCTGAAAACCTTCTTCCATTTTATTTGTTTATTTTTGTACCACCCAAAACATGTCCTTACAAACAGTCTATCCACTTTAAACTAAACAAATTCACTATAAAACGCCACTTTAACCCTGATAAAACAAGAAGAGAACAAAATAAATTGACCTGAAACGTCAAACAGGTAAACAGTTAACACTATGAGAATGGCGCGCGCTTGGGGTATGCAACTAGTGTCGTCAGGCCAATAGAGAAGCGTTCTTGAAATTTAAAATAATGCTAGATTTCTAATAAAGATTTTTTATAGAAAGGCTTTTTCAATTTTGTTGAAATTTTGGACAATTATTCCTAGGGTGTTTCTTAATCGTTTTACATGTTTGAAATGACATTTTAATTTTTTGTGAACATCCCTATTATTAAATATAAAGTTATGTACTCATAAGATAAATCTTATGTATAATAGTTGATACCTACTTACATTCTGCTAAAAAATAAAAGTTGTAATGATATAGATTTAATATTCTGAGTTTTGATTTAAAATCTTAATATTTTTCTCAGTTTGGAGGATGTTTCTTGGATAACCGGTATGTGGATTTATTACTACGTTTCGATATCCTTGTTAGTAGCTTCTTCAGGAGCAGGGGAAGCTGTTATTAATCATGGTAATGGTAACCCGAGATCAATTGAGGCCCATCAGAGTAACGCTCGGTTTCATAATCAGAAAGTGGACTTTAAATTTTAAGTTGGTACCTTTATCAATGCAATTCGTATGTGTAAGCGAGCTTGCATACCGAAGCAATATCCTACATCGCATGTGGCATGCATTGCGAAAAGATACGCACTGAGTGTCACATCTGGTTTTCGGTGAATCTTCGGTGACTTTCGGTGGAATTTCGTTCACCGAAAATCAGATGTGACACTGAGTGCATATCTTTCCACAATAGGGCTTTTCATTCACAGTCATTTGTTTCGAGCTTCTGTCATATGTTGTATAATCCGTGTATATTAATATTATATACGGATTATACGACATTTGACAGAAGCTCGAAACAAATGACAATCGATGAAAAGCCCTATGTATGTTATGCGATGTAGGGATATTGCTTTGGTTTGCGAGCTCCCTAAGTGTCAACTTTAAAGTGAACTTTAGTTAATGTTCACGTTAAGTTGATTATGAAACCGGGCGTAGCAGTGGCCTAAGCCACAGAACAATGTTTTGAAATAAATGCAATCTTTGCATTCATATTTCTATTACGTTTATGGGATGGCGCTACAAATTATGTAGCATGTAGGGCCATATGTAGCCAAATATAGAGGTAGGTTGTGTAGGCTCCTGTTAATCCGAAGATTTAATGTTGCTACTTTTATTGATATATTTATCTAAAAATGCTCAATTTGTAGCTTGGGCCACTGTTGCTCTAAGAGCCTCAATAAACCTATAGGCAAAACCAACTCATGCAATGAAACTCAGATAAAACTTATACATATCTAATAGACCTGGATCACCGTACCAAAAAAAGTTGATTAATAGCAAGCTGAAAATTTGTTAATAGCTTAACGGTGTCTAGTCGGACAAACTTTGATGTGTGGGAACACTGGAACAGGGGAAGTTTTAATTGTGGAACAGGTTAAAAATTTGGAACGTCAGACAACGAAAACGTTCCATCTATTTTGTCGGACAGAACTTCCATTTGATTTGTTACCATCTCATTAAACTCTCATGCAAAAATCAGACAGTGGAACACGAGGAACATGTCAAATGACAGGAATCATGTTGGTTAGTAATAAGTAATAGCAGTCTGATTTTTGCATGAGAGTTTAATGAAAGTGTAACAAATCAATTGGATGTTCTGTTCCGACAAAATACATGGAACGTTTTCGTAATCTGACGTTCCAAATTTTTAAACTGTTCCCCAATTAAAACTTCCCCTGCTCCAGTGTTCCCGTACATCAAAGTTTGTCCGACTAGACACCGTTAATCTATTAACAAATTTTCAGTTTGCTATTAATAAACCCACTTTTTATAGCTTAGTTTGAACTAATTCTAACCATAAAACCATCCAACTTTATTTATACTTAGTTTATTTCTAAATTATCTTGAGCTTGAGCCATCAATGAAAATATTTTATAATATACGAATTTAAATTTTTTTAAATTTGACAACATTGTTTGTAGCTTGCGCATTGCGGATTCATTGCACCGGTATTTGATTATGACGTCATCGATAATAATAAGGAGGTTGATTACCAAGGAGGTGCCATTTTGTGGCTCCAGAAAATTTTTTAGTAAAGACCAGTGAAGTGAAGTTACTGTGGACATTATTCTTGATAAAAAAAACGGTAAGTTTTTGATGCTGGTGTTGTATTCAATTTTATAAGATGTTTCCAGAAAAAATTAGTTGTACCACACCCCACTTGAAATGTTGAAAAGGGTCACTGGAATTGATTGACTGTTTAATATATTGTAATCGTTTGTTTTTCGTGTGTGGGTGTCTTTACATTAATTGGTGAATTTGAAGATTAAAATAATATAAAAAATTACAATTTTAAACATACTTTGACTTGTATTTAACGCGCTACAAAACATCCAATGTTATCTAGTTTCAAGATGACAGTCTGTTTTCTCAGACTTCTAGAACATTGGTAAAATCATATCTCTGATTGGAATTTATAATATTAACTTTCATTTAATACCATAATAATGCTTTCGAATATTAATTATCTAATAGTACATTTGACATTTGTCTCGATGCCTTTTATTGGACATTTAATTTCAATTTCCTTAAAAAAAACGAAGGGGTTACAATTTAGAGCTTGCTTATTATATTATTTAAAGTTTCAACTGTTTTGAGACTTAAATACATTTTTGGGGGCATACATATTCCCTTATAATGAAAACTAGGTTACTGTATATGGTGCATTGAACTCTATCTCCACCCTAGAACTCATTTTTTCAGTACCATAGGCACACCATAGGTATGGAATGGATTACTTATGTTTGTAGAAGTTTGCTAAGGTATTATGTCTTTTTGAACCTTGATCCTCAATTGTGAATGTATTAAACTGTGTCTATTTTAGACAATGATTGTGAATGTTCACTTATTTGAGACATCCTAATAAATTAATGAACCTGCCTTATTTTTAGAGAATAGAGTTTTTTATGTTATTTTAGGGTGACTGAAGCAAATTTTTTATTTATTTGCAGTTTATTTTCGTATTTTTCTATTTTTCTATTTTTGTATGTTTATATGAATTTCTAGTTACATACAACCTATCTTTTCATGTCTTCGTGTCTAAGGCCAAACCCAGTTGTACCAGGAAATTGGCTCAGGCCATAACACTATTCTCTACAAATAAACACTTGAAAGTGTGTACTTTTAAGAGACACAACTGATTTAACACAACGAGCCATGTGTATCTTTTTCGGTACATAGCGTTGAGGACAGTGTGTATTAAAAGGATACACTGGCGCTGATGGTGTTAATTATACCAAATTTAATTTTGATTTCAAGATATATTTTGAGAACCCAATTATTAGTTTACATTGAAGTAAAATATAAATTTGAAATATAAATTTTCTAAACAGCCATAAACCCAAAATGGAATCTGTTTATGGACAATATTTGAACTTAAATTTCTGGTTATATTGAATTTCAAGTCTCTCCAATTTATTTTTTAACTTGGTAACATGTAAGTGTCCAGCTTACTCAGAAAATGTCACTATTATAGAAATAATCAACAAGTGCAAAAATGCTCTAATATTTTTGTTTGTCAAGTTCTTTTTCATGTTTTCCATTTTTATATTCCAATTCGATGGAAATTTATGTTGCTAGTGGTGTTGAAAAACTTAGCTCCACTTATGTTTTATATAGATATTGTGAGGGATATGTATGAGGGAGTTACGACTAGTGTTAGGACAGGTGTGGGAGAGACTGATAAATTTCATGTGAAAGTAGGATTGCACCAAGGCTCGGTGCTTAGTCCGTATTTATTCTCATTAGTTTTGGACCAGATAACAGCGAAACTACAGGGTAACATTCCATGGTGCTTAATGTATGCTGATGATGTCGTGTTAGTAGGAAATAGTGAAAGAGACTTAGAACAAAAACTGGAACAGTGGAGACATGCTCTGGAGGAAAAAGGTTTAAAACTTAGTAGGACAAAAACAGAGTATTTGGAATGTTCATTTAAAGATGGAGCTACTACAAATAAAATGGTATCTTTGGATGGTGAAATGATTGTGAAAAGCAATAGTTTTAAGTACCTAGGATCGGTATTACAGAGTAATGGAGAAATAGATGGAGATGCATGCAGTAGAATTAGGGCTGGATGGATGAAGTGGAAAGAAGCGAGTGGTGTGTTGTGTGACAGAAAAATTCCAATGAAGCTGAAGGGAAAATTCTATAAAACAGCCATAAGACCGGCTATGATGTACGGAACTGAATGTTGGGCAGTGAAAAAGAAAGAGGAACAACGAATGCATGTGGCGGAAATGAGAATGCTTAGATGGATGAGTGGAGTGACAAAGAAGGATAAAATTAGAAATGAGTATATTAGAGGAAGTCTAGGTGTGGCACCAATTGATGCCAAAATGAGAGAGCATAGGTTAAGATGGTTTGGTCATGTTCAACGTCGAGACGTTAATCACCCAATACGAAGAATAGCTGAAGTGCAGATTCCTGGAAGGAGTAGGAGAGGAAGACCAAAGAAGACCTGGGGGGAGGCGATAAGGCAGGACATGTTGGTAAAGGGGATTAACATTGATATGACCCAAGACAGAATTGGGTGGAGAAATGCAATTAGGGAAGCCGACCCCGCATAGGGATAAGGCAAAGAGAATGATGATGATATGTTTTATATAGATATCGACTATGTTGACTACTATATAGCGTATAATGTAGCAATAATTTAATTTAGAGGTTTTTACACCTATTGAAGTGGCTAGTTACAATTACTTGTACACTGGACGTAAGTAACCACATTTTCTATTTTTAACTGTCAAAATTTCACCCTTTTGCTTTTCAATCTAAGTGGTTCACTTATTTCCAGGTTTACACTGATGATGGTCAGTTTGACCGAAAACGTTTTGTACTTCCACTCCCTTGTGGATAAATTTTAAGAATTTTAATAAATTCATATAGGTACCTATATACAACAGAAGTGTTTACTTCATTCCACGTTGTTATATAGATATCCTTTTTTTTCTAAAAAATATTGAAAATATATTTTTCAAACGTGTAATCAATGTTTATCAAGTTTTATCAAGAAACTTTTTACTACAAGTAAAAATCAGATTGTTAGAACATATTTCTGGTTTTAATGTATGGTGTGGAGTCATGGATCATGACAAAGCACTACTAAAAAAGCTATCTTGTGAGGTTAGGTGTGTTCCTCAACTAATAACATATCAGATGTACACACACGTGTTTGATATCTACAAAATGTCTAGTATTAGTAAAACAAGCAGTTTCATGCAGGTTTTAATAATATCCTCGTAACTTTTTTCTATGAAAATAGATTGATTACAATGAAACCAAAGGTGGACTGGATACTCTAGACAAGATGTGTGCTGCTACTGCTTACTCAGCCTCCATGATAACAAAAAGATATCCGTGTATAATTTTCTACAGTGTGATAAACATTGGCGGCATAAACTCAAATTTTATACAAATTGGCCTATCTAGCAAAGGCTCCTAAATATTGAAGAGCTTTCTCTTCTAGATAAGCCAAAAAGCAAAAATAACGATATACAAAACCCTTATACAACCAGTGTTGACATATCGATTGGAGACATGGACCATCTCCAAGGTAGATGAAAACCTTCTGCTTATATTTGAACAAAGGATCCTGAGAGGAGTATTAGGTGGCATCTGTGAAAATGGTGTTTGGAGGAGGCAGTACAACTAAGAGATATACCACAGATATAAACACATATTTAAAGACGTAGTATCTCTTATAAAAATATGAAGACTAAGATGAGCAGGACATCTAGCAAAATCACAGCAGAACAACCCTCCTAGATTTTTCTATTATTTTAAATAGAAAATTTCTATTATTTTCTATTATTTTCTATTATTTTATACAACATATGTTCTATACAAAATAAAGTTGAGGAACTGAAAGTGTTTCTTAGCGAAGATGATTGACCAGATCTTGTGCTTTTAACTGAGCACTGGTTGTATCCTCTGGAAACACTTTGTGTTAATAAATACTCTGTAGTATCAAAATTTTGCAGATCTGAAAGCATCCACGGAGGCACATTAATTTTAATTAATATAATATTTCAGTATAAATTCAGTTTTGTTGACTATAATAAATTTAACCACCTCTGTGTTGAACCTGAATTCGAATTTTCTATTACTTTCAGTAAGAAGCTTAATACTTTTCTCATTGTTGTGTACATACCCCCTAAGTCTATTGTGCAGCTATTCTTTCAAAGATTGGAGTCCTTGCCTGAAAAAATTCCAAAAAATGCATTTATTATCTTGACAGGTGACTTTAATATTGGATATCTGGATTCATCACACAGCCATGTTATTACCATTACAAATTTACTTAATAGTTTTAATATGAGAATGCTGGTTAACGATCCAACCAGAGATAGCAGCATATTGGATTATATTTGTACTAATCTACATCCAGATCTGGCTGAGTGTAGAGTGATTCTATATTTTTCATCGGATCATGATCCCATTCTATGTGAATTTCCCCTTAAGAATCCACCTCATACAACCAGATGAGGTAGAATTTTCAGCAAAAGAAATTTTGACAGGTTTATTAAATTATGTAATCAGGAGGATTGGAATAATACTTTTTGCTCTCCTGATTTGTGCCATCAATTTCATCACACTCTCATGAAGATTTTCAATTTGGCATTTCAAAAAAGAATTCTTAAAAAGAAAAATAAGAAAACTTGGGTTACTAAAAGAATTAGAATTTCCTGCAAAAACTTAAGATCTTTAAACTACGTTAAAAAACATATAGGTAATATGCAATGATGAATTTTTGATATATTTCTATAAAAATATAGGTCCATATATAGGAAGGTTACTAAATTAGAAAAATGTATATCTTTTAAATCTAGAATGGAAAATGCCAATAATAAACAAAAGGAATCTTGGCATATAGTTAATAATCTTAGAGCTAAAGTTCCCTGAACTACTGATGTAGTCTTAGACCCTAGTGAGCTGAATGAATATTACTGCTCAGTAGGTCCAGAACTCGCTGGAAAAATTTATTCTTCTTCTAATCTAATGCATTTTTTAAATGGAGTAAACATCACAAATTCTTTTTATTTTCTTCCCACTAATTCGGCTGAAATAAAAAATATTATACAAAGCATTAAAACTCCTATGGCTGCAGGCTGGGATGATATTCCATCTAAAGTTTTATCCCATCTTCCTGATAATGTTCTGAAAATTTTAGCGGAGGCAATTAACACTTCTTTTTCAACAGGTCACTTTAGCGATTGTTTAAAATGTGCTAAGGTTATTCCTTTATATAAAGGTGGTGACCACGATTTACCTGCTAATTATCGTCCTATCTCTTTGTTACCATCGCTTTCAAAGGTGAAAAATTGGTCAAAATTCGAATGATGACTTTCTTACAAAAACACGATTTACTTTCTTCCTGCCAATTTGGTTTCCAGTCATTAAAAAGTACATATGATGCCATCTTCGAATTCATGGAAAAACTATACTTAGACTTAAATAACGATTATGTTGCTGCTGCACTTTTCTGTGATCCATCTAAAGCCTTTGACTGTGTCAATCACAAAATACTTCTTAATAAACTGGAAAGATATGGTTTTAGAGGAACTACTCTAAAGTGGTTCAGTTCATACTTGGAAGACAGATGCCAGTCTGTATCAATCAATGAGCGCTATTCTAGTAATATCTTTATTAATTGTGGCGTACCTCACGGCTCTGTCTTGGGTCCTATCTTTTTCTTGATCTATTTTAATGACATAATTAACCTCGATATTAATGGCCAGTTTACTATATTTGCAGATGATACCACAATTTTAATTAATTTCTTTTAAGAATGATCTAAACAACATCACTCTGGGTAATGAAGGCATTTGTTCTGACACTGTTAACAAATTTTTAGGTCTCTATATTGACAATAAACCTAAGTTTGAGCAACGCACTGTATATTTAAGCAAAAAGATATCATCGGGTTGCTTTGCTGTCAAATCAGTTGCACACCATTTGGATTTCAAGATTGCAAAAAGTGTTTATGTGGCCCTGATTGAATCTAATTTGAGATACGATATTGCCTTTTGGGGTAGCTGTTCTCTTCATCATTTCAGTAGAATCTTTATGCTACAAAAGAGAGCACTTAGATATTTATGCAAGGTCAAGTTTGGTACATCATGCAGGCCTCTGTTCCGGAAACATGGTATCTTGACGCTTCCCTGCATATATATCGTTGAATTAGCGTGCTTAATTTTTAAAAAACATAAAGAGGATATTCGGACAGATTCCCTTTATAACACTCGTTTAACTTACGTTATTCCACTTCCAATTCCCTCTTCTACACTAATTAAAAAATCATTTATTTACACTGGAAAGAAAGTGTTTAATCACCTACCACTCAATATAAGATCCTCAAGCAATATTTTTGTATTCCGAAGAGCAATCAAGAAGTTTTTATTATCTAAGTGATACTAGAGTATCGAGGAATTTTTTGAGGACTGTTGTGCTAATTGATGACTTTTTTTATTATGGAAGTTTTATAGTTAGTATTTTAATGTATCTTGTACTGTGTTTGTACTATACCACGTTGTGTTTTATTAATGTAAACTCATTTATAGAAACCTTCCAAAGCGCAGTGTTTTGCGACAATGTGTAATGGAAAAGAAAAGATCCTCAGGTTCAATGAAGTGTCGCTGCTATCAGTGATTTACATGTAAAAAGCATTCTGCAGTTAATATCATTTGAAATTATTGAAAGAATGAGAAAATATTGTAAAACATATTTTTTTATCATTACAACAATTTCCCAACATTTATTTAAAGAAAACATCATCTACAAAAGGCGAGGACAAACGCCAGCTAAAGACAAATTAAAGGATGTGCTCCTTGGAAGTTTAACACGTTGGCTGCTGTGAGACATAAATGTTGTTCTCATGTTTTTTCAATAACAGCCTCATGACCATTAGGACCAATTTTTTTTTAATAATATGGCAGTCAAGGCTTGATTATTTTTAATTACACTGAATTTTATTAAATTTATTTCTTAACCCAACCTGCCTGCAGTTTGATAAGCCACTTAGGGGACATCTTGTATATTGTTCAAAACACACAATTTAAACTTTTGTTATGTACCAATGCCAAATAACATGTTTATTAAAATATGTGGTAATGGTGTAAATATGAAGTTCACTAAACTATACAAATTACCTATATTTATAAAATGAATCATGATCATTTTTATCAAGGTCAATGTAGTGTCTGTTATTTAAAATTACATAACAGTGATACCATCAACTGTTTGTTGGGGATTACACATAGCTAAATTTAGATACAATGGATCAGTGTAGTAGTTGAGGGAATGTTGTTATGAAGAGGAAGTTTAATTTTGGGTTTTATAAAGAACTATTAAATAATCACCAGCCTTATGATTTAAGCATTTCGTAATGTACAGTATAAAAAAATAGTTTTGATCATAAAACAGTTATAGAAATGATTAATAACTGTTTTTGAAAATGATTAGATAAGAGATAGTATTTGTTGAAAATATAATTTTATAATAAATTTTGCCTGATATACTTTACAAAATGTATCTTATGGCAGATTATTAATTTAATCTAATCTAATTTAATCTAAAGACATTATTTGATTACTGTTTTTTTTATATCATTTTGTATGTAAAACACTGAATACATTATTTGTTGCATTTATTACTTCATACATACAGTAGTATAACCATAGTAGTATAAAGATACATGCAGGTCCTAAACGCAATCAATTCCACCTTTCAGTAGACAACTGATTCTATTGCTTTCTTTGGATATGCTTTAGTCAATTTACAGCGGCTTAATAATGCAATGCTTTTCTAGGAAACCCTTTGTGCTTTTGTGAGCATTCCCACTTATATTTCAAAATGCTCTATACCTCGTTTTTAAACTATGAGGAGTAATTCAAATTTACCGCGCCGTAATGCTTGTTTGTAATTGGTCCAACCGCAGGCAAAATTACTCCACAAAATTATTCATTTTGACACTATTAATATTTTAAGAAATTTTGTCACTATTGGCATTTATAAATCAGCGATTAAAAAGTTATATAGCAATTTTTTGTATTATCTGCGTTATTACTTTAATTTTTAGACTTTTAGTCTGCATTTATATAAAAAACAGTTGATTCTAGAACTCTTTAGCGCTGTATCAGTATAATATAATATTTATGGATTACCGTGGAAGGCAGACATGATCAACCAAAAAAGAAGATGAATCTGGTGATTTTTCTAGTGACATTATTGGGTGTGAATCTATCTTTTGAGTTTACTCCTCCTAGTTTAAAAACAGGATATATTAAATATTGATCAAGGAATTAAAGTAAATGAAGAAATGATGACCTCATAGAATAAATAAATACAGTAAAAACAGTATGTGGTACGGACATGTACAGAGCATGACAGATAATCACCTTCAGAAATTAATATTGGCCTGGCAGCCATCTGGGCGAAAAAAAGGAGGAAAACTGAAAACAACATGGCTAAGTTCAAAAGTAATGCCATATATTACTCCAGGGTAATAAGCTAGAAATAGACCATGTTCGGGACACTCAAAGATCCAGGTAGCTGACTACTTTTTGAAGATATTCTTCTTTAGCGGCGAATCGATTGAGGGTAAAATTGTACATAAATCTGCGCGCCTGCGCACACTGACAGTATGTAGTTCTGACAGTATTGTAGTTCATTGCTAATCTTTCAAGGTAGGTATGTATGTATCTGTAACCGTGCAAATAAGTCATTAAAAGAATATATTAGTGTTTTTAGGTAATGTATTATTTATTATAATTCTTGTGTTTTTGGATTTGTGTTTCTCTGTAGTAAAATAATAAAATATTATGTAAGCATAACATTTTTACACTATATGTCGCCGTGTTGTGTAATTATATCCGAAACTTACATGTCAGTTCCTAGGGCCTTGCTGGAGTAGTGGGTAATGCGTTAGCTCTGAGATTGGAATGACGCGGGTTCAATTCCTGGGCGATTCATATATATTTTTTTTTATTTTTGGTTGTTTTAATAAAAATTTTTTGAAAGTGGTAGATAAGAAAGTTAGTTTGATTTTTAAATAAAATACAAATAACCTTTTAAGTATATTTACTTCGTTTAAATTACCTATTATATACATAATAGAAGAATATCTTCTTACGTGCGTACAAAGTACACACACATTCTTTTTTTAGTTATTGTAGACCTCTAGGAAGAAAACCTACCTGTTTCCTGCCTAGCGTTCGGGTCCGTTTTTTAATTATAAACAATTTAGTGCAAAAATCGCGATTTTTTCGATTTTTTGCACCCCATTCAAAAGCTAAATAGTTGACATAAAGTTACAAAATTTAATTTTTTAGAACATTAAAAACCTTCAAAATGCCGATTTTTGAAAATTAAAAAGTTAATTTGTTGCTGCGCAAACTGCAAAATAAGTGAAAATCGTTATTTGTTAATAACTTTGACTAAAATTACCCAAGAATTTTAGTGTTTCACCCAAAGTTGTGTATTGAGGTACTTAACAAACCCTCAAAATTTGAGACCGATCCATTAATTAGTTTAAGAGTTATTCTAATTGTTTATCCCAGAGACCTTTATTTTGCAATAACATAAGACAGAAAATAATGAAGATATGGCAATTCTGCGTATGCCAAATAAAAGTAGAAAACTGATGCTATCAAAATGTACTAAAAAAAGATAAAAAATTATCTAATATAGTCAAAAATCCTAATGCCAAATTTGTGAAATTTTGTAGTTTATAAACATTTAGAATAACTTTAAAAATATTGTCTGTAGAAAAATTCATTTTACATATTAGAAAAGCTGGTATTTTACACGAATTTTTAAAAATGTAGTTCAATTGGTGACTAGTCGTGGTAAGTGAAGGGAGAGCTGGGAGCCGACAAATGCACGAGTTCAAAAACTAAAAAAGGCAACTTAAAACTACTATCATTTTCTATATCTCGGGATCTACTGAGTATATTTTGATCGTTCTTTTTTTAATTTGTATATAAATTTTCTGTACTATGCAATTTGTCTACACATTTATTAATTAATAAACAGTCTAATTTGTTTAAACAATTTTTGAAAAAATAATTTTTTCCCAAAAATCCATGATTTTAATCATACTATCGTTATTAACCATAGAAAAAGTTAAGGTATACTTTAATGAATAAATTATCTTCAATAAATAATTATCTAATAAAAATAATTTATTTATTAAAGTGTACTTTAATTTTTTCTATGATCATTAATGATACTATGATTAAAAAAATAGATTTTTGTAAAAAAATATTTTTTCAAGAATTGTTTAAACAAATTAGACTGTTTATTAATTAATAAATTTATAAACAAATTGCATATTTCTATGACAAATTGCATTATTCTAAAAGAAAGATCAAAATCCATTGAGTTGATCCGGAGATACAGAAAATTATATTCATTTGAAATTGCTTTTTCGGTATTTTAACTCGGTGGATTTGTAGGTTCCCCTAGTTAGTAATCATTTGAACTACATTTTTGAAAAATCGTAGAGGGTGCTGTGAAGGTACAATGTTTGTGCAAATTTTTTAAGAAAAAATACAAATCCCATTCTTTAAAATGGCATTAATGAGATTCCTTAATTATTACAAACAAATTAGCTGTGAATTAAAAAAAAAACAAATGGCTAACTTTGTCCCTAATGAACCGTGGCTAAATTTTTGTATTTGAAAATTCGTGTTAAAATACTAGCTTTCCGAATATATAAAAAGATTGTTCCTACGGATAATATTTGCCAAGTTATTCTCATCATCATCATCATCACACAGCCAAATTTGTCCACTGTCGAACATAGGCCTCCTCAAGGTGTCTCCACCCTTCTCTGTCCTGGGCAGCTGCAATCCAGTTCAACTGGATGCAGCGATATTAAGAGAATAGCGACAAACTGGATTGCAAGTTATTCTAAATGTTTATAAACTACAAAATTTCAAAAATTTGGCATTAGGATTTTTGAGTATATTAATTATTTTTTTATCTTTTTTTAATACATTTTGATACTATCACTCTTCTGCTTTCATTTGGCATACTCAGAATTGCCCTATCTTCATTATTTTCTGTCTTATCTTATTGCAAAATAAAGGTCTCTGGGATAAACAAATAGAATAACTCTTAAACTAATTAATGGATAGGTCTCAAATTTTGAGGGTTTGTTAAGTACCCCAATACCCAACTTTGGGTGAAACACTAAAATTCTAAGGCAATTTTAGTCAAAGTTATTAACAAATAACGATTTTCACTTATTTTGCAGTTTGCGTAGCAACAAATTAACTTTTTAACTTTCAAAAATCGGCATTTTGAAGGTTTTTCAATGTTCTAAAAAACTGAATTTTGTAATTTTATGTAAACTATTTAGCTTTTGAATAGAGTGCAAAATATCGAAAAAATCGCGATTTTTGCATTAAATTGTTAATAATTAAAAAACGGACTCGAACTATAGGCAGGAAACAGGTAGGTTTTCTTCCTATAGGTCTACAATAACTAAAAAAGTAGTCAGCTACCTGGATATTTGAGTGTCCCGAGAAAATCCTTATTACTCTGGACCAGGAGACACGGCCGACAGACGTGAATGGAGAGTGGAAACCGGAAGGCACAGGATGTTATAACCCGGACATTATATAATTATAGACATAATGAGAAAATTGTTAAAAATAAATGATATCATATACATTTTTACACTGAGTAAATGTTAATTAGTTTCTATAGGTTGATAACACTTATCAAATGTTTCTTATCAATTTTTAAAAGTAAACTGATGGAAAACATTAAGGTATTATAAGAAATTTAAAATTATCAGTAGTTGGTCTATATTGTCTCAACATAATACTAACTAAAACATTAGTTTTATCTCAATGACTACATGATTAGGACATAGTTGAACTTGGGAAGTCACTAAGTTCAAACCAGTTGACATTTTAATTCTCTTAATTGCATACCTTCCATTCCTCTCTTTAAATAGTAGCATGAGTAAGTCATTAAATTTTTCTACTGAATAATATTTGGAATAATATATAGGGTGAGGCAGATAACTGGCCTATTAGAAATATCTCGAGAACTAAAGGCAACATAATCATGAAAATTGGAATAAAGAGGTTTTAAAGGATGATCTATTAAATGAAAATATTTTCACCTCTTTGCAACTTCCGGTTATACCGGAAGTTGCTTATAACTTCGTTTTTTTAAATGGGACACCCTGTATATTTTTCCTTTTTTGGATTCTCTTCGATGTCTTCTTTCTTAAAATATGAGGTTTTGTAATATTATACAGGGTATTTTAAAAGATAATTACGTTTTTTTATTAATTTCGTAGCAACATTCACACCCTGTTGAATTGTAGTAGTTTGACATCTAAAACTCTAATTACGTTCAAATGATTTCTAATATACTCTACTATTGTTAATAATCATTAATATAGCTAAATTTTTAATTTTAGTATACCGGGTTGGTCGAAACTCGGAATGAGTATTTTCTGAGTTTTATTAAATGGAACACCCTATATTTTTGTATTGTAGTGAAATGATATTTTATAGTAGTTTTTTATTTCTAAGCATTCCCTATACCTAACTGCTTTAATTTGTGAGTTATTGGTGATTCAAGCTAAACATTAATTGCAACAAAAAATACGTAAAATTTTATTAGGTTGGCCGTGAAAATACTCGATCCCAAATAATTTTTCACAAATAAATACATATTAATCCAGACTGGTTCTTAAAATTACCAATAATGGTTTAGCTATCAAAATACCTACGTAGTTAAGATTGTTGGTGCGATTAACAATTAAGCACAAATTAAAGCAGTTAGGTATAGGGAATGCTTAAGAAATAAAAAAGTACCATAAAATATAATTTCAATACAATACTAAAATACAGGGTGTTCCATTTAAGAAAACTCAGAAAATACTCATTCCGAGTTTAGACCAACCCTGTATACTAAAATTAAAAATTTAGCTATATTAATGATTCTTAACAATAGAAGAGTATATTAAAAGTCATTTGAATGTAAGTAGAACTTTAGATGTCAAACTACTACAATTCTACAGGGTGTTAATTTTGCTACAAAATTAATAAAAAAACGTAATTATCTTGTAAAATACCCTGTATAATATTACAAAACCTCATATTTTAAGAAAGAAGACATCTAAGAGAATCCAAAAATGTAAAAATATACAGGGTGTCCCATTTAAAAAATCGAAGTTATAAGCAACTTCCGGTATAACCGGAAGTTGCAAAGAGATGAAAATATTTTCATTTAATAGATCATCCTTCAAAACCCCTTTATTCCAATTTTCATGATTGTGTTGCCTTTAGTTCTGGAGATATTTCTAATAGGCCCTTTATTTGCCTCACCCTCTATGCATTATACATGCTTATAATACAGTGCGTCCATAAAGTAACACATAAATAAAATTTATTATTTCATAAACCGGCAACTTTAACAAAAAATCCTGAAACAGGTCGATTTTTATTTTTAAATTACGATTTTTTGCCATATATATCATACTAGTGACGTCATCCACCTGGGCGTGATGACGTAATGAGTGATTTTTTAAATGAGAATAAGGGTCGTGTGATAGCTCATTTGAAAGGGTATTCAATTTTCTATTCGCTAATATAAACATTAACATAATTCAAAAATGAATGATATTAACATAATGATTGATACATAGTGCCTAAAAAAGATTTTTTTAAATTAAATTAATTGAGACAAAAAGAAGAATGTATACAGGGTTGCGTTGTAAAATCTGTAAAAATCGTTCTAGCGGTTTCCGAGAAAATAACGTGTTGCCAGACTTTATCCCAAACCTTTTATAATTTATGTTATTGAAAATACTAGTGTGGCTTGTGTCAGGATCGATTCCGGTGCAGCGGCATTGTTGTCAAAATTCCGAATCATCTTCCATCAGCTTTCATGCCTAGACTCATAACCAGCTTGCACCACTTATCCGTTCTGTTGGAGAATATCGCATGTAGCACTTCCTCCCCAACATGTATTGTTGCTTCCGAAAAAGTGTCGTCTTCATATAGCTGCTCATATCTTTTAAGTACGGGGTTTCTTCATTGAGCACCGCTATGTATTCGGTTCGACAACCTCTACGGATATGTTTTTGTGATATTTGTTTTATGATTTGTACACATCTATTGTATGAATCAGGGCACTGTTCTAAGAGGGAAACTTCTTGATCCGATGCTTCAAATAATTTTTTCCATTTTTTTTTCATTTTTTTATAGTCGTATTACTCCGTAGAGTAACTAGGTGCATTTTTCCGTTGGAACTTTACCAGCTGCAGACGGGGGATGTGAATTGCATAGTGTAGAATTCCTTCCCTCTCGTCTTCACTGCAGCATCCATTTGACTTGCAAATTGTAGAAGTCTTGGAGGTGTCACCAGGAAAGTGTACCAATAAGTTTTCAATTTAAAAATCTTCTAGTAATATTTTTAATATCTTCAATATTAATAATTTACTATTAGGATTGAAAACTACTTCGTCTTTTCCATTTTGCTTTAGGTTGAACCTTCTCTAGAAAGGAACAATTTTATATCTGATGGTCGCGTTGAAACAGTGAGTTATTGGTCTGTGCTGTGCATTTGTGAGGGTGCTTCCAACGATTTTTGTCACATGGTCTCAAACCCTGTCGCTGACAAATATATTGTCTAGAATGTAACCTCTGCGCCATCTTCCGATGTTGAAAGATGCAGGTTGTTTGGATTATGAGTTTTAAGTTATGCTTTCAGCCCATTTATGTAGATCTTCTGCATCATCTGCATATGTGTTGGTGCTCCGATGTTGAAAGGATTAGCTGACATTACTCTTTCCAGGGGACGCCCGGTTGTTTTCACAAGTGATCACAATCTACGTGGAGGCTCCTTTCGTGTCCTTCAAAGTAGTTCATATTTTGTCTCGATATTCGTATTTCTAAAACGTGGTAACAAAGATATTAAGCATTGAATTTTGTATGATTTCCGAGGTCTAATCAATTGCAAATACCATTTCTTGAATGTTTTATTAAAACATATTTCTTTTTTTTTTTCAGTTTTATGACCTCTTCAAATTAACGACTACGATTGAGAACCATCCACACACATAGCGACCCGAATACCACCCAAACATGGATCAAATCCCCCCTCCAAAGGAGGTTAAGATCCTCGAAACCGCCGAGGATATCCAGGAACGTCGTCAGGAAGTCTTATCCCGCTACGACAACTTCAAAGCCGACGCTAGAGCTAAGAGGGAGAAGTTAGAAGATTCCAGAAGGTTCCAATACTTCAAGAGAGACGCCGATGAATTGGAATCATGGATTTTGGAGAAACTACAGGCAGCTAGTGACGAAAGTTACAAAGATCCTACCAATTTGCAAGCTAAGATTCAGAAACATCAAGCCTTTGAAGCTGAAGTCGCTGCTCATAGCAATGCTATCGTCGTTTTAGACAATACTGGTAGAGAGATGATCAATCAGAACCATTATGAGAGCGAAACTATCAGAAGACGTTTGGGTATGTAATTATTATTATATCTTAACTTTATTTGAAGTGCTATTGTCTATTGAAACATCGACATTATTGGATGCTTTATTTTCCAGAGGAACTTCATAGACTTTGGGAACAACTTCTTTCCAAACTGGCCGAAAAAGGCACCAAACTTCAACAAGCTCTAGTTCTCGTCCAGTTTATTCGTCATTGCGACGAAGTCATGTTCTGGATTAACGAAAAAAGCGCTTTTCTTTCCGCCGAAGAGTTTGGCCATGACTTAGAACACGTAGAAGTCTTGCAGCGCAAATTCGACGAATTCCAAAAAGACATGGCTTCCCAAGAATACCGAGTTACAGAAGTCAACGAACTGGCTGATAAATTGCTACATGACGGACACCCAGAGAGAGACCAAATCATCACAAGAAAAGAAGAATTAAATAACGCTTGGCAACGCCTTAAGCAAATGACATTGATGCGTCAAGACAAACTCTATGGCGCTCATGAAATCCAGCGCTACAACAGGGATGCCGACGAAACTGTTGCATGGATCGCCGAAAAGGATGTTGTGCTATCTTCAGATGATTACGGTAGAGATTTGGCAAGTGTGCAAGCTTTGCAACGTAAGCACGAAGGCGTTGAAAGAGATTTGGCAGCTTTGGAAGATAAAGTATCTACCTTGGGTAAAGAAGCAGATAGACTGGGAGCTATCCACGATGACCATGGCGATGTAATTCAATCTAAGAGGTCAGAAATTCAAGATTATTGGCACAGTTTGACTGCTAAAGCCAAGGTAAGTAATTTTACGAAGAATTGATTTAAATAAAACTTTTTGTAGGTGTTTACTCTGGATTACAGAGTGATTTGTTTCAGTGTTGTGTCAATTAGGTTTTAATCTTCTTAGTTTTCAAACCGATCAAAAAGCTTTGTTTGATCTTCCTTTCCTTCACTTATTCTTTTCTTGTTTTCAAGGTAGACTTCTTACTGCTGTAGCTTATGTATTCATATTAAGTCAAGCATAGCTCAGACGACTCTTCTCTTTTTTTGTATAAGCGTGTTGCGATAGTGCTCTACTCCTACTTTAATTTGTCCAATAATGCACACTAATATTGGCTATTGATAGCTTTACCTTTTTCAACATAATCAATTTAAATTATACCTTTGCAATCTTAAGATACAGTGGCCATAACCTTTCCGACCCTTTGAACTACTCTTAGCAGCTTCGGAGCACTTTTGACGGCTTCAGTCCACTACCATGCATTCATTCTTTTCTCTAGTGTGTAGTAGGGAAGCCAGGTTTCATCAAAAGTTACCAATCGACGCCAAAAGTCCGACGGATTCATAAGGTCCAAACACTTCTAAGAAGTGGTCATACGATGATTTTTTTGCTCAATGGTCAGTAAACGTGCACCCATCGGCAGTTCTTTCTTTGCCTGCCTGCATTGTTATGGATTATATCAGGAGGATTTCCCCTTTTTCTTCAAGAAGTTGCAGCTATCTGTTGTTAACCATCTTGTAATAATCTGGTGTTTTCCTGTCATTTTTATGTTATCTTCTGTATTTAATGGAAATTAGTCACAATTTTAATTGAAAATACGCATTCTATAACTAATTTTTTGTTCAAAAATGAATAACCATTTTCAATTTCGTTGCAAAACGAAAATACAGCCGCATCATATTCTAGTCCAATCAGAGAGTGCAGCAAGCACCTCTACCGGTTTCGAAACTTATTAGTCTCTCATCAGGAGGCACATATGCTGCTCTCTCTGATCCAACCAATGGAACTTTATCTCGTTGGAATAAGAATATCGTTGGAACTTTACCGCGCTGAGCAGATGGGACGTGAATTATAAATTGTAAAATTCCCTCATCTTCCTTAGTCTCGGCATCCGTATGGCTTGCAAATTGTAGAAGCCTCGGAGGTGTAACCAGAGAAGGTTCCCATTGTTTTCAGTCTGGTGGGATGTAGAGTAACATTACATTGTTTTATATGCCATTAGAGTGAAATCTTAGTCTAATTTTTTGTTATTTATTGTATTTTTAAAATTTATTTTTCCAAATATAGGAAAGACGTGAAAAGTTGGAAGAATCATACGCCCTTCACCGCTTCCTAGCCGATTTCAGAGACTTGGTCCACTGGATCAATGACATGAAAGCCATCATTTCCGCAGACGAACTGGCGAAAGATGTTGCTGGAGCTGAAGCCTTGTTAGAAAGACATCAAGAACACAGAGGCGAAATTGACGCTAGAGAAGACAGCTTTAAATCCACCACCGAAGCTGGGCAAGCTCTCTTGGACAAAGGACATTATGCCAGTGACGAAGTCAAAGAAAAACTGTCTATGTTGGAATCTGACAAGAGATCTTTGATTTGTAAGTAGCCTTTATGTAGTATCAAAAGAATAAACTGTACTATCTGCATTTGTATCTGAATCCACCGCTCTTTTTCGATTTCAAAACTATTGTTATTTTTTCTTATAGCGCTTTGGGATGAAAGACGCATTTTATATGAGCAGTGTATGGATTTGCAAGTCTTCTACAGAGACACAGAACAGGCTGACACCTGGATGGCGAAACAAGAAGCGTTTTTAGCCAACGAAGACCTTGGCGATTCTTTGGACTCTGTTGAAGCTCTTATCAAGAAACACGAAGATTTCGAAAAGTCTTTGGCAGCACAAGAAGAGAAGATTAAAGCCTTAGATGAATTTGCTACCAAGTTGATAGATGGCGAACATTATGCGGCTGATGATGTAGCTCAAAGACGAGCTATGGTAAGTTTTGGATTTTGAAAGTGTATTTCACAATGACTATTTTTATTGCTTTTTTAGCTTTTGGAACGCCGCAAGGCTCTCAAAGAAAAATCTAGTATTCGCAGAGAAACGCTGGAGGACGCTTACAAACTACAACAGTTTGAAAGAGATTGTGACGAAACCAAAGGGTGGATTAACGAAAAACTTAAATTCGCAACCGACGAGAGTTATTTGGACCCTACTAATTTGGGAGGCAAAGTACAGAAACATCAAAATTTCGAACAAGAACTCAATGCCAACAAATCAAGAATGGAAGATATTACATCAACTGGGCAAGAACTCATCGAGGCTGACCATTATGCTGCACGTAAGTACCATAAATGAATTCTTCGTTTTAACAGCTGTGAATAGACATTTATTTATTTATTTAGCGTATGGATTAAGTACATCACAGAATATATTTAGATTTATGCATTATACATTGCATCACAAACAGATGTCCAGTTTTTTTATATATTCGATTGACCCTTCGGTTGCAATTACAAAGTCTATAGGGTCGCCTGTGTATGCTCTGCGTGGGCAGTCCTGAACAATGTGTCTGATCGTCTGTCTTGCAGCG
Organism: Diabrotica virgifera virgifera; assembly: GCF_917563875.1. Lineage (NCBI taxonomy): Eukaryota > Metazoa > Arthropoda > Insecta > Coleoptera > Chrysomelidae > Diabrotica > Diabrotica virgifera. The sequence goes on along the minus strand of NC_065447.1, from coordinate 21,515,016 downwards.
CCGCAGTCACAAGAAGGCGAGGGAAGTTTACCCCATCAGTAGAGGGAGTCGGCGCATCTTCCACAGTTTGTTCGAATTCGATTAAGGGCTGCCCAAATCTTACTGGGACGTTCAAATTCGCCAGGTTTTTCTATGATGTCCGGTAGACTATGGTAATGCGGATCTGTCTTACTTTCCCAATCTTCTCTCCATCGGGTATTTAAGTCAAAGTTGGATTGCTGCAGCGCTTGAGCAGATTGTAGAGGAGGTAACCTGGATCGGAGACGGTTTCCAAGAATATCGGGGATGTCGTTGTGGACTAGAAGCTGGCGACTGTCCATTATTTTGTTGTATTCTTTAACCAATGCATGTTCGCGGCGTAGGTTGGGTGGTGCTATATTACTAAGGGTGGGTAGCCATATTGTAGGGATGGGCTTAATTGTGGCTGTTATCATACGCATAGCACGGTTTAGTTGAGTGTCGACCAGGTGGGTATGCCTGCTATTTAGCCACACTGGTGCACAGTATTCTGCCACCGGATATATCAGGCCAAGAGCAGAGGATCTTACAAGTTGATGCTGTGGACCCCCATGTAGTGCCGCAGAGTTTCTGTATTATATTGTTGCGTGTTTTAAATTTTGCTGCTGTTTTCGTCAGGTGTTCTCTGAATGTGAGCGTTCTATCTAGAGTAACCCCAAGGTATTTCGAGTATTTATTGTGTTTCAACAGCTTGTTATTAAAATACACTCGCAATTCTCTGTTTGCCAGCTTGTTGTCAGATGAAAAGCTGATACTCCAGTTTTTGTAGTACTTGGTTGTAGTCTCCATTTCTTAAGGTATTCGCTGAGGATGGATAACATTCGTGAGAGTGATTTCTGTAGTTTCTAAAGATCGGTGGCTTGTTGCAAGCATATCCAAACATGGTGGCTTGTTGCAAGTCGTCAGCATATCCAAACATCCGAGATTCGGTTTCAGGCATGTCAGCAATATAGAGGCTGAAAAGTAAGGGGGCAAGGACAGAACCCTGTGGAAGGCCATTGTTAAGTTTCATCTGTCTACTCGTCTCCTTTCCCATTATAACCTGGAAGGCTCTGTTTATCAGCATGTTGTCAATGAGGTTAATTATCTTTCTGCAGGGGATAATACGGGCTAGTTTGGCCATTCATGTGAATAGACAGTTGAGCCAATACTGATTTTAATTATGTTTCAGCTCGTATTCAATCAAGAATGGAAGAGATCGTGAACCTTTGGGAGACTTTGGTTCAATCAACAGATAAAAAGAATTCAAAGCTTCAAGAAGCCAGTCAACAGCAGCAATTCAACAGAACCATCGAAGATATCGAGTTGTGGCTATCTGAGATTGAAGGTCAGCTTATGTCAGAAGATTATGGCAAAGATCTGACGTCTGTGCAAAATTTACAGAAGAAACACGGTTTGTTGGAGGGAGATGTGGCATCACATCAAGATAGAATCGAAAGTATCACTTCTGCTGCTAACCAGTTTGTAGAAAGAGGACACTTTGATGCTGACAACATCGCTCACAAACAGAAGGTTCTGACCGATAGATATGCAGCTCTTCAAACACCGATGGCAGTTAGAAAGCAAAGGTTGTTGGATTCACATCAAGTTCAACAGTTGTTTAGAGACATTGAGGATGAAGAAGCTTGGATTAGAGAAAAGGAACCCGTTGCTGCAAGCACAAATAGAGGTAAAGTACTTTTCATGAGCATTTTTCAGTGCGTCAGAAATGATAGAAAAAAAGGTAAGTCCGTGATAATACACATCTATAACATTTATTCTAACATGACATTTTAGTTAAATCTGACAGTTGTCACATTTTATTTGCAATTTGGCATAAAAACAAATTAATTGTGTTTATTGCATTTATAAAATGGTATTTTCTTTGATTTGTATAGTCTTATAAATTTTACAGATTATATTCGTTGATATATTATATAATTCGTAAATATTTTTTTTCGATTATACCGCCATCTATCGACAACTAGAATAAATGTTATAAATGTCTCTAATCACAGACGTGCCTTTTTTTCTGTCACATACAATTCAATGCGTTAGAAAGAAATCGACCTCCGACAAGGATGTTGTCTATCTCCCACTCTCTTTAAAATATACCTTGACCAATCCTTAAGCGGCCGTTTCACATAGCAGTTCACTGTTATCGCAGCGACTGTTAGGTAGGCGTGGTTTGACTGTCACCTTTTCTTCGTTGTGAATCATACCACTTCGATCGCAGTAGACTGTTATAAGAATTACTGCGATAAGTAGAAATAATTCTAGTTTTGCTATCGCAGTAACTTATTTATAAAATAAAAATGGCGAAAACACATTACGTTCTCGGACGAAAAAAATGTTTTTATTCATTTAAGAGAAAGGATGCAATTGCAAAAATTGCGGAAAAGGTGGGTATAGATTATAGATAAAGAAACCATAAAAATGAAGATAGTATCCATAAGAGCAACGTATCTACTAGAAAAAAGGAAAATTCATGATAGCCAACCAACAGAAATGAGCACAGATGATTATTTACTGTCCAACAGTGCCATGGTTTTAATGGTTCTGTTAATAAATTATCTTCCATGTCACAGCCAGGTCTGTTTAATAACGGTGTGTTCACTCAATATCTTTTTTTACTGTATGTTCGTTTCGCCACCGAGGGTACTTTTTTCCATAACATTTTTTTTCTTCAATAGTAATAAATAAGTTGTTACACCATCTACACCTTTTTTTTTATTCGGCGCCATCTTTAAAAGCTGACTATTTCATTTGGACATACGGGTAGTGAATCAGTAGGTAGCAGTAAAACCCATCGCAGTAGATATATCCCCACCGCTAAAAGCCGCTGCGATAACAGTCAACTGCTATGTGAAACTGCCGCTACAGAGGTGGACAAAAGCAGTAAAACCGATGAGACTGAAAGTGGGAGACGACTCCCTATTTACATTATACTTTGCAGACGACCAAGTTGTTATAGCCCAAGATCAAGATGACTTAAGCTATCTATATGATACGGAAGCTAAATGAATATTACCAACAGGCAGGATTAGTAATAAATATGGACAAGTCAGAATACTTCATAGTGGGAAACGAAGACATTGAAAACCTACCATCGGAACAAGGTCATATTGTTGGTGTGAAACAATGCAAATATTTGAGAGCTATATTTAACAAACGAGGAAATAGTGAAGATGAAATACAACACAGGATCAATAAAGGTAGAAGCATCACTAGATCCCTCAATTCAATTTTATGGGACAATATCAGGAAGGAAACAGAGAAGAATATATGAAAGTATAATGAAGAGCGCTACAGTCTACGGTGCAGAAGTTTGGGACATAAGTGTAAGAAGTGAAAAGAAGCTACTTAGTACAGAAATGAACTTTTTGAGGAGAAGTTGGCAGGTCTCAAGATTAGAACAGAAATGAAACAATTAGAGAACGTATGAAGGTGGAAAAAACTATAATAGACGATATTGAAAACAGACAGCTGACATGGTTCGGTCACGTTAAAAGAATGAATGACGACTCGCTGGCCAAGAAAAATATTAGAGTGGGTCCCACCGGAGAGAAGAAAAAGAGGACAACCACGGAGAAGCTGGAGGGACAATATTCAGGAGACAATGGATTCGAGGCAATTCGATGAAGATATGTGTTATGATAGAAAAAATTGGAAGCTGGGTATGGAGAGGCCGCGACAGCCGTAGAAATCCATTATACATATAGAAAGAAATCGAAAAACTGTGACGCACTGAAAGATGCTCATGAGAAAAAGAATAACTGCTTGAAGATACCAAAGTTTAATCTATATTAATTGTTCTAATGTTATAGGTCGCGATTTGATTGGAGTACAAAACTTGATCAAAAAACACCAGGCAGTATTGGCCGAAATTAACAACCACGAAGGTCGTATAAGTGCTGTCATTGACGCTGGTAAGCAGATGATGGAAGATGAACACTTTGCTAGTGACGAAATCAGAAATAGAGTAAATGCTCTTAATGATCATTGGGACTCTCTTAAGGAAAAGTCAACCCAAGTAAGTTTGAAGAAATCACTGTTTTCTGTCTAATTTACTGTCAAATATCAAATATGTCTAATAAATTGTATTTTTAGCGCAAACAAGACCTTGAAGATTCCCTTCAAGCCCACCAATATTACGCCGATGCTAACGAGGCTGAATCTTGGATGAGAGAAAAGGAGCCGATTGTCAGTAACACTGATTACGGAAAGGACGAAGATTCTTCCGAAGCTCTTTTGAAGAAACATGAGGCTTTGATGAGCGATTTGGCTGCTTTTGGAAACACAATCGATGGCTTAAAAGAACAGGCTCGTAGCTGCAGGGTAAGTTGGATTCCTCTATTCTTTTATATGAATATTGTTCAATTAAAACCAAAGCTATAAAAAAACCAATTATAGATTAAAGTAAGTAAGAAAACCATAAATATTAATCTTTGTAACTGCCATGTGTAAATTTTTAATGAATTTCACAAAATATTCGTTTTATGAACACTTTGTGTTCATTTATGTGAATGGCTGTTTCCGTTCGTCTGTTCTATATATTTATATTCCTCAATGTTTTAACGCGTGTTTTTCAGTTAATGGTACAAAACAAAAAGAGATGAAATTATACTACCTTTCTATTGAGAGACAGTAAAAACAAATACAGTATGGTGCAAATGAAAGGAATAAATTCGTTATTTCGTAAACCGGCGACTTTACGGAAAAATCCCGAAACAGGTCGATTTTTATTTTATAATTATGATATTTTGGCATATATATCACACAAGTGACGTCATCCATCTGGGCGTGATGACGTAATCGATAATTTTTTTAAATGAGAATAGGGGTCGTGTGCTAGCTCATTTGAAAGGTTATTCAATTCTGTATTCACTAATATAAACATTAACATCGTTATTTATACAGGGTGTCCAAAAACAATTTTTTTATATTAAATTAATTGACAAAAAAAAAAGAATGTATGTAATTTATTTAATTCAAAATACATTTACTACTGTCAGAAAACAGGAAAAAAGTGTTAATTCGGAAAATTAACATTGCTTTTCGCTTAAATTAATTGTTCAAACTTCCAAAAAGCAGGTGCCTAGCGGGAGCTGGCTTGAACATTGAATTTAAACGAAAAGCAATGTTTATTTTTCAAATAAACATTTTTTTTCTGGTTTCTGATAACAGTAAAAGGTATTTTATATTAAATAAATTACATACATTCTTCTTTTTTTGTCAATTAATTACTGAATAGAGAATTGAATAACCTTTCAAATGAGCTAGCACACGACCCCTATTCTCATTTAAAAAATTATCGATTACGTCATCACGCCCAGATAGATGACGTCATCACGCCCAGATAGATGACGTCACGCGTGTTATATATATATATATATATATATATATATATATATGAGCAATATTTCTACTTTTCGGTGAATTTTGTGGGGAGGGTCCTCGGATCTTCTTCAAATTTTAGTATGTTATTGGACCTATTTAAAAAACGTTATCCTGAGAGTTACAGACCCCTAGGGGCCTTAGAGCCCTAGATAGGGCCCGTCAAAGACCCAAAAAAGGTCGTTTTTGCCGTATATTTGACAGGCTGTATATCGGCTCCCTTTTAACCGATTTTAACTTACCAAACGTCATTGTCTTTGTAATTTTAAGTAGTTTTTTCAGCGACAATTTCAAGTCTTTATTCAATAACCCTGATTTTTGGGACCATTTTAAGTAACGCTAAAAATTTCAAAAAATTACTATTTTCAAAAATTTGTCAAAAATCTAATTTTAATCCGATTTTCATTTTCTGGACGACAGTTTAAAGGTATTAAAAAGGGCTTTAAAATGATATTTTGTGAGTTAAAATCCGTTCAGTAGAAGTGGAGATAAAACAGATTGAAAATAGACATTTTTGTAAAAATCGCGTTTTTACGCATTTTCAAAGTGCTGGTATCTTTTGGGGTATATATTAAATTGTACAAAAAATTTTTTACAGGTAGTTTTTTATATATATATATAATAACGTTTCATTGGAGATTTTCTTGGCCCGAGCCTCTATCTACCTTATATAACCCTCTAAAAATGAGTATTTTGTTACTCAAATGAGGCAACTTAACAAACAACTTACGGCTTATTTCTATCAATCAGATAGCCTGAAGACTTTATCTATTACAGATTATAAAAGTAGAGATTAAAACCTTTTATTTAAGGGGTCATACAAACTTCTAGGTAGCCTAGAAGTGCAGTTATGATATTTCAAAGTCTTAACTAAAATCAAAGTATCAATTCTGTGAACGCTACTTTTATAGACTAAGAGCCGCTATAGATGAAATTTGATAATTATTTTAAGCACGATAAGAGCCTAAAAATTAAATAGTAGAACCTAAAAGAAAAGCTATGAACACTCTGCCGTCACTTTTTAGAGGCACACACCTCGACAGTGGCGCATCAAATATTCCACTTATGGAGGGGATAAATAAATTAAAAGGTACCCTCCCTCACTCCCAGAATTTATTTTTTTATTTTTTAAATTTATATGTGATTCAAAAATTCAGTGTAATTTCAACCCGCCTCCCCTGTTTTCCTACCCCCACCATCAAAAAGTTCATTTCTCGTTTTTTATTTTTTTTAGGTGGGATATAATCAATTTTAAAATTTCAAAAAATTCACACGCATACTTGTGGCTTTTACAAAACATGCCTATTTTTTATAGACACGTAGGTTGAGTGACATAACCTAAAAAAAATATTTTTTTATTTTTATAAACTTTTAAACGAAAAACTTTTTTTGGGGACGGCTGTTGGACTATTTTGTTTTAATCTTGTGTATTTTATTAAATGCTATATTTCTAATTTATTTCAGAAGTTTCCGTAAGGTTCTCCATCTTCAAAAATCCAAAAAATTGTTCTTAGAGGGGTTTTTTGGGGGTTTCGACGCATTTCTCCAATTTTTAAATATTCTACAGGACACAGTTACTTCAATTTACATATAACCTATAAAAAACATTAATTTAATCTATTTTGAAGTCTATGAAATAGGGAAAATCACCAAAAATCCCCTAAAAAACAGTTTTTTTGGATTTCTTGTTGGGGGGGATGGGGGTGGCGGGTTAAAATTACACTGAGTTTTATTTATTAATATCGTAGAACTTTAAAAAATTAACAAAATTGAATTCTGGGTGTAAGGAAGGGTACCTTTTAATTTATTTATCCCGTTCATAAGTGGAAAGTTTGATGCGCCACTGTCGAGGTATGTGCCTCTAAAAAGTGACGGTATAGTGTTCATACGTTTTCTTTTAGGTTTTATTGTTTATGTTATGGCCTCTTATCGTGCCTAAAATAAATAACAAATTTCACCCATAGCGGCTCTTAATCTATAAAAGTAGCGTTCACAGAATTGATACTTTAATTTTAGTTAGGACTTTGAAATATCATAACTGTACTTCTAGGCTACCTAGAAGTTTGTGTGAGACCTCAAATAAAAGGTTGTGATCTCTACTTTTCTAATCCGTAATAGTTAAAGTCTTCAGGCTCTCTGATTGATAGAAATAGGCCGTAAGTTGTTTGTTAAGTCACCTCATTTGAGTAACAAAATACTCATTTTTAGAGGGTCATATAAAGTAGATAGAGGCCCGGGCCAAGAAAATCTCCAATACGAAGTTAGTATTTATATAAAAAGCTACTTCTAAAAAAATTTTTGTACAATTTAATATATACCCCAAAACGTGTCAGCACTTTGAAAATCCGTAAAAACGCGATTTTTACAAAAATGTCCATTTTCAATCTGTTGTATATCCGCTTCTACTGAACGGATTTTAACTCTTGATATATTGTTTTAAAGACCTTTTTATTACCTTTAAACTGTCGACCAGAAAAAGGAAATCGGATTAAAATTAGATTTTAAACAAATTTTTGAAAATAGCAATTGTTTAAAATTTTTAGCGTTACTTAAAATGGTCCCAAAAATCAAGCTTATTAATTAGAGACTTGAAATTGTCAGTGAGAAAACTACTTAAAATTACAAAGAAAATGACGTTTGGTGAGTTAAAATCGGTTAACTGGGAGTCGATATACAGCCTGTCAAATATAGGCTAAAAACGACCTTTTTTGGGTCTTTGACGGGCCCTATCTAGGGCTTTAAGGCCCCTAGGGGGCTGTAACTCTCAGGATGACGTTTTCTCAATAGGTCCAATAACATACTAAAATTTGAAGAAAATCCGAGGACCCTCCCCACAAAATTCACCGAAAAGTAGAAATATTGCTCATATATATATATATATATATATATATATATATATATATATATATATATATATATATATATATATATATATATATATATATATATATATTTGGGTAACCAGCTGAATATGGACAAAGTGTACTCTTTTTACTTATTCCAATATATTTGATTGAATTATATTCCAATATATGAAAATAGGCGAAATATATTGGAATAAGTAAAAAGAGTACACTTTGTCCATATTCAGCTGGTTACCCAATTATTTTCTCCTCCTTAAATAATTTAAATTGAGTCAGCTATTATTAAACCAAGTTTTCTTCTATATATATATATATATATATATATATATATATATATATATATATATATATATATATGCTAAAATATCATAATCTAAAAATAAAAATCGACCTGTTTCGGGATTTTTCCTTAATGTCGCAGGTTTATGAAATAGCGAATTTATTCCTTTCATTTGCACTGTACTGTATAAAAATTCCCGCTCTATCAGGAGCATAAAATATTACCAATTGTCCAATTTTTGGAAATCATACGTTTATAAACTGATAAATTGTACATTAAGATGGTACTGTGGAGATCATTCGGTTCAAGAAAATATAATTTTGTTTATTTTTTTTCTTGTAGCACTACAATCAGGGAAAGGTCTTGGCTGACTGCACAACTTGCCTCCGTCTCACGCGGTAGTCCGCGATAGTTGGGTCGGATAGCTCCATTGTTCTTAAATATGGCCATATGTTCTTAGATATGGCCAGTCATTTTAGGCATTGACATTTTATTTGTTTATTGCTGGTTTTGAAAATAAGCCAGTTACGGTGCAAAAAACAGTACTCTTCAAGTCAAGTATCGATAAATTTGAAAAAGTTGGCTGTGCAAAGGGAAACTACAAAAATGTTTATCAGATCAATCTTCGAAATAAAGTAAATAAGGCAAAAAACATTGATATGGCTAGGCCACACACTCCTTAGACCTTCAGAATCTCCCCGTAAAATCTTCCAAGGTCTACCGAAAGTAGGCAGAAGAAAAATTATAAAAGGACAGTACTGGACGAAGACAAAGAAATGGGGGAAAATCCTGGCTTGAAATAAAAGCATTACTGTTAAACTTAAAATAGAATTACCTGGAGACACTTCGTGGGAGCCTATGTTCCTCATAGGAATCTAGGGATTATACTGCAAAGTACATGTAAAGTAGTATAGGTCCCCTTAATGATTTCTTGCTCTTTTTGATACTTTCTGATACCGTAGAAACTTCTGGAACTTCTTCTTTAAATGATGTATCTCTTACATACATGTATGACAGCAATTATTGTCATAACTATATTCACTTTTGTAACATGTCTTGAAGTACAGTTCATATGTTTGTTGGTTTCAATTAAACAAACCTTCTAATGTAACTTAAGAATTCATGAAATAAAATATTGACTTTTTTAGCAACAAGAGCCACCAGTAGTTGATGTAACTGGAAGAGAAACTGTTCAAGCTTTGTATGATTACACAGAAAAATCTGCCAGAGAAGTTTCGATGAAGAAAGGCGATTTGCTTCACCTGTTGAATTCAAATAACAAGGTAAGATTTTTTCAATTTGAGTTTTTGATTTTATCAATTCTTTGTTCTTCCGAAAATGAAAATGAAAAAGTTAAATATATTTTAAAATCATACATTATGTAGCTGCATGCTATATTTACAGCAAACATCAATTAATGAAGCTTCATCTAAAAAATCTTAACCACAGCCATTTTAGCCGGGAGGAAACAATGAAGGATGCTAGTAGGTAAAAATAGCATCCAAGCATCACTTTCCTTGGCTCCTCTCCTCAAGTTATCCCCCTTCAATATTTCTTTAGTATCGGTTTTCACTTCGTCTATCCACCTCTTCCTTGATCTTCGTACTGGCCGACGTCCACCATAGTTCCGCTAAGCGATCTACTAGGACACTAGGTGTTCTGTCATTATTTATTCTTATAAGGTGATCTGCTCGGCGCATTCTTTGTATGTTTGCATAATTTGCTATAGAGGCTTCTTTGTAGTATTGGTATAACTTATGGTTGAATCTTATTCTCCCTTTACCATTGTCGCAAATGTCCCAATATCCTCCTTAATATCTTTCTTTCAAAAGTATTCATAAGGTTTAGGGATTGTCTTTTGTGTCATGATCCATGCTTCTACGCCATATGTAATTTTACTTCCCTATAAATATTTTTGGATCCAAATACCTGTGACAGAGAGAAGTATGCTTTGTTAGGAAGCACTATCCGTTTCCGAACATCTTCCTCCTGGTTGTCTTCCTCAGTTATATGTACGCCTCAGTTACATCGCCGCCGCCTACGAAAAGCATAACTCAGAAAAATGTCGTTAAGAGTAGAACTTTCAATGAACGCCGCGAAAAATATTAGTTTTAATAACAATAAAGTGTTAACGAAAAAATTTATTTTTTGAGGAGTATCACCAAAAAACATTATTTCTGTTTGTGGGTCCACGAAAATTATAATTACTAAAAAGTTCTCAGAAATAATTGTTTTCGTCGGCAGAAACGGAAACAGAAAGAGAAATAATTGTTTTCGTCGGCATCTATTATGAACTAAATCTTTTCGTTATAAATATTTTGGAAGTTATAATCTTCGGGGACACGCATATAAAAAAATTGTATCGCCAACACTTATCAAAGAGTTATTATTTTCACTGGAAATGTATTAGGAATCACAATAATCATAGGTTCCAGCGATATGTGGTTCATAACCACATTTTCGACATTTGGAACCACATTGCGTCACAATCGACCATTATTGCTCATAATTGAGCAATTTTTGTTGCTCATAAGCGAACCTTTAAACATCTCCTTTATCTTTCTACATAAGAACACTAATATACTACAGTATGCGGCAAAATAAACAGTACTGAAATTAATAGTGAAATGTTTATGATTATTTATATATCTGGTATACAAACATTCACGACGACGCATGTTCTTGATAAAACAGATAATAAAGATGCCCTCTGGCCAGTGGCGGATCTACGGTGAGGGAAAATGAGAAACTTTCCCCCTAACAAGGTCCAAAATTAAAGAAAAAAAATTGTTTAAATAAAAAAATATATTAGCTGATATTAAACTGAAACCACAGAGAGACAAACCCAATAAACACGTTAGTTAGGAAAATTAAGGGAACTTAAAGCCTATAAGTTATTACGTATGTCTTTTATGTAATCTGAGTTTATCTTTTTTATGTCTTTTGGTCGGTTTTTCATTGGAAGTTCCCCCTAAGGCAAATTTCCCCTCCCAAGGTAAATTTCTACATTCGCCACTGCCTCTGGCACGAAAAAATCTTTAATCTTAGTCCGCAATTCCGAAATAGCAGACGGTGGATCTGTCTGACTCCTTCAGCATTTTCAATATGTACGTATCTGGTGGCGTTAGTTCTGGTGAGTGGCAGCTCCCAAAATGATCGCGCAGTATTCGAAGAGACTCTCTGGCAGTGTGATAGGTTGTCCCGTCCTGCCGAAACTATTGTTGATTTTAAGCTTGGACCGTTTTCATGACCTTTTCTGTATGACCGAAAATAGTACTCCCCCCATAAACATTTTTTCTGCAAAACTGAACCATTCTGAAGCACCTAACATTATCACGACATTCACATACCGTCGTCGTCGCGGCAAAAGTCACTAAACACAAAGTAACAGGTCTGAGAAAACGAACCTTTAGTGACTTCTGCCTGACAACAAAATGGTAATTTTGGACTTATGCATATTCAGTAATTTAGGCAACCATCTCTACATACTTTCCAGGACTTCGTTATTTCTGCCAGACTATGAACATTGATATTATGAATCGATCAGGACACTTAACTCAATTTTGACAAAAGTGGACTTTGTGAGTTTTGCCGTGACGACGACGATACGTTATAATGACGCAACTCGGTACGTTTCGGCGCCTGACACATACAAATTTGAGGTATACGAATTTCAGTACTGTTTACTTTGCCGCATACCGTACTACCCAATTTATGTTAGTAAGTTATTACCCAATTAATTATTTTTGTTACACTTCCATAATAAATAAATAAACTAATACATACATGTTTTAGTTATATTTGTAGGTCAAGTAAAGTCAAGAACTTTTGAAACATTAAATAATATTATCTACCACCTTAAGCTTCTGTTTGACAGCGGCTTATAATTTGCGTGGATTATTACTAACAAAAACTAGTGATTTCTGGTAGACGTGTTAATTCAAATCACATGCCTTTGAATGTATTGTCGACCTTGTTGCTTTATCTTCAAATTAGATAAGAGCAAAAAACAGATGTGTATTATTCGAAGTGATGGTGGTTACGTTTTGGATAGTTGAAATCTTAATATGTAACATTTTTAAATTTAGAAAAAAACGTGGGAGGTTTTTAACATCAGTGAGTATTCTTTGCATTGTGTGTTTGGGATGTTTACAAAATGATAATGTAATAGGTACAAGTTTTTTTCCAAAAAAGTATTTGCGTTGAACATAATTGAAACACAATATAACAATATTTTATTTTTTATTTTAACACCATCTTGGCTACTTTTTCACGTTTGTATATAGTTTGTCCATCTCTAGGTGTTTTGCTATATCTATTTATCTCGATGATTTTGTTTGTTGTCGATCCTATATTTATTATTTGTTCTGATTTCATATTTTAGTTTTTTAACTTAATTGTTTTATTCTTATTTATGTTTAACTATTTAGATGGGAAATAAGCCACAATTAAATTGAAAAAATAATTTTATTAACGTTTCGAAGCCCAAATCGGGTTTCGTTGTCAAAATACAAAATACTACTAAATTAAACAAAAATGTTGTTGCTAAGTAAAACAATTCTTCTAATAATTTATTTAATCTGACTCATTTATATTGGCAATTCAGACGTATATTATACATTTTAAAGTAGAAGACTTTAAAATGATATCGCCAATATTTATGAGTTGCGTTCCTGGGACGACTTTAAATTATTAAATTAACTTTAAATTAAACCAAAACAATTATTTTTTCAATTTAATTGTGGCTTATTTCCCATCTAAATAGTTAATCATAAAACTTCCACAAGGAAATAGTTTCAGAACAACATCTTATTTATGTATTTTGGTTTTATGTTCAGAAGTATTTTAGTGCGAAAATTTGGTCCATAACCGACCGATTACTTCTAAATCTTGCTTGGTTGACCATACCTCTATTTATGTTATGCCCCCTATAATTCTGGCTTTGCATTTGGTTTTTCTCTTTATGTACTAAACATTTCTAGCCTTTGCTGTCCAATCTTCAGCTACCTTTATATGTGTAACACTGGTCTTGATATCTTCCTTATACATATATACAGTATGCCCAAGAAATAGGAAACTGCTCTGTACTCTATACTCCACTAGATTAGAGGTATACAGGAAGACTTTTATCATTACTTTCTTTCGTCTTCTTCAGCCAGGATATTTGTCATCTACCAGAACATGTTTTTCCTTCGATTTTCAACTGGAACCTTCATAATCAACTGGAACAACTCGTACTTATCATTTCTAAGTATGTCCACCAAATATGCTGTGTTTCTCCTTTTAATGGTGGTCAAGAGTTCTCTGTCTCTTCCCATTCTGTGCAACACCATTTCGTTTGTAATATGATCATTCACTACTTTCTTTATGAATACTTTTTTGTTGGTGTTTCTATTATTTATATTTGTCTTCCTTTTTTTGTTTATTTTAACTAAACTTTCTTGTTCATGTCTCCTCAGTAGCGCCATCGTAGTTGGTATCCTTATTGTAGGAAGAGTTAATACTTCTTGTATTGAACCAGAACTATTCTGGTTCATCCCAAAAAGCCGCTAGATCTTCGAAAAAGAAAAAGAAATTTAGTATAGCACACTGGAAAGTATTGCCGACAACAGTTATTGCAACTTTCTGCTCAATCCACAAAATATGTACTCTTTTTATAGAGAGAGTCTACTGTATTATCAACAGCTAAGAAATCTTCGTCCTCTGTGATATCTCTATCATCAAAATCAAAGACACCATTATTAGAAATAGCAAATACCTAGCCATTATTATTATTAGAGACACGAAGTTATAACAGATTATTATTGTAAATATTATCTACCACTGAAAAATTGTAGAAAGAACAATTATTCAATATACAGGGTGTCCCGAAAAGACTGGTCATAAATTATACTACACATTCTGGCGTCAAAGATAGATCGATTGAACCTAACTTACCTTAATACAAATGTGCTCACAAAAAAGTTACAGCCCTTTGAAGTTACAAAATGAAAATCAATTTTAAATATCGAAAATTATTAGAGATTTTTTATTGAAAATAGACATGTGGCTTTCTTATGGCAGCATCATCTTAAAAAAAAATTAAAGTGAAATTTGTTCACCCCATAAAAATTTTATGGGAGTTTTGTTCCTTTTAACCACCCTAAACTTTTGTCTACGTTCCAATTAAATTATTATTGTGGCACCATTAGTTAAACACAATGTTTTTAAAACTTTTTTGCCTCCTAGTACTTTTTCGATAAGCCAGTGTTTATCGACATATTTTGAATATTTCTCGAATCCACCACATATTTGTATATGGTAAGTACGATTGTAGAGACCTGTTAATAATCTGAAAATTTATTTATAATTTACATTCTTATGTATCAATTGAAAAAGAAGCCATATCTCGATAAAAGATGACTTGTCAAAAAAGACTAAGAGGCTAAAAAGTTTAAAAAACACTGTGTTTAACTAATGGTACCACAATAATAGTTTAATTGGAACGTACACAAACATTTGGGGGGTTTAAAGGAACAAAACCCCCATAAATTTTTTATGTAAATATATTAAAAAAGAAGCCGCATCTCGATAAAAACTGGCTTATCGAAAAAATACTAAGAGGCAAAAAAGTTTTTAAAACGTGTTTAACTAATGGTACCACAATAATGAATTAATTGGAACGTACACAAAAGTTTGGGGGGGTTTAAAGGAACAAAACCCCCATAAAATTTTTATGAGGTGGACAAACTTTATTATAATATTGTTTTAAGATGTTTATGACATAAGAATAATACATGTCCATTTTCAATAAAAAATCTCTAATAGTTTTCGATATATTGAAAAAATCGATTTTCATTTTGTAACTTCAAAGGGCTGTAACTTTTTTTGTGAGCACATTTGTACTATAGTAAGTTCGGTTTAATCGATCTATTTTTGACCCCAGAATGTGTGGTATAATTTATGACCCAATCTTTTCGGGACCTTGTATATTACCTACCTATGTTGTTTTAATCTGAAATTTTCTTATAAAATATTTTATTTAAAACCAGAAAGTAAGGTTACAAATCTTTAGTTAACACCGTTAATCCTCCGTTTTTGAGCGATTAAGATAATCTCTCGTTAACAGATGGTTAAGTGTTAAACTTGCATTGAACAACGCAATATTAATTTTAATTGAAGATTATTTTTAATCTGAAGATAATCTCCAATTGAACAATCGGCCCTTAGAGCTTCAGAAACCTGTAGTTACTCTACTCGCTCAGATAATCTTCTTTCTTCTTTAAGTACCGTGCCCAAATTTTTAGGCGTGGGTAGCTTCCATAACAATTTGCCGATATCGTTCTCGATCTTGTGCGGCATGTAACAATTGATCTGCTGATAAGCCAGTCCATTGACGAAGGTTTCGGAGCCATGAATATTTCTTTCGACCAATTCCTCCTTTTCCGTCGATCTTTCCATTGAGTATTAACTGCAGCATCCTGTATCTGCTACCTCTCATTATATGCCCCAGATATTCAAGTTTTCTCTTTTTTATCATCTTCATTAAGTCACCTTCGCCTTGACCTACTCTGTTTAAGACTTCTCTGTTTGAAATGCGTTGAACCCAAGATATTCTGAGCATTCTACGATACGACCACATCTCAAAGGCTTCTAATTTGTTCATCATGTTAACCTTCATGATCCAGGTTTCACATCCATATAGTAATACAGGATACACATAACATTTTAGGAACTTGATTCTTAGTTGTAAATTCAGCTGAGTTGCTCAGAATAGATCTAAGTTTCATAAATGCTCCTCTTGCAATTTCTATACGAGTTTTAATTTCTTCATCCGGATTTAGTGTCTCGTTTATCCAACATCCTAGGTATTTAAAATGGTTAACTTTTGTTATTGATTCATCACTGACAATTAGTTGCATAGGGCCGACGTCTTGTTTACTAACCACAGTAACTTTATCTTTGTTGCATTTATGTTAAGTCAGATAATCATCTCTGTTAAATGAGCAAATGGCATGTGCGACTGTTCTGAAACTACAAACGAAATGTACATAAAACCTGGGGGCTGAAACCAAAGTTATTTATTGGTTATTATAACAATATACATATCACTGATATGACCGACAGTTACTTATGGTTCAGTACTTTGACGGAAAAAGGCGTCTTCGCAATCTTGTGCTATCTATCTCACCACTCTTCAAAGACAAACGTTTCTAAATATGACAGGATCCTTGAATAGCATAGGACCGGCATCTTTAGAGGCTGTCACAGATGTTCCCCTTCTGGAATTATATATTTCGGCGGTATGGAATTATATATTCGCCATCCTAAGACTTAAAGTAAACAATACTTGGAGGCCTACCTAAGTATTGAATATTACGTATTGAATAGGAAATTTCACAATTATTATTTATGCAGTCATTTTTATTTTCCAGGATTGGTGGAAAGTCGAAATCCACGATCGTCAAGGGTTCGTTCCGGCTGCATACGTAAAGAAAGTCGATGCTGGCTTGACAGCTTCGCAACAAAATCTTTTGGATAGCAACTCGATCTCCGCCAGACAGAACCAGATCAACCAACAATATGACAGGCTTCTACAGTTGGCCAACGAACGTCGCACCAAACTCGACGAAACAGTCAAAGCCTATGTCCTTGTTAGAGAAGCAGCTGAATTGGCCGGATGGATTAAAGGTATTAAGATTGTACAAACTGAAAAGTCTCAGATGCAGAATTCACCATTATAATAAAAATTAAAATGGTAAATAGTTATTTAAATCTGAAACTTTTCTTGCTGGAAGTTCTTTCTGGTACATCTTTAATCTGCGACTTTCCACAGCAAAAACCATCTTTTACTTTTCAATCTTTACTCAGATTTGAGTACTAGGAAGTTTATTCTGCCCTTTTCCTAGACGAATGAAAACGGAATGTGACTGCATATAGTAGAGTCCTTTTTGTTTTCTACATTCGTCGACTGCTGTGTTATAAATTGTAAAAGTCGCAGATTAAGGATGTACCAGAAAAAACTTCCAACAAGAAAAGTTTCAGATTTAAATAACTATTTACCATTTTAATTTTTATTATAATGGTGAATTCTGCATTTGAGACTTTTCAGTTTAAGAGATGTCGCTGAATTGCGCCCCAATGGGGATTTCAATGATCTTTGAAATTTCCCTTAAATAGATCTTCCCTTAAATAGGGCTGGCTGGTTTTCGCTTCAGAGGTGTGCACGCTAGCTCCGCTGAGGAAGCCTGTAAACAGAAACAGCTGTCCAGGGATTGTGCATCCCTCTGAATCGAAAACAAGCAAAAACCATCTTTTACTTTTCTATCTTTACTCAGATTTGAGTACTAGGAAGTTTATTTCTGCCCTTTTCCTAGACGAATGAAAACGGAATGTGACTACATATAGTAGAGTCCTTTTTGTTTTCTATATTCGTCGACTGCTGTCTTATAAATTGTAAAAGTCGCAAATTAAGGATGTACCAGAAAGAACTTCCAACAAGAAAAGTTTCAGATTTAAATAACTATTTAGGGTCAATCCAAGCCAAGTGGTCCAAAGGTGGTTGCTTGACTATTTTTATTTTTTTTATTTTTCTACCTTTTAAACTTCAGTCTATAGAGAGAAGAACATTGCATTCATTTTATTTTTAAAAAATTTAGTTTGCCGATGACGGCCATTTTTGTTAAAGCGTGTCGATCATTTTCACGGAAAACATGGCTTCGCTCTTTAGCCAATATTTTTACTGAGGTTTGTCCTATAACAATAAATCAGAAACCAAACTTTTTAGAAAAGTATACTCTAAAATAATTGTTTGTAGCATTATTTAATTTCAAACTACACATAAGGCCTTAAATGAACCTCAAAGTTTGAAAAGGTAAACTGATAAAATTCCATCGCATCGCAAACCATCGCATCGCGATGGTTTGCTTTAAAAGAGGCAGAATGTTTGTATTCCCTTCAGAGTTGTGACTGCATAATCTTCACTGATGATGCATAAGGATGCTGAAATAGTTACTATATGGAGATGGTAGTCCAACTCTGAATCGAATATAAACAAAACCTGCCTTGAACCCTTTTTTATCTTTTTCATTTTTACTCAATTTGTGAGTATTTAGAAACTGTCTTTCGGTCCTTTTCCTAGACGAAGAGAAGGTAAATGCGTGGCCTAAGTGTCCTCTATTTGCTTTCTCCTATTTCGTCGTCTCTATGTGATTATATATTGTAAAATCCGGAGATATGGGATGCAGCCAGAAAGCAGTTTATTAACGAAAAGTCTTGGATTTAAAATATTGTTTATTATATTTTTATTTCAATTATTCTAATTGTTTAAAAAGTAGTAAACTTTGTATCTAGGGCTTTTTGTTTTCCTCGTAATACGAGAGATGTCGCTGTATTGCGTCTCAAAAGGCGGGTTCATCGCATCGCGATGGTTTGCTTTAAAAGAGGCAGAATGTTTGTATTCCCTTCAGAGTTGTGACTGCATAATCTTCACTGATGATGCATAAGGATGCTGAAATAGTTACTATATGGAGATGGTAGTCCAACTCTGAATCGAATATAAACAAAACCTGCCTTGAACCCTTTTTTATCTTTTTCATTTTTACTCAATTTGTGAGTATTTAGAAACTGTCTTTCGGTCCTTTTCCTAGACGAAGAGAAGGTAAATGCGTGGCCTAAGTGTCCTCTATTT